>NC_059077.1:11206301-12409158 GCF_020497125.1 Mauremys mutica
TTAGTGCCGTCAGAGGTGCACTAGTTGTCATCTGGCTCCTCGGGGTCCCTGTGCGCCTTGCAGCATTCCTAAATACCTAGCATCCCATTGCCTCCAATCGAGCCCCCGATGCCCACTTCCTTGGCTTGGCTGGCTTTGCAGATCTCGCAGAGAGGCTACTTCCCCTGGGGGTATTCCTCTGGGCTTGGGTTTATGTCTATTTCACGATCCCTTTGTGCCAACACACAGGGGCCGTAGAGGAGAGATGAATTCCCCTGTCTTGCCTGAGTTCTAGAATCAAGCTCTTGGTACCTAAACATCAGTGTTAGCGACGCAGTTACATTTTGCCTCTCTAAATTCTCACCCCAGGGTCAAACAGAGGAGTTCCCTTCCTGTCGCAGGCTGTTGCTTATAGTGTTTGTGCACTGGTGTTGGCTGTGACATTCCACCCCGGAGATGGCTGCGTTCCAGTGGAGCCACACACGATTCAAATGTCGGTCTATTTTAAAGTACTTCCAAAGTCCTCTGGACGTAAGGTGCTATATAAATGTAAGCTGGTTTTTATACATTTGGAACAGTGTTTTCCTCCTAGCTCTCTCACCTTTTCAGGATTGCTTGTTGCATTATACTCTTTCGTGCAGGCATTCTCCATACCCGCAGCCCACTTTTTCCCTACTGGGACACACACCTATTTAGCCACAGTCTAAGCAGGGTGCCGTCCCCCAGTTTGCAGTCTGGGAGGTGGTGATTCCCTGAGAACCTGGTGCTTGATCCAGAGATGGTCCTAGTTTTGTGGGGCCCTATGCATCCTATGCAGAGGATGACGGGTGTGGTCCCACCCAGTTCTCTTCCCACCTGTGTTGCCGTAACTGGTGAGACTGTTTGTTTCATTAGAAATAAATGATACCGCAAGCTTTAGCAGTTTATTAAGCCTATTGAGAGGCATGCTGAGGCTCTGCTGTTTGTCTCTAACCCCTCTCCAAAATCTGCCCCTGGGCCTGGAGTATTAATATGTCTCTCATGAAATGCGATCCGATTTCTCCACTCTATTCATCATACTAGAGAGCCAAGGGTAGGAACATGAAGACTTCTGGAAAGGCCAGCCCCAAGGAAGCTGCACACTCGGCATAGATCTAAAGTTGTCACTGGCTTGTCTTGTCTAATGTTAAATGGTTCCCATGTTATGACTCCATGTGTTATGGGGCAGTTGCAGATCCCCAGCAGAGATCAAAATGCCATTCAGTAAGTGTTGTACGTGTAGTAAGAGACAGAGTTTGTAGACTAACTAGCAAAGATGACAAGGTATTTTTACTCCTATTTCACAGATGGGGAACTGGGACACACAGGTTAATTGATTTGGCCTCGGTCACACAGAGTGTCTGTGCCAGAGCCTGGAATTAAACCAGATCTCCAGAGTCTCAGTGTAGCATGTTAAACACAAGGCCATCCTACCTGCCTCAGAATCATGAACCTCTGGTGTTCCCACACTGCATCCCTGCATTAAAGAGGGGCATGTTAGCAAGCTTTGTTGTGGAGTCTGATGGACCACACTTTGGTCATGCCTTTAAATGTTGGCCATGAAAGGGTCAACTTTCCTTCATTGAACCAGTTCCGCCTAAACCTTATCGTGAAGTATAGGCTTTTTGTGTAAGCCACACAGCCTGTTCAGGTGCTCTGATGGGCTCCCTGCAGCTCCGGAAATCTTTCAGATCTCTCCGGTGTTGGGATTTGCTCTGACTGGAACTGTCTTTGATTTGTAGTGACTGAGCGTATGACTGATGTTGTTCTATGGTCTCCGATAGGATCCCCCCCGCAACCTCCTTTGGAAATGAGCTGTAAATCTAAATGGCTTCTAGCCCAGTGAAATCTGCCAATGAGTGAATCAATCAATCAGGCTCTGGTTCCAGGGAGATGTCATGCTGGACTCCCTGATAATTGAGAAGACTTACGTTCCCTCCAAATGTCCTCAGATTTAGGGCAAATGCTATTTTGTCCATTAGGGGAGCGACACAGCCCCGACAAGCTAGAGGAGAAGATGAAGGAAGCGGGCAGTAGCATCCTTCCTTTAACTTCATTTAACAGAGTAAAACTCCCAGGGGCTGCACTTGGATAGAGTTCCTTCTGACCGAGGGATCCAGAGCAATTGGAATTAAAACTGCCTGAGTGCAGGGGGCTGGACTTGATGACTTCTCATGGTCCCTTCCAGTCCTATGTTGCTGTGATTCTAAACCCCACTGCAGATCTTCCAGCCCCCACTGCGGCAAACACTTCGTGCTGGGAAGAGGAATCTGATAAATTTTCTTCTGGTGGGATCCCAGGAGGATTACAATGAAGTCTGGAGATGTCTATGCTAAAATCCCTTTGCACGGCTGAGAAATGAGCAGTGTTGGGTATTTTTCCCCCGTCTAACTCTTCCTTCGTATAGTGGTTTGGGAGAACGGACACACACACACACACACACACACACACACACACACACACACACACACGTTGACCCTGTTGGAGAGCATTCCAACAATCTTGCTAGAAATCTCCCTTTCCAAGGCCTTCTACAGAGCTATACAGTGTGCATGACAAGGATGCACAGAACTTGGTTAGAATGACCTCCAAATGCATAATAATCCGATTTAGAATGCTTAACCACTGGTTTCATTTGATGAACAACTACCTGTCTCCCCTTGGAAAATATTATTCTGAGTTGTTTGGATTTTGCCTTTCTTATTCTTGGCATACATGTGAGAAACTGGCACACTCCAGGAAATTTTTGCCCATGAAAATCAACAGTGACGTAAGATTTGTATTGGGTTATGAGGTATTGCTGTGCTGAAAGACTTTTTATAGTTTGGATTGGGTTGCATTTTGGGATCCTTGTTGTACTACATTAACACTCTACCAGGTTCCAAAGGGTGATTTTCAAGGGTGTGTGTGTGTGTGTGTGTGTGTGTGTGTCCCAACCAGAAGTAGTTCCAGTCAAGGAGTCTTTACTCAGAAAACCACATTTGGTCCCCCCTTATTGTGACAGGATAAACTAGTCAGAATTATGCGATGGACCCAGGCTGCAAACTTCACGTCAGATCTGAACTGCACCACAGTCCGACACCATTTGGGTCTTTGAATGCGCTCAGTATAGATCTAGGAGCCAGCTGCCAGGGTTGGATCTATCCCAGGTGCCCCAAAGTTTGGGCCGTGAATCTGAAGAAGTGGGTTTTTTACCCATGAAAGCTTATCCCAAATAAATCTTGTAGTTTTTAAGGTGCCACCGGACTCCTGATTGTTTTTGTGGATTCAGACTAATACGGCTACCCCTCTGATACTTGACACCAAAGTTTGAGCGAGTTCAGACCCAGAGCTTTCATCCAGCCTGTTGCAGAGATAAGATTGGCAGTGAGGTTTTCATTTGGATAGGGATCTGAACTTCCCCAAAATTCAGACTGGTAGGTTGAGTCCAGAACCATCTGGCTGAAGGAAATAAGAACAGGCATGAACTTATGCCCTAGTTTCAAGCCCAACCTCTCTTTCGGAGCAGATCTTGAAAACCAAGATCCTGACTGCTCTCTGCAGCCTAATGATTTTGTGGTACTTTTGCAAGAGCCCGGGGATGGCCCTGGTGTTTTTGGCCGAAGTTTCCCCTCCTCTCACTTTCCTGTGCCAGTTGGCTGTCTCCCTCACTGCACTGATGACTGTGTTTCAGCAGGGTGTTGTGTTCAGAGAATGGGAAAAGTTCAGCATCTGCTGAAGAGACCAGTACTGAGGTTTATCCATCACTAACTTTTTTTTTTCTCTCATACCAAGATGAACATGACAGGAGCTCAGTTTTCAAGCACAGGTGACAAAGCCATTCTAATCAACCTGGGCTGAGCTCAGCTCAAGAGATGCCGTGGGTGCAATTTCCACACTGGGACACCTGAATCCTGCATTTTTAGATCAGATCCAGTTGTCCATTTGAGGTGTCCCAGTGCCTGTCCAAACCTGGGATTTCAACATCCTGTTGAGACACCCCCAGTCTGTAAAGCACACCTACAGCATCTCTTGAGCTGAATTCAGCAGAGGTCAGTTAGAGTAGGGGAATAGCATGGCTTTTAGGTGAGGAACTACCACACTGGCTGTATTCACCCCCTCACTTAAACAGCATCAACTTCTGCTCTGTCTTCACAGGCCATGGGGAGGGAAGCAATCATTCCAAAGTCGCTGTCTATATGGAGACAGTCCATTTCTTCCTGATAAACTCCAGCAGCAAAGAGCAATCAGCTGAATGAGAGCTCAGCAAATTAAGCGGCTGAGTACTATTTCAAAGGGGAACATGAGCGGCATCAGAAATTTTCCATCAGCTGTAATAACGCCAATTACTTTGCCAGTTGCTGATTCCACCGTGATTTGTTTAGCTCAATCATGTTTCGGACTCTTGCCTGGGCTGATGGGCTTTGTTTACTCTGAATGTTCATTTCCATGGTGCATCTCCCTCCCATCCCCTCTCTGTCTGTGCCAGGTTTATAGCTCAGAATCTTCCTCCTCCTTTCTCTCTGCTCATTTCCAGCCTGGGCAGATTATCACTGGGGGTGCAAATCCCCTTGTCTCCTGCTTTCTGTGGGGTGACTGAAAGCATTGCGGGCTGCAGCTGCTGCTGCTCCCTGGTACTGCCTGAATGCAGAGATGGTGTCCCAGAAAAATCCTCTCTATAGATGAACCAGTCCGTCCACAAATACATAATTCCAGTCGCCAGTCAAGGATCCTGGCCATTGCTGACAGGTGGACTCCTCACCATGTCAGAGCCATCACAGCCATGTATCTTAGGGAAGTTATGGAGGGCCAAATGTTCCCCAGGGTCTGAAAACCTGACCAGTTAGGACAGTAGCCAGGTGGCTTGGTGTGTTGATCTAGGGGAGACAGAGAGATGAGGAGTAAATATTTCCCTCCCTCTCCTTGTGTGACTTTCCAGATGGCCAAGACACTGGGAGAAAATCTCTCTGTGGAAATTCAGCTGCAGCCTCTCCTGCCTGTTTACATTTCGGTTGCCCGGGTGTGTGTCTGCCGCCACTTTGTACAAGAACGGGGATTCTTCCCTTGCTAATTGGGGAAGAGAGCTAATCAGGGGCATTTAAGGAGCGCATCTGTCTGATTGACAACTTGAATGCAAACTGCAGGGACAGCTAGCAGGGATCTGAAAAGCTGATTTAATTTCCCTTCAATTCCTTAGCCACTTCGGGTCAGGGCCGTGGAGGGCCGGACTGCGGCCGCTTCTCTGCTCCTCTTGCCCTCTGCATGCGGTGGCTTTGCATGTCCTTTAGCCTTGTGAACACGTGCCAGTGAAATCTCCTGTAGGAGCCAATAGAAACCCCACACATGCCAGCTTCTCTCCCCATTATGGCTCGCCTGTCCACAGGTGGAGGGGGGCTCCCACCTCCATGCCAGCCTTCGCACCTGGGTCTTTTCATGCTGCTGGCTGGCTGCAGAGCTGACTCCGGTAAAGACTGTGCGTGTTTCCAGCAGGAGGCATACAGGGAGAGCTGTCAGGTTCATAACAGCAGCCTTTTAATTGTGGAGCGTTGCAAGTATTGAAGCTGTGATGAACAGCAGAGAATTCATGCAGGGATAGTTTATTTATTTTTATTTTTTTTTGAGAGGCACTTCAGGCCAATGCACTTGTTTTTACTCTGTCCTTTCTGCTGGAAACAGCGGGTCAGATCATGTGAACAGTTCTCTGAGAGGAGTGTAGTGGGGCTTGTCTCTGTGCAGTTCCTTGGGGAGAGGAGGAGACCCCAGAAACATGACTTAACGTGGGAAGTATCAAATAGCACCATTTGGACTATTTCAGTTTCAATCTTGTGGATGACAAATATGTAGGTGGCTCTGCTTTGCCTCTGGAACCTGGCTCACCTCCTAGTCACCATGAATTGTTAAAGATCAGCTGGACTGGTTGTCAGTTTCTGCAATTTGTACCATACACAAAGAGAGAACAGGAGAACAGCTCATGGCTCCGACCAGAGATGAAGTAGGAAGCTTTAAGGGGCCGCATAGGTGGGATTTGAAAGAAGGAGGGGCAAATGGAGTATGCTGGCTTCATTCTGTTCTTGTTTCTGCTAATGTCACTCCCCTGGGCCTGATTCTCCACTGCCTGGCACCGTGGATAGTCATTTATGCCAGTGCAAAGTGGCACCAGAACAGAATTCTTCACTTGCATCTGACATCAGTAACTGTTTGCACCTGCTTTGCATTCACTCTTGCACAGGTGCAAATAAAATAAGCTGCAAGACCCATTTATCCTTGAGGTAAACTGAGGCACAGGACTGGGTTAAGTGACTTATCAGTGGTCACACAGTTTGTCCGTGGCAGAGCCAAAAGTAGAATGCAGGAACCCTGACTCTCAATCTCCTGTTCTAGCTGCTAGACAACACTGACTCCTACACATACATTGGGTACATTCATAGAATACAGTTGGTATCTTGCCATAATCAACAAAAAAAAACCATTAGGTATTGTCCAAGAGTTGTATTGATTTGTGGATGCCTAAGGTGAAATACCTTTAAAAAGGGCCTGATTGTCAGGAAGTTCTGAACATTTTCCCTTTGGAAGTCAAACCCATTTAACATATCTCAGCTTGGGAACTCAAAATCACTAGTCTCTTCAGAAAAACATCTCTCGTTATTCAACGCTAAAGCGGGATAGGTCCAATGTTCTTGTTTAGATGTGTCAATATTATAACCGACCCTGCATTTTGTGATGGCCGAGGGATTACGAAGGTGGAGCATTCTTTGTTGGCTTGGCTGTTCCTGTGTTTATATTTAGGGCATGCCTGTCTTCTGGTCACACTGTAATATTAGTCCTCAGAGTCTGATCGTTTTGTGGCCCTGTATTTACAGTGAAAGGCCACCATCACATGGTCTGCCTGGCAAGTGGTTTTCCCATTGTCGAATACTAATCCTTTTCGGGGTCATACGTTGAATAATAACGGCATTTACCGTAGGAAGTAAAGACAAGTTTGCCATTGGCCTCATTAGGGAGACTCATTGTTGTCTTACTGAGTAAAATGATCTTCAGTTCCCATCTGGATACATTGTCCCTGGCAGGGTAGGGGAAACTGGTCTGCTTTGAGCTCTGCAAAGATTTTGGTTATGTCAAACCTAGGAGAATTAGGAAGTATTTGTTGTCTCTTCCTCAAACCAAAACAATTCAGGATAGTTTTGAGAAATAGGGAAAGGAAGGACTGGGCTGGGAGGCAGTATGACTTACTGGTTAGGCAGCATGACTTACTGGTTAGTGCATAGGCCTGGTGGACAGGAGACCAGGGTTCTAAACTCAGTTACTGTCTTGCAGACATTTCTGTGTGTCAATTTTCCCGTCTATGACATCTACATTGGTTTGTAACATAAACTCTTTGTATCGGTTTATGTGCCATTCCAGCCTGCGACCTTAAAAAGGCGCACTGGTGATGATACCAGGTTCAGAGTTGCATGCTTAGTGGCACACTTCACAGAGCGTCGCGAGGCTAAATGAATTCATGTCCGTGAAACACCTTGTGATTCCCAGATGGGACAACACTAGGGAAATACCGAGTGCTATTATTGTAAAGATTTCACTTCACACGATTAGTCTAAAAGTACCTGGAAACAGGTGTGCTGCATGGGGCCAGCCCAAGGCGTGTGTAATGGGATCAGCATGTGCAGGGCAACGTGGCTGTGGGGATCACGTGTCAGGGCACAACTTATTGCATCCCCCCCGCCCCCAAACCCCAGCATGCTTCCCCTCTTCTAGTTCATGCTGCCACACTCCCTAACAAGTTATATTGTAATAATGGCCATAGATGGGCCTCTCTCCTAATGGTCTGTTGGCTGCTAGATTGGGCCTTACCCCTGTTCCTATGCAGGGGCAATAATGGATAGAGGAAGCTTCAAACACTCCCTTTCCTCGCTCACCCAGTATATCTGCTCAGCACAGGGCAGGATGGAGTCCTCTGGGTGGTATTCACCCTCAGTGCAAACCAGTGCCCTGTAGCTCTGCGACATAAGGCAAGTTATGGGCCCTGCATGTTTGTACAGCAGAATAAAACCCAGAGATGAGTCATGTTAAAGATGCTGTCTCCCCTCCTGCGGGGAAAGTATCAAACACAATTAGGACAGCGAGGCCAGCTTGGAACTCTCTTGAGTTCATTGCCTGGTTTTTCCCAGGTTTTGGGGAGGGGGGGTTTGTACACCATGCACGTAATGCTTTAGGGCTTGTCTACACATGGCAGGAGTCTGTGCCAGTGGGGTGTAAATTCTAGTCCGCACCAGCACGTCATGCACTAACGAGGCCATATGAACCCTGCTGGCATGCACTGAAAGTTCTTTAGTGCATGTTAACATAGTGTGTTTAGTGTGCACCGGCAGGGTCTGCACGGGGCAGTTAGTGCGCGACACGCTGGTGTGGACTAGAATTTACACTTCACTGCTGTGGACTGATGCACCACGTAGACAAACCCTTAGGTTACACTCACAGGTACTGTTCAGCTCAGTAAATATTGAATACTCTCAGTATCTGATTTAGAGGAAAGCTGGCATTTTGTTTCGGTCAAATTGACCTGTCTTGATATTGTGAATGAATGTGGTAGAAATATAGGAATTGCCAGCAGTCCATCTAATGCAGTATTATCATGTCTCTGGCACTGGTCTGAGTGAGTATGGCAATCACTGTGTTTTTAGCACATGCCTTCGCAATGGGATGGCAAGTAAGTTGTAAGCTAGATCGGTTTGACTAAAACTGGCTGAATGTGGATAACATTTTCTAAAGTGTCTAATGACTTAGCAGCCCAAATCGCATTCTCAAAACAGATTTAGCAGATTTTTAAAGGCATGGGAATAAATGTTTTTCAAAATTCAACTAGGTATCTACCTGCATTTTACTCACCTAAATACCTTTTAAAAATGCAGGTTCCTAAATCACTTGGGTATATTTGAAAATTGTATTGTCTATTTTTCCCCCCAATATAATAAATAATGTATTTAATCTTTTGCCACCTATTTCTAATGAACCTAGATAGAAGCACAGCGAGGGTGCCTTTGCTTGCTAACTATTGAGGTACCACTACAGGAGATTTGGGAACAGATTGATAAATTAAACAGTGACCAGATGGTATTCACCCAACAGTTCTGAAGGAACCCAAATATGAAATACCAGAACTGCTGACCGTGATATGTCACCTATTGCTTAAATCAGTCTCTGTACTAGATGACACCAGGATAGCTAATGTTATGCCGATTTTTTTTTTTTTTTTAAAAAGGCTCCAGGGGCAATCTGGGAAATTACAGGCCAATAAGTCTGGCTTCAGTATTAAACAAATATGTTGAAACTGTAGTAAAGGACAGCATTATCAGACACATAGATGAACGTGATATGTTGGGGAAGAGTCAACATGGTTTTGCAAAGGGAAATCATGCCTCACCAGTCTATTAGAATTCTTGAAGGGGGTCAGCAAATATGTGGACACGGGTGATCCAGAAAATATACTGTACTTTCAGAAAGCCTTTGACAAGATCCCTCACCAAAGACTCTTCGGAGGGAAGGTCCTCTCATGGATCAGTAACTGGCTAAAAGATTGGAAACAAAGGGTAGGGATAAATGGTCAGTTTTCACAGTGGAGAGAGGTGAATAGCAGAGTCCTCCCAGGATCTGTACTGAGACCAGTGCTGTTCAGCACGTTCATAAATGATCTGGAAAAAGGGATAAACAATCAGGTGGCAAAGTTTGCAGGCGATACAAAATAAGTCAAGATAGTTAAGTCCAAAAATGACTGCAAAGCGTTACAAAGGGAACTCGCAAAAATGGGTGACTGAGCAACAAAATGTCAGATGAAATTCAGCATTGATAAATGCCAAGTAATGCACACTGGAAAACATAGTCTCAACTATGCATACAAAATGATGGGGCTTAAATTAGCTGTTACCACTCAAGAGAAGCAGCAAAGAGTCCTGTGGCACCTTATAGACTAACAGACATATGGGAGCATGAGCTTTCGTGGGTGAATACGTCTGTTAGTCTATAAGATGCCACAGGACTCTTTGCTGCTTTTACAGATCCAGACTAACACGGCTACCCCTCTGATACTTGACCCTCAAGAGAGAGATCTTGGCATCATCATGGATAGTTCTCTGAAAACATCTGCCCAATGTACACATATACTAAAATTGGAACGATACAGAGAAGATTTGCATGGCCCCTGTGCAAGGATGACACACACATTCGTGAATCAGCCATCAAAAAAGCTAACAGGATGTTAGGAGCCATTAGGAAAAGGATAGATAATAACACAGAAAATATCATAATGTCACTGTATAAATCCATGGTACATCCCCACCTTGAATACTGCATGCAGTTCTAGTTGCCTCATCTCAGAAAAAATATATTAGAATTGGAAAAAGTACAGAGAAGGGCAACAAAAATGATGAGGGGTATGGAACAGCTTCCATATGAGGAGTGATTAAAATGATCGGGACTGTTCAGCTTAGAAAAGAGAAAACTGAGGAGGGATGTGATACAGGTCTATAAAACCATTAAAGGTGTAGAGAAAGTTAATATGAAAGTGTCATTTACCCCTTCATATAACACAAGAACCAGGAGTCACCCAATGAAATGAATAGGCAGTGGATTTAAAAGAAACACCAGGATGTGCTTCTTCACACGATGCAGTCAGCCTGTGGAACTCGTTGCTAGCGGATGTTGCAATGGCTTAAGTATGACTGGGTTCAAAAAAGAATTAGGTAGGTTCATGGAAGAAAAGTCCATTGATAGCTATTAGGCAAGATGGTCAGGGATGCAAACCCATGCTTGGGGTATCCCTAACCTCTGACTACCAGAAGCAGGGACTGGATGAAGGGGCATGACACTCTCAATAATTGCCTGCTCTGTTCATTCCCTCTGAAGCATCAAGTCCTGGCAACTGTCAGAAGACAGGATACTGGGCTAGCTGGACCATTGGTCAGACCCAGTGTGGCCGTTTGTATGTTCTTGAATTTCTTATTTCAGGAGCCTGCCAAAAAATAACTCTCACACCAGTGGAAAGAACTGAAATTTTAGAGCTACGTTCGCAGGATTCCCCAGTGTTGCTATCAGCAGCTCCCCAACCTGATCCATTCAGTTGGTTCTTTGATGTACAATTAAAGCAGGGAAAAAATAGCTTTGTGCAATGTATAAATAGAAAAGAGGAGAGATAAAGGCAGTGTTGAAGTCAGGCGTTGACAGCTTGGCATGTGAACATTAAAGCTTCATTCCACTATTTCTTCTTAAGAATGATTTTCTGAAAATGTCCACTCCCCTACCCTGTCCCGAACCCCAGAAAATTAATGCTTTATTTACCTTGCAGCCACTTTGTTCAGTTTAAATTGTACCTAATCTGCTGTTGCAGCAAAAAAATAACTATTTCTTCAGTAAAAGGAAGACTATTCTCTCAGACTGGATACTGTACTTTTATTAGATTATTTTTCTCTTTATCCATATAAAAATAACATTCTTCCAGGAGAAAGCCATTAGATTTACCCATACTTATTGAAGAATAGTTGGCATGTGAAATCAAAACCTCCTGCTTGTTGCAAAAGGTCATAGTGTGCAATGTTTCCACAAGCACCAGGGATGAAGCAATCAGGCACATTTTGATTAATCTGAGCAAAGGGTGAGATAATCCAAGCGAAGGTTAGCGATAGCGAACCTGTCTGCACTCAGCATCCTGAAGGTCTGTTTCTGATCCCATGCCATTTTTACACTGGTGTAACTCCATTCACCTCAGTGGAGTTTTTCCTGATCTACACCAACATGCAGATCAAATTCTGGCTCATGAGAATCTAACAGTAGCTGATGAAGAGGACCAGACGAGTCTCTTAGAACTGTAAGGAAATGTATTAGAAAGGACATGTTAAGAAAAAATGAAGAATGATCAGATGAATGATATAAAAGACCATTTTAGCTTCTACCTTTAAAGAAATACTGTAAAGGAAAAAAAATACATTAAAATATTTCAGTATTAGTAATCCCTGAGATTAACAACACTGGAATGATATCAGCAATCTCATCTACTTTTTTTTTCTTTTTTTTTTGGTTTCTTTCTCTCATGTATGTGTTTAATTCATCTTGGTTTTGCCTCTTTCACTTTTATTTCTAGTCAGTTTCATTTCCCAATTCCCCTGCCTTAGCGCAGTGCTACTGTATTTAGGTTCACAGCCCTGGAGGGGAGATTTAAATCCAAATAAATAATGTTTCTGCTGAATTATTCTTTAACTGTAGAAAAAACATTTCTATTTGCAAAGATTAGGGCTGTTTATTTAAGAGAGGAGCTGAAGTGGCATCTTGGAGGTGAAAATAATAAAGAATAGAAGTCTGTCAGGCCTACTACAAGTACCAGGAGAGCCCCAAGGGAAATTCAAAAGCAGTAAATTTAGAATTTATGAAATAAAATACTTGAAAAATTGGCAATTAACCTGTGTGACTCTCTGCTGAAAGATAGACTGGAACAAAGAACTTAATAGGATCCAAAAAGGAGTTGACATTTATGGACTCAATCCTGCAAGCTGCTTATTACGCTGGTCTTCATCCAATAAAAGGTTTAAGCATGTGCTTAATGACACTGGGCCTTCTCATAGGCTTAAAGTTAAGCATTTTCGAGAGCGCTTTATGGAAAACAAGAATACTTACAGTTACACTGACCAGGTTAAAATTTTCTACAGGATGTTGACATTCATGCTTCAGGAAAGAAGTCAGGCAACCACTATCTGCTTGAGGTTAGTGAGAAACTTCCTTTCACACATGCATCATTGAATAAGTGTCCATTCTGGGGGTTATACACTCCCGTTTCCCTGCAAATAGAGAATAACATCATAACGAAGAGGCTCAGACACGACACTAAGTGGAAAAGTGCCCTTGGTTGTTTTAAGCAGGAGAGAGACAGAGCTTGCAATTCAATCTATTTTGTGAAATGTCTCCTTGTGAATGTTCTTACTTTACAACACTTAGAGAGCCTCATGTTTATAATGGCTCTCCGTGGCTTGTGCAAAGGCTGGATTAGTTTGTAAGGACTTTGGGGCAGGACAGTGTCTTTTAGTTCTGTGTTTGTACAGCACCTAGCGCAATGGTGCCCTGGTCAATGATTAGGGCTCCCAGGCGCTACGGTAATACAAATACATAATAATAATGATTAATCATTTCCAGTTTGTTGACCATCCCATTCCATCTCCAGAGGAGAAGTGCAAACCTTGAGCATTCTAGCCTGTATCCTGCACTTCCTGAAGACAAAAAGATGGTCAAATGGCCAAAGACGCCTACATTTAAAATGTTTCAGCAGATGGCAAGGGGAGTTGCCCTGTTTTTTTTTGAGGACACCGACGTTTTGAGACTGCCTAGGTGCAAATGCATGTGGGTGCTGCAGTCACTACATAGGGATAAAGTGACAGTGACAAGTTGAACTCTGCAGTAATAAAGCATGAGGAGAGTTAGGCTGGGGGCTGAATTCATTTCTAGACATCTATGCAAAGCAGTAATAAATGAGCTATAGTCTATTATGGGGAGAGCATCAGGTCTTCCAGCTGCTCTGTTAGGACTGCAGGCCAAGATATTTAATTATGCCCCAGCATCCTCCTTTAACTAGATGATCCCAGTTACACAGTGACTGCCGCGCCCCTCCGGAGCTAACTCTGACGCCTTCGCTTATAGAGACCCTGCTCTCTAAGAAGGAGAGATCTGGGATAAAGTAAACGGAGGCTCTTTCAATATACAAAACCATGGCAGTTACAAGTGTGATTTCTGTAGGTGAACTAAATCTATCTAGTGCCAATCCCCAGGGTCTTTAGGCACCATATTCAAGAATTTTAAATTTCAACATCATCCTCTTCTCCACTGCCTGTCGGGTTGTATTCCATAGGTTGGCTTTCTCTGGGGTTGGAAGGATATCTGTAGGTCAGGGTTTCTGCTAAAAAAAGACCTGTGCAAATAGATGTGCCTGGGATTGTGTTCTGTGAGACGATCCATATCAGACCTGCTCTTTACTGAACGCTTCTTTTGGTCCTTGATTTCCTCCAGAATCTCTCAAATCCTTCTCTGAAGGGAATTTCACATTCTTGTACTGGCCCATGCATTGGGAATGTTTTGTACAGTGCTTTGAAGTATTAGGTGAGTGTTGAGTTCATCTTGGAATTATTATGATAAGTGCAGAGGCAGTTTTGATTAAGGTCACAGCACTGGGAGTCAGGAGTCCATGGCCCTGTGGCTAGTTCTGAAAGTGACTCGCTGTGTGACCTCCAGCAAGTGATATAACTTTTCTGTGTGTGAGTTTCTCCCTCTGTACGCTGCTACCTTTAGTGGTGTTTATAACCTAAGTGTTTCTGGGTCTCTGGTGCAAAGTATAGAGAAAACTGCTGAATCGCATTTGTTTTAATGAGAGTTTGGCCTGAATGACAACTCGAGGATTTGACCTATTGCTATTACTACCTATGTAAGAGCTCACCAGTGGGAGTCATTCCTAGTGATGCATTTTTTCTGTCAGTATTATCTTTTCCCTATTTTTCTATTATTATGCCTGTTAAACTTTGAATGGCCTCTAAAGAGGGTGAAACTGAGAGTTTCCTCAATAAAGACTCACGGTAAAAAGGGTGAGGCATTTTAGAATAACTAAGGCAGGGGTTGGCAACCTTTCAGAAGTGGTGTGCCGAGTCTTCATTTATTCACTCTAATTTAAGGTTTCTCATGCCAGTAATACATTTTAACGTTTTTAGAAGGTCTCTTTCTCTAAGTCTATAATATAGAAATAAACTATTGTTGTATGTAAAGTAAACAAGGTTTTTAAAATGTTTAAGAAGCTTCATTTAAAATTAAATTAAAATGCAGAGCCCCCCGAACCGGTGGCCAGGACCCGGGCAGTGTGAGTGCCACTGAAAATCCGCTCGCGTGCCGCCTTCAGCACCCGTGCCATAGGTTGCCTACCCCTGAACTAAGGCAATGACCACACATTCCCTTGCACTAGAGACAAAGCCCCTAAGCAGGGCAGGTGAGGATGATCAGTGGCTGGCTCGGAGGCAAGATTATAAGGCCGGAAGGGACCACTGTGACCATCTAGTCTGACTTCATGTACAACACAGGCCACAGAACTTCCCTGAATTAATTCCTGTCTGAACCAGAACATAACTTTTCGAAAAACATCTATACTTGTTTTAAAATGTTCCAGTGGTGGCGAATCTACCATGTTGGTAAGTTGTTCTAATGGTTAATTACCCCCACTGTTAAAATGTGTGTCTATCTTTGTGTACCTTCAACTTCCAACCATTGGATCTTGTTATATCTTTGTTTGCTAGACTGAAGAGCCCATTATCAATTTTTTTCTTCACCACGTAGGTAGTTGTAGACTCTAATCAAGTTGCCTCTTAACCTTCTATTTGTTCAGCAAAACAGATTGAGCGCTTTGGGTCTGTTGCTGTAAATCTTATTCTCCAATCCTTAAACATTCTCGTGGCTCTTCTCTGAACCTTCTCCAATTTATCAAAATCCTTCTTGAGCCTCCCTGGCACCTACTCCTATATTGGACCACTAAAATTACACCCTTCATTCTCTCTTTCTCTTTCTTGCTTGCATGATTGGTAGCTAGGGTGACCAGACAGAAAATGTGAAAAATCGGTACAGGGGGTGAGGGGTAATAGGAGCCTATATAAGAAAAAGATCCAAAAATCGGGACATCTGGTCACCCTACTAGTAGCTGAGCTGATGAATACAGGGAAGACTGACTCTCCATTGCTTTGCATGTAGTATAAACACTTACACTGTTTCACTTGCACGACCATTTACACTAATATAAAGCAAGTGCAAAGCAATGAAGAGCTGGGCCCATGGTATGACCTTTGCCCAATATACTTTTCAAAAGGCATTTCAGTGAAGTGTAGCAATCCTGCTTCTCGCAACTGTGATGGTGACTGGCACCTTCCATTGAATACACAGGGCCGTGTCGCGGGTCAGGAGGTGCTGACATGAATAGCCATGGTGGAGGAGATAATAGGCAATGGCCCCAGGTGTCTCCTGAGTTACAAAGAGGCCTCAGTGGAGGAGGAGTAAGAGTGGTATGTGGCCATTGGTTTCTGTCTTTGACTGTCCTGAAAAATAAATGTGCTGGTTTAATTGATTAGCTTTGTGAAACTGGGTCCATTTCTGCTGGGAAAGCTCTACATTCTGCTCACCCTGTGACAGCATTATTATTCCATGTCTAGCACAAAGGAAAATCTGGCCCTGAATGACACAAGCAATGTGCTTCTACTAGAGCTGTGTAGCTCATTAGTCACATGACACCAGACCTGGTAGCACAATTTAGGAATGCAGGTATTTGGGACTCCTCTGGAAAGACCCTGCTGAAAGATCTCCAGGGCGTACTGTACTAAACATAAGCCACCCACCCCTCGGGTTTGGAAGAGAGCAAATTCCTTCTAGGATTATAGGATTAAGAAGCTGAAAAGTGATTCAAATTCTTCATTAAACAGAAAAGGAGAGACATGAGGGGAAGCTCTTCAATGCATGCATCACTCAATGTGTTTTCCTTGTAATTAGAGGAAGTTATTGAAAAATATTTGAGGGGATTAAATTCTCAGCGTATATGTGCCGGTCAAATAACATGAGAGTCTGCATTCTTCCAAGTAATCAATGGAGTGACTTGAATGGCGGGGTTCAAAAGGACACAATTATTGCTAAAGTGCCATTGTAATAGTATGCACTGTACTGTACAGCAGATGGGCAAGCCTGAGGGTTTCCCAGCAGGGAAACTCTGCTGTATTTCAAAAACCAAAGCCCTTGAGGTTCACATGTGGGATTTTCCACAGAGGGTCGAAATCTGAGCCAGGCCATTTCCTGATCCTCCCGGAAAGAGATGCTCCTGATTTCATGAGCCAGTGCTGGTTTAGGAACTGAGTAGTGCTTCGCTCTCTTACAAGAAAAAGAGGGGAAAGAAGAGAAACTGGGGGAGGTAAAGAGGAAAGAGAGAGGATACATCTACACAGCAAAAAACAAACCAAACCCCTGCAGCAGTGAGGCTCAGAACCTCAGTCAATTGACTTAGGCACGCGGGGCTCATGCTGCGGGACAAAATAGCAGTGTAGATGTTTGGGCTTGGGCTGGAACCCAGGTTCCAAGATCCCTCCCATCCCTCGGTTGCAGACCCTGGGTTTCAGACCCTGGGTGCTAGTCAAAGCCTGAAGGTCTACCATGCTATTTTTAGCCCTGCAGCTTGAGCTCCACTGACCCAAGCCAGTTGTCCTGAGCTCTGAGAGTACATCTACTCAGCAAAGAAAAAAACGCAGCTGCCCCGTGCCAGCGGACTCAGGCTCATGGGACGGGGCTATTTCATTTCTGTAAAAATTTCTGGGCTTGGGACCTCTGGGACCTTTGCACCTCTCAGGACCCTAGAGCCCAGCCCAGAAGTCTACACAGCAATGAAACAGCCTCGCAGCTCGAGCGCTGCCGCTTTTTCTTTGCTATGTCGATATACCCCGAGACTTGCTGCCACGGTTTTGTGTTTTTGTTTGTTTATTTGCAGAGTGGGACAAAGACAACAGAAGAGGGAGAATTCCTGTGTAAAGAGATCAAACTTTCCTCTGCCCCCCTTTCCTCAGAGGCTTCATTATAACTGATGAGGTGATGATGTTCTGCTCCTGTAATGAGGTCTTTAAGTCAATGCATATTGGGCCTACTCTTTGTAACACGGTTCCTACCAAATCGGATGTAACATGTGTTTTGTATTTACTTCTCTAACAGTAATATTTATCTGTCCAGTGTCCTTCCCATTATTTCAACCT
This sequence comes from Mauremys mutica, assembly GCF_020497125.1. Taxonomy (NCBI): domain Eukaryota; kingdom Metazoa; phylum Chordata; order Testudines; family Geoemydidae; genus Mauremys; species Mauremys mutica. The sequence goes on from NC_059077.1 coordinate 11,224,061, forward strand.
TCTCCACAGCTTGGAGTACTCTCTCAAATGCTTGTCTCTTGAGGCTAAAAGGTAGCTCACCGAGCTAGCATCTGCTTCTCCTGGTGTTCATATTGGAGGAAGTATGGTACAGCGGGTAGAGCCGGGAAAGGGAGTTAAGGACTCCAGTGCACCTCCTCTCCTGCAGCAGACCAATCCTTTCTTACAGGGTGGGGGGAGATTCAGATGGCTGGAGTCAGAGCCCCCTGTTAGTTACATCATGTCCGGCTCCAGCGTTTTTGCCACCCCGTTACTATTAATGATGCTTTTTAGAAACAACTCACAAAATCATCCGAAGCACAGAACTTGGTGGTGGTGGTGAGGGACTTTAACTACCCAGGCATCTGTTGGGAAAATAACACAGCAGGTAACAGATTATCCAACAAATTCTCAGAATATATTGGAGACATTTTTTTTTATTTCAGAAGGTGGAGGGAGGAAGGGCGGAACTGGTTGAGAATTGGAAGGCATTTGAGTGAAAGTGATTATGAAATGAAAGAGTTCATAATTCTAAGGAACGTTAGGAGGGAAAACAGCACAATACAGATAATGGATTTCAAGAAGGCAGACAAACAGCTAGAAGATAACAAGGTGATAAGTAACAGTCAGCATGGATTGGTCAAGAACAAATCATACCAAACAAATGTAATTGCTTTCTTTGACAGGGTAACAAGTCTTGTGGATAGGGGGGAAGTGGTAGATGTGGTATGTCTTGACTTTAGTAAGGCTTTTGATACTGTCTCGCATGACCCTCTCATAATCTAGATGGAGCTACTAAAAGGTGGGCACATAACTGGTTGGAAAAACATTCCCGGAGTGTAGTTATCAGTGGTTCATAATAAAGCTGGAAGGGCCTATCAAATAGAGTCCTGCAGAGATCAGTTCTAGGTCCGTTTCTCTTCAATATCTTCATCAGTGATTTAGATAATGGCATAGAGAGTACACTTATAAAGTTATACCAAGCTGGGATGGGGACAAATTGGAGAAAGTCCAGAGAAGAGCAATAAAAAAATCAACGTGCAACTCTCGCTAAATATTAAAAACAGTAAGGCATTGATTCAAGCAGAACCAACTATCCATTGTAGTAATAGCAAAAGCAAAACTGCAGTTGTGGTCGATGCTTAACATTAAATGTGCCCACTGCATCATAGCAAACGGCTTAATGTGCAGATGGCAATGTCTTTGTATAATGCTAGGCAAGCTTAACAGAAATCCGCCAAATTCCACATCATCATCTAGAGTCAAATGCACAGCGCCATCTGATGACCTAATATGTCTGGAGAAATCATCTTTGCTAGTTATTCATTGCTGTGGGTAAAATGTGTCCAGTAAGTTTTCTTTTTTTCCCTAAAGTGTCTCACCGCCTCTCCCCAGAATACATTCCACGTCCCCCACAGAGGGGCCCACCTTCCAGTTTGACAACCTCTGGTCTAAAATAATACTTAGTCCTGCCTTGAGTGCAGGGGACTGGACTAGAAGACCTCTCAAGGTCCCTTCCAGTCCTATGATTCTATGATTCTGTGGTAATGAGGACTTTAAGGGCTTGTCTACATTACCCACTGGATCGATGGGCAGGGATCAATCCAGCGGAGGTCGATTTTATTGCGTCTAGTCTAGATGCGATAAATCGACTGCCAAGCACTCTCCTCAGGGCGAGGGTCGCAGTCGATGGGAGAGCGTCAGCCATCGACTTACCACAGTGAAGACACCACAGTAAGTAGATCTAAGTACGTCCGACTTCAGCTACGTGAATAACGTAGCTGAAGTTGTGTAACGTAGATTGATTCCCCCTCCCCCTCCAGAGTAGACTAGGCCTAAAAGTACGTAAGGTAAAGCCATCTAAAGATTGAAGTCGCAATCAGTCACTTGCACTGGTTGTGTCTAAAGCAAACTGTTTCTAGGTTGCATTTAGTGAGTCACTTTGGTTCTTTTTATGAATCCACTAGGCACACCGGCCATGTTTTTAGGAAGTTTGAGCTACAGCCTCATCTGATGCAAATTGAAATAAATGGAGCTATGCCAATTCACTCCAACTAAGGATCTGCTTTCTCTTACCCGTTATTTAAATACTTTTGCACTCTGTCCATGAATTCCAGACACTAATTATCAGAGCTTAAGCCAATTTATAACTGCTGGAAATCAGGATGAGACCTAATGTGTGGGGGTAGATTACCCTATGTCTGCCTATAGTGAGGTTATTACACCTTCCTCCGGCCACTGTCAGAGTCAGGATACTAGACTTAGGTGGATCTTGGCTCTGATCCACTCTGGCAATTCATAAATTGTAAGGACTTCATAATTCCTATGTTCCTATCATGCCTAGAATTGTGAAATTTGGATGTCTGTACCGTAGCTATCAACTTGATTTCATATTTAGGCATTTGAATAAACAGAAGCTGATTTTTCAGAGTTGTCTAGTGCGTACACCTCCAAACCCTGAAGGCAATTGGAGTTTTGCATAAGCCAGTCATTTTTATTTTGGCACCTCCATATGGAATTTAGTTTCTGATTTTAAGCACTCAGGATTGACAATGACTGAGCTCATGCTTTGCCTTTTGGCCTGGATACTGCTTCCCCAAATCAACCAATCAAATGCATACATCTTTTCATCCCTGGAGGAGGAAAGCTAAATCAACTGCACACACCAGCATGCCAATTTCCTGCTGGCCTTTTGTTTATCACTCTATCACATTTCGTGTCCATATGGAAGGCTGAACTGGTCCTCAGGGTCCACTATTTTTAATAACCATGGGCTATGGATTGTGCATGTTGTCATTTGCAAAACCGCAGTCTAGGGCTGCTTTGCATGGTGCCATGCAAAGTCAATAGGTGTTGAAAGTTAACAGAATAGATACAAAATTGTCTCTGGTTACAATCCCAGACCTGGCCACCATACAAGTTGATGAACAATACGTGAGCTTAAGTATTTTTTTTTAAGCCTTGCAATTGTGGGTATTGAAATAATTAATGAGATGTGGGGTTGTTCTTTTATTATTTATTTCCATTTTATTTTTTCATTGGCTCCACTAACCTGGTTAAACAAATATCAAGTTGCAAAATAGCAGCTCCTTTGGCATAGGAATTTGGAGGATATCGCAAAAAATACATTTGCCAAAGAAAAAAGGCTGTCAGAGAGCAAATATTGAACTGTTTTGCTTCTTTTCTTCTTTGCTTGAAGGTACTTGACAAACCTAATCCAAAGCTGTTAATGTTGTGGTAAAGTCGGTAAAGTAGTTGGAGAGGAAATTCGCTGGGATGTCATGATTTCACATCCCTTTTGTAATTTCTTCTCCTGGACAAATTGCTTTTTTTTGAGACAAAAGACATTGAAATAGACCAACCTGTCCAGCAACCCAGAAGAATTATTCAATACATTGCAAGTTGGAGGGTTTGATACACAAAGAAATTACCCACAGCAAGCAGCCGTTGAAATGAAAAAGGCAGAAGAAGAACCAATGGCTGGAAGTTAAAGCCAGACAAATTCAAATCAGAAATAAGGCACAAATAATTTACAGTGAGGAGGATTAACCATTGCAACAAACTACCAAGGCAAGTGGTGGATTTGCCATCTCTTGATGTCTTCAAATCTGAATGCCTTTGTGGAAGAGATGCTTTAGCCAAACACAAGCTATTGGGCCCAATACAGGGGTAATAGGATGAAATTCTCTGGCTGGACATAACTCGGTGGACATGGCTCACTATTGCCCAGCACCTTTAGGAGGCATCGATACCAATGCAAAATACAAATACTACCAGATCAGAATAATATATTTTTTTTTACCCTCCCTTTGCATTCATGCAAACAAGGTGCAGAGCAGCAGTGCCACGTGCCCTGGTTGCTAAGCACAGGTAGCATATTACTGTGAGCACTTCTGTTGTAGACAGTGAGACTAATCGTGGTAATAAATGCTAGGCTTGGTAGTGTTAACAGGATCAGTTCCTTGGAGACCATCTGCATTGCAAAACCCCAAGAAAGGGGAAACTAACAAAGGAAAGTATATGCAGCACAAGTGCAATGTTAGGAGGTGTACAGCTATACCAGGAGTTTTTGTCTATCTCCCTCCCTCAGCATCAGTGGTAGGAGCAAAATTCCTGCCCAGCCAGGTGGCAGTCTCATGGTTGAATCTCCTTGCGTTCGGAACTGCTGAAACCTCAATGGATGCCCTAACAATCTGAGCACAGGACTGTGCTCCAGGAACTCCAGTGTTCTAACACTGAGGGCAGGTCTACACTACGGGGCTAAGTCAACCTAAATTATGCAACTCCAGCTACATGAATAACGTAGCTGGAGTCGACGTACCTTAGGTCAACTTATTGCAGTGTCTACACCGCTCTGGGTCGACGGGACAGCGATTGGTGGTTGATTTAGCGGGTCTTCACTAGACCCGCTAAATCGACCCCCGGTGGATCGATTGCCACCGGTCAGTCTCCTAGTAAGTGGAGACAAACCCTGACTCCCTCTCAGCCAGACTCGCCCCCTCTTTGGTGACTTTGAGTACACTCTGCAGGCAGTGTATCTGAAATCAAGGGTCAGGTACCCGTTAGTGAGTAAAAGTAGCAGAATAGTTCTTTGGGAGGATGAGTTGAGGATTAATGAGGTGACGTTTATAAAGAGCTTTGAAGAGGGATTATTTTTTTCTGTTACTTTGTATAATGCCTTCCACTCGGGGAAAAGACCTTTGAGAATAAATATGCAACTCTGTTAACCAGGCACCCCCAAATATTGCAAACCTTCTGCTAAAAAATCTCATGGCTTTAATTGTTAGGAGGAAACCTGTTGCACTTGACAGAGTCATTTGTAATCATTGCCAATGTGCCGCAGTTCTGCACCGCCAACCAGGGCCTGATGTATTGTATTTTATTTTCTTCCCTGCTTTCTTTAGGGGATTATACCTATTGTGATTTTGACCTTGTAAATTTCCTTGCTCCAGGAGGATTAAGCTCCAGTTGTTTTCTTGCTAGCAGCAAGTATCATTTGCAGCCTAAGAAATATGATTTTCTCCTTTAAAAATGGCTCTGACCTTTTTTTTTTTTAACCACAAACAATGGAGTTCAGAGAAAAATCCAGTGGAATATGGACTTTGGAGTCTTTGTGCTTTCTGATGTGAAACAGGCCTGTCTAATGCATTCAGTTCCTCGTCAGTTGTGAAAGAAATGTCTAAAGTTTCATAATATCGTATCAGTTGCACAAACAACTTGTCCTTTAATCTAGGTGCTTAAATCCTGCATTTGGCTTTAGTGAAGCTTAGCTACATTTCATGCACTGATAGGTTTTACTCTTTTGGGGGAAGGGTAGAGAATGAACTTCAGTTTCAGGTTTTGATGTGATTCAAATAACTTTGTTTCAGATGCTTTAATCCCACATGCTCCTGGGCAGTTAATGTTTTCATAGAGTTTTGACTTCCCTGCATAAAGGTTTTTTTCTATATGATGTAGAAGCCTATGATTCAGAAAATAATTTCTAGACTTTCTTTGATTTCCGTTCCGCTTCGTTTTTGCTTTTTGTTTTCATTTTGAACTTAGGTGGGGGAAGCCATGTAGAAGATTATGTATATATGCATGAATTAAATAATCATAATAATACTTTGCACTTCTGTAGCTTCTGTCATCCAATGAGCTCAAAGCTCTTAGGCACTAGTAATTTTTTTACAGCTGACCTATCGGGAATGTAAGTGAATTATATCAGTGGTACCCAGCCTCATTACAGGGGAGGGCCCCATAAACCTAAGCACAACTTTGTATGGGCCAAGCAGACTCTACATATTTTAATAAGATTGATATTTTAAGTTCAGCTTGTTTCATATGTATTTACACAGGTTTTTTTCTATGTACAGTATTAGCTATTTAAAAACAAAGAGAGAAATCAGTGCATGAAATGTGTATCAGAATGACAGAAAACAGGAGAAAAAAAAACCAAACAAAAGTATTGTATCTGGGACTGACTGCAGCTAATCTGCGCATATCCGAAGGCGTTTTCCTGATGTTTTATAGCAACAATCACTAAGTAAGTACCTGTTTAATTGGTCTGGTTAGCCTACAGCTGAGCTGTGAACGCAGAGAGTTGTTATTCGCGGGCTTGCGCTTCTATGAAACATGACAACATTTTATGTGTTAAACCCATTTTTATGGCATTTTCTGATACTTCCTTGTGTAAACTAAAATGAGGTAAACATGACAACAAAACACTAATGAATTGACTGTTTGTGTTGAAGCGGGCCATGAGCCTTATGAAATGCTCTGGTGGGCCTGGTACGGCCCACAGGCCATAGGTTGGGCACCCCTGAATTATATTATCCCCTTGTGGGGAAAGTTAGCCCTAAGTAACAGTTGTGGGGCCACACAACTAGTGGGCAATGGAGCTAGAAGTAGAACCCATTTTCTTGGCCCTGTGCTATAACCATTAGTCCACACTTCTTCCTTTGTTCTCACCTCTTGCCTTGAGATTGAGGGCTGCATTGTGCTCAGTCCTGTGTTTGCACATGCAGCTCACAGCTCAGTGTGCCTGATTCACAGAAGACAGGAGTCTGCTGCAGCTGCCAGCAAGAGGGGGACGGTTCTTCAGCACAAGCTGGAGAAGCCTATTCTCTTACCCCTTGAGAACATGGGTTCAATCCCTACTGATGACTAGGATGGTGGTCATTACATATACAAGGGAGGAGAGGACACGACACGACACAGGGAACCTTTCTCATACCTGTGCCTCCATAAAAGGGTTTGGAAGAATCTGGTTGGGGAATGCAGATACGTAGGGGCCCTTGTCGATGGTAGTTATCCAAAGACTGTGTGACCATGGCTGTCCAGCTTCATAGGAACACCTGTTGCAAGAAGGGCAGAGCTGTCACTGCAACTTGTTTTTCTCAGGAGAACACAAGCAGAATTGTGGCTGAGTCAGTCTGACTTTCTCCTGCAGTGCTGCCCCTCCAGCTGGCTAGAAAAGGGCAGAATCCAGCCCTTAAGCTGCAGCAGGGTAAATATTAGCTAAACCTTTGCAACACTTCAGATCTTCCAGGCAGTATCAGCTGTCAAGTGAGGTTGTGTAGACACCTTCACTTGGAGATAGGGCAGACTTGACTCTGTTTATGTCCTTGAGACATCCTTGATAGAGGATCAGTCTTGTTACAACCCCCGCTCGGGGGATGGACTAAGTAGCCTGCTTCAGTGTCCTTTCTGACTCAGCGATGTGAGGAATTACTGAATGCCTTCCTTACTGCGTGGGCCCTTTTACGGTGTCATTGCCTGTGTCTCAAATGTGGCATGCCAGACACCACAGAAATGAGGCTTGACATCTGCAGTGACAGAAGTTCAAAGAATACAGGGAAATGCAGCAAACTGAAACTTTTGGGGAAGGTGTTTTGTCTTTTTTTAAATCTTTTAAACCTCTTATTGCCATAATGTGCTGTATGTTTGTGCACACTTCCCCTCTCTCCAGAACTAGCCATATCTACTCTGCATTAATCATTAATTGCCCAGCCTGAAACATATCTTGTGCACAGACATTCTTGCCAGAGAACAGCAGAAAGGGAAATCAGTCTTTTATTTATTTTTTATTTACTTGGTTATTTTCTTTCCAAACAAGTCAGAAGCTATTGATGTACTTGTCTCCTGTTTCTGACTCTTTTTATACTCCCCAAAGTGGAAATTATGTAAGATGTCTGCAAGTAAAAAGGATAATAAGTTATACATTTACATCATGTCTTTCATGCAGAAGAGTCGCAGAGCATGGTACCCAATTCTATTCCCATCTCTCTCTGTGTTGCTACATAACTATGCATAGACAGGTAGATAAAGTTCTATGTATATTTTCTGAAGCATGACTGGACTTTTTTTTTTCTTAAATTTTCTCCCCCAAAAATCCAAGCTGAGTGAGAGGCTGAATAGGGAGAGGTTAAAATTCATCAAAGGCATGAAAACAGTGTGGTATAATGGAAAAACTGATAGGGAACCTTAACTACTGGCATTGCTACTGCTCTGTCTATAATTATAAACAGATGTGGTAGATATGGATGAGCAGCTATATAGATAGGGATGGGACAGATAGATACTGATGGATAGTTAGATCCTTGAGGTTTTTATATACATTTCTATTCGTAATGGTAATCACGTGACTAATTTCTAGATTGGTGTTATTTCTCTGGAACAGAAGGACTCCTGAGATTTCAGATGGATTGAGATTTTGGATACTCCAGAGTTCAGGATAGGGAGTGATTAACTTTAGGGAGCTTCACTTGTATGCAATATTGTCATCTGGATCTAGATTCATATTCTGAAAGTAGCCCCTTCAAAATTCAGAGGTGTTCAGAGCCTAGGGGGAGTTGCTTGGGCCTACTGCTAATTTAATATGCAGCATGAGTTACCATTCATTCTTTGGAAAATGTTTCAGGAAATAAACTTTAAAGAACATCTAAGTGTTTGGGAGCTTGGGGGTTGTTGTTTTTTTTCCTTGGACTGAACAACCTAAAAGTTCCTGAAACAATTTTGCTCAGATTTTCCCAGAAAAATCACGTTTGAGCTCAAGGTAGTCGTGGACAATTTTAGCCCCAAAGTAATTTATCTGAGGAAGTTAAGTTAAGCAACTGGAAAAAAAGGAGCTAAGAATGGGAGCTGGAACCAGAAAGTACTATAATATTTTGTGAGGCCATATGACACCAAAGAGCAATGCAATTTTGTGCTTTGACTTGGCGTAGTGGTCAGCGTGGTGAGCTGCGATTCAGGAGATCTGTCTTATATTCCTGGCTTTGCTGCTACTCTGCTGGGTGACTGTAGACAAGCCATTTCACTGCTCGGTGCCTCAGTTTACCCATCTGTAAAATGGGGGAAATGATACTGACCTCTGTTGTTAAAGCTCTTTGAGATCCGTTGATTCCATGGCCAGCAGGGACCATTGGGGTTATGTAGGCTGACCTCCTATGTCACGTGTGATGATGCTTGCACACAAGTATTGAAAATCACTTTCTTATTTCATTTCTTCATGTCCTGTAATCCTCCCCGTGCTACTCCGAACACACTTTGTCACCAGGTTGCTTTAGAACCATGCACCATGTGAGCCATGTTTGGTGTGTCCAAACCAAACTTAACCATACATTTCTAGCCATGCCACTCTGTGATGTGATCCTTTCATCTCATTAGGAGTCTCATCCAACTCCACCAATGTCAGTTGAAAGACTCATTGAGTGGACTTTGGATCAGTCTCGAGATGCGCCACATTGGGCTGCATCAGTATTTGGACAGGAAACTGGGGGAGGGATAGCTCAGCGGTTTGAGCATTGGCCTGTTAAACCCAGGGTTGTGAGTTCAATCCTTGAGGGGGGCCACTTAGGGATCTGGGGTAAAAATTGGTGCTGCTAGTAAAGGCAGGGGGCTGGACTCAATGACCTTTCAAGGTCCCTTCCAGTTCTAGGAGATTGGTATATCTCCAATTATTACCTTTTTATTACTTCTGAGGGAAAACTCTGCGAAAGAGGGTGATTATCAGTGTACCACTTTACAAGGGCACAGGAGAGACGAGCTGACTTGTCTCTCGTCACACAGCAGATCACTGTCACTGCTCAATGCCCAGTCCTCAGGACTACAGTGGCTCAATGTTGCTATAAGCTATTCAGCAGCTGCTGGCTGCTTTTCACTTAAGTGGTGGTGAAATTATTCCTGGGTGCCTTTCAGTTTCAAAAGTGCTTTGGAGTGCTCTAAATATGCATTGTGATAGAACTCATGTATGGATTGGATCTATGCACTGGCGTCCTGGACATAATACCTAACCTAGCCCACAGTAAATTCACTACCTTGCTCTATGGAGCAATAATGTTGGAACCAGATGGCACAGGAAAGAGTGGTATTGTCATTACTATAGTCCTTTTTGCCTCTTTAGATTGCAGTCTCCGAATACTGTAGCCACAGGCTGCAGAGCAGCAGTTCTGTTCCCATTTCCTGCTAAAGAGAAAACAGGTCATCTCCAATTGCTGGCAACATGATACGCCTGCCCTTTCCGGATGTTGCTGTTAGGAGGGCATGTGCGTATTTTCATCCAGAGATGAATTTTTTTGACAGTGTCAGTTCCTCACTGGGATGGTAACCTGTTGTTTCCCCACTGAAGACTCAAACCTACATCAGGCTGCCACTTTTGAGATTTATGTTCATGGACTATTAAAAATGCACATGGAAAATCAGCAGCATGGAGATCAGATCAGCTGATCTGGGTCCCAAATGCTTATAGGCACTTATGCTATTAAAATTACACCCTGTCTCCATAGTCCCATTTTATCCAGCCCTTATTACACACAATCTATGCTTATTCTGCATGAGGCAGTCCCACTGACGTCAATGGGAGTTTCCCTAGCGGCACATGTACAGAATAAGCCCTTAGGGTTCTCTTCACCAGGAAATTAACAACAGAGGTTGTTAGACTGACCTGTGAATTCTTGGTTCTGATGTGACGCTTATAGACCTTATTTTGCCAGAAGTCCACATGATAAATAATAAATTGCATTCAGCAGCATATTTCAGGAGCACTGTTCCTGACGTGGCAACTCCTGTGTTTGTTCATCAGTGTCTCATATATTTTTTAAGAATCTTGTTTAATTGTTCAGTCTCTCTCTCTCTCTCTCTCTCTCTCTCTCTCTCACACACACACACACACACACACACACACACACACACACACACACACACACACACACACACACACACACACACACACACACACACACACACCCTCTATGTCTCTCTACTTTTCCACTCAAAGAAAAATAAAAAAGATCAATGACTGTAGCAAAAGCACTCAGCTCTATGAGGATATAGTCACATCCTCTCTTTCTGTGCAATAGAAGGGAATGAAGGGAAATTTCTGTGTGGTGGTGACAATTTTTGAAGAAGTTGATATCTCGAATGTTGGAATGGCCTGGGACACAGCATATGAACAACCATACCTCGATATTGCTTATGCCCATGGCCATTTCTTGAAGCTAATGTACTGGGGCCCTGCTTTGTGTGATTAGGTGAATCTTTGCTGATGCCCAGCTGAAATAACTCACTGAAGATATGAGGAATGTGAGCATTTATCTGCTATGTTGTAAATGTTGATGGGCTGATCCTGTGAACTGCTAGGTTCATCCTGGGAAGTGGAAGGCACCCTCAACTCCATGTTCCAGGAGGTGCTTAGTACATCACAGGATCAGGAGTCTTCTCAGATTGACTTGTGTCGACAAGGTTCTGAATAGCAAATCCTACAATTGACTAGAGTCCTAATTGAACTATGCTGTTATTGCTAGAGAAAGTTATGGACAGCAGCAGAGGCATTAGGTTTGTCTGCCTGCAAACTCAGCTCAAGAAGATAGCACAGCCTAGGTTCACATTCAGAAAGTTAGCCTTTTCATCCGTAAGGACTGTCACCTATCCACCAATGAGGAGCAAAGTAATGGCTTTTTCAAGCCTTAATATTTACTAAGTATAGGAACATGGGCAGTCAGACCATGCAGTCAGTGTCCTGTTGCTGACAGAGGCCAGTACCAGATGTATCCGAGGAATGTACAAGGAACTACCTAATGGACAATTCCAGAATACTTTACCCATAAGAGAAGCTTCTTCTTAAACCCCACCTCTTTCTATTTGCCTTATATCCTGAAGGATGTGTTGATGTTTTATTAAAAGATATGCTCTAGGAATTATTTCGGGAAAGTTCTCTGGCCTGTGTGATTTAGCCTAATGGAGAGAGCACTAGAGTGGGACTCGAGCGACCAGGGCTGTATTTCTGACTCTGCCAGTGGTGGTCTGGCTAACCTTGGGCAAGTCACCTCCCATGTCTGTGTCTCAGTTTCTCCATCGGTAACATTGGGATAATGATACTGGCCTCCCTTCTAAAGCTCTTTGTGGTCTACTGATGAATAGCACTACATAAAAGCAAGGAAGTGGTGTTATTAACTGAAAATTCATACTTGTGTCTGAAATATTATCTACTACTGTTACAAGCAACCCCTAAAATGACTGGAAATGAAAATGATTAAAGAGAGGAAAATATGCTGTTCTCTTTTTCAGTTTGTTTACTTTGTGTGTTTGGCAGTACTTGATGTATAATCAATTCCGCTGTTTCCCCTTGTATAATCAGTTAGTCCCAGTTCTCCCTGTTGCTTGTGTGAGTCTTTCACACAGCAACGAGAGAGAGATTTTTATTTTTATTTTTAAATAGGAAAATTTGATTGTAAAACCATACAAATTAGTAGGGCCACATAATTCTGCACTACCTGAACTATGTTTGACTCTTTAAAAAAATGCAGCTGTACCTCTTTAATTATGCTATTCATTGTTTTAACATAAAGAGCGGAACAGTATAAACAGAAACTCCTCAGTCTGTGTGTCTTCCTGCAACAAACTCAGAGAGCTGTCTTCTGTGGTTAGTTCACATGTTGTGTGCTGGGAAACAAGTGACAGCTAAAGATTAGACTGGACACCACATGTAGCTTGAAGTGCCAATCAACTGTAGCTAAACAAATTCTATTGTGACTTGCCTGAGATTATTTTTTTTAACTAAATGACAACTTATGAAACTTTGTGGTCTGGTTGTTATTAATATGAGTACTGAAAAATGTGTCATATGCATTAGGCATATTATCAGTGTTGTCTCCTCTGGTTCCCAGCTCCCGCCCTCTCAGCTGCTGTTGCCGTGCGTTGTGTTTAACCACCTTGAGCTTTCAGAATATATTTGTTTCCGTTCTCAGACCTTCTTTAACTTTTAGTGCAACTGTTTGCTTCGTGGTGTGGTCAGTAAAGCGTAAGGAGTTGATCAAATCCTCCTTCCAACTCTTTCCCCCTGCCCGCTCCATTTCCTCCCCCACGAGGATTGTGTGTATTGCATGGGATAAGAAAAGATGAGAAGGAAGAAAGGATGAGAACCCTAAAGGAGCTTCTCAGAGGTACCATCCTGAAGTTAATTGCAGGGTAATGTGTTGTGGCCGGGAACCCTACAGAGGGTAAGAGTTTCAAACTTTGTATCTTGGTGGTTGTTGTTGTTGTTGTTTTTAAATTTTCTTTGGTAAGGCTGCACATTTTACACACTCTCTCTCTCTCTCTCTCTCTCTCTGATAAAAGACCACACGCGCTCACACACACATACATACACACACACACACAATCTGATAAAAGACCACGGTGGGAAACACACAACCAAACATTCTGATTCTTTCAGCTTGTGCGTGATGATCAAGACTAATTTAGATTTCCCCAGATTAGATGCCCTCCCCCCACCCCCATTCCTCTCACATAGCGTAGTCACCTCAGGTAAGAACGCAGCAGTGCTGGGTCCTCTGGCCCGTACAGTATAAAAAGAAACTGTTGCTGAAGTGTGATTTGAACTTGGTTTGCCCCAGAAAATCTACCAGTTTTGTGTAAGGGGAACATTCCACTATGGCAGTGATGTGATCAACTGTCACAAGGAAACAGGTTGGAATATGGTCAGTACCTTAGTGAGTAACGGCCCACTCCTGTCCACACACACAAGGTTCTGCAGAATGTGCAGTGAGTGATTTGATGGATGGTATCCTTCCTCCTGGGTTAGCCTAAAACCTATGCCCTGGCATTGCACTGTGTGCTGTATTTCCGATGAGAGGCCTTCTTGCTACTTATCGTCATTAAATAGCCAATGGCAATATTCACAAAAATGGGGGGCCCAGGTACCCAGGCCGAACTCTGAAGTAGTGTGTGATTTCAGTTGGATAGAGTATTGCTCCTTAGCTCCTCTAAACTCTTTCTATGTGCCAATTAACAGCTATTATGTCCCACTCCAGAGAAGACTATGTTACAGCGGTGGGTGAGAGCTTTCTGAAGTCTGCAAAGTGCTATGGAACCCTTCTGTCTGAAAGGGGGCACAGGAATGTAAGATACTCATTTTATTCCATTGCAACCAGTGTGGAAGACTGCTAAAGAGATCACAACGCAGCCTTCTGTCACATCACAAATATCCAGTGTCTGAGGGCAACCTGTGGCGTTTGTGATGGCAAAAGCATGTTCAAAGATCTCTCCAGCAATTTTTTTTCATTTTGGCTGAAAAAGATGATAAAATGATGTGTATTACTGATAGCCTTTAGAAGGAGATTGTAATCCCAGGTGTACCTGTTTTACTTCTCCTTGGACAGGATTTAAAAGCAGGAGGGGGGAGAGTGTGCATGTGTGTGTGTGTGTGTGTGTAATGATACCTCCCATACAGGCCCCAGTGTATTCAGGTATCTCCCAATCAGTGCTGTTCCCTTTTGAGTGTTAGACATTCCATGTGATCAATAATAAAATGATGTGCTAGGTAAAAGCTACTATAATCACAGAGAATTCAGCATATGGGATATGATCTTTCAGCCCTAATGGATAATCCCCACTGAATGCTCCTAAGGAGGGCAGGCGGGCGAGGGGCGGAGGGGGAGAAAACCAAGATATATATCAGTATGTCCCAGGAGACAATGTCCTTCTTGCTCCCAAACATAGTGACCAGTGTAACCCTGTCCATGAATCACCATACTTATGCTTAATGAGCCAAATTCCGTGTTGACATACACTGTCTACATTCCCATTCAATTGAATGGGCTTGCAGGGATGTAAATCACTACAGAATATGACCCTGTATCCGATTTATGCCCTGAGATGCTGCTGGCACCCAAGGAGTTGTCTTTCATTCCGCTTGAATCCTAGTTGAGTGGATTCTTCCAAAGGGAACAATTCTAAATATTGATGAGGGATGGTGGGGGAGCCCCTATGCATCCTCAAACTCAGGAGCAATTTTCTCTCTGGAAACTCCAGGTTAATAGGAAGCTCTGGGGTTTGCAAGGCACATTTTATGGTGAGCTGAGTAGATGTATGCGTGCATGCTAAATACACATTGGAAATTAATACAGATGTTATGGAGAAGAACTAGTGGTCCATTGCATTCCAGCCTTAGTAATTAGAAGGCAAATGATCCTACTGGTGGTAACATTAAATTATGCTCTTGAATATTCAGTAAGGACAGTCATGCATATTGCATAAGGATGGACCAGGTGATCTGATAGGTCTTTACCAGCTCTAATATTTATGATTCGGTGACTGGCAGATTTCAAGACACTAATGAGTGAGGATGACACCAATAGGTGAAAAGCCAGTGAGTTGCAAAGGCATCTACACATTAGTCCATGTGCTAAATAGGAAAGAAATGTAATACGTCTAGTTATCACTCCCTTTGATCACTTCATCTGCCCTCTGCACATGAATCCATCTACATTCCAATGCCCCGGGTGGCTTTAACAGATGTAATTAGAAGAGAAAAGTTTTTCCTCCAAATTTGGATTATTTATTTTTTTAAATTTGCCCAAGGCTCAGTTTCTGTCTTGGGCTAGTGATAAAAATGTTGCCAGCTCTACAGGCTTTAAATGGCTCCCGGGTCTAGAAATAGGAACTTTATACCTTTGAGAAAGGCTTCCCAATTGGAGGACTTTCAGAATCTGTGTTGAGCCCTGAAAGATAGTGTGACATTTTTATTTATAGAAAAATTACTGTATGTTATCTCTAGATGCATTTTCTATTTAGTTTCAATTATTTTTCCATTTCTGAGCCCTTCACAGTCAGACCCATGGTAACTAAGGCACCTGGCTTGACAAGGGGAAAGGATACCACACTCCAAGAGTTGCAATAAAACTTCTTAAAACTCTCTAAAGTGTTTCTAAAATAGTTCATCTGCAACGTATGTGGCATGCTCAGAATATGTGGTGGTGTGTGAAGGTTTACATGTTTCATCACCATGTATTTGGGATGTCTTTTAATGTAGTCTTTTGGTGTGTAATTTATTATGTATAGTTATTTATAATACAACCGTTAAATCAAATCTGATTATTTAAAATGGCACGCGCATGTAATAATTGCTGTCGTAATTGTGTCACGTGACAGGGAATACCCAGTAACTCAGGGATACTGATCTGCTGTACTATACCAGCACTATAATTTCACTATGCTATGCTGCGCTTTGCTGTTCTTTCTGTCTTAAATCCCCCTGTCTGGTGAGGGGTGAAAGCACGGAGGATGTACTTCACTCAGGCACTGTGAGGAGAGAGTACCTCCAGTCTTTTACTACAGTGCTTAGAGGCCCCAGTGAAAAATCTTTGTGCTAGGCACTGTACATAGTCACAGTAAGAGACAGCCCCTGCCCCAAAGCGTTTACAGTCGGCATCAACAAGACAGGCAAAGGGTGGGAGGAAGGAAGTGCCGTTATCCCCATTTCACAGATGGGGGACTGAGGCATTTCTGGCTAGATCTTCCAAAGAGCTCCGAGACCACTGAAAACATTGCTCTCGGGGAATTGCTGGGTGACTTATGAAAAGCAGCCCATTTCATTGACGTGCCTAAATAGGAGCTGAGCTCTTCTGCAACTCTGGCTGATCGAGATCAAGTGACTTGCCTAAGATCACAGAGGATGTTTGTGGCAGAGCCAGGAATTGAGTTGCAGTCCCGTGCCTTAACCACAAGATCTTCTTTCCTCTCAGTGATTTACTGTTGTCCTTTAGGCTTGATATTGCAATGCCTCGAGTATTGTCAACTCCCATTTGCATTTCACATCATTAGGCCCTTTCCGATTAGGAACAATCATTGATTGGCTCTGAATGGAGGCTCATTCAGGTCTTGTTGGCTGGAAGGAGGGCAAATGAAACACTGACCTTTGAAGACTCTAGGTATCTAAAGCATTGTGGCAATATGATGGGGAGTAGAACAAATGGAAGTGAGAAGAGAATTGCCGGGAGCTTGGTTGCATTGGCCGGCAGTGAAGAGACCCTTCTCTGTTTTCAAAGGGTGCAGAGGATTGCCCTATGACACCTGGAAGAAAGGCTAATCCCTGGGATCATTATATTCACAATCCCACCTTGTGATCTTTTTCAATCTCTCTCTGAACACAGAGGGAGCGTGTCCTAGCGGGACAGTCAGTAATGCCTTTCTGTAAGAACTCGTGGGTCAGAAGGAAACAGAATGTTGCCATGAAAAAGCAACTACTTGAAGGTTTTACTTATGAAATATTAACTCGAATCCTATAGTTACTCTTTGTCAGGAAGGTTCAGTTTCAGGGCTCATGTTTTAAGCGCACATCGTTTAAATATTTACACAGTCACATTTTCTGGGTTTATAACTTTCGCTGTGGCACTAACCTTGTATTTCACACCAGCGAGAGCACACTGCACTGTGTACCGTACGGCCGTTTAGGGGCCCCTGGAGAATGTCTCCAGCAAGCAGGGAGGGTCTGTCTAAATGTGTGGGAAGTTTTGCTTTAACACGTAGATGAGAAAGCATGAATTAGCAGCTAAAGCAGGTGGTATCATGGGGTAATTCAGACAGCACTGGACTAGGAGTCAGGACCTGGGCTATACCCTGGACTTTATCTCTGACCTGGGCCAGCTTACTCACTTCTGCTTCCTCTCCCTTCCCTTTTTTCAGTCTTGTGAAAGTTTTTGAGTCAGGAGCTGTCCGTTGTTATGTGTTTGTACAACACCTAGCACCACGGGGAACAGCATCGGTTGAGGGCTCTGCATTACTGTAATGGAGATAATACAGTGAAACCCCGCTATAACGCGATGTTTGGGGTCTAAAAACTTCGATTGCGCTAAATGCGGGGTCGCGGCATAGCGGGGTTTGTCAGTGGTCCCCAACGCGGTGCAGTGATGTGCGCCCCCTAGTGCCCGGCAGGGGAGAAGAGCTGCGTCTCCCCGCCTGCCGGGGACAGAACTCCGGGGCTGCCGGTGCTCTCAGTCCCGGCAGGCGCGGGGCCGAGCTTCTCTCCCGCTTCAAGAGGAGCCACGGCTCCCCACCTGCTGGGGACAGAGAGCACCGGCGCCCGCAGCCTCAGAGTTCCCTCTCTCCTGCCATGGTGTTGGGGACCATTGGTACAGTACCGTACTGTATTATGCCTTAAAGGGGAGCCAACCTGTGATCGTGTTATATGCGATTTCGCGTTATGGCGGGGCGCGTTATTGCGAGGTTTGACTGTACCAAGGGAAATGATGGCTTCTCCATCTCTTGCTATCTTCTAATAGAGGCTAGATACCAGCTCTTCTGATATACAGGAGGCTTTAGGATACACAGGGGATCAGATTAAATGCTCTAATGGTTCCTTCTGGCCATAAAGTCTTCTAACTTGTGAAAACCTGATTGCGGCCTGGGGAACAGCCTTTCGTGTTCTACTGTGTAGTCAGTGTCATCCCACAATGAAGAGTCATTGAGTGGGGTGATCCAGGGGAAGCAGCTCAAACATCCAGTGTGGCTGGACAGGGGTAGGACATCAGCACTGCAGGGGAGGGGTGGGTGTGGCAGTGACATCACAAGGGCCTTTGGCAGGACCTCAGCCTATTGGACAAAGGTGGTGGGGAGGCAATGATCTCACAGAGAGATCTTGACATCAGCCAGGCAGGACAGGGGTGCAAGACAGGGGCAACCTTGGAGATCCCTGTGGCTTTGCTTCAGCACGTCTCCTTCTCGAGGTCTCTCCTTGAGGTTGCAGGAACAAACCATCCCGATGTGTAGGAAGAAAAGTAAATATGGCAGGCGACCAGCTTGGCTTAACAGTGAAATCCTTGCTCGTCTTAAACACAAAAAAACAGCTTACAAGAAGTGGAAGATTGGACAAATAACCAGGGAGGAGTATAAAAGTATTGCTCAGGCATGCAGGTGTGAAATTAGGAAGGCCAAATCACACTTGGAGTTGCAGCTAGCCGGAGATGTTAGGAGTAACAAGAAGGGTTTCTTTAGGTATGTTAGCAACAGGAAGAAAGTCAAGGAAAGTGTGGGACCCTTGTTGAATGAGGGAGGGAACCTAGTGACAGAGGATGTGGAGAAAGCTAGTGTACTCAATGCTTTTTTTGCCTCTGTCTTCACAGACAAGGTCAGCTCCCAGTCAGCTGCACTCTGCAGCACGGTATGGGGAGGAGGTGACCAGCTCTCTGTGGAGAAAGAAGTAGTTCGGGGCTATTTAGGAAAGCTGGACGAGCACACGTCCATGGGGCCGGATGCGCTGCATCCGAAGGTGCTAAAGGAGTTGGCCGATGAGATTGCAGAGCCATTGGCCATTATCTTTGAAAAATCATAGCAATCGGGGGAGGTCCTGGATGACTGGAAAAAGGCTAATGTAGTGCCCATCTTTAAAATAGGGAAGAAGGAAGATCCAGGGAACTACAGAACAGTCAGTCTCACCTCAGTCCCTGGAAAAATCATGGAACAGGTCCTCAAGGAATCAATCCTGAACCACTTAAAGGAGGGGAAAGTGATCAGGAACAGTCAGCATGGATTCACCAAGGGCAAGTCATGCCTGACTAACCTAATTGCCTTCTATGATGAGATAACCGGCTCTGTGGATGAGGGGAAAGCAGTGGATGTGCTATTTCTGGACTTTAGCAAAGCTTTTGATACAGTCTCCCACAGTATTCTTGCCAGCAAGTTAAAGAAGTATGGGCTGGATGAATGGACGGTAAGGTGGATAGAAAACTGGTTAGATGGTCGGGCTCAACGGGGTAGTGATCAATGGTTCCATGTCTAGTTGGCAGCCGGTATCAAGTGGAGTGCCCCAAGGGTCGGTGCTGGGGCCTGGTTTTATTCAATATCTTCATAAACGATCTGGAGGATGGTGTGGACTGCACCCTTAGCAAGTTTGCAGATGACACTAAACTGGGAGGAGTGGTTGATACGCTGGAGGGTAGGGATAGGATACAGAGGGACCTAGACAAATTAGAGATTGGGCCAAAAGAAATATGATGAGGTTCAACAAGGACAAGTGCAGAGTCCTGCACTTAGGACGGAAGAATCCCATGCACTGCTACAGACTAGGGACCGAATGGCTGGGCAGCAGTTCTGCAGAAAAGGACCTAGGGGTTACGGTGGACGAAAAGCTGAATATGAGTCAACAGTGTGCCCTTGTTGCCAAGAAGGCTAATGGCATTTTGGGTTGTATAAGTAGGGGCATTTCCAGCAGATCGAGGGATGTGATCATTCCCCTCTACTCAGCACTGGTGAGGCCTCATTTGGAGTACTGTGTCCAGTTTTGGGCCCCACACTACAAGAAGGATGTGGACAAATTGGAGAGAGTCCAGCGGAGGGCAACAAAAATGATTAGGGGGCTGGAGCACATGATTTATGAGGAGAGGCTGAGGGAACTGGGATTGTTTAGTCTGCAGAAGAGAAGAATGAGGGGGGATTTGATAGCTGCTTTCAACTACCTGAAAGGGGGTTCCAAAGAGGATGGATCT
This sequence comes from Mauremys mutica, assembly GCF_020497125.1. Classification (NCBI taxonomy): domain Eukaryota; kingdom Metazoa; phylum Chordata; order Testudines; family Geoemydidae; genus Mauremys; species Mauremys mutica. Next base: position 11,244,298 of record NC_059077.1, read on the forward strand.
AGACTGTTCTCAGTGGTGGAAGATGACAGAACAAGGAGTAATGGTCTCAAGTTGCAGAGGGGGAGGTTTAGGTTGGAGATTAGGAAAAACTTTTTCACTAGGAGGGTGCTGAAGAACTGGAATGGGTACCTAGGGAGGTAGTGGAATCTCCTTCCTTATAGGTTTTTAAGGTCAGGCTTGACAAAGCCCTGGCTGGGATGATTTAGTTGGGTTTGGTCCTGCTTTGAGCAGGGGGTTGGACTAGATGACCTCCTGAGGTCCCTTCCAACCCTGAGATTCTATGATTCTATGACTGAGAGAATTCACTTTCACGTACGTGAGCGCAAGGAGGACCCTCTTTGGAGTTTACTCCTTTTCATTTATTGATTTTGCCAGAAAACAGATGTCCCTGTATAGAAGGTAAGAGCCTCTGAAAGGTTTGGAACCTGTTCAGTCTGATCCATCGGGTGCCGGCTGATTTTTAGGAAAGGAAAACACTAGATTGTGGGGGCAGCATTTTATTTCCGACCTAGGACTTTGTCCCTTAGAGTCACTGGGGACATTGGGGTTTCTCCTGTTTGTTTTCCCTTTTCCTGTCTCTCTCTCCTTTCTCTTCTTCTCTTGCATCTTTGTCCTTTTCCCCTGCTCTCCTTTCACCACCAGGACCTGTCTGTGCATGTGGAGTGGGGGACGGGGGAGTTGTGCTCCAACTCTCATTGCGGGAGGCCCTCCCAAAGACATGTGGCTGGAATAGTGCTCTAAGAGTGACTCCCTCCGGTGGTGACCTGGGACAGCTGGTGAGAACTCTCAGCTTTCTGATTCTCAGAGTCTCAAATCTGATTGGGTGAGCATGGGGCTATTGTGAGGGAGGAGACTCAGGTCCTTGTTACTCTCTTTTAAGACCAAGGAAATAAGCCAGAACCAAACCTGTGTTTGTTTGCTCTTGCTGCTTTTCTCCATTCATTGTCTTTGAGCAATTCATGATTCTCTCTCGAATGGGCTAGTTCTAAAATACTTACTGAATAATTAGGTTTTAATAAAGCCACATGCCAACCCCGCCTTCCAGTAACAAAGGAGTCAGGCGGCACCCTACAGAATGGGGGACAGTCCGCTGGAAAGCTGTGACCCTGAAAAGGATTTCGGGGCCATAGTGGACGAGCTGCTCAGCATAATCTGTCAATGTGAAACTGTGGTAAAAAAGGTTAAAGCCATTCTTGGCTGGATAGAGTAGTGAGTATGGAACGGGAAGTGATACAGCATTGGTGAGACTGATGCTGGAATTTTGAATCCAGTTATTGTGTCCACATTTTGAATATTATGTTAAACAAATTGGAGAGGGTACAGAAAAGATTGATAATTGAGTGATGGGGATGATGCCTTGTAATGAGACATTGAAAAAGCTCAATCTGTTTAGTATGTCCAAAAGAAGAATGAGAGGTGAATTGCTTGACTTCATGGAGAGCAAATGTTGAGTATAAAAGGGCTCTTTTATCTAGCAGAGACAGGCATGACAAGACTACATGGATGGAAGCAGAAATCAGAAAAAGTATAGTGACAATAAGACCCAGATTTGTAAGAGGGCGATTCATCATTGGAACAAACTACAGTGAAACCCCGCTATAACGCGATGTTTGGGGTCCAAAAATGTCGATCGCGCTAAATGCGGGGTCGCGGTATAGCGGGGTTTGTCAGTGGTCCTCAACGCGGTGCATTGATGTGCGTCGCCTAGTGCCCAGCAGCGGAGAGGAGCCACGGCTCCCCGCCTACCGGGGTCAGAGAACTCTGGGGCTGCGGACGCCGGTTCTCTCTGTCCCCGGCAGGCAGGGAGCTGTGGCTCCTCTTGAAGCCGGAGAGAAGCTGCGGCCCCGCGCCTGCCGGGGACAGAGAGCACCGGCGCCCGCAGCCCCAGAGTTCTCTGTCCCCGGCAGGCGGGGAGCCGCGGCTTCTCTTGAAGCAGGAGAGAAGCCATGGCCCCACGCCTGCCGGGACAGAGAGCACCGGCGCCCACAGTCCCAGAGTTCTGTGTCCCCGGCAGGTGCAGGGCTGCAGCTTTTCTCCCCTGCCATGGTGTTGGGGACCATTGGTACAGTACCGTACTGTATTATACCTTAAAGGGGAGCCAACCTGTGATCGTGTTATATGCGATTTCGCGTTATGGCGGGGCGCGTTATTGCGAGGTTTGACTGTACATAATGATCATAATAAAGCACAAGACTTGGATTTAGGAGATCCGGGTTCTTAATCCAGCTCTGTCACTGCCATGCTGTGTGTCCTTGGGCAAATCACTTCATCTCCCTGAGTCAGAGTTTTCCCCATTCTGAGATCAGGATAGTGACCCACCTCACAGGGGTGTTGTGTGCCTTAAGTAATGGTTCTGAAGTGTTTTGCAATCCTTACTTGTATGGTGCCATAGAAATGCAAGGTATTTATTGACCTGCAAATGGAGCATCCTTTCAAACCAACCTCCTCAAGGACTCTCTCAGAGATTGGAGGGTTTTGTTGTTGTGGTTTTGTTTTTAAACTAGAAGCCAAGTCAAGAAGAGGAGACTAGGAAGAGATCTGAGCTCAAGAGACAAATGTCATGATAGTAGGGGTAAGCATAAATTGAGTTCAGGTTGAGTTCAGGTTGTCACTACAGACATCAATTAGCCTGAATTCAACCACCTTTTATCTGACTATGTCTGTGTTGCAGTGAGCATGAACAGCAGGACAGCTATAGCTTGTCCAGGTCAGATGGGCACTGCCAGGCTTGGATCCATTCCAAAATGGCTGGCCCAGCAACTCTAGTCAATATAACGTATTATTGCAATCCACCAATGGTGGGCAGTGTTCATCCTTGTTCCACCAATGGTGGGCAGTGTTCATCCTTGTTTTCTTGTCTTTATGAGCAGTAAACTTCTGAAAGCAGCAGAAAGTCGGGGATTATTGTAGATCCACTGGAGTGGAAGATGGAAAAAAGATCAGGGGTAGGCAACCTATGGCACGGGTGCCGAAGGCAGCACGTGAGCTGATTTTCAGTGGCACTCACATTGCCCGGGGGACTCTGCATTTTAATTTAATTTTAAATGAAGCTTCTTAAACATTTTAAAAACCTTATTTACTCTACATACAACAATAGTTTAGTTATATATTATAGATTTATAGAAAGAGACCTTCTAAAAATGTTAAAATGTATTACCGGCATACGAAACCTTAAATTAGAGTGAATAAATGAAGACTCGGCACAGCACTTCTGAAAGATTGCCAACCCCTGTAATAGATCATCCAGTAATCTATCTCCCAGCCACTGCAGGAGTTCCGTACAGTACATTCTAGTGTTTTGCCTAGTCTTCAATGTCCAAAGCAAGGGGTTTCCTTCTCCCTTTGTAGATTTCTCTATGACCTGATACTGCTCACTGTCAGGGTATTTTTCCTGACATTAAGCCTACTTTTCCCCTTAGTTTCATACCTTTACTCCTTGTGTTAGAGCAGGTAGCTTCTTCGATTGCTGACAATACAGTCCATTGACTGAGACTCAGACCCTACTCCTGGACGTATTGGCACTTGGCTACTTTTGTGGCATTCATTGCCAGCAGCTCCTACACATTCTATCTCACCTCCAAATGGTTCTGTAAAGTTAGATTGGAATATGGCCAAATCCTCAGATGGTGTAAAGTGGCATAGCTTTTTGAAGTCAATGGAGCTCTGCTGATTTATACCAGCTAAGGATCTGACCTGTTTCCTTTTCACAAGCATCGCCCTTTTGAATTCAAGAGACTCTGTTTTATGATTGAGACTATAGAAGTCTTACCAAATAATTACACCTCCAATTTGAATATACAGGCTGATTCAAAGAAGAGCCTTAAACTTCTAATTTTTACTCCACACGGGAACGTTTCCAGATCAAATTAGATCCATCGGAGGGTGTTGAAATCCACCATCATCTCTTTTCCATCTGCAGAATCTGGGTATGTTTTCTCCCAGGGAGATGTCATGCCCCGTTGCAAAATAACTCTTGATTTTCCAAACATTCTTCCAGCTCAGTCTTTTCCATACATGGAGTCCCCACTCCGCAGCATGCCAACAGTAATGACACCCTCTGCGTGTATAGTTTCAGTGCATATTTTTGACAAGAAAATGGGATTTGACATTTCAAAAGCAGTAGTGTTTATTCCGGCAGAAATCCATCCAAGACAAGTGAACCGTCCACACCTTCTCCTCAGTAAACAGCTGTCAGGGATTTGATTAATCGAGGGCTGCGTTTTGCGGGTGTGTTGTTTGTTTAATTACGCCACAAGTGTGCCTGTATCCTTAGTAACCTCCAGGTTTTCACTTGAATTCTGTCATGGCGTTTTGGGTATGTTCCCCAAGCCACTGCTGGTTCTAACACAAGATCGTTAGGCATTAAACTGGCAGTGCTGCAGCAGCCTGGGTAGAAATTCTGAACAGAAACTTGTGACCAAGAGGTCATTGTGTATATGAGTCAACAGTGTGCCCTTGTTGCCAAGAAGGCTAACAGCATCTTGGGCTGCATTAGTAGGAGCATTGCCAGCAGATCGAGGGATCACACATTGACCAAGAGGTTTATTGTGGAAGGGTTTGTGTAGTTCTTGTTTATTCTTCTGCCACTCCCACATTCTCTGCTGTGGCCTGCACTGAGCAAATCACCTGCCCACAGGGCTGCTCTGAGTGATGACCTGCTGCGCTGCTGTTCGGCCAGACCTAGTTGTCCTAATACTATTGCAATGCTAGGCCTTGCAACTTGTCCCCTGGGGTGGGGAGCACCGCTGCTTTGGGCCGTGCTGCCTGGCAGCTGAGGACAGATGTTGCTACAATCTAAATTATGCCCTGCCTCATACCAAATCTACTCTTGCCCCCCAAGGGAGAGCACAGCTTCATTAGCCTTTGCTGTTTGCCCACAGGGGTACTTCTGCACCGGACCTTGCTGTTTGTCCGCTGGCAAAGGGGGAATGTTGACTGGACAATCAGACGCCCAGTGAAAGATCTGCTCCGGTGGGTGCTGTCCTGGTGGGATCAGAGAGTACATTCCTGTCGTTTAGATCGATGTCAGTGTCAGCAAGACACCAGCTTCCCTTATTCTGTTGGAAGTGCGTTCCTGTTAACTGCATGTTTTATTATTATACGAGGCCTCCAGGTCAGAGCATAAGCAGAGAGGCTCCTATGTTACAGCTATTCACTTTACCTGGACAGAGGGTCAGTTCCGCCCACAGCCTTTTCCTTTAATTTGCCTACTTGAATCATTTCCTCCCTTGTTTCTGCTTCACGTGGAACAACACGGTCACCCTTACTTCCCAATTGTCTCCTGTACAATTGAAAAACCTCCCTATAATTATTAGGATAGTAATGCCTAGTGGCCTGCATCGTGACTGGGGCCCCATTGTACTAGGTGAGCGAGAAACCGTACCTGTACAAACCACATGTCCCAGGTCACACACAAAGTGCATGGTAGAGCCAGGAATGGAACTCACATCTCCTGAACCCTACGCACATAGCCAAGGCACTAAGCCACACTGCTTTTCAAAATGTATAAAATAAAAGGAAGGATGCATGAGCAGCTTGGGATGAAACACGAAAGAAGGCTCTTGCCTTGACTTGAACAGTCCCTGGGAATGTGTGTAATGACGGTGTTTTCCTGTACTGAACCTTCAAGCTGGAGGGATTATGATCAAAAGCCAAAACCTGAGTAGTAAGTATGGCTGCTTCGAACCCAACCTAATCAAAGCACCCCATGCCTTAGCCACTGCCCCCTCCCCCAGCTTAAGTAACTTGACTGAGAATGTTAAGTAGGGCACTCATTTTCAGGGGCATGACTTGTGGGTACTGAGATAAAGCTTCCAGGTGTGCAATTACTGATGCAATGGTGCTTCTGGCAGAAATAACTTACAGAAAAAGATGGAACAAAAGAATCCCAGAGGCAATCGATGGCACTGCGATTTGGTTGTTAACATACAGCAGGTTTAAGTAGATTTTCCCAGTGGTCAACTATAGTACTTCGTGGTTTGCAACATATATGTGACTGTATGTTTTAGTCATGAGCGAACCTCAGACAACTGGGTTAAAGACTGGATAAAAGTGTGGCGGCTTATCTGAGACCTATGTGACCTTCTTGAGTCACAGAAAACAGATTTTCTAACCTGACTTCCATTCCCTTCCATACAATCCAGTGGCAACATCAGAAGAATCACTTCCCGTTTGTTAATTTATGGTACATTGGCCAGTTAGTGCAATATATAGAAAATACTTTTCAAACACATAGCTGTGGAACCTGGAATAGCAAGGGACAAATGCAAATAAAGGTTAACCACATATTTCTGAACCTCATAAAAGGTTTGGTTCCAATTTTTATTGTGGGTTGTGGTCTGTTCGCTGTGTTTGCTTGAGTAAGAATGGAATAAGGAGACCAGGGTTCTTGTTTGCTGTGTGGCGTGTTACCCAAAAAGCAGTGGCACTTCAGTATGAGACTTTGCCTTGCTTTGGATTTAGTGTGCAGGTATGAAAATCCTCTTTCAAAGAGAAGAGATGGCAGTGGGAAAATCTCAAAATGTTCAGTCTTTGGGTCCCATTCAGAGATCTGGAGGAATCTCAGAACTATCTTGTATGAAAAATAGGGTTGAAAATCTGGCAAGCAGAGGCTCTGTCATGAAACAATGTGGAAATGTTTCAGGACAGTTTTTTGGAGATGTGTATTGAGCCTTTCTCACTTGGCGTTGAAACTGGATGTGCAGAGCTGGGCAAAGAGGAGACAGATTTTCAAATGTTCACACAGTTTGATTCTACACATGAGCAAAACTTTTCATAGAATCATAGAAGATTAGAATTGGAAGAGACCTCAGGAGGTCATCTAGTCCAACTCCCTGCTCAAGCAGGACCAACCACAACGAAATCATCCCAGCCAGGGCTTTGTCAAGCCAGGCCTTAAAAACCTCTAAGGAAGGAGATTCCACCACCTCCCTAGGTAACCCATTCCAGTGCTTCACCACCCTACTAGTGAAAAAGTTTTTCCTAATATGCAACCTAGACCTCCCTCACTGCAACTTGAGACCATTGCTTCTTGTTCTGTCATCTGCCACCACTGAGAACAGCCAAGCACCATCCTCTTTGGAACCCACCTTCAAGTAGTTGAAGGCTGCTATCAAATTGTCCCCTCACTCTTCTCTTCTGCAGACTAAACAAGCCCAGTTCCCTCAGCCTCTTCTCATAAGTCATGTGCCCCACCCCCCTAATCATTTCTGTTGCCCTCCGCTGGACTCTCTCCACTTTGTCCACGTTCTTTCTGTAGTGGGGGGCCCAGAACTGGACACAGTACTCCAGATGTGGCCTCACCAGTGCTGAATAGAGGGGAATAATCACTTCCCTCGATCTACTGGCAATGCTCCTACTAATGCAGCCCAAGATGCTGTTAGCCTTCTTGGCAAGAAGGGCACACTGCTGACTCATATCCAGCTTCTCATCCACTGTAATCCCCAGATCCTTTTCTGCAGGACTACCACTTAGCCAGTCGGTCCCCAACCTGTAGCAGTGCAGGGGGAGGGCGTGGATACTTGTAATTTTTCAGATGGTGTCACTCTCCCTCTCCTTCCCCCCCGCTCCTCCCCCATCCCAATTTTAAGCAGAGATGGACCCAAACCAGCCAACTATGTTCCAAACAACCCAGACATTTGGAGAAGTTGGACTTGGATCCTGCTCAGACCCGTCTCCCCCACCCAGACTAGAATTTATCTTTCATGGTTCCTAGTTAAAAACTCTTATTTCTGTTGGGCAGTAGCTAAAAGTACAAAGCCTTCCTTTTAATCACAGTCCTTTTCCTGTCTAGCTCAAAGTGAAAGCCCAGTGAGTAGTCAGACAGCATTGCTGAGCTATAGCCTATGTCTGAAGTGTCCCCTTCTTTTCAAACTGAAGAAGCAGGACAAGTCTGTAAGGGAAGGAGATCTAATTATATTGCACATGTTCTAATTTAAGTTACTGTAGGTTGCTGGAAATTTGAGTAGCAGACACATTAGGTCACTCACTTGCCAGTGACTGTGTCCTTTGGTTGATGAGAAGTGGAATAGCTGAATAGCTTTCTCCACTGTAATTGGCTTGAGAGTAGAAGACTCAACAGACGGGATTTTTCTTTTGCTTTACAATAAATAAATATAAATAAAATGAAATACCCCTGGTGTATTGGAGAGAGAAAATAACCCACATCTGCTGCAACTACCACTGTATTCACATCACTGCCACATCTATCTAGTAAAAGGACTTTAAAAAACTGGCTCACAACTGGTGTTGACACAAAAATCGGGCACTAATGGTACCTTTGCTGATGATCACTGCAGATTAACAACCAAAAGACCCTGGACACTGATCAGTGCTCTCACCCCAAGGGCTATCCATCCGTCCAGGTCAAGGCTAAGGCATTTTGGTGCAGTCAGTGTGGGGAAATATTGAGCTACCACTGACCATTCAATATATGCATTATACATGCAGGGCTTCCATGTGCTCCGCATAAAAATGACACCTCTTATGGGTACAAAATTCACTGGGGCCTGACCTTTCCATTGATTGCTTTGGGCTTTGGAACAGGGCCCAGGTTTGTTGTGTTTGGAAAAACTGTGTTTCCAATTGGAGATGCAATAAAATAAAATTCTCAGTACTGATGAAAATTCATTATTTTTTGCCAGTTCATGGAAAATGTTGGGGGTTTTTTGTGGGTTGTTTGGGTAGGGTGTTGTTTTCATGTCTCCCACTGGCAAAAAAAAGATAATTTTTGCAGTGAACGTTTGTTGTCACTTTGAAACCAGCAAAACTTCCTTGCCATGGGAAAATAGTATATATAGAATTTTATTCCCTAAGCAGAATTTTGAATCTTTTCCCCATAAAAAGCCTTTAGCCATTGATTTGAGCATCAAGAATAAACTGTCACACTTTAAACCTGTGGGCACTTAGTTGGCTCTACGGGCTGTAATTAACATAACATCTTAGGCAGTACACTCATGCCCTGTGTAGGTGGAATTCCTAGGGTTCTATCCCTTGATAGACAGGGGTTTGGTCCTTTGTGGGACGCTCCATCTAGAGTACATAATGCCCTATGATGTGTCTGGTACCTAGGGACCAGTGTGTCCCAGTAGATTGAGCGCTAAATTGGGACTTAGAAGATCTAGAGTCTATTCCTGCTGGATGAGCTTAGGCAAGTCACTTTCCCATCTCTGTGCCTCAGTTTCCCATCTGTATAATGAGGATAATGATACTGGCCTCTGTTGTAAAGTGCTTTGAGATCTACTGTTGAGAAGCACTATACAGGTCTGTCACTTCTTACACACATTTAACATGCTCGATTTCAGCTTTACGTGGTCGGCAAAAACAAAAAACAAAAAAAGAAAAATAACAATTTTAATACCGTACCTGAAGTGCGGGCGATTCCGCCCGCCATTACACTCAATGTAATTTTGACTATACGTGATTTTTGCTTAACGCGCTGACTGCAGAACATAACCCCAGCGTAAGATGCGACAGACCTGTATGAAGACTAGGTATTATTATTATAGATACTACCCAGTTGCATATGATGTCTAGTTGGGTTGGTATCTTTTCAAAAGGTAACCAACACCAGTGATTCCTTATGGAGCAAGGACACATCTTCCTGTAAGTCACTGCCACTAAGAAAATAAAATGAGCTTCTTTTCAACACATTCAGTTCTTCAACAGGAGTAAATGCAGCGCATGTCAGATGTAGAGAAAAGAGTCACAGGAAGCCGTGGTCCTGTTTGCTCCATATAATTGCAGTTGTTCCCACAGCACATCCTGTTACCCACATCCATTTCCACCTGTTCCCTACATTCCTGCATATGAAAAACAAACAACAACAAAACAAAGACACAGTAAAAGAAAGACCTGTAGCCAGGGGAAGTTTTGGGGACCCTGAGCTCTTGGATATCTGTAGCAAGCCCAGGAGTCTGCAGCTGCAAAATTACAAATGCAGCACATTGAACTAAAGGCTTTGGCACTTAGAAGTGCAGATTTTCCAGCTTTGCCCTTTCCTCCGTACTCCAGAGGGTCTGCCTGTCGCAACTGCTGATAAGGTCGTGTGTACTGAGGATGATGAATTTTCACTGGGTTTTAGAAGGCGTTTCTGTCTGGACACTGAATATATATTCTTGCTGCGGCTTGGAAAGAGACTGTATATTAATACAAGCACAGTATAATGGAAAAACTGGCTTTATACTTGACTTTCTAATGTATTTTGTACTATGCCAAAATCCCGAATAAAGAAATCTAAGCTGATTTTTAAAAAATAGTCTTTTTTCATACACAATGCATCTGTTAAAAGCAATCATGGCATAACTTTTTTTTTTTACCAATAGTCTAGCTGGTCCCAAGCTTCAGCAAATGAAACCCCAGAGCTCAGCATTGTTCAAATCCTGGATTTTGCTACATATAGAGGGTCAGCTGTGATGTTTGGATCCCCATCTGAGCTTTCTTATAGTTGGTTGGTGTTTGAATCTGGAGATTTGGTTTGATTCCATTTCAGCCACATTCATAGCAGTATAGAAATTAAAGCCGGAAAAGACTTAGGCAACCTAGCTGTGGTTGAACCTTGAGCAGCAGATCTCTTAGACCTGGTCTACACTAGGGGGGGAGGGGGCGGAGCGGGCGATCGACCTAAGATACGCAACTTCAGCTATCTCGTGTCCTCACGGTTTGGGGTCGACTACCGCTGTTCCCCCGTCGACTCTGTTTCCGCCTCTCGCTGCGGTGGAGTACAGGAGTCGACGGCAGAGCAATCGGGGATCTATTTATCACATCTACACTAGACACGGTAAATTGATCCCTGAAGATTGATCACTACCCGCCAATCTAGTGGGTAGTGTAGACACACCCTTAGAAAAACTCCAGTCTTGATTTAAACATTTCCAGTGAGGGAGAATCCTCCACAACTCATGGTAAATTGTTCCAGTAGTCTATGACCCTCACTGTTAAAAATTTACATCTTATTTCTTCTCTGAATTTGTCCAGCTTTGACTTCCAGCCATTGGTTCTTTGTCTGCTAGATTGAAGAGCCATCTGTTATCTGTTCTGTTCCCCATGTGGTATTTATACACTGATCACCCCTTAACCTTCTCTTTGATACGTTCTTTGATGAGTGTCCCTGACACTTGGAACTCTCTTTTTCTATTTAGATGCCTCCTCAAAACACACACTCCCTGCAAAGTCTAGTAATGATAATCCTTCAGCCGAGGCTGCATTTGTAAGAAGAAGATGGTATAGCCTTACTCTTTCAATAGGGGGCAGGTATGTTTAGTGTCTATTGTCTGTATTTGATTTAGACTGCACACTGAGCATTTTGGAGCGCGGATTGTATCTTTTGTATCCGTGTTTTCCTGTACAGGATCAAGTACCCAGACAGCACTCAATAAATAATGTTAGTAATAGGGTGGGGAAAGAATTCTGCATGGGCAAGGTGTGTGGGAGCAAACAAAAGAAGAAATGTATTAAATCTCATAATACACTAAGGGCAATTAAAAATGCAACATTTGCCTCTCTGCACTGGTGGAACCGCCATGGTATCATTCTAAGGCCCTGAAATTTCAAGGAGATCATTCAGGTAGCCCCTTGCCCATGTGTAAAAGGCAACGGGGTTTGGCATGGATATAGGGGAGTTGCCCCCACAGAACTCTTTTCAGGATTGGAACCTTAGCATAAGAAGATGCTGGAGGTTACCTGGGGGGGATGGCAGCAGTGGTCTCTTATTAATATTGTCCAGTTCTAGGCTTCAGAGAAGTTTGGGGATTTTGTATGTTTGGTCCTGAACAGCCACAAACTTTGCGCAGGCCTGGACTCCAGTTCCAGCACTGGATCAAAGTGAAATGACCCAAGTTCTCATCTATATATCTGTTCTAGTGTAGTCCTGTGGGTCAGGCGCTGGACTGGCAGCTGGGAGAGTTGGGTTATATTCCTATCTCTGCTTCTGACCTGTTGCGTGAACTTGGGCACATCACTTAATCTCTCTCTGCCTCTGTTTTCCCCTCCCACCCACTGCCTGTTGTGTGTATACTGAGGGCAGGTCTACACTACGGCTGGGATCGACGCTCTGAGATCGAGCCATTGGTAGTCGATTTAGCGGGTCCGGTGAAGACCTGCCAAATTGACAGCAGATCGCTCTCCAGTCAACCCCTGTACTCTACCCCCGACGAGAAGAGTAAGGGAAGTCGACGGGAGAGTTTCTCCTGTCGACCACTCGTGTTGTAGACCCCGCAGTAACTCGACCTACGGTACGTCAACTCCAGCTACGTTATTCACATAGGTCGACTTACAGCAGTGTAGACATAGCCTATGTGTCAACTCTTTGGGGCAGGGTTTGACAGTGTATGTATGGACAGCGCCTAAAACAATGAGCCCCAATCTTGGGCCAGACCTCTAGATGTTGCTATAACACCATTACTCCATAATAAATCCCTACTTTAATTTTCACCGCTGTTGTGAAGCAGTCGGATACATTCTCATAAGGCAATAAATGTAAAATCGAGGGCCAATTAAATCTCAGTTTCAGCTCCAAAATGGATTTTTAATGCCGATTCATACTTAATAAAATACAGAAAATTGCATTTTATTTTGGTACATAAACACTCAGGGCAGGGGACTTGCATATAGAGCAGAGAATCGCTCACCAGAAAATTCTCTGCAGCAAAATGATGCAGTCTGGTTGAGTTTCTTTTATGACCTGAGAAATGACTGTTTTTATAGCGCACTAAATAAAACTTGCTACTCAAGCAGGAGGTTTATTATTAAAGGTGATTTTGCTAGAGCATGGGGTGGGGAGAGCCAGAAGGAGCATCAGACCAGAGATACAGGTTGTGCAGAAATGGTGCAACAAAGCTCCAAGAAAGTGGTGTCATCCCATAATCACCCTGCTTGGCATCTATACAGAATAATTTTATGTTGTCAGTTTTTCCCTCCAAAGGTATTGATAGCCTGGACAAATGTACGGTAGCCAATTTCTTGATGCAATGGCAAAAACCATAGTGCAGAGATACTGACACATGGAATGTTCTTAGGGTGACCAGATGTCCTGATTTTATAGGGACAGTCCCGATTTTGGGGTCTTTTTCTTATATAGGCTCCTATTACCCCCCACCCCCATCTCGATTTTTCACACTTGCTGTCTGGTCATCCTAAATGTTCTCCACTTTCTTGCCCCGTCTTTAGCCGTTTATACCTGCCCAAATTAGAATGGCAGCATTTTATGCACACCTGCGACTGGTGTAATTGACAACAGAAGGTTCAGAGTTACAGTGAATCAGGCCCTGAGAATGGGAGTACTTACTACTCGCTTTACGCAGGTTCAAATGACTGAACAAGGCGCAGGGCAGTGGAGAGAATCAAACCCAGCGCATCTGCTTTGGGCCAGCAGGTGTTTAAAAGACGACAGCATTCTCTAATGCCCCCTTCTGGCCGATGCGCAGGTTGGCATGCTGCACATGGGCTCCTTGTCCAATCCTCCTCCATCATCAATGGCAGAGTGCCGGTGACATAGAACGCTTGGAGAGAAAATTACCTTGAGGCAGGAAACTACTTTTTGTTTTAATGTAATTCTTGGTAGTTTAGTTAACTCAGATTTCCCAGCTTTAATTTTTTTTTTCTTGAAAGTGGTAATGAATTAATAGTGATGGCTGGTCGTAGCACAGGAAGGTGCTGTGCAGACTTTCCCAGCACAGCTCTGCCAACGCTTCTCCATCCTGAAATGCACATCCTACCCATATGCAGTGCCTTTCAATTTGAAAATCCTGAAGCACCTTAAATCTATATTACATGCAACTCGCTATTCTAGCCTGGGGCTTCTCCTGGGCATAGATTTCCAATCCTGCAGAATTATTCACCGGCTTTGTGGCTTTGACTGGGTACTTAACTGAGCCAGAATCTTGACTCTTGTGACCCCCTACTAAGTATGAATTCATGTCTTTTGCAGTGAGAGAGCCTAGGGCATTACTGTACCACTGGCACTGAGATCCATCCTTCCCAGAGAGAATGAAAGGATGTGGGAAGGGTATTAAAAGTGGGTTTAAGTCACAAAATTCGGATCCAGATTAGTTGGAAGTTTAGTGTGGTACAGATTTGGGTCCGTCTCTTCTGTCCTTCCAGGGCTTTATCCTGCTCAAGTCAAAATCAATGGGAAAACCCCCATTGACTTAAATGAAGGATCAAGCTCTTCCTGCAGTGAGATGGAAAGAGGCGCTTTCTTCCCACATGTGGGTCTCCACCATGTGTCTTGACAAGCTTTGACCTGATTGTACCACACAGATCCTCTGACATAAATATTTTTCTTTTTATTAAAGCTTCCATACCAGCTGTACAGTGCATTAGGTCCTAGGTCCATTTAAGGTGCTCTGACAGCATTAATCTGGTGGTCAGTAACTGCTAAATGAAGTGCATGCCGAAAGAGCAATGAGCTAAGTGACTGTAGCTCACATCTTTTATGAGCTCTTCTAAATGCCAGTTTTCAGGTGAATTCAGCATCTCCTTGACATTTAAGAACTCAATTTATAACCAAGTTATGTAACTTTAGTGGCAAGAAACATTGGCGTCACTAGAAAAGGCATTTACAACCTCCCCCAAAAAGCATCCAGGGCAAGACAGTCATTTCTGATATAACAAATGAAGGATAAAAGACTCAGCACAAATTAGATACTCCCGGCTCTTCAGAAATACAGAAGAAACTCACTAAGCAGACTTCCTATAAGCATGGAAGGGACAGGAGTAGAAGACTCCAGAAGGTGCACCAGGAACCTCACTACCAATCTATTACCCTGGAAGGGGCTCCCGTATTCCAGTTATGGACACCAGCACAAAACCTGGAGATACATATTATGACTTGCATTTCTGCAGTGCCTTCAGGCCCCACCTAGATTGGAGTCACAATGCCATTTAATTTTGAACGAGACACTGTACAGATACATAGTAAGAGACAGTCACTGGCCAAAAGACCTTTCAGTCTATGTGGAAAAGACAAACAAAGGGTGTTATAAGAAAGAAGCCAAGAGATGGGACATGATTTGTCAACAGTAGAGCCAGGAATAGACAGCAGGTCTCCCAAGTCGCAGTCCAGTACTCTACCCACAGCGCCATACTGCCTCTGAATGTATTGTGGTGTGTTGTACAGATAATGAAGCCTTAGTAATTCTCCTGGTGTTACATTTTAGTTGGGAAGAGCACCTTTTATAGATTAAATGAAAGCATTCAGATTAGCAACACATGGAGGCTCAACTCTGATAGTCCTGTCTTCACTTGAGTAACATATGCTTAAGAATCGTGAAACTGGCTTGAGGCCAAGCAGTATTCTAACAAGAGTTGTCTTGCTAGTATGAATATGGCAAAACTGTATTAGAATCATTGTGCTCTACCTTAGATAGGGGCCTGATTGTTCTCTCACAGCTGCCTAAACTGATCAGCCAAACTGTGTTATGCTTAAACATGATACTTAAACGGCATTGTTATGTCAGTGGTGATGGGCTCTTTGTTGGAGATGACAGAAGAATCCCATTGTTCAAACTTTTCCCAGACTCGGTGCTTAGCAAACTTGTGAAGCCCAAAACTTGTATCTCCAAAGTGAATGAAATCTAGATACCTGTATTATAATGGCCTTTATTTAAAAGAGTAATAAAATAACAAGGTTCCAAAGAATACAGTTTGCAACAATGTGACCAGAGTGTTTATTGTCTCCTTTCTTAAGAATAAATGATGTGTGCAGGTTTTACCAGAACAATTGCAATCTAAAATGCATAGTCCCCTACAACATCACATATTTTATTTAGGTCCCTATTTTATTCTTTGTTTTCAGAATAGTCTTCTGCCTTTTTCCTCCATATATATTTCTAGCATGAGGTGGGAAATATAGGAGTTTACTGCGACCACAGATGTGACATAAACAGGGATATGGGCCACAGTATGATGGCACAGTAACTAACTGGAACAAGTTTCTGTCCATCCTTCACACTCTATTAGGGCCCTACCAAATTCACAGTCCATTTTGGTCAATGTCGCGGTCATAGTATTTTAAAAATTGTAAATTTCATGATTTCAGCTATTTAAATCTGAAATTTCAGTGTTGTAATTGTGGGGGCCTGACCAAAAAAGAAGTCGTGGGGAGGGGAGGGGAGGGGTTGCAAGGTTATTGTAGGGAGGCAGCTGGAGAGTGGTGGGTGCTGGCTGGGAGCCCAGCTCTGAAGGCAGAGCCGCTGCCAGCAGCAGCGCAGAAGTAAGGATGGCCTGGTATAGTACTGCCGCCCTTCTGTGCTGCTGCCTGCAGAGCTGGACCCTCAGTCAGCAGCCGCCGCTCTCCAGCTGCCCAGCTCTGAAGGCAGCAGCGCAGAAGTAAGGATGGCCTGGTATGGTATTGCCACCCTTACTTCTGCTCTGCTGCTGGCGGGGCACTGCCTTCAGAGCTGGGCACCTGGCCACCAGCCGCCGCTCTCCTGCTGCCAAATTCTGAAGCCAGCACAGAAATAAGGGTGGCAGTACAGTGACCCCCCTCCCTAAAATAACCTTGTGACACCCCTGCAACTCCCTTATGAGTCAGGACCCCCAATTTGAGAAACGCTGGTCTCCCCCATGAAATCTGCATAGCATAGGGCAAAAGCACACAAAAGACCAGATTTCACGCCCATGATGTGTTTTTTCATGGCCGTGAATTTGATAGGGCCCTACTTTCTATGTATCAAAATGATTATAACTGAGTAGTTGCAGAAAAAGACTTAGGGGCTACGTTGTCTTTTTAGTTACATTAAGTGTAAATCCGGAAGGACCCCGTTGACTTCAGTGGCAATCTTCCCAATTTATACCAGCTCACATTCTGTGAATGGATGCAGGTGATGTTTTACTCTTAATTAACCCACTCCAACCCTATGCTGTGTCAGGCTCTCAAGTAGTCACCCTGCAGTTTCATGTTAATTTCTCTTAAAAAAAAGTGTGACAGATCAGAGCTCCTGTCTCCTGAGAGTGCCATTTTTATTTGGTTTTACGTAACTGAAAGTATAAGGATTTTTGGAGGAAAGGGAGTGGAGAGAGAGCACCTTTTCCGATCACTCTGGAAAATCCCTTTCCTTTGAAATAATGCATGAGCTACTTGCTTATTAATATGGTGTAACTAACTTTAAAAAAAATGAACACAAGACTCCTGCAATCAGATCTATGCTGGCTTCAGTGAGGCTCCCCACAGGCATGTCAGGGTCTCATTTGTACTTTTGAGATCCTTTTGTTGTTTTCTATTCCAGCATATATAGCATACCAGGTCTATATTCCTTTCTGCCTTGATAGAACCCTTTTTGTTGTGGCTACGTTTGTCCGAACTGAGCTCTGCTTTGCTTGGGGCCTTGTAGTTGTGGTTGTTAGTTGATGGTACGTTTCAGAAGCCTGAATCCTTTTGTTTACTGCCTCACTCTATGTTTTATTAAGGTTCAGTGCACCGAGAAGTCCTCCCACTGAACAGAGTGCATCAAGCCCCTGTTTATTGATATACGATAGGCCATAAAGCCATCATGACATAGGCTTTAGGAGAGTGATTCCAGCCTGCCAGAATCTCAGAGGAGACTGATGGGGATTTTACTTTGCTTTGATTGTGTGCTTCAAGTGGCCAATTTTCAGCTGTCCCTTTGGGAGAAGAAAGGACAACACTACTCTGTCTCAACTTTAAGAATTGGTAGGAGCCAGGTTTATTTATGCCTTTTGTTGACCTTGGAGATCTCAGTTTTCTCCTTCTTTAGAAGTGGCCCCCTCACTCCTGTCATCCAATATTATTTTGTCCTACATGCTAGCTTTATATGATGCAGAAACCCTGGCCAAGATTTTTGAAACTGACTAGTGATTTTGGGTGCCTCCATTTTTGGATGCCCAATTTAAGAAACCAAAAAAGGGCCTTATTTTCAGAAGGCAGCTGCTCTGCACGTTCTGAAAATCATGCCTCACGTTGGGCACCTAAAATTCAGGGCATCCAAAGTCACTGGTCCCTTCTAAAAACCTCAAGGTAACGTTTTCTCAAGAACCTAAGTCCCATTTTCAAAAGTGACTTGAGCACTTAGGAGTCGGATCCCACTGACTTTCAAGGAGACTTTGGCTCCTGAGGGCCGAAGTGACTTTTAAAAATGGGACTTAGGCACTTGAGACTAATTTTCTAGGGGGAGTCACGGATGGCTGTGAGATAACAGCAAGCACTTTCCAAGACCCTGATTCTAAATTACATCATTCATTTATGAAAAGCTTCCCCACTCCCTGTCCTAAAAACAGTGTAACAAAGGACAGAATATCCCCAGAGCTAACTCTGATATGTCACGGTGGATGCCAGTCCCCACAGACGCTGCCGATGTTATTAATTTTTAAAACAAACTTGCTGATTGAGGTTCTGACTGCCTTTAAATTGTCTCTACAAGGAGACTGTGTACTAATTAACCCACAGAAACAATCAATGATGTACCTTTTTCAAGTTTCAGGGTGATTAGAATATGAAAATGAAGAGCACAATGGTGCAGATGTTTTAAAATCACAGCAGACAGCAATTAGTGACATGGGAACCAGCTGCTTATCTCTCCAGATAAAGCCTCTTAATAGGGAATTACACTTGAGGAGCCATTACACAGATGGATCTGCGAATGATTTAAAGAGGGGGCGTTATAGTATTAACTTTGATTTGTGAGCCAGGGTCTTGACAAGCTTTATGCATGCTACCTCTGCAAGAAGGTGCATTTGGAAAAGGGGGCTCCTTACATATTAGCAGCCAAGTTTTCTTTTAGTGTTTTTTATCAATTTTTTAACCTATATTATCTCTACTAAGGGCTTGCTTTTGGGCAGTCGGTTACTGGGATCTCTTCTTGCTCTTATTGTTCCTGCTCTGGGACAGTAAGTGATGCATGGATTTAAGGGGGAGGTTTTGAAAGGGGAATTATTTTTTAAAAGTGTGAGGTATTCAGTAATTAAATGTAAAGGTTTCCTATGGACCAGTTTCTGTCACCCTTAATGCTGACAAAATACGGCACAGCTTCTCGTGGATTGGCAGAATCTGGCCCTCTCTTTTGAGCAGTTAGCTTGTGGCTTGGACTGCATGCCAGCATAAAGGCGTAAAAGGGGGTGATAAATTCCATATGCGCCTGTGTAGGCTACCCAGATCGGAGTGTGCAGCGGTAAATGGGCAGCATAGAATCATAGAATATCAGGGTTGGAAGGGACCTCAGGAAGTCATCTAATCCAACCCCCTGCTCCAAGCAGGACCAACCCCAACTAAATCATCCCAGCCAGGGCTTTGTCAAGCCTGACCTTAAAAACCTCCAAGGAAGGAGATTCCACCACCTCCCAAAGTAACCCATTCCAGTGCTTCACCACCCTCTTAGTGAAAAAGTTTTTCCTAATATCCAACCTAAACCTCCCCCACTGCAACTTGAGACCATTACTCCTTGTTCTGTCATCTGCTACCACTGAGTCTAGATCCATCCTCTTTGGAACCCCCTTTCAGGTAGTTGAAAGCAGCTTTCAATTCCCCCCTCATTCTTCTCTTCTGCAGACTAAACAATCCCAGTTCCCTCAGCCTCTCCTCGTAATTCATGTGCTCCAGTCCCCTAATCATTTTTGTTGCCCTCCGCTGGACTCTTTCCAATTTTTCCACCTCCTTCTTGTAGTGTGGGGCCCAAAACTGGACACAGTACTCCAGATGAGGCCTCACAAATGCCGAATAGAGGAGAATGATCACGTTCCTCGATCTACTGGCAATGCTCCTACTTATACAGTACAAAATGCTGTTAGCCTTCTTGGCAACAAGGGCACACTGTTGACTCATATCCAGCTTCTCATCCAGTGTAAGCCCTAAGTCCTTTTCTGCAGAACTGCTGCCTAGCCATTCGGTCCCTAGTCTGTAGTAGTGCATGAGATTCTTCCGTCCTAAGTGCAGGACTCTGCACTTGTCCTTGTTGAACCTCATCAGGTTTCTTTTGGCCCAATCCTCTAATTTGTCTAGGTCCCTCTGTATCCTATCCCTATCCTCCAGTGTATCTACCACTCCTCCCAGTTTGGTATTATCTACAAATTTGCCGGGGGTGCTGTCCACGCCATCCTCCAGATCATGCATGGAGCAAGTTGGAAGTGGGCGTGCCACCTCCCTTATTCTCCCGGCAGAGCAGCTGAGCTGGCGCTGGGTGTGTTGTCACTTGCTGCTGACACAGGTCTATGCAGCATCGCCAACCTCGTGTGTTAAAAAATCGTGAGTCAGGCTTCAAAAATCATGAGATTGGAGTACAAATCAGGAGATTTTTTTTAAAAATAGACCACTTTGGAGTTCATTTCAGTTTTGTCCTCTGCATTCTAAGCTTTTGGGGGGCACTTACGCTACGTTTTCCCATCTTGTCTCTGCAGCCATGAGGACTAGGAACTTACTGTTTTAAAAATTAAAACGGAGATTTTTCACATAGTCACACACATCCAGGAGCTAGGGCTTTTAGAGTGTCTCTAAATATCACGACATTTGTGCTAAAATCGTGGGAGTTGACAACACTGCGAGAGTAAATTCCTATCCCCTCCTCCCTCAAGAAAGGATGGCAGGCAATGTGTTTCAGAATTGCTGGACAGGGAAGGAGTTCCCACATTGCTGTGATTTGGGGCCTCATGAAGAGCAAAATGCAAACACGGGCAGGCCCTGCTGAAGAAATTATACAGATAGACCAACAGCTAAATACGAATAAATCTTCCATTCCCATGAATGGGCCAGATTCTGCTCTCAGTGCTACAATTAACTCTGCTGAAGCCAACAGCCAAGCTGCGGTATACTGTGTACTGGCAGTTGTACAAAGAAATGGATTCTATAAAATGCAATGAGAAATGGCCATCAGCTGTTGTCTGAAGACCCCTGTTCACAGTCATCCCCACTGAAAGCTCCAGTCCCCAGGGCTATCTAGACTGCAGGGAGGAGGCGGGGGGTTGTTGTGGGTTTTTTTGTTTGTTTTTTGTTGTTGCTCTATCTTTGTTCACAATGCCCTTTGATTGTGGTGCTCACCCAGCAGGGGAAACTGAAGCTGAAACATTAGGGACAATAGGATCAGGCGGTGATCCAGATGGATACATTGGGAACAAAATACACTTAACTGCATTACTTTCAGCTAGCTGATTTGCCAGTTCTTTTAAATAAACAGTGCCCATGTATCAATTGCAGCAAGTCAAATTCGACCTGCTGCAAGCCACATGATCTCTGGTTACCATGCTGGAGTAGTGTATGCTGAAGAATTCTTTTCGAGTGACATGCGTGTGTTTGACGGGGGAGAGTTCATAGTAAATGATACTGGAAGAAGCTACATCAAGAGACCCGGTGGGCTGTTGCATGCTTGGGCAAATACATAGTTTTGATAGAATGCATGGATGGCACAGGCCTGCAAACCCTTCCACAAGAGCTTAACTTTTGAAGTCCTGTTGAAATCAGGGGGGCTATTTTGTGCTTAAAGTAGAGCATGTGATTAAACAGTTGCGGGCCTGGTACCTTAGATGTTGCATGTATCTCTTTTCATGCATTGCAATATAAATCTTGGGCTTCTCTGTGGTATTGTAGCAACAGCAGGGCTATCGTTAGAGATCTGTTGGTCATTTCCATGTCAACCTCCGCTTTGGGAGACAAGGTGACCGGAGCGGAGGGGTAACTGGCTATGTCTAAACTACACCACGGCATGAATTGCAGAGTGCACCAGAGTGCTGCTATCTAACTGCCCCATGTGGACACTGCTGGCAGGAGCAGAAAGGTACCGCGTTCGCTTTAATGTAGACCTTTTAGTTTGCCTCAGCAGCGTCCACACAGGGCAGTTGGAGTGCAACACTTTGGGGTGCTCTGCAGTTCACACCCCTGTGTAGACCATATTGTGGCTCGGTGTAGACCAGGGGTTCTCAAACTGGGGGTCGGGACCCCTCAGGGGGTCATGAGGTTATTACATGGGGGGTCGCGAGCTGTCAGCCTCCACCCCAAATCCCGCTTTGCCTCCAGCATTTATAATGGTGTTAAATATATAAAAAAGTGTTTTTAATTTATACGGTGGGGTCGCACTCAGAGAGACTTGCTGTGTGAAAGGGGTCACCAGTGCAAAAGTTTGAGAACCACTGGTGTAGACAAGCCCTGAGTCACAAAAACTCAGCTGATCTGCATTTGGCATCCAGTTGTCAGTCCTCAAATTATTATTACTATATTTAGCCCTGAACTAAATATTTTTGCCTCTTTTAAGGCAAGGGTGGGGGGCATTAGCAGCACGTGATGTTTTTTTTCTGACTGCTATAAAGTGAAATTTCAAGTGAAATTTCTCAGGGCATTGAGTTTCACAACTCAGCCTTTTGGGAGGAACTTTAGGATTACTCTGATGACAGCCATAGGACTAGGTGCTCCACTGAAGTAAAGTGCTACATCTTCGTGGATGAGAGTGGAACAGTGCCAGCTTTACACCATCAGAGCCCTGTAATTTCTAGTTTTGGGGGGTTTTTTTAAGTGAGAGATCATTATTATTTTGGGATCTTTGGGGCATAGATTGTGTACTCCTGTGTTTGTACGGCACCCAGCATGACCCCGATTCGGAGCTTTCTGGTTGCCGCTGCAATGTATATGTGCTAATAATGTAAATATTAATGAAAAACAAGAGTCACACCAGGTAGCTCTCTGTGTGGTAGCTGCTTTATAGACTGATGTGAAAGCAAGAGGTATAATCCTGGTCTGACTGAAGTCGATAGCAAACCTTCTGCTAAGAAAGGCTGCTGCTAGACTGCTTGATAAAGTGCAATGTACTTGCCCTTCCATATCCCACTTTTTTAAACCCTGTTATACTTTGGCCTTCACAACATCGCCTGGTGATGAGTTCCACAATTTGACTGTGTGTTGTGTGAAGAAGTACTTCCTTGTGTTTGTTTTAAACCTGCTGCCTATTAATTTCATTGGATGACCTCAGGTTATGGTGTTGTGTAAAGGGGTAAATAACTTTTCCTTACTCACTTTCGCCACACCTTTTATGATTTTATAGACCTTGATCATATCCCTCCCCCCTCCCCCCTTAGCTGTCTCTTTTTTAAGCTGAACAGTCCCAATCTGTTGAATCTCTCCACATATGGAAGCTTCTCCCATCGTTTATTTGGTATTCACAGTCTAATTACAATCACAGCTTAATCCTGAAGAGTAGCTTGCAATACTATATGTATGTCACAGCTTGACATGGAGCGTCACAAAAATGGATAGGAAATCATCATAAAACCAACAAATGATTACAGGGGAGCAAGAGGCTAGAAGTGGTCAATGCATGAAGTGAAGTGGGTTTGTTTTGTTTGAAGGGGCTTTTGAAAATGTTATGTCTAAAACATATGTAATTTCTTCATCTGAAGAAAGTCCACTGAGAATCAATGTGGACTTTCATTTGCTTTGCGCTAGTCTTCATAACTGTGCCCTTAAAGTTATCCCTGAAGTTTGTAGGGATGTTGTCAGATTAAAAGTCATGTTGAAAATATTGCTTACCTACATTGCAAATTACAGTTCATTAAAATGGAAAGGGATGTTAAAAACTAATTTGGGTCCTGATCCTGCCTTACTGTATTCACATGAGTAGTCCAGTTGGGCCTACTCACATCTATAAAGCTAAGCTGGTAAGTAAGGCCTTGAAGATTCAGGACCATACCTTTTTGCCACTTTTCTCTGAGGTTTCTGAAAAAACCAGACCCAGCAATTTCACTTTCACTTTCTAGACAACGTCATTGCCCGCTTCTGGTGCACTAGCACAACACTGCAATTTTTGAGCTGCAAACACCGGATCTGATTCTGTAACCCTCTCTTACACTGACGGACTGCTCACAAAGGCAATGGTTACTCAACATGAGAACAGGTTGCAAAATCAGGCCATTTACAAGGGAAGGTTTTGCTTGTGTTAAAAGTGTGCAAATACACACACACACACAAACTCCCTATATACAGGTCTGTATCATCTTACGCGGGGGTTCCATTCCGCGGTTAGCGCGTAAAGCGAAAACCGTGTATAGTCAAAATTACATTGAGTTGAATGGCGGTCAGAATCGCCCGCGCTACAGAAACAATATTTAAATTGTTATTTTTCTGTTTTTTTTTTTTTTTTTGCCAACCGTGTAAAGCTGAAATCGCGCATGTTAAATGCACGTAAGATGCGACAGACCTGTATATCCTTAGTAATTTAAAAGTGTATGGAAATATTTCTCTTGGTCTTAAGATTGCAAAAAGCTGCATTTACAACTCATAAATTTGTGGTCAAGTTTCACCTGTGTCCTTTTGAAGGAGACTTTACAAAGTATCTTAGAACTTAAGAGAAGATAAATTAAGAGAAGTTATCCGTCAACATGCAAGTTTATAAGATCTTTACATTAATGTTTATGATGGGCCCAATAAACTCACTTTCTTTTTTTTCATTTTCTTCTGCTTTGCAGGTTTATGACCGGCCCCCAAAGCATTCTGCTCTGCACTATGACCCAGGCCTCCAACAGGACTTCACCAGTGACACCTTAAAATCAAAGCACCAGCAAAAAAGCAGCAACCAGCACCATCTTGACTGGTCAGCAAGCTCTGACACTGGATCTGCTTCTCAAAGTTGCTTCCTCAATACAGAATCCAGCCGAGAAGCAGCTAGTGCCACCAAGGCTTCTGCTCAAGAGCCAGTTGTTTCTTTCAGCAAGCCTCAGACAAAGAAATCTGGTGCAGGAAGCACATGGAGTCAGTTGTCAACCAATAATAAAGAGCTGGCTGTATGCAGTGCAGTTCCATCGCCAAATAACATCACTGCAGCATCCCAGCCTAGCAATCCTTCCGAGTGCAATGGGCTTTCGCCTCTAGTGGATAAAGAAAGAGGAGGCCAAATGGAGATCCCTGACCAACCCACTGGGAATACAAAGAAGAAATCTAGCAAAAAAGACTTAATAAGTCACACCATCCAAAACACAGATGTAGAATGGGTGAAAAATGCTCAAAAAGCATTTGAGAGCAAAACTCATGACAGCATGGAAAGGAAAAAGGAATCTTATTCAACGGACAAAATGCTAGAAGCATCACCCTCAAGGCAGAACCCAAGTTCTGCCAATGGTTCTGAGAGTGACACCAGTCACGTACGAATTACTATCCCAATAAAGACTCCAACAGCAGATATGTCTGGCCACAAAAGGAAAAAAAGGCAATCTGCAAAATCTTCAGCAGATAAAACTATCCAGGAAAAAAGCCTACCTTCTGGACTTCCCATGAGCAGTGAAGTAGCAAACAGGACTAGTTCACAACTGGAGGCAAGCAAAAAAGATCTCCGAGCCACAAAGCAAGGGAAAGCTCCTGAGAATGAGTCCCCATTGACAACTATTGAGAGCAGTGGGGTCATTGACAAAGCTCCCCCAAACAGTGCAAGTAGGCTCAGAAAATCTGCAGTTGCAACTTCCATGTCCGCTCCTAACAATCTTTCTGCATCTAGCAAGTTGCCAGAGGTCCAGCACCCAAAACTTGCAGCAAAACGGAGATGGACCTGCAGCAAACCTAAAAACATGCTTCAAGAAACCTCCGTGGCTACATCCGAGAAGCTGATGATAGAGCCTCCTTCAGCCTATCCCATCACTCCATCTAGCCCTCTGTATACCAATACAGACAGTCTTACAGTGATTACACCCATCAAGAAAAAAAGAGGACGACCAAAGAAACAGCCTTTGCTCACCGTCGAAACCATCCATGAGGGAACCTCCACCAGCCCGGTCAGTCCAATCAATCGAGAATTTCCAGGCACAAAGAAAAGGAAGAGGAGACGGAATCTGGCTAAGCTGGCCCAGATGGTCCCAGGGGAGGACAAATCCATCAGTGAACTGAAGTTTCACAAAAAGGTCGGCAAGCTGGGTGTATTGGATAAGAAGACCATCAAGACCATCAACAAGATGAAGACCCTCAAGAGGAAGAATATTCTGAATCAGATCTTGTCCTGCTCCAGCAACATAGCTTTGAAAACAAAAGCCCAACCACCGTCCAGCGCAGGGCCTGCGACCATCGATGCCAGACTAGGGAAGCAAATAAATGTCAGCAAGAGGGGGACTATCTACATTGGCAAAAAACGTGGCAGGAAGCCAAGAGCAGAGCTGCAGCCCCCTCCAGAAGAACCTAAGACAGTCATCAAGCACTCAAGGCCTGTTTCGAGCCAGCCAGAAAACCCAGCAGTGCCTTCCAACTTGCAGTCACTTATGGCATTGTCACCAGCAGCTATTCATCCGCTTTCAACACAGTTAGTGGGGTCTAATGGCAACCTTAGCCCTGCAAGCACTGAAACAAATTTTTCAGAGTTAAAAACTATGCCAAATCTTCAACCCATCAGTGCTCTTCCTACAAAAACCCAGAAAGGAATGCACAGTGGAACTTGGAAGCTGTCTCCACCCAGGTTAATGGCTAACTCACCTTCCCATCTGTGTGAAATAGGTTCTCTGAAAGAAGTCACGCTGTCACCAGTGAGTGAGTCTCACAGTGAGGAAACCATACCAAGCGACAGTGGAATAGGTACAGACAATAACAGCACTTCTGACCAAGCAGAAAAAAGCTCAGAATCCCGCAGGAGGTATTCTTTTGATTTCTGTACCCTGGACAATCCAGAGGCCATACCATCTGACACCAGCACAAAGAACAGGCATGGTCACCGGCAGAAGCATCTCATTGTTGATAACTTTCTTGCTCACGAGAGCATTAAAAAGCCAAAGCACAAGAGGAAAAGGAAAAGCCTGCAGAACAGAGATGACCTCCAGTTTCTTGCAGACCTCGAGGAGCTCATCAACAAGTTTCAAGTGTTCAGGATTTCCCATAGAAGCTACACGTTTTACCATGAAAATCCATATCCTAGCATTTTCAGGATTAATTTTGATCACTATTACCCTGTGCCATATATCCAGTATGACCCATTGCTCTATCTTCGCAGGACCTCTGACATGAAGTCTAAGAAGAAGCGTGGTAGACCTGCCAAAACCAATGACACCATGACAAAGGTGCCTTTTTTACAAGGGTTCGGTTACCCTATTCCCAGTGGGAGTTACTATGCACCCTATGGAATGCCTTACACATCAATGCCTATGATGAATCTTGGTTACTACGGTCAGTATCCAGCTCCTTTGTACCTGTCCCACACACTTGGAGCAGCTTCCCCATTTATGAGGCCCGCAGTGCCCCCACCCCAGTTCCATTCAAGCTCTCATATGAAGATGTCCACCACTGCCAAGCATAAAGCCAAACATGGAGTGCACCTGCAGACGCCTGTGGGAATGAGCCTTGGAGACATGCAGTCCTCCTTGGCACCTCCAAAGGTTGGAGGAACAAGCCTTTCTAGTGGCCGACTTCACAAAAGAAAACACAAACATAAGCACAAGCATAAGGATGAGCGGATATTGGGGGCACATGAAGATCTGAGTGGTCTTTTTGCTAGCAAGTCCACCGGCTTCTCCAGCCATGCAATCAGCGAAAGGCTAAGTGGCTCAGACAAAGACCTCTCCTTGCTCAATGAGAAAAGCAAACATAAGGAGAAACAGAAGCACCAGCATTGTGAAACGGGACACAAAGGCTCAAAGAGTAACTTTGAAGTGGATACACTGTCTACATTATCGCTTTCTGATGCCCAGCAGTGGACGCAGAGCAAAGATAAAAGTGACTCGAGCAACGATCCCATTGACTCTTGCACAAAGAGATACTCGGGTAACACTGAGAGTAGTGCAAGGTCAGAGTCCCTGGACATGTTTGGTGAAATCAGTTCCTCCAGCGAAAAGCGGGACAATGATGCAAGTGGGAATAAAAGAAGAAGCTTTGAAGGGTTTGGAACTTACAGGGAAAAGGACATTCAATCTTTCAGGATGAATAGGAAGGACAGAAGTACCTATGATTCTTCAGCCTCTTCAGGTAAGCCCTGAATTTCTAACCTGAACAAAAAGGAGCTTGGCATTCTCAACTATTATGTTCCTTTTTAAAAGCTAGTCACTTATTTCTCTGTCATTATATAATTAAACCCCCATGATTATCCAAACTTTGGCAAGAATGTTGGCTAGATCTAAAGCCAAAACCTTTTAAAGACATTTTGTTATTGCATAACATTTTTATAAATATTTTCTCTCTTTCTCTCCTATTTATCCTCACTTCTTATCTTTCCTTTGAAAATCTCTTGGGCACTGGATTCTACAGCAGTCACTGCTATAGGTAACTGCTGGCAAGGGGAGCACTGCAGACTTTCCTGTTGATGGAATCCAGTACCTCTCACCGCAGTGAATTGAGTCTTTGCTTGCACAGCCCTTGGAAGTAGAGCCATCATACTAAGGAAAGATTTTCTCCTGTGGCATGGAGGGCCTACAAAAGATGCCTGTTGATCACTAGTCTTAGTCCCATTAGATGTGATGGGAGTTAAACGGTAGTTGTGGGACACTGAGCCATCCCCACTAGTTGTGTGTTGTAGTGCCAATCAAGAGACCCAGGTATCCCGGCGATAGGCTGGTTTTGGATGGGTAAACAGGCAGAGCCCCCGGTTAGAATCCTAGTCTAATTCTCTCACTTTCGGGTCAACAGGAGTCATGCAGAGTTATGCACTGCAGACCGGGGTGGTAACAGGGGGAGCCTGGCGTCACTGAAGCAAGAAGCAATAAGGGGGGAGGGATAGCTCAGTGGTTTGAGCATTGGCCTGCTAAACCCAGGGTTGTGAGTTCAATCCTTGAGGGGGCCACTTAGGAATCTGGGGCAAAAATTGGTCCTGCTAGTGAAGGCAGGGGGCTGGACTCGATGACCTTTCAAGGTCCCTTCCAGTTCTAGGAGATTGGTATATCTCCAATTATTACCTTATTACCTTTAAGCCCTAGATGATTAAGTAGCAAGGTTGATTGATTTTTAGCACTTATGACTTAGAAGGTTAGGTGGGACTGGGAGGAAGGAGGAGACTTGAAGTTCCGTTGGAGGTTCAGGGCTTCTCTTCCCCACACAGAAGAAGAAAGGGAACCGGAACCATGTCTGCAGACAGAATTGGACGTTGCATTATAAAGCTGCCTTCCTGATAATGTCACGGAGACAGGTGTTTTGCTGCAGCGTAAACGGCTTTGGCTTGGGAGCAGGCCCAGAGCTCCTGCACCATCCGATATCCCATTGCTCTATCATACAACACATTTCACGCTTGGGTTCTGGAGGCACATGTACCTCATTGGGATGGCCAGGTTTGGAGGCGATTCAGAGCTGGATTCTGATGTGCTAGAGAGGCACGTCAAATTTGGGTCATTCCTGGCCTCGAAAATGAAGGGGCAGAATTGCTGTTGGGGAAGGCCCTGGGAGGCAATATAGAATTTATGCAGCCTGCCCATATGAGATTCTTGGGCTTTTGATTAAGAGCCAAATACTGCTCATGTTTAAGTTAACTGGATTACTCCATTTCCTTCATTGTGACTAGGATCTGGCCTTAAGTAAAGAACAGCAAAGTTTTACATGGAAGAGTTACTTGGTAAAGTACATATATCCAATATTCTTCCTGCCCTCCCCCGGTGTACTAGGCAAATACACCTCTACCTCGATATAACGCTGGCCTCGGGAGCCAAAAAATCTTACCTCGTTATAGCTGAAACCGCGTTATATCGAACTTGCTTTGATCCACCGGAGTGTGCACCCTGCCTCCCCGGAGCACTGCGTTACCACATTATATCTGAATTCATGTTATATCGGGTCGTGTTATATCAGGGTAGAGGTATAGTCACAGTTTGACCAGTCTGTAATCTTTATTCAACAGAAAACCAACCAGCAGTTTGGAAATATATCCATAAAAATTGCCACATGAACCAATTGTAACAAGTGCGTGACATACAGAAATGCTGGAATGAGGCTGAATTTATTTCCTGGTCAAAGGCAACCAACATGAATGAGTCAGTTACCAAAGGTTAATACCCCTGTCATAGGGTGAGGTCATTA
This sequence comes from Mauremys mutica, assembly GCF_020497125.1. Lineage (NCBI taxonomy): Eukaryota > Metazoa > Chordata > Testudines > Geoemydidae > Mauremys > Mauremys mutica. The sequence continues at coordinate 11,274,188 of NC_059077.1, forward strand.
TCCATGGACTGCAGTGGCTTTTATTACAATGATGATATGTCATGTCCTAATGCATAAGGGTTCAGAGCCCCCGGTATTTTTATCCTGAGTACATGCTGGACATTACTGATTTCCCAATCTGGTAGCCGTTGCACTTGTAGGCACTTTCATTTTCATGAACCGGAAGAACTGCTGAATATTAATTTTCCAAGCTAATCCATTTCATATATGGAAAGAACATTCTCAAGAGGCAGAAAAAACTAAAATAACTAAGGACACTTTGAAACTGAGCCCTAAAATCCCCCTACATTTCCCACCAAACTGACTTTTAGTTCAGCTGAGGGTAGCATTGTTTGTTAATAAAAAGCCTGATTCATTTTGTTTTCCCTTGGTGCTTTATTGATGTCAATACAGACTAAGATGAAGTGGTTAGACCTACAGTTTCTGCTTCACTAGACTCACTGATCCAACTTTCAAAAATTGTTTTATATTTAAACTGGAGAATTTCTTACTTTCATGACTGTTAAAAGGTGTTGTTCCCCCATGACCTAATCCATCAAATTGCAGATTATGAACTGTTTTCTTCATTGTCAAAGTATTATTTAGATGGAAAAATCATCCACATTTAGGTAACCAGAGCCAGCTAACCAGGGCCATAACTTGCACTACAAGAGGAAAAATATTAAAACGAAAGAGCTTTGCCAAGAAAGGTCTGGAGCCAAGACTGCTCATTAACGTCCAAGAACATCTGTCCGCTTATGATTTTCTAAGATCTCAATGCAACCTTGTTTTTTTGCCTTTCCCCTTCGCTGATATTCCCAGTTGCAGTCTGCTTTTGAAATTGTCCACAGCTATTAAGTGGTGTCCACTGAGGACGGATTAAACTTTTCCATGATAACCTTGACCTTCTTTCTCCTAATTCACCTGGTATTTCATGGAACTGAGAGCCAGGAAAGCACTGTGAAACATGTAGTCCTCCAGCTGGAGGCTGATCCGTAGCTGTGATAGTTCTCATCATCAGGCAGTTTTAATCTCCCACTATTTACCTATAATACAGAACAATGATAAAGAAAGGCTTCCTGAATATTTGGACTAAAGTTTAATGCAGATTCACATCAGACTTTCAGGTCAGCGTTGTCCTATCCTGGTAAAGCTTATTGCATGGTGTTTCAGTCACATGTCCTCAGCAGTATATGTGCACCATTTATATCTCCAGGTTCCTCTTTACTATATGTTACTGGAGGTAAGATATGCAACTAAAAGTCTGCAGTGTAAGGAGATAGTCGTGATAAAAGTCAGGCGAGAACCACTTACGGCTGTGGAGTGCCCATATGCTCCTAACAGTTTTCAGTGTAATGTGCTGCTGAAAGTGCCATTTCATTTTTTAAAAATCACTGTTTGTATTCCACTAGGACCTGAAGGCCCCAGTAGAGATTAGAAGCCCACTGGGCTACGAATCGGTCACACACAGAGCAAGAGACAGTCCCTGCCCTGAAGAGCTTATCTCAGTAGACAAAAGGATCAAAGAATCATGATCCCCATTTTACAGATAAGAAATAGAGATATTCAGTGATTTGTATCACATGCAGGGTATAATGAGCGCAGTATAATAGCAGTTCCTTCCCTCCCTCCCTCCTTCCCATAAGTACTGTAACGATAAATACATTAAAGCTTATGAAGCCCATAGCTACTCTGGCCATGGAGGTCCTATAAGTACCATAGCTAGATGCTATCTGATTAAATATAGGTTGTGAGTATAAGGGAGACAGCAGCAAAAACTGATAACCAAAAAGCCACTCTGTACAGTACTGTATTTCTGTGTATCCCTTTCCTGAGACTGATCACGATCTAGGGGTTAGTTTATGCTTAGATTATCTCTGCAAGTCTTTGTAACTGAAGATTACACAGGAAGAGATTATCTAGCACGCATATCAGACATCCTGGCTCAAACATCAGCTAATAAGGACATGGTTTTCATCAGATACAGTGTGGGTACTATGCACAGTCAATTTACAGGAGTATAAAGTTAATCATATGCAGCTATTAAGAAAGGTGGTAATCATCAATCTCCAAGTGTCAGGTATTTAGCATGATGAACATGCCTTATAAATTCATACTTAACTCACCTACAAAATATCCTGTAGTCCCATCCTCCGCCACTCCACATGGCACCAGTTTAACTCAAATGTTCAGTGGAATCAGTATCGCCTTTAGATCACAGATGGGAAGCACAAACAGATGAAGCTAAGAGAACCAGCAAAGAGGTCAAACCAAGCTCTAGGTATCAGCCAATGTCTGCTAGGACATACAAGAGATGTCTGTCTGTCTGTCTAGCTTTTTAACAGTTAACCACAAACATGACAAAGGCGAGTAGGAGAAATATTGAGCTAAGGATCTAGAACAAGTGATACAGTGAAATGGATGCATAACCATTCTAATGCTGATACAGTATGTACTGCTTTAAGGCAATTCTGCAAACACACAAGTGAGTGGCTTAACTCTCTTGAGTAGTTCTGTTTTACTCAACAGGACTTCTCCCATCACTAAAGTTACCCTCATGCCTAAGTGTTTGTAGGAATGGGCCATCTACACAGCACAGAATAAATCTCTGGAAATCCTCACCAAATAGTGTTGCCTGATTTAAAACAAGACTTGATTTGCACATAAACAAGCATGGCAAACTGTTGGCAAAGTCAAAACCTGTTTTGTTTTTTTGAGGGGTGGCCGACACTGTTCTCTGGTGCTGCTGCACCCTCTCAATGGGCAGCTGGAGAGAGCTACTTTTCACTAGTGGGTAAAGCGATTCCTCTTTCTGTGTGTACAGAGAAGGTAGCCAAATAGTATTAGTCCACCCCAAATATTGCTGTGGCTTGCTGAATATCGTATGCTGATTGCCTACTCTGCAGTGAATATGTTATTGGATGAATAGCAGCAACATTTTTTTCAAAAAAGATGTTTGATTAATGCTTTCTTTTTGGTGAATGTTTTCTCATTCAACCTTCTCTGAGATATCTATATGTATCTCTATGCTGATCAGATATTATATGTATAGATTATATGTATTATTATTTATTTGTTTTGTATTATCAAAGCTTCTAAGACCCCCAGTCGTGAACCTACATTGTGCTCGGTGATGTAAAAATACAGACCAAATTTTGTGTGTGTGTGTGTGTGTTCCCTGCTCCGCCACAGACCTCCTATTAGACCTAGTCAGATTACTTAGTCCCTCTGAGCCCCATCTGTAAAATGGGGGTAGTTACACCTTCCTACCTTGAAGGAGTATTGTGCGGATAAGTTCATTAAAGATTGTTACTGCGCAGATACTTCAGGGATGGGGCCAGAGAAGTCCCTGAGATAGATACGAACATGATATCCAGGTGATCAATTTAATTTCCCATATATGTTTGACATATTAACCACCTTCACTCTGCCCACAAATTCATCTCCACTGTGTCTGCTTCTCACATTCAAAGCCCTGAGCAGCTTCAAACAGTAGCCATTTAAAATCAACCCATAAAGTCAGAGGTTTGCTTCTGTCCATAGGATCTGAGGGGAGAACAGGTAATATTCAGTTACAGGTTGAAGGTTTGATATGTCATGGCTTAGCCGGGCTTGCATGGGAGCTTTACCCAGGGCCATTTTTTATGTATTCATTCACCTGCATCACAGTGTCTGTCTAGGCCCCTAGATGCTTAGGGATCTCTTAAAAATACAACCACAAACTATGGTCTCTGTGGTCTCAGAACAGATCTCCTGGGCCTTTAGGATACATTGCTGTCTGGTTTGCTTTCTGCAGTGTTAGTTATAGGCCACTGCAGAAGCAGAAAGCCATACAAGCCTGACCATTGCTCTGCTCTAGTCTGGCACTTCCTATGTAGAAGGGATGAAGAGAGAAAATAATAGACTGACAGGCGGAATACAAAGAAACAATGAATCAATATGGATCAGTCCAAAAGGCAGCAGCCTCAGCACAGCAGCTGCCTATCAGTATGAAGTTTTTGTAGGCATCACAGCAACAGAGGGTTAAGAGCATTTTAATTAACAGCTTTAGCTTGATTTACTGCAACATTAACGTTAAATAATAATTTAGAGAAAAGAGTCTTCTGTTTAGAGAGCAGACACAAATTGACTTGACTGAGAGAGACAAACACAGAGCAATTCCCAGGTAGGTGTAGAAAGAGAGTGATCCTAGGGGAGAAGTTTTGGATTTCTGTTGCGTCTTCAAAGTGAGTCTTTACATTTAAGTAAGCATTTGAGAAGGCTGAAGAAATCTTAATAGGAATCTACAGTGTCGCTTAGTGGATGGCATGCAGCGGTTTGCACTTTGCTTCAGTACCAAATCGGACTTAATTTGCACATAGATTAGTGCTAATTGCAAGAAACTCGGGGAGCACAGATGACTGACTGCAATACAACATCAACTGTTAAGCAAAGGAAGGGCTAGATGGCTCACAGGAGTTTAGTAATGAGAGATTTACGCTGGCAGGTCACTGGTTAAAATCTGGTCTACAATAATAGTGACCGAAAGTCCAATAAGGGTGCTCACATCCTAGTGATGCTGGAATACAACCTTAATGATGCGGTTGCATGATCAGTCAAACAAAGCCTTTATATAACCAAGTTAAATAAATAGCCAGTTTTGCTTTACATGGGGACCTGGCCAAGATGACTCATAAATTGCAGTATCTGTCATGTGTGATCTCTGTTAAACTGTCTGTAACTGGAGTAACTGCACTGGCCCCAGTGGAGTGATTTCTGGTTGACTTCGCTGTAAGTGATATTGAAAGCTGACCAAACCACCCTTAGACAGCACTAGAAGGCTACTGGGCACACCGGGGTACATGAATCATCTATGGAACATTAAACAGATAGGAAGTGGGATAGCTCAGGAATTGTGAAATGGACTATTGAGGTTTTTCACCTCTAGGTCACCGTTTCAATTCCACCCAAGGTTGCTGAGGATGGAGAGTTGTTACCATCTGGTGGTTGTTTGGTAACCTATCTGAAGTCATGTGGTTTTACCCCAACTGCCAGGCAGGGCCGGCTTTAGGCCTATTCCACCAATTCCCCCGAATCAGGCCCCGCGCCCAGTGAGAATCCCTTCCCAGGCTAGAGGCGCCATTTTAATTTTTACTCACCTGGCGGCGCTCCAGGTCTTCAGCGGCACTTCGGCGGCGGGTCCTTCAATGCCACCGAAGACCTGGAGCGAGTGAAGGACCCGCTGCCGAAGACTCGGAACACCGCCCGGTGAGTACAAGACCCATGTGGTTTTTTTACATTTTTTTTTTTTTAGTCATCCCTGCTGGGGCCCCGTCGAAACTGTTCGAACTGGGCTCCACACTTCCTAAAGCCGACCCTGCTGCCAGGGGTTGGAAGAGTTCATCTCATGAAAGCTACAACCACACCTGTCCTCCCGGTTGGCATTCCCAGCAGAAAGATGAATGACAATGTGCATGGAGTGATGCTCTTACTTGGTTGTCTTTAGAGTGGGTAGGGAAGCTTGTCCTGCCACTACATATTCTGTGAAGAAAGAGGAGATTTCTGTCATTCAGATAGTTCCAAGCCCATGAAATTCACTCAGTGTGTCTCATCTCACCCACCCAAGTGCCCTCAGAAGTTTAGTCTTGTAACATCTTTCACTCCAGCAAAGTGTCTCCGCCCTCTTTGTTAAATTTTATGGGATAGATTGTGGATCTGGTACAAAGAAACCAGAAAGCTAGATCAAGCCTCATCCCTTGCTTAGGATGAATCTCCAGGTGGCACAGAGCCGTCATTGTGGTTCTCTGTTGTCACCCATCCTGGCTCCCAGCACAGTGGGAGAAGGGGGCATCACAAAAGTCCCTCTGCACTCCAAGAAGCAGCAAAGAATCCTGTGGCACCTTATAGACTAACAGATGTTTTGCAGCATGAGCTTTCGTGGGTGAATACCCACTTCTTCAGATGCAAGACCACTTGCATCCGAAGAAGTGGGTATTCACCCACGAAAGCTCATGCTGCAAAACGTCTGTTAGTCTATAAGGTGCCACAGGATTCTTTGCTGCTTCTACAGAACCAGACTAACACGGCTACCCCTCTGATACTCTGCACTCCAACTATTCTTAGGAGGCAGAACAATCCCTTGGGGCTGTGGACAGCCGGGTATAAATTAGAGAAGCCTTTAAACCCCTATCAGAGGGTTAGCCATGTTAGTCTGGATCTGTAAAAGCAGCAAAGAGTCCTGTGGCACCTTATAGACTAACAGACGTATTGGAGCATGAGCTTTCATGGGTGAATACCCACTTCGTCAGACGCATTTAAACTGCTGTAGCTTACTTCAGAGGCTGGATCAGCCCTTGGCCTACCCTAGGATGCTTTTTCTCACTCTGTGTTGATCATAACTTGGACTCTGCTCACAATTGGGGTGTAAGCTCACATCCTTTGTTGTTTTAATCATAATTTTAAAATAAAAACCTGGGAGAGTTGCAGATTTGAGGAAAAAAAGATTAGTGCAAATTTCCTGTTTTTGTTCTTAACACAAAACCTCAAAATCACTTTGAACAAGTTCCCTGACCTCAAGTGTATACCAGAGTGTGGGTGGAGTCGTACATTTCCCAAACGGGCCCTTTAGAATGTACACCAAAGAAATTGTCTCCAGGCAAGGCAGGGTAGAGTTTGTACATGTGTGTGCAATACTCCTGTTACCGCTACACCACCCCAGTACATCGGAACACAGACCTTGTTCTTTCCATGAAGTGATCTGAATGACACAAATGAGGTACGATCAGAACTTTGAGACATTTGCAACAAGATGTGTCTGTGAGATGCCAGGCAGACACTGGGAATTGCCAGCCTGCTTTTGGGATTTGTTGTCATTCTGTTGATTTGGATTTAATGACCGCATTTCCCTAAAAAAGGAGGGATTGGATTGCATTAAAATATATGGCAAATCTGATCTAATCTTCTCTTAAAAATTAATGCGCAGCATTATATAGCAGAGTGTGCATTTCGCAAGCACAGCACTCACTAGCTCCTACAGTGCACCGTAACAGTGGTATGTGTGGTAAGATAGATCTTACTAATGATACTGTGCAATGCAGCTGCTAGTTAGTAAAGCAGCAAGGGGTATGTGGTCAGTGAGGCAACCCTGGGTGTGTGGTTCCAAGTAACAATGATTTCCTCCCACGCTGAAAATGTACCCATTAAAGTTAGCCATGTGAGCTGCCCAGGTTCTTTCATAAAAGGATGAACTTGGAAATATTTAACAGAGTCATTCTTGTGTTAAAAACAGTGAGAAGTCTGGTGGCACCTTAAAGACTAAAAGATTTATTTGGGCATAAGCTTTCGTGGGTAAAACCCCCCACTTCTTCTGATGCAACATTTTTTACCCACGAAAGCTTATGCCCAAGTAAATCTGTTAGTCTTTAAGGTGACATCGGACTCCTCGTTGTTTTTGTGGATACAGGCTAACACTGCTACCCCTCTGATTCTTCTATTAGGGTGTGGTTAGAGAAGGAGGCAGTAGTCCAGATTCTTCTCTCATTTAAATCAGGATTAACTCTAATTGAAGTCACAAGGTTCCCTATCGTATTAAATCAGTGTGAATTAGGCCCAGATTCAGGATTCCTGAGTTCTCTTCCAAGATCTGCTACTACCTAGCTGCATAACTTCGGCAAGTTACTTAATCTCTCCTGGTTTTCCCTTTGAGAGGATGGTATTATAATACTTGCCTACTTCTCATGGGTGTTGCACAACTTGAATTAATTAATGCAGATAAAGAGCTTTGAAATGCTGGAGTAAAAGGACCCAAAGAATTATTGTTACTTTATTGCACTTTCTGCTTCAGTTTTCATGCCTGACCTGAACATAAAGTCAGGCAGCAGCAAACATTTCTGCATCCTCTCGTTCAGCAGCTTTTTTGACTCATGAAGCGTAATTAAAATGTGAACGATATTGGTATGTTTATACTGTTCTAAATATTCAGGCGAGGAGACATCACTTCATCACTCGTCTTTCTTCTGTTTCTTAATATATTGCCTGACTAAGTCCCCGCTTACCCAGTGTTTAGTGTTTATGCAGGATGTGCAACAGAGTAGAGGGAGATATAATAGTCATCCTATGATTTACAGAAGACCTAATTAATCCCCAGTGACAATGCCACATAGAACACGGACTCCTCCTGAGCCCTTGAAACTGTTCTCGCTCAACTCTCTTTTATTCCTCTGTTTTCTTATTATGACTGATGTTAATTATAGTGATGTAGCTTTAGTGACTGGCAAGACACACCCAAGAGAACGCTGCTGTCTCCCAGATAGTCTCTCCATGGAGTTGGTGTTGGTTTAGCATACAAACTCATTGAATCCAGTCTCTAGGTTACTCTGTTTCATCAAATCAGACAACAGCTCATTAGGCAGCTACTCCGGTTTAATTGTTTTTTGGTAAGTAAACACATCAGCACAGAGTGCATAAACTCCCTAGCCAAGCACTTACCCCTTCACTGCCTGAAAAACTCCTTGTAATCCCAGGTTTGTGCTTCCGTGTTTAGAAGCTAATGGATTACACAGAGCAGAGAGGGTGCCATTAACAATGAATGGTGTAAAAATACCCGCTTAAGTCAGCAAGCACTGACCCCTGCAATGTGATGGGTATAAACCTTTGTGACTCTGGCACACTCCTGGGACCAGGAAATAACGTTTATTCTTTTTCTATCACCCCTGTTTCCACCCCTCATTACAGATTGTGTTTAACTTAAGATCCCCATTTCTTTCCCGCCCCCCCCCATTATTAGAAATGGAAATGCAATGAAGATCCAGATAAATTTATCTACTGTGAGTGATCAATTGTCCATTTTTTAATGGTGCTCTCTGCAAATTAGCTCTTAGGCTCAAGTTCAGACAGGCGTGACACTCGCGTAAGCACAGCTTGCATTGGCCTGCTTTTAAACCCAGGGTTATGAGTTCAATCCTTGAGGGGGCCATTTAGGGATCTGGAGTAAAAATCTGTCAGGGACGGTACTTGGTCCTGCTGTGAAGGCAGGGGACTGGACTCAATGACCTTTCAAGGTCCCTTCCAGTTCTGTGAGATAGGTATATCTCCATATTAACTCTGTTGACTTAATGGAAGCCAGTGGAATTGCATTCATTTTACACCAGCTCTGCGGTAGGCTCTTTATTGCTAATGGCTACATAAAGACAACAGTGTACCACTGTGTTTGAGTCTCAGTAGCTCTTACTACAATGTTGTCAACAAAGGTCTGAGTAGACACAGAAGATGGAAATAGACAAATATTGACGGTCATCTAGCCCACACCTCTACCAATATGGAATTGTACTCAGTAGTATGTTCTTCAGATATTTTTCCATATCAGTTTTAAATGACTGAAATAAAGTGTCAGACCAACATTCTTTAGACTTTGCCAGTGTACTATAATTTTGTAATTCTTGCCGTGTTTAAAATTGAGTAAAAGCACTTCAAAGGAATATGAAATTCATCAGAAGGATCATTGCAGCTTTACAAATCTATATTAATAACCGAAAAAACACTGAGCCCGCTTTCTTGTAACTAGGAATGTACCAAATCCACAATGTGTCCCTAATATTTTACCTTAAAAGACCAAATTGCAACTTCGGTTATCTTTCAGTAGGAACTTTATAGATTTCCCCAGCTTCCAAAGGAGTTCTTTAAAGAGTCTTGTTTCAGCCAAATGACATTGTTCTCTTGATGAATATCACACTCCTACAAGGAAATTTGCCAGTCGGGGATTACATGATTTAAAAGGTCCTGGAAGATAATGTAAAAGAGAGAGACTGAGAGATTTGCAGAAGATGGCTTGTGTAATTCACACAAAAAGGAAAATACCCAGTTTCTAAGAAACATGGAGGTGATGAAATCTAATCAGGGACATGTGCTTTTGTAATTAAGCAGATGTCAGCTTGATGTATTACAGAGTATATGACACACGCACTTTTGTGTACTTGATGCATAGTGATTGCTACATTGCATCTACATAGCCCAGTATCCTGTCTCTGACTGTGGCTAATATCAGATCCTTCAAAGAAAGGTGCAAGAGGAAGACAGACAATTATGGAATAACAAGACCATAGGGGAGATTTCCTAACCCACCTTATTTAGAGGTTGGTTTTTGCCCTGAAGCATGAGGATTCCCTGCCCTTCCCCCCCCCAAAAAAACCCTAATGTAATGGTAGATGTTCTTATCATCTTCAATCCAAATCTCCTAGAGTTTCTGGCATCTTGTAATACTGTGGTTAAATCCTTCTACAGGAAACTGAAGGGAAAATGTGACACATCACCAGGAAACACCAGAAAAGAAATGGTCAAAGATAGGTGTCTTCATGAAAAACAACATTTCTTTTGAATTTTTGTTTTTCCTCTTGGGTGAGCAATCTTAGAGTAGACCTACTGGTGGTTATAGGAAATGAGATCTATGAAAAAGATTCCCGACTTTAAAAAGTGGATTTTTAACCATTAGACATGGCCAAATTTTGGCCAAGTAGTTGATGTTCTCTTAAGCAATCAGCTATGGATCAGCTACAAAGAACAACTGTTGTACTTTTCTGAAGCTTTAGGCTAGGGAAAGAAATAATTTAGGAGAAAGCTGTTGCAAGATATTGTTGCAATTAAGATAAAGAGCCAGATCCCAACTGGTGGAGGTATGCCGATTGGCACCAGCCGAGGTTCTAACCCCCAGTTCTTTAGCTGTATTACTAAAAAAACCCTTTAACATATCAAAATCAGAATAATAATTCACCATTTATGCTGTTTTGTTTTTAGCTGTCACTTGACTTTGTTAAAGGAGCTGTGAGGGTCAGTTTCACTTTCTATTTATATTCCATTATTACTTTCTAGTTCTTGCACGCTGTCATGATTTTTAAGAGCAGGTTTAAGAGTAGAACACAGAGTAGTGTTTAAATGTAAAAACATTTTTCACTGGACTTTTTTAATGTCATAAAAACATTTTATGTCCATGGAGTTGATGCTGTCCTTCTAACTGTCCTCAATTTCAAGCAAAAAATCTTGTCTCTGAGTCAAACTTGACTAACCCTGTTGGTAGATGAATATTCCTCATAGAAGAAAAGCCAAAAGGAAGCCACACTAATTCAGAACTTTTACAAGACACTCTCTCTTTTCGGGGGAATTTTGCTTCTCTTGCTATTTTGTTTGTTAAAAAAAAAAGTTCAGTGATGTCTAATCTTCAGGAATGCACCTCATCATCCAGCCCACAAACTGTTGGCAAAATAATAACCCCTATATAGAATGTACTGTTAGGGTTGGTTTGTTTTTTCCTTCAGAGGTATAAATCACAGCCTTAAGTTTTTGCAAATTAAAACACAGGCTTTGCACTGGAAAGTTGGTTCTGTTTCCACTGGCCAAACATTCTCTGCCCCTTCCAGAAAAACTGTGGATGCTGGGCTGGCCACAGTTCGTCTTTGAACTCATTTGCAATCTTTATGCTGCCAAACAAAAACATAAATGGTTTATTAAGTTGCAATGTTAACTATGTTGTATATGGATTTTGCTGATGGCACCTCTCTGCTTTGTTTTACTGATACAGTCTATTTGAATGGTATTCAGAGGACCAGCACAAAGACTATGAGCCACTTAAACTCTCGAAATAAGATGAAAATGGGACTTAAGTGTTGAATGGGCCTTGTGCTGGCCATCTACACAAGAATAAATTGTACCCTGTGACCACAGTGGAAAAAAATTGTTGAATGGGCATGCATTCCAGCGTATTGCCCAGCGTCTTTTAAACTACTTCTTTTCATTTGGAGTGCCATGTTATTATTGAACAGCCAAACAGAGTCACAATTGCTGCTTGGGCCACTGAGTTAATTTGTAAGTACTAGTGTGTTTCTAAGTGGTAAGGAAATGGAAATGGACCACTCCTTGTTGGTCTCCTTTCTTCGAGAACTAGTTTGACTTGATTGTCTGTTGAATGTGACTTGAAGCTTTAATCAAGCAAATGTTCTTTTGCGTGGAATAGCTGAAAGTTACTGGCACGTGAAACATTTGCAAATCTTGTGTTAATCTTGGATTTTTTGTCACCAACGTCTCTGTGCTCATTTCTTGTGCAATGTTTCTTTTTCCATTGATATGATACCATCTTTGCTACTCTGACAAAGGGCTATATAAATGCTGAGAGCCCAGAACAGATGTTTTGGGCAGCTTTCATTCAATTTGCCAAAGTTCAGACATAAAACTGCTTGTGGTTATTAAAGATTATATGGCATTTTTTCATGAGAGTGGTAAGTGTGTTTGCGCCGATGCTTCCTGTCCTTAACTATTGTGGTACCCAACCACATGTTTTCCCTATTATACTATAATGTGGCTCAAGTTTGCCTCTGTTTCCCTCACATGATTAGCTTTACATATCCACTAACTGATCTATACTTTCCCAAGGGAGAGTACTGTTCACTTTACATTTTCACTAGTGTAACTGAGAGAAAAGTTTCGCCCACATGCTCTGTAATGAGATATGCCTGCACTGTCAACATTTTTCTTCCTCCCATTACTGCTCTACCATATGGCAACTTCACAGGACAGAACTGTATTTCATGCATTCTAAGTGGGATTTCGCCATCCGCCCCTCTCCAAAATACCAGGCAGAACTGAAATGGCTTCTATTGATATTCAAATACAAAACTGGACCCAAGGCCTGACATCCTTACTCAGTCGGAACTCCCATTGAAGTTAATGAAATTATTCCATATTTATACCGGTGTAATGAAGAGCAAAAAATAGCCCCATGAAAATGTTGCCCCGTAAAGAATTGAGTAATTGCATCAGGACTTTGCCCAACATTGATACATACAATCTGATCAGGATGTGGGACATAGATACTCTTAAAGGGAAGATACATTAATACACAAAGTTGCTGGACACATCGTTCCAAATTCTGGTCTCATTGACACTGGTGTAAACCTGGAGTTTCTCCACTGATTTTTGAATTGATGGAACCAAGAATAGAACTTGGTCTATATCCTGCCTCCCTTCTCTCAAGAGATAGAAGCAAGAATAGAGGACGCAATGTGAACACATTGCAGATGAATCTGGTATTCCATCACTAGCATTAGATGAAGCCGACACCTGGTCATTGACGTAACAGTCCAATACAGGAATCTGTGTTAGTAGGCATTCTTTATTTAGCAAATGTTCTAAAGGCTGGTCTCCATTATTTGCACACTCTACTTCCCTTGCCCTCTATCAGTGATTATTTTATGTCGTCATTTACAAACAAATGTTTCTAGCGTCCATTGCCTTTATATCTGGGTGCCATTACAAAACCGGCCACACCATTAATCACTGCAACCATTGCCAAATGGATCCCACCCATCTGTACGCCCAGGAAAATGCCCAGTTAAATAAACGTGTCTTGCAGCATGTCTGGAGAGTCGCTACACTTGATCTTTGGCTGGTGGGAGAGAGTGCGTTTCAGACTTGGGGATCCTCTGAAAACACTCATCCATGTGTTCATACCTAGCAACTGAGTGCTCCAACCACTCTGAGCCCCTGTGGTGGGGCACGGAGAAGGTGGATGAATTCAGATGAATAACCCTGTTTCTAAGTTGTTTCCAGGGAGTGTGTGGGTGTTGCAGAAATTTAATTGTCGTGCTATTCATCTCTCTGTGTTAATAGATTCATACAATCATAGAAATGTCGGACAGGTCATCTAGTCCAGTGTCCTGCACTGGGGCAAGATTAAATATTATTTAGACCATCCCTGACAGGTGTTTGTCTAACCTGCTCTTAAAAACCTCAATGATGGAGATTCTACAGCCTCCCTAGGTAATTTGTTCTAGTGCTTACCTACCCTGACAGTTAGGAAGTTTTTCCTAATTTCTAACCTAAATCTCCTTTGCTGCAATTTAAACCCATCACTACTTGTCCTGCCTGTTCACAGTAGTTAAAGAGAACAATTTATCACCCTTCTCTTTATAACAACCTTGTATGTACTTGAAAACTGTTATCATGTCCCTTCTCAATCTTCTCTTTTCTAGACTAAACAAACCCAATTTTTTCAATCTTTCTTACAGGTCATATTTTCTAGACCTTTCATCATTTTTATTGCTCTTCTCTGGACTTTCTTCAGTTTGTCTACATCTTTCCTGAAGTGTGGTGCCCAAAACTGGACACAATACTCCAGTTGAGGCCTTATCAGTGCTGAGTAGAGTGGAAGAATTGCTTCTCATGTCTTGCTCGCAATACTCCCGCTAATACATCCCAGACTGTTTTTTGCAACAGTATTATATTGTTGACTCATATTTAGTTGTGATCCTCTGTAACCCCCAGATCCTTTTCTGCAGTATTCCTTCCTAGGCGGTTATTTCCCATTTTGCATTTATACAATTGATTATTCCTTCCTAAGTGTAGTCTTTTTCATCCTATTTATTTCAAACCATTTTTCCAGTTTGTCCAAATCATTTTGAATTCTAATCTTGTCCTCTAAAGCACTTGCAACCCTTTCTGTCCTGATATCGTCCACAATTTTGTAAGTGTGCTCTCTATGCCATTATCCAACATCATTTATGAAGATATGCCCTTCCAGCTTGATTGTGAACCATTAATAATTAGTCTCTAAGTACACTTAGAGTACACTCGTAGCTGAAGTTGTGTATCTTACATCGGCACCCCCCCCCCCAGTGTAGACTAGCCCTTAGATAGATCCCCCTCCCCACCCCAGTGTACACCAGGCCTTAGGCTATGTCTGTACTACAGACCTTACAGCTGTACTGTAACAGCTACACACCTCTAAGATCTCCCGTGTAGCTGCTCTGCTGCCGGCATAATTAAACCACCCCCAACGACCGGAGGTAGCTATGTCGGCAGGAAAGCGTCTCCCACCAACTTAGTGCTGTCCACACTGGTACTTTTCTCGGTGAACCTTTTGTTAGTCAGGGGTGTGTTCTACTGGGGAAGGGGACAGGCAGCTGCTAGGAGCCATGTGACACAGACTTAATCGGCATGCATGATATATGGTGCCAGTCGTCCAGGGAAATTAACTAGGGCTAAGGAAGGCAAAGTTTTACTTCATCCCAGCTCAGTGTAATTGGAATTTACACCTGTACTTAACTCACTTTAGCAGATATGAGACCCAATGTTCCTGTTGTTTATACCAGTACTATAGCGGTGTGTTTATGGCCAGTCCTGTGTTGCCTACTGCTGCTTGCCCTATTGGCATTTTCATGCAGAAGTTCCTTGCTTTCAGAATTTTACCAGGGAATTAGCCAAGCTTTGGAATTTCTAGATTTGTTTTTGAGGACTTCTTTCCCCTCAAAGGCACAGAAAATTAGGGTTGGAAGCCTGTGCAAAGTGGAATGAAAACTAAACCAAGAGTGTAGATCGGTTCAGGAGGCAGCATTGTTTGCTGCCTGTATTAACTTTGGGCTTCAATAGCAACAAAATAGCTTGGCTTGTATTTGAGTTCTGAAGCTCTGACATTCAAGAAGATCCAAATCAAACAGACCGGAGCATGTAAATAATTAAACCACACAAAAAAACTACGCTGCAAAATAATGTGACAGGTCAGACCTAACTCCACTAAAGCCAGGCATTCAGAGTTAATCCTTCTTCATCTCACTTAGTATTGCATCACAGATGGTAGAATCATAGAATCAATATCAGGGTTGGAAGGGACCTCAGGAGGTCATCTAGTCCAACCCCCTGCTCAAAGCAGGACCAATCGCCAACTAAGCTATGTAAGGTAGCTCACTTTTAGAGGAACCTTGCAGTAGGCTCAAGGATGAGTCAAGGACACAGCCTTAAAAAGTTACTGGCACTTCATGAAAAATATAAGCTGGAGGAGGACAGCTTAGGGATGTAAGCCTTAGCCCTAGACCAGTGGCCTCCAAACTTTTTATATCACCCCACCTCTTACTCCTGAACCGTGGTTGGGAGCTGGGGCTGGGAGCAGGACCACAGCCAGGGCCATGGCTGGGGCTAAGGCTGGAGCCCACCCCCTATCTGCCTCCTCCCACTTCCCGCCCCGTCTGCCCCCCTCAGAATCCCTGACCCATCCAACCCCCCCGCTCCTTGTCCCCTAACTGCCCCCTCCCGGGACCCCCTGCCCCTAACTGCCCCCAGGACCCTACCCCCCATTCAACCCCCCCTGCTCCCAGTCCCCTGACTGCCCCGACCCCTGACAGGCCCCCCTGGGACCCCACTCCTATCCCCCCCTGTTCCCCATCCCCTGACCTCTATCCACAGCCCTGCTCCCTGACAGGCACCCCTGGATTCCCACACTTATCCAATCCCCCCATTCCCCATCTCCTGACTGCTTCCCCCCCCCAGAACCTCCGCTCCATCCAACCGCTCCCTGCTCCCTGTCCCCTGTCCCCTGACTTCACCCCAGGACCCCCCTCCCTTGTCCACACACACACACCCCAGCCCCGGCCCACTTACCATGCCACTCAGAGCAGCAGGTCTGACAGCCGATCCAGCTGGCCGGAGTTAGACATGCTGCCGTGCTGCCCTGCAGCGGGTGGGAGAGGGGCGGGGAGCTAGCCTCCTGAGTCAGGAGCTCAAAGGCCAGGCAGGATGGTCCCATGGGCCAGATTTGGCCTGCGGGCTGTAGTTTGCCCACCTCTGCTCTAGGGGCTGGCTATAGCCTACAGAGCAGACGGCTTATATTTGAGGTAATAGAGGAAAGAGAGCCAGTGCAAGGATTCAAAGAGAGATGATATGGTCAAAGTGAGAAGCTAGGGAAATGATCTTTGCAGTAGTATTCTGGCTATGAGCAGGGCAAGATTGCATTTATGAAGGCCAGAGAACAGGATGCTGGAGTAACCAAGACATGAGATGATTAAAGCCAGAGTTTTACCTGCGTGCATGGATAGCAAGGGCTATCTTAGAGACGTGATGCAGAAAGAATAGGCAAGATTTAGCCATAGCCTGGATGTGAGTACCTAGAGATGTCCTAGTGGAAGAGGAGACCGAGCTCACAGTCTTGCGTGACAGGTAAAATGGTGATGTTGTTCACATTAATAGAGAAAGTAGGTAGCAGGGAACACATGGGAGGACAGATTAAAAGCTCTGTGTTAGCCACATTGAGCTTGAGGTGATGGCTAGACATCCATGAGGACGTGTCAGAGAGACAGGCCAAAATTTTAGTTTGGACAAAGAAGATGGGTATGGAATAGAGAGGCAGACCTGTGAGTTGTCAGCATAGAAATGGTAGTTGATTTGTGTTTGAGGATGAAATTGCCCAGAGAGAAATGTAGAGGAAGAGGAGGGGACCACAGACAGAGCCCTGTGGAACCGGCACAGAAAGTTGGAGTAGGAGATGAAGATAATCCTCTGAAAGACATGTTAAAGGAATGACTAAAAAAGGAGGAGAACAAGGAGAGGACAGAATCACAGAAGCCAAAGGAGGACAATGTTTCAACAAGAGCATGGTCAACAGTGTCAAAAGTGGCTGGACAGGTCTAGGAGGATGAGGATGGACTACTGGTTCTGACCTTTGGCTAGGAAGAGGCCATTTGAGACTCTGGCAAGAGTAGTTTCAATGGAGTGCCAAAGAGCGGAAGCCGGAATGGAAAGGGTTTATGATAGAACTGGAAGAGAGGAACTCCAGACAGTGATTGAATGAGCTTAGAAATAAAAGGTAGATGGAGCAGTAGTTAGAGGGTCAAGAGGAATCCAAGGTGAGGGATTTATTTAAGATGGGGAAGTCGAGCAAAAGCCAGTAATTGCACAAATTAGTCATGTGATTGTGCATGTATTATTGCATATGCAGTTGTCTGCCTGATTATGAACATCAGGTCCCTTGTGGCCTAAAGAAATCGTAGAACCCTATTGCTACCAGCACCTAACAGAGGTTCTCTTTTAATTCTAATGGTGGAGGAATGCATCCATGTAACCAACGGCCCTCATTTTTATTCCCCGTGCCACATCTGTGCAGTTTCACTGACTACTGTATTGTTCAATATTTGTGTCTATGGCTGAGCAATCCAGTCAATATAGTGTGCTTCAACTTTCAGAAAACATTTGACAAGGTCCCTCACCAAAGGCTCTTAAGCAAACTAAGCAATCATGCAACAAGGGAAAAGGTCCTCTCATGGATCAGTAGCTGGTTAAAAGGTAGGAAACAAAGGGTAAAAATAAAAGCTCAGTTTTCACAGCGGAGAGAGGTGAATAGTGGGGTCCCAGGAATCTGTACTGGGGCCAGTACCATTCAACGTATTCATAAATGATCTGGAACAAGGAGTAAACAGTAAGTGGCAAAATTTGCAAACAATGCAAAATAACTCCAGATAGTTAAGTCCAAAGCAGAATGTCAAGAGTTACAAAGGGACCTCACAAAACTGGGTGACTGAGCAACAAAAAGGTTGATGTGATGTAATTCCATGTTGATAAGTGCAAAGTAATGCACATTGGAAAACATAATCCCAACTATACATACAAAATGATAGGGTCTAAATTAACTATTACCGCTCAAGAAATAGATCTTGGAGTCATTGTGGATAGTTACCTGAAAATACCCGTGCAATGTTCAGCCATAGCCAGAAGAGCGAATAGAATGTTAGGAACCACGAGGAAAGGGATAGAGAATAAAACAGAAAATATCATAATGCCACTATATAAATCCATGATACACACCCACACCTTGAATACTATGTTTACTGCTGGTCACCTCATCTCGGAAAAGATACCGAAGAATTGGAAAAGGTGCAGAGAAGGGAAACAACAAATATTAGGGGTATGGAACAACTTCTATATGGAGAGAGGTTAAAAAGACTGGGACTGTTTAGCTTGGAAAAGAGACGACTCAGGGGGAATATGATAGAGGGCTATAAAATCATGATTGGTGTGGAGAGAGTGAATAAGGAAATGTTATCTACCCCTTCATATAGCACAACTAGAGGTCACCAAATAAAATTAATAGGCAGCAGGTTTAAAACAAACATAAGGAAGTTACTTCTTCACATAACACACAGTCGACCTGCAGAATGCATTGATAGGGGATGTTGTGAAGGCCAAAAGTATAACTGGGTTTAAAAAAGAATTAGATCAGTTTATGGAGGATAGGTCCATCAATGACTATTAGCCAAGATGGTCAGGATTCAGCCCCATATTCTCAGTGTCTGTACACCTATGTCTGCTTGAAGCTGGGCGTGGACCACAGTGGATGGATCACTCAAAATTGCCCTGTTCTGTTCATTCCCTCTGAAGCATCTGGGACTGGTCACTGTCAGAGACAGTATAGTTGCCTAGATGGAGATTGGTCTGACCCAGTATGGCTGTTCTTATGTTATATTTTTAAACTATGTGCCAAGTTATTACTATCTTCCACCCAAGAAGGCGGTGGCTGCTTGGGTTATCATTTGTAAAGTTCTTTGGGAGGATAGAAGTTGCTACATAAATGTTTTTTATTACCTTGATTAGTGAGTCCCAGGACAAGACCCAGGAGTGTGAGTGGTGTTCTAGGTCCCATCACCCTGATCCTGCCTGTGGCTCCACTCTTAGGATTGTTAATCATGCATCTTCCCTCTGCATGCTGCTCTGCCTTTTTGATGGTGGGTACTGTCCAGAGGGAGGGTGGAGGTGGGAGCCTGGCCCAGGTTGTCAGTGCACTAGCAGCAACTCTGCTAGAGCTGCCATGGGGAAAAAGGAATGGCTTGCAGGAGCCCACCAAACTACAGGGCTGGCTTTAGGAAATGCGGGGCCCGATTCGAATACCCAGCGGCGGTCTGGGTCTTCAGAGGCACTTCGGCAGCGGGTCCTTCACTCGCTACGGGTCTTCTGCGGCACTGAAGGACCTGCTGCCAAAATGCCACCGAAGGCCTGGAGCGAGTGAAGGACCCGCCACTGAAGACCTGGAACACCGCCGGGTGAGTAAAAATTAAAAAGGCGCCTAAGTTAGGCGCTCTTCTTATGGCGCGGGACCCTCTTAGGCACGGGGCCTGATTCGGGGGAATCAGCCTAAAGCCAGCCCTGCCAAACCACTAACCAAAAGGAGGCTTTTCAAAAGCTTGCCCACCTCCGCAGAGCAGCTCTTAGGAGAGGCACCATCATCTCTATCAGGCCCCGGAATACTATCCTGACAAAAGTTGCAATCAGTGTAGCATTTAATACTTGACAGGACAGAATGCTGTAAAATGTACAATGGAAGCTAATCCTTCACTGGCAGGGAGATTCACCCTGTGACACCTACATATTATTATTAACCCCAAGGGTAGTGGTGGATTCTCCATCTCTTGATGACTTTAAATCAAGACTGGCTGCCCTCCTGGAGGATATGCTTTAGTCGGACACAAGTTGTTGGGCTCAATACCAATGTAACTGGATGAGATTATTTGGCCTGTGTTGTGCAGGAGGTCAGCTTGATGATCTAATGGTCCCTTGCGGCCTTAAAAATGGTGAATCTGTGTGCCAAATATATACCATAAAGAGATCTTTTCCATCTCTAAAGTCAATGAAGTCTAATCTAATGGCTAGAGCAGAGCATTGATATTCAGATACTAAGGCAATAAGCCTGGTGTAAGAACCTGAATAGAATAGAACAGAGTAGGTGCTAGATCAGCTTTGAGTTGTACAACACTGTTTTGTGGCAAATCGGAAAGGCTCAGGGAAGTTAAATAAACTTCCCCAATTCTGAAGCAGTGGCTGGAATAAAAGAACCAGATCTCCTGATTCCCAGTCCTTTAACAATCAACTAACAGTATTTCTTTCTCTCTCATTTTAATATTCAATCACTTAAAAACTAACCTGGCCAAATATTTTAAATAAGGCCAGGATAGTTGAAAGTAAACAGTGAATTAACGTTTACACATGAAGGCTTTATTTTATTTTATTGTTTTAATGAACTAGTTCATGCCAGTTGTGTGTCATGGTGCAGGTTGCTTTTTCTTTTCAGTTTACCATTGTGGTGAGAACCACAGAATGTTTAAATTTCTTAGCTTGAGACATTCCTCTTGTACAAATAATAAAACAGAAGAATGGACTTATCTGTGAGACAGGGACCTTGGAGTATTTGGGGAGGTATGATCAAAAGATCAAAACAGTCCAGGTTTCTCACCAGCTCTGTGAACTGAAATTACCTCGAGATCTGGCTGAGGAAAACAATTCCGTAGGAAAAAAAAATCACTACACATTGGGTCAAGTTCTGTTCTCATTTATTCAGTATTTTGTACTGAGCAAGAATTCTGCTGTGCTAAACAAGTAACATATAATAATAATAATAATTTACACTGACATCAATCCAGAAGAGTTTTAATGAAGATAAAGGAGTTACTCTGTGTTTGAACTGCTGTTACTAATAAAAAAATAAAACAAAATAGTGCACTGCCCCCACCCCCCGAAATTGCTACAGCTACCTGCAAAAATACAAATGCTAGATTCATCAGATATATCTCAGCAAATCAATTTCCTCAGGCGGCCACCAGCATTACTGCACCTCAGTCCCTCCTGTTCTCTACCCGTGGCACACACTAGTTAATCTTCTTAAGGCTGCAGTAGTTTGGTGTAATTCTGGTTGCTGGGCTTGGTGCAGAGGTGTCTGGTGGTGGTTAGTGGCCTGTGATGGACAGGAGGTCGGGCTAGATTATCTGCCAGCCCCTTTCTGGCCTTAAGAGCTTTAACTATGAAATGGTCATTTGAAACAAGTCAGTCTTGCCTTTGCTGTGGAAGGACAAAGCCATCTGGGGAGTAGATGGTTCCAGGGGTTGGCCAAGGAGTCTTTCATCTCCAGGCTCCGAGTCTGAATCCAGCTCAGGTTGGTATTTGGTGAAAGTTGTTACCGGCTGATGAGTGTTGGTTTGAAAGGAGTTGGTGTTCTCTGTCCAGATCCTAATAGATGTGTAACCACATAATAGACCCACCACAGTGGTTAATGCTCACTGACAGTCACGGCATTGAGAGCAATTCAATTATACTAATGCCGTGGGCAGTACTCAGTATAAACCCCCTATTAAAGCATGTTGGCAGAGCAGAGGCGGGAAGCATCCTCCATTGCTTGTACTGCTATTCCATGGCAAGGGGACTTCATTAAAAAACCAGTGATAGAAGCAGTGGGACTGAGTCACTAAATCCTTTACCCATATGAGTAACGGGTCAGGGCTTGATCCTGTTAGGTACTGAGCACTGTGGCCCTATTCCATCAAAGTACTTAATATATTCAGCATAGCAACTCCTAGCTCTTACATAGCACTTTTCATTGTTAGTCCTCAAAACATGTACAAAGGAGGGTCAGTATAGTTATTCCCTTTTTGTAGATGGTGAAACTGAGGCACGGGGAGGGCCTTGACTTGCCCAAGATCATCTAACAGGCTAGTGGTAGAGCTGGGAATTGAACCTTTGCCTCCAGAGCCCCCGTCTAGGGCCTTATCCACTTATACTCACATGCTATACTTAAGCCTTCAGTTTGCCCACTGGTTTTAATGAGGCCATTCACTTGCTTAAAGTGGCGTTCCTTGCTGGATTCGGGGCCCCAATCCACAGCACCTTGCAGGATTAAGCCTTTCATGAGGCAGGTCACATGAGTAATCCTTAGTCATGTGAATAACACTTTGCAGGATCCAGGGTCTAACAACTATACCTGGGTTTAGACCGCAACAATTTTACATCTTATTTTGTAAGATGACGTTCAGATTATCTCTGCTGAAGGCACATACCACTTGCAGTCATTTTACAGACAGGTGGGAAGACCAGGGCTCTGTCTCCCAGGAGCTGACAGTCTAGGTAAATGACATACAAATGAGGACTGGGAGACTGCAAAAGGAGTAGTGGTTAAGCTTTGGAGCAGAGCCGTCTGTCTGGTTAGTCTCCTGGGTTGTTGTGTCTTTCTTATCACTATTATAGTGTTTTGATTATTTGGTAGTCTCAATAGCTAACACTTCGCTATATGAGGAGAGGAGGAGGGAGGGAATTAAGGAAGAGGAATTAATGGAGCCCACTGACTCCTCTTACAAATTTGACTTGTCATATTGAAACCACAAGGGACAATGGAATAAACAAAGTGCTCTGTTACTGGAGTGAGAGAAGAAATCACTTCTACTGAAGCATCCGACCTCACCTCCTATCTTACCATCTGCCCCCTGATCTTCCACGTTCCTACAACAGCACTCGCTTGGTCTGTGAGATCAGTGAGGCCTCCCAAGTGAATTGCAGCCTTGTACTCAGTTCAGAGCCATCCATTACTTCCATTGTGTGTATGTACCTACCTAAAAATCCATAACTGGTCTCGCATCGAATCAATGCTCACAGTCAAGTTGTTTCTAAACAAATTGAATAAAGCTAAGAGCCTCAAAGATCCTGCTTATTTATCTCCTGACAAGCCAAGAGACTCCCCGTTCTTCTGCTCTTGACACCTTTGTCGATAAAATCTGCAGATTGCACAATATAAAGTTGTTTTATCATTCATCTTTCTGACAATAATAGAACCTTCAAACAGGAAAGCTTTATGAGGTTATCATAGAAGCAGCATGTTTGCCCTGCTACAGTGAAGGTTGTGTCAGCATTTATATTATATAAACAATGAGAAAGTGAAAAAAAATTAAAGGTTCTTTTATAAGTTTCACATTTTGGGCACTTTTTTTGATCTAATAAAACAAACCCAGATTTGATTTTAAGAAGAAATTATATTTGGCAGGCAATTAGTTCATAAGTAAGAATCACAAGAATTATTAGATCACGTAGTCCATCTGCCTTTCAGTGCAGAATTATTCTTCAGACTTTTGTAGGGTGACCAGATAGCAAGTGTGAAAAATCGGGACAGAGAGTGGGAGTAATAGGTGCCTACATAAGAAAAAGCCTCAAATATCAGGACTATCCCTATAAAATCGGCACATCTGCTCACCCTAGACCAAGGATGGGCAAACTTTTTGGCCTGAGGGCCACATTGGGGAGCAAAACTATATGGAGGGGCCAGGTAGGGAAGGCTGTGCCTCTTAAACAGCCTGGCCCCCGCCCCATCCAACCCCTCCCATTTTCCACCCCCTGACTGCCCCACTCAGAACCTCCCATCCATCCAACCCCCCCCCCCCACTCCTTGTCCCGTGACCGCCCCCTCCCGGGAACCCTGTCCCTAACCACCTCCCGGGACCCCGTCCCCTATCCAACCCCTCCTCCCCCGCTCCCTGTCCCCTGAGTGCCCTAACCCCTATCCACACCCCGCCCCCTGACAGGCCCCTCGGGACCCCACCCCCTATCCAGTAACCCCTATTCCCCCTTCTCTGCCCTCCCGGAACCAAGGTGGCATATCTGCGAGGGAGGGGAGACAGCAGGGGAGGGGCTGGGGGCCAGCTGCTCGGCCAGGGACTAGCTGCCCGGCCAGGGGCTCAGGGGCTGGGCAGGACGGTCCCGCAGCCCGGATGCAGCCTGCAGGCCGCAGTTTGCCCACTTTTGCCCTAGACCTTTGCCCTAATCGATGATTTTAACAGGACACAAGATTAGACTCACAGAAAGTAATGCAACTGCTGCACTTCATTCACCCTTCGAAAGATTTTTTTAGGCACTGAGTTTCAAAACTGGCCTCCAAAATTGAGTTTAGGCAAAGTAAATTGAAGGTGCAAATGATGGCAGCTGGATGTCTAATTACCTGATTTGAATGTGCTCTTGAGTCATCTAACTGCCATAATCTGCAACTGCAGTTGTATGCGAACACATAATGAGAGGCTTGTTTTAAAAGTTATGCTCACAACTTTTAATATGTATATCATTCATCCTAAATTCACAGTTACATCTGGAGCTGTTTCTGTCTATTATGGAAATAAGGAGAGTCTTTTAAAAATAAAGGTTGAGATTTTCAAAGCCATGTATGGTATTTAGGAATATATCTTCCATTCATTTCATTGGAAGATTATATGTCTAGCAAAGAAAGATATAACACAATCCAATGGCTGGAACTTGAAGGCAGACAAATTCAGGGCGGAAATAAGGTGTAAATTTTTAACAGTGAGGGTAATTAATCATTGGAGCAACTTACCCAAATGTTTTGGTGGACTGTCCGTCACTGGCTATTTTAAAATCAAGACTGGCCGTTTTTCTAAAATATATTCTCTAATTCAAACAGGAATTATTTCAGGAAAGTTTTATGGACCGTGTTATATATGATCACAAGGTCACCTCTGGCCTTTGAATCTATGGAAAATACATTCTCTAGACTGCTTTGAAAATTTCAAATTTGTGCCTGTGTGCGCATAAACAAGAAGCTCAGCTCAGTTCAGATTAAAGAAGAACCTTCACCCAAATATACAACCAACCATTACTATTTTATTTGCAGCTGAGGACAATTTAATGGACTGTTGCATTTGGTTGGGGTTTTTTTTTAATGATGAACGTTATTTCTGAATTCAGTGAAGATCAGAAAGAGAACTACTGCAAGAAAGCCATTTTCAAGAGAATTCCAAACCACGTTGATTAACTGAAAAGGTTCAGCTGGATTTTTGTAGAGTTTAGTTATATCTGAAACGTGTGAAACTTTTTGAGATTTGCCCTTCTCTGCTGTGGTGGAATTCAAATATAACAGACATGAGCAGCTCTGAAGTACAAGGAGAGAAGCCCCAGGAAATGAGATAAAATTAACTATAGTATTAATAAATAGTCATTTGTGCTTCTATAGTATATTGATCCAAGGGCATGTTACAAACGTTAAGCGTGTGAGAGAAATGCTATTTTCCCCACGTTAAGTGACTCGTTCCATTTCTCACAGTCAGCCAGAAAGAGAACCTAGAGGACTCCCAATCTTGTCTCTTAGTGCTAAATAACACTGAATCCTTGGGGGAGGCGAGATTAATAGATTATTTATTTAATTAATTAATTAATTTTGGATCTCACCTTCAGTCGGACAACACGGCGATATGCTTGTGCTGAGACATATGTAAAAGGGTTACCAAATGCTGGCATGTTGTGTATATCATCAGGGTTAGTCTTTGCTTCAACCATGTTGTTATCCTTTATACCAAAGGTCAGTGCCATACTTAAATCATTTCACATGGCTAATGCACTCATTAACCGACTCAGAAGAAAATACAGACAGTTGCCAAGGATCTAATTAATATTTGATGACAAAAGAAGAAATCACAATCAACTGTATTGTTTAGTGTGTAGTCCAGAATAGAATGGATTCGGCGTTTCACTTTGTTTTTTCCTCTATTTAAAGTGTGATAGAATCATAGACGTTGGAGATGGAGAATACCTATTAATTTATCTTCTCTGTCCACCGTTGCTCTTTATCTGGCCCTAAACAAATTCTCTTCTTCCTGTGTGCACATCACCATCAAACATGGTGAAACTGCATTATATCGAACTTGCTTTGATCCACCTGAGTGGGCAGCCCCGCCCCCCCCGGAGCGCTGCTTTACCGCGTTATATCCGAATTCATGTTATATTGGGTCGCGTTATATCGGGGTAGAGGTGTAGTTATAATGTCTCCCCCTGGTCATGATTGAGCTTAGGCTGGTGTCATTTTTTCATAGTTTCCTCTCAAATTTAATGTTCCATTCTCATAACCATTTTTGTTTCCTTTTCACTAAACATCTTCCAGTTGGCCAACATCTTATTGGTATGTCGTCTGCAGCGCTGAAAAGAGTACAATCCCACCAGTGGGGGGCACAGTTTTCCCAGGCCATGAATCTGAGATTCATTCGTTGCTATAGAGAGAGACTATCACCTCCTTGCTCTGTGAGGCGATGCATTTGTATATGCTGTCTCAATCACACTGGCTTTTATTTTTGCTTGTGCCTCCATATTGAATTATAAGCTTGGATCCAGTTTGTGTCCATTATCAGCTGTAGATATCATTCAGCATTATTGCTTTCCATCTCCTTGTTCTAGGACGAGGCCAAATGACTTGTGTCTTTCTGGGGCAGTTGGTCTTTGACACACAATATAAGGAGCATTCTTAGGGCAGGTCTGCACTACTGCTTAAGTCAATCTAACTTATGTAGCTTGGGGCGTGAAAAAGACACCCCTCTGAGCGACGCAAGTTACAGTGACCTAAGTGCTGTCCACACTGGCGCTATGTCGGCGGGAGACACTACAGCAGACGCACTACAGCAGCACATCTGCATGGGTGTCGCTGTGCCAATGTAGCGCTTCTAGTATAGACCTGCACTGAGGCTTGCACAGTTTTCCCAGGCCATGAATCTGAGATTCATTCGTTGCTATAGTCAGGGGGGTTTATCAAACAAAACCTGTTTCTTTCCCAGAACCTTTCTTGTTTGCTTTGATATTATCAGGCTTTTGTAGAGGGATCACATTTCAATATGACATCCATGGACTGATCCTAGATAAGGGCAAAACATTGGTACCTTCGTAATCAGTTTTCCCCGTATGCAGAGTAACATTTCCCTTATCAACTGGTAGAAAAATAATCGAGTTATCAGATTTCAAAACTTGCAAAGCATCCTCTTCACCTTCAAGTCACTGGGAGGAAGAAGTGCAAAATAGGTTATTATTTACCAAAATTTAGATCAGATGCTATAAGCCACGGGGTTCCAATTTACAATACATTTATCTTGGAACTCCACAAGATGCCCTGAAGGAGTAATTGTTTTCTGAGTGCATGGATTTGTTTCATCCAAATTAAGAGGCGACAGTAATAAGAATAGCTAACATTTATAACAAAGATCTTCAAGTGCTTTAAACACTCTAGAAAATACAATAGAATCTCCATTATTCAACCCCCATGCTGTTGTTGAAAACAGATATGTGTTCTCTTGGGATTTGGATAACTGAGGCACAGGAAAAGGGCAACATTCTCCTGTCAGTTACAGCTATGGTTCTCTGTTGCATTCATATCTGTTGCACGGCTATCAAAGTGGGTAGAATTCATCTCGGAGTAAGACTAACTTATTGCACTTAAAAAAAAAAATCTCTGAAGGTTATACCCAGGTGTCATCTTTTCATCTGACTTTATCCAGCCAGGAAGAGGGACATTTTGACCATTTATATTTGATGAGGAAGACTTAGCTATACTAGAATTACTAGTTTAAGGACATACAGAAATTCAACACCATCTTTAATGTTTACTGGAAAGAATCATGGCTATGTACCAAACATAGATACTAGACAGCATTTTTACATATATTCTTTACTGCATTACTTTATATAAAACTCTTCTAGGAGTTCTGGATTACAGTCAAGAGGTAGGTGCTATAGTTTGTTATCTTACGTATATGGGGGCTTATTCTCATTTACACTTCTGCTCCTTTACGCTGCTGTAACATTGTGTAAAATGTCCTCAAAGTGGGTGTAACTTACCAGCCCTATTATACTGCTAGAGTCATACAAAGGGACGACTTTATAAATGAGAATTAGGCCAATGGTATACAGTGGTGGCCAATGAAATATGAGCATTTACCAGAAATCATCATGGCCTGGCATCTCAGGTGCCACAACTTGGTGAATGCGGATATTTGAATAGCTGCAGCATTGTGAAGTTCATATAAGGCCATATTTCTAGGCACCATAGAGCAAGTTGTTAAAAATATAAACAAAACTTAATTGCAATGTACTGGAGAACTATATTAAAATGTCTCGCTAGCTGGTCTTAATCCATAATTAACATCTGCAAGATTACTTTTTGTCAGCGTTCAGGATATGATTTGATACCATTTGTTTTGTGCTCCAACATTTAACTAGTTAGGCTGCAAAAAAGCCATCAATTTCTGACTTAATTGAAAGCCAATAACAGTGAAACATTAAGTGTGAGATTCAGTCCCATGCAGAGGGTATTATTCACTATCAAATCAATAACAGTAATGACAGTTAGAGCTGGTATCATATTTTCGCCTGTAGATCTCAAAGCACTTTAGTATTATTTATGAGTCAGACATGCTATGTATTTTGCAAATTTAAAAGTACATTTCTCTATAGATCTGAGTACCCATATATGTGTGTGTAGGCCTGGCTGTAAATGTATGTATATATGAATATTATATGTATAAATGTAAATGTATAAATATTATACATTATTTACTTTCGCTTCTGTTTTCAGGTAACATCTCAGGTCTCCTTCATTTCAGTACTCCACCTTCAGCTCCTTTTGTCTCATTGACTTCAATGGGATCAGGACAGAGCCCATAGTTTGCCTGAGCAATGCTTAGGCAGATGTTCTACAGTGGCCTTAGCTGTTAATCATCCCACTCTTACCTTGGGCACGCCTCATCAGTTTACTCTTTCTTCCTGTTCTCTCTTATTATATGCTTATATTATAAGCTCTTTGGGGCAGGGACTGTCTTTTTTGTTATGTGTTTGTACAGTGCCTAGCACAATGGGACCCTGAGGTGGTGCTATGACATACAAATAGTTAATAATAACTAATAATATAATAAACAATAACTGATGTAGAGGCTCCTAGGTACCATAGCTCAGATTTCTTTATTTATTTCTCTGCTTGAGTTCTATTCTCTCGGTGATGACTTGTGTAACTCCAGTTAATCTTAATGTCAGTTATGTGCATGCAATAGAAGGAGAAAAAAATCCTGGAATTGTACAGATGGGATTAGGTCCCATGGCGATTTTGCAAAATAGATCTGTGAATTTTAAGGCCAGAAGGGGCCACTATGATCGTCTAACCATAACTCCTGCATAATGCAAGGAAGAGAATTTCACTGCAACAGAGGAAATTATTCTTCCCTCCTATTTAAGTGAAGACAATCAAGCCCAATAATCAGAGGTGGTTCTGTGGGGCCCTGGGCCAGAGCAAGTGGGGGCCCCTCCCTACCGCTTCTGCCTGCAGTTTCCCCTTCGTCTTCATCCCAGTGCTCATGCCAGGGAGCAGGGTTGGGGCGCAGGGGCTTGCCCCACTCCACCTACCTGGCAATCCTGCTGGGGAGCAGGGCCAGGGCACGGGGGCTCACCCCACTCCGCCTGCCCACCCTCCCAGTGCTCCTGCCAGGGTGCGGGGTCCAGGACAGGGGCTTGTCCCATTCCACCAATTACTCCTGAGCACCAGGTGGAACGGAGCAAGCCCCCAGTCCCCGACTCTGCTCCCTGGCCCGAGCGCCAGTAGGAGTGGGGCAAGCCGCCACGGCCCAACCCCCCTTCCTGGCAGGAGCGCCCGGCGGGCAGTGTGGATCAGGGAGCGGGGGCATCCAGTCGGCTGGGGATCCTGGGCCCAGGTCCCATTGGCTCAGTGGCTAATCCACCACTGGGCCCAGTGGCTAATCCACCATTGCCAATAATTTGTGGCTAAACTAAAGGATATCTTCCAGAAGATTGAAAGGCTCTGAATGATGGAGAATTTGCTACTTTCATAGATAATCTGGTCAAAATGTTAATTACCTTCACTGTTAAAAAGTAGCATTTTATTTCCAGTTTCCTTTTTTCTAACTTCAGCTTCAAGCTATTGTGTCTTTTATTTACATCTAATCACCGTAGCCTGTTGATAATGTGAAAAACAAAAACAACTGTGTCAGTCAAGTCTTTTCATAGAGACTGCAGACTTGAATTCAAATCTTCATTTTATGTACTAGGAAAATAATCCAAAGGTGACTTAGTCACACAGCTACGTGAGAGCAAATTGAATTCTCAAGTTTTACTATCACCAATAAGCTCAGCTAAAACCCATTACCATTTTCTAATGTTTTTGTCAATTACAATATTGTACATAAAACTATACAAGGATTTGCTCTGTATTTTAAAAAAAAAAGACCAAAAAATAAAAGTCTTAACATAAATGCAAATAAGGCTCTCATGTGTGTACTGAAGGGCAGTTGAATTTAGTGCTGGAGAAAGGAGTTAGGTGAGGGGTGCAGCAAGGACAGCAAAGTCTTTGGTAATGCAAGCTTCCTCGATGCTGTGCCACCAATCTGCTTCAATCCTTACCTCCACGCTTCAGCGAACAGTTTGATTTCCTTGCCAAGAAGCATGCTAACTAGAGCATATTTGATGGTGGTTTTGTGATGTGGTCATCTGTGAACTGGGAACTGGAATGGGAAACACCTTCATTTTCCATAGGCCACCGGACGGCCATCAAATGGTAACAATTTTACAATAACTCTGGTCACTATTATAAAATCACTACAATAAGTGATTATTCCCTCTGTTTGGCACTGGTGAGGCCACATCTGGATATTAGGAAAAACTATTTCACTAGGAGGATGGTGAAGCACTGGAATGGGTTACTAGGGAGGTGGTGGAATCTCCATCCTTAGAGGTTTTTAAGGCCCAACTCGACAAAGCCCTGGCTGGGATGATTTAGTTGGGGTTGGTTCTGCTTTGAGCAGGGAGTTGGACTAGATACCTTCTGAGATCTGTTCCAACCCTAATCTTCTATGTTACACCAGCCGCAGAAAGAGGTGAAATCTAGAACTTAAGGCTTCAAGTTCCTCAAGCTATTTGAATATGAAGCTTTCTGAAATGTTTCTTAATGTTTGAGGCAACTTCTGATTTTGGGTCACATTTTTATTAGTGTTGTCACTTTGAAAGTTAAGACGCATGATTGGTTAGAAAGATAGAGTTGGGGATTTTAGCCCTTGAATGTGATCCCACCTAAATTCCTTGCAATGCTCATGAAATATCATTCAATTTCTGTCTCCTTATATCTCTCTAATGTCTAATCTACTCTATTCTTAAGACCCTCTCTCTTTTTTTTTTAAGGCAGTAAATGAACATACAGAGGTTTTGCTTTGCTACTGATAGGCATTCCCTCAGTCAATAAGTGGAACCAAAGATAA
Organism: Mauremys mutica; assembly: GCF_020497125.1. Taxonomy (NCBI): domain Eukaryota; kingdom Metazoa; phylum Chordata; order Testudines; family Geoemydidae; genus Mauremys; species Mauremys mutica. The sequence goes on from NC_059077.1 coordinate 11,305,780, forward strand.
CTGCTGTGCATAGGACTCAGATATTTCTAAAGTGCTCAGTTGCTACTGTGATGAGTGCTAGTATCAGATCCTAGATAGATATTCTTGCTCCCACTGAAATTAATAATAGAACTCCCATTGACTTCAATCTGAGCAGGATTAAGCCCTAGATCAGTCAATCAAAACCTTTGTTTAACTTGGTAAATCCATTGAGAAAAAATCGGTTTCAATGGTGACTTGGCCATGGTGATGCTCAAATTGCAATTCAAAATGTATGAGAGATCAGACACTGGTTTATAACGCTAGAACACTTCACAAACGCATCACCATGGCTCAGTTGCACTGGTAGGAGGGTTCGGATTGCTCCTGGGTACTAGAATGCAAAGTCTTTCACCTCTCCACCATTTTAAAAATTGACTACCGGTAAATTTAGTAGAAAGACACTATCTAATCATCTGGTTGCTGCCTTTTGTGAAATAAGTTGATAGTATCGGTGTGCCAATCCTAGTTGACATTTGGACCTAAATATTACAAACTGTTCATGACGGTTGAGCCCCTTTGCCTATGGAGACCTCTCTGAAGTCACTGGGGCTCTGTGCAGGTGCAGGGATCTGTCCCGGGAGAAGAGCTTTCAGGATTAGTACCTAGGACTTGGTCTATGCTAAGAAGGTAAGAAAACAATGAAAGAATATCAATGGAAGAATGCTTCTGTCAACGTAACAACCATCATTTGGAGAGGTGTTCCAACCCCTTTTGTCAGTGTCGGCTGCATCTGTGTTACGGGTTGTGCTGATATATATGCTGGTATAGTCTCCATGGTGTAGACATACCCTAAGATTGATGGCTCTATGGGACAGGTCTGCGTTTTCCTATGTATTGGAAAACCTAGCACAATGGAGCCCCAGTCCCGATTGGGGCCTTTGGATACCAAAGAATATATCATCATAATTCTTAATTAATTAATGAAAATAGCTGGAGAGCTTTGCGGCAAGGGAATAGCAGAAAGGGAGCGAGAGCATCTGAAGAGAGAAGCAAGAGATAGATCGAGATAGATAATATAGGAGGATTTGTGTGTTAGCAGGCAAATGTGCCAGGGAAACAGGAGAAACCAGCCGAGTGGGAGAAGCTAAGAGCCAGCCAGTTCCCTTTTTATAAGGGGTTCCGGCACCTTGCAGCTCTGTTGTCCCACTAAAATGGTTCATAGGTTCCAGGGTCAGAAAGGACCGTTGTAATTCTGTAATCTGACCTCCTGTATAACCCAGGCTATAGAACTTGCCCAGAATAATTCCTAGATCAGAGCTTTTAGAAAAACATCCAGTCTTGATTTAAAAACTGTCAGTGATGGAGAATCCACCATGACTCTTGGTAAATTGTTCCAAGGTTCATTAACCTCACTGTTAAAAATCTGAAATTGTCTAGCTTAAACTTCCAGCCATTGGATCATGTTATACCTTCCTCTGCTAGATTGAAGAGTCCATTATTAAATCTTTGTTCCCCAAATAGGTACTTATACACTGTAATTAAGTCACCCTTACCCTTCTCTTAGATCAAGCTCTTTGAGTCTATCACTTTAAAACATGTTTTGCATAAGAGTAAAAGGGTCAAGGAATGAAAATATTAATAATGAGGATAATGAACTTATATTTACAATATAATATAGTGTCCTCACACCAAATGAATCCAAAAGCTTTACTGATTGGTTGTATAATTAATATACACACACACACACAAAGAAGAGATAAATGTTACCAACCATTGAAATGCAGCCGCATTGGGAATGGAATGCAGCAGCTGCTTAGCAGGGCTCAGCAACACTACCTGACAGTTTAAGACAGGAAGTGGAGAACACTGTGTCTGAGTGGGGGGATTTATGTAAGTGGATAGTACATGGATTGGAATTTCACGAGAACAGAGGACCATGAAGCCTATTAATCTACCTCTTCTTTTTTGTACAATTTTCTTCACGGCAATGAAGCCTCGATTCAGCAAGGTATTTAAGCATGTGCCTAACTTTAAGCATGTAAGTACTGCAATTGAACTCTAAGCACCAGATTCTCATTTACATTCAGGCTCCTATACATTCTCTAGCAGCATAAAGGGGCTCTATGTGGGATATGCCCTTGTAAAGGTCTCTTTACACTGCCAGGGTGGTACGAAAGCAGCTTAGTATAAATGGGAAACAAGCCCAATGGAACTATTCATGTGCTTAATTATGTTGCCGAATTGGGGCCTAAACCTCTGAAGTCTCCTAAATGAGTGAAATCCATACAGACGAAGTGCAGGTTGTTCATATTTGGATGGGCTATTTTCTCCAGGAAAGTAGATTGTGTGTTTTTCATGCACAGGCCTGCATCTCCGCTCAGGAAAACTCATTGCTGTGCTGAGTTATCTGAATTGATCCTGTAAATGAAAGGCCACTTGCTGGCAGCAAAAGCACAGACTCTCTGAGCCCTGAATCAAATTTGAATGAGGCAGCTCAGTAAAGCATGGACAGTGCCTTGTGTCATTATTATTATTATTAAATCAAATATCTACTGTCTCTATCACTGAAAAAAAAAGTAAAAAAAATAAAAAAAAGCTGTGAATTCAATGACAGCTTTTCATACAGACTGGTAGCCATGTGGTATGATTATCTATGCTGCTGGGAAGTATGCAGAATATGGCTTTTCATAGAATCATAGATATTAGGGATGGAAAAGATCCAACAGGTCATCTTGGCCATTCCCTTTCCACTGAGGTTTATGAGTGCAGAAAAAAAACATTATTGCCATAAAATGGCTATTTTTGGCCCAACTCAGAGTACAAAGTCCTCCAACACCCATTGATTTTATGATGCTACAGAGAGACCCAAACTGAAGCACACAGAGAAAGAAAACAAAAGGGGGAGCAATCTTAAAATAATGTGTGGGCTTCTTCTCTCTAACAGGATATCTACACTATTAGCTGGTGGTATAATTTCCAGCTCAAGTAGACATACCCACGGTAGCTCTGATTGAGCTGGTGCACTAAAAAGAGCAGTGCAGCCATGGTGGCATGAACGGCAAGAGGGGCTAGCCAGCTGAGTATGTACCTAGAATTTCAGAAGGGATCATGCTCAGGGCGTCTGGCTGCTCATGTCGCTGCATCTCCTTTGCTATTTTTAGCATGTTAACGGGTACCCGCAAGCTGGAAATGACATTGCCAGCTCAAAGTTTAGATATACCCTATCACGCACCAAGTTTGCTTTTAAGTCTTTATTTTACTTCTGGTATCAGTTTCGGAGGCTAATCAGTGAGGTAATTATAATTACACTTGCCACCGATATGGCCCTTTTACATATTCAAAGAGTTGTATGAGCATAATTAATCCTCACAAAAGGCCTCAGATTGGTAAGTAAACCTACCATAGTGATAAGCGCTATAAAAATGCCAGTGGATTGACTAGACAGACTATTGTTATTGTCCTTTTACAGAGGAGAACGCATCGGCTAAGTGAGCACCCAAGGCCACAGAGTGGGTCGGTGACAGTCAGACTAGAACTCGAGAATTCTATCTGGGATGTATTTGGCTTCAGGTTTTGAAAGGGAACTTTATCATGCATCTCTAGGAATACGGCTGTGAAAAGAGCAGTCCAAAGGGCAAATGTTAGCTGATATCTAACCACTGCATACTAGCGCAGTCAGACGTTGCTATGATCCTGTCATTTCTGTGGTCACCATTAAAATCTTTACAGTTCTGCCTAATTAAGATTACCATGGTACTGCTGGTATTCCCTGTAGTGAGTAGAACATTCAGGACTTGCAAATGGCAAATGTAAAGGGTTTAATGGTGTCCACTTTAGATCCCCTATCTATTCCTTGGCTCTCTCTTTTTTTTTGTTTTTAATGTTGGTATTGTAACTTTTGACTTTCGGATTTAAATCACAGTCATTTTATCCCATTTGCCTTAGTTGAATTTGGAAATGGAAACCATACCCTTAATGCTAATTAGGCGTCACATTACTTAGTCTTCCTGTCCTCATGTAAATAACAATTAACAATAATTTAGCAGTTGTACACTCTGGCATCTTCTAAGCCATACCATTGTATACCATTCCAAATTCCTTTGCATTAATTAGGATTATAAACCAATCAGCACTAATTAAGAAGAAAATAAGTATAATAATAAATGAAACAAAGCTAGTGATTTGTATCTGTTCAGTGGTTCTTTCTCCCTCTGCAGTTCATCAAATAGTCGTAATGCGTAGGAACTTCTTCTAATTGAAACTAATTATGAGGTTTCCCCTGTTACTTTGAGCCTCATGTTCAAATCCCATGAAGCTCATTAAATAAGTAACAAAGCTGGAATCTTTAGCACATATTGTAACTTGGTTCACGTTAATTAGCACTATGTTCTAAAGGCAGTAAGAGGCTGTTCAGTAGCGAACATGCGATCTAAAGGGACATTAGATAGGGATCTTTACAGTTGTTAGAGGCTATGAAGAGATCTGAACCAGGTGTCAGTGGGCATTATTGGATACAGCTGAAATGCCACACATCAGCCCAAGGAATAGACATTAAATTACATTATTTTTTTTCAACCTGCCCCAATATGACCCTTTCCTAATGTCTGTTTTTATTTGGAGAAAACATCTGGAGAAACCTGGATAGTTTAAAATACAGTCGTTATATCTAAAGGTCATTTCTGTCCATCACTATTGGGGGTTATGTCCATAGTATTTCAGAAGGTGGCATATATTTTCTACTGGTGCTATACCTGTTATTAGCATTGTTTCATTTCAAGAACTATTGGTAAATATTCTGTATGCTGGCAAATCCACAGATTCCAGCTCTGTTTAACAGACTGAAATTGCTACAGTGGGGTTTAATAGACACTTTAAAGTGTGTGTGTGTGTGTGTGTGTGTGTGTGTGTGTGTGTGTGTGTGTGTGTGTGTGTGTGTGTGTGTGTGTGTGTGTGTGTGTGTGTGTGTGTGTGTGTGTGTGTGTGTGTGCACATGCTCTATGCCCACTAAATGACATGTAGGTACTTGATAAGTATTGAACCAGATTCAGTACAGGTGAAAAAAATCCGCAGGGCTATAATTTTACAGCATATCATGCTACAACGTTGGCTCATCATAAGCAGCATTATTTACCATGGTTTTATGAGAGCTGGCTTTACACTAATCTTACTGCTGTTGCTGAGTTTATTGGGAAATCTCAGATGCCCTGAAACCAAACTGAATTGGAACTAATCATATCCTACACTCTATTTACATTTTCTCCCTTCTCAGCTGAGATTCCCAAAGTGCTTTAGAGTCGTTAATTAAAGTGTGTTTGTACCCCTAACAGTGACTCTGCAAAGAAGGCATCTTGGACATTCCATATTCATCATCGCTCCATGAGTTCCATCTCGGTTTACAAGAGGTGATTTTTTGAACTGCCAGCCCTGCAAACTCAATCTAGGACCTGAGGCCTGGACCCTCAAAGGTATTTAGGCACCTAAGTCTCATTTAAATGAATGGGAGTTAGATGCCTAAAGATCTGGTCCCGAGAGTCTAGCTAGACTCTAGAGTAACTTCCACTGAAACCACATCAGAAAGCCACCATCACTTTCACTGCTAATTAACACCCTCAATGGCAGCCTGAAAAGGCAGAGGTCAAAGACTGAATAGGCATGGAGGCCAAAGTACCTTCTGGCTCCTAGAGATGCCCAAATCCATAGTGCATTGGTGGGATGAAGGGACATTTGAACTGGGTAGGGCATGTTCTGCAGCTAACAGAGCATTTCAATCACCAGGACTATTTTTGTATGTAGTGTAGTTGTAGCCACGTCGGTCCCAGGATATTAGAGAGACAAGGTGAGTGAGGAAATATGTTTTATTGGACCAACTTCTGTTGGTGGGAGAGACAAGCTTTCGAGCCGCATAGCCCTGAAGAAGACCACATAGATCTGCGTGGCCTGAAAACTTGTCTCTGTCACCAACAGAAGTTGATACAATAAAAGATATTACCTCACCCACCTTGTCAGGACTATTTTCATCTATCTTGGAAAATTTTATAGATTTCAAACAGAAGTCATTTACTAATGTTCATATAATACAATGATCATAATACTAAACTCACCCAATAATATTTTAGATTCAAAATAATATTTTGAATTCTTAGATCTGAGACAGAGAGGGAACATTGTCTAGTGGTTAAAACATGACAATGGGACTCAGGACACTACATGACTTTAAGTCAATCCTTTCATTGCTGTGAGCCTCAGTTTCCTTATCTGTATAATGGGGATAATAATATTTTCCTACTTTTGGAGGTTTAATACAATTTGTAAAGCACTTCCCATCCCAGGGTGGAAAGCACTAAAAAAACAATTAAATTAGAAGAATTCCAACCCAGTCCTTTCCTAATTAACCTAGGCAGAAAGCGTGCCCATATTGGCTCAAATTGTTGGAAAAAGCCCTGCCAGATCTCTAGGTTAACTTTGCTCTTAGTCTTGATCTGAGATGGACCCTGCCAAGATTTGCAGAGAATCCTACCTTTTGAATCTATGGACAATAAAAGCCCTTTTTAGTGGAAGGGATTGGTTTCTGATTTCAATTTTTTTGTAGCTGTAAATGTTTGTAAGGACAAGGAATTCCTTTGCACATATGCATTATTATTTGCAAAAAAAAAAAAAAAATCCAAGGCCAATCCAGTGGAATTTTGTTTTTGTCTTAACACAGTCCTTTTATTCGTCTGGGGGATATAATTTAATACTCCAGTATTAATGACAGTAAGAAATTAAACAGTTGTTTCATTCATCTCTCTCTCTCTCTCTCTCTCTCTGTTCCTTTCTTTCTTTCTTTGCCCCCTTCTGTATCTTTATAACTACGTTTTTAAGACTGGAAATGTTTCTAAAGGTGGTGCCAGATTTTAAGTATTGGTTATTATTACAATGTGTGGGTGGCTTTACCCTCTCCGTTTGCAGCCTCCAGCTTTTATCTGCCCTGCTTCCATCCTGCTACCAAAAAAAGAGGAATCCAAGAAAAATGAACTCATTTAGGGAGAAGCAGCTTGAATCTTTTTATGATGATGATGATTATTTTAGTTTGAAGTGAATACCTATTAACAGGTAAACCCAAAAAGATGGAAAAAGAAAAGCGTTGAAAACTTACAACATATTCCATAATCAATCAGGCAGGCAGACCATCCCTGTGTCTGAGTCGTGTTCTGATCTCACACTAAGCTGACTGCAATGAAGTTACTCCTAGTTTACTCCTGTCATTGAGATCAGAATCAGACCCACCCTCTCTGCTAAGTATATTTAGGGCAAAAAGATGTTCTTTAAGGCTGCAGTGGAATATTCTGGGCACAGCCATGCTGCGTGTTGCATTGAAGGCATGTGAGGCAAATAGTTGCAACAGGTGCTGGCGGGGGAATGAAGTGAATAAAGGAAACCATTTTGCACACACCCCTGACTACACTAAATTGAAGAGCATGAGGAAAAAGTGCATTGTATGCACAACAGAAAATGAGCTTCTTCGAGGTAAAAGGAGGTGTGGTCATGACTATGCCCTTCGTGTCACTGGCTTCTCCTGATGAATGCACATGATAAATGGACAATTTCAGTGCAAAGCTAAGCCATCTCAGACAGCAGTAAACTCCACCACTCGCCATGCCTTTAACGCAGTCACAGTCAAAAGCCAAGAGCACCACCAAGGACAGCCAAGTTATGGGACAAGGAAAGTGAGGAAAGCAGGGGGCAGAGTGTGACAACGGGGTGCATAGAGCTAATCACCAGGTCATCTTGGTGACAGAGCATCTCAGTACAGGTCTGCGTAAGTTGGAGAGGCAGCACATTGACACGAAAAGTGATCAGCCTTCGATGAAAAGAGACATGGTGTTTGGTGTTTTCTGTTAAGGACACAAGATGAAGTCTATTCCAGGACAGGCTTGTCCTGGCTGGTTGCAAACCTGGCGTGAAGTGCTGCCATCACCTGTGGTTTTGGTGCTGTTAGCTTTTTACTGCCACCTGTGGTCTCAATAGATTTAGGATTTTGTTGTTTTTACACGAACTTACTGCATCAATATTTTTCTGGGATACTGACCTGTTGCATGATGGCCATTTGGATAGTCTGGAAATTTAACGTTGGTTTGGTGCATGTGTGGTGGGCGTACATACAGTGCTGGCAAACCCCAGGCATTCAAAAACCCTGTGTCAAGCCCCCAAAATTCCTGAAATTGGCTTAAAAATCATTAGATTTAAACAAATAAATAAATGGCGGATTCTTTTTATTTGCCGTCTGGTTTTTGAGCATTTAGGATTGACCTCAAGCTTTTCTCTGCAACTTTAATGTCACTTTTAATGGAAGCTAAGATTCACATGTAATAACATGAATCCTGAAGCTAGAGCTTTAAGAAAAATATCAAATATTGTTAAATTCGCAATGAAGTCCTGTTTCTTGGATACATTACATGTACTGTGTGCTTCTAGTCCTTGGGCATACTGTTTGTCTTGGTATTACTGGCAGACATCTGAGCTGAGAGTCAGTCCCCTAGTATAATGCCATATATTTCTCATCTACATTGTTAATGGAACGAGATGATTTCTCGTCTTATGCCTGATTGTTGTTGGTTTTTTTTGTTTACCTTCCTTGTCGGATGCATCATCCTCTTTGCTTCTAATGAGGTTGCCATGAACCATCAATGGTCTTCATGTGATGTCTTGCCCTCTTATAGCCATGGTTCAATCTTTTCAACATTTTGCCTGCCCATAGCTATGTGCCTGAAACCCTACTCTCCCACTGAGGAAAGTGACTAGTTCCCAAGAAAATCAGCATGCATTACTCACATCCTGTGATGAGAGACAGAACCACTGATTTCTTGAGCAGTTGGAAATGACACATTTGGGGTTAAATTGTCCTCCCCTGTTTTGATGCAGTTTTTGGTACATAAAATCACCCTACGGCAGAACATGCTCTTTTGTAAACTAACTGGTATGATCAGCTCCAGTCTATATTTGCACTGGGAAGTCTTATTGTATAAGTGAAGCTATTGCTCCTAGGGTAAAGCTTCTGGTGAGCAGTAGTCGCTCCTGATCTATGGCAGCATATTCTATTGCCGGATACTGTTTCAACTCCAGTCAATGTACAATGAGGATGGTGATGTGGCTAAGATACTAGAGTGGAATTCGGGCAATCTCAATTCAAGTCCTAGCTCTTCTTGACCTGCTGCTCACAAACAGAGAAGAATTAGTAGGGGAAACAAAAGTGGATGGGAACCTGGGAGGCAGTGACCATGAGATGGTCGAGTTCAGGATCCTCACACAAGGAAGAAAGGAGAGCAGGAGAATACGGACCCTGGACTTCAGAAAAGCAGACTTTGACTCCCTCTGGGAACCGATGGTCAGGATCCCTTGGAGAATAACATGAGGGGAAAAGGAGTCCAGGAGAGCTTGCTATATTTTAAAGAATCCTTATTGAGGTTGCAGGAACAAACCATCCCGATGTGTAGAAAGAATAGTAAATATGGCAGGCGACCAGCTTGGCTTAACAGTGAAATCCTTGCTGATCTTAAACACAAAAAAGAAGCATACAAGAAGTGGAAGATTGGACAAATGATCACAGAGGAGTATAAAAATATTGCTCAGGCATGCAGGAGTGAAATCAGGAAGGCCAAATCACACTTGGAGTTGCAGCTAGTAAGGGATGTTAAGAGTAACAAGAAGGGTTTCTACAGGTATGTTAGCAACAAGAAGGTGGTCAAGGAAAGTGTGGGCCCCTTACTGAATGAGGAAGGCAACCTACTGACAGAGGATGTGGAAAAAGCTAATGCACTCGGTGCTTTTTTTGCCTCTGTCTTCACGAACAAGGTCAGCTCCCAGACTACTGCACTGGGCAGCACAGCATGGGGAGCAGGTGATCAGCCCTCTCTGGAGAAAGAAGTGGTTCAGGACTATTTAGAAAAGCTGGGCGAGCACAAGTCAATGGGGCTGGATGTGCTGCATCCAAGAGTGCTAAAGGAGTTGGCAGATGTGATTGCAGAGCCATTGGCCATTAACTTTGAAAACGCATGGCGATGGGGGGAGGTCCCGGATGACTGGAAAAAGGCTAATGTAGTGCCCATCTTTAAAAAAGGAAAGAAAGAGGATCTGGGGAACTACAGGCCAGTCAGCCATACCTCAGTCCCTGGAAAAATCATAGTGCCGGTCCTCAAGGAATCAATCCTGAACCACTTAAAGGAGGGGAAAGTGATCAGGAACAGTCAGCATGGATTCACCAAGGACAAGTCATGCCTGACTAACCTAATTGCCTCCTATGATGAGATAACTGGCTCTGTGGATGAGGGGAAAGCAGTGGATGTGTTATTCCTTGACTTTAGCAAAGCTTTTGATATGGTCTCCCACAGTATTCTTGCCAGCAAGTTAAAGAAATATGGGCTGGATGAATGGACTATAAGATAGATAGAAATCTGGGTAGATTATTGGGCTCAATGGGTAGTGATCAACGGCTCCATGTCTAGTTAGCAGCCAGTTGTGACGGGTTGGATCACAGAAACCCCCTTGGGAACTGCCACCCAATGTGCCAAGACTACTTCTACCCCTGCCTTCCTTGCCAGCTCAGGACCCCAGCACCCTGTCTTGCTGAGCCTGACACTCCTGTCTGCTCCAACAAAGACCCAGGGTCTGAATTACTTGCCCCAAAGCTGTAGGTTTACCTGGAAGCAGCTCATAGAAGTGTTCTTGTCTTTAACACTCAGATGTCCAACTCCCAATGGGGTCTAAACCCAAATAAATCCGTTTTACCCTGTATAAAGCTTATGCAGGGTAAACTCATAAATTGTTCACCCGCTATAACACTGATAGAGAGAGATGCATGGCTGTTTGCTCCCCCAGGTATTAATACATACTCTGGGTTAATTAATAAATAAAAAGTGATTTTATTAAATACAGAAAGTAGGATTTAAGTGGTTCCAAGTAGTAACAGACAGAACAAAATAAGTCACTAAGCAAAATAAAATAAAATGTGCAAATCTATGTCTAATCAAACTGAATACAGATAATCTCATCCTTAGAGATGCTTCAGTAAGTTTTTTCCTCAGACTGGACACCTTCCAGGCCTGGGCACAATTTTTTCCCCTTGTACGACTCTTGTTCCAGCTCAGGTGGTAGCTAGGGGATTCTTCATGATGGCTTCTGTCTCCTCTTTCTTCTGTTCCACCCCTTTATATCTCTTTTGCATAAGGCAGGAATCCTTTGTCCCTCTCGGTTTCCACCTTCTCCTTCCCAATGGAAAGACACCAGGTCAACGATGGATTCCAGTTCAGGTGACATGATCACATGTCACTGCAGTTTGCAGATGACACTAAACTGGGAGGAGTGGTAGATACGCTGGAAGGTAGGGATAGGATACAGAGGGACCTAGACAAATTAGAGGATTGGGCCAAAAGAAATCTGATGAGGTTCAAAAAGGACAAGTGCAGAGTCCTGCACTTAGGACTGAAGAATCCCATGCACTGCTACAGAGTAGGTACCGAGTGGCTAGGCAGCAGTTCTGCAGAAAAGGACCTCAGGGTTACAGTGGATGAGAAGCTAGATATGAGTCAACAGTGTGCCCTTGTTGCCAAGAATGCTAATGGCATTTTGGGCTGTATAAGTAGGAGTATTGCCAGCAGATCGAGGGACATGATCATTCCCCTTGATTCGGCGCTGGTGTGACGTTATTGATATAAACTGGGACCATATAGAACATGGTTTGCAACCAAGGTCCTGTAGTGGCACCAAATCTTATGTAAAGGGGGGTCATATAAGGTGTCTAAGACCAGGTTATGGGTTGCTGGTTAGGATTGTGCTGTCTGTATGTATGTGTCATTTTGTAGTTGAAGTTATGAGTATTGGCTCTGTACTGTCTGTATTTCAGATTTGTGCTCTGCTTCTGGGTGACACCCCAGAAAAGTTGGTGTTGGCTCTGCCTAGCCTGCTTGATGGCCCATTAAGGACCATCAGCTATACAATTGACCCATTGAGAGGAGGCAGATACGCCTTGTAACTCAGCAAAGTGCAGGGACTTGCCCATGTGACTCCAGACTCCATTTTGCTGTAATTTTCCACAGTAAGAACAAAGAAGTGTTCTTACACCTGGAAAAGCCTATATAAGGCTGATGCCTCATCTCCATCTGGTCTTCAGTCCTGCTTCTTACCTCTGGAGGGACTTTGTTACAAACTGAAGCTCTGCACAAAGGACTGATGACCCATCCCAGCGGGGGATGTTCTCCAGAGACTTGATTTGAACCTGCAGATTACTCCATCACTGCTACAAGCCTGAACTAAGAACTTTGCCATTACTGGATGTAATTGATTCCATTTAACCAATTCTAGCTCTCATCTCTACCTTTTTCCCTTTATGAATAAACCTTTAGATTTTAGATTCTAAAGGATTGGCAACAGCATGAGTTGTGGGTAAGATCTGATGTGTATATTGACCTGGGTCTGGGGCTTGATCCTTTGGGATCGAGAGAACCGTTTTCTTTTATTGGGGTGTTGGTTTTCATAACCATTCATCCCCAGAACGAGTGGCACTGGTGGGGATACTGGGAGACTGGAGTGTCTAAGGGAATTGCTTGTGTGACTTGTGGTTAGCCAGTGGGGTGAAACCGAAGTCATTTTTGTCTGGCTGGTTTGGTTTGCCTTAGAGGTGGAAAAAACCCAGCCTAGGGCTGTGACTGCCCTGTTTGAGCAATTGGTCCTGAATTGGCACTCTCGGTTGGGTCCCGCCAGAACCGCATCGTCACAGCTGGTGAGGCCTCATCTGGAGTACCGTGTCCAGTTTTGGGCCCCACACTACAAGAAGAATGTGGAAAAATTGGAAGGAGTCCAGCGGAGGGCAACAAAAATGATTAGGGGACTGGAGCACATGACTTATGAGGAGAGGCTGAGGGAACTGGGATTGTTTAGTCTGCAGAAGAGAAGAATGAGAGGGGATTTGATAGCTGCTTTCAACTACGTGAAAGGAGGTTCTAAAGAGGATGGATCTAGACTGTTCTCAGTGGTAGCAGATGACAGAACAAGGAGCAATGGTCTCTAGTTGCAGTGGGGGAGGTTTAGGTTGGATATTAGGAAAATCTTTTTCACTAGGGTGGTGGTGAAGCAGTGGAATGGATAACCTAGGGAGGTGGTGGAATCTCCTTCCTTAGATGTTTTTAAGGTCAGGCTTGACAAAGCTCTGGCTGGGATGATTTAGTCGAGGATTGGTCCTGCTTTGAGCAGGGGGTTGGACCAAATGACCTCCTGAGGTCCCTCCCAACTCTGATATTCTATGATTCTAGCACAGACTTCCTGTATAACCTTGGGCAAGTCACTTAAGGTGAAATCCAGGCTCCATTGAAGTCAGTGGGAGTTTTGCCTTCACTTGAGGCCAAGCTATCGCCCTTAATCTTTCTGTGCTATGGTTCTCCATCTGTACAATGGGGATACTAACCCTTCCTGTTTCTTCTGCCCTTTGTCTGTTTAGATTGTAAGATCTTCAGGGCAGGGACTGTCTCTTATTGTGTGTATGTTCAGTGTTAACACAATGGGACCTCAAACCTGGTTGGGGAGTGTAGATGCTAAAGTAATACAAATAATAACATTATATCATCTCATATATATGTGTGTGTGTGTGTGTGTGTGTATAATGTGTGTGTGAAATTAATATTATTTGTATTAATTTTCACTTCTTACCATACTGCTAGAACAAGTATCCATTCTATGTGTATGCTCTCTGCAGTGGCATGTATATATTTAATTGGCATGAATTTGGCTGCAGTCACATTACTCACCAGTAACAAACCCATGAGTAACTTACACAGAACATACCAAATAAGTGCCAGTAAAATGTTATGTGAGTCCACCCCATCATGTATTTTGTGTACACCTTATATGTTACTGCGGGGGAAAAGCTCTATTTTAGAAATATTTGAGAGTATTAAGATCTTTTTTGGTGCCATCTCTGTATTGCTCTGCTTTTAAAGCCAGGCGGCCTTCATGATTTTAATTCAGCTGTGTAGGTCTCTGGGGAAGAGGAAATTAGAGACAATTTTGAGGATAGGATCAGAGTAAATCAATTGAGTGGTAAGAATTACCATAGACAAGGTATATAGAATGGGAGATACCTGTTCAAACCATATAGTAATGATTGACAAAAGTTTACTTTCTAATCTAATCTAGCTAGATAATTACATATTTATACATGTACGAGTATATAGTATCTAACTGATATGGCCCCCATTACTACACTGTCTGAACAAGTCACAATCTTTAATGCTTTTACATTCTCAAAATCCCTGTCAGGTAAGGAAGCACTATTATTCCACATTTTACAGACGGGAAACTGAGGCACAGAGCATCTACTGGTATGTCTATAGTGCCCACTCACAGCAGCACGCAGAGTACATAAACTGCACACATCCCTAGCACTGGTATAAAAAGCAGTGTAGGCAGTGAGGCACTACTGAGGTGAGTAGAGTAAAGACACAGCAGAACTTATGGGTATGACCTTACACAGCTCTCTACACAGCCAAGCAGTGCCTACTGCATCTACGCTGCTGTTTTTAGCAGGTTACTGTCGCACTGCTTCCCTGTTTCCGGAGTCTTTCCCACCTCAGCGAAAGACTCCAGCAGCAGTGAAAGACCCTGGCAGCTCCCCACTGCAATGGAAGACTCCCCACCATGGGGAAAGAACCTTTCCCTCCTGCCTCCTCCCTACCAGAACCTTTCACTGTCACATGTATCTACACTCCACTGTGTGGATGCAGCCTGTCTGTCATCGTGGAGTACCCTACATGCCACAGCCAATGTAGACAAGGCCTAAGTGACTTGCTGAAGGTCACAGGGGAAGTCTGTAGTAGGGCAGGGAAGTGAAGCCAGCACCCTGAAATGAGCCATCTTTTTGCAGACACAGACAGCTCTCCTTACATTTAGCCTTTTTTAATGTGCTTCTTTCTAACAAATGACTTGTAGTTTCCCAGAATTTGAATGAAGTGGGACAGAATAAAAGCTTAGCATTACCTGTCTACCTAGCTTCCTAACTATATAAGTTTTATATGCCTCCCTTCAGTGTCTTAGCTGAGTGCCTTTGTTTCTGAACTTTGAGTTTACTGTGTTGTGGGCACACGGTGGCTACCCAGCTCCATGGTTATTTCACCAGATACCTTTCTTCTCACAAGATCAGAACACAGACTTTTATCTGTTAAGGGCCATAACAAAGTCATGCTAGTCTCCCAAAAAAAATGAAGGAATCTCCCTTTGCTACTATTCAGAGGGAAAACAGCTTACACCTGAAACTGGGCGTTGGATTAACCAAATATGTATTTTGTGAAATACAAACATTCAGATTTATTTGTTGAGCCGTTCCTCAATAGTATTATATTTAAAACAGGGTGCTTCCAATGATAGATAGGGTAAAAAATCTGACTACAGGTCATCCACAGAGTTCTGGGCTTCTGTTCAGTTATTTTCTCCCCACTTCCCTGTATGAACAGAATGTCAAGATTATTTTAACTCCCATTGCTTCATAAATCTTTGAAATACAGAAATGCAGTCTGGACTTTTACATTTAGATTCAGAGTCCATCCATGTAATTTTAACTTTAGCTTTTTATGTCATAATTAATTAACCATGAACGGCCAGACTGGGCATACTTAATCAAAAGTGTTACAAACCTTTTGAGATGTGCAGTAAGTGGAAGCTCTCCATTCACTGAGCTATTCTACAGTAGTATATTGCATCTTTCTTGATGACGTAAGAGCCTTGATTTTTATGCTGGTGGTTAAATTATGTTTTCACTTTCAAATCCCATTAATGTCTTCCATACACCCACAAATGAATCCTCAGCTGATAGTGAACATATTTGGAAAGTTTCACATGCTACCTACAGACCAAAGGAGATCAGCTGGAAAAGAAATTATATGGTTTTGTTTGTTTGTTTCTTTGTTTGACTCTATGACACCTTCATTTATGCCATTTACATTTGGATTGGGCTTGAATACAGGTGCGAACTTCCCCTAAATTCAGGTACATTAAGGTCTTGGATTTTGGTCTGGCCTGTTACTAACAGAGGGGGCACTTGTATTGTTTAGACCCACATTCAAACTCATGAAAAGTTTGGGGGTCTTCATATTCACGGGGTTTGGATTGGTCGCACCTCTAGCAGTAGGAAATAACTTGGTTCAACCACGGACATCTGTGAGAATCTGCTGCGCACATGGGGCCTGAGTTCTCATAGAGAGTTGCTTACGCTGGATTTAAGAAGCTATTCCCAAGTTCTGAGGGCATTCGCAGTCAGTATGAAGATCCATGCGGTTCAGGAATGTACAGGCTGTGGACTCGAGTGCAGCAGCTTGTCTGGTGGTCCAGTCTTTTCAACGACAGCAGCTCTGGAGGCAATTGGCCACCTGTAGTAGCTTGAGGCTTTCTTCTGGCAGTCGCATTCTCCTTTATCACTTTCTGGTTAGCAGAAATTGCAGCACTGACAGAGAAGAGTTCAGCATTTTACAGTTTCCAGAGAATAACATTAGCTATTGCCTAACCACTGGTCACTAAAGATTCCCACATGTTCCTGATGGGAAATGACTAACCCTGATCCTTTCCTCAAAATGAACTTCGGGGGAAGGAGAGAACTTTAGCACAGGTCAAAAGAATTCTCAATTTAGGCTTTTTACTTCTTTTTTTTATTTTATTTAAAAACATGTCAGGCTGTCTGCCCGCCCATCCATCCTTTCTCACAGGCACACACATCATAGGGCCTCTGTACGTTGTGCTATCTGGCAGTGAGCTTTGATGCGTTAAGTTGTTCCAGTGCAGTTCTAGCTGCACAATATACTGTGCCAAATCAATCAATGGTATAACTCCATTGGCTTCAGCGGTGTTAAACCAATAGTTACATTTGGACCATTATCTTTTATCATAACCCAGGGACCCAACTGCAGAACAACATGACTCAGGGAGATGCCGGGGGAGGGACTGGTCACTCCGACACAAATGCCTTATGGGATGGTGTAGATCGCTGTCCTCTCTGCACTGGTTCACCCTGCAGGGCAACGGCCCCACCTTCTCACCTGCACCTTTGGGGTGCTTTGTGCCCTCAGGGTGCATGACAAGAAGACCCCTGAGTACAGGGAATAGCAATTTTCCTTGCCCCTGCACGGGGAGCATAAGTGAATAAAAGGCTCAGTGGACTTTCTGCTGCACACCCATACATTGAACAGGGACAGGACCCGCTTATATTTGTTTCAACAATCTACGAATCAAGGTTGTTTTGTTTTTAATGTAAACCGCTCTGTTTTACATAAAAACAAAGAAAAATAATTTAGAGGGAATGACTGGAAAAGGTTAATGATCCTGCTTGATCCAGAGCCCACTGAGATCTCAATGGGAGTCTTTCCATTGGCTGCAAAGGGCTTTGGATTAGAAGAGAAGTGCAGTAGCCCTGTAAAATGGCTGCCTGTACTTCATATGACTTACACAGGCCCGGTCTGCTATTAACCAGGTGCCAACAGCACAGTGCAAGTGTGATGACCTACAATACTGCATGCACTGTGTCTTCAGCAAACGTGTCTCGACCAGCTCGCTCAGCAGTTCCAGTTGCCACACACCCCTAGTTAAATTATAGGCTACGGCCCTTAGTCCCAGTAAAGTATCTCCCTATATAGTGCTCATGTTTCTCTGTCTCCCCCCACCTATCTCTCTGCACAGGTGGATATAAATATATACTGTACAGATGTAAGATCTTTGTTTAAAATCCCAATGATTAATACTGGTCACCAAATCTTTAATTTAGTCCCATTTCTTTCAAACAGAGGGAATTAACAGCTGTTGGGGACAATAGGGAACATCCATATCCACCAGACCACCAACAAGGAGCAATGGTCCCAAGTTGCAGTGGGGGAGGTTTAGGTTGGATGTTAGGAAACACTATTTCACTAGGAGGGTGGTGAAGCACTGGAATGGGTTACCTAGGGAGGTGGTGGAATCTCCATCCTTAGAGGTTTTTAAGGCCCAGCTTGACAAAGCCCTGGCTGGGATGATTTAGTTGGGGATTGGTCCTGCTTTGAGCAGGGGATTGGACTAGATGACCTCCTGAGGTCTCTTCCAACTCTAATCTTCTATGATTCTAACATAAACTAGCCTCTTACAAGCCAGCTAGCAGAGTGGCCAGCTTCTCTGCAAGTGCTGGTCTATCTAGTCAGAGAATGGAGAGAGCGACTGCTGGTTCCTTTGTGGGAGGTGAATAATTGGGATCAGTTCCTCAAAGGAAGCCTGGCCTGTGCTGAAGGCAGACCTAGCACTGGCCTGGGCAGCCTGAGAAAGTACTGGTGAGTAACAGGTTTGGTGCCAGGGCAGGGGAATGACAGAACTGATTCTGGAAACCAGATAAGGAAGACAGAGGACAGAAGGCACTGGTGAAGGAGGACAACATTAACACTATTGGCTCATTGGGGAGAGGGGACATAACCTCCCTAAAGGAGTCCCTCTGCACAGGGCAATGTCAGTGACCAAAATTCAGTTTGAGGACTAATATTTTTCCCATAGCATTTAAAGCTATTGCCCAATATTTGTATAGTACAGATCATATCCATGCATATGGATCCGGAAGGGAACCCATCATAGCTTTGGGTATCAATTGTCACAGCTAGAGCTCACCATGTGACATTGCATTGCATGAAGTTGGTTGTCTGACATTTTTTCAGCAATCTTTGGTCATGATGGGATGCCATCCCCATGTGATATTGAAGAGGTCCTTTCGTCCTAGAGTTTGGTGTGCTGCTGGGAATAATGAAATGTCCATGTTCATTCTCATATGATAAAACCTGTACATGGGGAAAAGTCCATCACAAAAGCTACATGATGAATAACATGACATGAGCCACATGCAAGTTATTTATTTGTTCCCATAACATAAGAACTAGGGGCCACCAAATGAAATTAATGGGCAGCAGGTTTGAAACAAATAAAAGGAAGTTCTTCTTCACACAGCGCACAGTCAATCTGTGGAACTCCTTGCCTGAGGAGGTTGTGAAGGCTAGGAGTATAACAGGGTTAAAAGAGAACTAGATAAATTCATGGAGGTTAAGTCCATTAATGGCGATTAGCCAGGGTGAGTAAGGAATGGTGTCCCTAGCCTCTGTTTCTCAGAGGGTGCAGATGGATGGCAGGAGAGAGATCACTTGATCATTGCCTATTAGGTTCACTCCCTCTGGGGAACTTGGCATTGACCACTGTTGGAAGACAGGATACTGGCTGGATGGACCTTTGGTCTGACCCAGTATGGCCATTCTTATACTGATGTTTCAGCCCAAGTTCTCTCCAGATGTAGAGCTAGTCTACAGTACACCGGATTTTTTATACAGCTATACTGGTACAGCTATGCTGGGAGAGTCCTCTAGTGCAGATGCAATATATACTGACAAAAGGAGTTTTCTGCTGTCATAGTAACCCTACCTCCACACAACACTAGCTATGCTGACAGAAGCACTCTCCTGTCAACGTAGTTGCATCTGAACTGGGTTTTTTTTACTGCCACAACTATGTCAGTTAGGAGGTGTGTGTTTTTTTCCCCACCACTTTGACTGACATCGTTTGAGACACCTTAAAGGAGGCCTGATTTTTAGAAAGCAGGTGCTCAGCACTTCCTTGAAATCAGGCGTCTGAAACCGGGCATCTAAAAATTAAGGCACCCCAAATAACAAGTTACTTTTGAAACTCTTAGTCATGGGGAGCAAGTTAACCCAAAGTCAGAAAAGGTTCATAACAGGGAAATCTATTAGACTTAGGAACACTCTCCCAAGGGGAGTAATGGAAGCCCAGTCATTTGGTTCATTTAAAATTGAATGTATTGAACCACCTTGCTGCTGATAGAGATGGACTAGCTGACCTAATATGTCTTTTCCATCTCTAATATCTATGATCTAAACTTGGAATGTCAAGACCCACCAACACACACTTTCAAAGAACACACCCGCAAAATGAGGAACAGCGTTTTTAGTGGGCAGGCGAGTTGTAACCACAAGCTCCCCGGACATTCAGTTGTGGCTTTGTCTCTTTTTCTCTCCAGCTTCTGTGCAAAGACATTTCCCTCTCTAATGGCTGCAAGGGCTCAGTTCTCCCATTTCTGAACTGAGGCCTTCTTATCTGTGAGGAGAAAAGAAAGAAAACAGAGAAAACACAGCCAGAGAGAGTGGAAAGGGCACTATACATGAAGCACTGGGAGATCAATAACTGCCTTGGTACAGTGAGAGACTGTAATACAAGTTTCAAATAAATGACAACGTTCATTTCAATAAGGAAAATAAACATTAAGTTGGATTTGTGGACATTAAATTTCAGACACAGCCTATTTTTTCCTCTCCCCGTAACATGTTTTATGGAGTCTAATTAAAGAACTTGCCTTTCAGCTCAGTGGCGATTGTTCAAGATATTCAGGGTTTATGTGTAACAAAGGTTGTTTTCTTTTTTTTTCTTTTTTTCTTTTTTTTTTGGTAGTTCCATTCATTTTGCAAACCAAGCAAGATTGTTGCAGAAGTACTGATTTTTTTTGACTGTACATTCACCTAGAAAGTTTGATAATTATTGTGCTTTAATAATCAAATAAATACATCTGTACAGCTTGTTTCAGTTTAACATTTGGAATGGCATAGGATCCTTCCGATTTAAAACTGTTATATAAATTCAGAGGAAACCAATTAAGTGGAAAGCAGATTTCACTATGAGGAGAGTTGGTAAAAGCCCCTCTCATCCCCCGCTCCCCCTTTTTACACAACAATATGCAAACAGAGCCTCTATGCACATCCTGCAGTTGCAGGGGTCACTGACAAATGTAAGGGGATCTATATGATGTGATATATTCACGCCTACTAAAGAACACTTGTAAGAATACCAGCTCCTCTTGGATCCTACAGCCAGATCAAGAGCCACGGGTTATACTTACCCACCTTCCACAACTTTGCAAGTACTTTCAGTTTTTGCTAAGAACAGGTTCATTTTGCAGCAGCAGGTGCTGACTGCGAGGTCCCCATGGCAACCCAGGTGAATGTGAGGTTAGCAGTTCTCCTGAGGGTCAGGAGACACAGTGACACATGTCACATGGCCTTCGGAGCCACCTCTCACTGTTGTAGTTTCTCAGCAGCATGATAACAACCAGAGCCCAGTCAAGTACATTGCAGGAGAGTGTCTGTATTGTGTGGGTTTGATTTTTTTCCCCATATCATAGGCAGTCAGATCACTGCTGGTACAGATTCACAGAGCCCTACATAAATGCCTTCTGGTTAGCTGCAGGAATGTAAGAAAGGATTGTCTTCCATTGCCTTCCGGTCCAGAAATTCATTGGACCCTCTTCTTCCTCCTGAAGTACTTCCTTAACATAAACCAGTAGAGAGAAGCACGCTTTTCTTCTTATCTATATATTCTTAGGGATTTCCTCTATTAATGACCCCCACTGCTCAAAAACCATAAGTCAGGCCCCCCAAAATTATGAGATTGGCTATTTTAATAAATGATAAATGTTTTGTTCTTTTTATTCGCCTTCACGTTTTTGAATCTTTAAGCTTTTCTCCACTATGAGGACCAGAAACTTACCTTTTTTTAAAAAAATGAGTCCAGAAGTGGGAGATTTAGGGAAAACATCATATATCACAAAACTTGAGATAAAATTATGATAATTGGCGTAGCTGGTTTCTATAGCATCCATGTCCCTAGGATCTAAGCACGGCCATATTGTCTAAGTGTTAATCAGAACAGGCTGTCCAGTCAAAGGGACTTCCCTTGAAACCTTCAACCACTTTTATTAGCAATGGATTTCCCAAAAGAATCTGTCATAATGGTTTCTGGGTATATGGCTCACAGTTCATTGGTTTTCACTCCATTGTTTCCAGTTCCAAATATAGGGTCCAATTACGGTGACCAGACAGCAAGTGTGAAAAATCGGGACAGGGGGTGGGGGGTAATAGGAACCTATATGAGAAAAAGACCCAAAAATTGGGACTGTCTCTATAAAATCGGGACATCTGGTCACCCTAGGTCCAATATTTGAAGGTGCTGGATGGTTTCTCCAAAACATAGCCCAGTACATAACTCCTATTATCTGCCATGGGGATTGGACAGGTCCTTGTCTGAGGTGCTCAGAAGTTTGCAAGGTCAGGCCCTTAATCAGTAGTTACTAGCTTCTGAGATATGGGTTATTCTACTTCAGTGCTCATCTATCAAACTTTAAGCCCAGGTCTATTCAGAGTTCTCACAGACTAAGCAGGGTTGGGTCTTCTTAGTACTTGGGAAAGATGCCACTGAGGTGACCAGGATGGCATGAGAATTTGCTGTTGGCAGTTCAGGGGGTGACATCTTATCCTCTGTATCAGTGCTAAATCCTCACTTCAAGTTTGACATTAGGAAGTATTCCACCACTCAGAGTGCCTTTTTTTTTTTTAAGATGAGTTGCTAAATGTCTTGCTCAGTTATAGTAATTAAAAACCCCATGGCACTTTTTGTGTATTAATCTTTGCATATTGGCTAAACTAACCTTTGCGTGGGACATTATTGCAAATTTCCCCTCCAACTTCATTTGAAAGAGATTCTTCATGGCACCAATTACAGTGGCATACACATGCAGATTCAAAAATGTTATTAAGATGATAAGAAAAAGTGAACGGTACAGAGTTTAGGCATAAAAGTTTCTGGTTATCAGGGAATAACATACAGAGTATCGAGGGTGCAAAGTTTGGTTTAAAATCAGGTGGCATAAGGAATACATAATCTGCAATATCCCCGATTGGAGGTAAAAGGTTGATGGGTCAAAGTACAGACATTGAGATATGAAGGTATGAAGTTCATAAAGTGGCTAAGTCCGGGTGTGGAGTATAATGAGTGGATATGATGATGAGGATGGATTGACCCTCATTTGGTGAGATTTAATGTTCAGGGAGTTTATGGTTCCAGTTCATATGATCCAACGGAGAAAGTCTCTTGGTCCTTTTCTCGTAGTCGAAGAACGATGTCACTCTGGCTCATGCCTCCTGGTACTGTTGGTGGCCGGTGATGTGCTCGATGTAGATGCCCCTGGACCATCGGATGGTGTTTGAGACCATGAGGCGCCACATGAGCCATGCGTAGCGTCGACTGATCCCACAGGTCCGCAGCACACGCTTGTTGCAGGGGTCCCAGGCGCCCAGGGCTCCGACGATCAGGGCGTCCATCTGCAGCTCTTAGCCCTTTTGCTACACTCAGATACTTACAACCAGAGACATTCAGTAGCAAAAGCACAAGCCCTTTGCACTTGAGCTAAATGAGTTACAGCATCAGCTGGTATTACGTACAGTAGCTATCCCTGTTTGTAGGAGAGCAAATTGCACTCCTGGAGCCGGTATATTACGTTTGCTTCCTCTTCCAAATGCTTGGTGTGGTGGTGTTATGCACAATTAACAGCGGTTGCATTCTCCCTGCGGATTGCTGCATTTCACTGGGGCACTGACGTGATTCCAGTATTTGTCACCATTGCAGAGTTCATTGGAATCCTTCAGGATAAAATGAACAGTATAAATGCAAATTGTTGTTGTTAATATTAGAGAGGTCTGAGATAAAACTTTAGAGCACTTCAGGTTGTTTTTTGTCTCATTTTATAGGATTTTTCCTGAACAATATATAATAAAACATAAAAAGCAATCAAGGTGCTTTTGTGGGATGCACATTTTTATGATATTATAAAATAACTTTCCGAAATAAGTGTAGAATCTCATAACTTTGCATTGGGAAAGACCTGCTACAATAGGCCATCCAATCCATTAGTGCAGTATTTCCCCTAAATTCTGTTTCCTGGTGTTCCCTCCAGTCAGTGTGCTAAGAATGCTGTAATAAAAGCCCATTTGTATGACTATGAGTTCATTGCATAGACCCCAAAACCGGGAAAAACTAACATTCAACAATTCAGCTTTGCAGTTGCCCTTATTTTGATAACACTTCAAGCAAGCTGTAGAAATACCAAGTCGCCTCAGGGCAGGGAGAATTAGCAATGGCAGAATCATCCCAAAGACTGGATGCCTCTTGAAAACAAAAGTTGGTTTGAAACTGGAGGGTTTGGGAATCAATAGCTGATTGTTTGAAAGGGGAGGCCACTAAGTGCCACTGCAGTTGAGGGTCAGTTGGCATTACAATTATACACCATGTTTCTCAGAGGTCTGCAACATGCCTGTTTTAATTCACAGACTGTATAATGTGCCACACAAGTTGCCCGGGAGATTTTGTTTTTCCCTAAAGGAAAATATATGTCATGGGGGAGGGAGAGGCACCAGGGAGTTGGCACTAAATTTAGACCCTTTTGCTTTTATTTTTAAACTGCTTCCGCTCAAATCTTGTTTAGCCTTAATAAATACAATCCTGTAGCCAAATCTCTGATGTCATGCACGGAGATTTAGCCACATGAGTCTCGCTACAGTCAGTGGAAACACTCTCACTAAATCTGCGCACTTCACGCTGATGATTTATGTGTTTGTCTTATTTGTTCACTTAGGGGCCAATCCAAAGCCCACTGAAGTCAATAGGAGACCAGCAATTGACTTCAGTAGACGTTGGATCATGCCTTAGTTAGAAGTGCTTTACAGTCTTTATGAGACACATTCCAAAATCCATATGGATCATTATTTGGAAAAGATCTCCCAACCCACTATAAGTAAAATCTTTCCCATCGACCCACGAGGGGATTCCATTGACAGGTTTTGTTTGTTTGTTTCAGAGCTGCTAGGTAGATACTCTGGCTATTGCCTGAATGCATACAGAAGACTGAGCAATCCACAGTAGATTCCCAGGTAAATAGAGGGGGAAAAAAGTACAGGAAAGGGAATTGGTATGGGAAGGGGAATTACAACCAACAGCAAAACCCTCAAAATATCCCTTTGGACCACTGCTCTTTTTTCCATGTGGGTCTGATATCTCAGCACCCCATTTATACTGCCTCTTTGGTCCCTTTTGTGATACAGCGTGGGTTTGTGGTCACTTTTTAAGTGACACTGGATGAGGAGCCTGGGTTTGTGGCTTCTTTGGACTTTGCTGTGTGAAGAAGGTGCAGTGATTCAATATGAAAATGTGTATCATCTAGGTGATAAAGAATCAGCTGGTAAGAGAGCTTCTGAGGACTTTTTCCTTGCAGTTATAGTAGGGAAGTAAGGAGCTCTATCAGTGCCTTGCTCTAGCTGAGCATCTGCTGTGACATTCAGAACGCCAAACAGAGCAATTCTTTTATTATTATGGCACTTTGTATCTGCACGTTGGGCTCAGTTCCACTCCCACAGTGGAGAAATTCCCCAGTGACTTTAATAAATGCTGGATCCTCTCTTTGTGGATCCAGTTACCGAAGGAGTTGAGGCTATTCTGGGAATAGATAATCTTTATATAAAATGCCAATAAATATATTTGTGGAGTAATTCATAAAGGCCAAATTCTGCCTTCCTAAACTGTGCATTCATGAAACCTCACTGAGATTTGACTGCAGTGACAGTATGAAATTGCTCAGTTACCCTGTCTGTGAAATGGGGAAATACTGCCCATCTCCGGGGGTATATGAAGCTAAATTTGTTTATGAGTCTAACACAGGGGTTCTCAAACTGCGGGTCGGGACCCCTCAGAGGGTCATGAAGATATTACAGGGGGGGTCACGAGCTGTCAGCCTCCATCCCAAACACCGCTTTGCCTGCATCATTTATAATGTTGTTAAATATATAAACAAGTGTTTTTAATTTATAAGGGGGGTCGCACTCGCAGGCTTGCTATGTGAAAGGGGTCACCAGTACAAAAGTTTAAGAAACACTGGTTTAATGTGTTTTGCATTGTTCATATGGGTGATACTAGACATGCACAATATTATTCTTAAACTCCAGGGATTCAGTACAAAATGGGACCCAGAGAACCACCACCGGATTTTATTTCCCAAAACAAAACCCTGATCAATGAAGTTTTGCAGAACAAAAACAACCCCTTTTTGTTCACCTCACTGAACGCTAATGGGGCCCCCGGTGGTCCGTCAGCAGCGGCTCTGAGACAAACCAGAAGGGACCCTCTCTCTGGCCAAGCTATTAGGAGCTGTGCTGAGCTAGTCTCAGCTGGAACTCACTCTTGCATATCTTCCATTTTTAATGCAACACAGTGGTCTTGGTTCGCTTTCACCACTGCAGCTAAATACATAAACTGCCAGAGAGAGATTTGCAAAATAGTAACACTTCCTCAGCCCTTTAAGGGAATGGGGAGGTTGCATATCAAATCTGAGATGAAGGGCTTGGGCCCAATATCTGTATTTAATTCAGTGCTGTTCTTGCCTTCCGATCTATTTGTATTGTTAATTTAAATAAAATCTAGTCCAGTCTTGAATTGGAGCCAGGCTGCGTTACTTTGTAGGTCACTTTAGTTCCTTGGTACTATTGTCGCTTCACTGTGTAAGCTTCTTGGAGCAGGGACCGTCCTTCTCTTCTGAGTTTGTACGGTGCCGAGTACCATCGGATTCTGGTCCATAACTAGGACTCAGTGGCACTACGGCAATATAATTAATCATAATGCAGAGCGACACCAGCAACTCCCGGAAAAGTGTAGCTAGTTGGCTTGTTACGGTTGTTCGTCTATTTATTTGCATTGCAGTAGTTCCTAGAGGCTCCAGTCAGGGATCAAGGGGAGGTACTGGACACATAAGTAATTAAAAAAAAAAAAAAAAGACAGTTCCTGCTCTCAAAGATTGCACAACCTCAGCATAATTTATTTAAACAAGCAACTTTCCCCCTCTATAATACTTAGTACTTATCCCATCCCAGTGACTTAGGTAACTGGTTATGTCAATATTACAGATATGGGAAACTGAGGCGGGGGTGGTCAACATTTTCAAACCTGGGTCCCCAAAGTTGGCCACCTAATTAATACTCTGATCTGGACAGGTTCTGTCCATCAGCAGATCCCATTGACTTCGCTGGAGATTATAGGCAGTCAACGTCTCTGAAAATAAGGCCCCTTATTTAAGTGTCTCCCATTTGGTACCCACGTTTCGTCATTTTGGCCTAATTGTCTTCTCCAAGGCCTCAGTGAAAGATTTAGTGATTAGAACTTGGGGCAGTCCCTGAATCCCATGCTTAGACTCTATGGGCATGGTCCAAACCCCACTGGAATGAACAAAAAGCTCCTATCCACTTAAACAGGCTTTGTATCAGACCCTTAGCTCACATTTTACTCCCTCAGGAGCCAATCCTACGAGGTGCTGAGTGCTTTCTAGGTGGTGCTGGAGTCCAGGGGCGCTCAGGACCTGTCACGAGGCATCCTGCGCCT
This sequence comes from Mauremys mutica, assembly GCF_020497125.1. Taxonomy (NCBI): domain Eukaryota; kingdom Metazoa; phylum Chordata; order Testudines; family Geoemydidae; genus Mauremys; species Mauremys mutica. The sequence goes on from NC_059077.1 coordinate 11,333,017, forward strand.
TGCAAGATTGAGCTACGAGTCGCGCTTCGCTTTCTTAATCAAAATTGCTTTGGGGAAAAATAAATCCTTCCCCAAAATATGCTATCTTTGAAAAACCAATCTGCCTGTGCCAGAAAGGCTATAATTGAATCCCAGCTGAATGCAGTTGCTATTGGGGTGAGGTGCCAACGTCACGAACAGCATCTGGGAAACCACAGAGAACCACACATAAAGCCGCGCAAGCTAAGGAGTGATTAAAAAAACCCAACATGAATAGAGAACAGTAAATAGAACGTTTGAGGCTAGAGTGGCAGCAATGGAGAAAATGGCGGAGAAGTCTAGCTTTCCAAAAACCTCCGACTCGACAAGCACCCAGCAGATTCCCTGCAACAATAACCTTTCTACATCTTTGTTCTTCAACGTACTCCACTTCTAAGTATTAGCCCGAGATTGTTTACTTCTCCTCCCCAGCTCTCCAAGGGATATGATTCACACGTTTTCAGATTTATTTGAGCAAAATGCAATAAATATGCTGCTTCAATTTTAACTGCTGGAATGTAGCCAGGTTTTTTAATGAATCTGGCCTGTGCTATTGAAGTGGAATCCAGGATCTCAAAAGCACTGGGCACTGTTAGATTATACACACAGACACACACACACACATATCTCCCCCTCCCGCCACCTCCTATTCCCTTGGGGCTCCATGAGTCACATGAGACTGCAGGTTTTTCAGATTCGGCTCTGGTTAAAATTAGCAAAAGCCTTTATTATTCAAGCAGAGGAAGGATTCCAATCACAGCTGTCTAGAACTGCCATATTTTTGTTGGATTTGCTGCACCAACCTATTCGGTTTTATCATCTGGTTTTCTTTGTTTCTCTAAAAAAATAATAACTGGGTTTCATCCTGTCAACATTGAATTTTAATCACTGGTGCATGAGGAGCATCACATTAATTTGTAGCTGGGCCACTGTATTTTTCTGTGCAATGGGCATCCTTGTGATTTTAGCCTTTTATGTAATATTCCTTAGCAAGGGCACATTCAGATCTCCAGCAATGAAGAGACAGTAGTTTGGTGAACCTGATATTCCTGATCAAAAGAGAGGTTTTTAAACAGCTTTAAACAAATCTTTCTTCTTAATTACTAGAACTTCACAGCTACTGGAAAGGGGGTTTTAGCAACCAAATGTATGGGTACTGCATTCAGAAACATAGTTATAAGTAGTTGAACCCAAATGCCTGATTAATGTACCCTGCAAGCAAAAACAGAGAAAAAAGCATGCATTAATGATTACAAACGTGAGTAGCATTGTTTGGGAGCATGGCCGGGGACTTGTATATAAGTATACAGAGAATCAGTTTTCAGTTGTGCCAAGTGCCAAGGCACATGGGGGGAGGGATAGCTCAGTGGTTTGAGCACTGGCCTGCTAAACCCAGGCTTGTGAGTTAAATCCTTGAGGGGGCCATTTAGGGAACTGGGGCAAAAATCTGTCTGGGGATTGGTCCTGCTTTGAGCAGGGGTTGGACTAGATGACCTCCTGAGGTCCCTTCCAACCCTGATATTCTATGATTCTAAGTTAATCAGGGAAATACATGAAAAGGAATAAAATGTTGTCTGGCTAACACATTAAGGACCAGCTTTACTGACTTCACTGGGACTACTCAAGGTGCTAGCCATCATGAGTAAGAATATTGGAATCTATCTCTAAGTGCTGAAAAAAGACAAGGCTTTGTAGCACTCTTCATTCCCAGCTGTTACCTAGATGAATTGTCAGTCTGTTGTGCAAAGTGAAGCATTTCTTCATGATAACATTATTAGATCATTGCTATTCCATGGCCTCTGTCAGCTGAGTTGGTGGTCTCAGACCAGTTCCCAGCAGACAAGAGTCCAGACTACAAAATCCCCACCACATGTGGAGATAAGGGTCACCCTTGCTGGCAGCAGCATCAGAGAGATGCCACGTGAAATGGGCATGAAAACACCTTTCTCCCCCAGAAATGATCTGTCCAGAGCTTGGGGTTGGGGGTAGAGGCACATGGCTGGGGCAGCATGGAAAATCGGACATGCTGACTGTGTCAGGCATCATTCTATGGATAATCTGGGAAGCACCAGAATTCACAGGGATTTGTATTTATTTATTTGTTTGTGTGTTTTAGAAAGATGATAAAGAGCACAAACAAAAGACAGGAAATTAAAATTTATGTAAACATAGTGGTTCCCAGAGCCACTATAAATGAACCACATTGCACATATAGAAGAAGATATAAAAGTTAATACCATGTGCAGCAATGCCAACCATTGTCTGTGCGCACTTGGGACCAGGTTACATTTGCTGTGGGACCCATCATTTTGAACGTTTTGACTTTTATGCTTTTAAAATCTGAAACACAACATTTCACTAATGTCAGGGCGGAAGAGGGGGTTTGTTTGACAGGGGAGTGGTTATTTGCAGCGAGTGAGCCACAAATTATGGCTTTTTGTTTGACAAATACTGTAAACAAAAGCGGCATTCTGGGCACCCAAAGCTTTTTGACCCGTCTTGTTGGGAGGGTATTTGTACACACTGATTTAATACCAGCAAAATAGAGATACCAGGAATCAAGAGCAATCCAGACTCTCCTATTGCGATAGGGCAGCCTGTACTAGAACAATGAATTACAAAGTGATGCCAATTACATTGCTCTTCTGCAAGTAAATGTGGGAGTGCTGGAGGGGAAAATTAGATGCTTGGGAACCGCAGGTTTAAAACCAGGCAGGGCTCAATCAGCTCTTTATCTTTTGCAGGTAGCTACCTATCCTGGCCTTGCTTCTCGACTCTCTGGAGTAGTCCTTTGCAACGTGGGTGTCAGATAATACCAAATCCCTAGGCAGGATGTTGCATAGGTCCAAACATTTTGTAGTTAATATGTGCACTTCTGGACTCACAGCACCCTACCTCCCAAACTTCATGTCCACCTGTCCCCAAGGTCACTTCTCGTATTCCTCCGTTCTAAGGACTCAGATCAAAGAGATATCCCTTGTGTCCAAGGGAGGAGGCAGCGGAGGGTCAAGCCGGTTGAGTTCCATAAAGATTGCGTTCTCGGTGTGTGTGTTTGTGTTACGGGGTCCTTTATGATGGAACCTTAAAAACTGGAATGGGGGTCTTCTCTGTTTACCCAGAGGGTACCTAGAGCAAAAGTTCTCAACCAGGGGTACACGTACCCCTGGGGGGTATGAAGAGGACTTCCAAGAGGTACATTAACTCATCATTTGCGTAATTTTACAACAGGCTACATAAAAAGCTCTAGTGAAGACAGGAAAAACAGACAAAATGAGAAAGTAAGGGATTTTTCATTAACAGTGTGCTGTCTGATTTTGTAAGCAAGTAGTTTTTAAGTGAGGTGAAACTTGGGGGTACGGCAGTCTGGAAAGGTTGAGAACCACTGCATTACAGTTTACCTGCACTAGCCTCGTGGCTAGAGCTGGCAGGAAAATGGAAATAGGTTTTGGCGGAAAAAATTGTCCCCGTTTTTGGTTGAAAATTTCAAAATGTGACCATTTTCACATCACTGTGCTCATGGCACTTTTGCTGAGAGCAGGGTTTACCTTCGGCTGTTGGCAAACATTTCCGTATCACCCCCTGTAGTTTGCTCGGCTGCGACATCGTTTCAATGGCGCAGCAAGTGTGATTTCTATCGATGCATATAGTAGGGTTGCCACCTCTAAGATACAAAAGAACAAACAAGGACAGCTGGGAGGAGCCCCTAAAACTGGACAAATGGCAGTGTGTACTGAGCACTCTTGCAGATTTCCCAGGACAGCAGCCATAGGTGTTGACTTTGGGTTTTGCCAGTGGGTGCCCCATACTGGCTCTGCCCCCTCCCTGAGGCCCCGCCCCCATTCTGCCCCAGGGCCCTCTTCCTGCCCCAGGTCCGCCCCCTCCTCCGAGCCCCTCCCACCTGCTACTGCTCACTCCTTTCTGCCCTCTCCTGCCTTAAGGGCGGTGGGAGGGGAGGGGGCAGAGAGGAGCGAGTGGCGGGGCAGCCCCACTCTATAGCTGACACGCGGGGTAGCCCTGCTCAGCAGATGATGAGCGGGACGGCCTCGCTGAACACCTGTTTGGGGAGCACAGGGCCAGCTGCTGAACAGCTGATTGGCGGCCCACCCCCAGGCTGCCATGGGTGCTGAACACCCCCTATTTTTTCTCCATGGGTGCGTGAGCCCCTGTGCCTGTAACAGCAGCCACCGAAAAGGGATGATCCTAGGGAAACCTGGACAGGTGGCAACTCTAGCATACAGGCCAGGTTGGGACTGGCTCGTGCACGGGTGTTTAAGGACTGTGGGGCGCGTCCTGAAGGACTCACTACACTTGCTCTTCCTGCCTGCTGCACTCCTGATTCTTCAGTACGGGGACTGCTTCCTGCTCTCGCTCTTGGGGTGCAAGCTAGCGCAAAGGGGGCTGGGAGGGAGTATTAAGAGCTCCCTGGAAAGACGTAGACATAAGAAGCCATTTGCAATGTGCAAGTTTTTATTGGGCCTACAAAACCCAGCAACTGTGTTCTGTATTCTTTACATATGGCGAAATCTCTCATGTATAGGGCACTCTTGTAATAGGAGGCAGGGCTATGGGTGGCCATACAGGAGAGTGAAAGTCGTGTCCTGTAACAGGATTTCTGCTCCCACTGCACCCTAGGCAGGACTGGGAGGCATTGTACATCACTGAGGTAAAGCGCCCCTAGTGGTCATACTTGGGTGCTGCAGTTGTGCGCCACCAGCTGTGGAAAGCTGTGGTTATAATCCATCCCATAGCTCACACGGTGTTCTGAGATTCTCTGGCTCAGAAAGTGCTGTACACCTCTGAGATACTATTACTGCAACAGGAAACAGGAAATTGAGACCAATTCCGTGCTGCCTGCCCTAGGTGTTGTGCACTGCTCCAGTGCTTCAAAGCAGTTGTAAAGCCTGAAGATCCAGCTACCTGAGCATTCCTTCTGTACAAGGAAATCCTCTGAAATTGTAGAGCAGCCCTAGCTGCTCATACACCACTCCCTTCATGTCCCTAATAAAACAGAAAGGTTTCCAGGGGAATGTGGCCTGGGCATCCTTGTACCCTGGTCTCTTAGAGCCATGGGCTACCAGGCAAAAATTAGAGCAGGCCTTGGACCAGCCCAGCCCAACCCCCAATTTACTGAAGGAATGTAAAGGTGTCTTAAATCTATCTTTGCCCCTACCCCTCAATCTTGTTCCAAACACAGTCACACCAAAGGACATAACTGGTCTAAGAGTACGAGGCCCCAAAAGTACAAATGTGCTCTGAGTTTCATGTTTACAGATCATTTCTGCATCAACAGTGACAGTCTTTGCAGACAGCACGGGAGTTTGTAGCCTGATCCTGCGCTCGCATGTGCTCTGTGAATTAGGAAACTAGAGTTTAACTCAGATGCTGGCTGGGCCCATTTAAGACTTAGTGTGAGTTTAGCTCCTTTGCTATAGCAGAGCAAAGGAGAGAAAGGTGGAGGAATTGTGGGAAGGGAAAGGGGCCAAAGGAAAGGAGGAGAACAAAGACAGAGGAGGAGGGATGGAGAGTGAGGAAAGGCAGTGTGGCCCAGCTGAGAGGACCTTGGATAGATGAGGAAAAGCTCTCCCGCCGACATAGCACTGTCCACACCAGCGCTTAGGTCGGTGTAACTTACGTCACTTGGGGGGCAATTTACTCACCCCAGTGAGCGGCATAAATTATGCCAACATAAACTGTCGCGTAGACATAGCCTAAATTCTTAGGGCAGGCATTGTCTCTCACATTGTATGTATACAGTGGAACCCTGATATTGGTAGGGGTATCTAGAAGTGGCAAATAATTAATAATAATGAGGAAGAGTGATGGTCTCTTTTTGCAAAATTCCCACTCCTCTAGGACAAGTAAATTCTTTGGAAGGGCAAGTGAAATGTCATTAGTATTTCCATTAGCCTGATGACTGATGAGAACAAGCAGGCGAATAGATTTTATGCCTGGGCTGGTAAATTTTTGTAAGGCTGAGCTAAACACATCAAAAATGGTGTGTCAAGTGACTCCAGAATGTTTAAAAGCACAGGACATGTTGTGCCCTTGCAATGATGAGACAGTCAAATGTATGAACATAAATACCAAATGATTCCCCAAGAATAACCAACAGTAGTAAATGTTTTTCTTCATTCAGTGATTCAATGCTTTCATCAGCGGATGGTGTTTTTTCGATGGGATTTTACTTCTTCATTCATTTCTAAGAATTCATATCCCTAAATGAAAACAGACTTTGCTGAGGAGAAAAAAATATTGTAGGGTGAAATTCACCTTAGTGCAGGGGCCCGACTGAGGGCTTAAATTGGACTTCCAAGTGATGCATGGGGCTTGTGGGAACCCTGTGCACAATTTCACTCCTAGTGCCTTCTACCATTATTGACTGAACAACAGAGAGCAGATTAGGAAATTACTGATGGAAAAGTAAGTGTAGCAAGGAAACATTTAGTTTTGTAAAGTAAATAATCATGCTTGGCCATTTTGTCCACTTTACTTTGTCTTAGCTTTAGCCTGCGGACAAGGAGGTGCAGTGAAAGACACATGAGGTGGTTTGTAGATGGGAGTCCTGCATTTATGGCATTGGTTCCCTCTCTTGCTCATTAGAACTGCGTATGCTTACAATTACAAAGACTTCCTATAAGTTGCTGTTTGTCTTTCTCAACTGCAGTTGTGAATAACATTTGATTATACTCTGCCTGTTATATGCATAAAATTACACTTTCTCCTTTATGATATCCAATAGGAAGCACTTGTGAATTAATGGAACACAACTTTCTCTATTTTTCTCTTGGGGGAAGGCTTCCACAGCATTCTACAAGAGCCATGAAAAACTTCACCTATTTTCCCCACTTTATAACCCATATGACCCTATGCCCTGTAATGCAGCCACTTACTTTCCATTCAGAAAAGAGTCAACAGGTCACATTTCTGAAGTCATCAATGCTGCTTATTAATTGGTGGCAGGGGCTATTCACTACAATGAGATGTTTCCTCACCCCAAGAGGCTTTCGGCCTAGCAAATGAGAGATTGAAACCATGAATTGAACCCAGAGATTCCTGCATGCTAACAAAGAATGCTACCAGTATGATATCAATCCAGCCCAACAAGCTTCTTTAAAAGGGAAATCCAAAATATGTTAACTTAAAACATAGGAGCAGATTTTGCAAACAGCAGAAACCTAGGGCCATGTGTAATTTGAAGCCAGAATTACTGATGTATTTATAGAATGCAATCATATCTCTTCTCAGCCTGCATTTTGCTAGGCTAAATCAGCCTTACTCTGGTTTTCTCTCAGAAGACAGTTCTCTCCATTTCCCTGATCATCCGTGTATTCCATCACTGCACCTGTTCCAGTCTGAATTCATCTTCCTTGAACATGGGTAACCAGAATTGTACTGGTAAACTTTCTTTGCAGCATTCAATTTCTGTTGAATTACCCCTAGGCTAACACTTTCAAACTTGGATGTCTGATGTTAGGCACCTGAATCTAGATTTAGGCCTCGGTTCTGTGAGAGTCTTAAGAACTGAGCATCTCTGGAAAATCAAGCATCCTGTTATGGTGCTTGAATACAGATTTAAATGCCTAACCTATTTCAGGTATGCAGGTTTGAAAATCCCTGCTTTGCAACTCTCTGAAGTTCATGGTTTTTTCCCTCATAGTTCTGTGGCCTAACCAAACAGTCAGTCAGCATGAGTATTTCAATAGATTCTGCCACTTCCCCTTTTGACACTATCACCCCATTGCCCCAGTAAACAGAAGTATCAGAAAAACTCCCGATTATTCATAATTTTGTTTGGTTTGTGAGTGATATTCTCCTGCTACTTTTTGGCTATTTAAAGGGAACATATTTCTAAGTATCCTTATTCTGGCTGCTTGATGCAATAAAATATGCATATTGCAATGGGTAAGGCAATTTATCCTGGGAAGAGCCTAAAGCATCCCAGTGTAACCCCAGTAAACATGAAAGCTAGAGATGGGCCTGCACCAAACTTCTGGATCAGAGCACCCCCAAAATGTTAGGAAAGCGCAGATCTAGATGTGAAGGATTGTTTAAGGTGACAGCATAACTGCAAATGCTGTTAATGGTTAGCATTGTTTTCAGTTTCTTGTTCCACCCTTTCCCTACTAGGCATCCTTTCACTTGATTCGTTCTGGTAGGTGATTTCTCTTATTCATTCTGCCTTCTTTTCCCAATCTATCATTTATCTCCTGTACCTAACTATCTGCCCCACTTTATTCCTCTCTGCACCATTCACCTCTTTATCCTGTCCATCATTCAGATTTGTTCTTGTGTTTTGGTTCCTCTGAGGTCTTTCCTGACCTTGAAGTCTTTCAGTCTTTCCATTCTCCCTCTTACGCTTCACTGAGGTTTCCAAAAGAGGTACCATAGAAAAGACTACTCATGTGAGCAATGATCGAAATACAAATCAAATTTGTACAGTAATTCCATACTGTCCAATGTTTTAGATGTTTCTTGAGCACAAATAGAAGAGAGCAGCAATCCAAGCACTATATATTATATTTAAGTGCTGACGAGTTATTAAAACTTTTGCCACTTTGTTTAATCTGCAATAACTTTGCAGATCTCACCTATGCATCTGTTTAAACATACTTTCATTTTAATATTGCAGTCAGTTACTGTGGTTTTCGGAAGAAACGGGGAAAAAATCATATCTGTCTATGAGAGAGAGAGATACACACATCCCAATACATATTATTTTCCCTCTTTGGTGCTGATAAGGCAAACATTTTGTAGTTAATATGTGCACTTCTGGACTCACAGCACCCTACCTCCCAAACTTCATGTCCACCTGTCCCCAAGGTCACTTCTCGTATTCCTCCGTTCTAAGGATTCAGATCAAAGAGATATCCCTTGTGTTTTCATGAAGGGAGTGTACTTAGATTGGGGGAAAGGATGGAGAGTGTAGGATCGGTCCCCCTTCCTCCCAGTACTGTGTGTGTCCTCTGCAGTATTAGAGCATCAAAAAGTAATCCAGTGTTTAGTGTGTTATTGGGTGCCTGATCCACACAGGCTGCTACAGCTCCCAGTTAGGGAACTTGGCCCTTTATTTCAAGCTATAGAAGTTCATCCTCTTAGATGTGGAGGATCCTGGGAAGTTTGCAGTGGTGACTAAACTGTTGGTTGTTACAGGTTCTCACCCATGGGATGTTCTTGCATGGACAACTTGTGCTTAACAACTAAATTGTTTTTATTTAATCATTGCATATCACTAGAGACTGGTGTCAGCTGCAACTCTCTGCAGTCCGGGACCCCATCTCTCAAGTAAGAGGGTGACCTTTGGCTTCTGCTGCCATATCCCCACATTGCTACATAACAAGAGCCTCTGCTCCACACAGTCCTCACCCCTGCAGGATTGAGGCCAGAGTGGGCGTTGGGGCTATTACTATGCTGTCTGTCAAGAAATGTGATTATTTTAGCACAGTGGCTTTAAGGGAAGAAAAAACTTGAATAAGATTTCTTGAACTCAGGCACAGAGACTCACCCAAGTAGACAGGAATGGCAAGATGCATTTAACCTCATTAGTTTCAGCAGGGCTGACTCTGCGCAATCCATCAGTGTACAGATACATTAGAGGAACTCAACTATTTCCACATCTCATTTACATAATGGATGGGATGTGAAATGAGTCCTATGGAAAAGAAGCGCCCTGGAGGCACTAAAGTTTATCACAATATGTAAGAGTTCTTTTAGATCATTGCATTAAATTTCCACTAACAAGATAAATTAATTGTCTGTATTACTGTACTAACCCAAAGCGGATAAAGTGTATGTTTTCAGCAGAGGAAGGCAGCTGTTCGAGACAGCTTGGTGGTTATAGGAGGAGGCAGGAGAGATTAGTGTGTCTACCAGTATTTGCATGCCATCATGCCAGTCCTCCCCCTGCCCCTTTAAGAAATCTGGCTCCTTTCTAATCTGATGTTGGAGTTCAGCTTTATTAGTGAGGTGAGGGAGAATGAGTAAATCAACTGTATCAGACAAGCCTCAGGACATCTAGAAATTGATCATTCTGCAGAAATAAGCACTCTTGTGTTTATTAGCTGGGAGTTCATCACTATCGCTTCTCTTTATCCAATTCCTAAGAGATTTCAAAGCTATCATCATGGCATTAGCTCTTCTGAGTGTAGTACTGCAGATAAAGATCGGGAGATCTATCTAATGATGGCTCTCTCTCTCTCTCTCTCTCTCTCTCTCTCTCTCTCTCTCTCCCCACCAGGTTTAGAGCTATTCTGCTTTTTTAAAAAATGGAAGAAAATTGGTGAGGTGAAGTAAAGTACAGTCTTGGTGTCTTAAAATTCCACCTTCACGATGGCAATGCAGGCATTTTTTTTTTAAACAGGAACTCTGTGCTATTGAATGGGACTCATTGTATACGGTAGAAAATCCTTTGCAAAAGAGGTAGAATTTGAAGGCTCTAAGAGGAGAGGAAACAGGAGAGTAAAAGCCATGCAGCAGAACTGTACATTAAAAGTACAGTTATTTTAAAATGACAAAATATGTCAAATGGAAGCCATGGAAATGAATTTCACAAGTTAGATAGGAAATAATATTACTTTAAGAAGAATAATTACTTTCGTTAACTACATTTATCACACTGTAATTCAGTTCCCTCTTCTGGAGCATGATGCAATGCTAAGCTTTTGACTGATCTATGTAAAATCCACTTAAAAAAAATGATTTACCAGATATTAGGCTTCTTCTGGTTCTTTATTCAGTGTAAACAGTAATCAAAATGCAAATAATTTGATCCAGTTAATGTTAAGATGTGAATTACCATGCAAATGGTACTGTATAACTAAACCATGGAAAGAGAGAGAAGAAAGCTCCCAACCTGTAAGAGCAGTGTGATGCATAAACAGATGAAGTACAGTAGTGAATTCTCACAATTCGGTGGGTTATGTGAAATCTAAGGTAATGATCCCTCAGCAGAAAACTATTCCATAGCAGCAACTTCACAGAACTCTGCTATGTGTTAGCTGATGTCCTCTTTAGCATGGCTTTAGCAATGGCACAGTTATTATTTATTATTTGTATCGAGCTAGCACCTAGAGGCTCCAATCTGGAGCTAAACACATATATAACAAAAAGATGGATGCTGACCCAAAGCGTTTGCAATGTAAGTGTAAAGATGAGAGATGAGATTGTAGGTGGCTGCAATATGTGGAGAGAGCACAAGGTAACAATAAGGCAGGCATTGTCATTGAATATAGGTTAGTACAGCACCTAACACAATGGGGCCCAACTTAGTGGTGACCTTAAGGCACTACAGCAGTGTGAATGCTAAATGATATTAGTAATTTTAAATTAATGTATTAAGTACCAGCTAAAGCACATCCGCTGCTAGACAATGAATGACAAAGTAAATTTGTACCAAAATATGAAAAGACACTGTAAACTATAAAGACCTTTAAAAAAAAAGAACCAGTTTTACATCATGATTTTCTTCTTGCTTACTCAGATTTTACACCAGTAATGCTATGACTTGAATAGAGCTATTTCCTGATGTACACTGGTAGAAATGAGAGGCAAATCATCCTTTTACTGTTCTCGGTTGTTCATAATATCCCCTTTGAGATTGAAAACAATTTTTCTCCTCTGGATTTGTCCTGGTTTTTCCATTTGGCAAATATTGATTAATTTCCCCTCTGCTTTGGCCTGGTTTCGTTATTATATATAATGTCAGCAGGGCTCTGGGAATTGAAGGGCCGAATCTGATCTCACTTACTTCTGAATTGGGAGTAAATTCATTAACATCAACAGAGTAATGGCAATGTAAATAAGAACAGACTCAGGACCAGGGTTTATAATTCAACTTGAGCTCTCTCTGTTTCTGGATGTAAACAGAAGCAAAATATAAAATATTGTAGGATCACACAGAGGATGCATATTTTAAATGATGAGTTCTCATTGACAAAATGGTGGATATTAAGTCAGGAAGAAATTTCCACTAGTTACCTAAGGTACATGACATTTTGGGCTTCTTGTTTGTGACCTTCCAAACAGCCTCAAGAAGAGAGAGTAACAGTAGGGTAGCCTGCTCCAACAACCTAGAAAACACATGATTTGGGTTCTACTCTAAACCCTGCCACTGACTCACTGTGTTGCCTTGGGCGAGTCATTGCACTGTTCTGTGCCTCAGTTTCCCTATCTTTAAAAACTGAGATTACAATGTCTACCCACTTTTGCAAAGCACTTTGAGATCTAGAGGGGAAGTCGGATGATTTTCACTTATATCTCAGTGTAAAGCCAAATCAGCAAATTAGATCAGTGTAGTGGTTCATTCTTATTTTTCACCTGGTAAATTAGACAAAACAAAGCGTGTAAAACCTTACAAAACCAAAAAAAAAATAATAATCATACCAGTGACCCCCTTGTGTACTTGTGACAAGCTGCAACTGGAGGGGGTAGTCTTTGAAGTAATTCATTAAATGTGTAATTCTTCCTTGGGATGAGGATTTTCCTCAATGATTTGTATGACCTTGCTAAACCCACCTAGGTGGTAATTGAGCAGCAACTTCTTCTTCAGAAGAAACAGAATAAAAATATTGAAAATATTGACTCACCCTGAAGGCAGTGAGCAGCACTTTGGTCTTTGACCTTTAAGCATCCTAGGGTAGTCAATAACCTGGCTGTTAGATGCTGTGCTTGCCACTGATTTTGATTTGGGAGTAGTTTAACCTTGAACCAAGATCCAAGTAACCACGGCAACAGGAAGTAGGCCTCTACATTCAAGGAGTGGGAATCCATAAATCAAGGTCCCTAATGCAAACACTGTGTGCAGGTAGAGATTTGAGAGGATAAGTGGTTTGGGAGGGATTACCTTTGAAAAATGAATGACTGTCCCTTGATATGCTGAAGCACAGTTTCACAGACTTTTTTCTTTTTTTTTATCAATAGAGGTCAACAGGTTACAGCTGCATGTTTTCATACAGCTTTTTATATAGGCCCTTCAGTTTAATTATAACCAGATGTTGACTTCATGAGGTTGTTAGCATTATTATATACCATGTATATGTACACACACATACATAACAATTTATATAGAGACTCACATTCATGCGATAAATAAATATATAACATACAAAAACTATATTAAACAAACATTAAGTTTGCAAAGCCATGCACTCAAAAGTTAGGAAATGCCAGAATTAAGGTTGTCTGTGCAACCTTAATTCAGCCCCCTTGTGTGTATGGATTATGGTGTGGTGTGTAATTACATGATCATAGACTATTTTTTTTCCATAGGAACCCTGCCTCTTTTAGTGAACAGGATGGACAGTGCTCATTTAATGAGAAGCTAGTCAACATTTTGTTTTCCCCATGTTGTTACTTATATACTGCACGTTATTCAAACCCTCCTTATTTACTCCATTTTATTCAGGGCCATCTCATGGACTTTTCTCTGGTGCCAATCACTATAGCATCAGAGTGCCTCACAAACATTAATGATTTTGTTTTCAGCACACACCTGGGAGGTGAGGTGAGGCGGTGCTATTATCCCGATTGTACACAGGTGGAACTGAGGCACAGAGAAATTAAGGACAAAAGTGCCCAATTTGAGACACTTGGAAGTGATTTTTCAGAGTACTTAGCATTATATAGCGCGCTATGTTTAAAGCACAGCTCCCATTGACCTCTGTTACAGCTGAGAGTGCTCAGCATTTCTCCAAATCAGATGCCAGGGTCTCAAGTCAGACCTAGAAAATGAGGAATACACATTTCATAATTAGTGGCCACATATGAAAAGTTTAGTTCAAGTGACTTCCCTAGCATCACATAATAATGCTGGTAGAGAACTGTGATGGTACATCCTGAGTTTTCTGGCCCATCTAATACAAGAGATCAGACTAGATATCACAATAGTCCCTTCAGGCCTCAGGATCTATGAATAAGTGATTATAACAGAGAAGTTTATAAGTGAATGTGGCAGACACAGTAGGTAGGGGAACTGATACATGGAAAATGCCATGTGGTCATGCCTGTGTTTGTATATATTTGTTTTGTGCAAAAAATAGACTTCTGGGATTATTCTGTTAGCTGAGCATTGTTTATAGAGAACCGTGATGGGACATCCTGAGGCAAAATTATTAAAAACAAATAAAAATCATGATCCTTGCTAATATCAAAACCATATTACACACCCTATTAGGGGAGTATGGAAATATACTGGGACACTAAGAGCAACAGTTCATCCTTTCTAGTAGATACCTAGCACAGCAATCTTGTATACTTCATATTTATTCATCCAAATATTTGTTTCTTTATAATCCCCAGGAATAACAAGTCCCCACTTAAAAGCAGACCAGACTTCACTTCATAGTAGAATAGAAAGTTCTGCCTGTAACATGATGACCAGAAGGAAACCAGCAGCTGTTGAAAATGTTGCAATGCCACCAACGCCAGTGTTATCGCTCCTACCTTCATCGTCAGCAACATCTGATGCAGGTAACTGTGTCTTCCCTCTGTCTCTTCTGTCTATTTTCTATCCATTCAATGCCAGAGTCCAATTAGCTGAAAAATTTGTGCATGTGTAACTATTACTGACTTCAGTACCACTTGCTGGTGTGCGTAATCGATAGGATAATCAGGTCCTGTTTTTTCTAACGTTTTCTTATCACTGTGGTGTCTGAGCTCTTTAGAGCTATATTAATCACAGGATACCAGCACCATTGTAATAATGAGATAAGCAGTGCCATCGTTTGTGGTTAGGGCAATGGATTAGAAGTCAGGATTCTTGGGCTCTATTTCTAGCCCTGACATTCATTGCTTGCTATCTAGCAAGTTTCATTTAATGTTCCCACCATGCCAAATGCTCAATGAATATCTAAGAAGCAGTTGAGGTAGCCTTTTGTGTATATAATCCACTGGTAAATGTGTGTCACAAGCACTCATCTGTGCCCATTCATAGAGGACATGAGTTGTTACAGCCCATAGCTAAATAGACTTAGCTCTGGAGTACCCTGGTTGAGTTCCTGGTATGTTGGCCAAGATGGCAGTCATCACATCTACTCAGGTTATTTTAGTGTGGTTTTATATATTGCACCTGGTGCAATGGACAGAGCCTTAAAAGTAAAGCAGAAGAAATAAGTAATTAAGAGTAGCATTGGATCTATTCCTCTCTCTGAAATTGTTTTCCAATCCACCCATGTTCTGTGCTGCTGTTCCAAATGAGATCATTCCTGATGATGATTTCTTTCTATTAGAAATGTAGCTAGGTCATTTGCCCATCGTCTTTGTTAATCTGGGAAGCTTGCGTAAAGAGATAGGACTTGCATTATGACTTGAATGTGACAAGACTAGGGGCTTTGTCTACACTTAAAATGCTGCAGTTGTGCCACTGTGACACTTTAGTGTAGACATTACCTATGCCGACAGGAGGGATTCTCCGATCAGCATAGGTAATCCACCTCCCTGAGAGGCTGATTCTTCTGTCGACCTAGCACTGTCTACACAGGGATGTAGGTCGACTTTACGCTGCTCGGAGTGTGGATTTCTCATACCTCTGACCAACTTAGACTAACCTAATTTTCTAGTTTAGACCAGGCCTTAGGCTAACCCTCGTCTCCAGTAATAGTGAATCCACAGTACACAGCCCTTCACAGAGATCTTCCTACACCTCAAGAGTTTCTTAACCTTGGTATGCCTCAATTTCCCCATTTGCAAAATGGGTATAATAAATAGTAACCGTTGTCGCAGAGTTTTGCAAGAATTGGTTATTTAATTGACCAATGTAAAGCACCATTAAAGTGCAAAAGTACTTTGCTTCTAAACGAATCCCTTCATCTTGGATAAATAATGAAAACAAGGGCTCCATGCATAAAGTGGTTTCTGTAAAGATAACCTTTTTGTATCAAATATTCAGGAGTCTCTGTTTATATACAGGAAAGTATTAAAGAGCTGAGCTACGGGCAGATTATTTTTTTTTAATGCAGGAGAATGAAAGCACACAAATATTTTATGATCAGTTGCAAGATGAAAGTGTACGCTTGTCTGCATAGTTCACTCTTTCCATTGTCAGAAGTCTAATTAAATTGTTGGTTTATCTGTAGCCCAGATGTTGAAATAATTTAGTGAAAACCAAAAGAAACTGTGTTAATGGGAAAACAGGACAGTACTGTGGGTTTCCTGTAATTAATGGGGAGCTCTTTGAAAACTTCTTGATTCAAACCAAGTCTACAAACTGAGCCCAGCTGTTCAGCAAACACTGTTCTCTGTACTATGCTGTTGTAAATGGCCTCTGGCAACTCCAAAGGGATCTGTAATGACAGTCGTTAAGAATGATCTTTAGTGCTACAGAGAGACCAAAACTCTCCGGAATAAAGTTAGGGAGGTAGTGGTGAACTCCCCAACAGTATGATGAACCTGTGCTCACCTCTTCATGTAACAGAGTGATTCAGACATTTTAAACCAGCACTGGAAATGTCTAGCTTAAGCAAAGCTTCTCCCCTTTGCCTCAGAAGCTATTCCCCGTGTCATATCAATATGGTATGGCTTCCTCACATGGCCTGTAGCCATTTCAATTTGTCTCTATTTGCGAGACAGAGCGACATTGCATCTGTGCAGATGGAGAGAAGAGAAATAAACTCCAGCCCTTTCCAAATAGTTTCTTGTTTTCTTGCAAGTCATAAAAATGTATTTTGAAGGATTCAATTGATTATGTTGTTGTTTTTAATTATGGTGACTTTCTTATGGGGAGGCAGGTTTGTTTGTATCTGGAGGGTGGGATAATAATGGAGTAGGTGTGTAAGGGCTCAGTTGGAAAGAGGACCCATTGAGGTGGATGTGACATTGGTCTGAGACTTTATGGTGTGTATTCACAGGCTGCCCCTGAACCAGGGTACAGGAACTCCTCACTTAACATTGTAGTTATGTTCCTGAAAAATGCGACTTTAAGCGAAACGATGCTAAGCGAATCCAATTTCCCCATAAGAATTAATGTAAATGAGAGGGTTAGGTTCCAGGGAAATATTTTTCACCAGACAAAAGACTATATATAGTCTGTATAAGTTTTAAACAAACAGTTTAATACTGGTACACAGTGATGATGATTGTGAAGCTTGGTTGAGGTGGAGGAGTCAGAGGGTGGGATATTTCCCAGGGAATGCCTTACTGCTAAATGAACTAGCAATTGACTGAGCCCTCAAGGGTTAACTCTCACAACACTCTACAAGGCAGCAGGAAAGGAGGGAGGGCAGACAGAAACAAACACCCTGTGTGTGAGAGAAAAAATGTGCATTTCCCCTTTAAGTAGCTGACCCCAGGCTTAAGTACACTGCCTTGTTAATTAAATCAGCTTGCTGAGACCTGAGAAGGCAGCTACTGCCTAGAAGCTCCCTCCCTCCGTGGTGTGGCCCCCAACTGCTCCACGGAAGATGGGGTAAGCGGGAAGCAGGAGCAGAGGGGAGGGGGAGACACCCTGACATTAGCCCCCTTCTTCCCCCCTCCTCCCGTACAGCAAGCAGGAGTCTCTGGGAGCAGCTCCAAGGCAGAGGGCACGAGCAGCACATGGCAGTGGGGGGAGGGACAGCTGCTGCACAGGGAATTTAGGGGAATGGGGAGCTGATGAGGGAGTTGATAGGGGGGCTGCTGGTCCACCCTGGTTCCAACCACCCACCAGCTAGCTGCAACAGGCTGCTCTTCCTGCAAGCAGCAGATAAAACAGGGGGCTGCCAAACGTTAGAAGGGAGCATTTCACAACTTTAAACGAGCATGTTCCCTAATTGATCTGCAACTTAACATCGAAACAACTGGGACGACTTTAAGTGAGGACTTCCTATACTTGTACAGGGCACAGTAGCATCTGTGAAGAGCTAGTCTCTGTTAGCCATGGGAAAACCTCACACAGCTAGTCCAGAACTGAAGGTCCTTATCTGAATTAATATCCATACCTTGTGAGGCCTTCGCTATAACGGAACCCTCAATGGGCTCTGGCTCTTTCCCTGTGGCTCTTCATTATCTTTGAAGTAAAAGGTCTTTCTCCTGTCTAGCAGCTCCTCTGAGTGGAGTGGAAGAAACGTGCACCTAACATCTCTTCTTTGAGATTGATGCCTAAGTCCATCCTTGTGTTCCTCTCCCACAGCTCCTCTTCACAGTGTGGGAAGTTCAGTATTTGTTCTCCTTCATTTCTTGCCTCCAAGTATTTGGTAAGCTCCTTTCGTGGGAAGGTCAGAAGACATCCTACTCCTACCAGCAGCCTCACTGGTGCTGTAATCAAACTCCCTCCATTCTGGGTTGCATTCTGTAGGCCCGTCTGACGTTGCATGGCCTTTGAGAAGTAGTGGCATGGTTGCCCAGAGTGGGCCTTGCAGAACCAATCCAGGAAAGAGGAAGGTATATAGGGAGGCTGCCAGGGCTGGTTGGGAGAGTCACAAGGCTAGTAGGATGGACCAGGATATGAGGTAAATAGGTTGTGTCTTTAACAAAACTTTTAAAGTCTTTAAAAAGGTTCAGCACATAGGATGGGTGGTTGAGATTGGCTTGTATTGAATCTGTTCTGGTTCACCTAGCTTAGTCTCTAGTCTCTAGCCAGATTGTTCCAAATAGATACAAGCCCTCATTAGGGGCAGTGCAGAGCCAACCCACCAGTATCTCAAGCAGCACAATCTTTCCCCTTGCTCCCTGCAACACATAGGCAATGGTCCTGCTGCACCATCTCCTTGGATGGCCCCACCTGCTCCAAAGGCCAGCACTCAGTTGGAGTAGTGCTATTGCCTCATCCCTTTTGTGGTACTAGAAGAGAACATTTCTGTAGTTAAAGAGATCTAAAGGTGAAGGATAAAGTAAATACAGGAAAAAGGATGCAAAAGAACTACTGAATCCAAATAAGTATTCTAACCGCCCTGGGACTGGGTGCTGATCTATGTGAATCAAACCGCAAAGATAAGCTCTTGCGTAGTTTGTCAGCTCTTTGGGGCAGGGACTGTTGTTTTATTCTCTGTTTGTACAGCACCTGGCACTTTGAGGTTCTGGACCTTGAGTGGACCTCCTAGACACTACAGTAATACAAATAACAAATTATAATAATAACTATAAAGATTAAATCTTATTACGCTTAACCATGGTACAGCATGTCAAGTAGGAATATAAGAGTACATAGTACATCACAGTTTGCTCACTAAGCACTTCCAGATGACTTAATAGCACATAACGCTCCTCAGTCCATAAGTGGCTCCCTTTGACAATTCTCTTTGATATATCAGCACAAGCACACCTCATTAAATCCTATATGCAATCAAATGGCCCTGATGCTCCCCAACAGTCTGGCTCATAGTGAATAGAGACTACAGCTAGGTGAACCCGTACAGATTTAATACAAGCCAACCATCCTATGCGCTGAAAATTTTTAAAGCTTTTAAAAGTTTTGTTAAAGACCAATCCTATTTACCTCATAGGCCTTGGTATATTCAAGAAATGCATACTTATAATTGATAAAATATCACAACACACCTCATAGACTACTAAACTTTACGGTTAGAAGGCACCATCATGCTCATCTAGTCTGACCTCCTGCACAAAGTGTATTATTAGGAATACCAGCTCAGAACCTACAAGAGTAGGAGGGCAAAACCATTCATGTCAACATCTGACTGGCTTCCTGAGGATAGCCCTGAAACAGTAAAAGAGTCCAGTATTCTAACAGGCATCCTAACACTTGGAAGTGAGAGAAACAGTAGAATCCAACAGAAAGTAGCTGGCAACTTGCCAACTTAACAGTCAATTCCAAGGTCAAACCGCCCAGGAGTTAGTTATACATGAGGAAGAAGAGAAGGTATCTAAACAAAACCAAGGAAGACACCAGATCTCTGCTTCTCGAGGATATCTAGCATGCTGCTGATAAGAGTTGATAACCATCACGTGTCCATCCACTCATTAAGGGGAAAAAAAATCCACCTCAGTGGCAGAACGGCCCACTTCAAAAACAACTGTTTTGAGAAAAATAAGCGTGGGATGATCAGAAAGTCACTGAGGCACCGCAACAGCAGTTATTGGCAGATAAGTATTATAATCCTCAGAGAGCTTTGGTTGCTGTTTTATTTTCAGTTGATTGCGGGGTGGGGAGGAATTCAAACTGGAAGTGGTGCAGAGAAGGGCTACTGGGATGATCCAAGGAATGGAAAACCTACCTTATGAGAGGAGACTCAAAGAGATTGGCTTCTTTAGCCTAACCAAAAGAAGGCTATGGGGAGGTATGACTGCTCTCTATAGATACATCAGAGGGATAAATACTAGAGAGAGCGAGGAGTTATTTAAGTTACATACTAACGTGGACAGAAGAACAAATGGCTATAAACTGTCCACCAACAAGTTTAGTCTCAAAATTAGACAAAGGTTTCTAACCATCAGAGGAGTAACCTTCTGGAACAGCCTTCCAAGGGGAGCAGTGGGGTCAAAAAAACCTAACTGGCTTCAAGACTGAGCTTGTGAAGATTATGGAGGGGACGGCATGATGGGACTGCCTACGATGTCCTGTGGCCCATTGGTGACTGCCAGTAGCAAAAATCCCCAACTGCTGGAGATGGGATACGAGATGGGGAGGACTCTGAGTTGGTACAGAGAATTCTTTCCCAGGTATCTGCCTGGCGGGTTTTGCCCACATGCTCAACGTCTAACTGATCGCCATATTTGGGATCAAGAAGGAATTTCTCCCCAGGTCAGATTGGCTGAGACCCTGGGGTTTTTTCACTTTCCTATGCAGCATGGGGCACGGGTCACTTGGAGGTTTAAACTAGGGTAAATGGTGAATTCTCTGTAACATGACATTAAACCATGATTTGAGGACTTCAGGAGTGGGTGAGGTTCTGTGGCGTGCGGTGTGCAGGTCAGCCTTGGATGATCACGATGTTCCTTTCTGACCTTAATGTCTATGAGTCTATGAAAAGGAAGGGAAGAGAATGTGGCCAACTCTTTGCAATTTTATCTCAAGTTTTGCAATATCTGGGATATTTTTAAAATCCACACCTTTTGTGGTTACTTGCTTACATGAGAATCTCAGCTTTTTCTTTTCTTTTTTAAATTTCAGTTTCTAGCCTCCTGGTTGCAGAGAAATGCTTGAAAATGTGATCTGAGTGAATCCAGAAAACAACTCTTTTTTTTAAAAAAGCAAATAAAAAGAACCTCAAATTTATTTATTTTTTAAAGATTTTAAAGCCAATCTCATGAGTTTTAAATGCTTGGGGTTGGCAATACTAGAAGATGTAACAATAGCCACTGGAGTCAGTTGACATTGACTCTTGCCATGTGACAGGGATGTGATCATGTCTTAGACCATGTAATCAGGCCAGGAAATAAAAATCAGTCTCTTACCAGGACTCAACCTGAGAACACTTAATCTACACTTTTTAGGGGTAACCAAAATACTTGCAGGGAATTTAGTGCAACTAATTGGATTTTCCCTAGCAGTTTGGATATTTCATTTCCAGCCTTTCTATATTTGTTACCAAAATGACTGCATTCCTCTTTTCTTTGTCCTCTGTGAGTCACAAACTGTCAGTGATTTTTTTTTTGGCGGGGTGGGGGGAGAAGAGTGGGCTACATATGGAAAATATATTTTGTTTTGTAATTAATGAAAACCAGACTTTGGGAAGTTGGCCATCCAGGTCTTTATTTATATGAGAGCATATGTCTGTGTTTTGTTTATGACTCACTCCTACTTCTTGCATTGTAACTTGGGTTTGTTTATGCAAGCTCTTCGTGGAATCCAAGCAACCTGGTGCTATATGAGCCAATAATTTATGTTCTCCAAAGGGGAAAGACAATGAATGAGTTTTCTACTCTGAAATTGGTGTATCCCAGAGCAAGCAAGTGGTGTTTTCTGCCACTTGACTGTTCTTGGTTATCTACAGAAAATGTTAAAATAGAACTTTATTTTAAACTACCGCTAGAAGGATTGGGCTGTTATCCACGAAGGGAGTGATAACCCCCAAGTGAACCTTTCTATAAATCTTGGCTGCTTTTGAAACTTCCAGGATTTGAAACCCAAGCGACTGCTTGACAGTCAGGTGTAAATTAAGTTTGCAAGTAGACATGGACCGAGGTTAATTTAGTGGGATATATTTTATTCTTTACTACAAAATCCTGAATTCTCTCATTTCTTTTCTGTTAGTGCAGAAGAGATAGGTTAGGAGCAAAAGGAAATCCACATTATTTCAGTAGGTTAATCAATACATTCTGTTTCATTCACAAAGGGATAGTCACTTACTCATAACCTGTGAGCAAGTTATGAACTGTGTACTGAAGCCCCCATCTAGTGAAGAACAATTCAACAATTTAATACGGTTGAGTGTCCTAAGCAAAGGACTGCTGAGTTCTGTTCCCAGCTCGGACAATGACTCGCCGTGTGATCTGGAGCAAGTGACTTAACTACAGTCTTAGATTCTGATCTAAGCTACAGTGGTCTGAATTAAGAGTAAGGGCTTGATCCAAAGCCCATGAAAGTCAATGGGAATTTTTCCATTAACTGCAATAAACCTTGGATCAGGCCCTAGCAACTTTGCAGTCAGTGGAGATAAGTCACCATAAA
Organism: Mauremys mutica; assembly: GCF_020497125.1. Classification (NCBI taxonomy): domain Eukaryota; kingdom Metazoa; phylum Chordata; order Testudines; family Geoemydidae; genus Mauremys; species Mauremys mutica. Next base: position 11,355,572 of record NC_059077.1, read on the forward strand.
ACCAGTGTAAGAGAGACCAGAACCAGACTCTGTGGGTCTCAACTTCCCTATGTGCAAGACTGAGTTAATAATTCTTACCTAGTTCACCAAGGTGTCATTTGGACTAATCGGTTCATGTTTGCACAGACCTTTAAAAAACAGAAAGTACCACTACGTAAATTCTGGTGTTATATGCGACCCATGCAATCCTACTGATGCCAAGAATCCCATTCAAGTGAACACAGAATTTAGCCCTAAGATCGTTGTCACTATTATTGCTATATTTAAAGTATACAAGCAACATTTTCCTGATTTTGAAATTAGCATTATTAGTGACAGTTTTTTAAAAAAAATGCTTAATTTGGTAAGGGCAAAATTCTGTGCAATCCAATGGAAATTCAATATTAAAACAATATCTACCATCATAGGTACTTACATGGCCCCCATTTACTGTAATCTTTGGGCACCTCACAATCTTTTAAATGTATATATCTTCACAACACCCCGGTTAGGTGAGGAAGTTCTTTTACCCCCATTTTGCTAGATATGGGCCTAGTGGGATTTTCAAAAGCACCTAGGCATTCATTGATTTTAATGGGAGTTAGATACCTAGGTGCTTGTGAAAATCCTAGTAGGCACCTATCTGCAGTTTCAGTTGTCTAAAACCTTTAGAAATTTGGCCCAAAGTGACTTGTCCAAGGTATTTGGCACAGGAGAGACTTTCCTACTTTGTCAGACACGTGTGGTGTCCTGCCTCTGGAAATTTCCACCACATGCATCTGATGAAGTGGATATTCACCCACAAAAGTTCATGCTCCAATACGTCTGTTAGTCTATAAGGTGCCACGGGATTCTTTGTCCCTTTCAATATAGGTTCTCAATTTGTCCTAAAAAAACAAGTATAGTAGGGGAACTGAATGACAGTCTTGCACCTAAGTACTAATATTAGAAATTCTGGTAAGTTTTAGGGGGGGGGTTGCAATGAATAAATTTTGCATATGCACATTCACTTCCTTGTTCTGCCCAGAAAACTAGTGCTGAAGCATTTTGAGAAAAGGTGTTTTAATGAGGTGTTTTGGATGCTTCTCTGATTGTACGTACTTATGAATGGTTTTTGAGTTTCTCCCATCCACCCGATATTACAGAATGTAACTTACAAAAAATCTACAGTGATTTGCAGTAAAGAGACAGTATTTACTCACCCTTACTGCTCTGGTATCTGAGAAATTAGTCATATTCTCTCTAAGTGTAGGCGTTTACTGTAGTATCTCCGATACTGCAATGTGGCAACTGTTGTTGACTCTGACTTTTTCAGTGTAGACAGCTATCAATTTTACAACTGATTAGTTCAGGTCAGTGCTTAGGGTGGTGATATTAAAGAGCACAAGTGTGCTAGTAAGTCTGGGAGCTTAAGAGAACCACAGAGTCTATGTCCACTGGCTTCAGTAATGAGTCTCCTTTATAGTCATTACAACTGATTCCTGTCACTTCTCAACTGCAATGGATATTGCAGTGACCATTAAAGGGCAGGGTGAAGCCATCATGTGTGCAGATTTTGTGATGTATGCCAGATTGGTGACCAGTCCTACCAAGGTTGACAGCTAGTACATTAAATCAGTGTGGCATCTCTTCACTACCATGCCCTCCAACACCACGGGAAGGCATCAGAGCAGGAACAGAGAGCAGGCCCCTTCATGGCGTTCCCATACAGCAGTGGGGTTAAATCAAGCCCATTGTAAAACATATTGCAGTGAAGTCTTTATTGCTTTGGAGTTTCACAGGTCATTAGGCAAAAGGAATGAAAAGCAGGTTGGCAACTACAGGTTGCTCCAGAGAGGACACGAAGATGGATAGATCTTTGAGGACTGTTGTGTAGTCGGGGTCCTAAAGTCTTTTATCTAAACGGGCAATAAAGATTATAACAATTGTTCTTCCATGGCTGATTCAGCCACTATAAGAAATAATCTTGTCGTCTTCTTTTTTTTTAATTGCTTTTTCTATGCTGGTTTCCATCTTTCTGTCATTATTTATCATCATCCTTTACTATTAATCATTTCATTCTGCCCTATTAAACACGTTCAAAACCACCAGCTTTTTGCCTTTCTAACGGTTGGAGGAGCGAGACAGTTTTCATTCGTTTTTGTGTTAACAGTGGATGTTTCTCTCCCTTTCTCCTCGCAGCCAGCTCACCACTGAAAAAGAGATTCAAGCGTCGGGAAATCGAAGCAATCCAGTGTGAGGTGCGCAAGATGTGCAACTACACCAAGATCCTGTCCACCAAAAAGAACCTGGATCACGTGAACAAAATCCTGAAAGCCAAGCGGCTGCAGAGACAATCAAAGACAGGCAATAACTTCGTAAAGAAGAGGAGAGGACGTCCCCGGAAGCAACCTTTCTCATTTGACGAAGACTCCAGAGACCAAATGCCAGTTCTGGAAAAATGCGTTGACCTTCCCAGCAAACGAGGTCAGAGACCCACATTGAACCCTTTAATACTGGAGCAAGCAGCCAGTCAAGATACAGTCATGGCCACCATTGAGGCTGTAATAAACATGGCTCGAGAGACACCACCACTTCCCCCTCCTCCCCTGCCGCCGCCTCCTCCACCCCCACCCCTTTCCCGGACACCACGAGTTGGAAAGAGGAAAAACAAACCACATCTGCAGCAGCATCAGGAGGAGGAGGAGGAAGTGAAAGTGAAAAGGCACCGGAAAGCAAGAGGAAGTGACAGTGAAATTCTTCCCTAGTACAGACACATCCAATGGAATGCCAGTATCGGGTGCTGAGCACTTCCTGACCGACACACTGAAGTGTGTAATGGTGTAGGTTCTGCTTGATGCCTGAAGCAGCATCAGAGTCACTCTCCTTCTCAGTAGCATGGCAGCCATAACCGTTCAATTAGGATGGACCAATAATAATCATCATCATCATCATCGTCATCTTTGGCACTAGCATGTAGGAAAAGGGGAAAAGGAGCAGGGTGTGGGTGGGGGAATTTCAAAGTTAATGAGATCATCCACTTTGCAGAGTGTCCAAAACAAATCAGCATCTCAGCATTGCTGTTCTCATATCTTGCAAGCGGAAGGCTATCTTCTCAGTACGCAACTGAACATCATCATTAGAGCTGCATACCCGACTTTGATTTTATTTGGTGGGTCAGGCACAACTACGAATAGCTATACCATAGTAGAACTCACTGTAAAAAAAATAATGTAAATTCCTCAACTGTGATCTCTGTTATGATCTGTTTGAATTCATTTAATTTTTTCAGTTTTATAAACCTGCTGGGCTTTGGGGACATCATAATCCCAAAGGGCCTGAATCTTACTCTAGCTATACTTTTTTTTCTCAGTTATTTGCCTACTTACAAGGACTAGCTGCAATATAGGCAATACACAAATACAGCCTTACATGCACACACACGCTCATTCCGAGTGCTATCCTGAGGAATGATGGAATAGCATCATGTTTTAAAATAAGGTGTACATGGATATTCAGTAATGGTAGCACCTTTCTGGTAAGCAACTTTGTAATTCCCAGTGGCATGTTAACAAAGGGGTCACCAGTCACCAAGTTGTTTTCATGCTCAGTATATAGCAGTAAAGAACAGCAAGAAACTTCAGGCGAATAGAAAATATTGTACAATATGGATAAAATCACCAAAAATGAAGGGCGGGGAAGGGCCCTATCCTGCTCATTCTCATCACCAGGAACTCCCATTAAAATCAGCGGGAATCCCAGGTGCAGAATGTTTGCGGGATTGGATCAGAACTGTGTAGCAATGCCTTGGTATGTTGTTTAAAAAGAAAATAGCTAAAGTAGGTGGTTTAAAAATGACAGAAAATAAAATCATATGAAGAAGTAGGTTATTTCTTGGCAATTACTTCGTAAGACAAAAAAGGAATAAGTGTTCTTATCTGAAAAATAAAAATAATGTTCAAAGGGGAGCACCACTGCAATTCTATTAATGCCACTTTGGACAAGTTCTCCAAGTTGTGGTTGCCTTAATAAACTAAAAAGTTTTTTTTGTACATAATGTAATTACAAAGCTATCAGTCTGCATGGATGCAAACTGTGTGTGACAAATCGTCTCTTTAAATGGTCAGTTTCAATTGTAAATTTCTCCTTCGAGTTGTACTTTAGCCATTGATTTTAGTTTGGATAAAATATCTGATATCAATATCCACAGCCCAGTTAAAAACATCAAGCAAACTACGACTGAAGATGAAAAGCTATTCCATTGCAGTCATAAAACTTTTTAAAAGTCAGTTGTTGAAATTTTAAAACAGGAACCGTCAACTTTATTTTATTTTAAATTCCTCCAAGATTCTGAACACCTGGCCTGGCAAGATTAATGTTAAAAGAGGAAGTGAGGGAAATTCCAGCGAGAGAGTGGAAAGTGGACTTATTAAACGATTCCCTAGTTTGAGAAACCTTTGATGTGGCTTATCGCCAAGGAAATTTCAAATCGCATGACACTAAATAAATAAATAAAAATATTCTCCGAAAGAAGAAAGTGTTTCTTTTCTGTTCTTTATGTACAGAATCATATCAAGACTATGGTGTTAAAGGGACACTGTAAACATAAAGCTCATTCTTTTTAAAGATTGATTTTTTTCTTACTTCTGTTATAGCACCTTAGATTATTCAAACGGAATGCATTTTTTCAAAAATCTAGGGACAAATTTTGTGGTCTTAACTCAGTTAAAAGTCTCATTAAAACCAGTGAGAGGGACCATAGGATTCTGTTCCTAATTTGTTTTTGCACCATTTATTCTACCAATTTGCTTTTTGTGGGTTTTTTTGTGTTTTTTTTAATATTATTATTATTTCCTTTGCAATTCACACAGTTTAGGAGTAGCGTGGTCAGTTTCTCATTCTGTTACCATCAGTTTTGCTTTCTGGTCCTCATGAACTAGAGCAGTGTTGCTGATTGAAGTCTTGGTACTGCAGAGAAATGTTTAAATCCCCCCCCTCCCCCCATAAGCAACTGTATTGGTATTTAATTTTTAAAGGAATTATTTTTTTTCCACACCTTTTGGCCTCAAACGTTGACAGTGTCTCTTTAAATGCAGAAGAAAAGTGTATTCTTGTTTTCCAGGTAAACTGTAAATGGAAACTAATCCCAGCATTGACGGATCCTAGGTTCATACTCAAGTGTTCTGTTTCCCCATTAGCATAACAGAGGGTTGCATGCTTAGCAAGTGGAGAAAAGGTCTCAAAGGGCCAAATTTCATCCTTGGATGCCACATGTGGATCCCATTGAAGATCATTGGAGGTGTCCGTGTATCTCCAAGGGCTGAATTTGTGTCCTGAAGTTTGGCTGTCCCTACAGAGGTGCTGCCCCCCATTCACATAGATACCTCCCACGCAGCATCCAAGCATAATGCAGAGTTAGTTCTCCCTGAGCACTAGACTATGGAGCCAACTCAGTGCTTCATGTCCCCAAGAGGGCAGAACTAGTGGGTTGAGGGGGTGGCCGAAATCCTGCCCCATCACACTGTTGCTAACAACTGAAGGAAATGTACAGTCTGCTGCCCACAGGCAGAATGCTGAAGATCACCTACACTCCGCCACGACTACCTCCCCTGCTTCTCTTCCCTGCAGGGTTCCACATCGGTACAAGGACACAACTAGGAATCAACAGTAGGTATCCAAACAGTAGCTTCCAAAGAGTTTACAGTGACACATTGTCTAGGTCAAGTGGGCTTTAACTAGCATGACTGAGGATTTGTTTCTTCATCGCAAGAGCTTGCAATGGAACATGGTAGGAAGCAAGGATGCTCTGATCCAGCATTGGCTGTTTGTCCAAAGAACAGCACCGCGCCACCAATATTGGGTGGCGGATGATTAGCATGCTAATTTGTATGAAACCAGGCAGAAAATGTTGCTAGGTGGCACTCAGAATTTGTGTTCTGCATGTTGCATAGTCTATAAAGATGATAGGCAAGTTGCTGACAGAATAATATTATAAGGTGATGTACTACATGCAGGTCATAAAGGATTTAGTTTTAGGGCTTCAGGCTAAAATCCCACTCCTGAAGTTTATTTCTCAACGTTATTCCAGTAATGAGCTTTTTGATTTTTTTTCTCCCTACCACTATTAAGATTTACTGAGGAACTGCCTAAATTCTCAGCACATATTTCCAAGGAATGACTATATCAAGCAAGGAAAGGGGACAGTTGGGAGCGGAGAGGGGAAGCAGTTTCTTGAGCCCTTCCAATACTAAATGTTGCGTGAAGCATCTTGCATGCTTTCGGGCACCGTAGAAATAAACCACAGCAACACTAATAATAATAAATACTAGGGTATTCTGCAGCAGGGGCCATACTTCTCCATTTTCCAACAGTGTTTTGGACTATTCATTGTGTTTATATTGGCTGTACTAAGCTGGGCACCATGGGACCCTGGTCCGTGACAGAGAGGTCGCAGGTGCTACAGTAATACAAATATATAATAATGATTATTATTCTATACACAAGGATCTCCCTAACTCTTCTTTTCACAGCCCCCAACTCAGGAAATCACTTAAGCATATGCTTAAGCACTATCCTCCTTCAAGAGATGCTTTTCTGAATTGGGGTGACCCCGATCATGCCTTTGTGATACTTCTTCCTTCTAGCATCATCCAAAATATGAGGTGCAGCAGTTCTGAGACAATTAGAAGCACATTTAAACAAGAGAAACCTAAACCTAAAGATGTCTCTCTAGGTTGTATAAAACACTAAAAAAAAAGGGGGGGGGAGAACAAAATTGTAAAACCATTAAAAAGCTGCCAATTGGACAGCATGGGGAAAGCAGTTCAATCCCATGTTGGTTTGTTTTACTTTTTTCTTTTTCTTTAAGCTATTTCTTAAAATAATAAATGCACATGAAGTGTTAAATATGTATATACTGTATTTCAAAAAATTAAAAAAAAATTCAAACGAATGGGGCACAAGATTGTTCTATAAGTTGTGCTGGCTAATTTTTAGTTTGTATTCATAAGTGGTTTTTAAAAGCCTTTTTTAAAGTGTAATTTGCATGTTCTACTTTGATTGTATGTAAACATATTTTAGAGCAAAAAATGTATTTGTATTTTATTGAATATAGAGGCAAGAGAAAAAAACCTTGTACATTGTTTGAAATGTTCTTTTTGTAACAGTTTTTATTCATGAAGCATTTTTGTACATTTAAAAATGGATATGGACTTGGTGTTATTTGAGGCTTAGGTACATCTGGCATGCTTTAATGTCATGCTCCTTCATGATCTTAGATGTTGGTTTTTAAACATTTTTTTCTAAAACAAAGCTCAGTCTTTTGGCTACCAAGTCTGGTTAGCACAGTGTAGAGCACTTAACTAAAAAAAAAAAGAAAAAAAAAGAAAAAAAAAAGAAAAGAAAAGAAAAAAAGTAATCCTATTCATATGTTATTCATTGTGTGAAATTAAAGGAATTCAATTCAGTCTAACATGAGTTGTGAATTCTTTTGTCTTATTTTCCATCTGTTTCACATCACTGAGGAGTTTAATAGCTTTTGGATACCAATACCATGCACTCACAAGCCCTCTTTATGGTAATGGAGAAAAACATGCTTCAGTTCTCTTTTTTTTCCAGAACGTCCTTAAAAGTGTAAAAAAAAAAAAAGAAAGAAAGAAAGAAAGAAAGAAATGTCATGTGTTATGGGCCTCATTTTCCAAAGTCCCTTCAGAATTTGTGTCTGGAGAGCTAGGCCTGTGACTCCTGGGGCACAAACACCCACTGACCCAGATTGTGCCCCCTAGAAAAATGCCTACCACATGGAAACATGGATCAGCTACCTTCACATCATGGTATCCCTTGCTCTAGAAACCATGGAGTCCTCTCCTGGTGGCCCATGACCTTTGCTGAAGGAAGAGAGCGACTCAGATCGGGGGGAGGAGTGGGTAGCACAGGGATGGGTGACAGGAGGATGCATTTCCTCCCATTCTGGCCCCTCACTTTCTGTCCTCGGGGCTCCCAATGACCAGGTTGAACTTCTAGTGCATCCCATTAAGATGCACTGCCAGCAAGGTGTGGAAAGTTGCCTGCTGGCCAGCATGAATGACCCTGGCCTCCCAAAGTTTCCACATCATCTCTGCTGATCCTCGGGGCACCACCAGCTTTGTGGGTGGCTGCACAGCCTTTTGCATGGAGAGCAAATCCATTCCCCCCGATAGGCTAATGTATTGAGAGCTTCGCTTTGGGTTCCCCACAGAGATTCCTTCCCCCAAAGCAACTGCCTGTGGGTTTTCCAAGGGGAGAGAGTGGCGCTGGACTTATCTGCACAAATGAGCTTCCAGTTCCTCCACCACCCCACAAATTGCACTCCAGAGTCAATGGAAGTTCTATAAGCAGCGTGACTAGATGCTCATGACCCTGTCTTTTTTTGATGGGTGCAAGCAAACATGCACACAATGTAAGGCCAATCCCACTGTCATTGAATCAATGGCAAGACACCCATTGACCTTAGTGGAAACAAGGACAAGACCCTTCAGAGTACCAAGATATTGCAGTGATTAGCATTTTTAGCGAACAGCTTCATGTTAAAAACATATATGTTTGGCCCTATATGTACAATTAGAGGACTACATCAACACGGAGCTAAAATTTAAGCCAGGAACTACTATTTACAAGGAAATATAGAAACCATGGTGTGAAAATAAAACCCATTACACAACACCTTTGGAGAGAACTGAGAATCTGCATGACTAAGATTTGGTAGTGATGTACTAAATGACCTCTAGGTCTTTCTTTTATGTGACCTGTGAGAATAACTGGTATGACAAAATAAGACGAGATGTTAGAGGTTGATTTTTTAGGCTTATTCTAGAAAGCGTTAATATATTAGTGATGCTTAGAAACACGAAGGTTCGATGAGAAATTTTTGATTAATCATTTTTTCTTGAAAAATGCCAGTTCAAAACTGAAACCATTTCCAAAACAGGGAACAAGGTCAGTTTTGACAAATCTCCCAATTTGAAAGTGAGGAATTTTTTTAAAGTGTTTAAAAAGTTAAACATTTTCAATATGAAAAATTCCAATTTTCCAGTCCAAAATGACTTTTAAAAAAAATATTAAGCCAATTGTACTGAAAGAAAAAGTTGAAATCTAAATGAAACATTTTGCTTGACCTGACCTGATTTTTCCCCCCAGTTTTTTAATTCACAATTTTTTTTTTTAGATTAATGATTTTGTTCCCATTTGGGATGGTCAGTATTTTTTAATTCTCTAAAATATTTGATGGAGAGGAGAACCATTTCCTGCCCATCAATAGCTATTACAGAGATGGCTCTACAAATTCCTACATTAGACTAGAGTAGTTAACAGACTAAGGGTGAAAGCTGGCCCTGCTGAAATCTGTGGGAGTGTGAGAGGGTATACAAACCCCACACAGGGCAACAAAGGGTTAAGGAGATGCTCTGGGCTCAGCCAGCCCTTCCCCCCTGCCCCCACTCCCTCCACACACACACACCTGTAAGAGATTCACAGACTGGAGGAGCAGTTAAAAGGGGCAGAGCAGCTCATTTGTGGGCAGACCAGGGAAGAGAAAGGACATTTACCTTGCAGCTCCTGAGGGAAAGCAGGATCTCTCCTATCAACAAGTGCCTGAAGGTCCCTCCCAGAGGGAAGCGGGACCTGCTTCTGATACACCCTGAGAGGGAGGCATTTCCCCCTCTCAAATACTCAGTTTGTTTGTGTTAGTTTCCCTTGTTTCGTTTATGGACTATCCCAGAAGGAGAGAGACTTGGAACTGACCTGAGCTGGCATGAGAGGAAAGAAGGAGAGTGCCACCATGCCATACCTGGCCGTGAAGAGGTGTCAAGCAGTAAACTGACCCCCCCTCTACATTTTCTGGTTACAGACTGTGAACTTTGGACACTGGAGAAGTTGTCGGAAGTGGCCAAGGAGGGCAGTCTTAAGGTTCTCCTTTATGTCAGACCCTTTTGTAGGCCACACAAGGCCCTGGGCCTGAGCCCAGTGGAGTGCAAGGGCCTGAGCTCCCCTACCACACTCCCATAGGGCCTAATCCTGACCACTAGGCAATGTTCCCCACAACAGACGATGATTGCATGGAGTTTTGACATTGACGTCTGTGGAGACCAGATTACACCCCAGGACTTTGGTCTCACCTGTACTACTGAGCTACTCTGTCATTTAGGACCAAATCCTTAGCTTGTGCAAACTCCATTGATTTCAATACCAGTTTGCAGCCATTGAAGAGCTGCCCCTTAATCTTTCTGTGCTTTGTTTCTCCCATTTGTCAAACAATGTTTTGTGAAAAATGTTTTGAGACCCTTCGATGACTTATGCTATAGAAGTACAAAGTATTGTTGTCACTTTGAGGCCAGTAAGAGACAGCCTACTATTTAAAGAATATAGAGTTTTGCTAGAAGACAGAAGACAACAAATAATATGTTCTGAAACCACATTACTCCAGTAAAGTCAATGAGGCTACTAAAATGAAATCAGAATTGGGCAACTGGGGAGTGGCAGGGTTCTAGCAAGCAAGTATGGAGGCAGGTTCTTAGGGAATGAAAGGTACATTAGAGGTTGAGGACATCTGTTCATTGTTTTGGAACCTATTGTGAGTCTTACAAATTTTGAGGGCTCGATTGTGCAAATGGCACAAAGCCCTATGTAGTGGGAAGCGTGGAACCGCATCAACACTCTGATACCATTTGTGCCCCAGGAAACACAACTCCCTTCGTTGTTTGGTGCTCAGAAGGTAGGTGAATTCTGTAGCAGCCACTTGGCCAGCATGGATTTGTCCTTTATTGTGCTGGCCTTGGTCTATGGACCATTGCATTGTGGGATGGCCCTGATGCCTTCCTGGCCCTTTACAGGTGATTTGCTCTATAAGGGTTGAGAAATCCCCGATCAACTGTTTTGACTGGCCTTTGGGTGACCTATGCAAGCATTTTGTGGCAGGTGAGGGAGGAGACTTCTGGTGTGCCACCACACGCATCCATGTGATGGACAATTCCAATCTGGCTTTTAAAGCTTAGCTATATATAATGGTTGAAATCCTTACTCCATTGAAGACAATGGGAGATTTGCCACTGACTTCACTGGGGCCAAGATTTCACCCAATGCTTCTGTACTGTTATTTGTGTACTCAAATGTCTCTTACAGTTCTCCCTTTCCCTGTTATGATCTTTGTGTACCAAAACTATACCTATTTCAAGCAGACAAATGATGAACAAACCCCAAACTGCTGACAAGGTAAAGGCAGGTGAGAGAGAGAGAACATTTTGGGGGGGGGGTAATTTTGTGATCATGGCAGGAACGCAATTTGAAAAGGGATTAAAAGTGAGCTGTGAAGGAAGCCAGTGATGATGATCTGGCAGAGCAGCACAAAGAAAAGCACTCTGTTTTCAAGAAGGCAGCGAAAAAAGCACATTTGAAGAGGACGCACGGGTAGAAATGAGCTCAGAGACACGAAAGGACATTTGGCGGAGGGAGGGAGAGAGGGAGAGAGACTGAAGGGTATAAAGATGTAGGTCATGGAGAAAGCATAAAAAATGAGGGTTGCATCAGGGAGAGGAGGAGGCAGCTTGCTCACTTAGGAGGATTTTATCACTTGTTTTCCAAGCTGACACATAAGCCATTATTTATTCTCATTAAACAGCCCCAGTCTTAATGTAGAGCAGTTAATGATCATTAGTCCACAACCATCTCTCTTTAAACTGCTTATTTATATTTCTTTTAAAGTAATTAATCTTTCCAAGTTGAAGTATTGACACTTACCGGTGTCCCACAATCCTGGTCAATGATCAGCATGTGATGATGATGTAGGTGTGGTAACAAAGATTGCAGTTGTGCCAAACCCTCCTTACAGCCAGCGCCTACAACGGGCGCATCCTCTGCTGGTGTAAACTGTCATAGCTCCATTGAAATCAACAGAGCTTTCACATTTTACCCCAGCTGAGCATCTTCCCCATGGGAGCTAGGACAACTTATATTAGTTGAGGCTCCACCCTCCAGGTGTTATGGGGTCTGCTGGAGTTGCCACTTTCTCATCTTTATTATTTTATTCTTACACCTTTTTATTTCAAATGAAAACAAACTGATACATCAAGACACAGGTTAGGTCTTCCAAATGCCCATCTCACTGAGTGGTTTGGCCCATTTCTGCTCCCAATGACTTCCGTGGAGCTCTAGTCTTTCTGTTTGCCTCAGTTTACCATTTGTCATGCTTGCTGACTCTGCAGGAGTGTCAATTAACATTGGTAAAGGGTTGGGAGATCCTTGTATCAAAGGTGCGATCTAAGAGCTCATTTTTATTATGGCGTTCACAACAGGATGTTCTGTCTTGGTTTGCCATTTTCTTAATTTTTTTAACCATGAAAAATGAGACTGTGTAGTATACGCAGCATAGTGGAAATGAGTCTTAAAACCAGAATAAGATGTTTTTATTTCCTTCGTTTATTGCCGCCAGATGCTGCCACTACCCCCATCCTTCATTGCCTCAAAAATAACATGCAATGAAATCCTTTCTCTGCTAAACTACCTCTCAATAGTTTTCAAACATTGGTATTCATTCCCCTAGGGTTGGATTTTTGAAAGTCTCACTTTCAAAAAGACTTTGCTCCTGTCTCCCTTAGGTGCATTTGATAATCCCACCCATAAGCACTTGGATGGGGGTTATATTGGTCCAGGAGAATGTCTTTGTGACATTCTTGTCACTGGACTCATCAGGTTTAATGGCATTGAGATTCAGAGCACAGATGGAGCAAGGATGTTGTGGTTGAAGCAGAGAAAGAGGAGGAGGGGGAAACCCCAACTTTGTTCCGTCTGACTTAGATTCAGATGCTGAGAAAATCATTACAAAGTACATTGTGCATAATGACCTGATGCAGTGACAGAATGTTCAATTTTCTCATTAGACTCCTAGAAGTGTATGTGTGTGAGAGCGGCATGCACATAAATCGCATAGCCTTTCCCAGTCTCAGCCAACCTGTGTATCTGCCTCTGTTCCAGGAAATGGTAGCTTTGAAAGACCATATCAAAAAAGTACATTGTGTTTCCTGCACATCCTGCTTTATTGGAGGTTAATTCCTTCTGACGCATGCAGTCTGTTGCTGCCAATTAAGTCAAATGTATTTTACGCTTTACTCTTCTGTTGCCTTAAAGGCTTTTGTTGGAAAATATTTAATAAATAAAACTTGCCAAACATTGTTAAATGATATGGTGTGATGATTTGGAATAAGCATCCAGAGTTTCCTAAATGGGGCGGGTCGGAAGGGGGGTTCTGGAACCAGACCCAGCAGTTTAATATCCAGCTGACAACCCCACTGTTTATCTCTTGCTAGGGGATCTTTGTAACAGCAGAAACCTAGACTTCAGTTTGTGCAAGGCATGGGAAGTTTTGTCTCATGAAATGAAATAACAGGCAGAACAAGAAAAATCACGTCTTCGCCTTAGAAGAGTGGGTCTGATTTGCCACCTTATGCAAAATGCTATCAGATCACTATGGGGATCAAATCACTTTGCAATTGGTGTAAACCAATGTATATGGAAGAAGATAGTGGACAATAATCATCTCCAGTATTTTCAGGCCCTTGCTGCTCTTCACCATCTGAAACATGGTTCTTGGGATCCTGTACCTCATAGAGGATTCAATTTTGCCCATTAAAATTGTAAGTATTGATGGTGGCACTTGGGAAAATGACAATGGCTTATATTTTATCTATTATAATATAGTATATATTATACCATATACTGTATATTATACAAACACAAGACAAGCTTACAATCTAAATAGACAAGATGGGCCCAGGATGGAAGAGGAAACAGCCAGAGAGAGGTAAAGTGGCTTAGCAGAGGTTACACAGCAGGCCAATGGGAAGAGCTGGGCCTACTGTCTACTGACTCTAGGTCATGCTATGTCCCCACTAGCTCCTATTTTAGTGTCATATTTTATCATAAAGTAATTTGCTCATGTAAGTCCCAGGGCTAGAAGATCTAGAGATGATGGTGCTCTTTGATCCCTCCGTTTGGGCGTAGAGGAAAAACTAGCTCTAGCCAGCTTAATTTACTTGAATTATAGTGTATTTTACCCATAATTGCACTCACTGAGTTTACTAAGGGCTAAATTCTGACTTCCAGAGTGCTTGGTTCAGGGTGAAAAACCCTGTCTGCAGAGGGGGAAATCAGATGTTAACATCTGTTTCTGCCTGCAAATCCATGGAGAGACCATTCCATGGACTTTCTGGGGCAGGACCTACTGCAGCTAGGGCCTGCATAAATGTGAGTAAGCTTCCTGACCCAAACATGGCAGATACACATTCTGTAACCCCCATGCAGATTATTATGTGTATGGGTTAGGATGAGGGTTTCCAACATGAATACAACTTTGTAAAATGCACTAGGTTACACATGGACTAAATGCTGGTGAGGTATTACTGTTTCATCAGCATTAGTTTGGGATGGTCTCATCAACAAGGCCAAAGTCAATTTTGAAATCTGAAGAAATTCCCTTGGGAAAACTGATCAGTAATGCCCCTGGCCTTTGTTTTTATAGAGTGGCATCCTTTATTTGGAAAGGGAGGGTGTGGCCAATCAGTAGATGGGTTTGTGACACGGTCAGCAATACAGCTGCCTTTTTAAACCTTACTTATGAGCATCCCGAATACAATATCCAACAGATGCTGAAGGGTCATAAGGCAGCACTAAGGCAAGATCCTGCCAAAATAGGTAGAAGGGTCTATTGCCCATACGAAAAAAGGATGTGATGGTAGTGGCGAGTTGGTTAGGCATAATACCTATTCTCATCTGTCGGCGCAACAGGAGGAGCATCTATTGTATCTGATTTCCAAACCCAATATTCTTTTCCAATAAAACTATATGTCATGAATTCTTGTTGGGTTCCTAATTGGTTCCCTTTCTCCTATGACGACGGCTTCAGGATGAACTCATATCGGAGGAACTCCTGTTACTTCATATGACTTGTCTAGAATTTAAGGAAGTGACTCATTCCTTCACTTAGGGTTGTCACTGTTTCCAGACACACACAGACTATATGGAAATCTTTGGCCAAAGGCAGGGATAAATCTGTTTTGGTATTCCCTTATTCTTTATCTGTCTAGGATGGATAGATTTGTAGAGTTTCAGTCAGCTGGGATTTTCTTTTCTTTTTTTACCTCCAACATTGGGCAACATTTTAGGGTAAATTTACCAGACCTAAATAATAATATAATATATGGAGATATACCTGTCTCATAGAACTGGAAGGGACTCCAAAAGGTCATTGAGTCCAGCCCCCCGCCTTCACTAGCAGGACCAAGTACCGTCCCTCACAGATTATTTTGCCCCAGATCCCTGGGTTTAGCAGGCCAATGCTCAAACCACTGAGCTATCCCTCCACCTGCTCCAGAACAATTATTTAGTTTCCTTAGGTATTAAGTTGTTTGTCTATAAATAAGAGCAGTGGGTGGGAAAAGTGAAACGTTATGGACAGTGCCACAGGAAATTACAGGGCGTGTGTCCAGTTTAGTGTGTCATTGGGAAGACATCTCATAAAGAGGCCCAGACAGAAGGCCAACATAAGGCCTCTGAACCTCTGACATCTAACTTGACCCCTTGGCTTTCATAAGACTTGTGATGGCTACAAAGGGTTGAAGTTCACCCTAAGTGCAGAACAAAGAGAAATGTGCAGGAATTGTGGTAAACACCACTGATCATTCCGCCCCCAATCTGCAGGAAGTAGCACAATATCACCGGCCGTTAGGACTAAATCCCTTTCCTACCGAAGTCAGTAGCAAAACTTGCATTCACTTCAAAAAGATTTAGTCCTTGGGGCCCAACCCAGAGCACAGTGCCCAGTCCAAGCAACCTGGTTATGGAAAAGATGCACAGGAAGACTAGAGTAACCTCCCCATTCCTCCAATTCTGCCTGCCCCTCTGGAGAGGTCAGCCAATCAGGAAACAGAAACAACACCGTGTGACTTAAATGACCATTGCAAAAATCAAATTGCATGTTTCTATAAGTAGTTTGCAAACAGTAGATAACTTGAATAGGTTTGTAAAAACTATTCATCAAGCCATTCTGAATCATGAAGACATTTGGAAAAATTGTGATGGGAACACTGGAATGGAAAAGAAGGGCTGACTTTGTCAAACAAATTGTTTCCAATGCATAGCTGAACCAGCTCTACACACATTTATTTAAAGTCAGTGTGTTTAGCCTTACATGTCGGCACTGGAGATCAAACCCAAAGTTCATTCCCAAGTTAGTCTCAGAATTCCACGTGAATCAGTCAGTCACCATGCTGGGCTTCTTTCCAAAACCTCTCGCTCCTCCAAGAGAAAACAAAACTTCACACTTTAGTTGTTTTCAGAGCTCTATTCTACTACACAGGCAGACTAGCCCTTCTGACTCCTAGCCCTGGTCTTTGTGGCCATATCAGCTGTATCAATAGGCCAGTTGATCTCCTTAAAGAGACTCTCCAAGTGGAGTGCCCAGTGAATTGCCACCTGTCATCGGCTGGCTGGCGAGCATCCACCTCTGAATTTCAAAGTGCACCCCACCAGAGTGAAGGCACCTTTCTTGCTGATCTCACATAGCTGTAAGGCAGCCACATGGAGTATTATCCTCTGACCTTCCTTAAACATTGTGAACTTGACATGGCAGCAAGAGCAGATGCTGTCATATTGTAGTATTATAACCTATCATTTAAACCAGATGACTGGAGGATAGTTAATATAACTCCAATTTTAAAAAGGCTCCAGAGGCGATCCTGGCAATTACAGGCCCGTGAGCCTAACTTCAGTACCAGGCAAATTGGTTGAAACTATAGTAAAGAACAGAATTATCAGACACCTAGATGAACATGATTTGTTGGGGAAGAGTCAGCATGGTTTTTGTAAAGGGAAATCATGCCTCACTAATCTACTAGACTTCTTTGAGGGACCAACAAGCATGTTGATAAGGGTGATCTAATGGACACAGCGTATTTAGATTTTCAGAAAGCCTTTGACAAGGTCTCTCACCAAAGGCTCTTAAGGAAAGTAAGCAGTCATGGGATAAGAAGGAAGGTCCTCTCATGGATCAGTAACTGGTTAAAAGATAGGAAACAAAGGATAGGAATAAATTGTCAGTTTTCAGAATGGAGACAGGTAAATAGTGGTGTCTGTACTGGGAGTAGTATTGTTCAATATAGTCATAAATGATCTGTAAAACGGGATAAACAGTGAGGTGGCAAAATTTGGAAACTACTCAAGATAGTAAAGTCCAAAGCTGACTGCAAAGCGTTACACAGGGATCTCACAAAACTGAGTGACTGGCAACAAAATGCCAGATGAAATTCAATGCTGATAAATGCAAAGTAATGCACATTGGAAAACATAATCTCAACTATACATATAAAATGATGGGGGTCTAAATTAGCTGTTACTACTCAAGAGAGAAATCTTGGAGTCATTGTGGATAGTTCTCTGAAAACACCCACTCTATGTGCAGCAGCAGTCAAAAAACCAAACAGAATGTTAGGAATCATTGGGAAAGGGATAGATAACAAGAAAGAAAATATCATATTGCCTCTATATAAATCCATGGTACACCCACATTGTGAATACTGCATGCAGCTCTGGTCCCCCCCTTATCAAAAAAGATATATTGGAATTGGGAAAGGTACATAGAAGGGCAACAAAAATTATTAGGGGTATGGAATAACTAATATTTGAGGAGAGGTTAAGAGGACTGGGACTTTTCAGATTGGAAACGAGATAACTAAGGGAGTAGCAGGTATGACAGAGGTCTATAAAATCGTGGCCGGAGTAGAGAAAGTAGATAAGGAAGTGTTATTTACTCCATCTCATAACACAAGAACTAGGGGTCACCAAATGCAATGAATAGGCAGCAGGTTCAAAACAAACAAAAAGACGTATTTCTTCACACAACACACAGTCAACCTGTGGAACTCTTTGCCAGAGGATGGTGTGAAGGCCACGACTATAACAGGGTCCAAGTTCATGGAGAATAGGTCCATCAATGATTCCACCTGTTATTTGCAGGACGATTACTATGAGGTCACATTTTCCTATAGTCTGCATTATGCTCTCACTGTACATTATTAGATTCTGCCTGCTTTTTGTAAAGAGTGTACTCTAGTCCAAGTCAGCCGGAGGTATCGCATTGAAGGAGGCCAGTATCCAGCTGAAATTGCACAGGTTATTTCCCTAGTAACGCTCTTGCATGCATGGAAGTTGGAATTGTTCATTGTTGCTTTCCTGCCCTGACAGCCTGAACCAGCTATGGCCTCAGATTCAAGAAGAGAGTCAGGATGTTATCATCGCAGTCTTGCACAAGTCTGACTGAATCTTTCTGAGATCTTCCTCTGCTCTTGCAGACACTGCTAACATGGTTCAACTTGCCACATGCCTTGTGTGACAATCAGGGTTCAGACATGCCAAATGAAGAACAGGGGACTGAACCACAAAGATTAAGCAATTGAATCAATTGGTCGTATACAATGTTATTGTGTATAAATATATGTTGAGTAAAGTTTCTATGAACATTAGTAACATTCTGAACTTTATGGTCATTATGAGATACGTCTGCAGACTGTGGTTATGAATTTTTATATATATAAAACTGGGTTCAGAAAGTTTTACTGCCACCTCACAGTAGGGCAATGCTCAGCCAGGCAGGGAGGGCCTGCCTCTCCAACCAGACCAGACTAGTTCCAAGCACCTAGCATTGTACAACCCAGGGAAAGACAAATGATGGGCCATTAGGCTTAAGGGAAAAACAATTTGAGACATTCCTACTAGAATTTCCTCACCCTAAATAACCATGTGTAGTGGGTTGATTACCCGCTCTTGCCCTGAGGGGTTTAAAAAACAGCCTGGCAGGGCTTGAAAGCTGCAGCTCTAAAAGCTGGGCTGATTGGGGAAGTGGCTGCAGCTGGGCCACACCCTAATCAGGCCACAGCTGGCCTGTATAAAAAGGCCAGGGAAGCCAGCAGCAAACAGTCTCCCTCTGCCTGTAGAGGGAGAAGGGCCTGGCTGGAGGGACCTGAGCAGAGTACCTGAGTGGTGCAGGGCTGGGGAACGGCAGAGGAGCTGGGGAGCTCCAGCCTGGAAAGCCCCAGGATGCAGCCTAGCAGAAGGCCAACAGGTACTGGGGGTTGCAGAGGGTAGCCCAGGGGTAGGCCAAGGCAGCAGGTCCAAACCCCTTTGTCTGTGATGAGTGGCTGATACTGCAGTCTGCCCCAGTGAAGGGGGGCTAGATGGAGACTAGGCAGTAGCCAAAACTGAGGCAAAGTGGGGATAGTGGGTTGGGGTTTCCCAGGGAGAGGGAGACCCAGATTGGTGGGGTTAAAGGGCACAGGGGTCCAGGGAGGGACACAGTGGGGCAAGAGGACAGATGGGTCACCGGCCTGCAGAGGGTGCTCCTGGCTGGCAGTGAGCTAATTCCTGAGGACAACCAGCAGGAGGTGCCACAGGGCAGAGTCTGCTCATCTACACCAGGAGTCATCATGCCAGGAAGTGGGGATGCTAGGGGGAAAGAAACCTTTCCAAAAGAGTCTTGAAACTGAAGTCCCCACCAGAGCTGAGGGAAAGTTCTGAAGGTGGTGGTGGGGGCATCTGTGAAGGTTGGATCCCCTCTTGGGCTAGGAGACATGCCAGGAAACTGCTCAAAGGCAAAAGGGGACTTGTAGTGGAAAAGGGAATTTATCTCCTATAAAAGTGTAAAGCCTGAAGTTGCCTGGTTATGTTAATTTTCAGTGTAACCTGTGTGCATTTGCTTTTCCTTACTATTTCATTTTTTAATCTGATTTTTCTATTAATTAAACGCTGTGTTTATTTTTACCCTTTGCAGGTCTTTGGAAAATAAACTGTGTGGAGTGTGTGTACCAAAGCAAACTGATAACTGGAGGTGGGGTGGGGGAGCAGGTTTCACTCCTTCAGGGGTGATGAACCAGATGGGGAAAAGTCCGAGTGTCTGGTAGTTAAGAACATGGACTAGAGGGATTTGGGGGAGATTCAGGACCAGAGGAGCTATTAGGATCACTTTGTGAGGAGCAAGTAACAAGGCTGGTGGAAGACAGGGTGAGACCTTTATACTTGTGGGCTGGCTACTGGTGTCAGGGCTCTGAGCCATAGTAGCATAAGTTGAAGGCACCTGACCTTGCAAGGCAAGCAGTGACAGAACTCATACTGTTCTGGGTGATCCCCACAACAGTACACCTTGCAATGCTGTGCTAGTGTGGGGCTCTTCTCTATTAGCCACTCATGCTGCCTCTCACAGTGAGCACATATCTGTGGGTATAGAACCGTGACCATCTGCTCTCTTTTGCTGTTGTCTCACTGCATGTATTGCTGGTGGTGCTGTGCCTCCTAGGGTTTTCATCCTTTTTCTTGACGCTTTCGCTGCATGCCCTGTGTCTAAGCATCTGTGTAATGTGAGATCGCCTTCCTGGAGCAGCTGCTTCTGCAAGTGGTGATTTCAAGTGCTGAGTCCCGAATTACGGAGTCCATCCAGTCCCCAAAATCATATGTAGCAGGCAGTGTGGTGAAGCAGTAGTATAGGGAACCTCCCCTTCCCTTGAGATTGGTCACTAGTTAACAGCCTGTGTTGCTCCACAGTTTTGTTTTTCTTTGAGGAGAAATGGGTTCCCAACAGCTCCTAGCCTGCTGTGAGGCTTGAGGCAGTGCTGAGCTTCTGAATGAGCAGATCTCTCTGCCTCATTCCCCATTAAGGCAAAATAATAGTTTTACTTTCCTGCTGTTGTCACCCTCCTGTGTGGCCAGGTCTTTGTACGGCTCAAACTCTTCCTTCCACCACATCCACGCCTGGGCTAGTCTGTACCTGGAAATACCAGGTCTCTGGAGGGCTTTAGACCATATGCCACGGCTCATGCTGCCAGCTGCTGCACTGCAAGACCTCACAGCTCAGGCACTGCCCCCATGTTTCATTTGCAAAGAGTGAAGCCAAATGCAGATTGATTTGAACAAGTGGCTGAGTTGCTTCCAGCCTAACTCCCTGTGTTAACAGGGCACCAGGAAATAACAGTACTTCCAGAGAACATGGGGCCCTGGAACTCTGAGTTCCACTGATCATGATGCAACACCCACCGTCCAGAAGAGAATACCACTTGCCAGTCACCGCCAGTAGGATCTACACTGACACCAACTCTAAGAAGCATGGTGGTTCTTTACCATACAGTAACTGTAACTGTTTGAGATGTTGTTGTCAGTGTGGATCATATGATCTGTCCTCCAACCACACTTTTCAAAGTCCTCAGTTACACAGGCAAGGGAACTGAGGGGAAGCCAGGGCCATCCCAACCTTCATGCTCCCCTGTGTGAACACAAAGAGGCTCAGGGTGCATGTGCATCCTGATGGACACAGTTATCAAAAAGAATCTTGTGTTACGCAAGCAATGTGCATGCTTACCTATGGTGGGATCCACCCTGACTACAACATCTCAAAGAACCACAGTTATTCTAGGGTAAATAACTGGTTGGTTGGTTTGTTTGGGGGTATTCTGTGTGTTTCCAGAACTGATAGAGCTGGACAGGGTGACTCCTGGATGGGCCAGAATCATGCAAAAATTGGATGTAGCAGTCGTTAGGCATCATTAGCTGTTTGAAGCTATTCAGGTTGTTTCCATTGTGGGCAAGGAACCTGGCAGGACACACCTAGAACCACTCTCAGAGTGGAACCAGCGGGAACCCAGCAGGAGATATAATAGTTTATAAATTAGGGGGAGTAGGAGCCAATCTGAAAAACTCAACTGTGGGGAAGCACAAGGCCCAGAAATCTCAAGTGGAAGGGTTACATTCCAGGGACTCTGCCAGTGTGTTGTATTTAAACTGAAGGCTCCCTCACCCCACTGCAGAAGAAGGAGAGGCTTAGAATTGCTGCAGGCTGCCTACGTTGTAGACTGTCCTTGAAAAGATTCAGGAAGAGTTTGAAGTAGACTGTGATAAGCATTTGTGTAGACTTTGTGACAAGCATTTAAGGAGCTAGTGAGCCTTATGGAAGGTTTGGACAGCATTCCCTATATAGACAGAGCAGGGTAAATCCTCCCAGAGAAGAGCCATAGGGGACCATATGCATAGTTACATGTTGCATTTGAATTGGTGGTAGTAACAAGTACTAAAACTTGGGGTGGGGGGGAAATCCCCTGAAAGTGTTAACTTTAGAAAGTTGTTCCTGGCAATATTCAGAATGATTTCACTGGGGCTGTCTGCCCCCACTTGTGTGCGTTCTAGGGCTGAGCAACCCATCAGAGCTGCTGCAGGCAGAGCTCTACCCCTCCCCCAGCCCTCACCAAACTATTCTCACAGGTGAGGAGGAGGGAGTGAAAGAACCCAGTAGCTCAGGGGGGAGCTCCTCTTATCCTCCCTGCAGCACCTGCCTGGGAAAAGCCTCTGGAGCTGCCGCCAGCCAGCCAGGGAGGGGCAGTGGCGATCCTGCTTCAGCCCCACGTGGGGATGAAGAGGCTCAGAAGGAGCACAGGTGGGGCTGGAAGGCTGACCTTGTGGGGTTGGGGAGAGGCTGGGCTGGGGCCAGGCAGATGATGGGGTGAGAGCTCCTGCAGCAGGGGCCAGAATCCATTTCCCCAATAAACATGGGAGTGTGGGCAACACTAATTGTCATACAGAGTGGGGATGGGCCAGGGGAGTTCTAAAAGCCACAAGACAAAGCATCTCCTCTGCCTATATAGTCTTTTTAACAAACTCATGATTATTGGGCTGCGATGTTATCTGATGAAAATATGACCATATAGATCATTGTTGCAACCACTGTTATAATGGCAACAAATCTTGTACAAAATGTGGCATGTAAGGGCAACAAATCTTGTACAAAATGTGGCATGTAAGATGTCTGGGGAAAGGTTATGATTTTTGAATAAGATCATGCTATCTGTATGCATGATCAGTTTTGTATTTGAAGTTATGAGTATTGGCTCTATACCTGGATTTCAAATGTTTGCTCCTGGGGTACCGCCCACAAGGTAGCTAGTCAGCACAGTTTGGAGGGACTAGTCAAATTAATTGACTCATCAAGAAACACTGAACTGACAATGGACTGTAGGAGATGCTCATGTACACTGAATGGTCTGTTCTGTAAAGGTGCTGTTTGAGGTATAGGTAACAGCTTCTACTGTGTCCAAACCTTCATGCGTGGACATGTGACTTGCCTATGTGACTCCAAACACTATCTTGTCACCTGTAATTTTCCACTAACTGTGCTGAAGGCTTTGTTTGAAACAATGGGTTCCCTCCACATGGCAGAAGATATAAGGCCCTGGAAACCCCTCCATTTTGCCTCTATCCTGCTCCAGGATTATAAAATTGTATTAATGGGAGCATTCTAACCGAGGCATTGAGGACTTTCCAACGATTTGGAAGCAGTCAGAGTCTTGACTTAAGCCAGCAGTTTATTTCATCACTGCTACAAGCCTGAACCAAGAACTTTGCATTTATTGTATGTATTTGATTCTCTTAACCAATTTTTAACTCTGACCTTTCTTTTTTTATAAATAATCCTTTAGATTTTAGATACTAAAGGATTGGCAGCAGCATGATTTTTGGGTAAGATCCAAGTTATATTTTGACCTGGGTGTGTGGCTGGTCCTTTGGGATCAGCAGTCTGGTTGTAAAGATCCACTCCTCTCTAAATCCAGTGTTTTTGGTGGTGACATAAGAATTGAGATGCTCAAGGAAACTCCTTTTATGCCTACTTGTTAGCTAGTGTGGTGAAACAGACGTTAATTTTTGTTGCTGGTTTGGTATATCTCATGGAAGAATAACAACCAGTTTGGGTTGTTTGCCCTGTTTCTCAACAGTTTGTCCTGAGTTTGGCATTCAGTTGTGACCCAAGAAGGCACTGTTACATGGGGGGCCTGACTAATGGTTTTGATCTCTTGAGGATGCAATACTAGGTATGATCTCAGTAGCGGGGGTGGCGGGGTGGCTGAGAGCCAGGAGCAGGTTTTTTGGTAGCTGGCTGAGTTGGGCAGTGTTATGTCATCAAGTCACGGGGAGTTTTTGTGTAGGCTTTTTTCATTTATTCACATCTAAAGAAGTAAGTATCAATTTAATTATTGTAAATGCGACAGATCTCTAGATACAGATCAGACATTTGGGTCTGTATCCTTTTCCTCTTTGCTGTTTCATTACTGAGCTGATTATCCCACTGTGACTCCACCCATGTTTAAATCCCATGCTGACTTTTTTTGGGGGGGCGGAAGGGGTGGTAGAGATTGCTGCATTGACTCCTTTTGTGGCCTCCTCACACTTACATGGGGCAATTGCCAGGAAGTAGAATCAGCACAGTGCATGTCGTTGACTTGGAAAAATAAACCACCCACTCAGGGCCTGATCCTTCAATTGCATCCCCAGCCGTGTAATCTATTTGACAGGCTCACCTGATGTTTTCTTGCCACACAAGTTAGCAGGTACAAACTGACATTTGTTGACAGAAAGTGCTTTGCAACTTGTTGTACAGTTTCAGAATATGTTCTATAGAATTATACAATTAATAGAACAGAATTTAGCTTTAATGGGACACGAGCAGACATTTGGGGAAACATACCTTTCTCGCCACACTTGTAGGCAGAATTCCTTCTTATACAAGCTCACCTTTATAATTTGCATTACAGCCCCTTCCCATAAGCCTCTGCCAGGATCAAGACTCTATTATGCAGGACATTATATATACACACAGTCCCTGCCTCAAAGAGCTGGCTGGTAAATATGACTCATAACATGACAAGCAGCTGGGAGCAGGAAGGCTAGCTGAGGGATTAGGGTGCTAGGTGGGGACTTTGGAATCCTGTGAGTTCCCTGCTTCCCCAGACCAAGTCATTAGCTTCTCTAAGCCTCAGTTCCCCATCGGTGACATGGAGAAAATAGCACTGCCCTATCTTACCAGGGGTGTTGTGAGGAGAAATACATTAAAAGATTGAAGGGTTCAGATACTGTGGTAAAAGGGGCCATATAAGTACCTGATACATTTAGAGAGTGAAACAATCAGTGAATGGGAGAGGGAAAGGCACAGGAACCCATGATTATATACACTAAGCATGTGAACAGCTATCAGTGGTTCTCAAACTATTGTACTGATGACCCCTTTCACACAGCAAACGTCTGAGTGCGACCCCCCCGTCATATACATTAAAAATACTGTTTTATATTTAACATGATTATAAATGCTGGAGCAAAGCAGGGTTTGCAACCCCCCCACGTAATAGCCTAGTTTGAGAACCACTGACACAAATAAATAAAATAGACATTGCCCAGTCTGGTCAGCTGTTTCCAACTGCCAGTTTGCCGCTGGCCTCACTTTAGAGTGGACCTCGAGGGTGGATTTGAAGGAGGAGAGTAGTGGCTTGAGGGATGGATTAGTTTTGGAGAGGGTGTTCCATGCCAAAGGGGCAGCATGGAAGGAAGCCTGGAGTCACATGGGAAGAAGTGGGCAAATGAGCACTCAGGGATGGCATTGGTGGCAAAGCAGAGGAGGCAGGGGCAGCCAAGTAAGATGAGAGAATGGATATGCAGGGAGGAAAAACTGTGACAGGCAAAAATTGGATTTGATGCAGTGGAGAATGAGCAAAAGCTGTGACAAGCGTGGCCAGAACAATTGGCCAGGAAATGAAATTTTGCAGGAGCACCAATTGGGGCAAGGTGTGTGCTAGGAAGGTCAAACAGCTAGAGGCTGAAGTAGTCAAGATGGGAGATGATGAGGTCTTGGATGAGTGTTGTAGTGGTGTGAAGAGATTGGAACTGAGCTGTGCCATGGAGGAAGAAGTGTCATTGTTGGAACATGGTCTGGAGCAAGAGAGACAATGCAGCCAAAGATGACCCACTGGTTACAGGCCTGATGCGAGTGAGACATAAGATGGGATTGTACACAGAGGTAGAGAGAAATGGAAGCCGGGAGGGGTGGGGGAAGGGCAAGAAGAAGAATTCAGTTTTGACCATGTTAAGCTTATATTGACAGCAAGACAAGAGAAGTTGTTGGAGAGACACAAGCGGGAGAGACAGATTAGAGATGAAGAATTAGACTGTGAACCACCAGTGTTAGCTGTCACTGGTTAAAATCAAACTAATTGTAGGGTTGGGATTTTTCATGAGAGCAAGTGTGCTGCATAGGGTGACCAGATGTCCTGATTTTATAGGGACAGTCCTGATATTTGGGGCTTTGTCTTATATAGGTGCCTATTAGCCCCTACCCCTTTCCTATTTTTTTTTCACATTTGCTGTCTGGTCACCCTAAGTGTGCATGATGCTAGTCTGTTTAGAATTACAGAAGACCCTCTTGTTTCTACACTTCTCCTTTCCAGGAACATTGTATTGTATCGTAGATTAGTGTGTGTGTGGTTTTTTTGTTTTTTTTGTGTGGAAAGCAATGGCATTTTTTTTCTTTATCAACTGCAGCCATTTAATTACTTACTTTCTTTTCTGATATACTGAATTATTTTTAGCTTCAATGGCTGGTTGTGGTGGTGGTTGTGTGTTGGTTTTTTTTCCCAATATGCTGTTAAAATAATATGCAGAAAATCCCTGGAGGGTTAATGGCTACCTAATCCACTCCAATGGAGAGGTAGACAGTATGCTGTTGGTTATTAACTAGGGCTGTCAATCACAGTTAACTAATGCAAATAACTCATGATAAATATTTGATTTAAAAAAATAACCAATCACAATTTTAATTGCACTGTTAAACAATAGAATACCAATTGAAATGTATTAAATGTTTTGAATTTTTTCTACGTTTTCATATATATAGTATCTGTGTTGTAATTGTAATAAAAATACACTTTGATTTCACATATTTGCACTGTAAAAGATAAGCAAAAGAAATATTTTCCAATTCATCTCATACAAGTACTGTAGTGCACTTTCACAACAAGAGTGCAACTTACAAATGTGCATTTCTTTTTGTTACATAACTGCACTCAGCAACAAAATGATGTAAAACTTCAGAGCCTACAAGTCCATTCAGTCCTACTTCTTGTTCAACCAATCACTTAAACAAGTTTGTTTACATTTATAGGAGATAATGCTACCCTCTTCCCACTTTCTGGTGACATTGTAATTAAGAACAGGCATTTGCATGGCACTTTTGTAGCCAGCATTGCAAGTTAATTACATGTGAGATATGCTAAACATTTGTATGCCCCTTCATGCTTTGGCCAGCGTTCCAGAGGACATGCTTCCATGCTGATGAAGCTTGTTTTAAAAATAATGCACTAATTAAATTTGTGACTGAACTCCTTGAGTGAGAACTGTATGTCCCCAGCTCTGTTTTACCCACGTTCTGCCATATATTTCATGGAATAGCAGTCTCAGATGATAACTCAGCACATGTTCACTTTAAGAACACTTTCACTGCAGATTTCACAAAACACAAAGAAGGTAGCGGTGTGAGATTTCTAAAGATAGCTACTCCACTCGACCCAAGGTTTAAGAATTGGAAGTGCCTTCCAAAATCCACAAGGGATGAGGTGTGGAGCATGCTTTCAGAAGCCGTAACAGAACAACACTCTGATGCGGAAACTACAGAACCTGAACCACCAAAAAAGAAAATCAGCCTTCTGCTGGTGGCATCTGACTCAGATAATGAAAATGAACATGTCGGTTGTTACCAGCTTTGCCCGTTCCTTTGGGGTACGCTCACTTATTAGGGTTAGTCTTCGGAGAGGGCGGGTGGTCTTCTGTAATTCTATCAATGTGCTGCTTGTGTCACTTGTGCTCTCATACGGAGCTCTACATCTCCCTTCTGCAAGTTCCCTCCCATTGGAGCTATTCTGCAGGACCTCAGTTCCTTAGGGCTGGGTTCTTCCAGCCCCAGAATCAGACAAACACACTAACAGAGCATGTCTGAGAGGACTGGGTTACTCAGCACTCAAAAGCTGACCCCATATGTCTGTGGACGCAGTAGGATGGGTCAAGCAGGACTTCCAAGCTGCCACCCTCATATAACCCAAGTTCAGCATGTCCCTATCCCCGCTTTCACATTACAATTTTTCTGGTAATAACCCACTTGATGAGCAAATGCCACATGATTTTTGGGTGCTGCAGGGATCTTTAGCTTAGGGATGAGGAGCTTTGCTGCAGAGAGAGAAAATGAAGGGACCAGCTTAACCATGAAAGTGGTTATTACCTGGTAATAAATAATACAAAGGAAGCCAAGCAAACAAAACAGTTATAATATTAAATCTAACTTAAATTTGATTACAAAAGTCAGATTTAGAAAACTATAACTGATCACACAAGTCAGGGTCAGAAGGCTATACCTAGAGAGAGAGCTGGGTTCTCACCACTCCGTGACGCTTGAATTGATCGGGATTCCCAGGTGGTGGTGGTGGTAGCTGAGGGTCTGCAGTGCTGGAGACAGGCAGAGCCCCCAGCATGATCAGTCAGGAGAAAATGAAGTTCCAATGGAACTTGTGCAGATTTTGGATCCAGGCATCAGAGCACTTACTTGAGCGTGGGAGGGGCTTTTGTAGGGAAAGAAGAGTGGGTCAAGGAGGAACATTAGATTTATTTATGGGTAAACTGATGGCTCAAGGTTCTTTGGTTCAGGCTAGACAATAGGAGCTGATCATTCCTGGCTATGGGTAGTGTTCCCTCAAGGGAGCTCACACTGTAATTAGGCAGCTTCAGTATTTTGGATACCAATAGAGGATTTATTACTAGAATTGGTCTGATACCTGCACCCACCCAGATCAGTAGTTATGGGTTCGTTAACACCTGGAGCAGAGATTCCCCCATCATGCAGTGCTTCCCTGCTTTTCTGGTCCCAGCGTTCTGTGTGGTTCTTGCCTTGGAATCTCTGTTCTCCATTCTGTGTGCTAATGGAGGTGCCTCCATTGCAAATGAGGCTAGGGGAGTTTCCTTAATCCTGTCACCCTTGTCCAGAGGGGTTTAGGTGGGTCGTCCACTGCCTTTTCATTGCTTTTTCTATGTCTTTCTTCTGATCGGCTTTGGTTCAAGCAGAGGCTGGGAGGGAGATTGTCTGACTCACAAAAGACTGGTTGGGTACTGCACCCTGGTTCCCCAAAAACACAAAGCTGATAGGTAATACGGCCTGCACTGTTTTGGATTTATTGAGCATAACCCATCATCAGCATGGATGCATATCCCCTGGAATGGTGATTGAAGCATGAAGGGACATATGAATCTTTAGTGCATCTGGCATGTAAATATCTTGCAATACCGGCTACAAGAGTGCCATGAGAACACCTGTTCTCACTTTCAGATGACATTGTAAACAAGAAGTGGGCAGCATTATCTCTTGCAAATGTAAACAAACTTGTTTGTCTTAGCAATTGGCTGAACAAGAAGTAGGACTGAGTGGACTTGCAGGCTCTACAATTTTACATTGCATTCAAAAATAAAACAGGTACATAATTCTACATTTGTAAGTTCAACTTTCATGATAAAGAGATTGCACTACAGTTCTTGTATTAGATTAATTGAAAAATACTATTTCTTTTGCTTTTTTTACAGTGCAAATGCTTGTAATCAAAAATAAATATAAAGTGATCTCTGTACACTTTGTAATCTGTTTTGTAATTGAAATCTATATATTTGAAAATGTAGAAAACATCAAAAATATTTAAATATATTCATTTAACAGCATGATTAATCACGATTAATTTTTTTAATCGCTTGACAGCCCTATTAAGAACACTTTTCACAACTTTTAAAGTGTCACTCTTGAAGTGTCAAGTCAGAGTGCCATAGCTCTCAACAAACGGGCAGTTTAAGATCCCCCTCCAGGTGATGGAGAGCAATGCAGTACTGCAAGCTCCTGAGTCATTTTTTTACACTGAAAAAACTAAAATCTAGTGTGCCGCTTTCTGATGAGATTCATCCAAAGCAAACCACGCCTGCCTGCCTCACCAGTCAACATTTAATAGGGGAAATCAGCTATTCACAGAACCAGCATACACTGAGCTGGATTCACTGCAGGTTGCCTGCAATCAGAGCCATGCCAGGAAAGATGGAGCTGGAGCTCCAACCCAGAAAGCAAGAGTCCATCTGGACAGGGGTAAGGGCAAAGGACCCAGAAAATTCAGCACCACTTCTCAGGCAGCCGCAAGCAGCAGAGTGCCAGCTGTTAGTCATAGCTGCTCTCTCCTGGCACAATCTCTTGGAGAGAGAAGCGGCAGTAGATGGGTGCCTTGCCTTTTTTTTTTTTTAAAGTCAGACACTGTTTTCTGGAGAAAATAGCAACATTGTATCCTTGGCCAAATTCAATATAAATTGATGCAATGACACATACAGATTTTCTGCAGTCATATTCACTGTTCTCACACACACACACACACACACACACACACACGCTTTTCTAGAGACACGTTGCGAATATTTTTGTGGGGGCAGCTTTCAAGCCTAGTAAGAGAAAGGGGGCAGGCAGCCTCAGGGTAATCATGCAATCTGTGAGCTGCAGGAAGCCATTAGAGATGGAGGCGGGGTCTGTGCTCAGTGTTGAAATTTGGATTTGATGCATAAAGATGATCACCACCAATGAACAAACATTCTGACCCAATGGAAGTAACTATAGTGGATGGCCAGTTGGTCCCAGGGAAATGGACACATGATTTAATGTCCACTTGATATTAAGGCATGTGATTCCACTTCTCAGTGGGATTCTTTATGAATTAACAGACTCGTCAGTATGTCTTTGAGCTGCTCACTTGATGCTGTTCCGACAGAATGAGTAACAGAAATAATCTGATGTCCATCAGTTAAGATGTAAGAGAATGTTAACTTCTGTGATGCCTATTGAAACATTATTCCACAAGCCCCGCTTGTCCAGTGATTCTATTGAGTTTAATGGATTTTCAGGTGATCTCTCCTGATAACTCGTGATATTCTGTTTCATAATCCACAACACTGGCAATTTATTAATATCATCAGTATCACTATTATTTACTGAGACATGTTAGTGTGTATAAACAGAGAAAATGGCCCTCAAAGGGTTTCATGATAGGAGAGCCTATACAATCCAGACACAAAATAGACCAGGGATGAGAAGGTCTGGTCCCAGAGTGCTGCTGAGAGCTCTTCTAAATAACTAGAGATGATTGGGAGTTTCATTGCTGTTCAAAAGTAAGGAGTTGAGACATTTTCCCATGCACAGGATTAAACTGATACCCACTGAAGTAAATGACAAAAATGTCCATTGATTTCAGTGAGAGCAGGCATGTGTCCCAAGTGTGAGCACTGGAAGGAACTGTCTTGCAGGGCATGTTGTCATATGGGCACACACATACAAATGATGATGGGTGCAGTATAAATGCCTAGACAGACAGGTTTGATTAGATATGCTGGGTATTTTTAACTTTCCTCTGCAGACTTCAGCAAGGTCCATCAGTTGGTCACATCCCACATAATCAGCTTCCATAGGATGACACCCCTGGGGACAGATGCAGGTATTGGTCAGGGCCACCCAGAGGATTCAGGGGGCCTGGGGCAAAGCAATTTCGAGGCCCCCTTCCATTAAAAAAAGTTGCAATACTATAGAATATTATATTCTCATGGGGGTGCCCCTGCGGGGCCTGGGGCAAATTGCCCCACTTGCGCCCCCCGCCCCGCTCCCCGGGCGGCCCTGGTATTGGTCTACTTTGGTTCTATCAGTTTGAATTACTTCTGCCTGCAATACCAGTGCAAGATCTAGAAGCATCAGCCAACAAACTACATGTTGCATATGGAGCTAGTGTAAGTAGAATTTACCTGGGCTACTTTTTGTGGCTGGTTCAGCGTTTCTCTGACCACAACAATAAATATTCATAGCTGTGATTTAAACAAAAGGTGGCAGCCTCTGTGTTTATTTAGATTTAATGGTCCATTTATTGTGTCTCATTCTCCTAGTCAGAGATAATTATTTTTTAATTAATCTTGCATAAACAATCTATATCCTTTGTGGAACTGGCTATTTAAAAAAGCATTTATCATGGCAAATGCGCATATGCCAAACTGCAAATCACACACTGTCTGCTTATTTAGCTATAGCAACCTTACGTTAATTTTGCATGTTGGTTATTTGTTAGCTGCATCAGGAAAAGGAGGAGAAGGGGGCATAAGGTATCCATTCTACATTGTTGTTTCCTTATAGGAAAGGCCAGGAAAAAGGGTTTGGCAATGGACCTTGACATCAGTAATGCACAAATTCATCATTTATCAGCTCCCTAGGTAATTTAGCTTCAACTACAATGAACAATCTCAGCATTGACAAATGGTCTTACTATGTTCCCCCAACAAAAGTAGTTTTGTAAGAGGCTTGGCCTGATGGAACTATGTGTTCTTCAGTAATAACTGGACGTCCCAGGCAAGCCTTTATAATTAATTGCCACTATTACCACTTTTCAGCTATTGCTTCAATTAGAAACATAACTAGGTGCAAGTGGTGTTCTCAGCGCAGTAAAAACTAGAGAGATGGGAAAAATCTGTTCTAGCAGAGTATGCAGATAGTTTGTCCTTCTGCCAGCAGAAGATCATGCTCTCTTCAGTGTATTCTCCATTGCTTTGTTTAGTCTAGTTATAAATTATGCTACGGATGGGGGGCTCCCAGAACTTTCCTTGGGAAAATATTCTACAGTCTCAAGCAGGGGTTTTCAACCTTTTTTCATTTGAGGACCCCTAAAAAATTTCAACTGGAGTTGCAAGCCCCTCTGGAAATCTTAGACACAGTCTGCACATCCCTGGGCTCTGCAGACCACAGGTTGGCCATTTGGGCTAAAAGCCTCCAACCAGACAAAGGCATAAAATATCCAGTGAATGGAAACTGAAGCTAGACAAATTCAGACTTAAAAATCATTAGGGGTCAAACGAGCTCCTCAGCCAGCTATTTTAAAACTCTTCCATGTAAGTTATCTGAACCCCTGGATTTTAAAAATGTCTAAATCCAGTAGTTTCTGTTTAACATCCTCCTGAGATACTAGTGGAATTGAAATGGTGTTATGATATGATATGACTCCATCATCTGATTTTTTTTTCCCCACATACAGAACAGAAATATTTATAGAACACTTCCACCTTTTCTGCCATATTGATGATTCTACTATTTCCATCTAATAATGGACCAATACCATCATCTGGATTCTTTTAGTTTTGAATATATTTTAAAAAACTCCCTTTTTTAATAATCCTTAACTCTGCTGGCAGTCGTTTAGGTACAGATGCTCATGACTTGATCCCATAGTAACGTACAGGCAGAATAAAGACCAGACCAGTAAAAAATATACATGGTGCTTTAACAGGGCCAATTTCACAAAGATGAGCCAAATCAGCTAGGAGGAGGAATTTGATCCGAAAAACTGTGACCGGTAATTGGGAATTATTGAATCATAGTAATATACGTCTAGAAGGGACCTCAAGAAGCTATCGAGTCCAGGCCCCCCTTACCCCATGCTGAGGCAAGACCGAGTAAATGTAGTTGACTATAGCCCTTGGAAGCTGATTCCAGCACTTTACTACCCTCATAGTTAGAAAGTCTTCCCTAAGCGTTAACCTAAATCTCCCTTGCTTTGGATCGGCCCATTACTTCTTGTCCTAGCCTCATTGGACATGGAAAACTATTGCTGTCTTCTTTATAACAGTCTTCAAATACATTAAGGGCTGTTATCAGGCCCCCTTCACCCCCTTTCCCCCCACACACTGTCTCCTTTTCTCAATACAAGTGCAGGTTTTTAACCTTTCCTCCTAGGTCAGGTTTTCTAAACATTTTATCATTTTTGTGTTAGACTCATAGACTTTAAGGTCAGACGGGACCATTATGATAATCTACTCTGACCTGAACATTGCAGACCACAGAACCTCACCCACCCTCTCCTGAAATAGACTCCTAACCTCTGGCTGAGTTACTGAAGTCCTCAAATCACAGTTTAAGGACTTCAAGTTACAGAGAATTCACCGTTTACACTAGTTTAAGCCAGCAAGTGACCCATGCTTCAGAGGAAGGTGAAAAACCCAGAAAGTCTCTGCCAATCTGATTCTGAGGAAAATTCCTTCCTGACCCCAAATATGGCGATCAGTCAGAACCAGAGAATGTGAGCAAGACCCACAAGGCAGATACCTGGGAAGGAATTATCTGTAGTCACTCAGAGCCCTCCCCATCTAGTGTCCTGTCAACCACGGTTGGGAGTTTTTGCTATTGGCAGTTGCCATTGGGGCCGCATGCCATTGTAGGCAGTCCCATCATACCATCTCCTTAATAAACTTATCAAAAAGACAAAAACACTGAATCACCCCAGGGTGAATACTTTTCATGAAATGATCACTCCATATCTGACCTCTCAGTCCTCATCCTCAGAGGAAACCTGCACACCTTCAAAAGATGAACCTGCGATTTTAATTTTTTAGACACTAAAAATCATGGACTGAATAAAGATGCCTGATTTATTAGAACGATCTATAACCCACTAACCATTCTTTGTCCTGCTGAGGTGCTAACTGTCCCCTTCCCCTTAACTGATCTCTTACAATATCTCTTAAATCCTTTTGCTAAATACTCTTCTCCACCTTGCATTTAGCTGTGTCACTGAGTACCTTTCCCAGACTTCAAGAAAAGCTCTGTGTAAGCTCAAAATTTTTTTCACCAATAGAAGTTAGTCCAATAAAAGATATTTCTTCACCCACTTTATCTCTGTAAGATAGATGTTAACAGCAACCCAATTAAAGCTGGGCTGGAAAATGGCCTGAAGTATGAATATAATATAGTTTAGATTATGCATGCAAAATTGCTGATACGTTGTGATATTGTCAAAGCTTCTCACAAAGTCCATTTAAAAACAGTCATTAATTCAAGCAGATTACACTGATTTTGTGCAAACCACTTGGTTGCCACTGACTTGAGATTTTTTTGCTCAGGTTCAGTGATCCTCAGCCTATGGATCCCAAGTTGTACCATAGCTACAGATGGGGAGCTCTTCTCGGATTTGAGCAAGATTTCTGTGCGCTGTAGCGATTGCCTTGAGGAAACAAGGTAATTTAAAACAAAACCACAAAAAGACAGACCAAGGTGCACACAGTGACTGTCATGGGTACCAGCGAGTCATGTTGATTTATCTGGACTTCTTGAAAATGAAGCAGTCCCAGAAAGCCTGGATAGCTCTGAATACAGACCCTGATTCAGCCATCCATCTGTATCCAGCAAAGCATTAAAGCACATGGTTAACTGCTTTGCCAAGCAGGGATGGACTTAAGCACCTGCTTAAATGCTTCACTGAATTGGAGGCACAATGAAGAGGTTTGGTATTGGCCTCGCAAGCCCTAAGCCATGCACTGGAGTGGCTGTCTGGGACACAGGGGTTTTTGAAAGCGTTTCATGAGAAGGATAGAAAACACTTCCCTCTCATCATGAGCCACCTGGGCTGAGGCAGGTTTGCAAACCCACGTGGAAGAAGTTTGCGCTGCTGATTCCCATGTCGTGCCTGTTCTGGGGCTGGAGACCTTCAAGCAGCAGAGCTGTCACTCCAGCACTTTGCAGCAGCATTAAATTCACACTTTAAAAAAAGAAGACAGTAGTAAGGGATTAGCACGTAGTGATTTCCAGTTTCCCCCTCCTCCTTCCCCCATTGGTATTCCTCCCCCATAATTTCAATGCTGCTGCCTTCTAGCAATGCCTCCTGTGAGATTCTCGGTCTACTCTGGCTCTTCACAATTTTAGCAGCAGCGGCCTTTCCCATCGGTAAAAGTAATGAAATGCCACCCACTGCATGAAAATTGCAGACAATTTCTGGTGACATTGATCAGCCGTGCGCTCCCAAGAGCGATTTCCTGTAATATTTCTGTTTCTTTTGTGCACTCAAAACATCTTGAAAGGATATAATCATCACCATCGTACGGAGCTGTCAGGATGAAGCTGGAATTTATGGTGTTGGAGTTTCTTGGAGAAGATGAGGATGGAGAAAGATCTCCTGGGTCATCTATGAGGAACTCAAATAGTATCATGATGGGGCCCATGTAAACAGGTAGACAGAGATCTCTAGCGCAGTCGTTTCCAACCAATGCTAGTCCAGGGTCTTGTTGCACTAGATCGCCCCTCACTTTCTCAATTATGAGTTTCTTTGTGGGGCACTGTTGTAGCACCTTTCCTTGCTGGACAAGTTCACATTGCTGAAAAAGTCTTGAAACTTGGGATTTCTTGTTGTGTGAAGCCAAGCACTCCACAAGTGGTGTTCATAATGTTTGGTTGGCTTTTGCATGTATTCTAAGAGATCCTTTGACATACGGGTGATTTGTTGGTGGCTTTTTTTTCTTTCATTTTGCTCGTTCAGCAATGTTTGTAAGCCATCTCTGAGTTGAGTATGGGAAAGGAATGAGGAGTTGTTTCAAACAGAAATGAAAAAAAAGGTGCTTTTGCTTCAGAAAGGCTTGAAGTGAAGTCCTATTTCTCAGAGCCCTGTCTAATTAAAATTAAAAATGCCAATGATCAGAATCTTTTGCCATGGGGAAGTTGCAACTACACCCAGAGACTGTGTATCTATTGCCTTTACAAGAGAGAGTGTTCTGTGTTAAGGTGGGACATTAAAGTCAGCTCCTGCTGTGCAGAAAACAGGCTGAATCAAGCGAGGCATTTGGGCTCACTAATCTGGTTTGTATTATTTCTCTCTCCACCCTAGTACACGACCTTTAGAAACTTGGATTGATATCCTATAGGACTAAAATGCCAACAAAATTTTTGAGCAAAATTTAGAATTCTTTTAGGTACAGCAGTAAAAGTATCATTATACTAAGATACAGTACCCACTCATTTAATTGTGTATTTCAATGTTTACATGAATGTATTGCTCATGAAAAGTGCCAGACTACAGCTTTGGACATCGAAGTCTTTTATTTATCCATTTCCAGGCCAGGTCCTCAGCTGGATTTTGGCTTCAGTAGACCTTTGCCAATTTGCACATCACAAGCATCTGTCCCACCAAGTACTGTTTGGAAAGCATCAGTACAAATTTCCCCACGTTGCTCTGCTAATATGCTTCAACCCTTCTTTTAGCAGTAAGTGCGTAACTTGGTCCCCATGGCCCAATCAATCCTTTGTTCCCCTTCTAAGGAATCAATTAGTACCTACTTTTCAGGTGTAAGTCTCACTGTAGTTCCCAGTGGACAAATGCTATCCGCTTATTACACCCAGGGGCCACCAGTCACTAGATGGTATCCAGTTTCAGTCACTCCTGAGCCGGGCTGGATTTGAACAGCAGCAATCCCATCACTCTAAATCCCATTCCGAATCCCCACTTCTTTCCAGTTCCCCAAAAGATTTCTTTTCAATAAGATATCTGGGGGGAAGAGGGAAATAATGATTTAAAGGGGCAAATAGAAGGAAGTTTTCTTTGTCAATGTGTGGTTCCCTTTTTATCTCCAAGTGAAAAGTCCGGCTCTGATTCTCTAGAGTGACTCTAGGCCCATTGAAGTAAAAGGAAAGACTCTCATTGCCTTCAGTTGAGCCAGGATTTCACCCCTAATTCGAATGATACGTTTATCATCCTTTTCTTTTGCTTCTGGGAAGGGAAAAAAAAATAATTCAGCCATCCAGCGTTTTTCAGACCCAGCAGTTCAAGAGGGCAAAAGCGAGGGTTGCAATCTGAGGGCAAACTGCCTTTTTTAGAGACCTCCCAACTTGAATACAAAGCCGGGAGATGAAATCCTCTGTGAAATGAAAGAGCTGCACCCGCTGATGGGCCAAAATGAGACACCATCTAGGAGGATAAAAGAAAACAACAACAAAAAACTTTCCTCTCCAGCCTGGCCTCCCGCTGAGAAACTGAGATAGTGAGAGAACCGCTTCCCTGAAATATACCGGTTTTGCGGTAATACGATAATGCTGGGGCAGCAGAGTGTAAAGAAATGACTGAGCTGTTTGTTCATTTGTTTGTCTTATTTTTTCCAGAGAGGAAAATACACATTTTGCTCACATTAGATAATGAGCCTGAATTGTTTATGGAGTAAACCGGAGAAACATGCCCTAAAATAAATGGTTTTTAATCTTTCTCCCTGTTCTGTGTTCTGGGTACACTAGGTGCTAAATCTGGAAGCTTCCGTTTACTTTGATGTTGCTTTTGGATCATTTTTATCTTTTTTAAAAAAGAAAACTATATATCCTTTAAAAGACCCTGAGGCTAAGGAGCCAAAACCCCTGCTGGTGTAAATTGGCTCAGCTCCACTGACTTCAATTTACACTAGTGGGGAATTTGGTCCATTATGTCTGAACTGAATATTAAATACACTACTGGCTTCAGGATTCTGCAAGCGGCTGCTTATAAAAGTTTCAGCAGGCTTCAGAAATTCATCTGGGTGCACCTAGGGAGGGAAGCAAGTGGAATTTTTGTCTGTGTTTTACTGACAGCTTTGGATTTTGAAGTCTTGTGTTCATCTAGAGAACAGATACCATACAATCAGTGGCAGGGCAAGTTTCCCTAATGGTGGCCTGCCCTTCTGTCTTGACCTTGACTTGTACCCAAAGCGGGGAAGAGGATCATAGAATATTAGGGTGGGAAGGGACCTCAGGAGGTCAGCTAGTCCAACCCCCTGCTCAAAGCAGGACCAATTCCCAACTAAATCATCCCAGCCAGGGCTTTCTCAAGCCTGACCTTAAAAACTTCCAAGGAAGGAGATTCCACCACCTCCCTAAGTAACCCATTCCAGTGCTTCACCACCCTCCTAATGAGAGAGTTTTTCCTATATCCAACCTAAACCTCCCCCACTGCAACTTGAGACCATTGCTTCTTGTTCTGTCATCAGGTACCACTGAGAACAGCCTAGCTCCATCCTTTTTGGAACCCCCTTTTACGTAGTTGAAAGCAGCTATCAAATCCCCCCTCATTCTTCTCTTCTGCAGACTAAACAATCCCAGTTCCCTCAGCCTCTCCTCCTAAATCATGTGCTCCAGCCCCCTAATCATTTTTGTTGCCCTCTGCTGGACTCTTTCCAATTTCTCCACCTCCTTCTTGTAGTGTGGGGCCCAAAACTGGACACAGTACTCCAGATGAAGCCTCACCAATGCCAAATAGAGGGGAATGATCACGTCCCTTGATCTGCTGGCAATGCCCCTACTTATAGAGCCCAAAATGCCGTTAGTCTTCTTGGCAACTTGGCAACAAGGGCACACTGTCGACTCATATCCAGCTTCTCATCCACTGTAACCCCTAGGTCCTTTTCTGCAGAACTGCTGCCTAGCCAATCGGTCCCTAGTCTGTAACAGTGAATGGGATTCTTCCGTCCTAAGTGCAGGACTCTGCACTTGTCCTTGTTGAACCTCATCAGGTTTCTTTTGGCCCAATCCTCTAATTTGTCTAGGTCCC
Source organism: Mauremys mutica (assembly GCF_020497125.1). Lineage (NCBI taxonomy): Eukaryota > Metazoa > Chordata > Testudines > Geoemydidae > Mauremys > Mauremys mutica. The sequence goes on from NC_059077.1 coordinate 11,394,826, forward strand.
TCTGTATCGTATCCCTGCCCTCCAGTGTATCTACCACTCCTCCCAGTTTAGTGTCATCTGCAAACTTGCTGAGAGTGCAGTCCACGCCATCCTCCAGATCATTAATGAAGATATTGAACTAAACTGGCCCCAGGATCGACCCTTGGGGCACTCCGCTTATTACCGGCTGCCAACTAGACATGGAGCCATTGATCACTACCCACTGAGCCTGATGATGTAGCCAGCTTTCTATCCACCTTATAGTCCATTCATCCAGCCCATACTTCTTTAACTTGCTGTCAAGAATACTGTGGGAGACTGTATCAAAAGCTGCTAAAGTCAAGGAATAACACATCCACTGCTTTCCCCTCATCCACAGACCCAGTTATCTCCTCATAGAAGGCAATTAGGTTAGTCAGGCATGACTTGCCCTTAGTGAATCCATGCCGACTGTTCCTGATCAGGATAGCTCAGTCTCCATGCTCATTCATTCCTGGTAGCAAGTGTCTTGATTTGAACACCTGTCCAGTAAGAATTGGACTAACACAATCAAACTCATTTCACATAGGCTGCCCAGCAGCCATCCAGCCCAGATTAGCAGCACTCATGGGCTATCACCATAACTGCTGCGAATCTGTACTGGATTTGAGGTAACAGTCTGGAGACATTTCCCAATCCCTGATGTGGTATTAATCATTTGAGTTTTGTATAACTGAACAGGTGACTGTCTCAGCTTTTGCTGGGGAACTTCAAGGAGGTCTCAGGGATGTTTATTGCTAACATACACCCTAATTGAAGGAGAATATTAATTAAGCATTGCAGTTAAATAGTTAACAAAAATATAGTCTTAATCTGATTTAACAATCACTTCCCCTCTTATCTGCTAAACTTTTATTCTTTCATTCTTTTGTAATGATGTAATTTCACTAGATTGCCAGTTAGTCTGAGCTGCATAATATACCGTAGTCCTCTATGTGAACATAATGGTCCCTTCTGGCCTTTAAATCTATGTATCATCACACTCTTCAGGCATAGACAGGACCTGAATGTGTAATATTGAAAACAAACAGGAAGGGGTGGGGAAAGGTGGGAAGAGAAAGAGAGGAAAAACCTTTTTATATCACTAAAAGTAAGACAAAATCCACCCCACCTCCAGGTTACCTTCAGTTATGGCTTGTGACCTTCGTCTAACTGAAAACCACTTACAAAATATGCATAGGCGATGGGGTAACTTAACTTTGGGAAAGAGCACATGGTTGGTTTTCATGTATCAAACCAATCATCTGACTGTAAAGAGATGATGTCAGTGCAAAATGGTAAGCATTCCGCATCACTTGCTAATCATGTAAGTATAACTGCCTCAGAAGATGGATGAGTTTAAAGCTCTCATCCTAAGTAGCATCTGTGTGCCTCACAAACCACCCACATCACCCATGCTTGTATAGTTCTTAGTCTGTGCTCATGCAAGGCCCCAGCTTATACTGGGAAAGGTAAGTGGAAACGCTTGCATTACAGCTGGCTCTATCTAGTCGTATTAGGCTCTGATTTCATAAGCCCTGCATTCACTCAGCAAAACCTTCCTGGGAATACTTCTTAAACACCCTACCCACTCTGTAGAGGCTGATGGATCATGTGGCTGAAGCCTGAAAAGCCGTCGTCCTTTGTCCACATAAAGTCTGCTCTGAAAATCTTTTCTCAATGCCCTGAAAATGAAAAGAAAGATATTTCAAGTGTTTGTATTTCTTAAGTACACCTCTACCTCGATATAACGCTGTCCTCGGGAGCCAAAAAATCTTACCGGGTTATAGGTGAAACTGCGTTATATCGAACTTGCTTTGATCTGCTAAAGTGCGCAGCGCTCCGTCTCCCCCTCCCCCCCAAGGACTGCTTTACCGCGTTATATCCGAATTTGTGTTATATCAGGTCACGTTATATCGGGATAGAGGTGTATCTGATATTAGTTTTCTGTACCTGTCTTTTTCCAAAGGAGGCTATGAGTGGCAGGCTGCCCTTGTCTCCCAAAGGCAAAATGATATAGTGGCAGCCAGTTTTGAGATGTCACTCAGAGACTAAGTAACTGCAAATGGCCTCAGAGGGAAGGAAAAGCCTCAGTCTTGTTTCTTTTTATGCCAAATTGGTTGCGTTCCCATAGTTTAATAATAGAAATATAGGGCTGGAAGGGTCCTTGAGGAGTCACCAAGTCCAGCCCTCTGAGCTGAGACAGGACCAAGTAAACCTAGAGCATCCATGACAGATGTCTGTCCAACCTGCTGTCTTTAAAAACTTCCACTGATGGGGGATTCCATAAACTCCCTTGGAAGATTATTCCAGAATTTAACTACCCTTTCAGTTAGAAACATCTAACCTAAATCTGCCCTGCTGCAGATTAAGCCCATTACCTCTTGTTCCATCTTCAGGTGACAAAGAGGCCATTTGCTCAATATTCTCTTTTTAACAGCCCTCCACACATCTGAAAACTGCTCAGTCCACTGGCACTGTGGTTCACAACTGCCTTCCTCTACATCATGGATTCAGAAGCATCATGAGCTCATCGAATCAGTCCTCAGCAATGTAAGGGGCCAGATCGTCAACTGGTGTAAATCGGTATAGCTCCATGGATGTTAACGGAGCTTTGCCATTTTACGCTAGCTGGGGATCTTGCCTTGTACAGTTTATGCTTGTCACAGAACCTGCCATGACTGCATCATGAAAGGCCTGTTCTTGTACTCCTGATGGAGGCAGAACTCTCAGTGGAATAATGAGTGCTGTGTTTGATTAAAGAGTATGGGATGGAGCCCTTTGCTGTGGAAAGGGACTGGGGAAAATCTCCAGGTTTTTCAGTAAGTAAATAGGGAAGGAAGGAAAAGAACATATTCAAACCTCCTGTCAGAATGTTCTTGACATTGTTTACAAACTGCAGGCATCTTTTACTGCGAGTTTCATCCCCCAGAGATGACACTGGCGGGACCTGAAAGTGTCAGACTAGATGTTTGGAAAATGTGCTGGCTGCTTCAGGACACTGATTTATATTCAATCTGATCCTTTCCAGAAAACTGGCCCCTCTGAACAGAAGAACGCTAAAGCTACCACAACAAAAATATGTGTCATTGTCACTAAGCTAAAGGAAATGTGATGAGAACTCACTGTCACTCCAGGAACTTTTGATGTGGCTTCAGCTGCGGTGGAGAGCTAACTCCATAATACCTCCCCTCAGGCCATGCAAAAATAGGTTACCACAAAAAGTAATAATATCATCGTGTCTTTTGGTTAAGAGTCAGATAGGCTTGAATTTGATTTGACTAATATATATTACATAGCATAGAAGAAAGAGATAAGTGAGCCCCAGAGCACAGCCAAACCTTTCTGTCTGTTCCCATACCCTGCAGGCCAACACTGAGGTGAAGCTGCTGAGAGCATTTGAGTTGGCCTAGTTTGCTTCACAAACCATATACACAGCTATTATCACAATATGGGCTGAGTCCTCCCCTGTGCCCAGTCAGGGCTGCGTTCAGCAGAGGGAAGTTGCTAACGGGGCTGTTTGTGGCTTCCCAATCCTGATGCCAGTTCCAACTGTTCCCTGATATATTTAGAGAATCTGGCCCAAAGTGTGGCCTGAGGGACATACATAGGAGTAATGGGGAGGAACATAAGCAAAGTCAAATTTAGCACGCATGCCAGGATCTTTCCTGCTTTGTGGTGAGATCTCCTAAACAGTGGGAACACACTTCACCATGCAAAGTACATTAAAAACTGCATAGTTTCTTTTGGCCAACCTCCTACAACCAAAACATCGTTAAAAGGAGTTAAGGTTGCAATTATATTTCAATGGAATCTAGCAAACCTTTAAAAACAAACAAACAAACAAAAAACAACAGCCCTAACAACACACTTCCTCAATTAATATCATTCTTTATTTAATGTTTACATTGTGATAGCACTTCGACACCAACCAGGGCAGAGGCCAGAGCCCCACTGGGCTGGGTGCAGTACAAACATGATTGGCAGTCTCTGCCTCAAATAGCTCCCAGTTTAAAAGACAAGTCATAACGGGGGCTGGGAGTGGGAGGGAAGTGGAATGAGAAAAATATCAAGAAGTGAATTAGCCAATCAGGGGCATTAATCACAATGTACTATCTGCCTGGCTTTTACCAGACTATGGTTTACGGTACGCGTAACACAACAGGTAAATTCGGAAGGAGGATGCAATGCTGGCTTTATGGAGTTTTGGAGTTTTTCCCTGAGTTTGTGCACTTTGGGGACTAAATAACCTCAACAATCCTGAAATACTAGTTTAGAAAGGCATTTAGCCAATCGCCATAGCCACATAACCACCAATCATTATCACTCCAATCAATACTCTGTACCACCCACCTGATGTCCTAGCCTTGGAAAGTAAACGTCAGGAGGACTAATTTCGTTGTCAGTACCCCGATCTCTGGTATGTTATCCACGTATTTATTTGTACACTATAGTGAGCTATATCATAGTTACATTGAAATGTTCTGACTTGCACTTACATTGGCATGCAGGGAGGGAAGAGTGTATAAGATTTTTTCCCCTTTCTTTCATGGACCTCAGCCAGGTGCAGAGGCTGCTCTGACCTTAGTCCTTTGGCAGTAAACAGCATCCCAAATGGGATGGATGCAGGGCAAAGGCTCAGTCCCCCTTCCACAAGCTGACCGGCCACAGAATATCCCCCCAAATGCAGGATTGGCATCACAGGGTCTACAGATTTTTCTAAAGGATACAGGCAGTGTTTCTGCTCCCAAGACCTCTGGGTCCTAGAACACCTGCAGAGAGCTAAGGACATGGTCACAGAGGACTTGTGCCTCCAGACTGGCCCTGAGGGCCCTGGGCTTCCCTTTTATCATAAGCTGCACAAGTCCATGGGAGCTGATCAATGAAGTACTGTATAGGCAGTAGCTGTCCCTATCTTAAAGCAGGGGCTCCATGGTACAGAAGGATGCCTTGTAAATGTTAGATAGTGGTGTAGGTCTCTGGCTACATTCAGGACCTGTCCCTTGAGTCACATCAGGGCGTTTGTACTCGATGATTGCACTTCTTGTGCACTACCTCCATTTTAAGGCTTCTGTTACACCTTTTCATACTGTTGATGTGGAGATCACTTACCCCCAATATCTCTCTCCTTCCTTTCATACGTCACCTTAATGCTTCTGTATTTTCCTCCTCCCCTCTTGGGCCCATGTTTACATGGAAATATATTCACTGATTCCCTTTGCTTTTCTATTACAACCCCTCTACTGTGTTGTGCTCAAGAGGGGGTGGCAGTAAAGGAGGCTGGTTTCAGTAGGTTTTTAGTGTGTTTTCAATGTGGTTCCATTTATCGTGCTAAACACTTGGCAGTCTTAGTCATGCCGTGTCTCACAAAGGCGCTTTCAAATGAGTGCGCACACAGAGAGCTGCTGTCAGTTTTTCTCCCCGAGTATGATATGGAGGAGGTCTTGAAAGCTTTGTTTTCTTAGCTGGCAGTTAATCTTTCCAAACTTGGCCCCCTTTCTGAAATTAACTCATCGAATAATGGACAGGCTCCATTAAAGTGATGGAGATAGAAACTCTGCCCGTGTCTGACTAAGTGAGAAAACCATGCCAGTAACAGATCCAAAGAACACACTTGAGCTGTGACAAAGGATCTGTGCTAAAGAGGGCCAAGAATCTCCTCCTATTTGCTTCCATGAATTGATATTCTCTTTTGCATTCCGGGTACCCACATTTTTTTACTTAGGAAACTGGTTCTGCATTTCCTGATTGAATAGAGAGAAAAATCATTGGCAAACTTTTATGGCCACTTCTAACTACAATTTGCATCAGCTATCTTGAAACCCTCTTTGGTTTACTTTTTCCACACATTTTTGTGATCAAAGTCTCTGGACAGGGAGTCACGTAAATCTAGGTTCAATTCGCAGCCATGCCACCTACTTTCTGTGTGACCTCGGACACTTAATCTAGCTCTGCCTCAATTCCCCATCTCTAAAGCAAGAATAACCCTTCCCTTTCTCACAGAGGTGTTGGGAAGATAAATTCACTAATGTTTGTGAGTAAACATTATTATTTGCCTATTGCTATCACGAGGCTCATATATGCAAAACATAAATCTTAGGCCATGCCTCTGATTTGTTTAATTTTGGAGGGAAATTTGCTTTGTGATTAAGCAAAACTCTCTTTAGGTGGAAGCAGAAGCAGTTTGTAAAGGTTAGGGCTGAGGTTCTCAAACTTTTTCATAACACAATATCCTTTTTCTTTTAAGGATTAGCTCACTCCCCTCTCACCAGGATCTCCCTGAAACTCCCTACCCTTTACTGACCTGAGAAAGGAAGGGTGGACATGACAGCTGTTGGTGAACCTAAGTTTCAGCATCCCATTAGGGAACAAAAATAATAGCACATGAGTTTGAATAACTACAAATTTCAAAATTCAGATACTTTTGCTTGTTGCATATTGTTAGGTTTATGGTAAAGCTAAACTTTTCTGTACACCAGTGGAGAATAGGCATAGCGTGACCCTCCTCCAACATGACCCTTTCATGACACCCTACAGGTTCAAGGCCTTGAACTAGTACACTAGCACCAACAGGTGATGTTATCTACTGGCCATTTGCGCCAGTTTCTGGTCCTTTTGCATCTCCTAATGGTGCAAAGAGGCTGGATGTCAAAAGAGAATCTGTCTCAGTGTTTGTAAAGAGTTGTGCTGTTATATATGTGCTAACTATTTAAATACTTATTACATTTGACATATTGTTCTACCCACGTGTAAGAATTGCATATATTTTCTTGGGCCAAAATGGAAGGGCTCTGTCTTGAATAATGTAAATGTGAATCACAATACATTTTTGCCCCTATGCTGCATGTTCACCCATCATTTAAAAATAACTATTTTTTGAATAGTGGAACTTACGAGCCTGTTCTTAAACATGCTAATAGTCACATTTCCATGATCTTCATAATTCATGCCATGGAAATGGCCTGGAGAAACAGAAGCTGCCTGGCTCATCGGATCTTGCTGCATAACATAAGCTCTTAGGCTACTGTTGTTGAAAGTGGAATGGTTGGCTCCACTTTCTTTTGCAGCTGCAGCCCAAGGCAAAACAACAATACAAGTGCCAAACTCTATGTTCTTGGAGTGGTTTTTTTTGTTTGTTGAAAGTAAACTCAATTCAGCTTTGGCATCTAAGGGAGACCCCACATTAAAATGATAATCCTAGTATTGCGATGAGATGGGTTAGATGTGTGCCACCTTTATACTCATTACCATCCTCGTGATCAGAATGGATTTCTGTTGTAACAGGTTTTTGAAATGAGATACAAACTCATCTTAAATGCCTGAAGCCTCACTACCCTTTGGGGTGATCCTCCTATATCTCTCAAACGTATCAGGGATGGGGATGGTCAGTATGTGGCAGAAGACCATTAAAGAGCAGGTATGTATTATGGACCTGATCCAAAGCCCATTGAAGTCAATGGGAATCATTCAATTGACTTCGACAGTTGTAGGATCAGGCTTTCTAAGAGTATGTAACCACTGCAATAAAAATCTGCTGCTGGCCCACGTCAGCTGATTCAGGCTTGGGCTGTGGGGCTATAACATTTCAGTGTAGATGTTCAGGCTTGGGCTAGAGCCTGCTCTTAGGGTCCCAGAGCCCAGGCTCCAGCCCAAACCTGACCATCTACACACAGTTTTATAGCCCTGCAGCTCAAGCCCCATGAGCCCATGTCAGGTGACATAGGCCAGCTGTGGGTGTTTTATTGCCGTGTAGACTTACCGTAAGAGGTTGTATTGGTGATTTAGCAGGGATACACAAGTGGGCAGAATTAACTCTGTTATCCTGCACAAATGGCAAGTGAAGTAACTACATTTTGTTTCTCCTCTACATTTCCCCCACATGAGCAGTTGTGTAAGTTACTCTTCATTTCTCTTCCTTTCCTTCTGGAATGTTGCTTTTAAACAGTTGCTGGTTCAGTGGTGAATTTACTAATCCTGGTTTACAATCTGTAAAGAGTTTTGGGATAGCTTCCCATGAAAACAATGTCACTTTTACTTTTCCTTATTACTCAGTGATGCCTGTAGAAGCCATTATTCTGCTAGACCACTGCAACCATTTGAACAGTATTTCGGGGCCGATGTGGCTATTCAGTAAACTAGCCATGGATAAAATTAGGAAGGAAATTTAGAAGAAGGTTTCTAACCACCGGGGGAGTGAGATTTGGGAAAAGCCTTGCCATACGAGTAATGGGGGCCTATAACCTAGCTAGCTAAAGTGGAACTTGATAAATTCATGAGCCAGGTTATGTGATGGGTTGCCTGCAATAGTGCGGGCTGGACTTGATGACCCACGAGGTCCCTTTCAGTCCTATGTTCCTAATTTGTTAAAGGTGCTGAGGCTGTAAGGCACTGAAGAGGAACTTCTTAATCCTGCTTTTATTATGCCAATTTAGCCACTGTACCTTTCTTATCCAATGCAAGCTACTGTTCTGGATGGGAGTCAGCTTCAGACACAGCTCCTCTTCAGACAATTAGATGTCAGTAGGATATCTAGCATCTAGTTACGGGCGACTTCAGGGCCCTCAATGCACCCCTGTTGCTACATTGTGAGCACACACTGTTCCTTTTGATGTAGTAGATGTGGCAAACTCTGACATCTATCATCTTGGTTAAAGGCCGTCTCAGGCACCGTAAAAAGATGTTGCTTAGAGCCTGCCAACTGGAAGTTGAAGCTGGTTGATGCTGGTGCCAAAGTCTATTTACATCTGCCCTGTATAATGTAAGTTCTATGAAGTGGGTGCTAGTTTATGGAGCATGATTGGGGCTAATAAATTGAAACACCCTTATTCTCTGAAGTATTTTACCCTTCCAGCTATTCCAGCAGCCATACAGTTCTGCCATAGTACAAAGTATTACTTCTTGAGCAATGGTGCACAGATCTCTGAGAGGGCTTCTCTTTCAAGTGGGAAATAGGATGAGCTGCTCGTCTGCCTCCATTGCCCCATCCTCTTCAGCCAGTGGCAAAGAGGTTAAATTGTGTAATGTCTAATCCAGTGATGTGTAATACACCACCATAAGTGTCTCTTACTCTAGCTTTGTCTTTCTCCTCTTTCTCTTGCATGCCTCAGCTGTTCCTCGTAGTACATTAGAGAGTTGCTGTCTTTATTAGTCACCAATAATGCATTAATACATTCCTTCTCCTATTACCTCGGACACTAATTTGGTGGAATTGGATCCTGGCAGCACATTGATGTTGTTAAGGTTAATGACCCAGAGATTTACAAGAGAAGTCACATTAGAAGTCAAATTGATTGTAATAATTGTTTCACTGAGCAGTGTCAACATTAAGTACGGTATGTTGTGCCATGCTATTGTAGAGAGGCCTCTTGGCTGTTACTGCGCTGTGATATACTAAATGTGCCCTTTAAAATAAAAATCTCACTTTGAAACAGCGCTTTTAGGCTTCCCTACACAGATAAATGTGGACAAATTAATGGACAAAGATGCACAAATAAATGGGAGATTGTTTCTGGTTACTGTATATTTTCTCTCTTTCTCTTTGTGGACATTGTAGATGTTCTCAAGCAAACAAATCTTGAGCTTATGGTCCTTTCTACTCTCGGCAGAGGATGAGCTGAAAGCAGAATTCTGCAAATGTTTATTCATGTGGCTTGAACTATCAGAGAAGGCAGAATATGTCTGTTGTCCACTCATGAAGTTCATATAGAAGGAAACCTGTTGATCAATATATAGGTTCTGTCCTGGGGATGCTTTAATATTTCAGTTGCAGTATAGTAATAAGAATATTTCATTCAGACTGTTTTATTTATATTGTAGTAGAGCCCACAGAGCACTACTGAGATTGGGGCTCGATTGTGCTAGGTACTGTACAAACGATCAATAAGAGACAGTCCCTGCCCTGAAGGACTAATGACCACCTGCTTGTAACCATGAGAAATGCACATGTTGGTGAAATTTTGACATCACAGACCCTCTTCCTTCTCTTCACCCTTGTTCTCTCCTAATTCCCCTTCTCCTCTTTCTCCTACATTTCTTCTTTTTCTTTCTCTCTATTGACATCGGATGGTCCTACTGAGCAGCTTGTCAGGGAGTGGTGGGCTCATGATTACGAAATATTTCATGAGCTAGAAAGGTTTCTTGATTCCAATAATAAAATTGGCAAAAATAAATCACTTCTTTCATTTTAACTGAATTTTCTTCAAAAATTGAGTTTTAATGGAAAAGCTTAAAAAAGTCACTGAAATGGAAAAAAATGTCCATTTAATCAAAAATTATTAAACAAAAACAATGTTTTGTATGATAAATTTCAACCTGTCCCATTTTTGACCTTAGGGATAAATCACACCATCTCACCCTTTCTCCCAGTCCCAGCTTGTCTTCCTCCTCAAGTATTTGCATACTGAAGGGTGATTGGTTGAAATACAACCAATTCAGGGAGCATTAGAGAAAACAGAGAGACCGACACATAATGACAATTATTGTCACATAAGTCTACAATATACCAGTATGTCTTTAAAACACAAGGCCAAAATCATCCCTGAGGGAACTTACTTGATGCATCCGACGAAGTAGGTATTCCCCCACGAAAGCTCATGCTCCAATACGTCTGTTAGTCTATAAGGTGCCACAGGATTCTTTGCTGCTTTTACAGATCCAGACTAACACGGCTACCCCTCTGATACTTGATTTCAATGAGCTCCCGTCATAGGTAAATTTAGTTCACAAAATCACACCTCAGTCTGACTTTTGAAAATGTTAGCCACCTAAATAAGTGGTCTGTTTTTCACCCTTAACTGTCCCCAAAGTCACTGTAAGCAGCAGGTGGCTCAGTTCCTTTGAAAACTAGGCTACTAATTAGATTTATTTGCCTAACTTCAAGCACACAGATTTTAAAATCTCAGCTATGGTTTTGACTTAGTCCTCACTCAGACAATTAGCAATAGGGGGAGATTGCAAGAGTAAAGACTGAATTAGGACTTCAAGATTTTTCTTTGGAGATAGTTCAGGGTGAAAAACAGACCACTCATTTAAGTGCTTAACATTAGGTGCAACCCACTGGTTAATGTGTATCCGGTCCACAGAGGAGATGAATCTGCTATAGCCCCATCTAGAGAACCTTGGCTGTTCATATTAAGCTGTAGCAGCTCATGCTTTTTATCTCTGGCAGTCCTCAAGTCAATCCCTGGTATAGCAGATATCTTATATGCACCCAGGGGAGTTTGGGAAGCGAGTTTAGAGAGGGAGTGCAAAAGCCAGATCGCCTAATAAACATTCTCTAAACTTAGGCCAATTAACCCTCCCCCTCAAAAACCCCCAAAACAAAGAACATAAAAACTACAAGAATAAAATAGAATATTCACTGCAAGAATAAAAACAATGCAGGCAGTAGTCCAGCAGCAGAGTGGGGGCTATCTAGTTTATACCACTGAATGCAGCACGTACAATTTCCTGCCCTGTGGACACGTGGCATATGTGTGCATTCAGTACAAGCGTGTCATGGCCCTTTGAGAGACTTTTTGGGACACAGTAGGGTGATCCCATGCCCAGTCTGACAGCCTCTGCACTGTTGAGGAGGATGAAAGTCTTGAGCGGGAAGGAGAACAACAAGCTGGAGCAGAGGGAAATGATCGCATAGTTGGGATCCTCCTTCCAGATGATGTCATGGTATCCTCTTGCACTGAGAATACCCCTCTGGGAGAGGGAACCCCAGTTATTAGGAGGAGACAGGTTATAGTAATAGGGAATTTTATTATTAGAAATATAGTTGGGTTTCTGATGACTAGGAGAACTGCATGGTGAATTGAATGCCAGATGTGAAGGTTGTGGACCTCTTGAGACATCTAGATAGACTTATGTGCAATGCTAGGGAGGAGCCAGTGGTGGTGGTACATGTAGGTACCAGTGGCATAGGGAAAGGTGGAACAGAGGAAATTTAGTCTGTTAGGTAAGAGATTAAAGTCCAGGACCTCCATGGTAATATTTTCTGAAATTCTTCCTGTTCCACACGAAGGCCCAGTTAAACAGGTAGAATGACAGGGCCTTAATGTGTAAATGAGACAATGGTGTTTGGAGAAGGGATTTAAGTTGATTAGGAACTAGGTAACCTTTTTGGAAAGGTAGAGCCTGTATAGGAAGTATGGGCTACATCTAAACTAAAATGGCACGTCAAACTGAAATTGTGACAGAAGAGTTTTTGAACTAAGGGCTGGTGGAAAGCTGACATGTGGAGGAGCACATGATTCGACAGAGACATTCGTTAAGGTAGGATTTATTCAAGGGGATTCTTGTATCCTAGCAAAGAGGAGAGGGTAGAAGTTGATAAAGTACAGGTAGGAACTGAAGAGAAAGACTAAACCAGAAAAGACTCCATTCAGTTACATCACATGAAGGGAGACGACTAAATATTGACAAATTTTGTAAGTGCTTGTATACAAATGCTAGAAATCTAAAGACTAAATTGGGTGAATTTGAGTGCTTGGTATTGGATGAGGATATTGATCTGATAGACATTCCAAAAACTTGGTGGGATTATGATAGTCAATGGGACACAGTAATGCCAGGGTACAAAATATATAGGAATGACAGAGCAGGTTATGCAGATGGGCGAGTGGCTAACGAAAGCATACAGTCAAATATAGTGTAAATCTTAAATGAAGCAGGTTGTATTATATACTCTGTATGGATAGAAATTTCATGCTTGTATAATAAAAGTAACGCAATAAGAATATATTACTGACTATCAGACTGTGATGGTGATTGTGAAATGCTCAGGGAGATTAGGGATGCTACAAAAACAGAAAACCCAATGATGATAGAGGATTTCAACTATCCCCATATTGACTCGAAACATGTCACCTCAGGACAGGATGCAGAGATAAAATAGTGAAACACCATTAATGACTGTTTCTTGGAGCAGCTACTCCTGGAACCCATAAGGGTAGAGGCAATTCTTGACTTGTTCTGAAGTGGTGCACAGGATCTGGTTCAACAGGAGAATATAGCTGAAGTAATAGCAACCATAATATAGTTAAATTTTACATCCTTGAGGGTGGGAAGGGGGTGAAAAAACAAATAACTCTCTACCACAGTAGCATTTAACTTCAAAAAGGGGAACAACATACACATGAGGAAACTAATTAAATGGAAATTAAAAGGAATAGTCACAAGAGTGAAATGCCTGCAAGCTGCATGGAAACTTTAAAAAACTCACCATAACAGAGGCTCAAAATACATATATATCCGAAATAAAAAATCTAGTAAGGAGACAAAAAACAAAACAAAAACCAAAAAAATGCCATCATGGATAACCAACAGGTTAAGAAGTAGTTACTGACAAAAAACATGATTTAAACATTGGAAGTAAAATTCTACTAAGGAAAATAGAAAGGAACGTAAACTCTGGCAGGTCAAGTGTCAAAGTATAAATAGTCAGGCCAAAAGAGAAGTTGAAGAGCAACTAGCAAAAAACACAAAAGAGACACTGCCAATCAATCAGTGGAGACACTGCATGATCCAGGTGTGAAATGAGCACTCCAGGAAGACAGGGCTGTGGTGGGAAAGTTAACTGAATTCTTTGCACCAGTCTTCACTGCAGTGGTGTGAAGGGGAATCCCCCACACCTGAGCCATTCTTTTTAGGTGACAAATCTGAGGAACTGTCCTAGATAGTGGTGTCAGTAGAGGAGGTTTTGGAACAAATTGATGAATTAAATAGTAATAAGTCACCAAGACCAAAGTGTATTCACCCAAGAGTTCTGAAGGAACTCAAATACAAATTTGCAGTACTAACTGTGGCATGTATCCTATCACTTAAATCAGCCTCTGTACCAGATGACTGGAGAATAACTAATGTATTTTTTAAAAAGGTTATAGAGGCGAGCATAGCAATTACAGGCCATAGGACTAGCTTGAGTACCAGGCAAATTGGTTGAAACTATAGTAAAATACAGAATTATCAGACACATAGATGAACACGATACATTGGGGAAGACTCAACACAGGTTTTGTATAGGGAAATCATGCCTCACCAATGTATTAGAATTCTTTGAGGGTGCTGACAAACACATGGACAAGGTAGATTCAATGGATATAGTGTTCTTGAACCTTCAGAAAGCCTTTGACAAGCAGGCATGGGATAAGAGGGAAGGTTAAAAGATAGGAAATAAAGTGTAGGAATAAATGGTCAGTTTTCACAGTGGAGAGAGGTAAATAGCAGGGTCTCCTAAGATATATACTGGGGCCTTCTGTGCTGTTCACCACATTCATAAATGAGCTGGAAAAATGGGTAAACAGTGAGGTGGCAAAATTTGCAGATGATACAAAATTACTCAAGATAGTTAACTTTAAATCTGACTGCAAGGAGTTACAAAGGGGATCGCGCTAAACTAGGGTGACCAGATGTCCCGATTTTATAGGGACAGTCCCTATTTTTGGGCCTTTCTTATATAGGCTCCTATTACCGCCCACCCCGTGTCCTGATTTTTCACATTTGCTGTCTGGTCACCCTACACTAAACTGGTCACTGGGCAACAAAATGGCAGATGAAATCCAGTTCTGAGAAATGCCAAGTAATGTATAATCCCAACTATACATACAAAATGCTGGAGTCTAAATTAGCTGTTACCACTCCAGAAAGAGATCTTGGAATCATTGTGGACAGTTCTCTGAAAATATCTGCTCAGTGTGCAGTGGTGGTCAGAATCTTAGGAACCATTATAAAAGAGATAGATAATAAGACAGAAAGTATCTTAATACCACTATTTATATCCATGGAACCCCCTGCCTGGACTACTGAATGTAGTTCTGGTCTCCCCCCCTCAAAAAGTTATATTAGAATTAGAAAAAGTACAGAGAAAGGCAACTAAATGGTTAGGGCTGTGGAACAGCTTCCATATGATGAGAGAATAAGAAGACTGGGGCTGTTCATCTTAGAAAAAAGACAGCTAAGGGGGAGGGGGAATATGATAGAGGTCTATAAAATCATGGTGTGGAGAAAGTGGATAGGGAAGCGTTATTTACCCCTTCACATAACACAAGAACCAGGGGTCACCCAATGAAATTAATAGGTTTAAAACAAACATAAGCATGTACTTCTTCACACAGCACAGTCAACCTGTGGAACTCATTGCCAGGGGTTGTTGTGAAGGCAAAAGTATATCTGTATTCAAAAAAAGAATGAGATAATTTCATGGAGGATAGGTTCATCAGTGGCTATTAGCCAAGATGGTCAGGTACTTAAGCCCACGCTCTAAGTGTCCCTAAATCTCTGACTGCCAGAAGCTGGGGCTAGAGGACAGGGGATGGATCACTCAGTATCTGGCCTGTTATATGCATTCCTTCTGAAGCATCCGGCACCAGCCACTGTTGGAAGACAGGATACTGGGCTAGTGAGCCATTGGTCTGACCCATTAAGACCATTATTATAGTCTTATGTTTGAAGACAGTGGCCTAAGAATTTGGCCCATCATTAATAAAACATAGTATTAGTAAAAGGGACAAAGAAAGCCATGACTATTTGGAAACATTGGTGTTTGTATGACTGTGTGTGTGTGCGTAACAAAGTCAATGATATGTGCAGAAATCAATAACATGCCAAACACTTTCGTTGTTTTTGGCTACATACCACATTTTGCGTAGTTTGCTCTATATACCTTTGGGGTGTTTTCTGGAATATTACCTTTGGAATGTGTATTAGTGGCACTATGTACTCTGGAGCAGTCCTGTCAAAAGAGTCTCCTGCTCTTGCATGTAACACAGACTCTATTTGGTGATCTCCTGGGTGAACTCTTACTTTGTATTGGTAGTAGAAGTCAGAGCTAGCCAGAGTCCTGGTGATCTTGCTTGTCTTTTACATGCACAATTTTAAGGACAGTTTAATTAAAAGTCAGAGAAAGACTTGAAAGTGAGGGTAGAAAGAAATACTGAAAATAATCAGTTCATCGCAGTGCTGGAGAAGCCAGAGGAACAGGACATGTTAGAGACAGGGAATATTTACATGCTGTAGGAATCCAACCACGCTCTCTTTAACAGCAGTTCATAATAATTAATTATAAATATAAAGCATGCTTCATTGCTTGCTGCATGACAGCACTGGAAAAACTGAATGGCATCATAACTATCTACCTATGCTACTGTTTTCCACTATATTGTCTTTTGTCTAACCATAATTAATACATATACAGCCTCTGTCTTCCTTATGCATCCACACACACACTCCACCCCAGCCGTTTCCTTTCTGAATACAAACTTGGCTATGTAGAATCTACCCAAATCCACTATTTCCCAAATCCACAAATTTACTCTTTAAGCCCTTATCTCACTTTCTCCATGTGTCATTTCAGCTACTGGTTCTACTCACTATATATAGTTGGCTGGTCAGCAGACCCTTTTGTTCCAAGGCTGCAAACTCTGCACACCCTACTCAGTTCAGATCTCAACCTTTTCCTGCATAAAGTCAGGAAATTAGGTGTTTGAATTAACGCCAGGGTCATTTGCTTCCTGCCTTTCCCTAGGCTGTCAACGTGCCTCGGATGACCCAAGTCAGATACTGTCTCAGCCACTCCTGTCTCTGATTCCAGAATGGTGTCTCCCAGCAGTGAGGTGGTCTGGTGGCTTTCTGTGTGATTCTCAATGGAGAGCAAACGCTGAACATTAGGGACTTAGTCTTCTAAAGTAAGAGTGTGTGTGCATGTTTCTACAGATAGCTTCCCAGTGGGGAAGGGGTTGGTGTTTATAATATGATATTATGTTTATGTTTAGGGTAATGGCTCAGGCCCAGATATACAAAGGGACTCAGGTGCCAGGTGTGTTGAAAAATCACTGGAATCCACAAAGTCTGCTAGGCTCCCTATAGAACGAATGGGGAGAGATAGACACCTGAGAATGGGATCCATAAAAGCCAACATTCCAGGCAGGGAGATGCCTACACTAACCAATAGCAGATGCTGAGGAGAGGGGGGTGTCCTAAGTCCCGCCCCTCTCCAGAGTTCAACGCCTAAGTCCAGGTTGCAAGGAGGCACCTATCTCTGCTTCCCACCCGCAGCCGTAAGCCCTCATCTGGAGTCAGGCACCTAAGTCATTCTTGCAAAGAATGGCACAGGTGCCTCCGTAGCTCCACACTCAATGGCTGGGGGAGAGGCAGCTTCAAGAGGAGAGATTGAGAGCACCCCCCATCAGAATATCCCATAGTTCAGTGATTGGGCATGTGCCCCAGCGGCATGAAACCCCTGGTCAAATGCCTTCTTCTCAGGCCGCGGGTGGGACCACTTGAAGTGGGGTCTCCTACATCCCAGGAAAGTATCCTGACTGCTGGGTTAAAGGGAGCCATAAGGGAGGCCACCCTCTCCAGGGCCATTTTGTGTGGAGTCAAGCATGTTAAAGAGCCCATCTACTAGATCAGGCCCTGCAGGCATCTATCTCCATCTGGTCTGAGGATCCTGCTGGGGCTTACATTTGAGATCGTTGCCTGCCTGAGGCAGCAGTGCATGTGCCCAGAGGCAGAAACTTAAGTGATTTTAGAGCAAAAGCTTAGGTACTTACAGGGCTAGGTGCAGGGGCGGCTCCAGACCCCAGCACGCCAAGCGCGTGCTTGGGGCGGCATGCCGCGGGGGGCGCTCTGACGGTCGCCGGGAGGGCGACAGGCAGCTCCGGTGGACCTCCCGCAGGCGTGCCTGTGTAGGGTCCGCTGGTCCCGCGTGGCTTTGGTGAAGCCGCGGGACCAGCGGACCCTCCGCAGGCACACCTGCGGGAGGTCCACCGGAGCCGCAGGACCGGCGACCGGCAGAGCGCCTCCTGCGGCATGCCGCCCTGCTTGGGGCGGTGAAATGTCTAGAGCCGCCCCTGGCTAGGTGGCAGCTGAGCAGGGGATTTTGTGGATTGCACTGGTGATTTAGGTGCCTTGGGCCCTTTGTGGATCTAGCCTAGGAATTTAGAGATCTCTGCTTTAACAAAGAGCCAGATGGGTGAGTAGGGTATATGTGGAGGAAGAACTAAAGCCTGAATGTTGCACTAGCTTGTCTTTCTCTCTTAGTATGCTTGAACACTGAAGAATGCAGGTGTCTGGTTCTGTAATGTGACAGGCAGGAGAATGGAGATGGCCAGTTCTGCAGTGTACAGTCCTCTGTGTCTTTCTTGGGGTCTCTGTATTAGGCCTCAAGTAAGGGGTGTGGTGTATTTACCTATCCTTCAGTGCTTCCTTTTTCAGCATCCAAGGCCTGGTCCAAAGCCTTCTAATGTCATTGGGAATCTTTTCATTGACTTCAATGGGCTTTGAATCAGGTCCACCTTAGCCTCTGGCTTGCTCTTCGATAATGCTAGGAGCTGATGTGCCCCAGAAAAACCCGGAGAAGTTCATATGGGCATATTTAGTCTTGAGAAAAGAAGACTGAGGGGGAAAATTATACCATTCTTCCAATATGTTAAGAGCTGTTATAAAGAAGCCAGTGATCAATTATTCTCCAAGTCCACTGAAGATAGGACAAGAAATGATGGGCTTAATCTGCCACAAAGGAAATTTCAGGTTAGATATTAGGAAAAACTTTCTAACTGTAAGGAATAGCCTTCCAAGGGAGATTGTGGAATCCCCATCATTGGAGGTTTTTAAAAATAGGGTGGACAAACACCTTCAGGGAAAGTCTAAGTTTACTTGATCTTACCGCAGCACAGGGAGCTGAATTTGATAACTTCTCAAGTTCCCTTCCAGCCCTACATTTCTATGATTCGATAATGAATTTGAGATATATGTGGCAAATGGGACACACGTGAAGCTGCTGCCTGTCACATGGAACTCATGATCACAGTCATTCCTGGATATCTGGTATCTTTGCTAACACCTGACTTCTATCACCTCACCAGACCTGCCTATCTTGGGTATCAAAAAGCTGGAGGTAGGATTTGCATAAAATTTGCATCTATTTGGATTTCATTTTACTATTTATTTAGTGCTGTACTGTAAATGGGAAGAGCGCTTACAAAACAAATAATAGCAGAATGCCCCTGCACTCAGCAGTTTAAAGTACAAAGGCCTGTTCTTCTCATTCACGTTACTCAAACCAAATATAAAAGTAAATGAGGAGTAGGACTCTACCACATTAAGATTGCTGAAAATATCCAGATCTTGGGGTTTTTTAGTTTCTTGAAATGATGCGTTATTAATTTTGTTATTTGTTAATTCCCTTCTCTTTCCTTGTTACAACCTTCTAGCTGAATAAAAAAAGGAAAGGCCAAACCTCACGTCAGCAGCAGTCCTGAACTCCCTCCACCACTGATTTTGTCCTGAGCTTTTACACTCTTGGCGACATTGAATTTGTTCCAAAATCCCCTTAGCAGAACTTGTTGCCTCAAACTTATCATCATCAACTGCAAGTCTCCAATGAGGCTGGGGAGAGAAATAAATAGGTGATACCATGGCTGATTAAGTAGATGAGAAAGGAAACGGGAAGTGTACAGAGAAGGGAATTCACTTTGAGTTCTTTCTGGGGCATCTCAGAACACAGACTAAAAACAACCTAATGTGACTGGGTTTTGTTAGCTTCTCGATTGCTACAGAAAGACAATCTGGGAGAAAAAAAAATAACCTTCCGTAAAAGAACCCTGCTGCATGTTGTTGACTTCCTGCAGCACTCAGTTCAGAAATGCTAATCCCACTCTGTTGGGGGCATTGTGTCTCCTCGAATCAACCATAATGTGGCACTTAAAAGTGAAAGTAGATCATGAGTGAACTGGAAATGGTGTATGGATGTGTGCATGTGAATGGGAAGTGGCGATCTGTGTGTGTGTGTGTGTGTGTAATGACGGGAGCTATGTCACATAGTGTAGCTCCTCATCTCCACTAATGCCAGTAGCTATTTGGGCCTGAGGCATCATTTTTGCCGTTGGTGCAGACATTTACATCTGTGAAAAACGGGGTGTGCTGGGGGGAGGTCAATTCTGTTGATTAGCATTTTTGCAGTCACTCTGTACGAGTGTAAACGAGGACGTGTGACATCGGTCAATGGCTCAGTGTGCAACTATGCTGCAGAATCAATCTTGTCTCATTGGTTTTGAAGGGGATTCCCCTTGGTCTTTTTTACAGTCTTTAGTCATGACGCGAAAGAGGGAGGAAAGAACCCACCAATGATGATGTCACAGGTCTAGTTTGGTTATGTGTTTTTTCCCTATTTCATCTGCCTAATGCTGTGGATGCCACTCCAGATGGGAGTCTGAAAATCCTAACCCCTTCATTCTGGCATCTTGAGACAGCAGCTATTCCTATCTGTGGAGGTAATGACAATCCCAGCTTTTGAAATTAGCCAGCAGTAGTAGCTTGTATAAGGGAGGCCAGATTGTCTTGTGGTTAAAGTATTAGACTGGATTCAATTTCTCGTGATAGCACAGATTTCCTGTGTGATCTGGAACAATTTGTATGGGTTCAGCTCCCCATCTGTAAAACAGGGCTAATAATATACCCACCCCCTTGGTCTCTTAGATTGTAATCTCTTTGGGGCAGAGAGTGCCTCTGAATGTGTGTGTGACCAGGACATAATACAGTATAGTCCTGATCATTATTGGCACCTCTGGATGTTACTATCATACAAATGATAAGAAGTATGGTAAGCACACTATGCATTTTCCTTCTTTCTGGTCTCCAAATACATCATGGCCTATTAATAGCTGGTGGAGCAATAGATCCGCAATTTTTCCAAAACCGAGGTCTCCTGGACTGCAAATGCAGTTCTGCTTCCAAATCACTGGATCCATATTTTAAGTTTTTAAAAGAAGTTTTTAAAGTGAAATTAGTGATTTGAATGGTACTTAGACATTCAGTCTCCAAGGCTGTCTGCCATCAATGTGGTTGAAGGGAGAATTTAGGCACAATACATACGATTCTTGACCTCTGTGTTGAGAGCCTGCTAACAAGGGTGCCAACTAGTATGAGTTGTGACGATGGCATTTGTGATATGGTCACATGTCTGTAAGGAGGCAGAATGGGAACAAAGAAGTCATGTCATGTAGGTCACCAAAATGCTGCTGTTATTTTTAGAGAGAAGTTGCATTTTGTGAATGAGTTTTAGCAATTCCCACTCATACTTAAAAAAAGAGAAAGAGAGAGAGAGATTAATTATTTTGGCAGGAAATCCATAATTATGCAGCTGTACCCAAAGTGAGAGCAAGTTCAGCAAGTCAAAGGCTTTTATCAAAGTCAATAAAGCCTGAGAAATGTGATATCGGTATCAGGGCACTGCAACAACAGAAATGGAACCTGAGAAAGATTATCCTTTTTTTTTTTTCCCTCTCCTCCCAAGAAAATGAAAGGCTTCAAGGCAAAAGGATTAAAATAAAAATAATGGGACAGAAATGGAAATTTCTTCCTAAGGATGATTGGCATATTTTCCACAATGTGCTTTATCATATGGGAAGCTTTTGGAAACCATGCTCTGGGCTTTGATGTGGGATGGTACATGAAGCAGGCAAATGGACAGCACCAGAGATAATTTGGCTGTTTGCAAGAGTGTCAGACCGACGTAAATGACTCTGATCACATTACAGCATGTGCCACATTGGAATGGCCGCAGTTAATCGGTGCGGGTAAGCCACTCAGCCCCCAGATTTCATCTCATCTCATATTTGAGGCTCCCAGCTTTAGTCAGATACGGGATAGGGCCCGACTTTCAAAGGGGCTAAACCGCCTGAGCTCCCACTTAGTGTTGCCATCATATTACTGTGTTAGACCTCAGTCCTGCAAACACATATGCACATGCATAATTGTACATAGATGACTAGCCCCATTGGACTAATTAGTCCTAGTGCTTAAAACTAAGTGTTTACCTAAGTCTTTGCAGGATCAGGGCCTTATTAATAATGTTTAGAGAGATGCAAAATTCATGATTTCCACGTCCAGTGCTCCAGACAAAGGGTTTTGATTTTCCGCACTGTGGCATCTTTTACACATGAAGGATTATTTTATTTTATTGACAGATAGATATTTGCTTTTAACAATCCACCAGTCTTTCTTTTCTGCTCTCTAGACAAATATACCCAACTATGGAAAATATACAGGGAAGTAATTCATGCAGTGCGCATCCTGCCTGTACAATGCAGGAGATTGAAGAATTTAGTGCAGTAGCTGGGGATGGATAATTGTATGATCAATAAGGTCCCAATCCTGCAAGCACTTATGCAGCTGCTTAACTTTACTCCACAAGAAGCCCCGTTGACATCAATGGGATGTCTTGCAATCTGCCCTGTTGGATAGAGTACTGGTCTGGGACTCTCGCTTCTAGATTTGACTCTTCCACTGGGCTACTGAGCAACCTAGGGCTACTCGTGTCATCTTGCTGTGCCTCAGTTTCCCCATCTGTAAAATATGCTCCTTTGAGATACATTAATGAAAAGTGTGAGGTGTTGTGTGTCTGCAGGAGAAGGACCTAGGATTGTAGATATGAATGTGAAGCAATATCCAAATCTCAAACTTCAGGATGTAAGATGAGGTCTGCAGGGGCTCTCAGGAAAGAGTGATGGCACATTTACCAGACATCCTGGTATCACAATTAATTGTTGGTGAGACACAAATGTTAAAATTGCTGAGTTGTACAAAAATATCATAACCCCAACCACCAAAAAAAAGAACATTGGGCACCAAGTACTTTAGAGCATTATACAACTGATAAAAATATTCTTAAACTGTACATTTACTTTCTATACTTAACTGTTGTTAGTGACAAAGAGTCCTGTGGCACCTTATAGACTAACAGACGTATTGGAGCATGAGCTTTCGTGGGTGAATACCCACTTCGTCAGATGCAATTCACCCACAAAATCATATGCTCCAATACATCTGTTAGTCTGTAAGGTGCCACAGGACTCTGTCATTTTTTACAGATCCAGACTAACACGGCTACCCCTCTGATATTCAACTGTTGTTGTTACTTTGAGCTACATTGAAAAAGCAACTGAAAATACGAGATTAAATCTAGTTTCTCTAATACCTAGGAATCCCCTGCTGAGAACTTCAGCGGTTCTACCCAGCATGTTAAGTCTAGATGTGGTCTAGATCTGCACACGCAACCTCTTTCCTTATGACAACCTTTGTAACAGCTGATCCTTACTAAGTATCCCCCACTGCAGAGTAGCCTTCTTTTAAGAATTATTTCCCCCGCTTGTCTTTCCAGAGCTGGCCCTTTAAAAAATGGCAGAGACTAGCAGCTGCAGCCCTAAAGTGACCATTTTGTAACTGGTTGCTGCGTGCTGACATTCTCTCTTCCAGATGGTAAGTATCTTTAACTCCTGTTTTGTCCCCCCCTCCCCGAGAAATGGCACATTCCAACAACAGGATTGTTCCAGCTTTGAGTGTAATCTCACGTTCTTCAAACCCAGTTTAGAGGGCCTGAAATAACTTTCAGGGGCTTTAACAACACCATCCCGTCTTAATGTATGTCATGTTCCCTCACACTGTGGTGATGCTCTGCTATAATGGCAGTTAAGCTGCAGTGCAACGAAAACTCATGCTTGTCCAGAGCACACATGCTTAAAGGGAGGAGGCTAGGCTGAAATGCTAGTGTACAGCTTCTGCAGGCAATGCTCTCCAGTGAATAACCATCACTATTTCTTCCTTTCCTATTTCATAGAATGCACTAAGCGGACTATTTCCCCCAGCAGTACAAATATGGCTGTCTCAAAACTTCTGCATGTTGCATAAACGACTGGTGAATGCTCAGCCTTCTTGATATGCTTTGAAACTTTAAAGTATATAATTCTGAAGTTGGGTGCCTTGCTTGTTTGTGTGTGTGCGCTCATGCTATAGCTAATCTTAATCAGGGGAGTGCCGTGTTCTCTGGTTGGATGGGAAACCTCCAAGGAAAACCTAGGCGCTGTCGGAGTGGTTACACCTCAGAGGTGACTGCATGTCAGTATTAGGAAGATTGATTTCTGTATGATATCTAAGTTAGTAAGGGTACGTCTACACTACAAGACTATTTCGAATCT
The DNA here is from genome assembly GCF_020497125.1 of Mauremys mutica. Taxonomy (NCBI): domain Eukaryota; kingdom Metazoa; phylum Chordata; order Testudines; family Geoemydidae; genus Mauremys; species Mauremys mutica. The sequence continues at coordinate 11,418,783 of NC_059077.1, forward strand.
ACTTAATTCGAATTTGTGGAATCGACCTTATGAAGTCGAATTTGTGTATCCACACTAAATACACTAATTCGATTGTCTGAGTCCACAGTAACGGGGCCAGCGTCGACTTTGGAAGCGGTGCACTGTGGGAAGCTATCCCACAGCTCCCTGAGTCAATCCCTCCTTTTTGGTATCTAAAAATAGAATCATTCCTGCCTAGAATATGGGCAAGTGTACTACAGAACCACTGTATCAGAGAACCAGAGAGCACAGCTGCTCTGTGTCAGATCCTGCATAGATTATGAGCTGTATGCTATTCACAGGGGGTGCTCCTGCAACAACCCCACCTGTTCATTCCATTCTTCCCCAGCCTTCCTGGGCTACCATAGCATTGTCCCCCCACTTGTGTGATGAAGTAATAAAGAATGCAGGAATAAGACACAGTGACTTGTTAGTGAGAAATGAGTGGAAGGCAGCCTCCAGTTGCTATGATAGTCCAGATAGGACATTAAGGAGTGTGGAGGAGAGGAGCCCATCATCCTGCTGCTAGTCCAGGGGCAATTGAATCTTTTCTTTACACATGAAGGGTGGGGGCTGATGGAGCTCAGCCCCCTGTTGCTATGATGACGATGGTTATCAGCCATACTGTACCATCTACCAGGAAAAATTAGGGCCAGGCGCCCTTGATTGACCTTACCGATGCTAGTCAGCATGGTTACCAGCCCTTTTGCACTGCCCCATGTGCCAATAGGCTGATGATGAGGACGGGTACCAGTCGTATTGTACCATCAGCCATCCATAGCGTGGGGGGAGCAAGGATGTTGGTGTTGAGTGCTGCACCATCGTGTCTATCTGCAGCATTCAGTAAAGATAGGGTGACATGTAAAAGAGTCAAGAGAGGATTGTTTTCCCTTTCACTTCTGGGGGTGGGTGGGGCGCTGCGTAAATTGCCTAGCTATGCCCTGACCCACCGCGGACACTGTTTTTGACCCTAGAAGCATTTGGAGCTCAGCCAAGAATGCAAATGCTTTTCGGAGACAGCAGGAACTGTGGGATACCTTGCGTCCTCAGTCCCCCCTCCCTCCATGAGCGTCCATTTGAATCTTTGGCTTTCCGTTACGCTCGTCACGCAGCAGCGTGCTGAGTCTCTGCTATGCCGTCTGTCCGGAGATTTTTTAAAAATACTTTGGACCAGGCGTAACATTACAGTAATTCCCCTAATTAGATGCAGGAGTCTCCGAGCGAGATCACCCTGAGGACGGTCACTGAAGGAGATAGAGAGCGCATGCTGCGTGAAAGCCAGCACAAACCAGGGCCCTATGCAGCCGTACTCGGGGAGGCAATGCTCCCTGAGTACCTCATGAAAGCCTGGCACGGAAAAGTGTGCTACCACGGAGCACCCAATAAGGCAGCTCTCCCCAGGAACCTCCTGCGGAGGCTTTTCGATTACCTCCAGGAGAGCTTCGTGGAGATCTCCCATTAGGATTTCTGTTCTATCCCCATATATAGAGAGACCTCCTTTTCACATACTTCAGATTCCTGTTATATTAAGAATAAAAGTTTACATGGTTAAAGCACTTACCGAGTGATCCTTCCCCTGATTCAGGGTCCGGGTTAATGGCCGGGGACGGTTGGTAGGGGATCTCCGTGACGGTGATGAAGAGATCCTGGCTGTCGGGGAAACCAGCGTTGTAAGCGCTGTCGCCTGCCTCGTCCTCCACAAACCCTTCCTCATCTTCCCCGTCCGCGAACATCGCCGAGGAATTGGCCGTTGACACTGTCCCATCGTCAGAGTCCATGGTCGCTGGTGGGGCAGTGGTGGCAGGCTCCGTAGCGTCCGTTTGCCGCTTTGATTTTTTGGTAGCCTTGTCTGGGGTCCTTGATTTTCACGCGGCGCTGCGTGGCATCCCGGCTGTATCCTCTGTCTCTCATGGCTTTGGAGACCTTCTCATAGGTCTTTGCATTCCGTTTTTTGCAGCGCAGCTCCGAAAGCACAGACTCCTCGCCCCACACACCGATCAGATCCAAGAGTTCCTGGTCAGTCTATGCTGGGTCCCTCTTTCTATTCAGAGATTACATGAACTCCTCTGCCGGAGAGCTCTGCATCGCTGCCGGTGCTGCTGAGCTCGCCCCGATGTCCAACCACGAAATGAGATTCTAACTGTCCAGACAGGAAAAGGAATTCAAATTTTCCCGGGACTTTTCCTGTGTGGCTGGTCAGAGCATCCAAGCTCGGACTGCTGTCCAGAGCGTCAACAGAGTGGTGCAGTGTGGGATAGCTCCCGGAGCTAGTAAGTTCGATTTGCATCCACACCTAGCCTAATTCGAGCTAGCCATGTCGAATTTAGCGCTACTCCCCTCGTCGGGGTGGAGTACCGAATTCGAACTAAAGAGCCCTCTAGGTCGAATTAAACGGCTTCCTAGTGTGGACGGTTGAGCGGTTAATTCGAATTAACGCTGCTAAATTCGATTTAAAGTCCTAGTGTAGACCAGGCCTAAGTTTATACAGCAGTTTGGAGTCCAGTGGAATGAACTGTTTAAATGCACAATTACTATCATTTGTAGACACTTGCTACCATATTCAACAGACTAAAATATACCATATTTCCCCATAGCACAATGGCTTATTTTTGTGACCTAGGATCCTGTTAAGATAAGACACTTCTATTCTAAATGTCACAGTGACAATATGCTCTTTCATATGTGTGGTGTTGCTGTTAGCTGTTAAATAGCTGCTGTGTTCCACTCCAGAGCTGCCTGCATTTGTGGCTGGATGAGTGAAAGGCACTAAATGTATATTCATTATTAACATTTGGATACAGTGTCATAGGTGTGTAGAGAATGAAGGCACACATAGCAATCCAGAAAGCTTGCAATTGAAGTTGGGTACGATATTACGTGGAGTAGGAAGAGAAAAAAGGAAGTGATATACAAAATAAATACATGAGATTTTGTGTCTTCCATCATGTTAGTATAATTTGCTGTTCCGTGTGCCTGACTCATCCCTAGCTACACTTGAATCCCTGACTATAGAGGCTTGTGCTTTTAGTTTCAGGGTCCTCAGTTCAGTGCCTGGTGAGGAGTAATATGATGCTTGAGACATTAGATCCTTTAAAAAAAAATCTTTCATGGTGATTTTTGAGGAGTGAGGCGGAGATCTATGTGGAGAGAGTATAGGGGTGGAGCTGAAGAAAAAGTGTGTTTTGTGGAGGGATTTGAAGGAGGAGAGTATGTGGTGACCAAGATCACGGAGTCAAGTATCACAGGGGTAGCCGTGGTAGTCTGGATCTGTAAAAGCAGCAAAGAGTTCTGTGGCACCTTATAGACTAACAGACGTATTGGAGCATGAACTTTCGTGGGTGAATACCCACTTCGTCGGATGCATGTCATCCATCTGACGAAGTGAGTATTCACCCACAAAAGCTCATGCTCCAATAAGATGCCACATGACTCTTTGCTGCATGTAAAGATCATGGAGGAGAATCTAGGTATTCAAGGCAGCATGGGAAGAGGATTATAGTTGAAAGGAACAAAGATGGAATTAAGCCATGATGCAGAACATGCCTCCCAAGAATGAAAATTCAGGTTGGAGGTGCAGGAAGGAGCATTATTAATAGTAATAACAATGGGTCAACCTTTTTCCTGGGCTAGCTTCATTGAAGAAGATGGAGTTACACCAAGAATGAATTGGTCCCATGGTCCTGGCATGTTTTATCCGATGTCACCTTGCACCTTTACACAATTCGGGGAGTGCTTCAGTCCTGTTTGCATCAGTCTCATTGTGCCCTCGCAAGTTAACACCAACAATGAAAGGAGAAAGGCAATTGTAGCATTTTTTCCCCTGTCAGAAAAGCATTCTGTAAGCAACCTTTAGGTAATAGAAAGGGAACAAATTCATTGATTTAGTGACAGAGCCCAGCATGTTCTATTGGCAGCAGTTTTATAACTCGGGTCCTAGAACTGTCACTGCCATTAAATGTTACACATTGTAAATTGAGTCATTAAGGAGCATGGGCTAGTGGGTAATGCCAACACCATGGAAAGTCGGCTAGATGATTAATGTCCTTTGCTTCTGATTTTTGAGGTCTCCATTAATTAAAATGAATTTTATCTCCTCCAGGAGGGCTATGCATTATATATTGCTTTCCCCCCTTGGGAATATGGAGCGTCTCTCATTTCACTTTTTGGAAAGTTCCAGGCAGGCACATTCTTTCATGGCCTTTCCCAAACACTTTTGAAAGGTTCCAGGTCAAGGAGAAAAACCACAAGAGTTTTTCAGTGAATTCATTTTCTGTGACATGCACCGAGGTGGAATAGCACTGCACAGAGCAACTTCAGAGACTGCTTTTGTAGCAAAAAATCCTCACACACACTCTCTCTCTCTCTCTCACACACACACACACACACACACACACACACACACACACACACACACACACACACACACACACACACACACACCCTCTCGCATGAGAAAGTCTCCAAAATCATTCAAACCTACAGGATGTTTCAGGAGCCTCATTCATATACCTCCCATGGTGCTTTGCAAGTAACCTTAGACTTTAAAAGCTTGTCTCACAAGTCTTGGCATGAAAATTGGCCAGCAGCTCACCACATTTCTGTCTCGCTGTCTAAAGCAGCATGCAGGAAAAAGAATTGAGGAATCTTAAATGGGGCTGAAAGGGAGTTTTGCTGAGTGAGATTATCTAGGGGTGGCTTAAGAAGGTCTAGGCTGTGCCTGTTTCAGACAGGAAGAGAAAGGACTTCTCTGACAAGTGATTTTATGAGGTTAGTTTAAAACACACAGATATAAGGGTGGCTGCCAAGGAATATGTAGCCAAGGCTTCCTTCTCTCAAATGCAGATTAGTAAACTCACTTCATTAACTCTTAAATGGCCCTGATAAATGATGCTTTCCCCAAACACTCTGATAAACGTTTGGGTTAAATGTATTATAGCAGTCATTGTCTTTCATTTTATAGGATATTGTCAGCTAATGCTGGCAAAGCAGGTGGCCAGTTGAGACTACTGTTTTTATCTGTGTTTTGGATCAGGATCAGGGCTGCATGTGCACATGGATGGAAGGAATACTGTAGTCCCTACTCCAAGGCTCTTACAATCTAAGGGTACGCCCATACTACCCGCTGGATCGGCGGGTAGCAAATCGACTTCTCGGAGTTCGATTTATCGCGTCTCATCTAGATGCGATATATCGAACTCCGAACGCGCTCCCGTCGACTCCGGAACTCCACCACTGCGAACGGCGGTGGCGGAGTCGACAGGGGAGCCGCGGACTTCGATCCCGCGGCGTGAAGACGGGTAAGTACTTCGAACTAAGGTACTTCGAGTTCAGCTACGCTATTTGCGTAGCTGAACTTGCATACCTTAGTTCGAAACCCCCCCCCCAGTGTAGACCAGGCCTAAGACAAGAGCCAACAGGTGGAGAAAATAGACCGTGAGAACCAGGGTGGGTACAAAGTAACCATGAGACCGTTCTTCTGAGTGTAATAACCAGTAGGCAGAGCACAACGGCTGCCTAACCATCAAACTTTTTATTTTTCTACATTAACCAACGCCCTTCCTCTGTATAGCCACGCTGCTCCACCTACAAATTGCATCCACAGGACATCTATGCACTCTTCTTCTTTTCTGCCTTCTCCCGACCCCATTCCCATTTGGTGCATCCACCTGTTCTGTCTTGTCCTGAACTATGGGACTAATCTAAACCCCACTGAAGTCTGTGGGAAGACACCCATTAACCTCAATGGGCTTTGCACTGGGCACTAGGACTTCAAGCTATTGGAAGCTATGTGAGAGGATTTCAGCCCTGCCTGCCTACGTCTCCAAGACACTGCCCACATTATGGGATTGAACATCTCATGGCAGAAGACCAAGGTACAGAACCTCGTAACAGTGCCACCAGAACCCCAACATGCAGGTGGGGTCAAGAAAGTATCATGGGGAGTCTTGGTGAGTTCATCTACCTAGTCTGCAGGCAGAGTTCAAAAGGTCACAGCAAACCAGATGTTCTTCAACAAATAGGTCTTGCCACCTCCTTCATGAAACCCAAGTCTTGTTTATGGACACAGAAAGGTCTTTGCCCTTAGACAAATTTCAGGAGCTATCAAGTCTGTGTACTACTGTATTGCTACACTGGTCAGAAACCTGGACTCTCTTAGGCCTAGTCTACACTGTGGGGGGGTTCGAACTAAGGTACGCAAGTTCAGCTACGCGAATAGCGTAGCTGAACTCGAAGTACCTTAGTTCGAAGTACTTACCCGTCCTCACGCCGCGGGATCGAAGTCCGCAGCTCCCCCGTCGACTCCGCCACTGCCGTTCGCGGTGGTGGAGTTCCGGAGTCGACGGGAGCGCGTTCGGAGTTCGATATATCGCGTCTAGATGAGACGCGATATATCGAACTCCGAGAAGTCGATTGCTACCCGCCGATCCGGCGGGTAGTATGGACATACCCTTAGAGGCAGACTTGGAGTGGCATTCCATAGGCGCTGTCAGTATAAAGTGATTTGACTTTGTGCCAAGTGTCTCTGATAGTGGCCCATTAGCCCTGTCTGACTTTTCTATTGTGGTACCTGAAGCCCTGGTTGGGGTGACACCCAAAGTAACACATTTGAAATACAGATACATAGTTAAGATACAGAAGCGATACAGGCATACACATTGAATAATCACATTCAGTAAATTATAACCTTTCCAATGATATCTCACATGAAACATTTTGCATAAAGTATATCTCAGTTATGTCATATTCATATCATAAGCATATTTTAATAAAGAATATGGAGTGAAACATCACACAGCCCTTCCTTCAGTCATATATTTTATTCAAAAAGGCATTGCATGCTCTTCGGCCATGTTGCCAGGGTGGCTCAGAACAACCCAGTACAATGTGCTCTCAAACTCTCTATCAACACATGAAGGGGTGCATTCCCCGACCTTACCAGGTACCACCCACCAGGCTGCCCTGAAGATTTGTGGATTCACAGGATTGAGCCAGGTCTGGGAACATTACAGCTTGATGCCTGGTGTGATGCCATCACCTGTGGTCACCCTGTCTGGTGCACAGTCCTTAGCTGACAATATGTGTCTGATGATGACGACTATCTATGGACTCATCTACACTTACAGCAGCACTGTAGCACTGAGTGAAGATGCTATCTATGCTGATGGGAGAACTTCTCCTGTCGGTGTAGTAGTCCACCTCCCCGAGAGGCGGTAGCTATGTCGACAGGAGAAGCCCTCCTATCAATATAGAATCATAGTGTTAAAAGGGACTGCAAGAGTCATCCAGTTCTAACCACCTTGCCAAGATGCAGGAGTGTCTAAACCATCCAAGACGCATGGTATCCAGCCTCATTTTGAAAACCTCCAGTGAAGGACCTTCCACAACCTTCCAAGGCGTCTGTTCCATTGTCCTACTGTTTTTACAGTTAGGAAGTTTTTCCTGAGACTGAACCTAAATCTGTTATCCTGTAGTTTGAACCCATTGCCTCTTATCCTGCCCTCTGTGGCAAGAGAGAAAAACTTTTCTCCATCTTTATTCGGCAGCCTTTCAAGTGTCCGAAGTCCGCAATCATATCCACCCTTAATCGCCTCTTTTCCAAACTAAACATACGCAGTTCCTTCAGCCTTTGCTCACATGGCTTGCATTCTATCACTTTGATCATCTTTGTTACTCTCCTCTGGATCCTTTCCAGTTTCTCTACATCCTTTCTATATATTGGTGACCAAAATTGGACACAGTACTCCAGCTGTGGCCTAACCAGCATGCTATGCCTCTGTTAATGCAACCTAAAATTGCATTTGGTTTTGGTTTTTTTGCAACATCATTGCATTGCTGACTCATGTTCAGGTTGTGATCCACCACAGAGAGCTATCTACAACACAGGTTAGTTTTGGTATAACTATGTTGCTCGGTGGTGTGGACAATCGACGTAATTATACTGACATAAGTTGATAGTGTAGACAAAGCATCAGTCTGTATAATATGTTTAGGATCTCTAAGTGCTGCTGTAATCGAATGCAGAGAGAGTCTTTATGGCAGTATGTGGATCGAGAGTAGCATGTGATTTACCTTGGGGGAAATATCTGGGATTTTTTACTCCATGCATCGTAGTCTTTGCATAAATTGCGCAGGGCTTGCTCACATCAACAACGCCATCCTTTTCATACAAATAAGTGGCACTGGTCATGAAACCTTTCTTTCAAGGAGCTGTATATCCCTTGATGGCACAGCGGATAAGTGTTCATGACAATAATTTATTTGTCTAGTGGATGACACACTAAAACCTCGGTACAATAAGTAGAGTCCTTATTCCTAAGATCTTTCTTTCACACTCTGCCACTTGAAATGGGCATCCTTGCAGGGATGAATTCATTTTCTGCAGAGCGGGGATCTAGTACAATGAATAATATCAACATACTAGAGAGATTAAAGCCAAGGACCAAAATTAAGTCATGGAAGAGGGGAGAAATGACGCTCTGGTTTACTGAATATATAAAACAAAATGAAACCCTGGGCTTCGAGCTTAAACGGTTCTAAATGTGTGTGGTCCAGTATTTTTACCTTAACAGGATGGCAGTGATGTCTAGTGGATAAGGCACTAGGCTAGAATCAGGAGACACAGGTTCTATTCCTGCTGTGTGTGATCTTATACTAATGCTTTGCCTCTATTTGCTTTTTTTCTCCCTCCCAACCTCTGTTTGCCTATTTGGAACTGTTTGGGACAGTTACTCTGTGTTTGCCCAACACCTGGCATACTAGGGCCTCACCGTCAGTGCTTCTGTAATGCAAATAATAACTTTAACCACCACCTTTTTTGAAAGGCTTCTGTCAGCTTGTCCTCCCAGGGCCTGGTTCTGCTCTTCTTCCCACACAGAATAGCAATTTATTCTGAAAGTATTTTGATGTGTATCTTTTGCAGTTTGTAACAGCGTGTAAAAAGGTGTCCATTTGCTGTTCTGGTCCCTTTTGTCTTTATTTTGTCTGATGGGGTTGTGTTCCTAAGTTAGTTTGGTGTTTCTGAAAATCTCACTTCCAAATACCAATGCAACCAAAGGTGATCAGCAGCAAATTCTCCCCCGACCCCTCACCTTGGGCCCCCGCAAATAAAGTGGGGGAAATAGCAAAACTCTATTTCCAACACAATTCTATAGGCAGGAATTTACTGCCCTCTCCCATAAACCACTTAACTGGCGCTATTCTCAGAATAAGTTAGTACTCCACATGAATAGAAGTTGGCAGAATTGGGTTCAAATTTTTGTGATTGGGATTAGGGCCAGATAAGCCTTCCGTAAACCCCTCCTATGCCCACTCCCACCTCTGCTACATTTCTTAACAGAATGTTCTGTTTCAGCAGTAAGAGGTAGTCCCAGTGAAACACACAGAGAAGGAACCTTCTGATCTGAGATCTCACTGATGGGTTGACCATACTCCACTGGGTTCAGAGGAGCTGAAAATCAGTTTTGATGCTCAAACTGCTCTCCTATGTAAGTGCTAGGACTGCATCCAGAGTGCTATTTCTGTGTCCAGACCAAATGATTCCTCTGTTAGGAGAAGGCATATTTGTGGTAAGTTCAAGTTGTTAATTTCCTTCAGATTCTTGCTGGCAAGTTTGCAAAGCTCATCTCATAAAATACACCCATAGAGCCTGAGTCTGAAACCCATACTCACATTCAGAAGTACCTTACTCTGCAAGCATTTCCACTGAAGCAAATAGCATTATTTGGGGAGTAGTGTGCTACGTAATGTAAGCAAGGTGACCGAATATGACCCAAAGGCTGATTTTCTGGGTCTAATTTTCAAAAGTAAGATGCACAATGGCCTGCAACAAGGTTCCTGATTTGCAAGTATAATTTCCATGGCTGTATGTGCGGAAAGCATGTGCAAACATTTGTGTATGCAGATAGCCATGTATGCATTGCTAGCCATTTTCACTTGAAAACGCCTGATTGTGTGCATAGTATTGGTGATCGTGCATGAATTTTTGCATGTTCTGCTGCATTCCTGACTTTGAAAATCAGGTTTGCGTCTAGCCAGGCAGTGGTTAAATGGAATATGGTTAAGGTGACCAACTTTAAGACAGTTTTTGTTAAATCATGGATTTTAGACAGTTCTTCGGGCGGGGGAGGGGGGAGAAAGGGACTTCATATGTATTAGTACAACGCCAAGCACAGTGGAGCCCCGACTCGCAACCAGGACCTCTGGGTGTTATCAAAGCAAACATGAACCACTGAAATCAATTTTTGCATGAGTCTCTGAAATCAATGTCTGCTAGGAGAGCATGATCAAAGGAGACTTCCTCCTCTTTTCAAAGAACTCAGGTCCCAATGACAAGACATAGTGTAGAACCACAGCAAAAAATCATTGAAGCCATATGAGCTAATATACAGACAGAGTGAGCATTTTCTGCTCCATGCATGGTAAAGGCAGCAGCTCCAAAGGAAAGTAACCTCCACTCCAACATTCTCTCCATTATTGATTTCCTATAACCCTTTGGCCACTGAGCTGAATGATAAAAAGAGGGAGAGAGGAAATAAACATCTGAAAGGAGATAAAAGCTACATTTGTGTCTTAGTCTGGAGCTGCCATAGGAAGTGGACACCAGCAGAGGAAATCAAATAGATTAAAAAAAAAAAGTCAGAGATTCTAAATTTTGAGAGATGCGAAGAGCCACATATGAATTTTAGAAGGTTTAGAGTTCTAGAGAACTCTGAGGATTTTAAATGTTTGTTCTAACCTTCCCTGTCTGTAAGATACTTCTGTGGCCCCTATCATAGTTTCTGAGCCCATCAGAATCTTTATGGTGTTTTATCCTCACAACATCCCCTTGAGGCATTGGGCTCTGGGGCTGAGAAATTGCTGTGTAAATATTCAGGCTCAGACTAGAGCCCGAGTTCTGGCATCCTATGAGGGTGGAGAGAATTGGACAGGTCCTCCCCAGCCCCAAGCTAGCGCCCTGAGCATTGGATCATCTATCCTTCATTACAGGCAGAAGTACTGGGTCGTACCCTGAAGTCAATGGGAACTCTGTCTGAGTCAGGCCTCAGTAAAAGCTGACAGCCCAATTCTGTGACCCTCTCACTTCAATGGGAGTTTTGCCTATGTGACCAAGGGCAGATTACCACTAGGACTTCAGCATTGACCTACATGGGATAGTCTCTCTCTTAATATGTCATCATTTCCATTTCGATCCTGGCCAGAACCCCGGTATCCTTACGTGCATGGCAATGAAGAGTAGCAAGTTGTGAACTGAGCTTTCTAAACCTCAAAACCTGTTTGGTTCAAGATTTAAATGAGTTGTTTATTTGGAAGGACAGGTGCAGTAGTTCCCATTCCATCCCAGTTATGTCAATGGATGGGTTTCAGGCCTAGATGTATTTCAGAACCTGGTGAGCTTGGAAGAAGAGGAAGAGATGGGAATTAACCCACCACATACATTGAGGGGAATAAAATTAAATTTCATCAGAAAGACACAGGTAATGGGAGGGATAGAATCAGTTACATATTTTCAATAGTGTGTGTGTGTGTGTGTGTGTGTGTAAATGCATTTTTCACCATCAAAACTTTTCACAAAAAAGTAATTTATTTTGAAAACAATAGATAATGCCAATAAAAATACTAGTTTTTTTTTAAAAAATAAACATTTTTAAATTTTGAAAATGATTTTTTTGAGGGAAAACTATGTGACTAATATATATCTATATATATTTCTCATTTTGAAAACAGAAAAGAGTACATGAAAAACTTTGGTAAAATGTGCTAAACATCTTCAATTTAAAAAAATCATACACAAAAAAATTTGAACCAAGGTTGTTTTCACATCTGGATTTGCTCCTGGGTTGGTGATATGTTGTTAGATTTGGTGTCTGTAAGGCCCATTATGCTGCGGAGATTGCTGGTGATAGAAAGGGAACTGAGCTGTGTTGTGAGACCCGTTATGAAGTTAGTAAAAGTCAGGGAGAGACCAAACAACTTTGTATTCTTAGATTCGGGCTAATTCTTAATGGTTAGGTTTGTGTTTAACCTTCACTGTTTGAGTTTAGATACAGGCCAACCAGGAAAACTTGCATGAAAGGTAGCAGGACGGTTGGATGAAGCCTTTTCACATTAAGAGCAGAACAAATCGTTTAAACCGGGCTCTGCTTCTTCAAGCAACACTGTTGTGGCCAAAGGCAATCCAAGTAATGGAAAATGTGTGAAATATTCTCAGTGGGGGATTTGTAATTTTTAGATGATCCCTGGCCGCAGTGACTGCGTTGCTGGGAAGCAGGAGGCGGCATTTTATGTCTGCCTGCCCTGCCTGCTGATCCCACAATGAGCATTGTTTCACTCTGTTTTCTATAGAATAAAAGAATCCTGCTCTCAGGAGGAATATGAGTGTCAAGTGTGACACATTTCTTCCAGCTTAGAGCTGCCAGTCTGCCTGCTGGGACTCTATGAAATTGCCATCCACACCTGTGTGGGAAATTCAGAAACCTGGGGATTTCCACCTACCACTGCTCCAGGCAGCCCTGCCCCTAAGGTCTTTCTTTGTGAGATGAAGGGGAAGAGGGTGGGAGGGAGGAAGAAGGTTTAAAAAAAAATGAAGCAGCAGCAAAGAGTAAAGTACCTATCTCTTTCTTTTGCAGTCAGGAGAACAATATATTTCCCGGATTTGATTCCAGCCAACAGTGAGACATCAGAACTCTCTTCTTTGCAGCCTGCCATCTCTCTAGGCCTCCTCTATTCTGTCCAGTGTGACTTTCACAGCTGTAGCACTGGAAATCCCACCAAAACCTGACTGTCAGGCCAACTGTCTGGAGTTAGGCAGGAATGGTCCCATCTTTTCCTTCTCTTCTGGCAGAGCCTTGCTGTTGCTATGGAACTGAAGGTTCAGTGAGGTGCCAACCCAATCTTTATTTCAGTCCTCTTGCTAGTTTTTTTTCCTGTACACAGCATATGAATTCAGATCCTGACTTGGGAACTGGCCTGCTACAAATTGCTATAATAGTTGTGCCCAGTGTTTCTCTATTACAGTACAACCCTTCCTGTTTCATCTGTTGGGAGTATGTCTGGCAGTAAGAATGACTGTTCTTGGTTTCCATTTAGATATGTGCCTGAACCAGACTGGAAACATCCCCTACTTTTTGAAGCAGGAGGCTTGGAATTGAAGCCCAGCTCTGAATTTCACAGCTGGCTGCTACCAATATCTGTATAATGGGCTCCAACCAAACCCCAACATTGAGACACATGAACTCTGAAGAGTGGAGCCACTCCAAACCAGGGTCCGAATTTTGCAGCTGGCCCCTATATCTGTGAGCTGAACCAACCTCTCAGACCTGGATACCTTTGGAGAGTTGGAAGTCCACCTCTGATCTGAATTTGGCTGCTCAGACCCGTGTCTAGTGTCAATATAGAAATGATGGTTCTTCAAAAGAATCCATGCTCCAAATGGGAATTCATGCAAATTTGTGGGCATTGGCACCAGAGACAAGTGTATTGTGCACCAGTGCAATGCTTAACACAATTAATATTAACAACAAGGGAGCAGGAACACAAGGCAGAATAGAAAAAGAACAGTTAAAGAATATGTATATAAGATAGATGTAATCGAGTTGGCAGAAGTTGATTAAATTCATCCTAGGGTACTTAAGGAACCAGCTGAAGCAATCTTGGAACCATTAGTGATTATCTTTGAGAACTCATGGAGGACAGGTGAGGTCCCAGAGGACCGGATAAGGGAAAACATACTACCTATCCTAAAGTGGGAACAAAGAGGGACCAGGGAATTATAGACCAGTCAGCCTAACTTTGATACCTGGAAACATAATGGAAAAAAGTATTAAACAATCAATTTGTCAGCACCTAGATGATAATAGGCCAATAATTAATGGCCAACAAGGATTTGTCAAAAACAAATCATGCCAGACTAACTTAATGTCCTTCTTTGACAGGGGACTGGCCTACTAGTGGTGGGGGATAGGAGTGGGGGAGCAGCAGAAGTGATTTATTTTGATTTTAGTAAAACTTTTGGTCTAGATGAAATTATTATAAAGTGGATGCACAACTGATTAAAAAACCATACTCCAGAGAATAGTTATCAATGGTTTGCTCTCAAACAGGGAGGTTGTATGTAGTGGGGTCCTTCAGGGGTCAGTCCTGGGTCTGGTACTATTCAATATTTTCATTAATTACTTGAATAACGGAGTGGAGAGTATGCTTATAAAAATTGCAGATGACACCAAGCTGGGAGGGGTTACAAGCACTTTGGTGGACAGGATTAGAATCAAAATGACCATGATTGGTTGTAGAATTGCTTTATAAGCAACAGGATGAAATTCAATTAAGACAAGTACAAAGTCTTACACTTAGGAAGAAAAAAATCAAATGCACAAATACAAAATGGGAAATAACTAGCTAGGAAGTAGAATCATAGAATCATAGAATATTAATACCGTTGAAAAGGATTTGGGGTTTATAGTGGATCACAAATTGAATATGAGCAGCAGTGTGATGCATTTGTGAAAAAGTCTAATATCATTCTGGGGTGTAACACCAGAGATGTCATATATAAGGCATGGGAGGAAATTGTCCCACTCCACTCAGCACTGGTGAGGCCCCACTTGGAGTATTGTGTTCAATTTTGGTCACCATACTTTAAGAAAGGTGTGGACAAACTGAAGAGAGTCCAGAGGATAGCAACAAAAATGATAAAAAGTTTTAGAAAAACCTGACCTTTGAGGAAAGGTTTAAAAAACTGGGTATGAGAAAAGAAGATTTGGGGGACTTGATAACAGTCTTTAAATATGATGACAATAATCAATTATTCTCTGCATCCACTGAAGGTAGAACAAGAATTAATGGGCTTAATCTACATCAAGTGAAATTTTGGTTAAATATTGGGAAAAACTTTCTAACCCTGTGGATAACTAAATATTGGAATAGGTTAACAAAGGAGGCTGTGGAATTGCCATCATTGGAGGTTTTTAAGAACAGGTTAGACAAACACCTGTTGGGGATAGTCCAGGTTTATTTGATATTACCTCAGCATGGAGATGGACTAGATGACCTCTTGAGGTCCCTTCCAGCCCTACCTTTGTATGATTTCAAAGTATAATCCTGCTGCAGGCATGCTCTGTTAGGGAACACCCCTTCCTTTTTCCCAGCACGTGTGTAATTAGCAGATCAGATGTGCACAACAAACAAGTGATTTTTCTTCCCAGCAGATAGTTTGTCATTGCAAATATCATATACTTCACTGTGTCTGCAGCTCTAATAGAGATGTCACTCACTGTACCTTTCTAGAAGAAATGACAAACCTCCAGCCATTCCTCTTTTAATTCAATAGATATTCCAAGCATCTGACAGTAAGATGCAGATGAATTCTGGAGTTGTTTCCCAGGAATCCTCCTTACTATGTTACTGAATCTGAGCACAGGTACCATGGAGATGGCCATGTTATAAATACCTGGCTAAATGTGTTAGAGATATTGAACATGAAGATTAGTTCTTGGTGCTGAAGAGTCACATTTTGGATCTACCCATCCTTTCTGACCTCTCCACTCACCTTCTGGTACATCAGCTTTTTATCCTCCGCATCTCATTTGTCTGATTTAGACTCTGAGCTCTGCCACACAGTCACCCTGTTTTTTTTAATCATGTTCGGGACATTTATACCTCACGCAAAAGAAAACAATGCTGTAACATAGCACATAGTTGTTGTTATTTATTAGTTTTTGTTTGGTGGTAGCACCTAGGAGCCCCAGTGCTGGACGAGAGCCCCAGCTAAGTGGAAAGAAGAGACAATCCCTGCTCCTGTGCATTTGTTGTAAACCCTACTCCCAAATATCAATCGGATCTATAGCTAAGGATCTCCCAGGGGTCCTGCTTTCACAAGGGCTTACAATTGATTACAAGCTTCTTATCTATGGCCTCCCGACCTCGCCTATCTCTGCAGCACTCCTCCCCATTCCTGAATGCAAACGTAACCACATAAATCCCAACATAAAAGTCCTCCATTGGCTCTCCGTTTACATCTGTGCACACTACATACTTGCACTCCTTTGGCCAAAGCTTGCCTGGCTGTTGCATCTCTCTTGACTTAGCTTTACTTATGTAACCCCCAGGTGAGCATGCGAGGGAGCCCATAATGCACACTCACCAGGGGGTTACACGTATACCATGGCTAAATTTGACCATTGTCTTCAAACCACTTCCTGGGTATACTCATGTGCTTCCATTGTAGCATCTCACCATATGCCTGCACTTGCTTCTCCTATCAGTCTAGGTCTGCCCTCATTCATGTCTCCAATCTCTCCTCTTCTCTCTTGGAGATCTGCCTTTGCTGTCTCTAAACAAGATCAAAACCTACTTTGTCCAGGGGAGTTTGTCTACACCGCACACAACCAGTAAGCTATCAATTCCCCACACTGCTCTTTGTTCTTGCCAGCCAGTTTCACGCCTCTCCTTATCTATTTTCCCTACCTACCCTTGCCCGTTCTTAGTGTAATGTTTACACGGTAATTGCTTTGGATTGGGAAATAGCTGTCTGAACAGCATGTTGTAAAATTAATTGCATTGTAATTGTGTTTGCTCTTGGATCAAATTTATCCGTCAAAGTTTTTGACTTTGGGAGCAATTTTTATCTTTTACACCTTTAAAAAAAATCTATGGTGTCATTTTTAGGTACAAAAATATAAGATAAAAAAGAGTTCTAACCAATTTCCATTGGCAATATTTTCAGCTCACACAGCTTTATAATAGCTTCTACTTGTCCCTGGCCCTCTCGAGCCAACTACCCAGTATAGTGATTCAGAGTATAGATTCTGACCTAGGGCACCTATAGAGCTTTCTCCAAACTTTATCTGAATGTATAATGGTAGTTATGAGGGACTCCTCGCAGCTCTGTTGCTTTTGAGCACTATTACAATATTGAGTGTGCTCTTTAGTTAAAATGGCACTAGTTTAACTAGTGATTAATTTCAGAGTGAACACTGTATTGCAAATTAAATTCTTTTTACAAAAGAATGTGTAAGTATCTCTCCATCTAAGTATCACAGAATGTTTTAGAAACATAAATTAATTCAACTGATTTAAGCTTCAAAACCCCTTTGGAAATGGGTAAGTACCTGTTTTGGAGATGAGTAAAATGGGACATGTTGAGGTTAGGGCCCTGACACTGCTCACTTTGATGCCAATGGTAAAACTCTCTCGACTTTGACAGGTGCAGGGTCAGTTCTTAAGGAACTTCTTCAAAGCAATACAGTGAGCCGATGGCTGAGATAGAAGCAGTACCTAGGAGTCTGGGTTCCTAGTCCTCCTGTTCTAATCACTTGACCATAGTCACTTTCTTCAGCGTATGTACATGCTTCATTGTCTATTATGAAATAAGATATACCTATAAGATTACACCAATGGTTGACAGAAAGTTTTGTCCATTGGATACTAAAATCTCTCTTTACTCTTCCTATCCCTAAGGCAAGAGAGACCTCGGCAATTGTATTTGACTTCCTCTAGACCCAGTTTTGGAACTCTCATCTTCCGGGTGCCCTTTGACTATAGTCTATGCTAATCTACAAACCTGTGAGGCAGTCAATAATTTTTTTAAGCCCAATTTATGCTAGGAAAAGCAGGTGCATGAGTGCTTCTTATCTCCTATCAGATTTAAACCCTCATAAATATTCCCTGAGTATATAAAACTTGTAAAATTTTAACCTCTCTTTATTGGCAAAAAGGAGGAAATTCACATTAAGCAAGATGGAGAATCACCCGTGCAGAACTTCAGTCTGCGCTAGGATATCATAGAATATGTGGGTATAAATGGTCAGCTATGTAAATTGGTGTAGCCACATCGACTTCAGTGGCGCTTTGCTGATTTACATCAATTGAGTCTGAGTCAGATGCTGTATAAATTCTATGGCCATTCGAGAAATGTCCATCAATTCATTTAATGGGAGGACAAGATTTTAAAGAAGCAAGAGCAACCCCATACTTATTAACATGCAGCCTTATTCTCTGGCTGTTCAAGTAGAACAAGCTGTTAACATGAACATTGAGCAATCCAACATTAGAGCATTTGAAACCCATTGTTGATGCACTGCAAAACGTCATTTATTTTATGTCTGCCACAAAATGTTTTAAAGTTTGCCATCTTTTCTTAATGGCCTTCCAAGTAATAGCTCTCTCATGCCAACAGTTGGCTGTTTCCAGATATATAAATTACTTCATGAACTCTGATTGTTAAAGCGCAGTAAACCAGCTGTGGGGTAAGTTGTATCCCTCTAGTGATTTTTGTACTCCTATTTGTCTTGCAGAATTTCAGTAAGTTCTCTTCTCTTTTCTTTACTTTGCTTAAACTGACATTGAAATATCCTTCACTTTTATCGCAGTGCTTATTTGCAGCATTGTTACGTTGTAGAAAATTATTTCCGAATGCATATGCAGCTTTCTTTAGTGTCAACACAACTTTCAGTGATTTTTCAAAGATTAGAAAATTTACTTCTCTTCTTATTATCATCACTCTAGCATGTTTGATTTTTATTAGCTATGGAAATTGATCATTTTGAGAGCTTTTGTGGGTGTCACATAGTGTTGCCATGGGAAGATTACTGCTAACTTGAAAGGAACACCTCCATTCTACTAAATTCTTTCCTCAAAAAGTTAATGGAATGTAACCTTCCGACGAAGTGAGTATTCACCCACGAAAGCTCATGCTCCAATACATCTGTTAGTCTATAAGGTGCCACAGGACTCTTTGCTGCTTCTAGACAAAGTCAACTTAATTATTCAACTTACATGTATTGGCCTTATAAATTATGCCATTTTGAACACCATTTTTTTCACCTGAAACAATGAGAGTGTGAAACAGTATAAAATGAATTCTTCACTTTTTTTGCCAATGATGTGATTGTTTAGTACATGCTTTGAGAGTTGATTTTTAAAGGTCTTAAAGAGTCTGCTTTAATAATTCATATTGATTCAGTAAGGGATGAAAATTCTTGACATGTTAGAAGAGTCGCATTTATATTGTGTACATCTTAATTATTGTGTTTGTTAATGCTGTTTCCTTTATAAATAGTAGAGAGCAGAAATTAAAGAATTCTTAAAAGGATATTGGCAGACTCAAAATTTAGTCTCATAGACTTTAAAGCTAAAAGGGACAATCATGGATCACCTAGTCTGACCTCCTGTGCATCTCACATCACAGAACCTCACCCACCCACTCCAGGACCAGGCACATAACCTCTGGGTGAGTTACTGGAATTCTCAGATTTTGATTTAGAGACTTCAAGATACAGAGCATCCACCATTGTTCTAGTTCAAACCAGCAAGCGACTTCAGCCCCATGCTACAGAGGAAGGCAAAACAGCCCCAGGGTCTCTGGCAATCTGACCTGGGGAAATTTTTTTTTACCCAACTCCAAATATCATGATCAGTGAGACTCTGAGCCTGTGGGTGAGATCAGCCAGATACCTGGGCAGAAATTCTGTGTAGTAACTCAGAGCCCATCCCATCTAGTGTCCCGTCTCTGCCCATTGGGGATATTTGCTAAACGCTGATGCAATTGTAGGCAACCTCATCGTACCATCCTCACCATAAACTTATCCCGCTTAAACTCAAAACAGAAATTTTGCCCCACTACTCCCTTTGGAAGGCTGTTCCAGAACTTTGCTCTGATTGTTAGAAACCTTTGTCTAATTTCAAGCCCAAACTTGTTGATGGCCAGTTCATGTCCATTTATTCTTGTGTCCGCATTGGTGCTTCACTTAAACAACTCCTCTGCCTTCCTGGTATAAAGTCCTCGGATGTATTTATAGAAAGCAATCATATTTCCCCATGGCCTTTGTTTTGTTAGGCTAAACAAGCCAAACATCTTAAGTCTATACAAATAACGTATATATTACTAATTCTAATATTAGAAATATTTTCTTTTTTTTTCATTTAAATGTCAATGAGAAAATGTATTTGTTTGGGTCTCCTGCATTGCTTCGACTTCATACTGCTATTTTGTTTGATAGCGTCAGAGAACTGGGAGGTGAAAATAGCTAGAAACAACACTGAAAGAGACCACTTTATTTCCACTGACCTACTGTAACCCACTGGTAAATGTGGGTTCTAGGTCTCCTTTGTTATGTTCATGGGACACAGAGAGAAAAGTTAGACAAAAACATACTATACCTTTGCTGGAAGGTTGCAATGTAACACATAGAATTCGGAATGGTAACATACAAACCCCCAAACCAGAGACAAAGCAGAGAGGCCCACAACTTTCCCTAGGCTGGCTATCTGCAGACCAACTGCTGCTATACCCAGATCAGAGGCTTTAGCACAAATGAGAATCCTGCACATGATTTTAATCTGGAGAGTCCTTTTAAAATAAGTAAAGTCTGCAAGGTTCCATATACAGCAGTGCAGGTGCAAAGAAGTGTTAATGGAAACTGAGCCGGTCAGGAAGGAAAGCTAAGAAATTCAAAATTAAGGCTGAAATTCCAGACTGAACTAATTCTGTTGTGGCTACATATTTCACAAGTCATTCATTATATTTAAGGATGGGTGGCTATGTTTGCATTCAATAAGATGTGTCCTGAACTTTCAACCAAACCTGAGTATGAACCCTGTGATAGACCCAGGCCAGTTGGGTATAGCAGAAGGGAGATATACTGGCCACTGGATTAACAGTTTTCTGTTCCCTGACTGACCAGAGCAGGGGCTGCTCCAGGCTAATGAGAACACCTGACTCTAATTAACCTGCAAAGAGTCAGGTGAGGCCATTAAGCTAATGTGACCACCTGACTCTAATTAAGGCCCCGCTGATACTATAAAAAGGGCTCACTCCAGTCAAGCAAGGGAGAGCCAGAGGAGAGGAAGTGTGGCTGAAGGGCTGGTTAATGAAGACACCCTCAAATCATCAGTAAAGGAGCCCTAAGGTAAGGGAGAAGCAGGAGAGCTGTGGGGAAGTGGCCCAAGGAAATGTAGTAACTCTAGCAGTGAAAGGTTGGCTACCAACAGCTGCTACCATTAGGGTCCCTGGGCCGGAACCCAGAGTAGAGGGTGGGACCGGGTTCCCTCGCAACCCACCACTACAGGAACATCTCCTGGGAGGGGAAGTCAGGCCCCTGTCAGGACAGGAGGCTAAACTGTTCTGAAATAAGCCCCCAGGGACAACAGAGGCTGTGGGAGTTCTCTCACCAACCTCCTTGCTGGCCTATGATGAAAAGGGCTCAGTAGACTGTAACCCTGGCCCTAGAGAGAGAGAAGGGCTATATGGAGGGTCACAGTGAGCCACTGAGGCTAGCATAAACCGCCTAGAAGTGCAGGATCCACGGGGGCAAGGTCAGAGTTCTGCCACAACCCAAATCTTTTATGAGGGTCATAGCATTTCAGAGGTCTTAAAAATCATGTGCCTGTGAGTTTCCTGATTTTGTTCTGATCAGTTCTGACAGGTGTTTTGGGAGGATGGTGTTGAGGGGGAAGAAAATCTTCTGGTTTCTTCCTGGCCCTGATTCAGGAAAGCATTCCCATTCAGGGCAACGCTTATTAAGCACATGGTGACTTTAAGTGTGTGCATAAGTCCTATTGGAAACAAAGGAATTTAAGCACATGTTAAAAGTTAAGCAAGTGCTTAAAAGGTAGCATGAGTAGGGATGGACATAAGCACATGCTTAAGTGCTAGCTTGACTCTGGTCCTGAGTTTGTACACCATATTTTGTTTACAATTAACTTCTCTGAAGTGCTGGGAAGCAAGCAGTGGAGCGGGGCAATTTTTTTTGAATGAATAGCTTATTCACTGAAAAATGCAGTTTCGGTCAACCTGAAATTATTCATGAATTTGATGCGATAGTATCTGCCAAGGAAAAGTATTTTTTAGGGCCAGAAAACCATGTGTATTTGTGCATGTCTATCCACCCACCTGTTCCCCTAGTGGTTAGGGCATGTCCCTGTGATGCATAAGACCTAGCTTTAAATACCCACTGGGAGATTTGAACACAGAACTCCTGTTTCGAAGGTGACTATCCAAATCATGAGGCCATAGATGATTCTGGGGGTGAGTACTCTCACTTTCTCCTGTTGAAGCTGTTTTTGTAGCCCTGCTTGAATACTCATTAGGCCAGGGAGGGAGAGCTAATCTATCATGGTAATTAAGACGCTCACCTGGGAGATAGGAGAGGTGGATTCAGATCTTCTCTCTGCCTGATTCAAAGCTGGGTCTCCCACATTCCAGGTTGAGTGCCCTAACCTGTGAACAAAAGGTTATAAAGGGGGACAAACTGGCACAAACAAGCCTGGTTTGCTGGGCCTGAAACAGACTTTTCCAATTTGCTGACAAATTCCAAACACTTTCAGAACTGAACCGAATATTTTCCTAGTTTTTTCAGATTGCTGGCTGAACTGAAAAACCAATTATTTGGCCAGCTCTAGGGTACGATATGAAAGGGTTGTTAACCTGGGGCAATCTGTGGACTGTAGGACTAAATCCAGTGCTAACTCTCTAGTGGGATGAGTGCTTAGCTAATCAGATTGCTTGCATTTAGGTCTGAGTGACTGTCCCTTGTGCTTCCTGTTTGGTCTGGGTTTCCTGGTCTGGGTACTAATCAGCAACTGGACTGGACCTCTGCAGCATTTAGCTTCTAAGGCGAGATAACACGGATAACACGTGAGTAGGAGAAACAAACAGAACATATTGAGATGATGAAAGTTCCACGGCCTAAGTGAGCAGCAGTAATTCCAGAATCTTGTGCGTTCCCAGCTTGACATGTGTAGATTTTGGGGCTTGTCCCTTGCTAGCATGAAAGTCCCATATATAGAGCTGAATTTTTGTGTGTGCGCAGGGTCCCCTAAACTTCAGAAGATCTTTACCCCATTAAAACCTGCAAGAGCAAAGGACAGTTGTTTCCTGATAGTTTTCCATTTCCACTTGAAGTTGGTATCTTTTTTTAAACATAATCTGTGAAGTAACTGAAGTGAATATTGAAAGTATTCAGTGGTGAATATATACATTTAGCTCAAGCTCAAGTGACAATTTCCCGCTTACTAGGCTGTATTGCCAGGGGATATGGACAAGGGGAGGAAGAAAAGTAGAAACCGGACCTCGAGAATCTTTTTTTATTGCAGGAAAAAATGCACAGACTGAATTCTCTAGCTTTCTAGATTGTCCAATTATAATACTGGTACAAGGTTTGCTCAGGACACACATTTGGTGCAATTTGAGCTAGAAGTAGAGTGAGCAGTGCACATAATGAGCATGATCTGAGCTAGGCCCAGTATAGACTATAAGGGAGTCATGTTGGGATATTGTCTTTTAATCTGGTAGTGCCCCAATTGTGTTATCATCTAGCAAGTTTTGTCTTAAAGGCCTGGGCTGGACCTACAGGAATTTGGAGCTACAGGAGCACAGCAAAAACAAGCCCTTCTTGTTTTAAGTATTAAATCTAGATTTAGGCGCCTGACTTTAGACACCAAAATATGGAAGTTTTAGCCAAACTGCCTAGCTTTTACCCAGGAACGCCAGAACGTCATCAGTAATTGTCATGAACGGAACACAATGCTGGGCAGGGGGTTCCTTATTCCATTTTAGGGCCACTAATTGCAAGGTGCTGAGCAGCTTGCTACTGGGAACTGCTGAGTGCATTCAACTCCCAATGTAGTTAGTAATGCCACCCATTGTTTCAGGGGAAACAAATCCTTATGGAAAAATTACAATATTTAAAAAAAAATTATTTTAATATTTGTATAGAATTTGATAGATAATTATCTCCTTGCTATAGAATTATGTAGCTACAAGAAGGAAATAATTCTCTACTAAATTAATTCTTCCATTTTTTAGTAAATCCTAGAATAATTTCTTTTAGTTTCCTATTCAATTCTAGAAAACTCTTCCATAAGGCCTAGACCTCAAACACAAGTCTTCACAGTTACTGACAGGGAAAGACATTTTCAAATTTTTTGCTTTAAAATATTTTTATTTGTATGTGTATTTGGTTAATAATGCGGAATCTGAGCTTTTCCCCTTGCTTTTTTTTCCTTTCATCATTTTCAGGTTTGTGTTTTGGGCCACGTTTTAATCAATGCCTTTAAATCTACACCCGTAGCTTTCTGAGTATGTGTTCATTGGTGCATGCTGAGCCCACTGGAGTGCACAAATGGAATGCTTAGAACATGATTAGTACAAGCAAACCTGGGTTTTGCATATGCAAATTAACTCAAAATTCCAGGTGTAAACATGAGTGGCAGTCCTGCAAGCTTGTATGCACGTGACTAACATTACACTTTCCAGTTGTCCCATAGAATTCAGTAGTGCTGCTCACATTTGTAAGTGTTTGCAGGATGGGGACCTTAGGGGCTGGATCAGGATCTCTAAAAACTTGGTCCTTAAACATACTCTCTCATGCACACTGGTGCTGAGTCTAGCTATTTTCTTTATTTTGAGAACACTGCTATTGTGCTTTTCTTTAGCTCCTGTGTCAGTGTCTCCCTATATTAAAATGAAGTAGAGCTACAGTATTCCTTTGTCTTCAGTGGTACATTCACACTAGTCTTCCAGAGTGATTTTCTGCCTGGCTTTGTTTCTTAATGCTAACTTGTGTTCTCATCATATTGTGTTTACTGCAGAAGAGTACATTTTAAATGAGCCAGCAATGTACCAGGTGGAATATCCGCTTCATGTCACTGTTAGTGACTCAGAATAGCAATTTGTATTTTTCATACTGCCAATGCCTTATTGATTATGAGTATGACAGTGAAAATCAATTTCTTACCCATTGTTTGTAATCTAGAATCTTGAATTCAACTGCTATCAGCCATGAAACCTGCTCTTAAGTATTATGACTTACTGGGCATGATGTTGGAATGTCCACTGACTTCAATGGGAGTTTGGGTGTTTTGCACATTATAGGGTCAGCCAGTACATTGCTAAATAGCAGGAATGGTGGAAATAAAAAAAAGAAGTTTATGAAAGGCATATTTCCTTACTCCATTATCATATGCTTGGTGATTGTTTTTAAAGGGGCTGTTTCTGTAGTTTGCTTGAATGTCCTGTATCTGCAAAGAAACTAATTTTCTAAGTATATGTTCATATGTATATAGTCTTAACTGGGAACACAATCTCATTCGCAGAGGCTAATTTTTATTGTGTTGTAGAAACATGATGCCTGATTCTAGGGTATATAGAGGCAACCAAAGATGTAGTTCTGGATACAGTATATGTTCCTTCTGGGAAATACCTACTTGCAAAAGTACCAGATGTACTGCACTCTTCGGAATCTATTGAAGTGGGGAGTCATACATGCATCATATTGTGTGTGTGTATGTATATGTGTACCTACATATAGTGATATATTCCTCTCTCTCTCTCTCTCACACACACACACACACACACACACACACACACACACACACACACACACACACACACACACACACACACACAATCTACAGCAATATATCTACATATACGTGCACAGCTTATGTAGTCCTGCTAACTCGGGGCTAGATTGTGCATTGAGACACATCTCTGAACCAAAGCATGGTGCACAACTTTCACCAATCAATGAGCAGCCATTGGAGGCACTGTGCCTAAGGGCTGCCCCCTGAGTCACAGTTCCTTCCCTGCATCCTACTTGCCTTGAGAGGTACTATTTTGCAGCTGGCCTGTACCAGCATCAAATGACTACTGCGCAGGTTCAGCTGCACTGGCTGTCACATTGAAGAGGTGGAGCCAAATTTCCACCAATTCCCAGCCCCTCCTTGCATACTCCTTACCTTTCTGGTTGGGTCTGAGCATGCCCTCACTCAGTGAGTGTGCTTATGCCCTCAGAGCCAAGATCTGGGTAGGCCCTGTAGGGGTGCAAAGTAATGGCTTCTTTGTGCTATGTAGTCAAAGCCGCAACGTAGCCCTCTGGGATAATAATTTTAGGTCCATTGGTTCCAAAATCTAGTTGACTGGAAACAAGTGAGTTGAACTATGGCTTTCTCTCCTTGTTTTCCCAATGCAGTTACATTTCTTTGAAGAGTCTGTCATGCAACTACAGGTACACCTCTACCTCGATATAACACCACCCGATATAACATGAATTCGGATATAATGCGGTAAAGCAGCGCTGGGGGGGGCGGGGCTGCACACTCCGGTGGATCAAAGCAAGTTCAATATAACGTGGTTTCACCTATAACACGGTAAGATTTTTTTGGCTCCCGAGGACAGTATTATATTGAGGTATGTTGGAGCTGCATGCACACTACAGAAAGAACAAATAGCTGTAATATTCATTCAAATCTTTAAACCGCGTCATTTCAACTGGCCGCTCATCCTAAACAGGGGCAGCTCCAGGCCCCAGTGCGCCAAGCGCGTGCTTGGGGCAGCATGCCGTGTGGGGCGCTCTGCCGGTCGCCGGGAGGGCGGCAGACGGCTCCGGTGGACCTCCCGCAGGCGTGCCTGCGGCGGGTCTGCTGGTCCCGCGGCTGGGGTGGAGCTGCGGGACCAGCGGACCCTCCGCAGGCATGTCTGCGGGAGGTCCACCGGAGCCGCGGGACTGGCGACCGGCAGAGCACCCCCCGCGGCGTGCCGCCATGCTTGGGGTGGCGAAATCGCTAGAGCTGCCCCTGATCCTAAAAATAAACTTGTCAGGTTGAAAACTGCAGGGCTCATCCAGTCCAAGTCATGGCAATATCAGAAGTGCTGAGGGTCCCCTTGAAAATAGAGTTCGGAGCTTCAATAAACTTACCTAGCCTGTTTGCACTGGCTTGGGCAATTGAGCTGCAGCAATGTCTCAGCAGCTTTTTTGTCTAAAATAAATGGTGCATAAAGGAAATGTAAAGTAGCTTGGTGGACAGGATTAGCTATGTGGTTACTGCTCTTCCTTTGTCTTTTTTAAATATTTGGTTCATAATGACATAAATAGCTGCATAATGTGTTAAACCTGAGCCTAACCAAAGGTTTGTATGAGAATGTGTGTACTTGGTCTTTACATCTAGAACAGAAGGCTAGTCTTGTGTAGACTAGGGAAAGTTCGTGCTGAAGTGAAGTCACGAATAATGCTGTTTTCCCTGTTCTAACAAAGTTCCTTGTTCAGTGTTAGGGAATCACAGAATGATTACATTTCTTCTATCATTCGCACATAATACTGCATTTATTGTTTTTGTTTTCCACTTGCTAACTTGTGTGCATGAGCGCGCACACACACAGTTCCACACTTCTTTTTTTGCTATTTTCATGTCCATTTACGGCCATGTTGCTATGCATTGTGCTGTTGCCATAACATGCTGCTGATATACAATGTGTTTTATGAGGAATCAAATCAATGCGTATCAGTGCACTGTCACTCAATCAATAGCACATCAAAAATTCATTCAGTAGGAGGGAAATGAAGGACTTCAGATTATGATGGCATTTTTTTCCTTAATGCTTCATAAACTTTTAACACAACAAGTTAAATGGTTTAATCCACAAAAGGTTGAGAGATCTTTGTGGGGTTTGCTTACTAAACTACAGTGACACTGAATTCTGCTAGTGCAGCTTAACATTGTTACATCATAGTGTGGGAACAGCAATACTCCCCCCGCCACATAGTGGAGGGAAATGAAGACTCAAATCAGTCTTCTCACCCCTCCCTTCAAAACTTATGAGGAAATCAACTGCCTTTCTGCTTCCCAATAACTGCATGAATGAATCTGTGGGTTTGAAATGCACCTCCAGGACAGCTCATTTCCAGATGGCTCCAGCAATATTAAGTGGTCATTGCGGATGACACAGGGAATTCCTTGTGGTTTTGAAATACAAGAAAGAGTATCCAGGAAACAAAGTGCATGGTCTCTTCTTATCAGGGAAGAGTGTCCTCTATTGATTCGTTTTCATTGCTCAGGTTCAATAAGGCTTTTATTTATGATTACATGGCTTATGCTTACATATTTATCTGCAGTGTGCAAAGTCAGATGAGAATCAAACCACTGCCTTATTTTGCCAGATAACAGGATTCTTTTCTTGCAGAAGTTAGACTCCTTGAGGTGCTACTGGAAGCTGGATCACTGTGTCAGACACAAACACAACGCAGATACTGTGCGAACAATGAGCTGCTAAAAATGGCTAAATTTGACATACCTCCTCAGGGATGGACTGGGAGGCTCACGGGCCAGTACACTATGCTGCAAGATAGAGCTGGGTGATATTATTTTATGCAAAAACTTTTTTCACTGGAAAATGCAGATTTGGGTCGAACAAAATATTTTGCAAATTCATGTCAATTCCTTCAAATTGTTTTGGATGGAAAAAACTTTTTCAGTTAAATAGAAATGTTTCATTTGGCCTAATACAATCTTTTCCCCCAACACCCCCCCCCCCACCATCCCCAATTCGCTTCAGGTTAACCCGAAACAAATTTTTATTTGATTTTTTTTAAACACTGCAAGCACACGGAAAATCAGATATTCACACAGCTCTAGTACAGACACAAGCTAAAGCAGACATATTTCCACCACTTCCTGTATAGATTCCCCCCTACTTCCTCAGTTCTCTCCTCTCCTGCCATTACTCTTCTCCCACTCCACGTAACTAACTACTCTCCTCCAGACCGATGTTCCCCCGCCAAGGCACAACCCCTCTCCCTGCCCCATTCCTTTGTTCACCCAGTGTAAATGCTAGTTGTAGGTGGTGTCCAAAGAATGTTAGTTGCTGTGGGATTCTTTCCTCCAGCAAGCTTTTGGTAGTTTCAATTCACTCTCTACAAAATTGTCCACTAAGGGCTTGTCTACACTGCAAAGTTGTCTACAAAAACGTTTGTCTTTCATGGGTACTGAAAAAAGCCACCCTCTCCCCCCCCCCTGCCCCCGCGAAAGACAAAAATTTTGCTGACGCAAGTGGTAGTGTGACTGTGGCTTCATTGGCAGGAGCACTCTCCTGCAGACAAAGCTAACGTCGCTTGTAGGGCTGGAAGTATTTTGTCAGCAAAAGTGCCAACAAAGTACCAAAAAAGAGCGTTTACACACACTGACTTTTAGCGACAAGCCTTGTCTACACTACGCAGCTTTTAGCGACAAGCCCTTAGAAACTTTCTTCAGCCTTTATGTATTCATGGAAGGTGGAGTCCAGAAGGTATCACCTTAGAAGTTATCCCTGCCCAATTCAAGTTTAATCAGTGCTCCTGTTACAACAGTAAGTTGTTACTTGGGGGTTTTGATATAAACCAAATGGAAGTGAACATACATGATGGCACACTCACTTAAGCTGATCTTGGAAAATCCATATTAATTGAAGTGACGTAAAACAATATACTGGAAGCCACATTACAGAAATGTAGATAAGAGCAAAGTAATTGCTCTATACATTAAGCAATTGGTAATAACTAAAACTGAAAAAACCCTTTAATTTTCTGATTTATATCTTTAATTAATTGCAACATAGTATGACTGGATGTTTTATCTCTAGTGTCTCAATCATTTGCTCAATAGAGGTTGCTCCCCTGCATTTGACTGCCATTGCATTTTTATTGACATTTACAGTAGTTTTTACAACATTCAAGGTGCATAAGTTAAACAGAAATGTGACGTCGTGACATTTCTGGATGGAAGTGGGTCATAAAGATGGACGGCAGGTGTAATATTCAATTTACAATAGTAAGAAATTACAGATTATGTACAACCCGCTTTGCCTGTTTAGTCACTTTTATTGCACCATGTTTTCACATGACATCAGTAAATCATGCTACCTATACATACCATAAAAGTTAATGAATGAGAGAGGTGGCAAATATTCTACTACAATTAAAATGATTTTAGATGGAATTAAAATGAGGTTTAAGCTGTTAAATACAGGCTATGGTATCTCCTTTCCACTCTTCAAAAATCATGGACTGGTAAAGTGTCTGCCTAGCAAAGATTTTTGTTTTTTTTGTTTTTTGTTTTTCTGTTTCACCTAAGGTGTGAATTTAAAACAATATAGTTGTACTGGTATAATGAGTAACATATAGATACATATTTCAGTATAAGGTTTTTTTTTTCAATTTAGCTTAAACCCCTTCCACTGGTGTCATAAACTAAGCTGAAAAAAGGCACTGATACCACAATAACAATGTCCACACGAGGGATTACACTGGTATAACAACACCTGTATAAACATAACAGTAAATCTTTGCCATGTAGAGAAGGCCTAACTTGCATTAAGCAGAAGTGGAAAATCCATGCTGTTCCTTGGAGCTGTGCTTTACAATTCAGATTGGTCAGTGGAGAGAATGTCATTTAAAATTCCATCTGCCAGATGCTGAAGGTCCTCTGCTACTACTGCTGCACCCTGCAGGATCCAATCCTTAGTGGTTATAACAGGTGACTTCTGGGTTCTCTTCCTGGCTCTGCTGCTAATTTTTCTGTGTAACCTTGGTAACTCCCTTTCTTGTGCCTTAATTTCCCCAACAGTAAAATGGGGATAATATTTTACTGACATCTTTGGGGGCTCATTTAGGGCTTGGCTATATGGAAAACCAGTGCACTTCAAGCCAGAGTATAAACCTTAGCACTCCTCTCTGCCACACATTAAGTCGATGTGTGCACCCTGGTACCATACTGGTTTTTAACAGCAGGTCAAAGGGCACTACAGAACTTTTAGTGTACGGTAGCAGGGTCCACATACCCAATGAGCATGCAGCAGGCGAGAGCCCTGATGATTCATACTCCTGCTTGCTGTGCCTTTAATTCTGCGTATAGACATGCCCTTGGTTAATGTTTGTAAAGGCACTTTGGCATTAGAGCTGGTCAGAAAAAAAATTGATCAAAACTTTTTTCCCAGTGTAAAATTCCTTTTTGACAAAATAGAAATGTTTGATTTTTATTAACTCCTCCCTCCACAATTCATTCATAAAAAAGCGGTTCTACTACAATGTCACTACTTGTGTTAGAGTAGCATCTAGAGGTCACAACTGAGACTGAAGCTTGTTTGTGCTAGGTTCTGTACACACACCCCAGTAAGAGACAGATCCTGCCCTTAAGTAGTTTACGGTCTAAATTGATAAACAGTGAAAAGGAAAACAAGGGTACAGAGTGATGATGTGAGTTGTATAAAGTAACACAATGTGTTAGTGGTAGATCTGGGAATAGAACCCAGGCCTTCTAACAGTCAGTCTAATATAGTGCCCACTAGTCCACACTGTTTCCAATAGCAAAGGAGATCCATTCTGAAGTGGTTTCAAACCAGTCTACAGAATTCTGCAGCAGGAATATAATACTCCATTACATTAGTATAGGTTGATCAGAAAAAAAATCTATCTGAACATTACAATTGCCTATTAAATTCTATAGGACTTTTCTACAGGTGATACTGAGGGCTCCACTTCTCAAAGTATTGTGCTGATTAAGTATTATTACTTGTGTTCTTCTCACATGGGAATCAGCGTGACTCACAGGGCTGCCCAGAAGGGGGGGCAAGTGGGGCAATTTGCCCCAGGCACCACAAAGGCCCCCATGAGAGTTTTTCGGGGTCCCTGAAGAGGGGTCCTTCACTTGCTTCGGGGGCCCCGGAAAACTCTCGCAGGGCCCGGGCCCCCGGAGCTTCTTCTGCTCTGGGTCTTCGGCAGCGGGCGGTCCTTCCACTCTGGGACCCGCCGCCAAAGTGCCAGGTCTTTGGCGGCAATTCGGCAGCGGGAAGACCCCAAGCTCCCTGAATCCTCTGGGTGGCCCTGGTGACTCACTGTATAAGAAAAACATAGCCACAACTCTCCGGCTCGCTGCTTGCCCCATCCTGCCCCACCCTATGCCTTATCAAAATTGCCTCTTCATTTAATAATCTCATTACATTGCTCTTGGTCACAGGTTAAACTCATCAATGGATGATCTCACTACACATAATCTGGTTAGTTCATGGTGTGGTTTCTTTACTAGATAATTTATCATTCTAACCCTTAGGATGTGAAGTAACTATGGAGGTGACCTGAGAGGCGTTTTAGTATTTCTCAAGTTGATGGAGAATTTAACATTTAAACTCCAACTCTCCAGAACCACCCAAACAAAAATGTGGGCCCTCCTATAGTTAGAAAGCATGATGAATCCCTAATCTGCACTCTGTGCAATCCTGAACATATATGGTATTTTGATAGGACCTACTCACTTGCACAGACACTTCCACTTTTCCAGAACAAAGGACTTTTGCTCATGCTAAGACAAAAAGGGATTTCATGATTGGTTATAAAGTGATAATAAAAAGTTAAAGGATATAGCACCAAAAAATAAAGCATTTGCATTGGGAAAGGCGAGTTGCTAGTATCTAGATCTAGTGATAGGTGACATATGACTACCTAAAAAAGATAGTACACATTATGTAGAGGCACAGGTTTTTTTCTTTCAACTTTAGTGAGGGTAAAAAAACCTCTAATCTGTTTTGTTGGAGATGCAAAGTTTTCTGACTCTTGGTGTGTTTTTTAAATTGAATTTAAACAGAGGAGATGTGTTGGTGATTGCAGAAATTAACTGTCGGTGACCCTATTCTTTGACAGTTTTCAGAGTAGCAGCCGTGTTAGTCTGTATCTGCAAAAAGAACAGGATTACTTGTGGCACCTTAGAGACTAACAAATTTATTTGAGCATAAGCTTTTGTGGGCTACCAGCCCACTTCATCGGATGCATGCAGTGGAAAATATATATCACACACACAGAGAACATTAGAGTGTATATGGTAACACCCATTGTTTCATGTTCTCTGTGTGTATATATTTCATGTTCTCTGTGTGTATATGTATGTATATATATATAGTGTGTGTGTGTGTGTGTGTATATATATATATATATATATATACACACACACAATCTTCCTACTGTATTTTCCACTGCATGCATCTGATGAAGTGGGCTGGTAGCCCACAAAAGCTTATGCTCAAATAAATTTGTTGGCCTCTAAGGTGCCACAAGTAATCCTGTTCTTTTTGCCTGTTCTTTGACTCATTTGATGTAACAGAAAGCACATACTCCTGCTTACATATCTTGCTTATATAAGTTTAAATTTTGAGAGCACAAAAATGTCTAATAATGGATCATGCATCTAACCATTGTCCCCTTTTCTTTAGCCAGCTGAAATATTATTAAATTACTTTTCCTTCAATCAGTTTTTTTGAAGAAGGGCTTTGCTAAAATACAAGGCAAAATTCAATATGTGAATTCTTGAAAGACTGATTCAAGATGGAGGAAGTTTTGTGTTCCTACTGATTGATAAATTCTAGAATGTTAACAGACTGAGTTTATCTTAAAAGACCTTCCCTGAGTTACCTAGGGAATACATTTACCTCCAGAAAAACCAGACATGAATCACCTACAAGAGGAAAGCGTACTGTGAAACTGAGTTTTCCTGGTGAGTAACTCAAAGGAACCTGGTTTTCTTGACAAAAGAGTTTATCTTGTATGGTAACTGGGAAGGATTAGCTCTTTTGAATAAGATCAATATGGTCACAGAAGAACACTGGAACTTTGCTCTCCTGTTGGTTTGAGGTCTCCTTATTTGTGAGTATTTGAACAGCCATTGTTTGCATTCATGAAACTGTTCTCTCATCCCCTGACTTCCACAAACTGATTTATCTGAATATTCATGTGTCATTCATGATTCATCATTGGTGGTCAGAAAGTTCCAGTTGTCCAGTCACTGGTAACTTGGTAAACTTTAGTGACCTAATCGGGGACCGGAAACAATGCCATGAGAGGTAGATGACACACCATGCATAATGCATGGATGATAGCAAGTAGCCAAAGGTCATGAATGATCTCTAGTCTAAAATTTGTTCATCCAAACTACTTAATGGCTACTAACAAACAAATACATTTTCAGAAATCAGTGAACAATTCATGATCACGAAAAGGGCGACTTTAGCAGTGGATGTTATTAACCATTATAGTTCAGCCAGCACCAGGTAGAAGATTCTCCTTTTTTTGAATTAAAATACTGCTTGAACAAAAAAAATACAGCTTGCATCCGAAGAAGTGGGTATTCACCCACGAACGCTCATGCTGCAAAACGTCTGTTAGTCTATAAGGTGCCACAGGATTCTTTGCTGCTTCTAAAAAAAATAAACTTTTCATTAACCTGTTTTCTGTTACAATGTCTAGGGCCTATCCCGTTTTTGGCTTCATCTGTACACTTGGAATTGGACTAAGATCTCCAACTAACTTCACCTAATAACTATGCAGTCTTTTCACTGCCTGTATCTCTTCTTTCATTTCCTTCCTGTGTCTTTTGTTGTTTATTTGTATTGCAGTAGTGCCTAGAAGCCCCAGTCTTAACCAATGACCTCATTATACTAACGTTCTTCTCAGTCCCCATCCTGTACATCTTCCTTACTCTCCTTCTCCAATTGCCTTCATGCCTTCTATCATATGCCAAGAGCCCTCTCATTCCTCATTCAAATTGCTATTTAAAAACCACTTCCAGGAAATCCCTCCTTCTGTCTACTCCTAGCATGAAATTCAAGGCCTAGTACCACTTAATTCCCACTTAAGTCCTATTTTGAGAACTTAAATGGTGCACATCTCCTCTGATTGAGAGTAAATTTCACCCATAAGCAGTAACTCCTACGTGTTTTGTACTAATTTTCAAATAGGCAGCCAAAGTGCCATCTGGATCTGATTTGAAAGTTTTACATGGAGGTGAAACCCTCTGTATGCTGTGTCCCATAGCCTGTGCCATCAACCATCCAGTTCAGCTCAAAGTAACACGGAAAGATCTGTGCAAGTTCTCACAGTCTGAGAGAGGCCTGGATTTTTTTTTTGAGGGGGTGGGGTGGGGAGAGGTCTGTTAATTAGCTGTATTAATTACCATTGCAGTAAGGAAAACCAGATCAGTCAGGATTTCATCTGAAATACAGCGGTTCTCCATAAATGCATTTTATGACCGTTATGGCAATCTGATGCAGTCCTAAGAGTTGTTTATCCAGTAAAAGGCAGCAGTGCAGTATGTTCTCAGGAACAAGCCCAGCAGAGATTAAAGGAGTAATTAATGACCAAAACCTTATGCTACGTGCTATAAAAACCTTTTAACTACGTTGGCTATGGTGGAAGTTTATATTACAAATAGAATGAAACTCCGCATTGGCTTTCCGAGGCACTTTCTTTTTTCAGATATATTATAGAGTTGGGAGTTTTTCTTGGATAACTTCTGTACTTCAGTTGATCCAGCCCTTAGCCTCTCTTGCCTTAGTTTCTGCATTCTGAAAATAAGGACAGTGCTGCTAATTGTTTGCCAATATCACAGGACAGCTGTGAGGATTTGTAAATTGTTTTGAAAATGAAAAGTGCAATGTATAGGTAAGTGGTAAATAGTCAGATGCATGTACAAAATGCGCAAGGGCAAATTTAGCTTTTGCCCAGTCATTTGGTGATGTAGAACAGGTAACTATGCGAGTGAGCATCCTTTACATGTACACTTGTCAATTTTGGGTGCCCAGATATCCATTTTT
Organism: Mauremys mutica; assembly: GCF_020497125.1. Classification (NCBI taxonomy): domain Eukaryota; kingdom Metazoa; phylum Chordata; order Testudines; family Geoemydidae; genus Mauremys; species Mauremys mutica. The sequence continues at coordinate 11,454,166 of NC_059077.1, forward strand.
ATATGCAACACATCATCGTCTATTGGTTAGAACCTGGAACCAGGTGTTAGGAGAACTGGATTCTGTTTCCAACTCTGCCACTTGTTGTGGGATCTTGGGCAAGTAAGGTAATCTCTTTGTGCCTCAGTTCCTTTATCTGTACAATAGGAATAATACTTGTCCTTTCAGAGCCTCCGCGGAAAGGCACTAGATACATGTAAAGTATTAGTATTGTGAAATATGGAGGTACACGTCAGCTGTACAATTTGGCCTGAAATATTCCTTTTGGGAAAAGACATTAGCTGCCAAAAACCCTTGAAACCAGAATCCTTTCTCTTTTCTAAATTCTGAGAAAAAGTAAATGTTTTGTAAATATGTGGACTATTTTTGAAAAGTCACACAAATACACACGTGCACATGCACGCACACATATGGACCTCCATGGAAATAATCCCATGTGTAAAGTTCAGCAAGTGTGTCTTTGCTTGATCATTGAGCAGAGCCTTCCTTTGTAAGCTCTTCATGGGAGTGTCTCTCTCTTACTGTATTTGTACAGCACCTAGTCCTATTCAACCCTAAAGCTGATGAGGGTATTATGCTACCATAATACAATAAATAGTAATAACACAGTAGAAGTTTTATATCTAAAATCTTTTTGATATTAAAAACATTTCTATCCATGCTTGCTTATTGGAAACCACATTTTTTGCACAGCCCTACAATTGACAGTGTCTCTTTAAATAGGGGAAAGATAATTTCTCCACTTCAGGAATCACTGGGCAAAACTCTGCCCAATGTTATGTAGGAAGGTCAGCCGAGATGACCATAGTGCTCCCTTTTGGCTTACATATCTATAAAACTGAGTACTACAAATGTGAATGTCCCTTGTGCCTAAACAAAAAAAGACCTGGCTATGAGTCCATTTATAAGCTAGTCCAGTACAACTAAAAGCAAGCTAAGGTCTGAAATGAGGATTGGCTTGATTGGAAATAGAATGAAAGCTCTTTGAGCCTGAACTACCTGTTCTCATTAGTTACCATTAACATGCTATGTACACCTATGGCATTATATACAGTAAATGATCATTAATAATTAATAGTAGGGCCCGACCAAATTCACAGCCATGAAAAATGCATCACGGACCGTGAAATCTGGTCTTTTGTCTGCTTTTACCCTATACCAGTGGTCCCCAACCTTTCAGTGTGGCAGGCGCCCGACGACTAGCCGCCAAAATGCTGCTGAGGCGCGCGGCCGCTGGACAAGCAGCCGCCGAAATGCCGCCGAGAAGCAGCAGCATCAAGAGGCATTGCTGCTAAGAAGCAGTGGCATTTTGGCAGCGACGCTTCTTGACGTTGCCGCTTCTCGGCGGCATTTCGGCTGCTGCTTGTCCGGCGGCGGGGCGCTCCCTTATCAGTAGGCGGGAGCACATAGATGCCCCAACGGGCGCGATGGTGCCCGCGGGCACCACGTTGGGGACCACTGCCCTATACTATGCAGATTTCACAGGGGAGACCAGTGTTTCTCAAACTGGGGGTCCTGACCCACATGGGAATTACAGGAGGGTAACAAGGTTATTTTAGGCGGGTCGCAGTGTTGGCACCCTTACTTCTGCGCTGCCTTCCGAGCTGGGTGGCCGGAGAGCGGCGGCTGCTGACTGAGGGCCCAGCTCTGCAGGCAGCAGTGCAGCAGTAAGGGTGGCAATACCATACCATGCCCTTACCTCTGCGCTGCTACTAGCGGTGACTCTGCCGTTACAGCTGGGCTCCCGACCAGCAGCCGCCACTCTCCAGCTGCCTAGATCTGAAGTCAGCACAGCCGCCAGCAGCAGCAACACAGAAGTAAGGGTAGCAGTACCGCAGCCCCTCCCCCAATAACCTTGTGAACCCCCCCACATACAACTGCTTTTTGGGTCAGGACCCCTATAATTACAACACTGTGAAATTTCAGAATGAAATCATGAAATTTACAATTTTTAAAATCCTCTGACCGTGAAATTGAACAAAATGGACCACGAATTCCATAGTGCTCTCATAATGAGTCCGTTAGAATTATTAGACTAAATGGTCTAGGACAGGGGTTCGCTACCTGGTGGTTACAAACAAGGGTCTAGGGATTGCTACCACCCTGTTCTGTGGGGGAATTCATGGCTAGATCCCACTTAGATGGGAGGGAAGGTCCTGACCTAGAAAATGCTGATAACCGTGGGTCTGGAACTATTAGACTGTTGATAACATTCACTTCCTTCCAACATTCATTTTCTTCCTTCTCTTCTAGACTGAAAGAAAATGACACAGCCGGGAAAGTTAGTGCATTTGCACAGTGTGTAGAGGGGGAGAAAGTCAATTCCATCTTGTGGCTTTTCTTAGTTGCTCATTTGACTCTGAAGCACCCTCCAAAATTGATGCATACCACTTTGGATAGTTAGTATTTTGAGGGGCCATTATAGGAGGGGGAAAATAGCCCACCAGGCAAAGGAAGAACAGGTCTGCAAGTCAAGGGAAATAATCATGCCCTATTTAGAAGTTCACTAAGAAGCTCATGTATTCATTTTCATATCAGCTCAGTGGAACATTGTGGGAGGCACAAGCACATGGGAGGGCTAGATCGCCCCTAGCAAGCACCTCGGCACGACTCTTGTTCTCCTGGATTATGTGTAGAAAACTTGCCTGTACAACTGTTTCTTTTGGCTCGAGGCTCCACAGTTCTGAAACTTCTTAACGAAAAAAAAATCATGTATCCCGAAAGGCCTAGGTCCATGATTTGAAAGCCAATTTTTAACAGTACGTCTAACTTTCAAGATCAGATGCCCTGAAGCAAAGTACAGTTCAGAAAGTTTGTTTTCACTCCACAGGAAATGTTTGGAACTCCCATTAAATTGTGTGCAGCAAGTTAGTAAGGGAGTGACTGACAGAGCAGCTAAAATAGGAAGAGAGGAATGTCTCTCTTGGGGGAGGGGAGGTGCCAGACAGCTGCAGCATAGATGGGACATATTTCAGCTCTGCAGTCCCATCACTCACATCTCTGAGAAGCTTCAAATGACAGACCCCTTACAGAAATATTAAGTCTGATTCAGATCTCACTTGCACCTGTTTTATACTGGTGTAAGTAACTGCACTCACTTCAGTGGAGTTGCTCTTGATTTACATCATAGTTAGTGGAATCTGATTCAAACCTGCTGCTAGTCATTCTGGGACAGTTGTAATGCTGTATTATCCCATATTCATATAAAGATTCTTTCCCCCTCCCTTTGTTGGATCATTTCTGTTATATTAAATCCTCAGTGATGACAATGGAAGTAGGTACTTTCCTCTCCTCAGCCCTAAAGATAAATAATACAGCATATGAATGACCTCATAGCCATACATGGATGGCAAATTTTTCCCCTACTGAACTGCAGGATGGAAACAATGTTAGATGACAGTTGTGGAGAAAGTTGCTTGGAATGTGAGGGGGAATATTACATTCGGAACTTAGTTCAACCTTTAATGGCATGCCAGTCTTTGTGAACAGTTACATAACAATGCTTGTAGTATATTAGAGAAAAATACCATATGAGAGTATCATCACATACATCTACTACAATATATCAGACTGGGCTCCAAGGGAGTTGCAGGTGGACTGAGTTTGGCTCATTATAAATATATGGTACCCGGATGCTGGATCATTCCTTTGTAGTGATCTAATAAGATACAATTTGGCAACTGATAAGGGAACAGAAGGTGTGAGGCAGCTGTCTCTTCTTTAGGGTGGTGCCGTTATTCTTTGTATTATGGTAGTGTCCACAGGCCAAGACCGCATTGTGCAAAGCACCATACAAGACCTTACGATCTAAGTGTCAGAATATAGACAACAGGGAGAGCAGAAGGAAACGATGGTTCAGCTTGAAAAACAGTGGTCATGGCAAACTGGATCACTAACCATTGTTGAATGTTTTTATAGGGGTATCACAGCAAAGGAGAGTTTTCAGGAGGGATTACTACATAGGAGATAAGCAGCACAGAGGGGATGGGCTACGAAGGGCCTTAAAAGTAAAGACAAGTAGTCTGTGTTTCATGCTTTGGAGAAGAGGGAGCCAGTGATGGGACACAAAGACAGAGGTGATGGGGTTGAAGGGACAAGCCGGGAAAATGACCTTTGCAATGGCATTTTGAATGGATCTCAGCAGAGTACAATGGGATTTGTCCAGGTTGGAGAAGAGGATATTGCAGTAGTTGAAACACAAGGTTAAAGCTAATTATTGATGGGCGCCACAAGTGTACATGGCTCTCCTTGGAACATGGAACCCTTCATCCATAGATAGATTTTGAGTAATTCCTTGAATCTAGGGCTAGAGGGAGCTTGGTGCATGTTAATTGGGAAGAATCTATGAGATGCAAGAGGTGACATGAAGAAAAGCACAGAAGTGCATGGAAGAGGAAAAAAGCAGGGAGGCAGCAAGCTTGGGTCAAAACTACAATGGAAGAGGACCTAGGCTTATATATGGACAAGGGCTGTAGGTATGAACAGCTTTGAATATGCAGTGAAGAAAAGTGGGAGCCAATACAGGGATTCAAGGAAGTACAGACATGAGCAAATAGCATAGAGCGAATGAGAAACATTGAAAAGAGAATTAGTTCAAGGATGTTTGCTTGGAGTGGGTGAAACTTACCCACATGCGTGGGGACACAACAGGCCTTTGTGTTTCCCAAAGTAACAGAGTTAGGGTGAAAATCACAGGTGGGATTTCAAAATGCTCAAGACGGGGAGTCTTACGATTGACTTCAACAGGAGCAGGGTTAGGCCAGCACTGAGTCCATTTGAAAATAAGACACCCCATTGCACACGACACCTTAACTTTAAAAAGTCTTTGTTTCAATATTTTGAATCTATATTTTTTATAACTTACACTGCTTGATTACTTTTAGCATTTCATTCAGGCAGGGCAATGAAAAAAAGCCTAGTCTATTTCATGTTTGTTCTTATTGATTGCTGTTATTTATTCATTAGTTCATTTATTTGTGTAGTGTCAGCAGTGTGCATGGCACTTTACAGATAGATAGGAAAGCACTGACAATCATCATGCAAATGGCAAAAGAGAGCTTAGATTCTTCTTCTTCTTCTTCTTAGTGTATGCACAGCATGCCTTAGGTGGCATGTGACCAGGATTTCTCACCGAATTTGGTCTGCTGGTTGGATCATTAGCCTCCCCAGCCCAGGCCAGGTACTGTTGGGGAGCATGACATGAATGTTGATCCATGCCCTCCCCACCCCCTGTTGAGATTCAACAGTGACCTGACTGAGCATGTGTCTTGCTAAGTGCAATATGTTTGTTAAGATTTTTAGGTCTTTTTTTTATTCTTTCCCAGACACTTGTCTGAGAGGAGGACTAGGGTTTGGTGGTTCTGATCAAAGTCCATGGCACCTATGGTGACAATCTAAGGGCCTTTGGGAAGAAGTGTGTTATAAGGAGAGACTTTTATGAGGGAAGGATAGAAGCAAGGGAAGGATTCACAAAATAATTTCCTTGGATTTAAGCAAGGTGGTTAACAAAGCATGAAATCATGGAAAAAAATGTAGAACAGTATCGAACTATTAAAAGTACAGTACGTAATATTTAGATCCTAGCAATGCCGAAAGACTCTACATGGCATCGAGATCTTGGTGCTGTGGCAACATAGGCCACAATCCTTTAAAGATTTATGTGCACACTTTTATGCATTGTGGGTACTCGCATTGAAGCCAGTGGGGCGACTCATAGTATGTAAAGTTTAGTCCACATGTAATTTTTTTGCAGAATTGAGGCTACTGCGGTAGATGAGGCCACTGAGAAATATTGTAAACATGGTGAGCAACATGAAAATGTCACTAGGGGAACAAGACAATCAAATGTACACAATTTTTGTAGTCAGTGACATTTTGATATACTTTTATTAAGGTTTTAATTACATCAGTAAGAAGCAACTTTCCCAAATTGCTCCTCAGCTTAGGCATTAAGACTCAGCTATTAATTGTATGAGTCTGGCAGAAGTTGTTCTTGAAGGCCTTGGTTTCTGACTGACCAGCATTTATATTATAGTCCACTTTATCTTTTGGAGTCTCTTGTGCGTTCAATTGGAATGCACAACTTGAGATTCTTTAGTCAGGCCACATTTTCAGAAAGGGCTAAGTAGTTGCCCTCCAAAAATCATGCCCTTTTAAAGGTGTCTCTGGTTACAAGAGAACATAAGAATGGCCTCACTAGGTTAGACCAGTGGTCCATCTAGCCCAATAACCTGTCTTCTGGTAGTCGCCGGTATTGGAAGGAATGAATAGAACAGGGCAATTATCAAGTGATCCATCTTCTGTTGTCCAGTCCCAATTTCTGGCAGTCAGAGGTTTAGGGACAACAAGAGCATGGGCTTGTGTCCATGACCATCTTGTCTAATAGCCATTGATGGACCTATTCTCCATGAACTTATCTAATTCTCTTTTAAATGCAATGATTCTTTTGGCCTTCACAACGTCCCCTGGCAACCAGTTCCACAGGTTGACTGTGTGTTGTGTGAAGAACTACTTCTTTGTTTTTTTGTTTTAAAGCTGATGCCTATCAATTTTATCGGGTGTCCTCTGGTTCTTGTGTTAAGTGAAGGGGTAAATAATACTTCTGTGTTCGCTTTCCCCACACCATTAATGATTTTATAGACTTCTGTTATATTGCCCCCCTCATCATCTCTTTTTCAAGCTAAAAAGTCTCCTTAATCTCTCCTCATATGGAAGATGTTCCATATCCCTAATCATTTTTGTTGCCATTTGCTGAACCTTTTCCAATTCTAATATATCTTTGTTGAGATTGGACAACCAGAACTTCATGCAGTAGTCAACGTGTGGGCATACCGGGGATGTATATAGTGGCATATTTTTTTATCTTATTATCTATCCTTTTCCTAATGGTTCCTAACATCCAGTTCGCATTTTTGACTGCCCCTGCACATTGAGTGGATGTTTTAACAGAGCTATCAACAATGACTCCAAGATCTGTCTTGAATGGCAACCGCTAATTTAGACCCAATCATTTTATATGTATAATTGGGATTATGTTTTCCGAGGTGCATTACTTTGCATTTATCAACATTGAATTTCATCTGCCATATCATTGCCCAGTCACCTGTTTTGTGAGATCTCTTTGTAGTCACCTTTGGACTTAACATTCTTGAGTAATTCTTTGTCTTCGAGGACATGTAGTCATGCAGACATGTATTCCATTTAGGTGTGTGCACGCCCAGCACATAGGAGCCTGAGAGATTTGCGTAGCAGTTCCCTTACAGGGGTGGTGCTTACATCTTGTGTCCATAGCCCGTCCTCTGGCTACATGAGGCAGCACCACCACAACCCTCTCTCAGTTCTCTTGTACAATCCATGGCTGTAGTCGGAGCTTTGTGGGCTTAAGCTCACAACCGCTGAACTAGTTGAGTTTTTCCCTTGTTGTATGTAGTTAGTATTACCCTTAGTGTTAGTTAGAATAGTGTTAGTTGTAGTCGTTTGTTTCCCTTGGTGATGCCCTCACCGGGTTTAAACATTGTCCTTCATGTGCGAGAAGAATCCCCAACTGCGATTCTCACAGACACTACTTGCTCTGTCTTGGCGAGGCCCACATCAAAGAGCACTGAATCATCTGCACATCGTTTAAGAAACCGACCCAAGTTGCTTGGGACTTTCTCCTTAAGCAACACCTACTCAGACAGGCCAGGCAGCCTGCTTTGGTGCTGAGGCCCTCATCAGGTCAGAGATTGCCCTCAGGTTCCAGGAGCGCTGCTACTTCACGTTCCAGAGCAGGTGCCTCTCCGAAGAAATGGAGGAGCTGTTTCCCATCCACTGTGTCCAGGAAAAGGTCACCATAAGAGCAGTTGAGAACCCACTCCAGGTCTCGTGGTGACTCTTCTGCCTCCCCCAGGAGAAGTATGGACTGGCACAGAGTTGGTGCCAGCACGCAGGATGGCACGGGTACCTCTAGCCCAGGGGTTCTCAAACTGGGGGTCAGGACCCTTCAGGGGGTCACAAGGTTATTACATGGGGAGTCACGAGCTGTCAGCCCTCCACCCCAAACTCCACTTTGCCTCCAGCATTTATAATGGTGTTAAATATAGTAAAAGGTGTTTTTAATTTATAAGGGGGGGTCGCACTCAGAGGCTTGCTATGTGAATTACACCATGATGACGGTGAGGTCTTGGCAGATACCTGCTGGGCAATCTCTTACTTTACTTATGGTTCTAATGAGAGAATGAAGTAGTATCCTATGTGAAAGGGGTCACCAGAACAAAAATTTGAGAACCATTGCTCTAGCCCTTTTCCCAGTACGAACTAGGGAGGTTCAAAACCCTGTACCCTACAGTTCTAGCCTTCGGGTGCCTGTTGAATCAATTACTGATGAGGGAGGTGCCAGGACCGACTGTTTGCATGTCAGCAGCATACCAGAGAGCTACAGTCCTCCTCTGCCCTTTGGTCCAAGACTTTGCCAAGGCTCTGTCATCTATAGCTCCATCAATTAAACAAGTGGCTGAACCCTCAGATCTGTTGGCACTGCACCCCAATGGTCCCCTCCCACAAGTTGTGGAAGTAAGAACGGTACCGCGATCAGTACGGGGGAATCTTCTCCGCACCACTGCAGTTGGCACCGCAAATGCTTCCATTGTAGCTTTCACCACCCTCAATGTTGGTACCATCAGACACTCCAGTACTGCTCACTTAGGAATGAACAATGATTCTGGCACCGGTATGCTCAGTACCAACAGTATCACTTTCATTGGCAGTGATGCTTCCTTCCTCATTTTGGGTGACTGGCAAGTCAGACCAGCTACTTGCTCCCTCTGGTTTTGCTATGCCCTTATCTCCAGGACCCCACGGCCTCTCTGCATCTAAGTCAGGATCATAATCCTCTTGCTGTCCATCACCTGAACAGCACTGGGGGCCATTGATAGACCATTATGGGTACCAGGGTTGGTGTGTGTGTCCCGTGGTGAGCCCCTGGTCCAGCATCTACTGGCCGCCAATGCTTTAGCCATGTCAGTCGCCTCCAGGGAATCAGTCAGACACCCCCCAGTTGTGTCTTACTTGAAGGCACAATCAGGTCTGCTATGTGACTGTTGAGCCACAGCAAGACCAAGTACTGCCAACCTGTCACCCTGTTGAGCATCCAGAGTTGTCCTGTCTGGGTCCATCAGCCCTGAAATAGCATGTGGTTTTGGCTCAGTTAAGGGCCTTGTTTTCATTTCCAGACAATTCTGTGCTGCCTGGCTCATCCTTCCCTTCGGTAATGAAGTATTTTAAGGCATACCGTGATCTTTTGTGGGATGTAGCTGCTTCCCTTGGTATCCAAGCAGAGTTCTTGCAAGAGAACACCCACAAATTAGTATATATCTTGCAGCTGTCTGCCCCTTGGAATTGCTCTCCCTATCCATGATGTGCACTGACTAAGTCCCTCTGGAGCACATTGGCTTTGGTACTGCCAGCAGCTAAGCATGTGGAAAAGTGTTATTTCATTCCCATGCAGGTATACGAAGGGTTTTACTCCCTTCCAGCCCCAAATTCCCTAGTTGTAACTGCAGTGAACAACAACAGATTTTAAGACTAGCCCTAAAGACAGATTCTAATGACTGGACCTCACAGACAGGAAGATTTACACCTCCTCTTCCTTACAGATGCAGATTGCTATCCTGCAAGCCTTGCTGTCTAAATGTGATTTTGTTAACTGGACAGCTATGTCAGAGTTCACAGACCAAATCCCCAAGATCTTGCAAGAGGAATTTCAGGCATTTGTTACTAAAGGCTACTTGGAGGCTAAGATGTCTTTGCTAGCCATTGTGGACATCTTGGCCATGGGGATGGACTCTTCAGTCACCATGAGGAAGGCTTCCTGGGTGCAGAATTTGGGCATTGCCCCCAGTATCCAGCAAGCCATTGAGAATTTGCCCTTTGATGGCCAAAGGCTGTTTTTGGAGAACACGAAGGAGACACTGCACTCTTTCAAGGAATCCAGAGTTACCCTGTAGTCTTCGCAGGTGTACATGCGGGTGGTGCAGAAGCACCAATGTGGCATTCAATGACAACAGCAGCAGCAGTATTAACCATAGCATGCAAGCGACCAGCCTTTCCTTCCTCCAAAGCACCTGGACTACCCCAGAAAGAGGGCTAGATCCCACAGGAGAAAGCAGTCCACAAGCCCTCTCCTAGTGCTCTCCAAGCATCCATTTTGATGCCTTGGGCCAGAGCTGTTCCAGTCATTGCTCCTCCCTCCTCATCCCCTCCTTTGGGGACAGGCTGGCCCTCTTTCACAATGCTTGGGGCTCAATCACCACTGACAGCTGGGTCCTAAGCACCATCAGGTTATACCACCCATTCCTTTGCACACCTCCTCCCCATCTCTCTTCAGGGACCCCTCTCATGAGACATTGCTCCTTGAGCAGGTCCACTCGCTACTGGCTCTGGGAGTGGTGGAAGAATTTCCACCAGAACACCAGGGGCACAGCTTCTACTGGTCTTTTTGGTATCCAAATCCAAGGTAGGAGTAAGACCCATCCTCGACTTTTGCTGCCTCAGTAAATATATCAGGCACAGGAGGTTCCGAATGACCACTCTATCAACTCTCCTTCCTGCATTGTCTCAGAACTACTGGATTGCTGCTCTGGACCTTCAGGACACCTACCTTCATGTGGTGGTTTTGCTGAGCCATGGAAAGTTCCTTTGGTTCATTGTGGCTGAATGCCACTTTCAGTACACAGTGCTTATCTTCAACCTCTCTTCTGCCCCCTGGGTTTTTACCAAATGCATGTTCATTGTTCTGGCATATCTCAGGAAGGAAGGGAATTCATGTCTTCCTATATCTGGAATACTAGTTACTGAGGGGTAGACCCAAAGAGGACGTTCTTGGTCAGGTCAGTACCACACTGTGCTTGCTTGACTGTCTGGGTCTCATCCTAAACAGTGGTTCCCACTCAGAAAATCGAGCCCTGTTAGTCCATGATGTCGAAATCATTCTGCCAACTGACCGTTTTCAGACAGTTTGCCACCTATGCCTCATTTTGCAGTCTCAGCCTTCCATAACACTTCAGATAAGTCTGAGACCATTGGGCCACATGTCCTCTTGCACACAGGTGGTCCAGTTTGCCAGGCTGCAGTTGACCCCCTTCAGATGTGGCTCAGGATTGTTTATTGGCCATCTCTTCACCCTCTGGACAGAGTTGTCCATCTACCTTCACTAGTCTTTGACTCCTTGCAGTGATGGATGAGTCCAGAGAACGTTTCCCAAGGTGTTCCCTTTGTCCAGCCCTCACCAAATAAGTCAGTTGTTACTGACACCTCCCTGTGGGTGGGTGGGTGCGAACGTGGGGTCCCTGAAAGTTCAGGGACTATGGTTGGAGAAGAAAGCTTCACTCCATATCAATGCATGTCATGATTTTCAGGACCATATTAGAGACTCAGTGGTTCAGATATTTACTGACAAAACCGCTGCAATATAGTATGTGAATGAAGAAGGGGGAGCATGCTCCAGGTTTCTCTGCCTGGAGGCGATCGGACTTTGGCAGTTCTGCAATGAGGAGAACATTACTCCAATAGCCGTTCAGTTGTCTGGGGTTCAGAATCATCTTGCGGACAATCTCAGGAGGTATCTTTCTCTGATTCATGAATAGTCCCTGAAGACGAGTGTCCTTCAAGTCACTTTCACAGCTTGGGGCATCCTGATGATGGACCCATTTTCTACAAGGGACAACAAGAAATGTCATCTGTTCTGCTTTCAAGGTGGCCTCCGGCCAGGCTCCCTGTCTGACACTTTTCACCTCAGCTGGCAGTGGGTTGTCCTGTATACCTTTTTTCCCCCGATCCCAATCATCTCTCAGGTCATCCTCAAGCTCAAGGCAGCTTGGGCCAAGCTCATTCTCCAAGACAATGCTGGCTCTCCAACCTTTTCACACCATCTATTCAGCCTCCCATGCCACTTGCTTCCCATCCTGACTTACTCACTCAGAACCAAGGCTGCAGATCCTGCACTCAGCTCCCTTCATCTCCTGGCCTGCCTGCTGCATGTCTGAATGACAGGGAAGAGCAGTCCCCCTTAACAATACAAAGTCCTCTACCGGGATGGCCTATTAATCAAAATGGAAGTGATTTTCAGCATGGTCATTAGCCCGCAGAATCCAACCAATGCTAGCCTCTACCCAGGATATTTTGGAATACCTGCTGCACCTTCAGTCATTGGGGCTTGCATTTAGTTCATTGAAAAAGCATCACCTGCATTTCATCCTGGGAAGATTAGTCTTCTCCAGTACCACGTTAGCAAGATTCTTAAAAGGACTCTGGTCTAAGAGCTGGTTCCTCTATGGGACCTTACCTCAGTCCTAGCAGCCTTAATGGGACCTCTGGTTGAGCCTTTGGCATCTCGTTCCTTTTCACTGCTGTCAGAAAATTGTGTTCCTACTGGTGACTACATATGCAAAGAAAACATGTGAGTTGCAGGCTCTGATATCAGAGCCTCATTATACACAATTCTTCAAAGACCAAGTGACTTTAGACAAAATTTGTGGATCCGGTTGTAACGTGGTTTCTCAATTTCATTTGAACTAGGTGGTATATTTACCTGGGTTCTTTCCCAAGCTGCATTTATCTCTGGAGGAGTAGGGTCTCCATGCCTTAGAAGTCAGGCAATGTCAAGCCCTTTAGCTGGACAGGACTAAACTGTTTCATGCTTTGCCTCATTTGTTTGTGTCATATACAGATTGCATGAAGGGTCAAATGCTGTCTTCACTGACTATCTCCAAGTGAATAACATCCGTCATCAAGACTGCATGTGAAATAGCTTCTGCTACACCCCTGTAGTGGGTGCAACCTTTTTCTACAAGGGTGCAAGCAACCACCGTTGTACTCCTCCGTGATGTTTCCATATTGGATATTTTCAGGGCTGCTACATGGTCATCGATACATATGTTCACAAACCATTATGCTATAACTATGTCTTCCAGGGCAGATGCAGGCATTGGTACAGCGGTTCTGCAGACCTTGCTTAGGTAGATTCTGAGCACTGCCTCCTGTGGGGGGTACTCCTTGTGCGTTGCCTAGAAGAAATACTTAGCAGCATCTACTCAAAGAAGAAGAAATGGTTACTTACTGTAACTGTGATTCTTTGAGATACGATGCAGACTTGTGTTCCCTGGTCCACTCTCAATACCCTCTGCATTGGAGTCTCATTTCCAGGTGTTCAGTGTGAAGGAACTGAGACAGGGTTGTGGTGGCGATGCCTCATGTAGCCAGGGGAGCAGCTATGGCCATGAGATGTGAGCGCTGCCCCTCTACAGATATTGCTAGGCAAATTTCTTGAACTCCAGTGTGCTGGGCATGCACACACGTACATGCCCAAAGGGTTCCAAAGAGGATGGAACTTGGCTGTTCTCAGTGGGGGCAGATGACAGAACAAGGCGCAATGGTCTCAAGTTGCAGTGGGGGAGGTTTAGGTTGGATGTTAGGAAACACTATTTCACTAGGAGGGTGGTGAAGCACTGGAATGGGTTACCTAGGGAGGTGGTGGAATCTCCATCCTTAGAGGCTTTTAAGGCCCAGCTTGACAAAGCCCTTGCTGGGATGATTTAGTTGGGGTTGGTCGTGCTTTGAGCAGGGGGTTGGACTAGATCTCCTGAGGTCTCTTCCAACCCTAATCTTCTATGATTCTATGAAATACCCATCTGCATCACGTCTCAAAGAACCACAGTTACACTCTGTAACTGTTTCTTTTGTATCATCTGTAAACTTTGCCACCTCACTGTTTACCCCTTTTTCCAGATCATTTATGAATATGTTGAACAGCACTATTTACCTCTCTCTACTGTGAAAACTGACCATTTCTTTCTATGCATTGTTTCCTGCCTTTTCAGAAGTTACTGATCCATGAGAGGACCTTCCCTCTTATCCCATGACTGCTTGCTTTGCTTAAGAGCCTTTGGTAAGGCATCTTGTCCAGGGCTTGCTGAAAATCCAACTACACTATATCTACTGGATCACCCTTGTCCACATGTTTGTTTGACACCCTCAAAGAATTCTAGTAGATTGGTGAGGCATGATTTCCCTTTAGAAAAGTCATGTTGACTTTTCCCCAACACATTATGTTCATCGATGAGTCTGATAATTCTGTTCTTTTCTATAATTTCAGATGATTTTCCTGGTTCTGATGTTAGGCCTGTAATTACCATGATTGCCTCTGGAGCATTTTTAAAATGTAAGTGTTACATTAGCTATCCTCCAGTCATTTGGTACAGAGGGTGATTTAAGCAATAGGTTACCTATCACAGCTAGTAGTTCTGCAATTTCACATTTAAGTTCCTTCAGAACTCTTGGGTGAATTCCAATCTGGTGACTTATTACTGTTTAATTTATCAATTTGTTCCCAAACCACTTCTACTGACACGTCAGTCTGGGACAGTGCCTCAGATTTGTCACCTAAAACGGATGACTCAGGTGAGGAAATCTTCCTCACATCCTCTGAAGCGAAGTTCAGTTTGGTTGGACATCCAAAATCTTCATTCACTCCAAATGGCCCAAATCTTCGAAAGTGCACAGTGAGTTTGGTTGCACCTAAAGGGTCTTGATTTAAAATAAATCAAATGGAAATAGTTCTATTGATCTTCAATTTTGTAAAGGGTTATTTTTATAAAACTTAAATTTGGGGCCAGATTCAACCTGACGGTGTCTCTTTTCTGTATTGCCAACTTTCAGTCTCATTGCAAGTCTCCTGATATTTGGTATTTTTCTTCAAGCCCTAGCCCTTGAAGTAATAAGTGAATATAACAGAATGTGAGCTTTCATTTTTTTTTTAAAAAGTACATTTGTGGCTCTCATTGCAGAGAGAAGCTTGAAAATGTGACCCTTAAAGGTTCAATAGGCAAATAAACCTCCAGATGTATATTTTTTAAAATCCTATGATTGTAAGCCAATCTCCTAAGTTTTGGGAGCCTGACTCATGATTTTTGAATGCTTGGCCTTAGCAGTTCTACTTTACCTTAATGTCTTGGATGTCCAGCATTCAATTCCTTGCTCGGCCACAGACTTCCTGTATGCCCTTGGGCCAGAGAAGACCCATGCCTGCCAATAGTTGGGGGCTGGGGGGTGGGCAGAGAGAGGGCAGCCGACTTTGACAGTGCACAAGCCAAGCAGCAAATCTGGGGGGAGGGAGGGCATGTGACCCCCACTTCCCCCCTGCCATGCGTTGCCCCTGCTGCCTCTGTGCTTGGTTGCTCATCTGAAAACAACAGGGATAATAGCACTTCCCTATCTCAGAGGGGTGTCGTGTGGGAAAGATTGTGAGGCACTTGGATGCTACAGTAATAAGGGCCTTACAGATGTCTAGAAATAAAACAATTGGAGGGGGATGCAAATTAACTGCTCGTCAGTCTTGACAAATGACCCTTTAAAGCCCAAATGCCAAATCGTCATTTGAACCTTTCCTTAGGAAAAAATATGCTGCAGGATATGATTAAATTAAAATCTAGTGTTTCTTCCCCAGAACGCTGTACCAAGCAAACAAACAAGAAGGAAATCCATAATAGTAAATCAATGCTGTCCAAAGCCAGTAGGCACAAATAGCATTAGAGGTTTTTAATTATTTTTTCTTTACTAAATAGGAATGAGAATGATACTTTGCACTGATTTTTTTGAGGGGAGGTGGGGGCTGGGGAGAAGAATCTGATGTGATACTTTTTTCTTAAGAACAGTAACTTCTAGATGTTTGATGATCTGCTGAATCCTGTATTTGGCTGAGATGTTGCTTGCTGAGGAGTATTGCTTGTAGATTTACTCATTACAGGGTTTTATTTCACAGTTAAGACATTAAATTAATATGCTTCCCACAAAACCACCTCTTTGCACTATGTGGCTGAACAAGATGATGAGGAGGGAAGAAAAGAATTAAACCATCGCAAACAGATGTAGAAGTGTAGGGAATGGCTTTGATTCCTGACTGGTGACTGTGTGTTTCATCTCAAGGCACCTATGTGTTGTCAGTGGAGTTACTGAAAAACCTGATGTACAGAGATGTAGGGACTGATTTTTTCCAGAGTAAAATCCAGATAAATCCAAAGTAACTCCATTGACTTCCATGACATTACACCAGCAATGGATATGTAACCCAAGGGCAGGAATTACTGAATAGGAGATGGCGTGCCTTCAAGTGACCAGCTTTTAATATATAACCCTGCAAAGCTTCCATGAAAGTTCATCTTAAACCTTTTAAATTCCTCCTGCAATTTTGGTTGACCTCTATAATTCTTCTTCGCTTCCTGACTTGAACTGTTGTGTACATTACTGTGCCATTCAAGCTACGTCTACACTTGGAGCTAGGGATAGGATTCCCAGTTTGCATCGACATATTTGCGCTAGCTCAATGAAAACTAGCATGCTAAAAATAGTTCTATAGTAGCACAGGCAGCAGTGAGTGGCTGGGTGGGCTAGCCACCTGTCATGAATAGTTAGTAAAGGGTTAAAGCATAGTACCTGGTGGGCACCTGACCTGAGGACCAATCAGGGAAGAGAATTTGAAACTCCTAGGAGGGAACTTTTCCCTCTGTTTGGGGGGGTCTTTGTCTTTGGCCGTTTGGAGTTACAAGAGACCAGACGATTTAATCAAGTCCCTACGAGTCCTACCTTTCTGAACTAATTTCTTCTAGCCAAGATAGTGAGTATTAGAAAGATACGTTGTGTCTTAAACCAATAATCCTATGTTTGCAATTCTGTGTGTTTGTTATTGATTATTCTTAATTCTGCTTATACTGGTTGTACTGAGGAAGAGAGGGGATTCTCTCCAGAACTTAGCAAGGTTATACCCTATGAGTGTCCAGCTTGGACTCATAGAGATTCTGTATTTTCTTTTTGTTCTCTTAATAAATTCTTTTCTTTTCTTTGGACTTGGTTAATTTCCTTCTCTTGTGGCTAGGGGAGAGGGAGGGGGGAAGTGGGCTGCTTCCCTGTGTATAGAGATTCAAGGAGTTTGAATCAAGGTATCTCTCTCCGGAGCAGGCTGGAGAGAGGGAAGAGAGGGAGGGGGAAGGTTCCTCCTCTGTGAATTGATCTGTGTTCCCAGGGAGACAGGGGGGAAACAGGGGTGTCCCGGCCCACGAAATTGACCGGGTGGTGGCAGCCAAAGGGGAGACCTACCCTAGGATTTTAGGGTGGGGGAATATATGCGGGTCCTCACTTTGAAACCGCCCAGTTTCAAGTGAGGGTAGACTCTGACACCACCCAAAGTACGTACTAATGGGGGCCAGGTGGGTTTGTACTTGGGGTGGCTAGCCTGTGCTGCTGTGGCTACACTACTATTTTTAGTATGCTAGTTTGCTGACAGTATGCCTACGCAAGCTGGGAATTACACCCTCGCTTCAAGTGTAGATGTAGCCCTGGTCAGTTGCCACATTCCCTCTCAGAGGTGGCCACATCTCAGTAGTGGGTGAAGTGATCTATCTACTTATCTGTCATAGCAATAATTTTGACTGTGCTTTAAGGAAGAATGTTGTTGGCATGTAGGGGGAGAGAACAGGCCAAGATTTCCAAAAGTAACTAGGGATTTCTAGTGTTGAGGGCTAAAGTGCTGAGTTTTGAAAACCAGAACTACGAAAGGCATTTCAAGCTGGGCACCCCAGAATCCAGCCACCAATATCATTTGTTCCGTTTGAAACCCTTGACAAGTGTCCCTTGGGACTCCCATTGTAATTACTGCTTTTTCCTATTTTTCCCAGTTACATGCGGGGCCTTTTTTAGAAGAACCTGTGGAAATATGGCCAATGTTAATTATTATTACTGGTTATGTCACTCGGACACCACCATAACCTGTTCATCTCTATCTCACTACCTCTTACAACCCTTGCATATTTATAGATAGTAAGCCAAATTTGGAAGGAATAGTTTACAGGGTGTGACAGATTTCTGAGTGAGTCAAATAAGCTGTATGACATGCAATTGTAAACTCTTTGGACGAGCATTGTCTCTTACTATGTGTCTGTACAGCACCCAACACAATGAGGCCCTGAGCTTCATTATGGCCTGTAGGGGCTACTGTAATATAAATAATAATTACCCTCCATAGGTTGTCAGTTCAAATGGAAATAGGCCTTTAGAAAGGATATGATGGAGGAGTTGGCAGTAGCTTTGCGTATCCATTTAGAGGGGTGCTTTATTCATAAAGGGTGATGCAGAAATGGAAAGAAATAAGTGGGAGGAACAAACAACTATCTGAGAATTGCCCGCCCCACCCCCGAGCTATTTAAACTAAAGGATGGTATTGGCACAAGAACAAGTGGGAATAAACAGGCCGTGAATAAATTGAGGCAGGAAATTAGAAGGTTTTTAAACATCACAATAGCAAGGTTCTGGACTAGTTTACCAACAGGAATAGTAGGGACAAATGACTTCACTCTTTTTAAAATGGAGGTTGATAAATTTATGAATGGGATTATGGACAATATGATGGGATTGCCTATAGTAGCAGGACACTGGATTTGATGTCCCAGAATCTTGCTTCCAGCCCCATGTCCTATGTTCCATGAACCGATTAATATTTATTCTGACAGGTGCTGCTGGAACAACCAGGATTTGTTTTACCAAAACACTCTGAGCTTCACTAATTTCTTCCCAGAGTGGTTAATGTGTTCTGTCTTGGGGGCCTCACTCTATTCTTTCCTTAGGTCATTCTTGTAAAGCTGGGTCTCCCTGCTTCAGTGTCAACAGATGCTGATTTTGAAAGTAGTCATTGTCATGTGACCCACTACACAAAATTCATATTCACCAATGTCGCCCCCAAATACTTCTGTAACCGTGCCTTCTTGGGCCACAACGGAGAGTGCCAAATTCAGGACAACCTGCTGAGAAATAGGGCAGATACACCCTAAGACTGGTGGTTAATCCCCCATAGGATATACCGAACCAGCAACAAAAGTAAACTTCAGTTTCACCACACTGGCTAACAAGAAGTCATAAAAGCAGTTTCCTTAGGCCTTCCAGTCCTTCTATTAGCACCGAAAACACTAGACTTAGAGAAGAATGGTTTTTTAAAACCAATTTCTTCAAATAAAAGGTTCTTCTGATCCCAAAGAACCAACCACACACCCAAGTCAATATATAACTTAGATCTTACCCAAAAATCACACTGATGCCAATCCTTTAGTATCCGAAATCTAAAGGTTTATTTATAAAAAGAAAGAAAGGTGAGAGTTAAAAATTGATTAAAGGAGTCAAATACATACAATAAATGCAAAGTTCTTGGTTCAGGTTTGTAACAGTGATGGAATAAACTGCTGGCTTAAGTCAAGTCTCTGGTTGCTTCCAAATCATTGGAATGTCCTCGATCCCTTGGTTAGAATGCTCCCATTAGTATAAGTCCATAGTCCAGACATTTGAGCAGGAAAGAGGCAAAATGGAGCTATTTCCAGGGCCTGCCGTGTGGAGGGAAACCCATTGTTTCAAACAGAGCCCTCAGTATAGCCACTGGAAAATCACAGGTGACAAGATGGGGTTTTGAATCACATGGGCAAATCACGTGTCCATGCATATTTTTGCTTAGTCACAGCACAGAAAATTATCGTTATCTGTAGATAGGCGTCTCCCATGGTCCATTGTCAGTTAAATGTTCTTTTAATGGGCCACTCAATTTGAATAGTTCCTCCAAGATGTGCTGGCTAACTACCTTGTGGGCATTACTTAGTTGGCCTTTCAGTTATAACCACAGAATTAACCTAGTCTATAGTTTGTTCTGCATTCTCAGTTCCCAGCTTTTCCACATTTTCAAGTTCATTTTTGCTTTATCTCTTAGGGCAAATGGAATTTGTCTTCGTGGATACTCACTGTAGAGACCGACTTGTCTACTGTTAATGCAATTTTCTCATTCCAAACATTGTAGGTCTTGGTATACATTGTAAAATCTTTTATTATGTTGTCTATGCTCTATGGGTAAAATTCAACTCTGTACAGAAAGCCAACATACGGTCTTCAAATGGAATCTAAGTGGTGCATAGACCTTTTCCTGGCCCTGACTACAAGGACCAAATTTACCCTGTATGAGATTCTGTTGCATTTACACTTTGCAGAAGCGGGACCACATTTTGTTATGTGTTTGTACTAGAGCTGTGAGAATAACTGATTTTTCATTTCACTAACTGATCTGAAACACTAAGAGAAATTGTTTCAGATTAACCCGAAATGAACATTTTTCAATTTTTGTAATGAACTGAAAAAGTAAAAAAAAAAAATTGTTTTAGGGAAATGAAACATTTTATCAACTCAGTGAAAAGTTTCATTTCATTTTTCAGTTTTTAAAATGTTTTAAAATAAACAAAATTTGAAATAAAAAGTAAAATCAAATTTCAAAAATCTAAGTGTCTCTGAAAATGTCAACATGAAATGTTTTGATTTATCTATATTTATTATTATCAAAATAATTTGACAAATTTGACAAGAATTTGCTAAATATTTTGAGGGTGGACCCAAATCTGCATTTTTTTGGTGAGAACGTTTTGTCCAAAAATTTTCACCCAGCTTTAGTTTATACAGCGCCAAGCCTAATGCGGCCCTGATCCTTGACCGGGAACCATTGATACTGCTGCAGTATAATTAAATGATAATAATACTAGTCTTTCAACTAACTTCATGGTTAGAAAAGATTTTATTTGCTAACACAAATGGTACATTTGTACTTACTCTTTGGAAAGTTATTAAACGATGGGCTTGAAAACATTGTATTAGCTACTTACTATTATACTGGTATTTTATCTACTGAATACAAAACAAGCTTTGCTTTAGATTTCTATATTCTCTCTTTAGATACAATATTATATATTTTTTTCTTGGAGAGAGATTGCATTGTGATCCTTTATCCAGTTTCAAAGCTATGTATGGTTAGCCATATTTGTCAATCTGAGGCAATTTCCTCTGCTGTCACTGTTCCCCAGAAGGAGATCTGCATCACTTGTTGTTCTCCAAGCACATGACCACCCTTGACTATAGTTGTATAACACTGTGGAATTTACGATATATTTAACCAAATACAGGGCAATTTCTTAGTTCCTGCTGTTGCCAACTCGAAGTGAAGAGTTGTTTTAGCTTGGTAGAAAACATTCCAGTCCTATTTTGATAGTTTTTTTTCTTTCATTTCTAGATTTCTGGTTAGGAAATGATGCTACATACACTCATCCTCAATGAGGGTTTGATCCAAGCCCCATTGAAGTCAATGGAAGGACTCACATTGACTTCAATAATAAGGACTGATCAATTAAAGGCTGAATTTGTATTGAGTATCACTGAGTCTGTAGATGCTTATGAGTAGGACTCTACTAAAATCATGGTCTATTTTGGTCAATTTCATGGTCACAACATTTTAAAAATTGTAAATGTCATGATGTCAGCTATTTAAATCTGAAATTTCATGGTGATGTAATTCGTAGAATCATAGAAGACTTTTATTCAGCTATTCACTTCTCTAATCCAAGGCTGCTATAAGGCCAATTTTTTTAAGAGTGACTAGTGATTGTGGGTGCTTCGAATTTTGGAAAGCCCAATTTGGGAGCCCCTTAAAGGAACATAATTTTCAGAGGTCAGATCCTCAGCACTTCCTGGAAATCAAGTTTCTTTAAAGTGTCTCATGTCGGGCACCAAAAATAAAATAACTTACGCTGATTTTGAAAATCTTGCCAAACTACTCGGTGTAGCAATCCCATAGAACTTGTCCTCTGGCTGAGTGCAATGTGCAATCCTTCTGTGTCTCATCTATCATAGAGCTGTTTTTAGTGAGGTTCTGCAGAGACTGATACTAAGACTCATAGACTTTAATGCTAGATGGGACCATTATGATCATCTAGTCTGACTTCCTGCACATTGAAGGCTGCAGAACTTCACCCACCGACTCCTGTAGTAGGCTCATAACCTCTGGCTGAGTTACTGAAGTCCTCAGAACTTGATTTCAAGACTTCAAGTTACAGAGAATACACCATTTGTTCTAGTTCAAATCATCAAGTGACCCATGCTGCAGAGGAAGGCAACTCTACCCTCCCCACTCCAGGTCTCTGTCAATCTGACCTGGGGAAAATTCCTTCCTGACCCCAAATATGATAGTCAGTCAGACCCTGAGTATGTGGACAAGGCCCACCAGCCAGAGACCTGGGAAAGAATTCTCTCTAGTAACGCAGAACCATCCTCATCTAGTGTCCCATCTCCAGGCTTTGGAGATATTTGCTAATAGCAGTTGTGAATGGGCCTTATGCCATTGTAGGGAATCTCATAATACCATCCTCTCCATAAACTTCTCAAGCTCAGTCTTGAAATAAGTTAGGTTTTTTGCCCCCACTGCTCCCCTTGGAAGGCTGTTCCAGAACTTCACTCTTCTGGTGGTTAGAAACATTTGTCTAATTTCAAGCCTAAACTTGTTGATGGCCATTTGTTCTTGTGTCCACATTGGTGTGTAACTTAAATAACTCTTCTCCTTCTCCGATATTAATCCCTTTGATGTATTTTTATAGAGAGCAAACTTATCTCCTCTCAGCCTTTGTTGTTAGGTTAAACAATCCAAGCTCTTTAAGTCTCCCCTCATAAGGTAGGTTCTCTGTTCCTCTGATCATCCTACTAGCCCCTCTCTGCACCTGTTCGAGTTTGAATTTATCTTTCTTACACATAGGAGACCAGAATATCACACAGTATTCCAGATGAAGTCTCACCAGTGCCTTGTATAATGGTAGTAACACTTCCCCCTCTCTACTGGAAATACGTCACCTAATGCATCCTAGGACTGCATTAGCTTTTTTCATGGCCACATCATATTGGGGGCTCATAGTCATCCTGTGATCAACTAATACAATGAGATCTTTCTCCTCTGTCGCTTCCAAGTAATACACCCCCAGTTTATAACAAAATTATTTTTGTTAGTCCCTAAACGCATGATCTTGCACTTTGCACTATTAAATTCCATCCTATTTCTATTACTCTAGTTTCAAAGTCGTCCAAATCTTCTTGTATGATATTCCGGTCCTCCTCCATATTGGCAATACCTCTCAACTCTGTGTCATCTGCGAATTTTATCGGCACACTCCCACTTTTTGTGCCAAGGTCATTAACGAAAATGTTAAATAAGATTGGTCCCAAGACCAATCCTTGAGGAACTCCACTAGTAACTTCCCTCCTATCTGTCAGTTTTTCTTTCAGGGAACATTGAAAATAATTGGGTTTGAACACTGAACAGTTTTTCAGCAGTTTTTCTTTCAGGGAACAGCAGGGGAATCACACTTCTAGCTTGTAGTGTAGACATAGCCAATGAATCATCCCATCGTGATACTCCCTTCCTCTCCTGTCTCTGTTAGAGACAGGTATGCTCTTTCTATACCACCTGAGGATCCCTTTAAGTCAGTTTTCTGACTGCTTTCATTGCCCAAGCTGTGACCAGAGATCTGACCCAAAGATTATAAAGTGATATTTGTATAGAGGAAGTAGGTCAGTGGCTCAGACAAAAGAACAGAAGAGGGGTGGTGGTGGGGAAATCCAGGTGGATGGGGAATGCACAAGCACCATTCTCCAGGTGAGGACACTCCTAAGGTGAGGGCTATCCCAGGAGGAGTGAGCTGAGAACAGAGGGGAAGAACACAGGGCTGTGAAGCCAGAGTGGAAGGAGCCACTGGAGAGAGCTGAAAACCAGGAGAGTCATTTTACATAACATTGCTGGAAGCACTAGCTGCCTACAGTAGGGTAATTCCAGGCCAGGAATATGTTGTAACTAGGGAAAGTAAAATAATAGCAGTGAGGCCATAATTCCTTCACTAATTGAAAGTGGTGTCTAGGAACTTTTTTCAATCTGGTGAGTATGTGAGATTTTCTATCTGTAGTTATTAGGAGGATAATTAAGGATGAAATTAACATTAAATCATCATTTACTAGATAAGTGTGGGTTTCTTTTTTTGCCTGACTCAAAAATGGGACTGAACTTTTGGCTTAGAGTCTTATCTCTCTACACCAATGGATTTTTGTTTTGAATCCTGTATTGAAACCAAATGCATTTTCACTTAATACTTGTTTGTCTGGTCACCCTGAATTCCTTCTGGCTCTAGTTGGACAGTAAG
Organism: Mauremys mutica; assembly: GCF_020497125.1. Taxonomy (NCBI): domain Eukaryota; kingdom Metazoa; phylum Chordata; order Testudines; family Geoemydidae; genus Mauremys; species Mauremys mutica. The sequence continues at coordinate 11,478,222 of NC_059077.1, forward strand.
TGATTTCTGCTCAGTCAGAAAAGAAGAATAGTGCATATCAGCAAGCTGAAATATGCAGAAAAGTAACCTATTAACACTAATTCGAGCCCTCCCAGTCACGGGCTGGGGTAAACTTCGGCTAAGAGCCACAGGTATGTTTGTCTGCTTTTAATCAAGAATGGCTCTGCTATTGCACTATATGAAAGATTGCCTCTTCAGCCTTGTTAGCTTATGATGATCCTGAGTTCCCCAATTTTTCACAATCCCCCTTTCTTCTGGTTGCAAATGTTAAAATGTTACTTACAGCAGCTGCCCAATGGGTGCATTTAAAATAAAGCACCTTGGTTAAAAAGCAAAGGGCCTGGGTAATGGAGAGGTGTGGAACAGCTGGATGTGGACTCCACTGTAAAGAAGCCAAGGACGTTTTCTGACTGGGTTGTGAGACTGGTGCAAACCTCGCAACAATAAGGCCAGGATAGAGCAAACCTAAATGGATAATTAAGGAAAATCGGAGTGGGGACGATAGAGTGGTGATCTGACAGATACCGAAATAAAACAAAATATCCCTCTTGGATTTCAGTTGAGCAGGGAGGAGTAAGAATTCCTTCCCCCCGCCCCCAAACCCCGATGGTTTAAAGAAGATGTCTGTGCTGTCAGGGGCTGATGAAGTGCTTCCAAGCCACAGGGCAGGGCTTCACGCTGCCTTCACACAGGGAAAGTTTTCTGAGCTTGTCTCTGCAGCAACACACATTCTCTCCGATTAATTCCAGCTGTGCGGTGCCATGCTGGCAGAGTCGTTATGTATTAGTAATGCTATCCGATTTGAGCAAATGGTCTCCCCTTGCACTGCTCTCTTTCTCACTAACATACTCTTTCTCTCACACACACTCAAGCCTTATTTCCTTTTCTTTCATATAATATGTACATATAAAAGAGCCAATATTCTTTCCTAGTAGCTTCCTTAAAGGAAGAAGATTTCAACGGAACAGCCTGTGCTTCAGATACAGTGTCCTCTTTCACTTCCCCTGCAAACAACGTTGAGCATGTCTTTGCTGACAGTCTGGTCATTTACAGCCATGAGGCTGCAGGCCAGGGTCTGATGCCAGCTCCCCTGGTGTAAATCAGGACTCAGTCTATTGACTTGGAGTTGCTCCTTAATATACTCCAGCGTGAGTGAGGTTAGAATCAGGTTTTGTCTGTGTAGCTGCTTGTTATGAAATTTCAACACTGATCCTTAATTTGTCAGCACGCTCAGAAAAAAAGGTCAGCTTACCTTACACAGAGTTTGTACTTTCAAACGTCTAAGCTTTGTGTCTTACATCTGTGCTGTTTTAGTGATTTGCCTCTCATCTAGGAGCTTTGTAGAACAACATCTCTGTTCATGATCACATATTTATTTTTCCACAGTGGCATTTGGTAGATCACATGATGGTCATTTAATTTCCATGACTGACATTCCACAGGTCTGAGATTTCAATCCTCTGGGAGTGTTTCAAATAGTTGTGGTTTTACCCAGCATTAGAAAAATACATATACGTATTTTTAAAATAAATTCCTGAAACTTCATCACTGATCGGGTGCTTAGTGGACAGCCAGCCCTCCACCCAGCTGTCCTTTGACATCTAAGATGAAGAGACAGCAATGGTCTTATTTTTGAGTCTTCTGAGTCTTTTAACTCTTCTTTATGTATCAGTGTTTCTTTTATTAATGTTAATATCCTAATATTAAATGTCCATATACTCAACACAGTATATCACCTATGTTAATAATAGTTAGTGATTTTCATCCACAGATCTCGAAGCACTTTTATAAATCAGAGCAAGAATCATTGTCTTCATTTTATAAATGTAGGTACAGGGACGTGCCTGGGGTTATAGCAGGTCAATAGCACAGCTGGGACAAGAACCCAGGCTTTCTAATGTCCCTTGGCCAGGCCCTGGCCACTAGACCACACTGTCTTTCAACCCTGTTTTTGTAGCCGTTCATTAGCATACACTAGTACCAGTGTTATGAATTTGCAATCTAGGATGTGGAATAAGTTGATAGTTTTGAGTTTGGCTCCTCGTGGATAGGAGAACACACAACGAAAACCATTGACACAGAAGCACCCATTTCTTAGTGTCAAGGATCAAATGGTGCTGCAGTCTGATATACTTGCAGCTCCAGCAATGTTGGCCAGATGGTTTAAGGAATCTTGAGTTTCCAGTGCTTTCTTTGCACTGCTTTGTTTATCCAAGCTTGTCAAACTGGCTCCTTCCATCAAGGTTCAAATGGAATGTTAAAACATATTTTTAAATATGGACCAAAACTAATAGTAATCATAATAAAAGGGGGGAATTAATTTCAGCATTTAGGGGAAGCAGTGTGGCTTAGTGGCTAGGGCATTGGATGGGGACTCAGGAGATCTGTATTCTATTCCCAGTTCTGCCACTGGCTTGCTGGGTTGCCTTGGGCAAGTCACTTCACCACTCTGTGTGCCTCCGTTTCCCTATTGTAAAATAGGTATAATGATAATGACCACCTTGGTAAAGCACCTTGAGATCAACTGATAAAAACCTCCATATAAGAGCAAGGTGGTATTGCTCATTCCATGGTATGGTGTCATTGTGTGAGGAAGACCTGCGTTCAAGTCCCTGCTCTGCCACAGACCTCCTGTGCAACCTTGGGCAAGCCACTTAGCCTCTCTGTGCCTCAGTTCCACATCTGTACAAAAATGATGATAGCACTGCCCTACCTCGCACAGGTGTTATGGGGATAAATACATTAGATTGTCAGGGGCTCAGATACTATGGTAACGTGGCCATAGAACTACCTGATGCGGTGGGGCAGATGACACCTCCTCCCCTAACCAACTGACTAAGGGTTAAAGAATTCCTGACGTCACAATCAGCCCCAACCTGCTGCACCCTGTGTGTCTTGTCAGGGCTGGGAGGGGCCCTTAAGAGGGAGGACCTCAGTGCAGTGAGGCATGGTACTTGGAAGCATGCAGAGGGTTCAGGTCTCCCAGCCTGGGCCCCTGCGGCATGAACTAACATCTGGCTTGCAGATGCTGCCTGCCTGCCTGAGCCCTCTGAGGAAGAACACAGGCTGGCCTGTTGTCCTTTGGTTGATATCCCCAGGACTAGGTCCTAGCCTCTAGTCACACAAAAGAGGAGGAGCCAGAGGCCGAGAGACTGGTTCCCTCTCCCTTGCATGGGAAAGATGGCCTGGCCTTGTGAAGGCCATGGGACTATTTTCCCTTGGTGTGGACTGTTTCATAACCGCCGCAAGGGAGTGGACTTCTTACGAGGCGGTAGCCCAAACCTAGAACCAGGCCACCAGCTTGCTGCTGCCCAAAGAACAATGTGCAAGGGAAGTGAGGTGCTCCTCTGCACCCCACGGGAGCAACCTGGGGACACAGCCTTGGACACGGAGATGGATGGATGATGAATTCCATCCTGAGCGTTATAATGTCTAAGAATCAGTAAATGGCACCTGTAGCTAGTTTATCTGAGGCTTGTATTTACTGCCTCTCAAGGACCCCGGAACCTTTTGTAGAAGTGGGGGAGGCAAGGCCAAAGTGCCCCCCCTCTCTCTGGGAGGGGCTGCTCTGGCAGGGAGCCAGCTGCCTTCTCTTCTGGAGCCAGAGCAGCCCCTGGTGGGTGAAAGGTGTAACTGCAGTGCCTCTCCTGAAGAATCTGTTATTCTGTGGCGGGGAAAATCTGTGGGGGCCATGAATTGTGTGCTTACGTTTCTTTTTGTTAAAAAGTGGAGGCATGTCCCTCCCACTTTTAAAAATGGGGGGGGCCTTGCCCCCCAGTTCCAGCACCGATGCTGCCTCTCCCTCTGAAAGGTAAGCACTGACACCTGCTAGATCCCCTGTAGCTTAAGGTGTGGGTGGATAATTCATTCAACTTAAAATGTAGAGCCCCTGTTGCTCCCTACCTCAATGTGCAGCAGTAGGCGTGAAGGTTCAAAGTACACGGTGCACCACAGGAAAATGGACAAGTCATTGTTATGCTGGCTAGCATGCATTGTACCAAGGCCAGCAGTCCGTGGCCCCGAATCAGGAGAGCACATAAGAATGCCTTGACAGTGAGAATATGTATAAGTCCCATGCTGGAAGTTAAATGCTTTCCTGAATTGGCTCCTATGGTAGCAATGAATAACATACATGGAACAGGCAAAGTGTGGGTGTGGTTATGGCAAAAGGAGGCATGGCCAGTAGAGAGTAAAAAGAAATATATTCTTCTCCTGCCATCTGAAAGCTCATTGTGAAGAGTCACTAGGGGACAGCACAAGGCAAAGCAGTCCAACCAGCGTTATCTTACGAGGATGAGTATGCAGTAGGGTGGACATTGTGCTGTTAGGTGGGTTCTTGTGGCCTGTGTGATTGCAAGCTGTAGGCTGTCTGGTATCATTAATATTCGTAAAGTCCTCCGAAGTGGAAAAATGCTATACAACTGCTAAATATTAAAAAGTTGCTCAATCTTGTCCATTACAGTGCTGAATTTCTGACTTCTCGTTGGTGTGGTGTGTACTGTGAACCATTTCCTGGGCCTATGATGACACAACTTCTGACGAAGTGGGTATTCACCCATGAAAGCTTATATTCTAATACATCTGTTACTCTATAACGGGGGTCAGCAACCTTTCAGAAGTGGTGTGCCAAGTCTTCATTTATTCATTCTAATTTAAGGTTTTGCGTGCCAGGAATATATTTTAATGTTTTTAGAAGGTCTCTTTCTGTAAGTCTATAATATATAACTAAACTATTGTTCTATGTAAAGTAAATAAGGTTTTTAAAATTTGTAAGAAGCTTCATTTAAAATTAAATTAAAATGCAGAGTCCCCCGGACTGGTGGCCAGGACCCAGGCGGTGTGAGTGCCACTGAAAATCAGCTCGTGTACTGCCTTTGGCACACGTGCCATAGGTTGCCTATCCCTGGTCTATAAGGTGCCACAGGACTCTTTGTTGCTTTTTACAGCTCCAGACTAAAACGGCTACCTCTCTGTAACTTGTGCATGTGTGTGTTGACTGGGGAACTGCACCATACCTACTTGCTGTATATACGTTTTAGGAGCTGCTGATTTAAGCATTTTCAGTTTATTCAGATTCACATTAGTCATAGACTACTGAACAGGATACTTGAGTGTTCATTTCTGTTCCTGACGACCTGTGGGTGCTGTTCTGCTCCCTATTCCGTAATACATGATCAGGTTAATTACTGTTTCTAACTGATTTCTGGACTGAGAGTGAGGTATTTTTAGGCTGCTCCATCAATATCCCTTTGCCCTCTTTGGGGCATACTACATTTTGTTGGATATATCTCCCATGGCTAGGTGTATTCACCTGCATTCTTGCTTCTTAAGGAGCTAGGGGTACATATCTGGTGAATTATGCCTTTTGTTTTAGTGCATTCCTGAAACAAATGGTTCCTTTTCTTTTTTTTAAGGTGAGATCAAAGCCTTAGAAATTTAATGTAGGTCCAACAGGAATAAAGTAAAACCAAGACAATGGCACAAGGAGAAAAATAAATTCTGGTGCTCTTTAAGGTGAGGAAATAGGTTTCTGAAGAATAAAATTAGGTTATAGGGTGCCAAAACCTGCCGGGTTGCACTGAATAAAAACGGCCTTTGTAAAAATGATGCTGAGGACAGTGACAAAATAAAGTGCGCCAACTTTGTGGCATTGTATTTGGCCAGAAATAGTTTAGAAGCTCATAAGAGGAGGAAACACAAAGAGAAGTAAAGGTGACGAGTAAAGATAAGAATTGTTCATAAATTGAAAGATGATAGTTTTCTTCTTCTAGGGAATAATGCATGCAGTAACGTAACAAGTGCTTCTTCAAGGGCACCGAAGGAGTGTTGCACTTCAGATACTGAAAATAGAAAAGCCAAGAAGAATGTAGCCAAAATGCTTGAAGATGAGGGTAATAATATTTTATTTCTTTAGTAACTGCCATGCATAGGAGCACAAATTGACTCTGAAGATGTATTCTTGGAAACAGGAACAAAGGAATAAATAAAGGTAATCTGCAGAAACGGGTTGGCAAGAAATTGTTCATATCAGTAGCAAAAGGAGGGCAAAAATATTGAAGCTTCCATTCTCTTTAGCTAGGTTCTGGGAGCTGCAGCCTTTCTTTAAGATGTGATCTCAATGTAAGGAGAAAAGTAAAGGTCTCCGGTGATGCTGCCAATGAACTGATTATTTAAAATGGGTTGTAATGAATGTATTTATTATCTCTACATTCATTATACATGCATGTCACTGACAAAGCTGTGCACAAGTGCAGAAGATAAAATAGGCATGGGGCCAACCTGAAACCTCAAATATAAAATCTTGGCAAAAGTTTGGATTGGGGCTGAACTTTGAAGTTCAGATCCAGTGCAATTTAAATATAGAAATACCTAAGGTTGCCACTTAATGATGGAAAATGATGAAGAAAAAAACCCCTGCAGTGACACATGTACCATTCATAGAATATTTGGGTTGGAAGGGACCTCAAGAGGTCATCTAGTCCAACCTGCTGCTCAAAGCAGGACCAATCCCCAGACAGATTTTTACCCCAGTTCCCTAAATGGCCCCCTCAAGGACTGAATTTACAACCTTGGGTTTAGCAAGGCCAATGCTAAAACCACTGAGCTATCCCTGCCCCCATTGAGGAATGTGAGAAGAAAGGATGGCCTTGTGGTTAAAGCACTGACTGAGGAGCTCTGGGTTCAAATCGTGGCTCTGGGACCCAACCCGATGTGATTTTGGACAAGTCATTGTATCACTCTGTGTCTCCGTTTCCCTTTTGTAAAATAATTAAGTAATAATACTACTTTTGTCTGACTGAGCAGTAAGGTTGCAGCCTCAGCTAGGGCTAGCTGGAGCAAAAGAATTCCATTTTGAGACAATTTCAGTGTTTTGACACTTGTTTCCATTTTGATGCAGAACAAAACCAAGATGTTTTGAATTTATTTATTATGGAAAAAGAGAACGACCCCAAATTAGACAGAGCAGTGATTCAAGCCTAGGGCTCCAGCTCCTAGATGAGTGCCTTAAGTACCAAGCTATTAGCTAGGCTGTGTTGGAAGAGCCCGGTTCAAGTCTTTGTTCTGATTGTTTTGAATCAGGGCATTAACCCTGGGTCTCCAACAGCCCATGTGAGTACCCTGACGACTTGACTGTTATTGGGTCTCTTTCTCTTTCTTATTTAGACCACAAATTCCATCCTGGCCTTAGAATTTTTCATCCAAACCAGTCCTTTTCCATGCAAAGTCTCGGCTCTAACTAAAAACCTTTCATTGAAAAGTATCAAACAGCTCTAATCTTTGCACACCCGCCCACCTCCCAACTACAGTTGGCAAAACCCTCACTTTCTTCCCCTTCCGAGCTCCTTCCCCCGTGCCAACAAGCTGTGAATTCATAAGATCAATAATTAACTCATCTAATTTACTTCCAAATGTGTCCTGTGTTCTTCAGCTTTATATTTTAGCTCTTTAGAGTATGGGCACTGCTCGTCTTTGTGTCTTGTACAGGACTGGACACGTAGCTGATTGAAAAATCGCCTTCTATTTATTTACTAAGGCCCCAACGGAACATAAGCATCTTGTTCCCATTGACTCTCAATCAGGGGTGTGCCTTTTACTCCCATTTCTGCCCTTGACAATCTCCCCCGTAAATAATAGCAATAGTTTTTTTTGTAACTAGCTGTTGTTTCTGGTAACATTGCCTGTAATGGTTTTGTTAATAATCCGGGCTGAACTCAAAAGACTATGAAAAAAGGCTGGATCTCCCTTTTCAATTAATCAAATGTGTATTGGCCCTTAATATCAGTTTCCTGTTCAGTACTAATATGTGCTGGGTTGTGATCTGGGCCCCAGACAGTGTCAGCTTTTGAGTCCCTTTGTTCATTAAAAAGAATCCTATGCAATTCTGATTTTGGTCTCATGTACAGGATATGCTTTTATAATAGTAAAAATTCCAAAAAGGAATATTGTGGTTCTTCTCAGTGAATACAAGACGTCATTGAGAAGAAGGTTGGTCCAAGTGCTTAGTGTTTTAGTCCAGTCCCTACTCCATGTCTGTTCCTCACTCCCCACGAAATGGGGGTAGTGCTTCCCTACAACCGAGGGGTGTAGTGAAGAATAGGTATGTTAAAGATCATGGGGCTCTCAGATACTGTGCTAATGGTGGTCGTATCTGTGCCAACTACAGGAGCTCTTCTATTAAATCCTTGCTGAGAAACCTATATGCACTTGAAAAGTAGGCAGAATAGTATAGTTACTTAGCCCTGTCCAGTCCAGGTATGTGAAGATCTTCAGAGAAAAGGTGTGCTAGAGAGCGCTTCAGTGAAAGAGTTTCACCTTGAACATTATCTCGTTTTTCAATTTGATCTTGCATCTCTCCTTGCCAAGCTCATGTTGCAGGATATTTGTTCACAACGTTTCATTTTAAATAGCAAAGGAATTTCTGAGTTATAAGAGATTTCAAAAAATCCTGATCAGATTTGGGGTAATATACAATTTTCCTCGCAGTAAATATTGTAAAGTGGGTGATGCACTAGGAAGCTCTCTTTCCTTTGAGTCATTACTTACCCACTGCATCATTGCATTACAAATGGATCCCACGGTGCTTCTAGGTACCATATTTAATGTCCATATGTAGCCTAGTGGTTCCTGAAACTTCACAAGGAGGCAACATTGTCTAGTGTTCAGAGCAGGGAACTGGGAATGAGAAGAAAGGGTGCTATTCCCCACTCTTCTTGACTGTGTGTGACCAGGGATGTCATTTAGCCTCTCTAGTATCTCAGTTCTCTTTATAAAGTGGGGATAACAAAACCCACCCATGTAAAATCATAGGAGCTCCACGGAAGAAGAGTGGTGGATATCAAAAAGCCGTATGAAAAGCCTCGCCCGTTTCGTAATGTTCTTTCTGCACTTGGATCATTTAAAAAAAATGTATTTGGGAGCCCCGTGGCTGTGAAGTCACTGGGAATGGTAATGAAATGAAGCTTCTGGGATGGTTTCATCTTTCAGAGTCAGAGCCCAAAACTGCACCCAGAAAATTAAAAAAGCCTCGGGATTTAAAAAAACAACAAATCTCACAGTCGAACATTTTCTGATCAGCTCTTTCCAGCTATCATGGATGTCTAGATTATGAACCAAACCTCCTCATGTTACTGCTTTTACCCTTATTGTCAGTGTAAACGCTCTCCCCTGTATTTGTCAAAACACCAAGAGTATTTCTCCGCATATATATGATCCTCCCCATCTGTCCTGCCAGCACTCCTCCAGATTTATTTTACCTATCACTTCTGTGCACTTTCTATATTTAATTCCAAGTCATTTTCCCAAGCTTAACCATGAGTGCATATGCTATGCATCCAATTCAATCATCTTATTATGTATGCTCCTTGCATTTGTATACATTCCTTTTAACTTCAATACCAGCATATGGTTCATTACTTTTCGCTCCGAGTGCCAGATGCATTAACTTGTTTTCTTGTTGCATAGGTCTCCATGTTTATATAGATAAGTAATCTACTGAACTGAGGAGTGGAATCTTTCTTGGTCTCTAACAACCAGCTATATAAATGTAGAAGAATGTGGAGAAATTGCAGTTTTTCTTTTTCCTGCATTCTTTCTAACCAGAATGTTACTGGTGCGAGCTGACAATATGTTGTGAATACTTAGCAGGTGTTCATCCCCACCCTTCCCTATTACATAGTGACTGGGGTATAGAATGACATTCATGACAGACAAAACACACATGGGAGTCTGTGGTTTGTATTAATACATAGCAATGTTTTGAGAACTGCTCAGAGGAAGCATATTGGTTAAGGAATTCCTAAACGTAGGCTACAGACCTGCAAAATCTTTTAAGGCCCTCCCAAATAGATCTTTTATTTCTTTGACATAAATCTAAATATCTGTGGAACCCTAGCATGGCTAAAGGAATCAATACAACAAGCCACTAGGCTTGATTCCCTTCTGCCTTGTGTAGTTACCTACTCCTGGGCAAAGCAAGTGTCCTGTCAGAATGATAGTAATAATAATATAATATATGGAGATATACCTATCTCATAGAACTGGAAGGAACCCTGAAAAGTCATCAAGTCCAGCCCCCTGCTTTCACTAGCAGGACCAGGTACCGATTTTGTCCCAGATCCCTAAGTGGTCCCCTCAAGGATTAAACTCTCAACCCTGGGTTTAGCAGGCCAATGCTCAAACCACTGAGCTATCCCTCAAAATCTTACACTTACTTAGAACAAGGGTCAATAACACGTGGTGCCATGTGGTGAAGCACCAGGCCTATTGTGTGTTGAAGGTAATTTAGAGCTTTATCCCTCCTCCATGGGGGACTGCATATCTCTCCAATTGGATTGTGTGCTCTTTACTTGACTACGGTAATTGACAAATTAGGAGAACCAGTCTCCAAAAATGCTAAGCAAAATGTCAGTGGTTGGCACAAGTCTACTCTTCCCTAAAATCTCAGAAGACTGAAGTTGCAGGGTTTCTTGGTGATGCTGAGTTTCAAGGACAGGTAGACGCCGAGGTTTTTTTTCCTCTCTCCAACTAGCAGAAGCTAACAAAGATACTGAAGCCTTGGACCACTTGCCTTTGAACACTGCTAAGGTTATTCCACTTCACGTAAACGCCTAGTGTAAATGTTGCTATCTTTAGGCCACCCTCCCTTTTCATGCAGGGAGGGCACAGGTCAGTTGCTTTCGTGCTCTGCTCCACATTTTTCTGTTCGTCTGTTGTCTTTGAGACTTGTCGTTTTTGTGCCTTCCACTGCAGACAAGACTGATCTCTCAAAATGTGGTAACGAAGTGTATATTTATTAGTACATTTTCCAAGCTTCCCATTATGCTCTTTATGTGGTTATGAATTCCAGTTCGTGAAGATCCCATCTCTCTGAGAAGTATTTCTCTCCACAAGCTATTCGGGTGAACAGTTTGTGGTTTCATGTTGCTATTTAGCTGAAGCACATGGCGCATCACATAGTCCAGGTCCTGTCTGGTGTCTGCACTTTTATTCTTTGTGGGGCCAAATCCTAACTGATGCTGAATGTCTGAATTCCTATTGGCTTCATTGGGAGTTGCAGATTCCCAAGTCTGGGATATAATGACTGATGTAGCATTTATAGAGCAGTATATTGGGTGAAAGAGTGTGTGTTAAAAGAAATGACAGGGAGTCAGGAATCCATGATTCTCTTATCAGCTTTGCCTACTGTCTTGATTGGTGACCTGGGGCAACCTGTTTAACTTTTTGCTTCAATTGATTTCTCATTGAAATGGGCATAACGATATTTACTAACCACACAATATTGTCTGGGAGTCTTAGTATAGCCAATCAATTGTAATGATTTCTTTATTTGCACTTCACTCAGCCACTAGATGCCTCTGTATCTAGAATTCTAGGCAGTGCAGTTCCTGGTAAACAATGTGGGGGGGGGGGAGTTGGAACTCAAGGTGCCCGCAAGCTTGCTTGTGTTGGTATTTGTAGCTGTTTTCTTCAATATTGCCTATTTAAGAAGGTCTGAGTTTCCATCTACTGTAACATTAGTGAATGACTGTAAGTGTACAAGGTATAGAAATGTAGTATATTATTGAAGGTTTTTTGTAGGCAAGGGGAACTTTTTCACTTAAATATTGAATTATTTTGTTCATTTGAACATGCTGGAAAAAAATCTGCCTCTCAATTACACCAGAGGAGGTCTATCAGCTTCAGTGGCATTACTCTGACTTTAGACTGGTGTAACTGATCTCAGAATTCAGTCCACTGCTTTCTGTTCTGAACTGGACTGTTGCACTGCATAGGAAAGTAAGACAAGGTGTAGAAAGTGTAGCCTCACCACTCACACACCCACTTTGTGGCTGGGCATGGCATAGCAGTTTCTCCTTGTCTATCACTCCCTGCCCATGGCTGCTTTGACCTTGCAGTGGTGGTCCTCTTCTCATGACTCAGCCCTCCAGCCAGGTCACGTTTTAATCCTGCTCCTTCTGGGTTACAAAGTCCAACAAATAAAAATCCAAAAGGTCTTCAGCCCTAACTCTGGGCCCTGTGGTCCTCACACCCTTTTCTTAGGGCTCTCCATCATCCTGGTCCCCTTTTCAGGACCTCAGACCACATTACCAGTGGCTGGTAGAGGATCCCAGGCTCTCCCACTCCACTGGGTTCCAGGCCAGAGACCCTAGGACAGGCAGTGAAGGTTCACTGCACCAGACTTCTTATTGCAAACTCCCTGGACTTCTTCCTAACAAGCCTACCACAGGCCTTCTCCTCCACAACCTCTCTAGGTTCACCCTACTTTCAGGTCTGGGATTCCCTGAGTCTTCTCCTGGAATCCCTCCAAAGAAACCCCAAGCCAACAAGTATTAACTTAAATCCACTTCTGCTTTCCTTGAGGTTGTTCTTTGCACCCCCATTAATTCCCCTAGCTCTATTCACCATTTAAATGCCTCCCAGGCCTCTCTCCCTGGAAGTCCACTTCCTGCCCTTATTTCAGGGCACACCACCAGAGCCTGTTCAGTGGCTGCTTCAAATCGCTCCTGGCCTCTTGTCCGACTTTCCAGCTTAGGAGAGGATCCCAGAGCCAACTCTCCTTTTGGGTTTCCTCCTTGGCCCTCCTAGTCTCTCCATTTTAGTCCCAGAGTGATTGCTGAGTTCCTCCCTGCAGCCCCCGACTTTATAATAACCACTTAGCTCCTTCTTCATCTGGGCTTCATCTTTAATTATGTGTGGCTCACCCTCCAGGTGCAACTAGGTAGCATAAGTAGCCTCTCAGACCCCCATTAATCCATGCTTTGCCTGTGTGAGGTGCACACCCCATCACGTAAGGACAAGTATAGAATCACAGAATCATAGAAGATTGAGCTTGGAAGAGACCTCAGGAGGTCATCTAGTCTAACCCCCTGCTCAAAGCAGAACTAACCACAGCTAAATCATCCCAGCCAGGGCTTCGTCAAGCTGGGCCTTAAAAATGTCTAAGGGTGGAGATTTCACCACCTCCCTAAGCAACCCATTCCAATGCTTCACCACCCTCCTAGTGAAATAGTTTTTCCTAATATCCAACCTAGACATCCCCCACTGCAACTTGAGACCATTGCTCCTTGTTCTGTTATCTGCCACCACTGAGAACAGCCGAGCTCCATCCTCTTTGGAACCCCCTTTCAGGTAGTTGAAAGCAGCTATCAAATCCCCACTCTCTCTCTTCTCTTCTGCAGACTAAATAAGCCCAATTCCCTCAGCCTCTCCTCATAAGTCATGTGCCCCAGCCCCCTAATCATTTTTGTTGCCCTCTGCTGGACTACCTCCAATTTGTCCACATCTTTCTGTAATGGGGGGCCCAAAACTGGACACAATTCTCCAGATGTGGCTTCACCAGTGCTGAACAGAAGGGAATAATCATTTCCCTCAATCTGCTGGCAATGTTCCTGCTAATGCAGCCCAATATGCTGTTAGCTTTCTTGGCAACAAGGGCACACTGTTGACTCATATCCAGCTTCTTGTCTACTGTAACCCCTAGGTCCTTTTCTGCAGAACTGTCACTTAGCCAGTCGGTCCCCAGCCTGTAGTGGTGCATGGGATTCTTCCGTCCTAAGTGCAGGACTCTGCACTTGTCCTTGCTGAACCTCATCAGATTTCTTTTGGCCCAATCTTCTAATTTGTCTAGGTCACTCTAGACTCTATCCCTACCCTCCAGTATATCTACCTCTCCCCCCCAGCTTAGTGTCATGCACGAACTTGCTGAGGATGCAATCCATCCCATCATCCAGATCGTTAATTAAAAGCATAAGTCTAAAAACTCAAAAGGTCAGGTTCTGATTTAATTACTGGTGTAAACCTGAAGTAACTCTGTTATTTTCAGATTAAGATCAGTCTCTGTCCCCAGAATATAAAATTTCCACACAAGTCTGCAGTATTAGACATCCTAGGGACCCAAGTACATACTGTGTAGGTAAGAAAAATTCAGACTGAAATCAATGAAAGTTTTGATGGTATAAAGTTTGGAAGCGAGTTTTTATGCCCAGACTATAGTCTTGGGTTTATTTTTTCCCAGCAGTGACAATGATCATACCTGCATGGTATCATTTGTGTTACAGGTGTATCATCATTATACAACATAAGTGATGGCATATATTGAAAATGATGAAAAGGCTATGCCAAATTAACAAATCTATACATGCATTATAGCAAGATTTCAAGTTTCCAAATGGGGACCTGAAAAAAAATGTCGGTAGATAGATGCTGATTTATTGAACAGGTTGTCCAGCCCATGTGTAAAATCACCGTGACAACAAAATACATCACGGTGTTCTGCAGTTCTAGCAGAGTTTCCTCATTGCCTACTGGGAAACATACCATACTTGTTCATTACCACCTCTTCTTTCCAGTGAGATCCATTTGCAAGTTGTCTCACTTTTAGAAAAACTGAGACAGAAAATTCTCTATCAGTTTTTCCCCCTTGAATACACCTAGTATAATCTTGTTTTGCGTGTGCTATGAGCTGTTTTGTCATGTGCATCATAGCAGCTGTGTGCAAGTATTGAAGGTAAGATATCGAGATGATGGAATTCTTTACTGGCCTGTATAAGGGGGGTGGGGGACCAGGTTGTAATGCAGGGGTTCTCAAACTGGGGGTCGGGTGTTGCGAGCTGTCAGCCTCCACCCTAAACCCTGCTTTGCCTCCAGCATTTATAATGGTGTTAAATATACAAAGAAGTGTTTGTTTTTAATTTATAAGTGGGAGTCGCACTCAGAGGCTTGCTGTGTGAAAGGGGTCCCCAGTGCAAAAGTTTGAGAACCACTGTTGTAATGAAACAAGAAGAGAAATGGATGCAGCCTCTTAAAGGTGCACACACCCTTACAGCTTCTCACAAAGCTGTAGAGAGGTAGGATCAAGGCTTTCCCCTGATCCAAAGGAAAGAGTCTATTGTCAAACACAGGTAGACTTGCTTCCCCTGGCTGAGGACAATCTTAAGGGAGAATAAGCACTTGCTGTCACAGTGGTACTCCAGCTTTTCCAAGGACATGTACAAAATTAATGTTTATAAAAGAATATTTTCATTCAATTTTTTTCCCAGACAAAAATGGCTTTTTCATCAAATTGGAAACTTCTGCAGGAAATGTCTGTTTTCAAAGATATTTTTCCAGTTTTCATTGAAGACACAATTTTTTAAATGAAAATCCAACAAATCTTTTTGAAGATTTTTTTTTTATAAAAATGAAAAGCTTTTCAGTTTTGTCAATTTTTAATAGGAAATCCCCCCCCACTTCCTTACCAGATCCAAACGTTACCCTGCCCCTGAAGACAAGTTCAAATGAACAATATACACAGCTCTGTAAGGATTCAAGGAACCAGTCAGGATACAAACGTAACTCTGAATACAAGGCACTAAGAGATTATTGGGGAAAGGAACAAAAAAAGGCAACTCTAAAACTTCATAAAGCAAGCAGAAAATTGTTTTTTTTTCCCCACAGCTTCCTCCCATGTCACCAGCCAGATCCCTGAGTATCAAAAGGTGTTACTAGGGGTCCTACTAGAAGATGTCTGCACAATTAAATGTCCTCTACTTCTCTCTTCAGGTCATGGGCTGGAAGGTGCAGCCAGTGTATAAGGAATAGTCTTAAATAATTACAGGAATCAAAATGCAAATGAAAACAGAAAGCGAGTGCTGCTTCAACACACCGTCGCACCCAGATCCCCTATGCTGAAGGGCTGGGTATCTGGGTCCTGTGCAAAGCAAAGGGTCCAAGCTGTCCTTCCCATGAAGAGTCTCTGAACCTAACTAGATGAGGCTTGCAAGTGCATCACTGCATTCATTCATGCAAGCAGCTACTCTATGCATGCACAAGATACCGGTCTCACAGTTCAGGGTAATTGCACCTGCATTTCCCCTTCCATGGTCCCTCAAGGGCACCCAGTCTAGGCTCCCAGCTCCTCAGCCATCCCCTCTCTTGAGTGGAGACCCCTCTTTCCCCCCTGACCAGGGTTTTTCCACACCGTATAGTTCCCTGCCTACACTGGGATAGTCCCAGCAAGCCAGACTGCCTAACCAGGCCAGAATCTGTGCTTTGCTCTCCCTTCACAGTCTAACTGCCCATACCACACAGCTCTTTATAAGCAAACACATTTATCCTTAGGTGGAAACATTACTCGGAAAACATATAAAAGAACCAACGTGCATGTTAAAAAGCTTATCCGAGGTCACTCAGCTTGGGCTCTGGTAGGTATCCATCCTTCAACCCTCCAACTGGGTTCTCCCCATGGCTACAAGTTCCTAACTGTCTGATTCAGATCCAGAACAACCATGAATAAATCCAGTCTTTCCTTTTTACAGCTTGGGCCTTTGACCGTGGCTTCATGTAACAAGTGATGAGCAGACAATGGCCAACCCCTCTGGGCATAACCGTTGGTGGGAATTTGCATTCACCTTTCCCTAGATATTCCCCAGGAAAACCACAGATCAATCCATTCTTGCCTGGCACGTTGTTCAATATGGTCCTTTCAACCCCCTGGTCTCACATCTGTCACATCTTCCCCCTCAAGAGGTTACACACAATCCCGGCCCACAATAACACATAAACGTTCATTTAATGCAACGGACCCCAAAGATGCTCAAACAAAATTCAACAAGGTCTCCCAAGGACACTGCAGGCAACTGCCACAGCCGGAACAGGAGCTCACTGGCCAGCCCTCTGCAGGCAGCTCACTCCAGTGCTCGTTCACAGGCTAGGTAAAACTTCCAGGGACTGGACTAGTGCGTCAGATCTAAGACAGATTGTGCTGTGGCAGCGTCACAAGCTTTGCACTCTCTTCTCTCCTCTGCTGGGGAAGAGAGTGTGTTGGGCTGGTAGGCACAACAGGATGAGAGGGGGCTGCAGAGAGCTGCCTCTGAGATCTGCTCCATAAATCTGATCAGCCATGTCTGTCCTTACTGGTTGCCCTGTATCATCCCACCCCCAGACACAGCACTGCCTGAAACAACAGGTTGCAAGAGCAAAGGGCCCACGCTTAGGAGAACTCTGCTGCTTTACGTGAGTGCTGCCTGTGCAGTGCCTCTCGCAAGAATGAGACGTACCCCAAGGGGCTACAATCCCTTTTGCAAATGACATTAACTGCTGATTCCCTCCTGCTAGAGCTACAATAAAATGGAATCCTTGCCATTATTTACTTCCTCACAAACAGGCTCATTGAGAGCAACGTGGGGCCTTTGTACATTGTATGTGCTCCCCCCCCTTCACCCCAGTTACAGACATTTTGGGCAGGGTCCTGAGCTCGGGATCCCAGTACAACTCATCAGCCCTGCTCACCATTCTTTTAAATGAAAGAGTAGATGATATTGAGCCTGTTGTGATCCCACTCTGGTAAATAGCTTCCGTGAACCCACGTTTGCAAACCGCTGCTCGAAGAGAGTATAAAGCATTTGTGCTGCTGTCTTTGTGAGGGAAGGGACAGACTGAGATGATCTGATGACGTGCTACTCTGCTTCCTTCCCATTAAATCTTGGGAGAGGGCGGAGGGAGCCCCTGGAAATTCTAGTGTAAATAGTTTTAAATCTTCCAATGTGGCTCATGCATAAAGTCACTAGAGATTGTGCTTTTAAGGAGGGATTTTTTTTTTTAAGAAAATGTTCATTTAAAGGGCTGCTGTCGGAGCCTCGACCTGCTGAATTAGGAAGACTGTTCGGTCTGATATGAGTTGTTTATTCCTGATTAGGGTCTTCAATGGACTAGCACCGCCCCTGGAGTATGTTTGCCTCTCACCCCTGAGTCAGCCCCTAAAAAATACTAATTGCATTATTTCCACAAACCAAAAGATATAACTGCACCACATGCACTAATATTCTTGTTTAAAAGTCCACGTTAAAAAAAGATGAACAGTATTTTGGAGATAAGGCTAAATTAGGGGTCCCCTTGAGCTTTTTGAGGCCCCTAACAAGTTGTATAGTCTGCTTATGCCTCACACCACCTCTGGCTTACACTTAAGGTGAGACATACCATAGCCAAGGGTGAGACCCTTCTTCCTGAGTGGAAATGAACAAACCCCTGGAGTTCTTTCTGAGAGCTCTGACAGATCCACAGCTGCTGGGAACTCGCACCTGGGCGCTTCTTTTACTTTCTGTCACACCATTTTCAGCCGACGTGACTGGGAATGAACCAATTGCTGGAAACTAAATGAAATTTCTAGTGGGCTGAGCGGAGGTTTGAATGGATAACTTAGTGCTTATCAGATGCACTCTGACAGAATGCGCAACCAAAATGTTCTGGGGGACATATTTAAGGGGAAATAATTATGAAAATCTTTAATTTCCATTTATAATTTAATTCTGCTTGACCTAAATTAGCTTAGTTTATGTAATATTCATACCAGAAAAAAATCCTCTCCGATAGCTCTTTAAGTAGTAGTTCCACTCCACTGTAAGTCTGAATCAGTAGTAAAAGGAAATACTGAATTGATGAATAAAGCCACGTGAAATATTCATAGGGAAATTCAAAAGCCTCATGATTTAAGCTTTTTTACATTGGTCCAGTTTTGCAAAATGTCCTATAAAATATCATGAGGGAGGGGAGGCTCCCCTCAGAAACAGAGCTATTTTCGTGTTAATTCCTATCTGTGTGTGGAAAACCTTGATTTTTTTTTCTAGCTCTTGAATTTTGAGGCTCAAAATTACATTCTGACCACGATCAATTTTCACATGGAAAAAAAATTACCTTTGAATAGCGGAATTGCTGTTTCTTGATAAAGTTGTGAAAAGCAAGATTTTAGGACTGCAAAATTGCCTAGACTGAAAGTGTGAATTTTTGTGATCTTTTCCCCCCTAAATTAAATTTAATTTCATTTTTGCACAACTCTCAACCTGAATGAATTATAGAGTTTAGACTGTGGTGTGAAGCTCCCACATCTCTTCTGGTTCTTGAAACTGTCTCTCAATATATTATAGGCTATTACCTCAACGTGTTTAATTTGTTGTAGTTCAGTCTAAGTCAATAGAGTTAGGATGGTATCTACCAGCTGAGGATCTTATCCTATACATTGTCTATTGGTCAATAAACCTAATCTTACCTGTTTATGAATCTATAATGTGTTCATGTTCATGATACAGAGCACGACCAACGTTATCACAAGCAATCAGGCTGTATGACAATAGTATTCTCCATGCCTTATGTCTTGTCAAGGAAGTGAGCAGGGTCAATATTTTTCTTTGTATATTTTCCATCCTCAAGAAAATGATTATTGTGGGTAGCAGATACAAACGGATACATCTTATGGGTTGTGGTGAAGGTGGTTGTTCCATTACAATGAGGAACACAACAAAAGTTGAAATATAAACATATAGGCCAGTCTTTCCTTCAGATATGTATCAGATCCTCCTTGACATTTGATTGCATTTTGATTTTTTGCTTGACATTTTCCAGCATCCTTTTGACCTGAGTATTTAGTCAAATTCAAGGTGTTACAGGCTGTCCAAGTTAGGAAAAGAAATTGATAGCCAGAAATTTTCTTAGGTGCAGTCCTGTTTCCCTGGACACAGTAGAAATCAAACAGGAGATCGTTTCTTTGGTCACTGTGCCTGAAACGCTTGCTCTCTTAGGCCTGGTCTACACTGGGGGCGGGAGGATCTACTTAAGATACGCAACTTCAGCTACGAGAATAGCATAACTGAAGTCAACGTACTTTAGGTCGACTTATCTCGCGTCCTCATGGTGCGGGGTCGACTGCTGTCGCTCCCCCGTCAACTCCGCTTCCACCTCTCGCCGCGGTGGAATACAGGAGTTGACGGCAGAGGGATTGGGGATCAATTTATTGCGTCTACACTAGCTTTCTCTTGGGGCCACATGACCAGCACTCCTGTTACTGTCTGCTTAGAATTCTGTCAGCTTCTGTCTCTGTCACAGGACTCCTCCGTCACTACCCAGTGAACTGCACTGCCTGGCCAGTTCAGGTGGTTTCACAGTCACAAACACACACCGGGTTGTTATCTTGCACCAAGGTGTGAATTTATTCTTTTCCTATTTAGTAACACTGTGCAATGCAGGCTTACTGCAAAGGTAGGCTTTCTTGCAGCCCCTAATCCTCAGCCCAGGCTCACTCTTTGAGCTTCCTTCTGAGTTGCCTTTGGCTTCCTTTTTCTTCCCTTATATTCTCCCTAATTACCCTGTTAGCCCCGTGATTGCCATCCAGGTGCTCACAATCTCCCAACAGAAAGTGTTGAATTGTCTCCAGCTGAACCTGCAATATTCTTCAGGCTGCAGCAATATCAGTGACGAGGGTGCTGCTGATAGTGCCCTGTCCCACTCTTATAGACACCTGGACCCAAACAATGCCCAGCCGAGCCCCTGCCCTGTTCAGATTTCTGAGTCGCGTGGCATGTGCCATTGTTTTGGAAAGAGAAAGGGGCCTATGTCTGGGGAGGAGGCCACATAACCACCAGATTAGAATGGCTTCTTTACATGTATCCAAGGCAGTGGTTACGTCTGTCCCATAACAGCAAGGTTTAACCATCCAGAACAACAGCAAACTGAAAGGTGAGATGGGTCCTAGGACCTATGGCTTACAGTAGACAAGAAGCTGGATATGAGTCCACAGTGTGCCCTTGTTGCCAAGAAGGCTAACGGCATTTTGGGCTGCATAAGGAGGGGCATTGCTAGCAGATTGAGGGACGTGATCATTTCCCCTCTATTCGACATTGGTGAGGCCTCATCTGGAGTACTGTGTCCAGTTTTGGGCCCCACACTACAAGAAGGATGTGGAAAAATTGGAAAGAGTCCAGTGGAGGGCTGGAATACATGACTTATGAGGAGAAGCCAAGGGAACTGGGATTGTTTAGTCTGCAGAAGAGATGAATGAGGGGGGATTTGATAGCTGCTTTCAACTAGCTGAAAGGGGATTCCAAAGAGGATGGATCTAGACTGTTCTCAGTGGTAGCAGATGACAGAACAAGGAGCAATGATCTTAAGTTGCAGTGGGGGAGGTTTAGGTTGGATATTAGGAAAAAAAATTCACTAGGAGGGTGGTGAAGAACTGGAATGGGTTACCTAGGGAGGTGAATCTCCTTCCTTAGAGGTTTTTAAGGTCAGGCTTGACAAAGCCCTGGCTGGGATGATTTAGTTGGGGATTGGTCCTGCTATGAGCAGAGGATTGGACTGGATGACCTTCTTAGGTCCCTTCCAACTCTGATATTCTGTGATTCTATGGTGTTAATGTTAAACATGGGGGGACACTGGTTTCAGTTTTGCAAAAATTTATCAGTTGGGTGTTGCTTTGTAAACTTTAAAACAAAATTAGGGCTGGTTGCAAATTTTCCATTGTAAATGTAAGACTGGACATTTTTTTCCACAAAATACACTTTCAAGCAAATGGTTTGTTTTACATGGGAAATAATTATTTTTTGTTGAAAGGTGGAATGCCTGATACATGAAAACGTGACTTGGCCCTCTTGCTGGTAATCTCTGATCTCACCCCTTTCAGGGAAAACCAGAATTTTTATGGAATAGTCCCAGGCGCTCACACTAGGTTGACTGTCCAGACTGAGTAGTCCTTCTGGGGTCTTCTGGCTAGTCCTCCCAGTGAGGTTGTAGGGGAAGCCAGTCCCTCCCTCTGTCCTGGGTTCCGTTGTGGCAAGTCATTAAGGTCTGTCTTGTCAAACCTTTTGCTTCTTCCCTGGGCCATTTCTCACAATGTGTCCACCTTCTCCTCAGGGGGGCTCATATTGACAACAGGGGTCTGGCCCAGTGCCTAGTCTCAGTCTTCAAAGAAACGAAGGACAAGAAACTAAATTAACAGAAATAAAAAGTGGCTCCAGCTTCTTTGTCCTACCAGGATCCTCCAGATCTCTGTCCTACCAGAGTGTGTTCACAGTCAGCCTAAGATCTGTCCACCTCCCCCGCCTTCTGAACTGACCTTCTCCCTTTTTGAGGATCCTTTTCCTAAATTGGCATGCCTCATGGGTGTGGCAGCACAGATGAGGAAGGGCTGTGTGAGTTCAAAGTTGCTCTGACTCCCCTTCTTTCCTGGTGTGGGTTTTGTACAACTCGTCACAGTTCCACTGTCTACAAACCACCAGAGTTGTTGGGGAGCAGAGAAGAGTTCTTGAAATGTTTCTGATTTTGGCTGATCTTTAATTAAACCTTCAGTAGCGAGGAGGAGAAGCTGTGTAGTTTCTTCTCTTGTGTGCTTCCCCCTCCCTCCCATTGCTTTTAGAGAGTCTTCTCGTGGGAATGGAATTCCTTCAAGTAAAATCAAATTCTCCCCTTGGTCAGAGGCACTGGAATTTTGCTGGAAACAAAGCTCTTGAAGTTATTTCTCTCTCTCTAAATGGTTTGCCCATACACTTTAGGAAGGCAATCCCTTTAATGTTTCACAGCACTTCTTCACTGGCAGCTACACTGTGTGCACTTTATTAGAGCATTTTTTCCCCCTAGATATAATGGCACCAATTAAATTACCTTCCAGCCTGACCTTAATCTGGCAGGAATGATTATTCCATGAAACAGTTAGGGCTCTAATTGACATGAAGTGCCTGCAAAATATGTCTTTTGCAGCAGCCCCTGTCAAAGTCACATTGATATGCTAATACCTATAGCTGGCAGAATCACTTCATAAAGAGAGACATTGAAAATTGAATTATTTCAATTTCAGTACCTAGGAATCTAGTGATCTGTCTGTATATGTAACTAAGTAGGTGCAGTACTTTATATGGGTAAACAGCTGTACGCGGATGTTGCCATGGAAACTGCTTGACTCATGACAATTGTGTTAGTGATGAAGTCATTAGTGGTGTGAAATGTACTTTGAGGTTGTCAAGTGTACACTCCAGGAATATTTCAACAGTATTAGTGGAGCCTTTTCATTTGCATAATTTAGGCTTTCGCATATGATCTCATTATGGGGCAAGGAAATGGTACAGCAAGTTGGGAATGCAGTTGTGCTCTGCGCAAATGAGTAGCCCTTGTGCAGTGTGGTGATGAAGTACAATAGATCCCCAAAACGAAAAATAAGTCTCTTTTTATATCATTTATTTTTCTACTAAATAGTTTTGAAACTTAGCACTGTCAAAAGGATGGGCTGCTTAAACTTTTATACTTCTAAGGTCTAGAACTTGGGTCTGACTCTCATCTTTCAGTGGTGTAACTACTGGTTTCAACGGAGTTACTCTTAATTTGCCCCAGAGCACTGCATGCAGATTCAGGACCATCATGTTGCTTTTCCCTCAGCTCGCTGTCCGCTATATATCATTTTATTAATGGGATTCCCTGTGAAATAACACGGAACAACAGACTCGGGTGGCCTTGAATGGAACCGTATTACCCTATTTTTAAGGCTTTTCATATTTTAAGCCATGAGTAAATTTCCCCTTCATTGGCAGGGAGATGACCTGTGAAGCATGCTAGTCCTTTGATTTGGTTCTCACCTAGCTGACTGACGGGACTTATTTTCCTGGTTTTTTTTTTTTTACTGAAATCTCAGTGCTGAAGGTAAAGGTGCCATTGGCTCACCCCATCCCAACTTCTTCTCCTAGCAGGGTAGAAGCCATGGAGGGGACTTAATGCTGCTAGAAGCAGTATCAGCTTCTCCATGGGGTTTTCCCAGCAGCAATCCACAGGCTATGAGAGGGAGTGCTTAGTAAAAAAACCAACAGCTGAGCTCTGACACCTTTTTAGTCCCCATTTGCAGACCCTCCCAACCACATAGGGTCAGCGAAGTGAGATTTCCATGGGCAGGAAGGGAGATAGTGAGCATTCGGTGTGGAATTGCTTCTATCTCTTTCTAAGCCCAGGTGACCCTGCATTGGGAGTGGAGTGCTGGGGACCATTTCAGATGTAAGAAATAACGTTCAATGTCTGGTGTGATGGGTGGCACTCACTTATCTGAGTGCTCCTCTGTGCCCAGGCATGGTGCTGTCATTTTCTTCAGTTCCTTGCACCCCCAGTCAGCCTTGGTGGATCCCTTGTGTGGTCTTCTGGCCTGGTCACACAATCCAAACCCCTTTCAGGGTAAAACAAACTCAAATAGAAAAAGTTCCTTGCCCTTCAGGATCAATTGTAACTAAAATGATTTCTTACCCATCTAGCCTTAATTCCCTTTCTGCAATTAACTCAGCAAGGCTCCTCCCACACTCATGCCCTTGATTGTTGCCAGAAATGGGCCCTGGACTGGTTCCTTTGGTGGTGGCCTAGGGAGCATCCTTCTCCACTCTACTAGCTCCAACCAGGAGCTGTTTAGCTAGCAGCAGGAAGTTCCTTTTATTTTGGTCTACTGGGTCTTGATTGCCTGTTGCTGGTCCCCAGCCCTTCTTAGGGTACGTCTATACTACCCGCTGGATCGACAGGTAGTGTTCGACGTATCGGGGATCGATTTATTGCGTCTCGTCTGGACGCGATAAATTGATCCCCAAATCGACATCCGTACTCCACCACGGCAGGAGGAGTAAGCGTAGTTGATGGGGGAGCCACGGCGGTCGACTCACCACCATGAGGACAGCCAGGTAAGTCGAATTAAGATACTTCAACTTCAGCTGTGCCAATAGCGTAGCTGAAGATGCGTATCTTAGTTCGAACTCCCCTGCTAGTGTAGCCCAGGCCCTAGTTGCTGGAGGACCAGATCTCAATGGTTCCCCAAATGCCTGCTCCTGGGGTGCCTCCCTAGGCAAGCCCAAATGTCTAATATTCACTGTGCTTTTCTTCTCAGAGAACTATTTCCTGGGGCAGGGTGCAGCAGTGCAGCGGGGCCTCCAACAGAGGACCACTACACCCCATCACACATGATTTAAAAATTTATATTAAAAAGGCAAGATTAACTAATCAGTCTACACACACACACACACACACACACACACACACAAACAAAATGTCTCTGGAAGGAAGAGAGCAGTGCAAGAGCTCATGATTGTCATTTAGATAAGTTATCAGTCTACTAATACCAGACCTGGCTAGGAGATCTTATTTCTTGAAGGTGCCTGATCTATTGAAATGCAATCTAATGCTGTATGTTCACTCTATATGTTCAGCCTAACACTGTATAATCACCAACCTCTTATGTATTAATTACAGCTTAGCTTTACAATTGAGATGAGCAGAAAAGTAAGCATGAAATCAAAGCTGGATTTGATTACCATACTTTGACAGGATCTTTACTAGTGAAGAGTATCTTTAATATTGTATTTTAAGTGTGGGTGTGTGTGGGGAGGATAGCATTTCAGCAGAGCTGGATAACACAATAACAAACCATAGTAAAATATCAGTTTGAGATTTGAGTTATTCATAGAGCTCAGTGGCTTTCTGAATCAATTTGTTTTCCTGTCCAAAGTCTACCTAGCTCCCCTCCACCTGGTTAAAATGGCACACTTTCCCTTGGGAATTGGATGTATTTTCTGTCGTCGTTTTAAAAAAAATCTTTCTTCTTTTTTAAATTTGATATGATCTATAGGCATGGGTAGGATAATGAAAAAGTGAATAGAATGTGCAGATGAGACTATCTGAGCTTGACACAGCCAGTTCCATATTAGGGAGTGAGATCATACATCAAGGCACATCTCACACACCTGCGTTCCTTTCAAATCTGATTCCTTAGGAGAGAAAATTTGTCATGGGTGTCATGAAAGTCAGTTTTCATGACTTCCTAGTTTTTCTTCGCACCCCAGGACCCCCAGAAGTTATTGCTGTTGCCATGAGGTTCTGAGTAGGAGGGAAGATTTTTCCACTTCTGCTCCCTTCTTAGCATCATTCTCCCATCCATCACAGGGTGGAGAAATTGAAAGTACCTCCATAGTCCTGAATGGAAATTTTTAAAATTGTGACAAAATCTGTGAATTTTTTTTTTGCCATGACTCCTCAAATTTCTCCAAATTATTTCCATGCCAGATTTGCTTCCCTATTTTCTCAGCAGCAACAACAACTTCGGAAGCTGGAAACTTGGTTTTTGGGGCCCAATACAACTGCAAACTGGAGACAGTGAGCCAGATCCTCTGGCACGTGAAGGCTCTAGTGGTGCAAAGCAGCCCTAAGGCCAGCTTAACGAGCCACTTGAGAATTCCCCACGTGCAAGGTGATCTCTAGGAGGCATATAGCTGCCATCAATCCTAAATCTGCAACTACATGACCACTGGCAGAAGATCCCCAGCAATCCATGGCTATTAAAACATCTCCTTGAGGCTATGCAGACCTGAAATGAAGTCCAGCATCAGGGGACAATCACCCAGCCAACCTCAAAAATGGGTGTGGAATGAGAAGCAAAGATTGTTTGACAGTATCTTCATACCTCCTACCCTTCCTGGATTGCACTGAATACAGCTTAGAATCTGGACCATTTGCAAGGGTGGTTTAGATTGGACATTAGGAAAAACTTCCTAACTGTCAGAGTGATTAAGCACTGGAATAAAATGCCTAGGGAGGTTGTGGAATCTCCATCATTGGAGATTTTTAAGAGCCCATTAGACAAACACCTGTCAGAAATGGTCTAATACTTAGTCCTGCCCTGAGTGCAGGGGACTGAACTAGATGACCTCTCGAGGTCCCTTCCAGTCCTGTGATTCTATTATCCCACAAAATACAGAGTGCAACTCAGAAACACCAGATTCTCCTTTTTCTCAGTAAGTAGCTCTTCCTCATTTGGCTGCACAGGATTCTGATTCAACTTCTTTCTGGAATGTGTTCATCGCAATGAGACACAATCCTTCCTGTCATGTTTTCTCACTCGGAGCCAAATGCTGCATTCTATGCTCAGTCAGAGCTTCCATTGACTTAATGGTTGGAGCTTTGCTGGAGGAAGAACTTAGAGATGGTGACCCCTCCAGTCACTTCAGCTCCCTATGCATCAGGCTTTGCAATGTTTTAATTTATTCTTGCCAGCATGCATGAGCTTTTAAACAGATTTTTTAACCTTAACTTTGATTTAATACAAAAATAGACTGTGGTGCGGTTAAGTGGAAAGAGGAATAGTTAGAGAGAGAGATTGTACTGTGGTGGACAAAGAAGGTGAGCACTGCACACTGAGGACTTCGGGCATGTGTAAAATGACACTTTTTGGCAGATTTTTAGGCTTTCCCGTCAATGAAAGCCTGATGGTTGAGTGGAAGTGAGTAGAGAGAAGCTTGATCATCTATTTTCAATCCTCTGGAGGACAGCTCTCTGCAGCAGTGATGTGCCTGTTTTTGTTGTTGCTGGGTTGTTTTTTTTCCTTCTCCCTATAAGAAACAGCAACAGAATGTTAACAAGCTTCATTTTCTGTACTCAACAACTAGTGAGTGACCTTTGACCACTTCCCTGGTTGTTTGTGTTCTTGATGCTGATAGAGCTGAATTTTCACAAGACAGACCTGGATAATTTTCATGGCAGTAACACTGTTGCAAACCAATTAACAAGCCAGTTTGATAGGGTAAGGTTGTAGAGATGCCTATGGCTACTTTAATAAACTTTCTTGTGTATCAGTATGATACTATTGATTTTTCTTAACTGTTGGACCAAAAGACTAAGGTTCAAGCTCCATAGCAGGATATTGGCTGAAAAAGCAAAAACCATAGAGATTTCATGCTGTTTATAATTATTTAGTCTTTTTTTAAAAACAAAAAGATATATGCAGGCATCCTTTTGCTCTCACACATTTGTTTAACACTAATGTAAATAAAGCATTTTTGCACCAATTATGATGCAGAAGCATAAAGGTCATACTTTATTATTGGCATGGTTACCAGCAAGGTGGTAGGCACTTTCCGAACTAATGGGAAGACAAGGTCCCTGAACACCAAGACCTTGCTCTCTAGATAGACAATGTACAAACCCAGTGGGGGCTGGAGCTGGCAAAAGCAGTGAAACTAAGTAGGAAAAAAAGAGCAACGTTGGGAAAGGCTGGTGGTTTTCATCATTGCGTTACGGGCAGTTAGATGTGGATGGAGCTTGGTGACCAGAAGACCAGAGAGGAGGAAGATGCAGTAGGCAATATAAGAAATCATCAGGGGCTGGACAAAAGGGTTTTATAGTGGGAATGGAGAGGAATGGGCAGATTTTGGTGGTGTTGAAGAGATAAAACTGGTAGGATTAAGAAATAGCATCAATGTGTGAGCAGGGGCAGAGAGAACTTGAGTGGAAAGAAACTTGCCACCAAAGGTACAACGATAAGGCATAAGGAAGGATGTGACGTTTCCATTGGCAATATATAAAAGAGGATGTGAGCTGAAAGATGAGTTCAGTTTTAGACATGTTAGGATTAAAGAACTGGTAGCGAGACACTCAAGAAGAGAAGTCAGAATCAGTGGAGATACAAGCATGGATGGTGAAGGGAGAGAGAGGTGGGAGTTGGAGTCATGTGATTGCATTTGGTACTCCAGACATAAAATGCGGTGAAAAGGGGCAAGGGGAGACTGTGATGGAGAAAGAGAGAGTGAGACTTTTAAAATCTGTGTATGGTATGAGTGTCTGAATGCACACATCTAGGGTGAGGGTTCCTGTCACCTTGGTATATAAATGTGTCTGCACCCCTCACCCCCAAATGCATTCAATTCTTGGTCCCTCAGTGCCAGAAACATGCAATCAAATAGGGGGGCATTCAAAGAAGGACAACGTAGCTAAGGGCCTGGAGGAAAGGATTTCTGAGACTCAGTAATGGGATAAAATTAAGAAAAGAAAAATGCAGAGTGAACATCACTAACGAATTCCCAGTGGTGAAACCTACCAGTAATAGACTCTCTCAAGGCAAGCGGTGCAGAACCTATTCACTTGAGACATTTAACACTAGATAAGAAAGCAATAGAAGATACAACCCAGGCAATAATCCTGCAGTGGTTGGCGGGATGGGGCAGACTGAATCTATAACATAGTAGATCTTTAGTTTTTAACGTCTATGGGTGTGGTTTTTGTTGTTGTTGTTGTTGGACTATGGGTATGATTCTGTGTTCTCGCATTTTGAGGATGTTACTCCACATCTTTCTCATCACATGGGTGCCCCGTCACCTCTGGTTGCAGTGTTGCATGGGGTCCTTGTCTCTGGTGCCTTCTTCTCAGACCTACAATAGCCTTTCTTAGCCTGCATCTTCTCCTGACTCCCTCTCTGGACTCCATTCCAGTCAAGTCACATCAAAGTCTAAACTCATTCCAGGGTAGCACAAACTAACAGCCCTTCTGCCCCACTCAGGCTTCACTGTAGTTCCCTTGTTGGTTCTACGTCAGAACTTCCCCCTCAGGAGCCTAACCTGCTCCTGTAGCATTCTTCCTCTGATCTTTCCTGTCCGTTAAACCTGTTCCCAAGGCTTCTCTCCACCAGAGAGGCCTGTATCCCCACAACTGTGCTCTCTTAGTCTACTTATAAGGCTTAGCTCCACCCCACATGTGCAGAACATCACCAATGGGCAGCATTGCCAGCTCCAAACACTCCAGAATCATGAGTCAGACCCTAAAAACCACGAGATTTTGAGAAAATAACGAATGCTGGGTTCTTTTACTTTGCCTTCTGAGTTTTCAGCCTTGAGGGTGCCCTACTCTGACCATGTTTTCAAACTTTTTTCCTCAAACACAAGGTCTAGATACTTACAAAAAAAAAGAAAATTGAGATTCTTATGAAATCATTTGATGCCAGGAGCTGGGTCTGGAAGAAGATAAAATCACAGGTGTTAGCATCATTGCTTAAAGAAGGGTTTTTTATGATCTAAAATGCCTGAAGGGATTTCCCCCTGCCCCCACCCCGCCACACACCCCACTTCCAGATGCAGGATTCATGAAAGGAGACTTCCTTTGGGGAAAAAGGAATACTTTTAGCTCAATTCATTTATTTTGATTCTGCCATCTGAAAATTCACTTGGCTGAAGTCTATTCCAAGAAGGTGAATTCAACCTGATTTTAGGTGAAGTTTTCTCTGCTGTGTAGCCTTCTCCGAGAGGTAGCTGGCAGGCAAAATGTCATTTTTACAGCCTGCAATTTATGATATGCAGCTCCTCAGGCAGACAATAGCAACCGCGAACGTTATGGATTTGGGGTAATCCCTACAAGATATTAGTTCCATAAACAAAAGTAAAATTGGCAGCTGCTGAATAATTTTGCCCCCACATATACTGTGCTACTTTGATGTTGTATTCTTTAGACCTTCATTTCAAAATTGGGAATGGTAAGAACAACATCTCAATGTGAATAAACTCAGAAACCTCTATTAAATATAATGTTGAACAAACATCTGCTATTTAAGGACCAGATTCTCAACTGGGGGAAATCAGCATAGCTCCACTCTCTTTGAACTATACTGTTTACACCAGCTGAGTATCAGAATCTCATACTTCTTAGCTGACCAAAATGACAGAGTTCTGACTGTATTATAGGGTATATTGCCATTTGCAAAAGACTTTGGAAGCTACTTTCTCAACATGTGAAAGGGAAAAAAGAAAAAAGCATTCAGCAGCCTGTAGCATTTCAGTGAAGGGAAGGCATGCCATATGTTGGTGGAGTGAAGGCATATCAGATAACTGTTTTTCCACTGAATCATGTTACCCAAGATATGCCACAAACAACAGGTGTGTGAGTGTCCTTTCATTTCACTAGCACGAATGTAACATGCCCTATGCTGCAGCCCCTACAGAAATGCCTGGAAGATGTAACATTCAGATATATTTGATCGTGGTCTAGGTGAAAGAGAAAACATATGCAATCTCTATGCAAATATTGTATACATAGCCTACACTTTAGGTTGGACTTTGTGATCCTCTATGGATTTATAGACAATAGCAGCCCTCTTTCACATACTGTAGTTCCTAGATATATATGTAACATATACAAATATGACATTTTCACCATATATCATTAATTATTTGTATCACAGTACCTAGAGGACTGCCTGCATTGAGGCCCCAGCTAGGTCAGAAATCAATGGTGCTAGTCACAGGTAGGCTGGCCCTTTTGAGGGACCTGTGCTTAGCCCCACCTGCGCTTAGTTACCTGCCTTCCAGGTGATGGGTTTGACTTCTTATACCGACTCTTGTGTGACCATTACATCACAAAGTCACTGATGATGATATTAATACCTGGCTTAAAATGTGACCAGAAGAAGAGTTCTGTGTAAACTTGAAAGCTTGTCTCTTTCACCAACAGATGTTGGTTCAATAAAGGATATTACCTCACTCACCTTGTCCAGTTTTTATATAGGACTTTTTACCGGTAGATCTCAAAGCACTTTGCAACGGAGGTCAGTAGCAGGATTTGATACAGAATTCACTATAATTGGACAGGAGAAAAAAGAACCCCAGGCCAGATGTTTACAGAATAACAGCAGAATACAAAGATTAAAAAACAAAACCTTCTGAAATGCAAAAGATGACCACAGCAAATAACGAAATGCACACAGCTGCTGCTAATGGCACACTTGCATCGTGGTGTCATAGGGAGGGCTGGCCCTTTAAGGGAATAGGGCTTGGCCCGACTTGTGCCTCATTATTCGCCTCCCAGCGGTGGGTTTGCTATGCTCTGATGCACCCCAGAATAGCAATCCAAAAAACCCACACAAATACACACCCAAAATTAAGCAAGGCACGCAGGTAAGTTATTACAGAACATGTAATAACCATGAACTGGTTAAGTCAGCAACAGTCTGAACAAAACATGGTAACAGTCCAAACAGCAGTTATGTAGCACTGGGCTGCACCCACTCAATGCTGTGTGGACACATGTATCCTTAAACAGGAACACTGAGTTCAGGGAGCAGGAGCCAGGAAGGTAACACACATGCCAGTCACCACAAATTTCCTTGTCATCTCCCAAAAAGTTTAGTGGTAACTGGCCAAAAGCCCCAGGTGATCCCAGGGCCGCAGGTTAGACTTCTGATTCAGCCTTCCGTGCCACCACTCTGCCGCCACAGCAACACCACCCGGTAAATTATACCACCACAGTGACAGACCATTACTAAGAGCAAGTCTACACTACAGTACAGCTGCGCCGCTGTAGCACATCTGGTGAAGATGCACAATGCTGATGGGAGATTGCTCTTTTGCTGACATAGCACCTGTGTGGACAGTGCAAAACTTGTGTTGCTTGGGAAGGGGAAGGGGGGTGCTTTTTCACAGCCCTGAGTGACATACATTAAATCAACTTAAGCAGTAGTGTAGACCTGCCCTAAATCTTGGTCAGTGGTTTTGGGATGGGGTGACCCTCAGATGTATTTCAAATGATAAAACAATAACCCCTGAAATGAAAAATCTTTGTTTTGTTAGCCTTCCCGTTCCCTCTGGTTGCATTTTATGATCGAGCCAGAGGGCTAAATCCTTCAGAAGCACCGTGTTTGGCTCATCCAAGAGTGGGAGAGTAAAATGTCTGGATTTGGAAGAGGGGAAAGGGAGGCCTGGAGCACCTAGTATCAAGACGATCATGTCACAGCCTGTGCAGACTTAGTAAAAGACATTCCTTCTCTGAAGTGGTTATTGTCTTGTCTTAGCATCAGATGTAACAGATGCAGGAAACAAAGAAATAAAAAAGGGGGTAGGAAAGGATGGGGCAACAGTAATACTATACAATCATTTTGATAGATTGTATAATTTTGTAGTTAGAGGGTTTGGAGAAGAGGGTAATTGAAACCAATATGCAGACCAGTAAACAGTAGTCTCTTCTCACCACTGCTTGGTCAGCACTGGCTGGCAGTGTTGTCTAGGCATTTGGGGTAAAAATTAGTCCCGAAGGTAACTAAAACATCCCTCAGTCCCTTCATCACTTTTGAGCTTAAGGCACAGAATCCCTGCAGCAAAACTGAGAAGGAGGCAAGATGTTTCTAGAGTCTTTGGAATTTACCATTGACAAACTCGTAGATGGATCAAGGACCACATGTAGCTCTATATCCATGCCTGCATTGCCAGTTGAAATCGGCGGGAGTTGTGTCTGTGGATGGAGGACAAGTTATGGCCCTATCTCCTGTAGTCTTTCCTCATGCAACAGACAGGGTGAGATTTTCAGGGATTCTGTAGTTGTGCATGCGTCTTCTAGTTCACTATTCAAGTGTAGCACCCAAGCTTTTATAAATAACAAGTAATATCTTAAGGAAGGCACAAAAGGCGTTCTGCCTTTAACTGTGAACATGTGTCCTAACTCTCAGCAGTCACATGGTGATTACTGTTTGAGTGGCTTCCTCTTCCTTCATCTGCTAAAAGCATTTGCAGAGCTGTATGGAAAATGTAAGTGATGGCAATTGCAGAATCTCATAATCTTCCCTTCTGTTAGAATCTGCTCTGCTCCAGACTGATGGACATTAGTGTTACTGAGCTACACAGCCAGCCAGATGCACAGGGAAAGGTCTGATGATAATGAGGAGGGATGTTTCTTCGGAAAGTGGCTAGCAGTGGTGAGTTTCCATATGTGGCCTGGGTTTGCATTGTCATCTTCTATTTTCTGAGTTTCTAGAAGGTGAATAATCAGAATAGAAGGCAATGTAATTTTCCAAGTAATAAAAAAGGTCCATATACAATGGTCAATTTAGTCATCCTGCCAAGATATTAAGTATTTGGTTGTATCTGGGGTGCGGGGGGAAGAACCTCCTTCTCTCCCAAAATATGGACACAATCCAGAATGCTGATGCTACCAGATGATACTTCATTTATGTGTGGCACAGAAAAAGAGGAGTGAGAGGTTTAAGAGAAGATGTTGGCGAGACATTGCTGATCTGGTGCTCTACTTCATGGGGATTTAGTAAAGAATGTGTAGGTTGGTCCTTAGGCCTTCAGATGTTCCAACACACGATCAGGTTGAACAGGATTAAGTGAAATGGTATCAGGGAAAATAAAATAAGAACATTCCTTTACCCCTTTTTCCAAACATTTGATCATTTCTGAGATGGTCTCTTCTTGAAGTGTCTTAAATGTAAGTTTCTCAAGGATCTTCTCCCCCACACCTTTTATTTTTCATATACCTCTTTACTTCCTGGTTCTGGCCAAATCGAGAACTACAACAGCTGCAATGCTATGGAAGAGGCTGCTCTTGCAATATTCACAGCCCCCAGAAGTAGAACATATGGGAGCACCTCTGAGATGGCCTGTTTTCATGGGATTCCCTGGACAAATTTGAAAACTAATTTTGGAGCAGCTTCAGCTCTGAACTGAACCTGACTGTGCTACCCGCCATAGATAAGGCAACAATGCTGATGATGAGAGGTGGCACACTTGGAGAAAGACAAAACTAGGAGCCAGGAGGTGTGAGCTCTGTTGACTCCTGTGCTTGAGCTGGCTGAAAAAGGAGAATTCCTCTCCATTAAATTTTTTGTCTTTGAAAAAGAGTCCCATTCCATTTGGGGATGAAATATTAAACGTCAACATTTTTGTGGAAATGGATTTCAAGAAATATCATATCTTGGGAGAACTGAAATGAAATTTTTTGGCTTCTTGGATGCCCTGAGGGAAGGATCTTGACAAGATCCTTCCATCCCGCCACTCGGCCTCCACAGCAACGCCACGAACTCCAGGAGCCAGAGAGGGAGCGAGAGGCAGAATGCCTTGGCACTGTGCCTCTGCATCCCCAAGAATTAGGCGGTAGGTGTGAAAACCTGCCTGAGTTTTAATGAAAGATTGGTCAAATCTGTAATAAATTTCAGCAAAACGTTTCATTCTACCAAACTGACACTTGCATTGCAACCAGGTCGTCTTTGGTCAAGTCACTTCACCTGTCTGTGCCTGGGTATAATACTTACCTTCCTTTGTGAACCACAAGATCATCTTCAGAAGAAAGGTGTTATGGAGCTGTAAAATATTATTATTGTTCATGGTGATGAAGGAGGAATCCTCTGGCATTTCCCTATTTCTTCTCCTATTGACTTCTTGCCACCCACATCAATCCTACTTGGCTGGTGGAAAGGATGCTGTTTTCCCTAATGCCCATTAATGCTCCTTGAATCACCAGCCAGGGCAGGTTCTGTGAGAGTTTGAGGAGGAAAACTTTTTCTTCACATGGGCTGGGTACCCTGCATTCACAGGAGAGCTGTGAGATTCAGCCACATCCTCAGTCATAAATTCTGTCAATAGTGTTTTATTTGTATTTGTTCTTATTTTATTGGTGGAGTGCTAGTATTGTGGTCGGTGCCATGTAAACTGCATAGATGACAGCAATCCATAGATAAGTACTGTGTCCTTAATGAGAGAGAACTTGAGCTGTTCTGAATCCAGTGTCTATCACTAAGAGCTCAAGGATGTCTAAATCATATGACCCCCCCCATGAAATTAAATGGCAGACTGTCCCACAGCCAAAATATACAACTCTCAGTCCTTGCCAGTCCACCAAGATAGATTTCTTAGCTGTCACTTGAGTCCTTTGAAAACAACCTCTTTGTCAGCTGAAACGAATGGGCAGAAGAGACATATCTCTATTGTAGCACGCAGATTGATGAGCTATTTGAGAGAGAGAAGTTACACAAGCACGCTAGTTACAATCCCTCATAGTTATGAGGCTGTCTGTCATCTTTGCTTTCAGGCCTCATGGGACACTCATGGGCTTTTGCCAAGCCAACACACTCATTAGAAAGATTTGATAACTGGGAAAAGTAGATCTGACCTACACACAGGTGTTTGCAGAGTTAAAGGAAGATTCTCCTCCTCTCTATTTGAACAATTGGCTCAGCAGGCACCTCTCCAACAGCTGGCAGAGCAGTCAGCTTCCATCTCCAAGTGAGATTTTCTATGTGTCTGAGCTGCAGGTTGGTTAACCCAGGGTTCACAGTCAGAAATGTGAGACATTGTGGGAGGGAATCTCTGGAATCAATGCGACAAGCAAATAAGTGAAAGTCACTGAGAGATCAGCTGCTCCGGTGGCATCCTGTTTCTTCAGGAACAGCCAAACACACTCATCACAAGCATCCCCTCTGAATACCGGAGACTAGAGAAATTAAACCTCTACGGATTTTGATTTCTTTTAAATGGTATTGGATGAATACTAAAATCACTCTTCATCTTAGAAATAACACAGGTACTGGGCATTTATCTCTCTCATAATCCAGTAGTTGTACAGACATTAACAATTTGATTCATTCTCTCAACAACCCTGTGAGGCAAATTAATAAATATTGTCCCAGTTTTACATATGGAGAAATGATCTGCCCACTGCCTTGCTCCTCATATTGCCAGTCACATCTGTGCAAAGTGATTGTAAAACACCACCAGACTGGAATTCTCCATTCACAGCTAGGATAACGTGTCACACTCACATTGCACAGGGGTCAATATGTGCACAAAGGGAAAGCGGTGGAGAACCAGGCCCAGTGTCAGAGCTGGGATTAGAACGGAAAAATCCTGCCTCTCTGTGCTCAGACTCTGTCTCTTTCCGTAAACCTTTGAACTTTTGGGTTCACGACCTCAGGCTTATTAGAAGTCCAAATATCACCAAACTTAAAAGCCCCATTGGCTTCAAAACACATCACTCTGTCTACCCAACAACACAGGCCACCGAGAGTATATCACCCTAGCGCTCCGTTTTCTTCAGTGGCTCCCTAATAAATGCCAGGTCAAATTCAAAGTTTCCATCCTCATCTTCAAAGCTCTTTAGGGTATTACCTGAGTGATAATGATCTTGAAAAATGGAATCTCAAGAGTGGAGCTGGGTTGGAAATGTCTTTCCCATGACACAAGAACTTTCGAGATTTTGAAGAGTTTCCTATCCTGAATTGGGACGAAAACTCAGTCTCAAATTTTTGTGAACTAAATATTCTCCCCAAAATGGAACTATAAGTAGCTTAATTTTCAAAACAAAATGTCATTTGGAATTGGAAAACTAATTTTTCATTTTTCAGCTTTTTTGCAAGTAAAATAAATTGTCAAAATCGACCCTTTGCTGTCAAAAGTTTCTGTTTTGACAAATTAGCATTTTTTCAGTGAAAAAGTGTTTCATCAAACAATTCCTGACCTGCTCTACACAACAGTGAGAGTCCTATGCTCAAGAGAGAGTTTTCTTGGTGATTGCCCAACATATCTGGAACTCACTTGCAGAAGAGAACTGGTTGATCACGAATTTCAACATCTAAACGGCAAAGTACTTCATTTCCTTTGTGACCAGGTGCCTGGAATGGACCACACTGATGATCTACTCAAGGCAGACTGCAAGAAACAGGGTAGACAATTCTCAAAGACTGGTGGTTTATGCTATAATTAGATTAACCAAACCAATAAAAAAGGATCTTCTGTAGCACCACACTGGTAAATGAAAAGCCAAATGTAATCCCCTTCAGGCATTCCAGCCCTTGGCTCCCACCCAGACTGACTGGTCTAATCTAGTGAGAGGTTACTGAAAACCCTGTTCACCATATCTGAGGTTCTACCAATCCCAAAGGCTTAGATGCTTACCCCCAGGTAAATATATATTTCAGATCTTACCCAAATATCTCATTGTCAGTCCATCCTTAGTAAACTAACAAAAGATTGTATTAAGAAAAGAAAAGAGTGGTGAATAATTAAGGAATCATATACATACAAGTGATTTTCAGTGTTCATAGACCAGGATCATACTAGTGATGGAATAGACTGCTGGCTTGCCAAAGTCTCTCTGGTAGCTTCAAAAAGATTGGAACGTCCTCAGTCCATAGTTCAAAATATTCCTTTTAGCTGTAAATCCACAGTTCAAAGAATTGGAGTAGGAACGAGGCAACATGGAGATGTCTCAGATGTCTTTTATACCCTCTGCCATGGGTATGGAAATTTACTGTCCCAAACAAAGCCCACAGCCCCTGTGTATGGAAAGTTACTGACAAAGATGGAGCCCAAGGTCACATGTCCATGTCATCTGCCCTTACATGTTTTGCTGAATCATAGGGATGACCAATGGCTCCTTTTTGTCTGAGATGGTCCTCAGAGCTTTTAGAGTGGATTCTTCTAAATGGCCCATCAAGCTTGAATAGTCCAGTCACAATGAGCTGGCAAGACTGGATGTAAACTACCTTATGGGTGTCACCCCAAGACCAAACACATTTGAGATACAAATACATAGCCAATATTCACAACTTCAGATACAGTGATGATACATGGATTTAACCAGGATAATCAAACTTGATAGATTGTAACTTTTCCATTGACACCTTACATGATACGCTTTGTATGAGATTTATTGCAATTGTATTACAGTGGTAGCAACGATACAAATGTTCATTTTCAGTCATACAGCATCACATCCTCCCATCCATTTTCTTGTCTATTTGGATGTGAGGTTGTTGGAGCAGGTATTCAATCTAAACATGCATTTGTATCACAAGGTCTCAATCCTTGATTGCAGCACCTAGGCACCACTGTAATACCGCTCCTACTCCTTCCTGGATTTATCCTTCTCAAATTTGCTCAAACAATCCCAGACCATGCAGACTGGTGGGGGTGAGAGAGAGTGAAATCCTGGCCCTTTGACATCCTTAGGAATTTTGTTGTTGACTTCACCCTGTATCTGTGTTTACACTTCATAATGTATGCGGCATCCAGCTGTCACGGTGATGAGCGCTGCATTAGAACCTAGACACAGCTGTAAGGTTGAACCTGACAGCCCCTACCGTTAAATGACTTGGGCCAGGGGGCAGGGCATTCTCAGTGCAGTGCTCTGCAATTTGCTCCCCTTTTGGTCCAATGCAGCCCAAGTTTATTGACCGCTAGTGACATGATGGTTGGTCCTGATTTAATCTACATCTGTCCTCTTGCTCCCAATTACAGGCGCCAGCTCTCCTTCAAGGTCATTTCTTTTTTAATATTCCAGGCCTCGCAGTTTTGTTTTGTTTTTATTTTATTTTGCCACTTCACAGATTCAGAAAAATCTCAGCCCTCTAGCCTGTGGGTCTTGGGTTTGGAGCAATGCCAATGTTGTGCAGAGGAAGATTGCCCATCCATTGCCCCACAGGAACTCAATTGAGACACCTCTGGAAATCCTCTACCATGCCACTCTACTCCTGCGCCTCTTCCTGCCCAGGCCAGTAGAAGCGGTGAAAAGAAATGGAGGCAATGAACGCCTTTCAAATCTTGATGGGGCTTTTTAATGGGTCTTTGGAAATAATCAGGTTCCATTTTCTTAGCAGCAGTATGGACGTGGAGATGACTTTTTTCCTTGCTGCTAAATGTCTTCTCAATCTTAATATTGTTCCAAAGCCATAACACCTAAAACTGCATTTTTATGACTTCAAATGACCTTCAGAATTGAAGTCAAGGCTAACTTCTGCTTGACTGTAATATTTTGGATCATTAATTTCACTAGATATTCTGATTTGTAATTTTATTAAGTTTCAGAGCATAACCATTTTTAATATTGCATTTCTTTCTAAACAGGATGGTCCAGATCCTAAACTGCTGTGAATCAGCATAGTGCCACTGAAGTGGCTGGAGCTAAGCTGAGTATCTGGCCCTGTGCTTTTTGCTTAAATTCTGATTTCAGTCAGTATGTCGTTAACCCAAATTCTTGCAACAATTTATATTAAACATCCTATTAACCTTGGATCGTGATATTTTGGTAGGAAGGACCGGATGGAATGTTGTTAATAGCCTCGTGGTTGGAAATAATGTACATAGCAAAGTGTCTTCTTTGCCCCATGTCAATTTGAATCTGTCCATAATGACGGCATATCTAGCCCTGGGAAGATCACTCCTCCCCACCCCAGAGTGATCTCCTGGTTGGATAGCTATCTAATCTACCTATGTATTCCATGAAGCTTCTATGTAATTTAGGCAATTTTATGGTCCCCATAGTATATGAGCACCTCACAATTTTTCGTGTATTTCTCCTCTCAAATGCCACTTAATATGGAGAAACTGAGGCCCAGAAAGACTAAGTGGCTTGCAAAAAGTCTCACAAGAAGTCTGTGGTGGAGCAAGACACTGTATCTGGGTCTCCAAGTCCTAGGCAAGTGCCCTAAACACTGGACCATCCTTCCTTTCTAAGACAATGTGGCTAAAGAAAATGGGGATTTGACCAGGATGCCCCTATGCTGTGTTAATCTCTGGCTGCAGTTTCAGCCCCATTGGCTGGTGGGGCACTAACCCGGTGCACAGTGGTCCCAGGATCCGGGGAGTGCAGAGCCGAGTTTTATGACACTTGCATGCATGCGCATCAGCCGCAGCCTGCGTGCTGCTCTCTAGATGTGGCAGAATACCCGGCTCATAGAGTGAGGAACTATCCCTGACTGAGGCACTACGCGTCTAAGCAAGCAAGGTAACCCAACGCAAGCCAAGACATGGAGCAATCACTCAGAGGTGGGAGGGTCTGGTTATTACTGGTGATGAGATAATGAGTCAGGTTTGGTGGCATATACACTATCAGAGGCTTCTTATTCAATTAACCGTTAAACAGTAGGAATTTTATTTGACCATCCACCTTGCATTAAGCTGCCTAAATTGCATTCTTGGCCATTCCACACAACTACAAGCAAAACCAATGGGACCAGAGCCTGATGTTGCACTCCTAGTTTATATCCTTATTTTAGTCTGTTTGGGGGATGGATGAGTTGTGGCACAGATTTGTTAGGAGACATGGGAATAGAATCCATGAGTCCTGACCAGTAGACATTGCTCCATCTCTTTATCTCACCAAGGCTGGTTATTTCTTAGCAGGTACAATGTTCTTTATTCAGCTGCTATAAAGTCGTTCTGAAATCCTACTGTGGGCTTCATTGTCGATAAATGAACATGCCTTCAGTGTTACTTTCTGACCTACACACTTCTTGTGTAGAAAATTCTTCCAGCACTTCTTTGCCATTCACCCCTTCTGAGAGTCTTTGGTTTATTCCAGTAAGTTTGCTAAACCTGGTGATCCTTGTACAGAGCAGTGTCCCCTGGAGAAAAAACTGAATGAGTTTAGAAGCTTTTATAATCTGGTTGAGCTGGCATTGGTCTTACAAACTAATGTCCTGTCTTCTATATTCACAATTTCAATTGACACATCGACATTTCTCTTCTCTTCTTTGTTAATATTATCAAGTTCAA
Source organism: Mauremys mutica (assembly GCF_020497125.1). Classification (NCBI taxonomy): domain Eukaryota; kingdom Metazoa; phylum Chordata; order Testudines; family Geoemydidae; genus Mauremys; species Mauremys mutica. The sequence continues at coordinate 11,519,054 of NC_059077.1, forward strand.
CTTGAAGTCGCGTGTCTGCCAACAATACTTTCTGTTTCCAACTCCATGACGAAACTATCCTCCTTCTCAGGTGCAGCTTTTCCCTGAAGGGAAATAGAATGTGGTGTGCAGATACTTTTCAGCTGAGCTCTATGCAGAGCTTTGCTGGTTTGATATATTCAGTGGAAATAAGAATGCGTTGCTTTGAATCCACAGATTTCAGAGGACTTTGCAAAGGGTGCTAAATGTTATTTCAGGGCTCGGTTGTTGAGGTGGACAGAAGGTTAAAGAGAATTTCTGGCAAGCGACATGGATGTCTAGAGGTTTGTGCGTTGGATTAAAGGTATGTATCACTGCAGCTGGAAGGTGTGAGTCCCAGCATGGGTAGACAGACTCACGATAGCTCGGCTCAAGCTAGTGCACTAAAAATAACAGGCTAGTCCAAGCCACTGCCTGTGCCACAACATCCACACTGCTATTTCTAGTGCTATCTCAAGCTGAGCTAGCATAAGTCTGTCTACCTGAACTGGAAATCACACCTCCCAGCTGCAGTGTAGCAAAGAGCTCCTGTAGTCGGTAAGATTCAGTACTCACAGTGTTCTATAGTGGTATAAAGTTTGCAATTTAAAGTTGATGATCAGGGTGGGAGGAGAGAATTCACAACTTAAGAAATCTTGCTACTGAAAAGATAGTCTGAAGCTATGAGATAATTCAGTGCTGAATGTCCGATTCATCTTGTGGATCTTGGTTGATCTTGAGCTAGTTTTCAATACTGTGAAGGGAGTAACAGGTGATTAAAAACCCATCTCCCTCAGAGCCTACTATCATACTCATGCTTTAGCCTGTGAGATCACCCAGATGCAGAATAACTACTGAAGGTAGCCAGCACAGCAAAAAAAAAAAAAAATTGGAATTCCAGGGTTGGAGAATTTCCTGCAAGAAAAAGTGACATTTGCAGGTCACACCTACGTTTTCCAAGAACACTGTGAAAAGAAAAACATCCACTGCAGCAAAATCTGGAGAAGCACAGCAGAACTGGGCTTCTGAAGCTGAGCAGGTTAAAATGAGACAGTCATTGTCGACTTCAGTCACCTTTTGTTTAGTTCTGAGACTCACTTAGCTATGGTACCACACAGTGGTGGAGCTAGGTCTGTAAAGGGCTTTTCAATCTTCTGATAAAAGGCTTAATATACATTCAAAATATTTATTATTTTATGTACAAGTAGGTCAACTGGATTCAGCCCCTTTTTCATTAACTAGCCACAAAGAAATTAGGTTTAACTTTTTCTGCAGTTTTTGTCTGGTCAGTCATCCAGTTGGAGTAACATTGTGGCCTGGATTCTCAATTGCCTTGCATGTGGAGTAGCCGTTTACCACCTGTGTGAAGAGGGTGTTGGATGGTGCCATTCTAATCTGTTAGCATTTTACACTTCCCTTGCACAGGTGTAAATGACTGCTCACAATGCTACTCAATGGTGAACCAGCTCCTCTATGGACAGTAAGCAGGTCAACATCTGCTATATGTTCAATAGACTTTTGAAGGGAAAATAGGGACACAAAACTAAGTGGAGCATAACACTTTGTGTTTGCAGATGGTTATCATTTCATTTCATTTTTGTTTTGGGCTTTTTTTCTTCTCACCCTCCTCTGCCCCTGCCCGTGCAAACCACCAGATTTCACCTGGCTTGGGTTTAAAACCACCAGGTTTATCCATGTGCCAGGTGGTTGCTTGAGATGTTCCTGAATACTAAACCATGTATCTGGAAATAACCCACTCACCCTTCACTAAATCCCCAACCCCCTTGGAGATGCAAGGGTTAACGCCCGGGAACAGGCACTTTCAACAATAAATCAACACTTTTATTTAAACTGGGTAATCCCTCAGTCAGTATCAGGGCAATTCTAGGAGGAGACCCCCTATAGGCAGTTACATATACACATTCCCCAACAATAGTGCAATATACCCAGCCTCAGATGCCTAAATATACAGATTAATGCTCTCTAAACCCATTCAGAATCCTAGCAGCTCAATCCAGCCTGCTCTGTACCATTCAGGGTACAAACCAACCCTTTGCTGAAGTCATGGATGTTAGGGTGCTAAATCCTGCTTGCTGCTTCCTGGACTTCCCACCAAGGTCCTGCTGACCCTGGGTCAGATCTTTCTGCAGCAGCTTTCAGCTGTCCCCTTGTCTCTCTCTGACTCCCCAAATAAAATGAAACTGCCCAATGCAATAGTGAACCTGGGCCAGGTTGCGTTTCTGGGTTGAAGCTGGGAGCGAGCTATGTTTTTCTTGGTTTGAGGGTTTCTTGTAAAAGTGTCATGTAATTCTAGTCAATTCATGAGGCTGGTCAAGGATAAACTTGCTAAAAATAAATTAAATAGATGGATGGATGAAGACCATTTAGAAAGATTAGCAATGTGCTCCTGCAACACTTCTACGTGTGTCTCAGGAAATGGCCCAGGGTACGCGATCTTTTAGCCCTCCTACTTCCTCAAACAGCACCACTGGCTCCCCATTCATTTCAAAGTCTAGTTCAAAACCAACCTCTTTGTCTTCAGAACCTTTCCTAGATCACACTAGCCTACTTCAGGGATCTTTTCTCTTTGTACCCTTGCTCATGTCTTGATTTGTGTAGATGGCCTCTGCCTTTTTCACTTTGCACCATCACAATATCACCTGCTGTGGATGCAACAATTTTCTCTTCCGCTCAAGCTTTCTCTCTCCTTCAGTGTCTTAGATTTCAACTGAAAGTGTAGGTCTTTGTCTATACCTTTTAATCTCAATCTCTCTCCCCCCTCCCTTTGTGCTCTTAGTTCACTCTCTGTTATTTAACTCGGGGTTCAGTTTGAAAGATGCTACATAAAATAGTTGCATTGCATTGTATTTCTAAGGGAGCTTTCCGTGAAAGCTTTCCGTGAATATTAGGTTCAGGTTTCCAACTATTGGCATTCACTCTCTCTCAGAACTAGAGGGGGGGAAGTATTGCCAATTTAGCTAATTTCTCATTTGGATTCCATGCCTTCCAATACATAGAACAATAATTAATAATACACTAGTGAAACACATCCAGAGGAATTTAGAAACACTCAGTGTTCTTTCCCAGATCATAGCAATGACTCTTAAGAAACGATCCAAGATTGTCTTGGCACTGAAAATGAAATATGTGATACTTTAGGTTCTAGAATGTCCTTTGCATTTGCTCATGGATACTTTGGGCCCAAACTCAATTAATACTTTTCAGGGCAACAGATGGATACCCTTCGGAGTTAAAATCCTTGTTTATTTTTTATGACATTAACAACTACTTCTACAGAGCCCTTATTATTTGAGCTATGTGTCTTGCTGCATTCATGTCATTTAGCCTTTTTAAATGGTTCTTGCTTCCAGAAAATGTGTGCTGCATGACTCACTCAGAGATTATTTTACTAAATAGCACACTGTCAACTATCACCAGCATTATGAAAACTGTGGTTTCATTTGTACCCCGCCATGGGAAAACAGAATCTTTGAAGTCCTGAAACTGTATACATTATTTACTTTTTGTGTAGGTGAATAAATAACTTGATTGAAATGCTAGTTGTAAAAGATTTGGATATGCTGGCAGGCTTCCAAGGTTAGGATGGGGTTGGTTTTCAGCAGCAGTACTGCAGTTGCATTAACAGATGACCAGAAGTAGGTTTGGACTTGTAGCAATAAAGGTCCGGAATGTGATGCTGGGTGGAGGAGATGTTCTATTGAAAGCAATAATTATTTGGGAACTTTGTGAACCAAGAAATTGAATGTCAAGATCCAACAGCAAATTGCCGTCACTGTTGCTTTACAGCAGTTGGTGTTCATATTGCAAATCCTTAAAAGGGGATTTCAATACTAGCATGAATTTGAAAGAGAGTATCTATATAGAAAGTAATTTCATTGACTAATCATTTAGTGTGCTCTCTGTAGTAATAATAATACTTTGCATTTATTGCTTATTTTGCACTCTCATCTGAGTCTCTGAAAGCATCGTTAAAAGATTATAGGGTCACATCCTGGTCCCAAAGAAATCAGTGGAAGCTACTGGTGATGAAAAATCAGGCCACTTATTTACATGTCTAAGGAGCTTTAGGCACACAAGTTGGAAAACTGGGGGCTACTTTAGATTGTGCAAGGTGTCACAGAAAAATGGTGGTACTGTCACACACAGAACCCTGGAACTCACTCCCTATTTCCTGCTGTAAGCAGCAAAGCCCATCCAGTCTGGCTTTACTCTTTCAGAGTTGGATCTGTTCACACACCAGAATCCTGGGGCCAGCCATAATTGGTTCAGTAACCCGTATAACTTGTGGCCGCTTCCAGGCTGTTCTTTCTTAGGCCCACAGCCCCAGTGAATCATTCCAGTAGCTGGGGATTGCCGAGGTGTAGGGACGCTCCAAGAACACCCCCAATGCATAGGTCCATTATGCTGAGTTTCCCTGTAAAGTAAGGATTCCTCCCTACAGAAGAAGGATTTGTTAGGGAGTCATTTAAGCTTCCATTAGAGCTGCTTTGTACCACTGGAACAGCATAAAGCAGCCTGAGCTGGGTCCAGCAGGAGAAGATGGGCTGGGAATGAGCAGATTGCTGCTTAGCAAACATTGTGAGAAAAAATATGATACAAAGGAGAAAGGCTACGCAGCCTGGATCCACTCTTAGAACAGTCCTGGTGGAAACAGCTCCTAGGCTTCCTTGAGCAGCAGAAGAAAATCATCTTTGTGTTCTTCAACTGAAGTGCTCCATCTGCTGCAGTTGGACCGTGTTTGGTAAGTTACCACTCACTGGCATGAGACACCACAGATTCCCTCTATAGTGAGAATAGGAAATGAATGTGCCGAGGGTGTTATATCGGCTTGGCAAATGACGACCTTTTTAATGGAAGACAGAATTATTACAGATCTCCTAAATTGTTGGCTTCTTGGGTTTCATTAGGTCTCTCAACAGTCCTGCTGGAGAGACAGCAGTGGAAAAAATGGGTTGTCTTCTGTCAGTCACAGGAGAGCCTGAGTCTAAGTACGTCAGCAGTGTACAGGTTCTAGGATTCAGCTTTGTTCTCATTAGAGCATATGGAAAAAAACCCTATAGACCCCCTAAAAGCCCCAGTGAAAGCAGAGTTGTGCTCCGAGTCGGATCCACACCACTCAGTCATATTCTGGTTTGTACATATGATTTGAAGCTTTTGAATGTAAAGTCAGCCTGCAGGAAGTTAGGAGTCAAGAGGATTACGAGAAAGGAGCTCAATTGTTTATCCAAACTTTAATGTAAACTCAGTTACCAGAACCAACTACACCACAACAAAGAGCTTAGTTACTCTTTCAGCTAGTATTTCACAGAGCTTTTAGCAAAGCCACTTCCAGAGCTGTGTCACAAAGAGCTCTGCCTTACCTACTTGAGAACAATGGAGATCAGACATGAATGAGAGCAGAACCTGGCATTCTCAATTGAAATGGGAACCATGGCAATTCTTTGCATGTATAGGTGAAAGAGTAACTAAGCTCTTTGTTGTGCTGCATATAATATGATTAAACACGTAGATACCGAGATATAGATGCATGCAGTGGGATATTCACAGGACTTGTCTACACAGGGACACTCATGAATATTCATTCAAATTAACTTTGAAAGTAGATTGTTAAACCACATCAAATCCCTGTGCGGATGCATAACACCAACAGGTGGGATCGAACCGGGGACTTCTGGAACTTAGTGCACGAGGCTCTACCCCATGAGCTAAAAGCCAGCTGCTTGTTAGCTAAGGTGGTAGAGCAGACTCATTTTAGCTCTCTCTAAGTGGTCATGGTGCCACTAGATGGGCCAGAACACCACACCCAGAAGGTGTGTGGGCTACAGATGCTCTTATTCAGAATTAAATTGGCCTGCATTCTATTTAGCTTAATTCAGAAGTGAATTAAGCTAAATCAGATGAAGGACTTTTTAATTCTGACTAAGAGTGTCCACACAGGGGTTTAATGCAGTTTAATTAATCCAGTTTAAATTCACATCTTTAGTTAATTTTGAATAACTTTCCAGAGTGTCCCTGTATACACAAGCCCTGAGTGAAACACTAATTGTAGTGAAGGTGATTGTAAAATGTCACTATGACAGGCAGGTTTTTCCAGGTAGGGTCTCTTCTATGTCTTTACCCCAGGAATTGAGGCAAGGCCAGTGCTTAATTTGTGCCAGGGCTGAGCCCTGGTATCTCTAGGTTTGGCAGTTCATAGCCTTGGCACTTCTGGGCTTGTCACATCAGTTATGAAAGTAAATAAATTGCTTGAGCTCTGGCACCTAATTGAGCTCTGACACCTAGGTCATTACAAATTAAGCACCGGGCAAGACTTATCCCTCACCCCTTGCAACTGCAGAATGCAGACACATCCGGGATGAAGGGAAACATCTGGGATGAAGGTCCAGCCCAGCCCAGCTTGTCTTCACTCTCCACTGAGAGCAGCTGCAGCAAGATTGGGAAACAAGAATTCTCTTCTCTTCATACACAATAGCACCTGCTCTGCTCTGCTCTGCTTGGAGAAAAATTCAAACTCTGTAATTGCTTGACCATATTAAATGATATGAGAAATGTATGTGGATAGTGAAGTTGTATCACTAAAAGCAATATCTGGGTGAAAATTTTTATTTGAATTTTTGTTTCTAAAAATAAAAAATAGTTGTTTTGGTCCAAATGGACATTCAACAACAATTTTCATGTTTTTGTCCAAAACATTTCTCTCCCCCCCCCCACCCCCAGCTTTTCACAAAAACAAAAGAGTAGATTTCATTTCCAGTCACTTTTTTCTGGTTATCAACACCCAAAAAATAAAATCAGGCTTATTTTATGGAAACCCAAAAGCTTTGGAAGAAAGGTATCAATGACAACACACTTTTTTCTTTGTTTCCATCTATTTTTGGTGGGAACAAAATCTGTTTTAATCTCTGCTACGAACTTTGTATTGTGAGAGCAGAGGAGAAAGGAAAGGTGAGAGTGACTTCTTAGCACCGTGCTAGAACTCAGGGCCAATATCAGAGCCACTAGAGGAAGCTCCTCTCTCTGTGTAAGATGAGCGTCCACTGGATTGTACTGCAGCAGTCTGAGACTTTTACTCCACTCTCATACGTTTCACAGCTTATTTTTCTTCACTGGATCTCTTCTTCTTACTGAATCAAATGAACGCTCCTTGTCCTCATGTGCAGGGGCCCAACCTAATTTTGCCCCCTTTTCATTTCAGTTCTCCTTTTCCCCCTCTTCAATCAATCAATCTCTCTTCCCTTTTTCTCTCATCAGTAACCCCCACACGTTTGCTCCCCCAAACTGTTGAATTTTGTCTTGCATTTGCTCATCTTGTGTGAAATTCTAGCCTCTTGAAGTCAATGGCAAAACTCCCATGGACTTTACTGGAGCCAGGGTTTCATCGCTTGCCTTGATCAGATTGTGGGCATGTTTTATTTTGTATTTGTTTATCTTGTCTGTGTTAGAGCGTAAGCTCTTTGGAGCAGGGGACATGTCTTATCTGTGTTGGTAAAGCATCGTATAAAGTTGTGCTACTATATAAATGTTTAATAATAATTAATACAGAAGATTTGTCATGGCGATATGAGAATGTGTTTATAGCTATAAATGAAGTTAAATTCTATATCTCGTGCCCATCTGCAATGGAGGCAGTTAAAAATGAAGAGAGGAAAACATTGCTTCCGCTATGAGAGACTGCTTATAAACAATGTTAACCAAATTATACTGCACTGTAAGAGCTATTACAGGGAAATGCTGATGAAGCAAGAAGTAAAGGGGATGAGTGACTGCAATGCAATAATAACTCAGGCAGGCGTAATGCAAAGGGAAAATAGCACCTGTACCAAATGGACAAGAATTCTGTGGAACCTTCCTAGCAGGAAAAGAAGGTGCATGGCATTGGGCTTGGACTCATGAGATCTGGATACAGTTCCCAGCTCTGCTAAAGACTTCCTGTATGACCTTGGGTAGGTCACATCATCCCCATGTGCCTCGGTTCCCCATCTGTAAAATGGGCATAATAATGTTCCCAAGGGAACATTTGCTTATTTAGACTGTAAGCACATCAGGGCCAGGATTGTCTCTTACGATGGGTCCCTGATCTTGGTTGGGTCCTTTAAGCAATATCATAATGCACATAATAAAAACTGATCTGTTAATTTGCCCAGAAACTTGGCAAGGGAAATAGATTCCTGTTGTTTTTGAGGCATTTTAAACTAAACTGAAGAGTATATTGTTGGGAGCTGTGGGAGTGAAGTAGAAGGGTCCCATAAACACCATAGACTGACACATCCAGTTGCCAATTAGCCAGTAACTCTTCTGGGCTATGTAATAGCTTTAAAACGTGCATTCTTTTTGCCCTCCGGGAGTGCTAGAAATGGGCAGGGTCCATTTGAGAACATTTTCTAAAGCATCCATCTTACAAAAAGCGAAGATTATTTCTCTCCTGGAGGGTGCCTGGGGCAAGATTCTGATTCCGTCACTGTTGTTAAATACCTCCTAGCAACACTGTGAGAAATGAATTGGATGTGGCTCGAGAAGTCATGGAACGAAGTAAGAACTTCATTGAGTATTGTAGCCAGCTGGATACAATGGTTTTGGGATGAATACCGATTCTAGTTCATAAGGTAACCACTGTGTGAATTCAGAACTTGTGAAATAGACCAAATCGACAGCCACAAAGCCCAAAGTCCTTTGTTTATCATAGCCCTGGTTCACTCTAAGATCCACAAGCCTGACCTGAAAGGAACATCTCCAGGAAGAATAAGATGCAGTTTTGTTGCCTTGGTTCAGTCAATCCATCACCTTTTTGCTTAGGCTGCCAACAATGACCCACTAGTGGTGGAGTTACTGGGGGGTGGGGTCAACATTTGTCCATTGGCAACTCTTACTCTGTACAGCAACTGGCTCAAGGGGGCTATTGATCTCGGTTGCGGTCTCTTTGTGCTACTGTAATATATATATTAAGAACTGAAATGTAATGATCAATGTCCTTCCATGTGGCCAAGGATCACAAACCTTATTACATCAGATGCTAAGTACTGGAGGAGGCAAATAATTATTAACTAGTAACTTATTTAGTGCAATTTTTTTTCCTATTGGGAATCCTCTGCTAGCAGACTGCAAAATCTGCATATTTATTTGAAATTATTTAATACTTTTATTCTCCCCCCCCAAAAAAATCTGTCTGCTAGAATCAGGGGTTCTCAAACTGGGGGTTGGGAACCCTTCGGGGGTCACAAGGTTATTACATGGGGGGGGGGTCACGAGCTGTCAGCCTCCACCCCAAACCTCCAGCATTTATAATGGTGTTAAATATATTAAAAAGTGGTTTTAATTTATAAGGGAGGTCGCACTCAGAGGCTTGCTGTGTGAAAGGGGTCACCAGTACAAAAGTTTGAGAACCACTGTGCTAGATCATTAAAAAGAAACAACTCGTGCATATTCAAAATTCATACTGTTAGTTACCTATATCATGTAGTAATGTTTCTGTTCCCAGTTAGTGTAGGTATCCAATATACAGGGTGAATTTCCAATTGTACCATTGGCTGTAAAGTTTGCAAATGAAAGTTGGATCTGAAAATCCAGTAAAGCTGATTTTCTGCAATATTTATGGCGAGCAAACACAAAGGAGGCACAGATTGAGCAGAAGGGAATTCATTAAATCTTCCTATCGACTATGCACAGAAAATGTTTCTGAGGTCCATGCCCAGTATTAATAACTGCTTTTGATTACTACCAAATCAGAGCTGCACTGAAACTCACAATAGCAAATCTTTTTTTCACACTATATTTGCCTGGAACAAACCTCAAGCAAACCATTAGAACAATAAACCACTAAATGAAAATTCCTGTACAATAATAAATATTAGCTAGCAAAGGCTACTGCATTTTCTTTAAAGTATTTTCAAATGTGGAACACAGGGTCGAGGGGAATACAAACAAAAATGAAGTAGGATCTTTGGACTGAGATATTTTGTGTTGCAATACACTGGAATATGTTGCAACACCGTAACTTGATATATATTTACCAAATTGTTCGGCACATTCATCATGTCCCCAGGGAATTGTTGGAGGGAACTAGCAGTACATTTTTCACTCCTTCCTTGTGCATTAGCAGACATAAGGTCATACTAGTATAGCAAAGATGGGTGCAGCCTCAGGCTCATTAGCTCTCAGCAAGCTAGCCAGATGAGACAGTGTGGTGTTTTCCTTTCATCATTCAAGCTTGAAAGGAAACTGTCGGCAGCCACTTGCTCTTAAAACAATGAAAATTTAGGTGACAGCAATCTCATTAGCTGAAGGGTAGTGTTCAGTGGAGATGAAGATTTCTAGGTAAAGACCTCCCTCTTCTGTGGCACACGTGCACACAAACTTAGCAGCAAACTGTATCCTTGAAATGCAAAAACCAACCAAACAAACAAAAAACGTAGAAAAGGAACAAATAGTTCTTTCTAAACTATTGACACCATGCATCTGTGAATTATAGTTCATGCAGACAAATCAATTTATGGATGGACGCCTTGCTAGCAAAATAGGGGTGTATGTGTGTGTGTGTGCGTGTTTATGCACCCACACACATACATACAGAGTACAGCAGCTGAATAACTCACCTTTGCCACCACGTTGATAAATTCCCCACAAACATTTTCTTTGTCTTACACAGAATCAAAACAGCAGAAAATAGAAAAGGACACACATGCTGTTAACAAGAGTTGTCTGTGTTATGGTAGCAATGTGGGCGTAAATTGTAAATACATCTTGCCTCCTAGTTACCGTACAATGGCCAAAATATTTTATTTGTGGTTTAGGTAAGTTTTTTTTTTCTTTTTTTAATCTGAATGGAGCTGGGCCCCATTTGGATTTTCTGGAGTCACATTTTTGGAGTTGAATTCTCTGGGTACAGACTAACAAATTGGTTAAGAGCCCTTTTCTTCATATATCACATGTGACCAATCACAGCATTAACAAGTGTTATAAACTGATCAGTTGTCTTCAGACTGGTTCTCAAAGATTAAGGGGAAGATTTCCAAAGGAACGAAGACCACTTAGGCGCCCAGATTCTTGTTGACCCTAACTCTTTGAGGCCCTTTGATGATCCCATCCTAAAGGCCTGAATTTCACCTTTACGTTACCTTTGTTTCGTATATCTTTTCCTTTTCTTAGCCTAACCACGAATGACATTTAGCTCCATCACAGATGAAACCTTAATTTTATGCCGCAATGACCTCCTGCCTCAACTGTTATATTTCCATCCTTTATGAGCTTCCTAATTCCTTTCTCTAAAGTTCTGTAGGGCGCAGTCACTCTCCAGGAAGCAGGAATTAATACTAACATGTATTATTTGTATTGTGATAGTGCCTAAGACCCCATTGTGCTAGACGCTTACAAACACAGAACACAAAGACAGTACTAGGAACGTACCACCCGAAGACCATTCGCGATCAGTGGCTTCCCAGCCGTCCAATTCAAAATTGTCATGTTGTTTTCCCAAGCTCACTGTATACTAGCATTGCCCTGCTTCTCTGTCGTCTGCTCCAGTCACTCTTCCCTCCAATATAGGCCTGTTTTTTTTTCTCTGTCATACAGCCTTGCACTTTGTGGGTCACGTTGTATGGTGCAGTCCCCCATCTATTTGACGCTTTGTGTCGTGCTCCTTCCAAGCTCATGACTCACTTCTCTTCAGACTTCTTCTTGAAACCATCCTCTCATCTTTGGCTTACAATTAATTTTCCCTTGATAGCATTTTATAAGATTGTTTCTTAAAAGCAAAGGCCAGCACCTACTGGGCTTACTCACCCAGTGCTCCCCTTTGCTTCACTGGGAGTTTTGCCTGAGTAAGGACAGCAAATTGTGTTCCAAAATCGATTGCAATGATAAGCCCAGAGCATTTTGTGTCAGCCTATCCATTAAACTCCTCATGCAAACTACACCAGTGCATAAAATAACCTTAATTGCCCGAATGCTTCAAAGAATAACAGACTTGGAAAATGACTGCAACCAAAGAAAATGAGGTCAAAACAATGTGACTAAATGATTCCAAAATAATCGTTGGAAAGAATCAAGTTCACATCCACAGGGTTTATGTGAACAGATTGAAACCTGCCAGGCACCCAGCACAGCCACTCATCATAAGGGCAGGATTCACCAATGTTTTAAATGAGTCATAAAACCAGGCTAGAAAACAGTTTTCATCTGCTCTTTAAAGAGGTTTATCTGATTCACAGTAGCACTCTTTTGATGCTTTAATAGTCAATTTGTTTGCCAGATTGTGTTCAACAGCCACACAAACTTTCAACACAGGCAGGCATCTGATAACTTGCAGAGCCTTTAAGACGCAGATTTAAGTGGGAAAACAGGCCTCGGAGATGAATACATTACACTTTTTTTAACTATACAAAAGCTTATTTGACTTTATAAAGTTATTTATTTAAAATCCTTGTGAGCCACTCATCACATGTTCGTCAGTTTCTCAGGGAAAGTAGCCTTGTGTCTTATTCTAGCAAAGAACAGTGAAACAGAGTTTAGGGCCTGCTCCAATTTCTATTGCGGTGAACAGGAGCATTTCTACTGATCACAGCAGGAACTGATCAGCACCCAGAAGGCAGGACACAGTTAAAAACATCTGACAGCCAATGCTGAGTCGTGACAAGTTTGCATTGTTTTACGCTGAGGAGGCTTCACATAATAGCGAATTAAATATTTCTGAAAACCAAACAAGGAAGGTATCTGTGGACCAAGTACTTATTAACCTTGTGAGGGTTGGCCTACATCTTCTCACTTGGTGGCAATTTTCTGTCCATGCATACACACCAATCTCCTTCTTTTGCAATAAGAAAATATTAGGCTACAAACAACGTAGTTCAAGCCTTTCTGATTTTGACTTGGTTTCTAACTTGAAGGCATGATGTGTTCTCTTCTATCCAGTTATCAGAAGTCTTCTGCATTTATGTCAGGTCAGAACCAAAGCCCAAGATCCCAATTCCCACCACCAGAGCTGGGGAAGATTATATCTGGATTTGGATCCAGACTCCATAGTGGACACTGTTTTCTGTCATGGGGCAAAATGAAGCCCTGGATACAAACGCTTCTACATATAGGAAAGTTTGAATTTGGAAATTAGTGGCTTATTCTGAATTTATATGGCACCTTTTTGTCCATAGATCTTTGTTGCTTTACAAATTTTTATTTAAAGTCAGAGCACCACTGTGTGGTAGGTAAGTATTATTACCGAATCTAGCTATCTAAAGTACCTTTTATGTCCTCCATTGTGGTAATAGCTGAGCTCTTCATAATCTTGAATGTATTTAGCCTAATAAGAGAAAATTAGCCTGTGAGAATTTTATGCAATTATCCCCATTTTACCAATGGCAACTGAGGCACAGAGAGGCTAACTGACTTGGCCAAATTCACACAGGAAATCTGTGGTGGAACAGGGAATTGAATCTGGGTCACCCTGATCTTAGGCTAGAGCCTTAACCACTGCACCATGCTTCATTTTTTTTTCTGGCAGGGAAACTGAGGCACAATAAGGTTCAGGAGTTACCTAATCCTGTAGTCAAAGATAGAACTGGGAATAGTTCTGGCTCATGCTCCACAGAGTGCAGAGATGGCAAGAATCCAGGGGCCTAATTCAGCTCTGCTTTAAATTCATTGGCTTCACTGGGCTTGAATGAATTTGGCACCGTGACTCTTTGTGAGATTTTAAGAGAAGCTGATGAAGGTGTCACTTCACAAAGAGCACTTCCCTGGGCTTACTTTTCATTTCTCCTGAAGGAAATATTTTCCAACCTGAGAGAACCAAAAAAGGGTATTTTTTTTTCATATTAGAGAAAAGAAACAAAGAAAAAAAAAAAGGAAAATCTAGAGACCTTCTGTGAATCCCACCCTGTATTTCATATTTCTCCAGTGAGGCTCACATTCCTTTATTCAGATTCCAAATGTAGAGAAAATTTGTTCCAAATGTTTTCAAAGCCGACCAGAAGCATCAACTTACATTCTTTCCAGAGTTTGGAAAAAACTGTGAAATCTTCTAAATGCTAATGGAGCATTGGGGGGGGGGTGAGGGGGGAGAGAGGAAGGGAGGGAGGGAAAGTCAGAGAGAAGAAAATGTAGAAAGAAATATTTTGATGATCTATTTGCTTTTATTGTTACAGTTATGACCCCTTGAGCAGGTCTGGAGAGACTGTTCCTTTGCCAACAGCGTATTTCCATTGGCAAGGTAGCCGGCAGTTCTTAGCATGATATTATGTAGCAGATTATGATTGAGAAATAGGCCGTAAAATTATATATTTATTGCAAGACTGTCAGTGAGATTTTTTTAGCGAGGCTAACTATATAACTCCCTTTGTGTTGCGTGTCTGTTTTGCCTTGAACAAACTACCTGTCTGCTGCAGACAGACGTGTAGCCTTAAAATCTGGGCAGATGTTACCTGTGCAAATAAAGAAGAAAATGCTCCAATTTGTGTTCTGTTTAAATATATACACAAACCCCCACGGTTGCTGAATGACTGTCTTTGAGAAGCAGCATGGTGTGCCAGACTCAGCTGAGAGCTAGGAGCTCCTGAATCCTGCTCCCAGATCTACCACTGTTTTTGAAAAGTAATTTAATCATCGACTTTGCCTTTTGTAAATTGGGGGACAGTCATTCGTACGGTGTCTCCTTTCGAGGGGTGTTGTATGGGTTAATCAGCTATTTGTCTGCACAGTGTTCTGAAGATGCAGGTCTAGAAACTCATCAGGTATAAATCAGCAAACCTCTACTGACTCACAGAGAGGTACACTGATTTGTATCAGCTGAAGACCTGGTTCATAAGATGCTAAGCAGCATTATGACTCTGCTGATCAAGTTTCCTCGGGAAAGGCTGCCAGTCCCAGTACATGGCAAGGCCTTAGAAGTGGGGAAGGGAAGAGAAACAGAGCTGGTTTCAGCCAGATGAGAGAATCACTCATAGCTGGAGTGGCTTGCACAGCTTCTTTTCCAAGTGGATGGACAGTAAATGGCTGGTAGTTAGAGTCTGGGCATGTGTGTGTTCTTTATGCTTTTGAAAGCTCTAATTAAGCCTGGCTCTCATTCTAAATCCCAAATGGAGAGAGTTGTCCATTTGTTTTTTAACATTTTTTAGAAGGCTGGGGAATGCTTTGCTTAACTATTTCAGGAAGGAAAAGAAAATAAACTATTTGAAATGCTGGTAAATGACCATCATTCCCACAATATCTTGGAAAGTTCTGTAGCTTTCTAGAGGCCAGGACTTTTGAACAACCAAGGAGACTGCTCCTGTAGAATTCAGAAATAGGGCCCTGACAGTTTTAAGTAGTGATCTACCGTCCAATTAGGACGGATGTATTCAACAAGTCTAATAGTTGTTTACAACATAGTGTATCTTTGTCTATTATTTCCAAGTTCCCAGGAGTCTAGGAGATAACACTGACCTCCTAAGCAAATCTATGTATCTATCAAAGAGTTGTGTAGACACAGCTCTGTCTGTTCCACTGTTTGGACAGAACAGTTTAAGAGGGCTTATGCTAGCCATGCTGAATTGGTTTAAAATCCCACATGCTTTTGCTCCATGTCCTTGCTACTGCTATTCTACACTTTCAACGTATTCCAGTGCATTCTGGGAGATTTCACAAGGACACTGGTGCATTGTGGGGCAGCAAAGGGATGGTTAATTTCTTTCAGCAAGTCTGCAACCACACTGGGACTAAAACACTTTGGACTGAATTGTTTTAGACTGAATTTGTTCTTAGACCTGCTAGAAGTGTTGTTTGTTCCATATGGTTGGGTTGCTGGAATGCAACTTGCTAGATCACTGTTGCTGTGGAGTCAGAGTGTTTTATGAATCCCTAGAGAGGGTGAGAATGAGTCTTTGAATGGTAAATTCCTTTAGTGTAGATAAGGTTATGGGATTTCTGTAGCACCTGTTACTATAGTGCCTAAGCTTTTAGAGAAGTTTTAAAATTGAAGTGAGGAATAAATATATAGACCTGTTTGGAAACTGGTTTTTTTTTTCTCCTGGATATATATAGGGCAGCAAATTTATAATACCAACAGTTTTGTAAACGTGGCATCACTGATGCCGCGATTCTACCAATCATAGAGCGTATTGAAACCATCAACGATGGCACAACACCATTTAGTAAACATACTCGCGAGAATCCTAAACTGCACCGGACCCCCGCTTGAACGCAGGGTTTTGGATCCATGCGTGGTCCCACGCTTTAAGCAAAATCACGCTATGCAGGTGCACGTTCAAGCGAGGGTCCGCTGTACTTGTAATTTTATTTATAATAAAACTTGTAAATGTTCAATTATTTTAATGATATTTGGATTCATTTTAGTTCAAACTAATTTGTAAAAAAACTAAAACAAGTTCATATGGGGCCAGGAGCAGCAATTATTTCAGGGCCGGGGACTGCAAAATCATTAATCCGCCACTGACCAGTGGTGAATTAAATTATCTGATTGTTACCAATGTAGAGGCATGTTGCAAATGAAAAGGTTGCTTGATTAATATATTCCTTCTGTCTTTGGTACCCTTCCCCAAGACTGTAACAAGGATGAAGGAAATTTCTGAGGTGATTTGGATGATACTCGATATTCATTGACCTGACCTAAGGTCACAATTTAAAACAAAAAGATATCATACTTTATAAGGCCTTTTTTCTAAACATTTTAAATTGGCTATGTAGGTTTTTTATTAAATGTATTTTTTTGTGTGGAAAATTTAAGTTTATGGAATTTTTCAATTTTTTGTCAATAAACCAAAAACATGAAAAACAGAAAATGCTCAGCCAAAAGTCAAAAATTTTGTTTTTTGGCCAAAGATTTTTCAGTTTTTAGTTACTAAAAACCAAAAATAAAGTTCAATTTGGGTTTATTTGACCTATATCTAGGCCTAGGTGATAATACGCCGCTGCCACTGGTGGTAGCAACAGTGGATGATGTAATGTACAGAGGGCTCAGACCTTGACAACCAGGTAGTCTAGCCCAGAATGGACAAAACTCCTGAGCACGGTGTAGTGCTAGAGCTGGTAGGGAATGTTTGCATCTAAATGCTTTTGTGTTGCAAAATGCTGATTTATCTAAACCAATAATTTTTTTGTCAGAAAGAATTGATGGTGTTGACAAAAATTTTTACTGGAAATTTTTTTGAACAAACAAGGTTTTGAAATTGTAAAAAAAAGAAAAAATGTATGTTGATGTTTTCTAAACAAAATGTTGGCTTTCTAGTTTGAAGTAACTTTTTATTTAAAAAAATTAAGAATGGTCAAAATCAAAACATTTCAAAATGAAATACCTTGATTTGTGGCTTGTGAAAATTTCCAGCATTGGAAGTTCTCATCCCAGTTCAGGACTGGAACTCTTTTCATGTCTCTAGTCTAGTCAGTATCCCATGTGGAGCTTCACTTGTAGCAAATTAGTTTTTTCTTAGCACCCTAAGAGGAGGAACCTCCAGGTCAGTAAGTGTCAGGAACTACAGGTCTTGAACCCTGGTCTACAGGGCTCACACTAGCTAATAAATTGCAATTTGCAACCCAGGAATCTGCTGAGAGTTAATGGAATCAAAGCTCAACCCCAACAGAGGACTCCAGTACTGGAATCTGATTGGCAGAAATGCTGAGTGTCCTGATTGGTTCACAGCGTCTATATAAATCCAGTACAAGAACAGGAAGCTGTCTATGCAACTGAGTTCTCCCTCCTGTGGACTGTGATACTTGCCTTTGCTGCTGACCTCCCGGTAACCTGACTTGCCTCCTGACACCTGATTCTTGGTTTGCCTTCTGACCTGTCTTGGACTCTAAACACCTGGTATCTGACCTGCCCCCCACCTCCTGCTCTGACCACTAGGCAGAGGTGAAGCATGGGGGGGAGCATGGGGGTCACATGCCCCCCCAGATTGCTTGGTCACATGATGTGGCTGGCCCCCCTCCTTTGGGGGCAGCTGAGCCAGGGAGCTGCAAGCTGCACCTGTCAGGGAGAGGCAGAGGCAGGAGGAACAGTTGGGAGCTGCCTGGGGGACATGAGCCGTTCTGGGGTTGTGCTCCCCCACGATCAGCAGGCCTGGGTCGTCTCAGTCACTAGGCCAGACCCCTTATGTCACAGCTGTGACAGTAATGGGGCACACTGGCAGAGTACTGCAGCATTTTGATTGCTGCTGTATCTATCTTGTGTGTATATACATCAGAGGTCAGTTTTTAGGACTGTCCCTTCAGTGCCTTCCACTGGAACTAACTTCATTAATAAAGATTTCTAAAGTCCTACGTGGCCAAAAGTCTTATTGTCCTTCTTTCGCAAATAAATGTGTAACAGGCAGGGCTGCCTGGTAGAAAGGTTGCCTAATGCTTCCCAGTATTAGACCCTGTTGTCAGTTGCAAATAACAATCATAGAAATGTAGGACTGGCAGGGACTTGAAGAGTTTATCTAGCCCGGCCCCCGGTGCTGTGGCAGGATCTAGTATACCTAATACCCTGACACGTGTTTGTCTAATCTATTCTTACAAACCAACAATGATGGACTTTCTATAACCATGCTTGGAAGCCGGTTGCAGAGCTTACCTACCCTTATAGTTAATTCTCCCCCTTATAGCTAACCTACTGCAGATTAAGCCAATTATTTCTTTTCTCACCTTCAGTAGATGTGGAGAATAGTTGAACTCCATTCTCTTTATAACAGCCCTTAATATATCTGAAGACTGTTATCATGCTGTCCATCCCCCTCAGGTTGTTCTTTTTTTCAAGACTAAACATGCACAGTTTTTTTTTAAACCCCCTCAGTTGTGGTTTTCTAAACCTTTTGTCATTTTTGTTTCTCTCCTCTAGACGCTCTCCAGTTTGTCCAAAACTTTCCTAACGCGTGGCCCCCAGAGCTGAACACAGTACTCCAGCTGTGCTCTCGCCAGTGTAGAGTAGAGCAGGGTAATTCCCTCCCGTAACTTAAACATGACACTCCTGTTAATACACCCCAGAATGAAGTTAGCTTTTTTTGCAACTGCATCACATTGGTGACTCATCTGCAACTTGTGATCCACTGTAACCCCCAGATCCTTTCAGCAGTACCTCTGCCTAGCCAGTGATTCCCTAATTTGTAGTTGTGCATTTGATTTTTTTTCTTTCTAAGTGAAGTATTTTGCACTTGTCTTTATTGAATTTCATCTTGTTGACTTCAGGCCATCTCTCCCATTTGTCAATTTGCCAAACTTTAACCATTTGGGCTGAAATCTTACATACCACACATCTGCCTTGAAGGATGCTAGGGAAAAATGTTGATTTTGCCCATGTTAAAAAATTCCGATGGCCTTTAATTTGGACAGCTCTTGCACCCCCATGCAGAGACTTTAAATTTGGCAGGGGCACAGCCGTTGAGTCATCAATTTGCCTTTTGCCATTTCTGTGAAAATCCACCCCAATTTGACCAAGTGAAAAATGACAGGTTGCACATGCTCAGTAGAGACTTCTTCAATTTTAGCAGCTAAACCCTCTGAAGCATGCTCCAGCCTCCCTCAGCTCCTGATGCTGAACAGACTGCATGGCTCATGCTCACAGACCAACTGAGCATGCTCCCTCCAGCCCAGGGCTACAGGTAGAACAGCTGAATTTCTGTTTTGTGTGAAATTTTGACATTTTCATTCAAAACCATTTTTGGAATTGTTTTGCTGACTTACTGCTTCGGACCCACACAGAGACACACAGCTGCATATCAACCCACTCCCCTTTTTCTGCTATCACTAAACGAAGAGACATTTACTTGCTCCCTCATTTATGCTCAATTAAAAGGTGGCTATCATGCCCTCCAGCATAACAATTCTGTCTTCAGAACAGCGTTGAATAGTGTGCAGTAAATAAGGCCTTGGGCCGCATGTTGAACAACAATGATAAAACCAAACATTGATTTTATTAATTGAGCATTGTTCCTCCTATGCACTGAATGAGGCAGGGACCCTGTGGGAAAAAAAGTATGTGATCTTGTCATTAAAGAGCATCTCCTAATGGGGGCCTAATTAAGGTTGCACAGGCAACCTCAGTTATAGCATTTCCTAATTTTTGTGTGCTTGACTTTGCAACCTTAATGTTCTTTCAACATAAACTTTTTGTGTCAATATAAATATTATTTTTTGTACAAATTAGAAAAGACTCTGCAAAAAAACCTTAAAAACAAATTCACCAGCTAACTACCTCTTGGATTGTTACATTTGAAAAGGCAGAACAAAAAAATATATTAGAGCTATCAATTAATTGCAGTTTACTCAAGCAGTTAATGCTAAACAAATTAACTAGATTTATAAAAGCATGATTAATCACAGTTTTAATTGCACTGTTAAACAATAATAGGTCAATTTAAATGTATTATAAATATTTGTGGATGTTTTTCTACATTTTCAGATATATTGATTTCAGTTACAACACAGAACACAAAGTGTACAGTGCTCCCTTCATATTATTATTATTATTATTATAAATATTTGTAAAAGATAAACAAAAGAAATTGTATTTTTTTCAATTCACCTCATACAAGTAACTGTAGTGCAATATCTTTATCATGAAAGTGCAATTTACAAATGTAGAATTTTTTTAACATAACTTCACTCAAATACAAAACAATGTAAAACTTTAGAGCCTACAAGTCCATTCAGTCCTACTTCTTGTTCAGCCAATTTTGTTTACATTTATGGGAGATAATGCTGCCTGCCATGTGGGCCATTTAACTGCCTAGTCTGCACCTGGAGGAGGAGCCAGGGAAAATGAGGATTAATTAGAGATGAGGCCTGGCTGGCTGGAACAGGAGAGGCCTGTATAAGACCAGTAGCTGAGAACAGCTGGGGTTTGTAGAGAGAGAGAAGACAGGGTAGGAAGTAGTGTAGGTATACAGTAGTAAGGTTCAGTGTGATGATCTTGATTGCTTGTTGTCGGTGCCAAGGCTGGAACCCAGTGTACAGGGTGGGTCTGGGTTCTCCTCCTAGCTACTGGGGGAGTAATACCATTAAGGGACAGTGAATGGGAAGACCTCTGAGACAGCGGGTCTCAAGATACTTTGATACATGCACCTCCCCTGAAAAGAGGAAAACTACAGTGAACTGTCTCGATGGCCAAGTCCTGAAGAGAAAGCAGCTGACTCCCCAGCGAGTGAAAAAGAGAGAGAGAGAGAGAATGATGGAGTGCAACTGCCAGTAGGTAAATTGGCCTGGCAGAGCTAATCTACAGATTTGGCCAGAAGGAGGTGCTCCAATGGTGAGTCGGGCACCCCATGACAGGTCACCCCAGATATTTGTGGGTTTTTAGGATTGAGTCAGATCTGAGAACTTGGCTCTGTGATGCCTGGTACAATGCTACACCAACCATGCTTGCTCTGGTTGCCACAGCAGGGATTCAAACTCTTTAATGTATGAAAAATAGTAACAACCTGGGAGGTAGGGGAGGGGGAGGGACTCTAATGTGTCTTTAAAAAAAGTTTAATTTCATCTGGGACCAAAAATACTAAAATGCCTTAATCATATGATGATCACATGATGTCCCTACAGGGCAGGGTGAAGATTGTTTGGGTGCCCTAACTCTGCATTTCAACACCTTATTGTGTTTAGATGTCTCTTAAGTTTTACCTTGATGTTGAATTTTCTGATTCATCTAATACTTGTTTCTGGAGAACTACAAAATTCCTGTAATATATTTTACCCTAAATTACTGACAAATATTCTCAGCCTTAACTTCATCTTAACATAATTTTTATAAGGGAATTTCCTTGTATTTATATTTGGTTTTGCTGCTTTCTCTTAATTGAAGTTCTTAGGAAAAACTGCTAAGGATCTGGATATAAGAATGAGTGTCATCTTTTTCTGAGACTACCCAACTGCATGAGGGCTTTGGGTACACTTAATAATACGGTGCATTTAATTGTACTGCAGTTTCACTGCAATTCCAGTGTAATTACACTGTGACTAGGCTTAACACTTGTTACCTCTATAAAACAATAACTTTAACTATATGACTGACTTTAGGTACACAAACAGAATTGTAATTACTCTGGAGTTATTCTAGTTGATGCTTATTGTGGTAGGTATATAAATATATTGTAATAGAAAATAAGACTGAAATAATTACAGTGAAATACCAATGTAATGCATGCTCTCAGATTCTAAAAATGAAGCCAGTACATATGTCAGAAAGTATAATTTCAGAGTAATATCAGGATAATGTAATAAATCTGAACCTGAAAATGATGCTTCATACTGTAGATAACCTTCCTTTTATTATGTTTTTGGATACTGGTAATTACTACAAATTCATATAAACTTTGTATTTATACTGGTATTCAGGTGTAATTACAGTGTAATTGAAGTTACTGTACTGTAAACTTTTTTTTAATGTCTGGGTCTTTCGTTGGTCTCGTTGGGCTACAGAATGAAAAGGACTCCGAGAAACCTGAAGATCGGATTAAAGACCACATATAATTGTGTATACTAAAGTATGAGCTCTATCCAGCTTTTTCTAAGCATCTTAAGAACAAATTTGAAGTCTTAGAGACCTGATTCTGCACTGTTTGCCTCTGGCATAGCTCTATTGAAATAAGTGGAGGTTTTTCCTTTGTATACATCAGTTTGACAGAGTGGAAATCCAGCTATTTTGAGAATGGCTTATGAGGCTTCTTGTACTTCTCATCTATGACCAGGATATGGAAACCACAAGAACAGCATTTTTATGGTTAATAGCTGTCTAATATCACTGGTGATATAGTTCTGAAGTTCTCAACTGATTGGCCTCTTACAGTTGATATGGCTACTCCCACCGTTTCATGTTCTCTGTAGGTATAAATATCTTCTTTCTGTGTATTCCATTCTATGCATCTGATGAAGTGGGTTTTAGCCCACGAAAGCTTATGCTCAAATAGTCTCTAAGGTGCCACAAATACTCCAGTTCTGATGTAGGTATTTCAATACTTAATTTCCAGTCTCAGAACTAATTAACCGTTAGCTGTGAGCTTCATAAGCAAACATCATAAGGTTATCTCCCTGATTCTCTTAGGAGGACGTAGTGTCAGATTTCGAGGGTGGTATCAGTAGGCAACTTCCCTTCCCCAGATGCTTTGTGGCTGTTCCTTAGAATGATAAAATCCTGTTAGGAGTTCAGATGGGCAGCCCTTGCTCATGTTGAGTAGGACTTACGTGAGTTGCTCCATTGACTTCAATGTATGTTTTGCCTGAGTTAGTGCTACTGTCTGGGCAGATTACAAAACTGATCTAAACCAAAGAAAACTGAAATAAAGCACTGTAAGGTGTAGGGGTTTCTTTAAAAAACATTATTTACATAAAAGTATATAAGAAACAGATAATAGGAATAGAAGTGAACTCTAGCCCATAGACAGTGAGACCCTAATCCTGCAGTTGGATCCATGCAAACGGACCCTTTCTACTTCCCATCCTGGATCCATTTGCAGGATTGACCCCTTGGAAGACATTGTATATAAACCTGACTCTCATTTTCTGTAAATGTTTTTGCAAACAATCACTCATTCTGAATATTTTTGAAAGGCAAATTAAAAAGGCCATGCGTACGGTTCAGTTTTTATCTTAACAAATGTTTTCAATTCATATGTTTTTGAAATAAATGCTCAGTTTACATCCAGGCTTAAACACTTGGTTTTCTTCCTGTGCTTTACATAGGAGGTAGCAAAAGTTGGATTATTGATGGCTTCTGCTATCTTTAAACATTGAGCTCCCAGGCCCTGATCCTGCAAAGAAAACCACGCAAAACCGCAGTTATTTCACTGGCCTTCTGCATGGGCTCAGGGAGAACCCACCTTACGCTTCCCCCCCCCTTCCAATATTGGGGTCTTAAATTGAAACCATAGTTTGCACTGAGTGCACGTGTAGATTCGATACCCCCGAGCTTCATAGTGGGGGCAAATGTGGAAGTAAAGCATAAGAACAATTGAAGATACTATTGTTTTATTAAGGAAGCTGTGGACAAGTGGTTAAAGGAGTATCGCTGACTTAAATCACACTTCTGAATGATTTTCTTTCTTTCTTTCTTTTTTCTTTCTGCTTTTCAGTAGATCACCTAAGATTGCTGTAGTGGAAAGAATTGTGAGAAAATATTTATCTATTTTTCTAGTTTAATTTGTTTGACAATACTTCAGAGCTGTCAGTCAGTTTCCCTTTGTGCATGGATCTTGTACACAGCAAAGGGGAAGGTGGTTTTTGTTTTTGAAGGGGGAGAGGGAGACTATACAACCACAACCAGTGTGTGTGTGGGGGGGGGGGGGGCAGAAGGGGAATGAGGAGCAGGTGTATTTCCTGAAACACTCTCTCAATAAAGATAACTATTAAAAACAAAAGCAAAAGGCCAGCCAATGTTAATACTGTATCTGAGCTGGGAACCTGGTTGCTGAGTTATGGCCCTCCTGACTTATGACTGACCTGAGAAATTGGATTTTATGATGGAAATAGGAACTGACCCTTATTAATGTCTCTGCAATAATGAATATTTATAATGCAAGTTGTAATAGTTAAGAATCCCTTCCAAGAGTGGGGGAATCTGTAACTCAATCTCTTATCGATGTTGTTTTTACCTAATGTTTTTACCTACTGTTTTGTTTGGAGAAGCAGTCTGGTCTGGTGTATGGGACTGTGGGTTGTTAGTTAGGAGACCTGAGTTCTAGTCCTGACATTAACCTACTGGGCTAGTCTTATCTGTGAGGTGAGGCCATGCTGTTATCCCTGTTTTTCAGAATGGGAGCTGAAGCACAGACAAGTGACTTGCCCAAGGTCACACTTGACCCCAGCTCTCTCAAGTCCTAGGCGATTAGCCTGACTGCTGCACCATCCTTCCTTTCTGTGTATCTTTCCCATCCCCTCTTCAGGGCAGAGACCATTTCTTACTAAACCTAGTTTGTTTCACGTCTGAACTTAAGTTTATGGAGTGGGCGGTATGACGTAGCTGCCAACTATGGCGTATGGCCCATCTGCGACTGCTATTGGCAAATATCATCTCTGGCAGCCAGAGATGGGACAATAGATGGGGAGGGCTCTGAGTTACTATAGAGAATTCTTTCCCAGGTGTCCGGCTGGTGGGCCTCATCCACAAGCTCAGGGTCTGATTGATTACCATCGTTGGTCTTAGGCAGGAATTTTCTCCCAGGTCAGATGGCAGAGACCCTGGGAGGTTTTATGTTCCTTTGCAGCATGGGGCCCAGGTCACTTTCTGGTTTGAACTAGGGTAAATGGTGGGTTCTCTGTAACTTGAAGTCTTGATTTGAGGACTTCAGTAACTCAGCCAGAGGTTATAGTTCTGTCACTGGAGTGGGTGGGTGAGGTTCTTTGGCTTGTGATATGCAGGTGGTCAGACTAGATCATGATGGTCCCTTCTGACCTTAAAGGCTGAGTCTTTTTTTTTGAGTTTTTATGAATCTGGGGTTTTATGGTGCCTAGCACAATATGGGTGGGGCCTCTGGGTTCTACCATAATACAAATACATAATACCAGAACTTGTTCCAGGTCCTGGACAGGTTGGCTGAGTAGCTTATGCACAGTATGTTCTGTATGAGCTCCAGACTCTTGTTCCAGCCAGTTTTTTCTGGATCTCTGCCATGTCTTTTCCTCACCCCATTAATGTAAATGTGGTGTGAACACTATTTGAAAGAGCTATTTAGAAATCTCATCCTTGTGTGAGTAAAGGGTTTTACTAGTTAAAGCAGTGCAAGGTGATCTGTATAAGAGATTCAGCATCTTCCACTTTTTTTTTTAAATGTGTCTGGCCTAATTTAATGAAAGGTGGTAAATAGCTATACCTTCTCTCTAGAGCCACTTGGGGCCATTCCAGTGGTGTCAGTGGGAGTTAGCTGGGTGAAAAAGGGCAATTATTTTTATAATGTCCTCAATGCAAACTACAGCCTTTTGCTGCTTCTGTTTCTACACCCCCTTTACTTTAAGGCATTTGTTTGGGCAGTTAGACTCTAGGAAACCAGCATGACTTGGTTTGGATCAAGAGTGAAATTCTTTTCTAGCGTGACAAAACCAAACAGCCTCTCTTAAATCCACCCATCTCTGCAAACAAAACAGGGCTCCAATATGCTTTTTGGTGAGGGAGAGAAATGCTCGCCTAATAGGCTTGCAATTAAAAATGTTATGGGAACTTGATGGCTGAGAGTCCTGATCTTTTCTTATGTAACTAGTTCCGTCAAATGACTGTTCAATGGCCTACCTGAAATGAACTGGTGGTCTCAGTCCAGTTCTTAATGGGTTTACAGGACCAATATTATGCTTGTTACAATTAATACTCTGGCTGATCTCAGAAGGCAATGACTAAATAGGGAGGAGAGAGCCAAATATGCTCTCACTGCAGAGGAGGAAGTTCTAGGAGATAATTGTGAGGTAGTGGCAAGATGGCTTCAGGACAGATTACAATGCCTTTGCTCAAGCAATATATATTGAGTAGTCTGAGGTCCTTTCAGGTACAACTAACAGATTATGAAACAAATTAACAATACTCAGCACTTAACAGCTCTGCACATCAACATGCTGTGCAAACATGTAGTAATTCATCCTTCAACCCCACTCTAAGGTTGCCATGTAACCTTTACCCACATTTTATAGAAGGAGAAAGTGAAGTAGGTAGGTGTGACAATCAAGGTCCAGCCACCCCGAGCGGCAAACAGAAGGATTAAACCCCTAGAATAAACAATTAAACCAACTGATTGCATACTATATTATCATAATATACAAATATATCGAGTAGTCTTTTACAAAAGCTTGCCATATTCTAAAAGTAGCACTTATACATATCTCATAAAGGCTATGACACTGAATGTGTTTGTGTCTAAAGAGAGACTATCAAGAAAACTGTGCTCACAAACTGTGGTGCAATTTCAGCTCCACCTCACAGCAGGGCAGCCAGCGCCTTCCAAACTGGTTTATTTACACAAAGCCATATACTGTCCAGACCAGGAAAAGACAATGGTGGCCAGTGGAGTTAATGGAAAGACATTGAGACAACTCAAAAGTGAAAATACCTCAGCTCTTGACCATCAAGTCAGAGGGCGTTTTCCCACTCTGACCAACCCTGAGTCACGGTGGACTGGAAACGGAGAAAGGAACTTGAGACAGTCCCGCTCTGGAGGTGGGAGGTTGCCCAGAAATACTGGATTCCTTCTATAACTAGGGGCAGGGCGGGTGCAAGGATGTTTCGCACCCTAGGTGAAACTTCCATCTTGCAACACGCCCCCCTCCCTGAGCCCTGTGGCAGCTCCCTCCCCCGCCCTGAGGTGCCCCCCTGCAGCAGCTCCCCCCCTCCACCCTGTGGCACCCCCCCAACCCCCCGGCGGCAGCTCCTCCCTGCCCAGGGAACCGTGCAGCAGCTCCCTGCCCCAGCTCACCCCTGCTCCACCTCCTCCCCGAGCACACCGTCGCCACTCCACTTCTCCCACCTCCCAGGCTTGCGGTGCCAACCAGCTGTTTGGCGCCGCAAGCCTGGGAGGGAGAGAAGCAGAGCATGGCGGCGTGCTCAGGGGAGGAGGCAGAGCAGAGGTGAGCTGGGGCGGGGAGTTCCCCTGCGTGCTGCCCCCCCCTTACTTGCTGCAGGCTGCCCTCCCCGTGTCCTCCTGCTCCAGCTCCCTCCTCCTCAATGGCGATGACGACTGGGGTGGCCGAAGATCCGGCCACCGCGGTCACCACCGAAGGACCCAAAATGCCGCCCCCGAAATGCTAGCACCCTAGGCGACCGCCTAGGTCGCCTAATGGGTTGAACCAGCCCTGACTAGGGGGTATGCTGAGAAACGGTTTTAAGGCAATCGGTGGCTCGTATTCAAAAAGGGATTTTAGCTAATATGAAAGTGTAAAGCCTAAGGTTGCATTTTTGTTTCCTGTGTAACTTACATATGTTTGCTCTCCCTTACAATTTCATCTTTGAATCCCTCATTTTTCTGTTTGAACTTGTTTATTTCCATCCCAAGCAGGGATCTGGTGTGCAAACTGTCTGGAGAGTGATGCCAAAGTGAGCTGACAACTCAAGGGCTGGATTCACACTTTTGGGGGTACACACCAGAGGGGAGCAGTCCAAGTGTCTGATAATTAAGAACTCAAGGAGGGATGCATTTGGGAGACCCAGGACTGAAAGGGCTGTTGATATATAACTGGAGAGCCAGGGTGAGACCTTTACTTGTGGGCAGACTACTGGAGCCAGGGAATTGAACCATAGATGCCCAGCATGAAGGCCCCTGAAATACAGGGCAGGCAGTGACAGAACTCGTTACTAGTCTGGACCCCAAAACATCACAGTAGGTTCAGTGGTGCGTGACCTTACAGGCAGTCAATAGTAGAGCAAAATTAGAATTTGGACATGCCTAGTCCAGTCTTTCTTGAGCTTCCCAGGTTAGAGCTAAATCAAACAGGATCAAAGCACTCTAGCTGCTGTGAAGGTTATAAATGGACCAGGAATTGTATTTTATCTACCTGAAAAGATTAGCCTTAAAGTTTCTAGAGAGATTCTAATAAATGATGAGAGGTAAGTGAAGACTAGATGTTACTGCGGCATAGAGTTTTGTAGCTCTGAGTTCCTGTTTCCTCTTGATGTTCCTAAGGCCTCGTCTACACTAAGAAGGGGGTTCAAATTAGGGTACGCAAATTCAGCTACGTGAATAGCGTAGCTGAATTCGAAGTACCCTAATTCGAACAACTCACCCGTCCACACGCGGCGGGGTCGAACTCCGCGGCTCCCCCGTCGACTCCGCCAACTCCTTCTGCCGAGGTGGAGTACCGGAGTCGACCGCGGCGCTTCCGGAGTTCGAACTATCGTGTCTAGATCAGACGCGATAGTTCGAACTCCAAAATGTCGAACTCTCCGCGTCGAACTGGCAGGTAAGTGTAGACGTACCCTAAGACTGGACCAGCTGCTACTCAGACTAATTCTAGAGCAATGGGGATTTTCTGCCTAAATGCTTTCAACCCCAGGAATTCTTTCCTTCCATCTGGGAAGCTAAAATGCAAGAAAGCAAGAACTCCAATCCTCAGACAAAGCCGTTCTCCAAACCCTGTAGCATGTTGGCAAAATTGCTTCTGGGATGTAAGCAAACCAGTCTTGTATCTTGAATGCTGCAATGTCTTTCTTGCACAACAAATCCCATCTTGCCCCATTTATATCTATTCAGACTGTTGTTGCAAAGTTCATTTTACTTGCTTGTTGCTTCAACCACATACCCCTCTTCCCCCCTCCCCATCCTTCCACTGGCTCCCCCTTCTCTATGCATCAATCACATGCTGCTTGTCTTCACTTTTAAAGCTCTTTGTGGTGCGTACCCCACCTTACACATCTCTTATATGCAATCAATGTTGATTCCCACCTCCCTTCTGTCAATGATGCCAATTTTGATTATCCTTTTTGTCTTGCTTTTTGCAATAAGCACACTTTCTCCCATGTCGCCCCATGTGCATGGAAGGAGTGCCCTGTAAACAGCCAAAAGCCACCTCATTGTCCTCCGTCAGAATCCTCCTTAAAACTGTCTGTTGCAATGCGCACAAAAAGCTCTACATTGGTTACACAGCTGGCTTGCTATGACCACACTTTATCCTGCAGCTCATAATTGTCTATGAATGTGCATTTCCTCCATCTATTTGTTATAGATCCACCTGGTTTTTGTTGTTGTTGTTCCTATTTACAAGTATTCCCCTCTGGGCAAGCTTTTTGGGGCAGAGACTGTCTTTTTGTCTGTCACAATGAAACCCTGATCCTTAATTGGGGGCCTCTAGGTAACAAGCAATATAGGTACTCGTATACTACAGTGATGGTGGCAATATAAGAAATGTATATAATTACTCAGTGTCTACGAGTTATGACCCAACCCTTTGACTACTGGTTATCTGCAACACAGTTTGAGATGATGCTATCCATTATTGTTGCATTGAAATCAATAGGAGCTTAGGAAGCGCCATGCCTGATGCTGCCAATAGTATGACAAGCGTATTTTAACTGGGATTTACTCAAAATTATAGGTTGATAGTAAGGCTAGTTAGAATCTTGCAAGAAATTAAAATTATACTTAAAAAAAGTACCCAAATACAGGGGCGGATCTAGGATTTGCGCTGCCCCAAGCAGGGCGGCACGCCGCGGGGGGCGCTCTGGCGGTCACCGGTCCCGCGTCTCCGGTGGACCTCCTGCAGATGTGCCTGCGGGAGGTCCACCGGAGCCACGGGACCACCGGAGACGCCTGCCACCCTCCTGCGGGATGCCGCCCCAAGCGCGCGCTTGGCGCGCTGGGGTCTAGAGCCGGCCCTGCCCAAATACAACCTTTAAAACACATGTATAAGATTTACAATGGTGAACAAACATTCAGTAGCAGAGGAATAGATGAGGAAACCCTAGTAGTTTTCTTTTCTTTTTGTGTGTGTTTGGAGGGGAGTTAAGAGCTGATTGAGTTTTTTTTCCAATAAAACCTCTTTTATTGGGAAATGCTAATCTGTCAAAACTGACACTTTTTTTCACAGAGAAGTATTGGCTTAGATGGTGGTTTGGTTTTAGGTTTAGGATGAAGGGAAGCCCAGAATAGGCACTAGTCTGGTGTTTATGGCACTCACCTGGGATGTGGGAGATCAATGTTCAAGTCCTTGCTCTACCTGATTCAAACAGTTTCACGAAAAAGAGTGTTTCACAGTGACCAAAAATTTTTTTAAAAACTTCAACCAGATCAAGTCTAGATGAGGATTAGGAAGAAACATCTCCCAGGTGTTGGTGTTCTTCCCCTCCCCTCATCGTTGTCCACTACAGGGACTCTTACACCTTAGTCTGAGGAACCTATTGCTCAGAAACCGAATACATGACTGGATGGACCACTCCAGTTCTGGTATGGCAATTTCTATGCTCTTGGACCCCTTCCAATGAAATCTGTAGTGATCAAACAACCATAAGCAGAAGGTGTAGAACCATAGAAAACAGATGTAACTTCTCAGACCTGTCATCTTCAAATAGATTCACATCACCTCAAAGGTAAAGGGCTGCCCCAGGAGTAGAACCAGGTAGCAAAGGAATTTCATAGATGATACACTTCCATCCTGGAAATATATCTGGTGATGTAGTCTCCGAAAAGAAGAAATTGAAGCCCTGTAGCTCAAACTAGATTGGAGGATGAGCTGAGACAGTATATTGACAGGAGATGGGTAAGGATACCTGATAGGTATTTACTTTTCTATGGATGAAATTCTGACCCTGCTGAAGTCAATGAAAGATTTGCCATTGACTTTAACAGGACCAGGGTTTCACCCTAAATCAAACACCATCAACCCAAGTGCTCGGAGATGATGTTTACCAACATTTTCTGAAGCTTTTTCAGAGTGGTCAGGCTTGGTGGTTTTAATTTTGAGCCAGTTCCTATGGCACCCAAGCCAGTTTGCTTACCCACCTGGGACCCTAATGACAGCTGGCATGCCACCATTTGCCACACTTATAGGGAACCTTGCCCATTGCAGAGTTCAAACTACATTGCAAACACACAATTCGGACATCTCTAATTTGAGCATCAACCGGACTTTGCATCGTCATGCTCTTTATGAAAAAGCAGGTTCTCCTTTTATGCTGCTGCTGCAGCTGAAAAAATAAATGAGGCATTCAAAGGGGATCTTTAAACATGTCCTTTTCTTCAGAGTCTTGAAAAATAAAAGGTTACCAAACCCTTGATACCTGCTGTTGAGGGTATTTGCACGTTAAATAAAGCAGACAAAAGAGATGAGCAATTTTGTTTTGGCCACATTCTAAATGTCAGCACCACTGTTTATTGTGTCTCGAAGTAATCAGTTTCACGGGAGGTCCAGCAACTATGGCTGGCCCTATCGATTGAAAATGAGAGCCATGGTTTCTCTTTCCTTAGTCACCTTATTACCTTCTACAATGACCTCTGCCTATGCAGTTGTAATGACAGAGCTTTTGAAGCATGGATCTAGTGAACACACATTCAATGTCTTTTCCATCCAATTAAATTTTTTTACTATCGTTCCCCTTTATCTAGCCTTTGTAATTGGATTCCCAGTTTCTCAATTTTCATGGCAGTGAGGGGGAAAATGATAGCTAGTCGCTGATAAAAATAAAATGCTATAATTTAATTTTGCTTAAAGGGTTCTTTCTTTCTTTGAGCTCATTTTTTTTTTTAAATGTTCCAGAGTTGGTGACCTAGTAAGATGTATCCAGTAGCTTTTATCTAATCAAAATATCTCCTATTCTGTAGGTATCAGGAGACCATGAAAATATACAATAAGCCACCAGGATTTTGTCATTGTAAAAAACACCCAAGGAGGATCATAAAGTTTAAAGTCCGCAGCTGAAGGAGCTCTGTAGGTAATTGTGGAGGGAGGCGGCAGGAAAGTCAGGAAGTCAGGGCTCTTGGGACTTGGATCGAGGATGAACACCATCATAACAGGCAATACTGATTGCTCACTACTCTACCTATTGACTCCCAGACTCAAATGCACTTCATTTTGTTAAATCTCTGTCTGGCCTTTAAGGCAGTGCAAAGGCTACAGGAAAGGGTCAGTTCTTACTGTTCTCTCTCTCTCTCTCTCTTTTTTTTTTTTTAAACTGCTTCCCTGAGCCATGTGCACATGGTGGGATCCATCAAGTGATCCTGAAAATGCAAAGATCAGCACCCCTAAATCATTGCCATGAGAACTGGTGTGTCGTCATTGCCAGTTCTTAGTACAGGAATGGCAAAGTCTTAATGCCTGCGAAAGTCAGTAGGAATCTGTAATATTTTCTGTTTCTGAGGATACCTTTGGTCACCCAAAATATTGTCAGTGTGTGGCTTCTGTCTTAGGGGGATGTACAAATACTTTCTTGGGACATGTCCAAGAACTCGGTTACCCTAAATAGTGTAAAATTATAAATGCTATGAAATCTTGTGATGTAGGGAATAAACTGATCACCACTTCTGTGGCTCAGAGCAGTCTTAACTTAATTGGAATGAATGCATACTTCAGTATTCTGTCCCTGTTAGGGACCAGGGCATGGGAAGTCAGGCCTAGTGGTCAGAACAGGAGTCAAGGGTCAAGAATTGGAGCCAAAGGTCAGAACCAGGTTACCTAGAGTGAGGCATCTTCTCTGTTTTTCTCTCTCCAAGCTACAGGCTCCTTGGGGCTACCTTCAAGAAAACCTTAGTGTTTCCATTCATCTGCATCTCTGGCTGGGGTGCCAATCTTCTTTATAAAAGAGAAGGATGGATCTCTGTGACCCTGTCTGGGCTACAGGGCACTAAACAAGGTTACCATCCATAACTAGTACTACCTGCACTTATCCATTAGCTTTTTGAATGACTTTGGTGGAATAAAGTCATCTTGAAGTTAGACCTCAGGAGCATGTAACCTGGTGCTGATTAGGAAGGGAAAGAAGTGGTGATCAGTTTATTCCCTACATGTCATGGGGATACAGTTGGTTGTCCCAGCCAGCAGACTTTTACAACACAACGCCCAGAGCAAAGTCTGACAAATTGGCTTCTGCTGCAAATGGTTTTGTGGGGTCCAGATGGGCACCCTGACGAATCTTTTAGTACAAACATTTTGAATATCTAGTTATGCTTTTTGGCCTGTACAGTGCTCCAGCAACCTTCCAGCACTTCATCAGTGTGATAACTTCAAAATGTCCCTGACGATATCTACCTTGAGTATATCCTCTTCTTCCCCCACCCCAGAACATACACAATGCTCATGTACGCAGTGTCCTGGAGAGACTTTGTCAGAGCCATCTGGATGCTAAGGCTGAGAAGTGCAAGCTTGACCTGAGATACAATTGAATTCCTTGGGAATATCATCTCTCCTAAAGGGCTAATCATGGACACATGGGAGGGCAAGGGGGCATATCTAACTGGGCCACATCAAAGGACATGGACAGGGCATAGCAAGTTCTGTGCTTTGCCAATTTTTACTTATCAAGGTGTTCTAGCTCAGTTGCCCCTGTGATTTCCCTTCTTTGTATGGGAGTCCGGTTCCCCTGGTCCTCAGAAGCCCAGTCTGCCTTTGAACAATTAAGAGGTTCACCAGGGTGCCCATCTGGACCCCACAAAACCATTTACAGCAGAAGCCAATTTGTCAGACTTTGCTCTGGGCATTATGTTGTAAAAGTCTGCTGGCTGGGACAACCAACTGTATCCCTATGCCTTCATATGCTAACCCAGGTGGAGAGGAACTATGAGTGACAAGGAGCTGTAAGCTGTCAAGGCAGCCTTTGAGGAATTGCACCATCTGCTAGAAGGGACCAGATTCCCAGTCAGGTCCTTGCAGACTACAAAAGAACCTGGAATATCTCTGGGCAGCCAAGCACATTAACAAATGTCAAATCCACTAGTCTGTCGTCTTTGCCCAGTTTGATTTAGTAATCACCTATCATCTGCGGACAAGAAAAAGGCCAGTACTCATCCTTATGGGATAGGGTATCTTGACTCTGGTAGGAGAAGTCCTTCCATGGGTCTTATTCCATGAGACACCATTCTTTGGTCACATTAAGACCTGTAACTTGGTGTCAAGCACTGTTAGGATATAGATATTCAGGCCTGTCTGCAAAGGCCTATACTTTAAGAATTTAGGTGTATTCTTATCACTTAGCTAGTTATAGAGGTAAAAAAGAGAGAATCAAAACTCACTGTCTGTCTGTGTAATGGCCTCCTCTTACTGTGACAGTCTGAGGCCTGGTTCTTTGGCTAAGCAGCAGAGGCCAGCCATAAACTGGGAAATGTATGGTCACATTCCAAACTAGTCGCATTGAAATAAGGTGCTATTGGCTGTTAGGAATACAATCCTGTCCTGATATTCCATCACCTCCAGAGAAAGGGAAGAGCTTAGAAGATGTGAAAGTAAACTTAGTTTGATAGCATCCTGTCTGGCAAGAACTAAGGAAGGAAACTGGAATCATGCTTGCTGGAAGTTCACCCCAATAAACATCGAATTGTTTGTGCCTTTGGACTTCGGGTATTGTTGCTCTCTGTTCATGCGAGAAGGACCAGGGAAGTGAGGGTGAAGGAATAAGCCCCCTAACAAGCACTACCTGCTGCCCAGGGCTGTGCACCTCTATCAAAGTAATGAGTTTCTGTGATCTGTGTGCATACCAAGACCCTCACTCAAAACTGCTTGGTCTTCACCAGTCCCTACCTATCCCACCTCAGCCATGGGTCACTGTCCTTGCAGACGTCCAACAAAAATGGGGAGGTTGCTGTTGAATATAAAGGAAATAGAGAAACTATCAGGTATTCTAAATACTGAACCTTTTCTATGGTGCACAACTGTAGCCAAAAAGTCAAGTAACGGGGTCCTCCTACTAGATAGATATTTTTTTTCCTGTAGCAAGAACTTCCCAAACTTTGGAAATCCAGCAGTCCCAGGTAATGCAACCATAAGCGCTCTAGTTTCATTGAGTAACAGAAGTTATCTAATAAGAACAGCCATACTGGGTCAGACCAAAGGTTCTTCTAGCCCAGTATCCTGTCTTCCGACAGTGGCCAATGCCAGATGCCCTAGAGGGAAGGAACAGAACAGGGAATCATCAAGTGATCCATCCCATCACCCATTCCCAGCTTCTGGCAAGCAGAGGCTAGGGACACGATCCCAGCCAATCCTACCTAATAGCCATTGATGGACCTATCCTCCATGAATTTATCTAGTTCTTTTTTGAACCCTGTTATAGTCTTGGCCTTCACAACATCTTCTGGCAAGGAGTTCCACAGGTTACTGTGCATTGTGTGGAAAAAACACTTCCTTTTGTTTGTTTTAAATCTACTGTCTATTAATTTCATTTGGTGGCCTCTACTTCTTGTGTTATGAGAAGGAGTAAATAACAATTCATTTACTTTCTCTACACGAGGCATGATTTTTTTAGACCTTTATCATATCCACCCTTAATCATCTCTTTGCCAAGCTGAAAAGTCCTAGTCTTATTAATCTTTCCTCATATGGCAGATGTTCCATATCCCTAATCTTTTTTGTTGCTCTTTTCTGAACCTTTTCCAATTCGAATGTATCTTTTTTGAGATGGGGTGACCACATCTGCACGCAGTATTCAAGATATGGGCATACCATGGATTTATATAAAGGCAATATATTTTCTGTCTTGTGATATTTCCCTTTCTTAATGATGCCCAACGTTCTGTTTGCTTTTTTGACTGCTGCTACACATTGAGTGGATGTTTTCAGAGAACTATCCACAGTGACTCAAAGATCTTTCTTGAGTGGTAACAGCTAATTTAGGCCCCATCATTTGATATGTATAGTTGGGATTATGTTTTCCAGTGTGCATTACTTTGCATTTATCAACATTGAATTTCATCTGCCATTTGTGTTGCCCAGACACTCAGTTTTGAGAGAGCCTTTTGTAGCTCTTCAGTCTTCCTGAGAGTAACTATCTTGAGTAGTTTTGTATCATCTGCAAAACTTGCCAACTCACTGTTTACCCCTTTTTCCAGATCATTTATGAATATGTTAAATAGGACAGTCCCAGTACAGACCCCTGGGGAACACTACTGTTTAGCTCTCTCCATTCTGAAAACTGACAATTTATTTCTATCCTCTGTTTCCTATCTTTTAAACAGTTACCAATCCATGAGAGAACCTTCCCTCTTAACCTATGACTGCTTACTTTGCTTAAGAGCCTTTGGGGAGGAACCTTGTCAAAGGCTTTCTGAAAATCTAAATACACTATATCCACTGGATCCCCCTGGTCCACAGGCTTGTTGCCCCGCTTCAAACAATTCTAGTAGATTGGTGAGGCATGATTTCCCTTTACAAAAACTATGTTGACTCTTCCCCAACAAATTATGTTAATCTGTGTCTGACCATTTTGTTCTTTACTAGAGTTTCAGCCAGTTGCCCCAGTACCAGCCAGTAACTGCTGGGGTCACCACTGGAGCTCTTTTTAAAAAATGGTGTCAGGTTGGCTATCCTCCAGTCATTTGATACGGAAGCTGATTTAAATGATAGGTTACAGACTGAAGTTAGTAGTCCTGCAATTTGAGTTCCTTCAGAACTTGGGTGAATACCATCTGGTCCTGGTGACTTATTACTGTTTAGTTTATCAATTTGTTCCAAAACCTCCTCTAATGACACCTTAATCTGGGACAGTTCCTCAGATTTGTTACCTAAAAAGAATGGCTCAGGTTTGGGAATCTCCCTTGCATCCTCAACCGTGAAGACCAATGCAAAGAATTGATTTAGTTTCTCCACAATGGCCTTATTGTCCTTGAGCGCTCCTTTAGCATCTTGATTGTCCAGTGGCCCCACTGGTTGTTTAGCAGGCTTCCTGCTTCTGTTGTACTTAAAGTAATAGCAAAAAAAATTTTGAGTCTTTGACTAGCTGTTCTTCAAATTCTTTTTTTGCCCTTCCTAATTCTATTTTTACACTTCAATTGCCAGAGTTTATGATCCTTTGTTTTCTAATGCGTTTGTTCTTATTTTGTCACAGTTGACATCAAAAAGTTCCTTTTGGTTATTATTGTATTCCAAAGTCCTGGTTGGGGAATCTCAAGGGAATGGTTCCAGCTATTGTGCTGCCTCCTCTGAGGGGGGTAGAGGAAGAATGGGGAAATTCTGCACCACTGTGCATATGCAGAATTCATATCCCCCACAGACTTCTTTGCTTCCTTGCAGAAAAATGACTTTCTGATAGGGAAGTTGCAAGAGTGGTCACATGTCCCTCTCCAGCAGAGCGGGTGCATCTTTTCAGGCATCCAGAGCAGCTGGAAAATCTGGTAAATCACAGAAGGTGGTGGGGCTGGGGATGACCCGGTTGGTGGCTCCTACCCTGTGCTGGGCCCAGGTCCTAGTCCTGGCTGGGCTGGGTGTGGGGGTTCCTCTTCCCCCTGCAAGGAGAAGCTGGGGTCAGGTCACACTCATCCTCAGAAACTTTCTCTGGCTGCAGGAAGCTCTGCACCTCCCCTCCACTTCCTATCCCATCACTCCTCAGCTGCGGGAGCAGGGGTCATTGTACAGGGAGCTGTTCCTCCTGCCCGCCACCCATGCATCTGGTCCTCCCTATACCCAGACCCCACTGTCAAACCTCACCCCCTTTCACCCAGTACCCCCCACTGATCACTCCCCCAATCTGACCCCCCACCCTGCTGAGCCTCACCCCCTGAATCCAGACCCTCTCGCTGAGCCCTCCACACTGGACCCCCCACTAAGCCCTACCCCCGCTCATACCTAGACACCCCACCCCCACTGAGCCCCAACCACCTTCACCTGGCCCCCTCTGTAGAGTCCCATTACCCCTGCACCCCTCAATGAGCCACTGTTAATCCAGATCTTATGCTTTCTGGCCTGGCCAGCTGAAAACACTTCAGCATACGTAAGTTCTTTGCTGCCAAAGCTAAATAAATCTGACTAATTAGACTGGCTGTAACCCTCAGAAATAATTTATTCAAGTTTGCAGAAGCTTCAGTATCCCCAGTAAACCAGTTCTACTGTCATGCCATTAATGTGCTGTATTCCCAATAAAACTCTTGGGTGAATTAGTCTCCAAAAAGTTTACTGACATGCGTCATGTTGATTTCCCGGGATTAGTGTGCTACAGTACATGCTCAAATAAAAGTAAAAACAGTCCCGTGTCTCTTGTCTTGATAAGAGTCTGAATCCCACAGTATCTCACCTTTTGCGTGTTCATTTTCAAGTGTAGTGAGCTCAGTATTTGATGCAAAAATTCACAGCTTGTTTTCCATGTGCTTGTAAAATCATTTTCAGGGGGGTTTTTTTGGTTTGTTTTTGTTATTAGACAAGGACTAGAAAGCACTGCTGACTGAAAATATTTGAAATTTTTTGATGGGAGAAAAGGGACATTTTCCAACACTTTTTTGTCTGACCAGCTCTGTGAGACTGATTATTTTCCTCCTCTGAGTTCCAGAGAAAGATCTACAGAGGTTCTTGTGAATGAATTAGTGACAGAAGTGTGGCCTGAAGGATGAGGAACTGGGAGTCAGGAAAACTGGCTTCCCTTCCTAGCAGGGCAGTGACAGAGCCATGATTTTGGGCAAGTCACTTCAGTGTCTTTCCTTTTCCAACCTTTGTCTGTCTAGTGTATATATAGGTATTAAGCTCCCTGGTGTCTTTTACTGTGTAAAAGTACTTACTGTGTAAGTACAATGCCTAGCTAAATGACACCCAGTTGTGGCTTCGAGGTACAACTGTACTATGCATAACACTAAAAACTGAGAATAAATGCATGGTCTTCTAGCTACCAAAGTCTGACTAAGGCAGCATTTTCTGTGGCTCCCAAGTCAGCCATCACTCTTCTATGCAGACTGCTTCTAGTTCTTCCATGTAAACAGGACCTATATTCTTGAAACCACTTTATAGAGGTGGTGTGGAGGCAATTAGCTTGGGTACCAACATGACATTTTTTTGAAGCCCATCAGGCTCCCGATGAGGCACCTTCTGACCACAGGAATTTGGCATGGCCGACACCCTTGAGCACGCCAGCTGCTCCGGAAGACTCTGTAGCTCTGTGATTGTAGTGTAGCTGCATTCAGCTGAGTGCCATGTAATTCTCCACTCAAGTTAATTGAATCTGAATATACTTAGAAAAAACATATTAAATCAGACAGCCCGGCAATAGAGTCAGATTAGTAGTTAGGACTTTTGGATAAAGGATTATATTATTGAGTTACTCTGTTATTTTGATTCCCTGTTTAGTTAACAATTTGTTGTACGGCATTTTAGTCAAGTCTACAGCAGGCTCCCTGACGGGCCTTATTCTAATAAGTAATGCAATTTGGAAAGGTAGGAAATTGCAGAAACTCGTTTAGTTTCAGTCATTGTTACTAGTTTGCAATTCTATATTGATTTTTTTTCTCTGTCCTATTATACATAGGCTGTGTTCTCCAGTGGATTTACAAGTTTGCTGATTAATGTGAGAAAAGAATCATACTTTGTTTTATTGTAAGGGTAAATAATGTCTCAACTACAGGCTTTTCAGAGCATTAATGTGATGTGGCACCATCACAATCAGGCTGGGGGAATATTCACTATCTTTTTTTAATGGATTTCCTTCAGCAGTGATCACACTCTCTTTGTGTGACAAGTTTTGTACACCTTGTTCATTCTGATGAGAACATTCACTGACAGTGAGTTTCAGAGTCCGGTGTGCAAATTTGCACAAACCCCATTTTAAGTTCATCTGCCCAATTATTTGGACAGACCTGCTGTTGTGCTCGCATACAGTCAGGGAGCAGAAGCGATGCTGTGAGACTTTTTTTTTTTTTCTGACCAATCTCAACTAAGCACTGCAGCTTAAATAGGGAATATTGAATAACTGCAGGGAACTGTTGTGGAACACTGAGGATGCTAAGTACCATGTAGGAGCATACTGCATAGATCAGGCATGGCCAACTTGTGGCTCTGGAGCCACATGCGGCTCTTCAGAAGTTAATATGTGGCTCCTTGTATAGGCACCGACTCCTGGGGCTGGAGCTACAGGTGCCAACTTTCCAATGGTGCTGGGGGGTGCTCACTGCTCAACGCCTGGCTCGGCCACAGGCCCTGCCCCCACTCCACCCCTTCCCGACCCCTCCCCTGAGCCTGCCCTGCTCTCGCTCCTCCCCCTCCGAGCCTCCTGCATGCCTCAAAACAGCTGATCAGGAGGTGCAGGGAGAGAGGGGGAGGTGCTGATCGGCAGGGCTGCTGGTGAGTGGGACGCACTGGGAGCGGGTGGAGGGGGAGCTGATGGGGGCGGGGGGGGACTGCTGACATATTACCGTGGCTCTTTGGCAATGTACACTGGTAAATTCTGGCTCCTTCTCAGGCTCAGGTTGGCCACCCCGGCATAGATCATATGTAGTATTCTAATGATGCCCAGCCAAACCAACTTTTGATGTTGCCCCCCAAAAAGTTCCCTTATGTGCCTGTTATTATGAAGCCTTTGTTTTATCTTGCAACAGGAGGCCAAGCCCCAGAGAGGGATTACTAAAACACCATTTGTCCATGCCCACTGCTATGCCTTTCCCCATGTACATACCATCATCAATAGCTCTCAATAGTAGGAATCCAAAAATCATAACAAGAGATGGTTTCTAGAGCCTGAATCCTTTAAGCTGTTAATCATTCAGGGTAGGTGAGCCCAATACACAAACTACTGCAGGGTCTGTTGGTGTGTAAGCCTGTAGCTCTTTGCAGATTCACTGAACTTTTCTGTATTGATAATTAAGTCAATAGGGTTGATGTGACGACACAGTAACTGCTCTGAAATCAATGGAGTTGCTTGGGATTCGTGCTGGTGCACATCGAACTGTGGTGACTGGCCCATGTGTTATAACCTTGGGGCTAGATTGTACTGCTGCAGTACAGATTTACACCAGATGAAGTCAATGGAGCAGTACGAATTTACACAAGCTGAGGATTTGGTGCCTGTAACGCACTTTGGCAGGGAAAACCATTTTTGTGAAGTGCTTTAAGAATAAAATGTAGATGTGGGTAAAATAAAAAGTTTACAGGATCTACCAAAGGCTTGTCTAGACAGTTAGTGCATAGCAGGTTGGGGGGTAAATCTGCAGCATGCTGAGTGCTAATGGTCCAAGTGGACCCTTCTAGTGGGCACCAGAAGTTCCCAAGTGCACGTTGAACAGGAGTAGACCAAAGTGCATGAGGGAGCTTTCAGTGAGTGGTAGCAGGGTTCACACGGACACTTACTGTGCAGCACAATAGTGCATAGCAGATTTACTCCCCACCTTGCCGAGCACTAACCTTTTGGTTAGACAGGCCCCAATGGACTTTCCATTTTCTTAATTTCGGCTGACTTATTTTTTCATGTGAACACTCCACACTGTGCTAGATGCCTAGCTACAGGTGCAGTCTGCTAGTGCAAGGGAGCAGGAAATTGACACTAACAAAAGACAGAAGGTGAAATTGGCCAGCCTAGATTCACTGACCAAGCAGAGTGAAGAGCACAATTGGTGAAAAGTAATTTTAAAATCTGCATTCTAGTCTAATGACATGAAGATTTAACACAACTAAGAAGGCTTTTTTTTTTAAACGTGCTTTTAAATACGATACGTGATTATTTTTTTCTTCAAAAAGAACAGGAGTACTTGTGGCACCTTAGAGGCTAACAAATTTATTTGCGCATAAGCTTTCGTGGGCTACAGCCCACTTCTTCGGATGTTCCATTCTATGCAGCCGAAGAAGTGGGCTGTAGCCCACGAAAGCTTATGCGCAAATAAATTTGTTAGCCTCTAAGGTGCCACAAGTACTCCTGTTCTTTTTGCAGATGCAGACTAACACG
Organism: Mauremys mutica; assembly: GCF_020497125.1. NCBI lineage: Eukaryota > Metazoa > Chordata > Testudines > Geoemydidae > Mauremys > Mauremys mutica. Next base: position 11,561,262 of record NC_059077.1, read on the forward strand.
GTTGCTAACCTTTTTTTTTTTTTTCTTGGTAGTTTCCCTTTAAAGTAAAGTCTGGTCTCTAGTAATCTAAACGTGCTAAGGACTACCTTGCAGATTTCTGCATTTTGGATTATGTTCTTGTCCTAAAAAGAAATCTATCTGATGCTTGCGATTTCTCAGCCACAGTGTAATGGCGGCAGCAGCACCATAGCTTCAGTTATCCCCTATGGTGATGTGACTCTTTTCACCCCCCATGCAACTATTCTTCAAAATGAGGGGGGTGAAAAAGGTGTGGGGGGGGGTTTATTTCCAAAACCCATTTCACAGCTTCTTTGTTTTATACAGTCTCCCCTCCGCACCCAAAATACCTTGAATAGCCCTTTTTGTCATCTCACTTTTCTAAAAAAAAAAAAACTACAGCTGCTCCTCTGAAGCCATCCAAATCTAATTAACTACAGAAGCTGAAGTTATATTAAGCTTCTCACTTTCTTGGTCTTAGCATCTCCATTCATACCTTCATTCAACGTGTTCACAAAAAAAGGAATTTCTAATAATTGTATCTATAGTCTTGGCAGAAGAAAGCCACTAATAAGTAGGCCTGTGAAAGCCGGGAGATCAGAACCTTGCTTGAACTTGGCAGGCTGGCCCCTACCAGCTTGCAGACAAAGAGGCTGGGGGAGCTGAAAAGCTTAGCTTTGCGTCTAAGAGAGCGGGTGAGAATTTGTTCAACCGCTGAATAGAGATCTTAGTTTCAGTTCTAAATTGTACCAGCACAGACTCATTGAAATGCCTTCTCACAGGGAAAGGGGGAGTGGGGGGAGGCAAGGGAAATTTGTTGAATATAAATGAGGCTGCGTGTAGTTGAAGAGCAAGATAGGCGCTCTTCAGAGATTTGTTTCTGACTGACGTACAGGACCACAAAGGAAATAAAATGTGTCCTTGGCAAGTGGCTCTAACAAGTAGTAAACCTTAATCTTCAAGGAACGAAGATGGTGTAAGCTACCTAAATGGAAAATACTTTCTGGTCTGTAGAGTGCATTTGTTAATATATCTTTAACAAATTCTAGGCAGGGCAGAGGATACAGCCTGCTATCTCTTCATGTTGTGAGCATCTGATACATGCAGTCTGCAGAGCCAAGAGAGCAGGCTAAAATATGTATCCTCAATCTTTTTCTCAGTGGGGTGGGAGGAGATGGACATGTCTTATCCAAGTGAAACTTATGTGGCCTTTTATTTTATTTAAAGTGAATTTAGTAACGTGGTATTACACCACCGTGGGTTCAGCTCTGGTGGCTACATTTTCAAGCTCTATAGAGTTAAAGTCACCTCTGCTACTTGCTTCGGACTTAGAGCCTCTAGAAACACACACAGACCGAGGGTAGTGACCATGCAGACATTCACAAGTGCAAGGTCTGGTCTCTTTTACACGTTGGTTATGATTACCCGAGCATATAGAAATAGTATGAAGACCAGTGCACATGTTACAAATATTGTCCTACTCACATCCTTAATGAAATTCTTAGGGTCTGATGGATGCCTTGCCAAGTGATCATCAGTAGAGGGATGGTTCTTGCTGGAGTTTTCCCCCCAGGGAACTCATTTAATCCCCCAAGAATATTGGGGTATACTGTTTTTCATAGCTTAGTTATAGTTCCTTTTATTCTCATTAGCATTTATGCACAACGTATACCCTGCGGTCAGGGCACATGTTAGAAGTATGTGACTACTGGGTATCTTGTAGGCAAAATTACTCTTGCCGTTAATTTTTTGCAATATCACCCATTGATGATATCGCCTATTGATACATCTTTTCCCATAATCTTGTGGCATAGGGTCAGGCTTTGGTAAGCCTAAGGCCTAGTATGGCCGAGCTAAAATCTTACAGGCCTCAGCCTGTAGGCCTTGCATTTCAGCCCTACTTACTTAGATACCTAATGCATACTTATCACTCCTAAATACTTATCAATCTTATAGTTCTATAATCCTACAGTTTGAATCTTCACATTCATAATCATTGTAATATTGAATAAATAAAGTAATTGGCTACACTTCAGGGTCTGAATTCTTCTGCTCTGTAACTCCACAGAAGTGAATGGAGTTGCATCAGAGATGAATTTTTGTTCAGAAGTCTTTAAAAAAAGACCTCCATCCGAGTTAATTTAAGATAAATCAGATTCAGTACAGCAGCTGTACAGTCTTAGGTCCAGCTTCTGATACCTTTTACTTGCACTAACACTTTACACTGCAAATAGCCTTCTTGAAATCAGTGGGACTAGTCATGGCATAAGGTGCTATTTGAAGTGAATAAAGGTAGTGGAGGCTGGCCCTTACATTTCAGCAATGGGTGCCTTAGAAGGCCCTCAAATGGATAGAGGAAACTTGCACCAACAAGGCACTTGGTGAACCAAATAAAGATAGTCCCTGGACTTGAGTCTAAAAGGCAGACCCAGAGAAGAGGACTCATTGAAAAGGGGACAGAAGGATAACTAGAGATTGGGTTTGGTTTGTACCTATTGTTTGACTACTTGTGGACTATGCCTCCTCTCTGTATAAAACATAAAATACCTTGGTGCCCTCTCTGAAAGAGAGTATTCACCAGGTTTTCTCAAAGGTCTGGAAGCCTCCTCCTCATAAGCTGTGGTTGAAAAAGATGCCATGCATTATAGCTGTAATGTTCAGGACAACAATGTTGTATACTGAGTGGAGCATGGCCTAGATACTATCACTTCTGGGGATCTATTCCTCGCTTTGCCATTGTTCACCATTTGACTTTGGGCAAGTCACTTAACCCCAGATTTAAAGATATTTAGATGCCGAACTCTATGGAAATTCCATGACAAATCTGGCCTTTAACCACTCGGGTCCTCTGTTTTACGCTCCGTAAAATGGTTAAGTGATGAAGACTTTGGATGAGAGGTGCTTTGTTAATCATGTTCTGGTTAATCAAGGTACCATAAGTATCCGATCGTACTGGAAGACCTTTTTCCGTGCATTTTTGGAATGTGCTGTATATTTCTTTCTTTTAGTTGCTTTTCTTCAAAGTGAGAGAACTTTCCTTTCTCATCTAAACCATCGCCTGCACAAACAATGGGTAATAATGATAAACCAGTTCTGGTTTGTGAAAAAGTAGAGAGCTAAGTTCCAAGTCCCCACTGCTGCTGTGTTAATATTTGAGGGGTATTATCTAAGAGATGAGCATAATGGATTCTGTGTGACTGCCTCGCATCAGGTGTTTATGGTGTGCTAATCTGCCATTTAGTCCTAATGGCAGCACTGAATATTTCAGGTGATACAGGGTAAACTGGACCCATAGAGGTATAAGCCTTTTTTCTTCCCCCAAACTTGAAAACAGTCCATGGTGTTAGGCTGATAACAGCTTTGAAGTTGGCCTCATTGTGTATAGACATTCTACTTTTATTTCATGTCTTAAGAACAAAAAAACCCTCAGCATTTACTTTTATTGTCTGCTATGGCTTTTTCCCATACATTAAAAAGAAATTGCAACTTTCCATGTCTCTTCATTTTGGAGCCATTTTTAGCTCTCCTATATCCATGGATTCTCTTACATAGATAAGTAAGTTTACAACAGATACAAATTTCATTACTGTATGGTAATTGCATTTGTTTTGCTCCGCTTTGATGGTAAATGTAAAGTACCCTCAGGCTATTTCATCCAACATATTATACAAATGTTGGTTATGGTTCCTGTTATCAAAAGTCAGTAGGCTACACTCAGACTCATCTGGAGTAACTGTGCACATGAGGCACTTTAAAAGGCTCTTTAGGGCTTTTGGTCACTTATTTCTGAGTGATGCATTATGCCCTATTCCATTGATCATTACCTCCTCTGTGTTGATCATCCTCACAGATTCTGTAAACTTCTGAAACAATCTTGATTACCATATGGGTGAAAACAACTGCGAGTATTTTTTTTCTGACTTGTTCATTTAACAATAACGTTGCCTATCCAATTAAAACCAGGACCAATGTTGCTCTCTTGCAATTTTAGCATGAGTCTCATGATATGTGGTATTTTTCTTAACATGACTCACTCCAGGAGCTGAAGTTCTATTTCATGAGAATCTCAACTTATTTTTCTTCTATCTTCTAAATAAAAGTTTGAGGCCCTCTTGGTTATGGTGAAAAGCTCAAAAATGTGAAAGGCACATTAAAAAAAAATCCCAAAAGTCCATTTTAAAAAAAATCTTGTTTTTTTAATATAGTTTCATAATTTTGGGGTGGCCCAACTCATGATTTTGGAATGTTTTGGGCTTGCCAATATGGCAGAAAGGAGACCTCTCATTTTGGTTAAAGAGCAGCACTAGAGATGGTTGGATCTGGTTCCACTGACAGTATGTCAAAGAGAGCCATAGAATCTCTATGGATAGAAATTCCATGCTTTAATAAGAGGATAGCAGGAGGAATATACCACTAGCTCAGATACTGATGGTGACTGTGGAAATACTCAGGGATATTAGAGAGGCTACAAAAAGAGACAACTCAATAATAATGGGGGCTTTACGCTATCCCCATATTGACTGACTGGGGACAGTACATCCCATACTGAGGTGACGAGAGAGAATTCCTGGACACCATAAATGACTGCTGCTTGGAGCAGTTAGGCCTGGAATCCACGAGGGGAGGGACAATTCTTCATTTAGTCCTACAGGATCTGCTCCAAGAAGTGAGCATACTGAACTACTCAATAATAGCGACCATAATGTAATTAAATTTAACACATGGGGCGGGGGGGAGGATAGTAGCATTTAACTTCAAAAAGGGGAACTACACAAAAATGAGGATAGAAATTAAAAGGAACAGTTACAAGGGTAAAGTGTCTGCAAGTTGCATAGAAACTTTTTAAAAAACCCTATAGCAGACTCCAAACTATATATAACCTAACCAAACAACAAGAGTATTGAAAAAATGCTACCTTAGCTAGAGGCACCGACTTTCTGTATTCCTGGGGGGGGGTGCTTGGCCCTGCCCCCACTCCACCCCTTCCTCCAAGCCCCCACCCCTGCACCGCCTCTTCCTATCCGTGCTCCTCTCCTTTCCTCTCCGCCCAGCACCTCCTGCACTCTGCTGAACAGCTGATCGAAGTGGGTGGAGGCAGGGAGAGGAGCTGATTGGTGGGGCTGCTGGGACCAGATGGTATTCTGAAGGAACTCGGATGCGAAATTGCAGAAGTACTGACTGGAATGTGTCCTATTGCTTAATTCAGCCTCTGTACCAGATGACCGAAGGATAGATAATGTAATGCGGATATTAAAAAGGCTCTAGAGGCAATCCTGGGAATTACAGGCCAGTAAACATAACTTCAGGTCCAGGCAAATTGGTTGAAACTATAGTAAAGAACAGCGACACAGATCAGACACATAGATAAACGTGATATACTGGGGAAGAGTCAACATGGTTTTTGTAAAGGAAGATCATGCCTCAGCACCATAGGCAGTGTGTGACTCTTGCATGTGGGGAGGCTGGGTGCGAGCATTAGAAGCCTCCTAGAAGTGTGTGTGTGTGGAGAGGGCGCTGATGCCAAGACCATGGCCTCATTCTGCCCTGAGGCCCCACCCCTGCTCAGCCTCCTCTCTGCCTGCCACTCACATCTCCTCGCCTCCTCCCCCAAGGCCCTCTGCCTATCGCTCACTCCCTAGCTGAGTTTCTCCAGCATCAGCCCTGCACTGGCTGGCCCAGCTGCAGGACTCCTGAACAGCAGAACCACTTTTAAAAGTGGTGGGGCCATATGGCCCCCTGGCCCTCCCCATTCTGGTGGGCAAAGGGGCTGCAGGGGAGGGAGTGGAGAGAGAGGCGGGGGGGGGGACCATGATCTGGGCACTGGTGCCCTCCACCCACTTCTCAGGAGCTTCTGGCAGCAGCGCTCCAAAGGCAGAGGGCTGGCGCACCTCAGGTACGCCACATCCGGCTTTTCTTGCCCTGTTTGGGGAGGCTTAGCCTCCCCAGGCCTCTTATACCCACCGCCCAGGCTCGGCAATCTACTATAATTCTCTGACAAGGTCAACGAACATGGATAAGGGTAATTCGGTGACTATAGTGTACTTGGACTTCTAGAAAGCCTCCGACAAGGTCCCTTGCCAAAGACTCTTAAGCAAAACAGGCAGTCATGGGGATAAGAGGGAAGGGCATGTCATGGATCAGTAACTGGTTAAAAGACAGGAAACAAAGGATAGGAATAAATGGTCAGTTTTCACATTAGAAAGAGGTAAATAGTGGGGTTCTCCAAGGATCTGTACTAGGACCAGTGTAATTCCCCATTCATAAATTATATGGGGGGGAAAAAGGGTAAACAGTGAGGTGGTAGTTAGCAGATGGTACAAAATTGCTCAGGATAGTTAAGTCTAAGGTGATGGCAGAGTTACAAAAGAATCTCACAAAACTGGGTGACTGTGCAACACAATAGCAGATGAAATTCAATGTGGATAAATGCCATGTAATGCACCTTAGAAAACATAATCCCAACTATACATACATACATACAATGATTGGTTCTAAATTAGCTGTTACCAGTCAAGAAAGAGATCTTGGAGTTTACAAAATGTGTAAAAAATGTAAATTTAAAAAATGTACAGAAAAATCTTAACTTTAAATGAACAAAAAAGTACTGTATTTTTTTACATTGTGGATAATTCTCAGAAAACATCTGCTGAATGTGCAGCAGCAGTCAAAAAGATAACAAAATGTTATCATTAGGAAAGAGATAGATAAGAAGACAGAAAATGTCATCATGCCCCTATATAAATTCATGGCACACCCACACCTTGAATACTGAGTGCAGTTCTGGTCGCCGCGTCTCAAAAAAGATATATTGGGACTGGACAAAGTACAGAGAAGGGCAACAAAAATTATGAGGGGGTATGGAACAGCTTCCATATGAGGAAAAATTAAAAAATGTGGGACTCTTCATCTTAGAAAAGAGTTGACTAAGGAGGCATAAAGTAGAGGTCTATAAAATCATGAGTGGTGCAGAAAAAGTGACTCAGTAAGTGTTATTTGCCCCTTCACATAACACAAGAAGCAGGGGTCACCCAATGGAATTAGTAGTCAGCAGATTTAAAATAAACAAAATGAAGTACTACTTCTTCACCCAACACACCATCAGCCTGTGCCATTCATTGCTAGGGGATGTTGTGAAGGTCAAAATTATTAGAAAAGAATTAGTTAAGTTCATGGAGAATAGGTCCATCAATGACTATTGGCATAGATCATCAGGGATGGGAGTCCGTGTTCTGATTGTCCCTAAACCTCTGACTGCCAGAAGCTGGGAGTGGATGACAGGTGGACTTGATCACTTCTCAAGGTCCCTTCCAACCCTACATTTCTATGATTCTATGACATGGGATGGGTCACTTGATGATAATTACTTTGTTCTATTCATTCTCTGAAGCATCTGGCATTGGCTGCTGTCAGAAGACAGGTTACTGGCCTGGATGGACCATTGGTCTCACCTAGAAAGGCCATGCTTATGTTCTTATGTCCTGGGAAGCAGTGACTTTGCAAAAGATTTGGGGATTGTGTTGGATAATCAGCTGAAAATGAGCTCCCAATGTGACACTGTGATCAAAACAGCTAATGGGATCCTGGGATAGATAGGTATTTTACCTCTGTATTTGGCATTGTTGTGACCACTGCTGGAAAACTGTGTCCAATTCTGGTGCCTAGAATTCAAGGATGTTGATAAATCAGAGAAGAGCTACACAAATGATTAAAGGATTAGAAAACATGCTTATTGTGATAATCTCAAAGAGCTCAATCTTTTTATCATAACAGAGAAGATTACGGGGTGACTTGATTACAGACCATCGGTATCTACATGGGGAACAAATATTTAATAGTGGGCTCTTCAAGTTATCAGAGAAAAAGTATAATACAATCCAATGGCTGAAAGTTGAAGCTAGATAAACAGACTGGAATTAAGGCTTATTTTTTTAACAGAGAGGGTAATTAACCATTGGAACAATTTTCCAAGGGTTGTGGTGGAGTCTCCATCACTGAACATTTTAAAATCAAGATTGGATGTTTTTCTAAAAAATATACTCTAGGAATTATTTTGGAAGTTCAATGGCCTATGTTCTACATGAGGTCAGACTAAATGATCACAATGGTTCCTTCTGGCCTTGGAATCTATGGTTAGTTTCTGTTACAGTCCTTGGGGAGGTGGGATTAAGGGTTGGACACCTGGAGGATTTTTGTGAGGAGCAGGTGTACATTTTTCATAAAAATTCATTTTAAATAGTCTATAAGGAAAACCTAAACAAGGCGTCTTGTTAAGCACAGTTTGATTCTTTGCCCAGTATGGATATAATTGAAAATATATACACACATATAATATGAATTTACTTTCCAGAAGAGACATTTCTGCAAATATTTGAAGTGCATGAACACCAAGGATAGTGAGGAAGAGGTAGAACAGGAGGAAAGCGAGCAATGGAAAGTTTAAGATGTGCTAATGGTGAGATGTGGTAAACTGTGGAAAGTCTGCAAAGAGAAGTGGTGGAATCTGGCTTTATCTGAGGGATTTATAGCTAAACTGGAATAAAACCCTTTGTATAGACATTGTAGGGAACAATTTGACAGCAGAGGTGGGGAGAGAAACACCATCACACAGGTCTTTTTCCATTTCTAATTTGCGTAACTCTATTTAATTTAATTTTCTGAGTGTTTTCCATGTATTCACTAATACCTTCTAATCCCTACACAATTGAAATATCCATGCCAGGCTTGTTAACGTCCTAAATTAAATCTGATTGTAAAATATGGCTGCAAATGTCACTCTGTGCGTAGGGTGCATCCAATCTAAAGGGCAGCAGTGTTTGGAAGTGCCAACGTTCCTTCTGGTGCAATGTGTAGCGCTTCATTTAAAAAAAAATCAAACCGTTTGCGTTCTAATGCAAGCAAACTCTGCAGCTGAGCCCAGCAATGATTAGGTTAATAATGGCCTCCTCACTCCATTCCCCTCGCTCATCCTAACATAACCACCAGACATTCTTCTTGTGGGTTTTAGTATGTCCCTTGAATGCCAACAGATGTTTTAATGCATATACCAATAAGTATTGCATACATCAAAACCACTTTTTATTAGTACTACTTGCCAGTACAAAGTTTACTACCAAGCTAGTAAATATTTTGTCTCTGACCACACTAAGGCTGAACCTGGCTTTTTCTTTTACCACTTCAGGTGTGTGGTCTCTTCTTACACGTTCATAGAAAGAAGGGGTATTACCCCTCTGGGGGAAATGTCTGCACTGCAGCTGGGAGGTGATTCCCAGCTCAGATGCACGCTAGCTCAAACTTTTTTAGCAGAGCTAAAAGTAGCAGTGTGGATGTTGCTCAAATCTAAGACCAACTGATCCCCCTGGGTCAGAGTGTGGGTGCTTACCCTGCACGGCCACAACGTCCAGGCTGCTATTTTTACCATCCTAGCTTGAGGGGAGCTAGTGCAAGTCTGTTTACTGTGGGAATCATACCTCCCAGTTGCAGTGTAGACATACCCTGACTAGAGTAGCATCTTTGTCTTCTAGGTAGACCGTGCAGTCTAGACAGAGACCACCAACTCCCTTCACTGTCTGTTGGTCACCAAAGAGCTACCAGATGGTAACATGTCTATCTCAGGTACTAACATGGCCCCTATCTCCATTGTATCTGAGCTCTTCACAATGTATTTTTTTCCTGATAGCCTCCCTGTGAAGCAGGGAGGTACCATTATCCTGATTTTACAGATGGGCAATTAAAACCAGTGTCACCCTCAGCCGTATGCATGTTAGACACACACACACACAGTGTAGACCTTCTGGCAGGGCAGAGGTAGAGACCAGCCATTTCTGCTTCTTCTGGGAAAGCTCTGTGGCTGCAGGAGAGCTCAGGAGTGGAGCATGATACTTCACTGGGGCAGGCTAGACTAGAAAGTAGAGGCTGAGCATGGTGTGGATTGGGCAGCTGCAGGGATGGTTCTGTAGGGATTGGAGGTGGTGGGATCTTCCCTGCTCCTCCCGTACAGGAGGCTTCATGGCCGCCACTCTGCTCTCAGTGGATGACTCCATTTGTTCTCCTTGTTCCATGCAGGAGTTTTGTTAGAGAAGAAACTTTGGGCTGGAATCCACAGAGGTGCTGTGCACTGTGCATATCACATGAAAAATTTCTCTGAGTGCCTCTGTGAGGCACAGAGAGATTAAGTGGCTTGGCCAGGGTCACATAGGAAGTCTGTGGTGGAGCTAGGATTTCAGTCCTCCATATTTTGTACGGATGTGACCATTGCTGGAATATTGTATCCATTTCTGGTGTCCACAGTTCAAGAAGGATGCTGATAAGTTAGAGAAGGTTCGGAGAAGAGCCATGAGAATGATTCAAGGATTAGAAAACATGACTTCTAGTGATGGACTCAAAGAGCTCAAATTAGCTTAACAGAAAAGATTTGGGGTGACTTGGTTACAGTCTATAAGTACCTACATGGAGAACAATATTTAATAATAGGATCTTCAATCTATCAGTGAACAGTATAACACTAGCCAATGGCTAGAAGTTGAGGTTAAACAAAATCAGACTGGAATGAAGCATATATTTTTTTTGAGGGTTATTAACCATTAGAACATTTCCCAAGAGTCATGGTAGATTCCTATTACTGACCAATTTTAAATCAAGATTGAATGTTTTTCTAAAACATCTCCTGGGATGAATTCTCTGCTCTGCCACAAACTTCCTGTGTGACCTTGGGAAGTCACCTTGGGAAGTCACTTAGGCCCGGCTCCTCAAAGATATGTAGGTGCCAACTCCCACTGAAACCAATGAGAGTTGGACACCTAAATACATCTGAGGATCTGGGCCTTAGTGTCTCTCTGCTTCAGTTCCCCATCTGTAAAATGGGTATAGTAGTACTTCCCTACCTCAATGGGGTGTTGTGAGGCTACATACATTAAAAGATTGAGGTGCTCCGATACTGTAGTACTGGGGGTCATAGAAGTACCTTACATATATTGTTGTCAATAGGGCAGAAAGCGCTCAGCTGTTAGGCATATCACAGGATCAGGCCCCTGGGGAGAGACGCATTTTTGTCATAATTACAGCGTAACTAAATTTCTGTGATCAGCATCCAGAAGTTTCCGTTATCTTCCGTTTTTTTAATTGGTATTTATTTTATTATTCTGTGTAAGAATGAAAGCCCTAGATAAATTAGACATTTTAGAAAGATTTTGAGGTGACTCAGGACTGATAGAGAGAAAGTAAATCAAGTCAACAGTATCGTCTGCTCTGTGGAAGTGGAGGCTGGGGATGTGTTCTGCTCTTTTCAGTTAACAGATGCAGGAGAGGAGTCTGGAAAGGTCAGAGATAAATGCAGCACTCATTTTGTACTGCATATTCACAAGGGCGGCACTTGAGAGACCAAAAATATACCTTTTACTGTCGGGCAGAATGCTGCAGAGATGGAAATGACAGAATAATTATGGGCAGGTCTGAGAGAGTAGCACTCGAAGGGTGGAACCCAAAATAATAAAATCGCAACCAACTCTTCTCCCTCCCCCTCCCACACCCTCGGTTCTGTCTGAGGAAGTAAATCTAGGCCATCAGAGCAGAGCTATAGCAGCAGCATATTATCTTGAGAAATCACTCCCAGAAGGGAGCAGAAGGTTCACGAGGAGAGTGCCAAAAGAGGAGAAATCGCAGCACTGTCATTGGATCCGGCTGCGGTTGGAAGGCAGCCAAGTCTCCAGCACCTCTGACATCCTTGTGCATAATCAGAAATTCCTTTCAATTATGTGGGAAAAGTATCTTCACATTGTCAGCCCAAATGCCCCCCTGAAGAAATAGCCTGCCACAGAGCCCTCTGAAGAAGGTCATGACAGAATAGTATCCATTCACTACAGCTTAGGGAGAATGAGGGAAGCGAGGGGCGGTGCGGGGAGGAGATTTACTATGCATTTTTATAATACTCTGTTCTTCTTCTAGCACATTTAATCTGGGGATCTCTAAGTGCTCAATTGACTAAGGCTCATATCACTGCTGGGAGACAGGCAGAGACCATTATCCCTGTGTTATAGATGGGTAAATAGAGGCACAGGGAAGTTAAGTGAATTGCCCAAGGTCATCCAGGAAAGTGCTGAGAATAGGACCCCTGAGTCCTGATTCCCAGTGCCTTACACGGAGCATTAGAGGCAACAGGCACTCAAGGGGTGGGATAAAGGAGAACAGTTACCTGACTCTTCCTCTTTGAAAAGCTGCTGGTTTTGCTGTCTGCTCTGCAGTCAAACTGGATGCACAAAGATGCTCTGTGTGGAAGCTAACCGAGTGCTGTGTATGAGGCTTATCAAACCTTTGTTTAGATTGTAAACAATAGAACTGATTGAACATGAATTTCTTTCCCACGGAAAACTTTGACTTTTTGTTCGGAGAAAAAAAAATCCCCCCTCCTCCCCCCCCCCCCCATCTGAAAGGGAACAAAAATCCATAGCAAGCAGATACTTTTCCAGCAAAATTACATTCAGTCAAAACCCTGTGGGTTTTTTTTTGGTTTTTGTTTTGGTTTTTTTTGGTCAGAATTTCTTTCACAAATTGTTTGACCCTAGAAACCATCAACCATGTCCCCTCTGCCAGACCTTGCCCCCTCCCCCAGCTCTGCTTCCATCCGGAGGAAGAAGTGGCAGGAGTAGCTAAACCCCAGCAGGAAGCCAGGTGCGCTACCAAGAACTGAGACACATGTGACACTCCCTCCTCCAGTAGAGCAAAGAACTGCACCGCTTAGAGTGCTACTGTCAAGTGACCCTGTCCCACCTGAACTGAGACATGCCTTTTCCCCAGTGAAACTGATCCCCCCCCACACCCCAGACTCTCAGCTGGCTTCAGGAGCTAGTCTCTGATTCAAGGTATCGGCTGGCTTCTGTCCCTCTGCCAGAGAATCCTGCTGGTGGAACCTCCCAGCATTTGCCACCACTGGATGAGTCTAAGAAAGAGGCTTCAGCCATGCTGGACTGCAGAGCCAAGAGAGGTACTTCCATCCCCGTACCCAGGGATCTGCAGTGGCAGGTGTTTCTCAACACACACAAGCATGTGCACGCGCACACACATGTTCATGTAAGGAGAGCACAGGGATCCCTGCTGCATTTCTTTACTGGGGGGTGGGGATGGGTGAGGCATACACAGGCAGCTGTGGTGAAGCAGATGGGCTGGGGAACGGAATAGAGGAGGGTGATGGCTTGGGGTTGAAAGATGACTTTAAAAAATGGCTATCACAACTACAGCCCTTTTGCCTGGTTCATCAGTCTACGTAGAGTGTAAGTAGAGCTGGGCAGGAGCCAGATTACCCGCTTCATGGGCAGTTCTGTGGTTTTGAATTAACAAATTGAAATTTCCCATGAAAAGAAATTAAAAAAAAAAGGCTTGGTCAATCAAAACATTCCATTTTGATAAAACCAAAGCACTTCATTCCAATTTCGACCTTTTTAACAACAAAAAAAAGTTGATTGTTTTGAAAAGCTATTTCGAAACCCAAAACAGAAATATTTCATTCCAAAAATATGCAGATGGGGTGTGTCGACATAATCAAAACACCCTGCCGCCCCCAACAAAACTTATTCAAAACTGACACCACCTTCTAAGCATGTCAATTTAAATGCAAGTAGCATTTTCCATTGAAACACCATTTCCACAATTTCCAGTGAGCGCTAGTTGTAAACTGGCCAGAGCAGGGATGGTGATTGGGCAGTGCCTACAGAAGTATTTATGATGGTTAGACAGCTGGTGTGCTGTGACTGCTGCTTTTCATGCTGAGCAGTTTTTTGTTTCATTGCTTTGTGCTCCTTTTGTTTGTCTGTCTCTACCTGTTGTCTTTGATACATCGATTGCAAGCTCCTTAGTCCAGGGACTGTCTTTTCATTATGGATTTGAATAGGTCCGAGCACAAACTTATGGTAGGGTCCTTAGGCACTACTGTCATGCAAATATTAATAGCAACATTGCATTGTGGATGCTTCCATGTTACACATAACTAACAATAGTGATGACAAGAAAAAGAGCAAATACGGTAGATGCCATTTATTAGCATCTTCTCAGTTCCTTGCAAATGTTGCTCTTATCTGAAGCTTGCCAATAAGCAGAAAGCAGGTTTCCAGACCTGCAGCTGGGGGAGGAAGCACAGGGACATACCTGCTCTGGCTGCAGTGCCACAAACCTACCTGTGGAGCTGCAGCCAAGGCAGAAAGCACTGGGATATGAAAAGAACCTCTCCCTGAAGCCCACAAACCTTCCTGTGGCTGTCGGGGGCAGGTTGCAGGAAGGGCGGCTTGCAGGGCTTCAGCCAGAGAAGGAGGTGCTGGGATATGCCAAGAGCAGAAAGGTATTGTGCAGCTCCATGGACCTGCAGCACCCTTGCTTCCTGTGGAAAGCCCCAACATCTGGCCCTGTCCCCACTGCTCCCCTTCCTGTAGCCTTCCATCTCGTCTGCAGGCAGGTTTGTGGGGCTTTTGCCAATTGTCAATAAGTGGCATGCCTGTTGCGAATATCCGAATCCTATTAACATTAAAGGATGGGATTGGTTCCTAGCAAAAATGTTGCTATTAGCTGGAGGTTGTTAATATTAAGTGGCACCCAGTGTAGTGCAACATTGGCATTGGCCAAAGTATCAGAAGCACCTAAGTGGGTTAAGAGCCTATATCGCTCTTGAAAATGGAATGTGTGCTCCAATGTCTCTAAGGGTCTGTCTACACTGCAGATGGAGGTAGGCTTTAATCTAGTTAGCATGGCTAAAAGTAGAGGTGAGGACAGGGCAGCAGGACCCCAGCATAGGCTAGGAATTCAAGTACATACCCAGGGTTCTGGGCAGGCTGGTACAGCCCACACTGCCGCTGGGTATTCACTGCTATTTTTAGCTGCACTAGCTAGCTCGGGTATGTCTGCTGGAGCTGCAGTCACATTCCCACTGCAGTGTAGATCTACTCAAAGGCATCTTTGAAATCTTGACCCAAAGAATGGAATGCAATCAAGCCATGTATATCTTTGTCGGTGGTCCTTCACTATTCTTCAGCTAAAAGAGCTCATCCCAATCAGCGCTTAAGTGGCGCCATGGTTGGCAATTTTCATCCAAGAGGCCGAGGATGGAATACATAGAGAGAGAAAAGGAATTTAGATGGTTCTATGACTGCTGTGCCCAAAACATGGGATTGAGGTATGTTGGTGGTGCAGCAAGTTGGCTGTTCTTTTCCCATTCCCTGGCTAAATTGAGACTTCTTCAGGGCTGTCGCTCTGGAATCTTTCACCAGAGAGATCCTCATTTAAAATAAATATATGGGAGGCTAGCCACATGCGGGAATGACTGGAATGCCAATATAGTACACAGCTAATAAAGGTACTATAGTGTAAATTGATAGTGCACTGGGTCCTGGTTTCACTTGGCTGTTTTCCATGAAAAACAGAAGTGACATTGAGTAACAGTGAATTGAAAATCACTTTAAAAAGAGGAAGAGTGTAAACCCTGAAAATACACTCTGTGAAGGTGTGAACTATGTTTATAAGCTGTCAATTAGATCTTTAAATGATTAACCCAAGGAAAGTATCTTGTTCCGTGAAGTGTTAGTTTTGTTCTGGCAAGGAATAGACTTGGAGCAAGCTGCTCCCTAGAAATTCAAATGCTGATGTCTTACATGAACTAACGTTGACCCAGCAGGGCCACATTGACCCAGGAGAACTCTGGGCATTACTAAGATCAGTTCACATGCACTCGGGTTGGAGTTCACAAAGAAACAGCTATTGCTTTGGAGTAAGTGACTGGAGTGGCTGCCATATTGGTCCATTTATTTCTAATGGAACAAATCTGTGGGCAACAAGAACTTCATGGCTGTTACAATACTGCAAAATACGGTGACTCGGAACTCACACAGTCAGTGGGGATAGTGATTGGATCCTCCTGATCCAAAAGCAAAAGTGCACATCATTTGAGCTAAGGGGAATCTGTGCTGCTAGCAGCTAATAGAAAGCCTCTGACACACCACTGGGCAGATCTGATTCCATCCAGTAGAGGGAAGTAGTGCATTTACACACTAGACTTCTGAGATGTTTTGGGGAGCCAGATGGGGGACTGGGGAAAGCATGTGGAATTTTATGTAGTTGGATGCCCAACCAATTCATTGATAAACTGGGAATCGTGGTGAGATTTAGCTGTGCTGAGGAGGAGGAGGGTGGAATGTGGTCCCGAATTCTACTTCTGTTAACCAGTTACCTGGGAACGAATCACCTCAGCCTGAAGAAAATGGAGCATTAAATGGATACTAAATGGAGTCAGTGCTCAAGTTCTCAGATTTTTTCATCAGATCTTAATAGAGAGACGAGCCTATCAGGGTCAAATAGATAGGAGAGAGCTAAATTGTAGAAGTCCTGGAAGGTGAGAGCTTCCCTCCTGAAGAGTTCCCTGAGGCTCTGTTCTCACTTATCTATTATACAACATTTCATAAGGACTGTGAGACCCCCCCCCATTAGGACTGATTCAAAACACAGAATCTGAATGTTTCTTAATGGAGGAGGGTTGAAATCTGGTTCCCCAAATCTAAATTTCCTGGGCTTTGTTTAATCCCATATCTAGTTTTGATGCTATATGAAATTCACCAGGATTAACAATAGAAGGAGCAGTAGGGTACACCAAGTGCCGGATAGCCATGGGCATTTTAACCACAGTGGTGTGCAGACTGGCTTTCAGCAGGGTTAGGAGACATGGTGCTTAAAATGCCACCCACCACTTGATCCTTGTGTAGAAAGAGGCACTGTGAGGCAATGTAGACCTGGGTTCTATTCCTGGCTCTGCCACTGGGCAGCCATAAGACCTTGGTCGTATCACACCACTTCTGTTTTCCTTCCCACTCTTTGGCTATCTACATGTAGAATGAGAGGTGAGATTCCCAGCCCGCATAGACATACTCCCGCTAGCTCTCACCGATCTAGTGCGTAGAAAATAGAAGTGTGTCCATGATAGCATGGACCACAGTGAGCGATGGCGCATGCTAACCACCCTCAAACATACCCATAGGGTTCACATTGGTTTTTATTCAGATATGATGGACTTCACGTATGATGAGAAAATACAAAGACTAGGATTGTTTAGCTTGGAAAGGAGGATAATTATGGAGGGCTTAATTGACCTATTTAAGATGATGACTAGTATAAGAAAAGCAGATCGCCCTTCCTCCTTACACTGTGTCATAATATGAGAACAAGGGGTCATGTGTTAAAATAAATGGTAGGAGTATTTACCTTTGTTTTAAATTTACTGTCTTCTAGTAGGCAGGCTGCCTGCAGAATTCACTGCTGGAGAGAGTCAGTGGATTTAAAAATGGCCTGGAGACTTAAACGTTTGCTGTTACGCATGCTGCCCTGAAGGCCCTGAGCCGTTTGACTCCAAGAGGATCTGGCAGCCATACTGCCAGCGCTTAAGAGGTTGCGACTTGAAGGCCAACATGCTGCTCCATAGCACCCCTGCTGCTCAGTGAAGAAGCTGCATGTTCCCTTCCACCAGCTAGCAATGGCAGCAGACACACCAGCCTCCCAGCCATGCCTCCAAACAGATCCTCAACTGCTCTTGGGTGTTCAATGGAGGGTTGGCTTGGAATCCTGTCCATTTGTTCTGAAGGGACATGGAAGTAGGAGAGAAAAGGCTCCCTACCTTCCATTTTTTCTCTGTTGCCCTGGTTCAATATAGGGCAGCATTTTGCCCTGACACAGGAGTAATCACAACCAGTCTTTAGGCAAAAGTGGCTGCAGGCACTTAAGGAGGAACTGTCTCCCCATGTTCAGCATGGCACAAATGGACAGGTGAGAGTGGGGTGTTTTGATTTCCTTTGTTGCATCAGCCATTGCTTGGCATGGGGTGCAAGTCTAGATGAACCAATGGTCTAATCAGGTGTTTCGTATCCTGCGTTCCTCACCATTGTGAGCTTCATGACTGAGCTCCCTGTTAGCTCGCAGTAATGTCTCGTCATTGCTACCATACGTTAAAGTGATTGGTAACTACACAAAGGAAAAATCAGCACTGTGTTTTGCCGTCCAAGTTTCTCCAGCCTATATTATCTGTGAGTCACAGTGCTGAGGCAAAATAGAAGTAATTGGATGGAGAGAACATCAGGACATAGTAATTGTTTTCCTCTGAGGTGAGGAAAGAAGCTGCAAAATATGTGCACTGTGAAATCTAGTCAGACATGTTAAACAAGCATGATAAACTTGTGGCATGCAGGGAGAGTTGGGATAATTTACTGTTCTAATCATGGGGATGCATCCTCAAAGAAGACATTTATCTTTAAGCTACATTCTAATTCAAATCAGTTCACCACAAAAGTTGGATTAGTGCTACCAGTCACAAAAACCAGTCATTATTTTACAGACTAAAAGAGCATTTTGGGGGTGAAACAGCAGGGTTTTTTCCACTTGTGAACATGAACATTTATCTTAAACTCAATGAAAGAAATAAAGGCCAGAAGGGAGTAGTAGATCATCTAGTCTGACCTCCTGTACATTACAGGCAATCAGATTTCACCCAGTTATTCCTGTGCTGAGCCAGATAACTTGGGTTAGACTAAAGCAGGGGTCTCAAACTCCATTTACCTTAGGGCCAGTGCCAGTCCTCCAATCCTCCCAGTGGGCCAATGTCACTCATTCCGCCCAGAACCCACCCCCAAAAAAAACCTCTGCCCCCCATCTGCCTAAGGCTCTGGGGTGGAGGAGGAGGTCTGAGGTAGGGGATTGGGGTGCAGGCTCTGGGAGGGAGTTTGGAGGTGGGAGGGGGTACTTGGGAAGGGGGTGGGGGCGCAGGCTCTGGGAGGGGGTCAGGGGTGTGGCGCTTACCTGGGGCTCCAAGGCAGGGCGGGCTGGGGGGGCCTCCGCGCGCTTCTGCCCCAGGCACCACCCCCGCAGCATCCCATTGGCCACAGGGGTGCTTGGGGCGAGGGAAGCGCACAGAGGCACAGTCCCGCCCTGCCCCTGGGCCACAGGGAGGGGCCGGCAGCCACTGGAGTGAGCAGGCAGATGCCACTCAGCTCTGCTGCGCTGCCGGGGCCCCTGAGGGGGGAACGCCGGGGGGTGGCAGGTGGGGCCAAGCGAGAGACCCAGCCCTTAAACTGCTGGACCCCGTGAGCCACATTGGGGAGGCTCACGGGCTGCAGATGGCCTGTGGGCCGGGAGTTTGAGACCCCTGGACTAAAGCATTAGTCCTCTAGGAGACTAAACAAGCATAAAACAAGAATAACCCAGAAGCAAATGAAGCCCTACACGTTTTATATGCGGAGATGGCAAACAAAATGTATAAAGTACCTTTAAAAAAATTTAAAAACTGGGCATTATTTAAAGCGCACATTCTCCTAAAGCTCTGCCTGATTTGCTTCCATTTGCCTTTTTCTTGTGTTTTTTACCTCATTGTATTTTCTATGACTGCTTTCCACTCGTACTCTTGTTAAAGAAACCATGCTTGTGATCCTAGAGCCCTTACAACACTTATTCCATCCGTTTGGCTGTCCTGCCACACTCCCTCCTCCTTGGAACAGTATGTAGTTTGTACAGAAAGGATCATTCCTTTAAATTCAATTGGCCATTCCTCTCAGCCTGAAACTTACCAGAATGTCTCATGGCAACATCAAAATATGTTAACTGCTAGAAATGTGGAATGCCTGGTTGTTTTTTATTTTTTTTATTTCATGTCATGCCATAATTTTCAGTTTATCATGATTAATAATTATTTTGTATAGTTATAATCTGCTGCCTGGAGGCCCTACCCAAGACTGGGACTACATTGTGTAAGGTGCTGTACATACACATCATCAGAGACAGTTCCTATCCTAAAGAGTTTATAATCTAAATAGACAAGACAGATCAAAGAGTTTGAGGGGAAACAGAAGTGCAGAGGTGAGGTGATTTGCCCAAGATGACTCAGCAAGTCCATGGCAGAACAAGGAATAGAATCACTGACACCTGAGGCTAGGAGCCTGCCTGCAGGATTTTTGTATATGAATAATCCATCAGCCATCCAGATGGGTTCTCATAACAGAGAATCATTTGGCTGCTAGCTGACAAAGAACTTAGATCAATTTGGGAAGAAAGGTGTGACACCAAGTTACTACTGTGAAAGCACATAGTTTGTTACAATAAATAATTGTGCTAATTTGGAATTCATGCCTCTCGATCAGAATACTAGTCCCTACCTATACGGAATGAACTTAGGCTGTGTGCATTTTGAAAAGCAATGGGAAAACGGGTCAGCCATAACTGCTGTGTGTTCTAAATCACCAATGTCGTACTGCACAGGTGTGAATTTATTCCGCTCTCCAGAGGTTTTCCTCTTTGTGTCATTCATTAGATTTTTGGATCGTGGTACCTTTGTCTTTAAATCCTTGGAAAGAGCTCTGTGTGCTCCTTTGTTGGCACATTTTTGCTTCCCTCTTGAAGCAAATCCCTGAGACTCAAAGAATTACTCATTTTGATCACTTCCATAAAGCTGGTTTCTGGCAGCAATTAGGCCTAACACAGAGACTTACTTTTTCACACTGACAAGTAAGAACATTTGCCACAACTGAATTTATTCTATGGACTGTGTTCCATATCTATCTCTACAAACGCAAGTAGCAGTAACATGGAATCCAAGTCCCTTAACTCACTTAAGGAGTCTAAAAACTGCTGCTTCTGGGAATAAAGATAGATGTTATCCTCAAGTTTCTATTTACTCTGAAGACCTGTGTGTCTACATTTCCAAATGGTAATTGTGGGACAGGGTCCCAAACTCTCAGTGATTTAAGGGCTCAATGTTGAGCTCTCATTTTTTACCAGTGCAACTCCATTGCCTTTGAAGGAGGGTTCATGCAAAGGGTTTCAGTGGACTTGCACTGGTGTAATGGAGAAAGTTTTGGCTTTTGAATCCAAAGTAACTTCACCAACGTTGGTAATTACTCTGGACTTGCATCTGTGTAATTGAGAGCAGAATCTTCCTCCTATTTTATGTGGTTGTCCTGGAATGCTTATTAGCTAGCAATGGGCAAACCTCAGCAGCTTCTACATGAGTGGAAGTTTCTGGGAGCCTCCATAGGAGTGCCATCAGGTGCCAAAATCCTACGCAAAGATGCAAGAGTTATTTTTGCTGACTTGCATCAGACTAGATAATCATGATGATCCCTTCTGGCCATAAATTCTATGAGTCTGAGTCCTACCAGCTCCAATCCAATAAAAGGGTATAGGTGTCCCTGGTGAACAGTAAACTAGGGACAAAGAAAGAGGGGGTTTTGCAGGGGAAAGCCCCAACAGGGTAGATTG
Source organism: Mauremys mutica (assembly GCF_020497125.1). Lineage (NCBI taxonomy): Eukaryota > Metazoa > Chordata > Testudines > Geoemydidae > Mauremys > Mauremys mutica. The sequence goes on from NC_059077.1 coordinate 11,582,520, forward strand.
GCAGTGGCCCTGGAGGTTTTTCGCCTTCCTCCGAAGCATGGGGCAGGGGTCGCTTGCTTAAGGAGTGGGTGGATCGGCTTATGTGGCCTGCATCTTGCAGGAGGTCAGACTAGATGATCGTAATGGTCCCTTCTGATCTTGAATTCTATGATTCTATGAACAACAGCCAAGCTCAGCGGAAAGCTTAGGCTAAAGTTTAACTTGTATCTTGTTGGGTAAGTGAACTATAAAGCCAAACCCTGGGAAGGGGTAACTTTGGACCATGTCCAGCAGGTGAATGTTTTGGATCAGGGTGAGGGTTGTAGCTGCTTACGGGAGGCAGGTCAGATTTGTGTTGGAGAAGCTTAAGCACCTAAAAGTCTTGGTACTTTTCCTTTGTAACTAGACCCCTCGAGTCTGCGGAACTGGGCTAGAAGTCATACAAAACTGTTCTCATTAGATGGCTGGTACTTCCTGCTTCTGTTCAGGCAACACATCTGACAAAAACAATGTTTTTCATGGCATTTCAGTCTCTGCTGAAAACAGGGGAAAGTTTTTAGTGTTTGGGGGTTTTTTGGTGGAGGGAGGATTGTTTTTGGGGTTTTTTAAGTATGGCCAGTAGGGAAATTAACCAAATGTTTTTTTACTTTCCAGAAAGTTGGGTTTAATTTTCCTTCTCTGGTAGTGGTGGTGAAGGAGAGCACTTTATCAATTCAACATCCTCTGTCCCTAATTAGAACAAGCCACATACGGTAAAAATGCTGAACTCTTAGGGCAGTCAACAAGGGGGGAAAAAGGGGGGAATGGGGGAGGTCGTTCATCAAGACCAGACCAAAATAAGACTGACCTTGTATCTTTCCAGCATCTGATCTGTGTTTCTAATATGTCTCATGGTTTTGTTATGAATAAAATGTATGTTAAGAAATGGTGGGCTACTTTAAGATATGAAAACAAACATGATCTGAAAACCACGTCTTGTCTAGCGATTGGTTTTCATTAATTGTTCCCTTCTTTAAGTTTCCAAGCAAAGGGTGAAAAAATATATATCTGGGCAGCAAGTCAAGATTCCTTTAAAATGTGGGGTATTTTTTAAAATTTATTGCACGTTAACGTAGCAGCGGTAATTACAGCCAGCTTTTTGTATTATTTTTGACATTGAGCCTAAAGTTTAAACTGAGTCCTGTGAAGGATTTGACATCTATAAAGCAGAGTCAAAATGATGGTGTTTTCCTGTAATAGGTTATGAAGTTGGAAGCCCTTTGAGAAGCACCATTTCTTAGCTGGGTTTCTGTTCAACTAGATCAAGTCATTCAAAACTCAGACCACAAGAAAACACTGTTTCTCTGGAGTTAAGGCAGGGACCTGGGAAAGAGGACAGCTGGGTGTATTTCTGTTTGAGCTTGGGCTAATATTTTCCAAAATGGCCACTGATTTTTTTGAGTGCCATTGTTTCAAATTAGACACCCAAAATCTGTGTGTGTGTGTGTGTGTGTGTGTGTTTTGTGTTTTTTTAATTCGAGCTAAAGCATTAGACCAGGGATTGTCAACCTTTGGCTTCCCGCAGCCCGCATTGGCCTGGAATGGCAAACCGCGGCCAGTGGGAGCTGCGATTGGCCGACCCTGCGGATGCTGCAGGTAAACAAACCACCCCGGCCCGCCAGCAGATTTCCCTGATGGGCCACGTGCCAAAGGTTGCTGATCCCTGCATTAGACAGTTCATCTGTAAAATGGGTACTTTTACATATACTAGTCTAACAATGGGGGGGAAAAGTATTTTTTTCCAATAACTAAAGAATTGATGGAGAAAATTCTAGCAAATACATTATTAGTTGACCAGCTCTAATATTTACCTGCTTCATAGGAATGAGTCCAAGTCCAGTGGTTTAACCACAAAACCATCTTTTATCTCTAAAAACTCCTATTCTATAATTTGATTTTTGAAGTGCAGCACAAACCATATTGAACTTTGTATATTCACTTTTTTTGCTTTTCCCTTTTCTTCCATGTCCATTTTTCCCATGGGGTTTGACTGCTGCTGAGCACATGGACAATATTCAGAGAGATTCATTGCAATGCTCTCTAGCTAAGCAGTGTAAAACGAAAGAGGACTGTTAATGAATGGTTGACCAGGAACTCAAATTGGACAACTAAGTCAACTTGGTTATTAGGGGCCAAAACCCTAATATCCTATAATCTAATCCTGTTTCAAAGTGCACTAGGAAATTTTTAGTGCACAGCAGCAAGGTCCACACAGACCTCAATTTGCCAGGAAAGAAGGGTTTGTATAGACAACCCTTGCTGGTGGTTTCAATCCAGCTCTCCGTGGACAAGGGTCTACTACAAAAACAGCCACTGGGGAAACTAGAATGGTCCAGGGAATTACAGTTCGGATATAGAGCCCTTGTTTTAATGTTAGAGCTGTTAGCAAATGTTGTCACCATTTGGTGGCTGTATGGTGACATACAGTATGTAAAATGATCTTAATGGTCTCAGTCGAGCTCCATGTGGACAAGTTTGCCAGACTATATGTCAAAATCAGTCCCAATTATGATGTTAAATTGTGCCCTGGCTGGCACACTGGGAGCACAGAGGTTGAACTTTGTTTTTTCCTGGAGGTGATCCCATCAGGAATTGGATGGGTGCTGCGTGGGAAGCTCATTCTGCCTCTCTATATAGTTCCTGTAGAAAGAACTTTGGTCTCCTCACCGAGTCTTTTTTTTTTTTAAGTAGATTTCCCAAAATATTAGGATCTCAGATTCCCCACTCCCCATTCTGGCTACTATTAAAGTGGAGCTGTATCCAGCATGGAAGGGACCATGGAAGAGTCCTAGACTTCATTAACTCTCTACTGGGGCCAGACCCAATGTGCAGCACACTCCACCTCTGTTCCCTATAGCCCTCCATACACAAATCCCTGACCCCATGGAACTGGCTTTGCAAGGACAAAGGAGTGGGGGGTAGCTTAGGTGCCTACCACACAGGAAAAGGGAATCTCTGTGATGAAGGAATCCTAGCTGGGAGGAGGAATAGTGGTTTGAGCACTGGCCTGCTAAACCCAGGGAGGTGAATTCAATCCTTGAGGGGGCCACTTAGGGATCTGGGGCAAAAATCAGTACTTGGTCCTGCTAGTGAAGACAGGGGGCTGGACTTGATGACCTTCCAGTCCTAGGAGATATTTATAAAGGGACAGATTGGAGATGTAACTTGTGGTATTTTAGCCTATGCTGCAACACACATGAAACTGACAGGAAAAGTAGCATCAGAATAAAATGTCACACTGAACAAGGCTTGATCTTCAAGCACAGGGCACCAAGGTGAAACTTTTAAATGATGGGCAACTATTAAAAAATAAATAATTCAGGCTATTCAAAAGCTTTTTCATATATTGTAGTCCTGAATGCATTAGATTCCTGCAGGCCAGGGAGTTAAGGGTCGAGGAATCTGTATCCAATCCCCCAGGAAAATGTTCCTCTTCCTAATCATCTATAAAAGATTGTCTTCATTTTAGTAAATTTTTCCATATGAAGTAATTTTAAAGAATAATCAGCTAGTTCAGTGATGATACATGTTTCAGACCAGAACACAAAAGAGATAATAAAAGATCCAGCCAAACCTACTCCACCACATCATTAGTAGGTCCCTTACATCTCTATTTGTTCTCATATTTTTATTGTTTGCTTAAAATTAATTGCTTCTTTTTCCTCAAGAAGTTGTATTACAACTCAGCCACTTCTGAAGACTTTCATGGTGTTTACCAGGTTACTGCTCTCACACTCTGAACACAAGCAATTACTGCCAATTAAAAGAAGATGTTGTGTGTGGACAAGCCCACACAATACAATACTCAATTAGCATCACTTTGCCCAGTTCAGCCCCCCCTCCCCCATATTAATTGTAACGATGAGAATGTGGTTCTGGGTGTGGGGGATTTGGCCTTTAGAGTGGGAGGCAGATGGGTAAGGTGAACAACCTTTAAACTTGCTGAACTTCAGTATGAAACTTGCCAATCCCCTGTCCTTTGGTAAGCTCTGTATTACTAATAATTCCATACACATCACTGGCATTATTGCCATACTGAGAAACTGGAGTGTAGCTCAGGAGACCTCAGTTCTAGCCTCAGCTCCTGCCACTAGCCTGCTGAGTGACCTTGGGCATCTATCTCTGCCTCAGTTCCCCCCTCTGTAAAATGGACTGACCTCTTTTGTAAAGTGCTTTGAGATCTATGGATGAAATGTACTTTAAGAGCTAGGTGGTGGTATTATTTATTATTATTTTATTATATTCATAAGCACTGCAATCAGAAAATGAAACGAAGTTGAAAGCTTAAATACCACCCTGCCATGCTGTGCCTTAGACTTTTGGTCTTAATTTTTGTCAATGAGTAAGAGAAATACCACAATACCTATTGGTCCTTCTTATACAACTTTCCATTCAGTAATTTACCTTACATACATTCTTCCAGATTGGCTCAAATTTTTTAGGTAGCAGTGAGCTCTGTAAAAAAGTCAAGTTTGGACAAAACCATGTGGGAAAGCTTTATTTTTTAACAAATCCAGAACCCAAAAAATGTCTGAGCAGAATTTATGATGCTTTCCTAATAAAACTGGCTCTGGGCTGAGACCAACCATGACAAATTTTAACCCAAAAATAATATCTTTGCTAAAGTTATGATCAGCTGGAAAAGGAGGCTTTACACTGAATGTTTCATTTCAATGCCAGGCAATAGCCATCTGTAAGTCTCTAGCAATAATATTTGTCCTTTGTAATAAATAGCACCTTTCCTTCCAAGATCCCAAAGCACTTTGCAACATTAGCTAATAAACTATCACAACATCTTGTGGGGTAGTTACTTGTAGATATTTTTATTGCCCTGTTTACATGTGAGTAAAACTGAGGGGTGTGTGTGTATTTATAGGCTAAGGGTCACATTTTGAAAAGTGTTCTGTAATTTGGGGGTGTATATTTTTGGGTGCCCAACTTTGGGCACCCAAATTAGTGGACACTTTTATAAATTTGTGTTTAAGTGTCTTCTAGGTAATCAGAGTGAGACAGTAACAGATTTGGGAACAGAACCCAGCAGCTCAAACTCCAGTTTTTCCACTCTAGTCATTAGTCTACACTGCCCCATGCAGGTCTTAGGGTACTAAATGAACACAACATTCAATTTTAAATCAATGGCTCACTTGTATTTCAAAGCTGTAAGTGTGAGATTCATATATGTTCCTTCCAAATTGCACACTCTGAAAATTCATCCTTCATGCTCAAACCTCATTTCATTGCATTTCCCTGTCGTTCCATCTCATGTTTGCTTAGTAATTACAGGACATAACTTTCCAGTTATCCAATCAAACTGCACTAATACAGGCCTGTGTGCACCTCCGTGTGTAAGAACCTTCTCTCTACCCGTTGGGAGCTCATTATTATACGTAATGTTGTATTTTTATTAGTCAGTCCTATGATTTGTGTGGTAAGGGGATTTGCAATATTGTTTCACGTACATCAAAGGCTGCAACGGAGTTTAACAAGAGCCAGCAGGTTACCTACAAGCCCCAGAACACTTGTTATAGGTGTGACTAGCCCAAACCAAACCAGGCGGCGAGTGTTTGCAGAAGTTATTCCAATTCCTTGCAGCAGTTGGCCCAGCAGCGATAAAATGGGAATTCTTTGTTTAAAAAAATCCATTTCTCAAATATCATTTCAGACAAGATTTGAGTCAAGCAGCCCTCCTCTTTCTTGGCTCTGCTTCATTGGGGGAAATGAAGCATGCATGGTGACTTACACAGCCCCAGCAATTTTCATTCATTTCATTCTCTACCTTTTTTAAAATAAAAATTCTTCCAGCTTTTTAGTTTGTCTTCCCAATTACATTCAGAGCAAATGAGCTAAAGGGAAAAAGGTTGGAAAGAACCTTGGGACATCATCTAGTCCAATCCCCTGCTCAAAGCAGGACCAATCCCCAACTATATCATCCCAACCAGGGTTTTGTCAAGCCTGACCTTAAAAACCTCTAAGGGAGGAAATTCCACCACATCCTTAGGTAACCCATTCCAGTGCTTCACCACCCTCCTAGTGAAAAAGTTTTTCCTAATATTCAACCTAAACCTCCCCCACTGCAACTTGAGAGCAATAGTCCTTGTTCTGTCATCTGCTACCACTGAGACCAGTCTAGATCCATCCTCTTTGGAACCCCCTTTCAGGTAGTTGAAAGCAGCTATCAAATCCCCCCTCACTCTTCTCTTCTGCAGACTAAACAATCCCAGTTCCCTCAGCCTCTCCTCATAAATCATGTGCTCCAGCCCCCTAATCATTTTTGTTGCCCTCCGCTGGACTCTTTCCAATTTTTCCACATCCTCCTTGTAGTGTGAGGCCCAAAACTGGACACAGTACTCCAGATGAGGTCTCACTTATGCCGAATAGAGGGGAATGATCCCATCCCTCGATCTGCTGGCAGTTCTCCTAGCCTTCTTGGCAACAAGGGCACACTGTTGGCTCATTTGTCATATCCATTTTGACTAATGCCCAGCTAGAGGCTCTGAAATCCAGAGTTCTAATCCCAGCTCTGCCATTCACTTGCCAGGTGATGTTGGACAAATCTTTCAACTAATCTTTGTCTCAGCTTCCATATCTGCAGACTGTGGCTCATGATATTTCACCTGCAGTATTTCATTGCAGTGAAGTTGTCTGGATTAATTAGTTAATGTCAGTTAAACAGCTTTGAAAATGTAAAGCGTCCATCATTACCATCTATTTAAACATGTGTATGGCTAAAGAAGGATTAAAAACATCCCCAGGTAATTATATCCCAATCTGGAGGAAAATAGCATGAGGGGGGGAAAATGAGCAGTCCCTTCAGAGTGCGTGACTATCTCCTCTTCTGTCTCTGTTTCTTCCCCATTCTCCGTATGCTGAAGTCTCCCAATAGATCTTTCTGCCCTGCAACATGTGGTAGGGTGAAGAGAGAGACTGTTCGCTAGGTTTTGGGAAAGAGAAGAGTGTGAGCATTGTATTCTCTTCCAGCCTTACATTTCTATTATTCCATGATTCTTTCCTCCTGCATGCTCTCAAACAAAGGTATCAGAACACTGAGCAGTAGCCAGCACGAGTGGCAGGGATATGATAGCTATAGTTATTGGTTAAATCATCATAGCTCCATTGCAATCCATGGAATTATGGCCTTTTCACAGCAATTGAGGATCTGGTCTAGTTTATTTAATGCTAGAATCGCCACCAGCCTGCAATGCTTGAATTGCTACCAGCACCTCTAGGGTTACAGTCCAGTTCAATAATGCTACTAGTGTTAGCAGCCAGAGCTGTGTTTGGCATCTAACCATAAGAAATAAGTGATTAAACAGAACAGAAAATGAGTGGACGCCACCGAGAAAATGTGGTGAAGATGTAGGAATTTCTTCATTAGGCGTATTTTTGGAAGACACTGCATCATCTAATTTTGATTAAATCCTTACTCAGTGTCAACAGACACCCCTATCTGCCAGTGGATCTCCGTTCTTCCAATCTGTATTTTTCATACTGATCCTTCAGTCCTCAGCAGATTCTGAAAGTCACACTTAACCCTGGGGTGACTTCAGTTCAGCCACAAATTACTGGGCTCAGTGCAGGTATCACTGTGTGAAATTTCATGACCTGTGTCATGCAGGAGTCCAGAATAGATGATCACAATGGATGGCCTTAAAAGTTATCAATTAATGTGGACAAATGTCTGTTAAGGGATTAAGCTGAAGCTCCTAAATTTATTCTACTTGTCAACTAAGGATATGTCTGTGCTGCGATCACAGGGTGAGATTGTGGACACACCACAGCTGGCTTAAATCTAGCTAGCTTCTGCACCAGAGTTGTGAAGCTGCCCCATTCTGAGTTTCAACACAGGCTAGGCTGCCTAAGTAATTACTCGGGCTTCAAGGGTGTCACTGCTCCAGCACCTGAGCTAGCTAGATTTGAGCTAAATCAGATACAGTAACTCTTCACTTAACGTTGTAGTTATGTTCCTGAAAATCTGATCAGGAACCTTTAAGTGAAACAATGTTAAACGAATCCAATTTTCCCGTAAGATTTAATGTAAATGTGTGGGGGGGGTTAGGTTCCAAGGAATTTTTTGGGGCAGACAAAAGGCATTATATACTGTACTGTGGTTGGGAGGTGCTCCTGGCTTACCCAGGCACAGCCCGCTGCAGGCAAGGACACTAGGAAGCACCTTCCCACCAGCAGCGGCAGCTTCCCCAGAGAAGAACAGGCACTGACTTTGCCAGGGGATGCTCCAGGCCCGCCTCTTCCCATCCCTGCTCCACTCCAGGCTCACCTCCTCTCTGGAGCACGCCACATCCCCGCTCCTTCCTGTTAAGTCCTTGGGGCAGCCGGTGTAGGAAACAATCACTTGAGGCCAGAGAGCAGACAGCTAACCAAAACCTCCATTTTATTTACAGACACAGAGAGCTCACTCAGCCGGTTGAAACCGGCTGAGCTATCCCTTAATAGTCTAACTCAGTTGCCATAGTAACAAAACCCATGACAACCAAATACACAACACTTCCCCCCCACCCCACCAGAAAGTCCAGCTGTTTGGCGGTGCTTAGGACTTTCTGGGAGGGAGGGGAAGGAGTGGAGATGCAGCACTTCCCTGCTCCTCCCTCTCCCTCCCAGAAAGTTCTAAGCACCACCAAACAGCTGTTTGGCGGTGGGGGAGGAGGCGGAGAAGAGGAACTTGTGCAGTGCTCCCTTGTAAAGTCCCTGCTCTTCCACAGAATCTTACAAGCAGTGGACAGAGCAGGCAGCCAAACGACCTTATAAGGGAGCATTGCACAACTTTAAACCAGCATGTTCGCTAATTGAAACAATGTTAAGCGGGAGGACGTTAAGTGAGGAGTTACTGTATGTCTACATGAGCTATGGTCAGATCTGTGACTGCAGTATAGACATACCCTGAATAAGATTCGATCACAGGTCTTTAAAGCTGAAATGTAAGTACTCAGACATCAAATCCTGAGTTTCATGGGTCAAACTAGAGAACTTCGCTGCCTCAACTTGGACTTGTGTTTTGCAATTTCAAAACATCCCTGCTGTTGGGCGTATACTCTGCTCCACATGCTGAGGGCTCAGTCTACACGGTACTGTAAAGTCTTTGTTGACTATTCGATAATTAGTTGTGGTTTAATAAGGTGTGTGTGAAGAAATTCTGAAGGCTGTGATTGGAAAATGAAAGAATGCTGTGTCCTGAAACTAGTGCCTCAAGATATTATATTGTGCTGCGGTGGTTTCTTCACTCAGCAACATGAGGCGACCTTGCCACTTGGGGGGGAATGGGCAATTGTGTCTTGCAGACATCTGCTTTTGTAACTTCCTGTTTCCCAGGGAGAATCCACTTAGAGGCCCAAGTGAGAGGCCTCATGGTAATCCCAGGCCCTCTAATACTTCAATGGAAAGAGTTATTTCTTTAGACTGCTCATGTTTCTGCTGAATAAAAGCATCTTTTATTCTATCTGGTAATGGAACTAAGGAAGAACTGTGTGCAGACATGTATGTAGTTCTTGGCATATCGACCATTTCTTTAACATACAAAAATGTAGGTGGGGTGTTGTGTAATCTTTACAAGGCCCTTTGGGTCAATGTGCATTTTGAAAAGATTTTATTTTTTAAGAGTTTTTAAAACTCCTAATTTGACTGGCCTTAAAAAAAAAAGTCATTTATGGTGGTAATATTCCTTTGGATACTAAATACCAGCTAACTTTTTTAAAACAGGGGATCAGATTCTACCCCTGATGATGGGAAACGAAAAGGTTCTCATGGTTAAAGGGATAAGATGATCTGGATTGTATCCACTGTTGCCACATCCTTCCTGGGTGACCTTGATGATCCCTGTGTGCCCTCCCATTGAACTCCCACTGAGGTCAATGGGATGTGAACATACTTATCTAGGGCAACAATTTTATGAGTTGTTTTGTAACAGAGGTTTCAATCAGGACTGGAGCCTCTTTGTGCTAAGCTCTGTTCAAACGTGCAGTGAAAGGTACAGTATCTTGCAATCTCCAGAGACATTGGGTCTTCATTAAATACTATTTAAGTGCTTGGCATGCCTTGGATGAACAGTGTCGGGAAGTGCAAAGTATTGTTGTTTACCATTTTGGTGGATCCCGCAAAAAAAAAACCCACAACCATCTTGGTCTCCTTCTTCTGAGTTTTCATGGGAATGTGCTCCAAATGCTGAAGATGTCTTTTCTCCTTTGGTTAATGGAATCTGCCATACTGATTTCTGCTCCTTTCAAGCCACAACGGGAATTAGTTTTCCCAGTAGGAAAAGGCATTTTCTTTTCAGTAAAGAATAGAGATCTGCAGGGCTGGAGCTGCAGATCTTTTGTAGGCCCAATCTAGAAAGGATGGAAGGCAAGGACCAATTTGTTGATTGCCCTTGACTCTAGAACGCTCTTCCCTTAACTATTCCTCAGAGCAAATCTTCATCACCCTGCAGCACAAGTTCTTTGGTTTCATTTGTAGGGGAGTGTTAATTATGGGATTGTTTATTTCTTGGGGTTGGGTTGTTGGTGCCTCTCTGGACTCTTCTGGTGATTCGCCCCTCCATCAATTCTGCATGATGGTGGTTATAGATGCTATGTTGTTGGAAGCACTATCTTTCAGAAGAAAAGTAACTGATGTCCTTTCTACTTGTTGTCATTAAAGACCCCATGGTCCTTTTTTGCAAAGATACCTGTAGCAGATATTTGCATGGTGATCCATTCCATTACAACTCCGTCAACTGCTGGCCAAAAATCCCACCTTCCATCTCAATTCTATACTGTAGGGGGTTTTGTGCAACTGCATCCCGTCACCCAGAAATGACTGTGGTTCAGTGGCAGGTAAAGTGATCCCTGAGTGTAATTTGTAAACGGGTCTTCTGAGATTAAAGCAAATATACATAAACATAAGGGGTGAAATTCTAGCCTTGGTCAATTACAAGTCTGATTGACTTCAGTGGAGCCAGGATTTCACACAAGAGATTATCATTTTATTATTACAAATTGAATTTTTTTTAAACACAAAGAAATGTTAATTTGCCACCAAAAAGGGATCTATTCCCTTGCTTCTATTTGAGTTCACTCTCACTTTTATATCAGTCCCATGTTTGCATTACAGTCCCATTCACTGACTAGCGGCTTTTCATTCTCTGCTGCATGTATCTGTATTTTCAACAGCTCTTTAAAAAATTGGATTGGCCACCACCTAATAGAGTGTGTGTGTGTGTATTTTTTTTTTTTTAGATTTTTTTTCTAATAAAATGGTTCAAAAGGCTGGTTGCCTCCAACTTTTTATTAGTTCACCCACCATGTTACTGGAGGGCAATACCTCCATTTTGTTCAATTTGCTTCATTCTAGAGTTGTTATGAATTATTGCCAAGTGGGGTAATGTGCTTTTAAAGTCTCTTTAAAAAAAAAAAAAAGCAAACCTTATAAATCATCACTATCTTCAGAAAACTAAACAGGAACTTGGAGGATTCCAGTGGCATCCTGAATTTTATTGTTTTAACAGGTCTCTGTCGTCTTGGTCTCTGGTATCCTCTTGTGAGCTGCCCTCTGGTGCTGAAATGCAGATCAGCATCACCCTGCTGACCTTTTAGCAGTAGAGGTGAAAATAGGAGTTTCTTGTTAACTTTTCCCTCCCGGTTTCAGTTCTCTGGCGTTTGCACCCCCTGAGCTACTCTTTGAGTTCACTTTGGAGATCCAGCCAGGAGGGGGAAAAAGTGAGATGCACCAAAGGCCTGGATCTTTTTGTTTTAAAACAAAATATTTAGTCACCCTGCCCGGAGAGGGAGATTTGCTAGTGAGTTTGTCGTCTCCGCTCCAAGTGACATCAGACTGGGATCTTTGACCTGATGCAGCCACATTTCAGCTCCCCAATCAACAGTATCTGCCAAAATTCTCTCCCCATCGAGGAGGCACTGAGCATACTCTGACTCCCCAAAGGCCCTCCAGCACATGTGGCAAAGTCACATGCTTTTCCTCTGGAACGGGACAAAGGGCTGACAGCAATATAAGCATTATGGACCTCCCCAGGATGTGTTTAGCACATGCAGCTGTGAAACCCCTAAGGGTTCCATGTGGCAAAGACAGACTCTTTCGCCAGGTTTGTACAATATCTTTTTAGCTTGTTAGGGAAACAAGTCAGCCTGCTTTTAGTACTGTGGGCTTTCAGAGGTGTTTTAAATTCTCTTTAGAAACTGGCAGTCTCCTATTTTCCTGCTATGGGATAAGCCTGTGAGTGCAACATTTGCCTTCCACCACGAGACAGCTTTGTTTGCACTGCTATGACACAGTGCACATGGTAACCAATGCCTCCTTATGACACATTTGACTGCGTCCCGTAGACCACACACCAAGGTTTTTGTGACTGTCCAAAAATTATCGGTGGTGGTAAAGTAACATGTTTTCTCAGCGTAAGGTGATAATCCCTTTGGGAATGCTCCATTTCACTAAAAACATGGCACTGTGGCAACTTGGCATCTTAAGAGCTGGTGGTATAAAATGAACATTCTGCATAAAATATGTTATAATCCCTGCACAGCTGGTAGGCCCAGAGAGCCAGTCTTTAGCACCAGTGGGAACATGTACATTACATCACATAGTTAACCCCAATGCCAAAGGGATTTGGACACAATGAGTTACAAAGTGGGTGTTGAGGACCACTGAGATTACACCCCAGGTGCTCACACACTGTGATGGGTATGGGTGGTCAAAGGAGGATTTGGGAGAGATTTCCATGTATGAGGCAAGTTCTGATCATCTCTGGACCATTAGATAGGGTTGGGATGCCCACTCATGGATTCAAACTGCATACAGCTAAGGTGAGAACTCGTGGGCTAATATTTCTAGACCATGGGATCCAGCAATGACCATCTGCCACCAGCCTCTGCAATGAAATGTAGGTCTAACTAGTGATATTGTTGACCTCAATTGGTGAATGAACTCAGCTAGACACAGGGACCCAAGGTCTCAGCAGCATTGCGACCCTGCTTGTGCTGAGCCCATGTTGATTCATCTTGTTTCCAGTCAACTGTTTGTCGCAGTGCATCCTTCATATCCATCCAGTGCTTCAGATGCTTGCTGCTAGAAGTTTTTTGGAACTGGTGCTGATGCGACAGAGCACCATACACCTTGATGGACACATCTGGGCTTTGAGTCTTGTGGTTTCTGGTTTCAGAGGGCATAGTTTCCCCTCTCACACACTCCTTCCAAATTTCCCTGGTGCTATTCTTCTGATTTCACACAAGCCAAACTGCAATACCCTGTGCCTCATAATAGATCATGACGGGCTGTGCTGTGAGATTTGCTGCAAGAGGTCACTATAAGCAATCAAGGCCTACACAGGGAACCTCAGAGCTCTCCTAGCATCCTCTGACATTTCATACAAGTCTTAATTAAAGACGGTCAACAAGATCTCAACTGCCTTCAACTTCTGGTATAGGCAACCAGTAGACTAGATTCTTGATCTGAAGAGACAGATGGAATCTGGATCAAGAATATTCACTGCGGCTGCAGAATTTGCTTCAGAGTTTCCTTTCTATTGTCTTGAGAATGTGCTCAAATTCAACTATATCTAGAAGAGAATATCTCCATGTCGGGTGGTAAAAAGGTCCTTGAGGTTGAACGTAGTTTGAGTGTTGGGTGAGAGAGAAGAAGAGAGCTGTTCTAGTGACAGCCTGAGACCCCAAAAGAATGGCCCATCCTGAGTCTTGGAGACCTCACTTTTTTTTTTCTGGAGAAAGAAGCATTCATAATGGTGTCTATGGAAATAACCATAGAAAAGTGCCCAACCAGGTGCTCTGGACCTTGTGGACATGTACATGGATATAGAGATATGTATCCTTAATAGCAGTAACATTTCTGAGGATGCTTTTTGAGGGGAGGTACAGGAGGGTCAGGGACATAAGCATCAGTATCATCAGGGCCCGATTAACACAGGGGCTGCAGCCTCGGGCTAAGGGGGGCCCTGCAACAGGCCCACTGACAGAGAGGGCAAAGGGGACAATTGCCGAGGGGCTCAGGCAATTTAAAAGGGCCCAGGGGCCCTGGCCACCGCTGGCAGTGCAGTGGGGGTAAGGCGGCTTCCTGCCAAGCCTTGATCCACGCCGCTTCCAGAAGCGGCCCGCACGTCACTGTGGCCCCTGGAGGGTGAGGTGGACTGTCTCCGCACGCTGTCCTCACCCCAAACACCGACTCCGCAGCTCCCATTGGCCAGGAACTGCAGCCATTGGGAGCTGCGGGGGCGGTGCCTGTGGGCAGTGGTGCGCTGTGGAGACCCCCGACCCTCCCTCCTAGGAGCCGCTGCCAGAGGGGTGTGCCATTCGCTTTCAGGAGCCACCTGAGGAAAGGACCAACCCCCTAACCCCCCAGCCTAGAGCCCACACCCCCTCCCAGACCCAAACTCCCTCCCAGACCCCACATCCCCTCGGACGGGGCCCCACAAAATCGAATAGCCCTGGGCCCACAGGAGAGTTAATCCGGCCCTGGGTATCATGGAAATTCACAAAATGCTCTTGGATTGCGCATCTCATTGATATGCAGTAGCAAACCTTAACTTAAAGGCCATGTCCTGGCCCATTCAATCCAACAGATGTCTGCTGAAGATCCCACTTGCTTCCAGCCAGGAAGTTTGAAAGGAAGTCAAATGGAGTTCTCTACCCATATTTGTTAAGCACTGTTACTTGGATCTGACCTCTAGACAGCAGTCAATATCTGGTCTACTGAGTTACAGAGCTACTTTCCTGGCCAGGGCTGTCCAAAATTTTCTTTCTGCCCCTATTAATTTTACTTATCATTTACTTCCTATTGGGTATGTTGACAAGTTGTACATATTTTAAAAGCCTCTAAACATTACTGCAGGTCTTTTTTCCCCCTCGCTGCATACACTAAATGATAGTGTTCTTCATCTGTTTCTCATTCTTTATTGTTATACGGTATTTTTGAGTTTAAAGAGATACCTGGACCTTTTTAGTCTCCACAATTGGTGATCAATAAGGGTAAGATTTTGTCATGGTTATTTTTAGTAAGAGTCATGGACAGGTCGCAGGCAATGTCATGGAAGTCTGTTACCTGTCTGTGACTTTAACTAAATAACAAGGGGATGGGGCTGAGCACTGGGCCAGGGCTGAAGCCAGAGCCCCATCTGGGGTGGCTGACAGCTCCGGGGCCCCTGCCACAGCCGCGGTGCACTGCCGAAGCCAAAAAGTCATGGAGGTCTCTTAAAGTCACAGAATCCGTGACCTCCATGACAAAATTGTATCCTTACTGATCACCAACCATCTACTATCCTCCTCATGTAGCAGAAGGTTCTGTAACTTTGGGGGCATTCTCTCAAGATTTTAAATAGTTTTTTGTATCTTCTTGTGGAAGTAATGGGTCTTTGGAGCATTAGGGAGAACCTAAATTCTACTCAACACAAAGATGCCCTCTGGTGGAACAAACAACTTTGAGTTTTCAGTCTGGAGATTTCCCACATTGGTTGTATGCAAGATCCTAGAGCAGTAGCTATATATAAGCAATTCCACATAACAATAATACTTTGTATTTTCCATATGAGGATCTCAAATGGCTTTATAAAAACTAATGACTTTAGCCTCATAACAAATATCTATATATGTATTTCTAGTGCATCACTCATTGTACAGTCTATTGTAGGTGCCAAACACAAGATTTAGAAAGTCATACTTGTAGGGTCATCTCCTCTATAGCCCCCTCGGGGCCAAACTGTACCATGTAGACAGAGCCCTGCATTGGGAAGAGATGCAATGGCCCAAGGAGAGCTTAGGAAGGCATTGTGCTTGTGGGAGTGGTCTGGTGCTTCCCCCTTACTCAAGGTGGAGGTAGGTGCTTTTACTCCCGGTTCCTATTTCTTCTGATGGGGGCAAGGGACTATCACTGTCATCTTACCCCTGTGAAGTAGGAAAACCTCCCCATTTTACAGATGGGAAAACTGAGGCACAGAATTTAAGTAACTTAGTCACACAGGAGAGGTTGATGGTAGCTGGAATGGAATCACAGATCTCCTTCCTCCCAATCTCATGCCTTTATCTCCAAACCACCCTCTTCCCCTTCAGAGGTAAGCAATCTCTTTACCTTTCTCTTGAAGTTTATCATGTGCTTGACAATAAGATAGCCTAGTCTTATAATTTGCTATGGGGAAGGGCCTTTTATCACAGCCTACTTGACATCTGACTCCAGAGTGTTCAGCTAATCGTTTCTGGAACACACAAAGAAAGAAAGAAGGTTATTTTTAACTTACACTCAGCTGTTTGCCTGGGTAACAGAAAACAATCAATAAACTGAGGCTCAGATTTTCAACAGATTTCTCTTTTTTGTCATGCTTGATATTAATGGTGACCTGCACTCTCTCCCATAATGATTGTCTTTAAAGTCTCTTTGGCTTTCAAGAGAGTGTTTCAGCTTTTTGAGTGCCTTTCTTGTGAAAGAATATAATACAGGGAAGTCTATTACCTTAGAATTTTTTTTTTGTGACAGTCAATACTGGAAATTAAACTGCTTGAGTTGGCTTTGTATTTTTTGCATACACAGCAAGGATAACTACACATCAGATTTATGGGCATTGTGAACAGGTTGCTATGACAACCACTCTAGCCGCTGTACACCAAATAACCTTGTCATGTGAACGTTTATCACAAGCACATCAAGTACCGGATTGCACTGTATGCTCTTTGGCTAAACAGCAGGATTTTTCTGAATAATAATTGGTCATGGGCCTTTTATACTATGAGTCAAAGTTAATCAGCCTCTAGATCTGAAATTGTGTCAGATCTGTGGTTAATCTGAGCGCAGCTATTCAGAATTTTGATGCTTTGTTTGAGGAAACTTATTGTTCTTTATAAAACAAAACTGTGGCTTTTTTTTTTAATTGCCAGCCTTAACTTGGAAAGCCTGGGTACAAAATGACAGACCATGTCTGCATGTGTGTAACACGTTGTTGCACTGAGAATGAAATATGATTTTTCAAATCTTTGGTGAGATATAAAGAATATTTTAAAAGAACCTCCTAAACCCAGATCCAACATACTAATTCTACACACCCACTTTTTTTTTTTTTTTTTTAAGGAGAGCCCATGCACCTGGCCCTCAACTGAACCAGTGGAATGGTTTTGCATTAGTTTTAACTCCTCCCTGTATACCCACAGTTTAAAACCAGTCCCAGACTTAAAATATGTTTCTAGTTTCCAGTTTAGTGGGAAAGCTTAGTGATGTATGAGGGATCTGTGTATGTCCTGCCAGTAATTTTTATGCAACAATTATATCATGAGCAAACTCCAGGCTCACAGACATAAGCTGGGAGTTTTTGCTTAAAAAAACCCACAGTAAAAAAACCCATAAAACAGTGGCTGTAAGAGAGTTTGCAGAAACCTGTTTCTAATGTATCCTTTGTATTTTTAAATACTATGGTAGTGTGTTTTTGCCACGTTGATTTAAATGCCTAAATCCATCAGAGAGCGAGAGAGTAGTTTTGCAGGTGAGTTTACAGAATAGCAACAGCAGAGTAAACCAAACGTTGGCAAAGCCTTAATGTAGCATTAATGAAAATAAATAGGGCCTTGGACTTATTTTTGTTCCTCTATTGTTATTAATTGAATGTCTTAAATGGTGGTCTAATACCTACAAGTGTTCCAGAGACACAGGGCCTTCCGCAAAGTTCACTGAAGTCAGTGGAAAGACTCCCATTGATTTCAGTTGGCATTGGAAGAGGCCTATTTGGTACAGTACCTTTATGATGGCTAGGATGCATTGGGGCATAGTAACACGTTGGTAGGGCTTTGGATTAGTGCCCATTCATATGGGATATTGAAAAATAGGAGAGGATGCAGAGAAGAGCCAAAAAAAAAATTTGAAGGTTGGGAAAAAATGTCTTACCAGGAGAAACTTTTTATCATTAAAAAAGATTGAGAGGTGACTTGATTGTGGTGTATTTTCTCCCCAGGAAGGTACTTAGCCCATATACTAATGGGCTCTTTAATTTAGCAGAGAACGACAGAAGAAATCCTGGCTGGAAGTTAAAATTGGACAATTGCAAGTTATAAATAGGTGCAAATTCTTAAGAGTGAGGGTGATTAACCACTGGAATAAACTACCAAGCAAGTGGTAGATTTTTCCATCTGCTGAAGTTTTCAAATCAAGAATGGATGTCTTT
Source organism: Mauremys mutica (assembly GCF_020497125.1). Classification (NCBI taxonomy): domain Eukaryota; kingdom Metazoa; phylum Chordata; order Testudines; family Geoemydidae; genus Mauremys; species Mauremys mutica. The sequence continues at coordinate 11,600,689 of NC_059077.1, forward strand.
CTGGAAGATGGGCTTTAGACAAGCACAAGTTATTGGGCTTAATAGTGGAGCAACTGGTGAAATTCTCTGGCCTGTGTCATACAAGAGATCAGGCTAGATGATCTAATGGTCCCTTTTTGGCCTTAAACTCTATGATTCCATGAATACGTTATGTCTCCCATAATACAGGCATCCAGATTTTGTATTTTCAAGTTAAGACAATTATATGTGTAATCAAATCTCTGGGAGTTCTGCCAGATGCAACTTTGAAAAATGTTACGGAATGCAGCCACTCAGTAGCTAAAGACTAATCCAGCTGTGCTTCAGTTACCGCACATACATACATTATAGGGGGCTAGTAACAACCCTGGTTATTAAAGACTCCCCATTCATTCATTATTAAGGAGATAAGAATGTCCATACTGGGTGAGACCAATGGCCCATCTAGCCCAGTATCCCGTCTTCCAACAGTAGCCGGCGCCAGATGCTTCAGAGGGAATGAACAAAACAGGGCAATTATCAAGTGATCCATCCCCTGTCGTCCACTCCCAGCTTCTGAGAGTCAGATGTTTAGGGACAGCCAGGCCATCTTGGCTAATAGCCATTAATGGTCCTATCCTCCATGAACTCATCTAATTTTTTGAACACCGTTATACTTTTGCCTTCACAACAACCCCTGGCAATGAGTTCCACAGGTTGACTGTGTTGTGTGAAGAAATATTTGCTTTTGTTTATTTTAAACCCTGTTGCCAATTAATTTCATTGAGTGCCCCTGGTTCTGGTGTTATGTGAAGGGATAAATAAAACTTCCCTATTCATTTCCCCCACACCATTCATAATTCTATAGACCTCGATCATATCCCCCTCCCCTTAATCATCTCTTTTCTAAGATGAACAGTACCAGTCCTTTTAATCTCTCCTCATATGGAAGTTGTTGTCAATATCCTCATTTAATACCAGGCATTCAAATTCACTCATCTTAGTATTTAGACTTCTAGCATTTGTATATGAATTTCTCAATATTTAGAAGTTGGCCTTCATGTGATGTAATTGACTAGGACTCTTTCCTTTGACTGTTTCCTTTCTCCTCCTACCTGTGCTTTTATCAACTTCTATCCTCTCCTCTTTACTAGGATATAGAATATGCTCTTTAATAAATCCTCCCCTAAGGAATGACTGTCTGAACGGCGTGCTTCTCTGCACCTGTCCGCTTTCCCCCACAGTTCTTAGTTTTCAAAACTTCTCTAATGACCTTTTTAATATTACATGCCTGCAATCTAGTTCTATTTTGGTTTAGGTGAAGTCCACCCTTCCTCTATGCTCCTCCTTTCCCAAAAGGTTCCCCAGTTTCTAATACATCTAAACTTTTCCACCCTACACCTTTGTCTCATCCTTGCACTGAGTCCCTCCAGTTCTCCCTATCTGGCTCCTCATATGCAACTGGAAGCATTTTAGAGAATGCTACTATGGAGGTTTTGGATTTTGATCTCTTATCTAGCAGCCTAAAATTGGCCTCCAAGACCTCTCTCCTACCTTTCCCTATGTCACTTGGTACCTACATGGACCATGATCATCAGCTTCTTCCCAGCATTGCTCATGAGTCTATCTAGATGTCTCAAGAGGTCTGCAACCTTCCAGGGCCGGCTCCAGGCACCAGCTTATCAAGCAGGTGCTTGGGGCGGCAACTCTGGAGCGGGGCGGCACTTTCAGGTATTCGGTGGCAATTTGGCGGAGGGTCCCTCACTCCCGCTTGGAGCGAAGGACCTCCCGCCGAATTGCCACAGATCGCTATCGCGGCTTTTTTCCCCCCTCTTTTTGGCTGCTTGGGGCGGAAAAAACCCTGGAGCCAGCCCTGCAACCTTCACACTCGGTAGGCAATTCACCATTTGCTTATTCTGGTCATCACAAACCCAACTATCTATATTTCTAACAATTGACTTCCCCATTACTATAACCTGTCTCTTCCTGATAACTGGGGTCCACTCCCCAGGCAGGGTCTTCTCAGCATAAGAGGATACCATGACATCATCTGGAAATGGGATTAGTTTCCCTCTGCTCTAACTCTATGTTCTCCTTACTTGAGACTTTCATTCTCCTCAACAGCACAGAGATTGTCAGACTGAGGGTGGGACTGGTCTATTGTGTCCTTGAATGTCTGATCTATGTACCACTTTGTCTTCCTTAGCTCCTCCAGGTCAGCCTGTCTGGTCTCAAGAACCGTGGTCTCTGAGGGCCATGAGTGGCTTGCACTGAATGCACACATACACCACCTGCACACAAGGCAGGTAATTGTACCTGCTCCATTTAATGCTATAAACAGGATAGCCCACTCTGCTACTGGCCTACTGCCTGCATTATTTTTACTCTCTCAGTGGGGCTTACTGTTTGTTTCGTGTGGCGTTACATCCAACAAACGTACTCTAAACTATCTGGCTCTCACACTTCCTCTCTAAACTCCCTAGCAAAACCCCTCTGTTCGCTATCTTCTCTGGGAATTTAAGAGCTGACTTTTTAAACCCCAGTTCTCCTTGAGTTAGTCCCCAAAGGAATCTTTAAAGGATTAGAGATTAAAGAATGGTAGGCTAAAGCCTTATTAATAAATTCTCAGTCTAGCCTAGAAGGCTTCTTGGCTCAGCCCACTGGCCCCAAAACAGACCACACTATAAACTTCAAACAAGCAAACACACAACAAACTAACCAGCAGACAACAAATTCACCCCAAGGGTCGCGTAGTCACTCCTCCTTCACCTGGAGAAGTCCCTCACAAAACTTCTCCATTTGCTGCTCCTGTTTGCTAGAGGATTCATTACAGAATTAAAGAAATGAAATGACTGGTTATTTTTCTGGTAATCAAATTTTAAATATCTGCAGTAATTCTCCAACATTTTGGTTCTGTAGGATCATTTCACAAGAGCTTTACTGACCAGTCCCTACAATCAGAGCTGTTAGCCCTGTTAAACTCACTAGAGCTCCAAAGAGGTGCAGGGATTCTAGCACAGAGCCCTGCACCAAATATAGGCCCATTGACGTCAACAGGGCTTCAGCCAGATGCAGGTGAAGATCCAGTTGCAGGATCAGAGCTCTGAGTTAGGTTTTAACCAGGGCCTCAGAGGTGATGAACAATGGATCCTACTTGCAAGATAGCAGATTGTACTACAAGATGTATTCCACTTCCTGAAAGGCAGTGAACAGAATGCAGTTCCCATTCAGCTACAGAATGTTACGTACCTTGACATTACATGAAAGTCCAGGATGGCTTGTGCAGTGGTGGTAGCAGAAAACACTTCTTTCTGTCTGTTTGCCCAGTCAAGCATGTGCACTAATTACTGCAAACCATCAGTAAGTTACATTCATAATGAATGTTCTTTTAATCTATATTATTTCTTAAATGTATTGCTGAGTCTGGAAACTAAAGTCATCTATTTCTCCCTGAAGTAAGGGAAGCACAGACAGGAGTGTAATTTTCTCCCCGAAAATTAACTGCAACCTAGACCAAGAGCAGCCACCTCCAGGAGTTAGTGACAAATCCAGTCTTCATTCAAGTCTGGCCTTTCCACTGGGACTATCAGCAAAGGTGTCAATTAGTGCCAAGTATGGTCGTCCGTTTTGGTGGAAATGGACTGGTTCTAGGCTGCATCCAGAAAGGGGAGGGGCCTATTTTCCATTTCCAGTATGGCTGGTGTATTTAGCCCAAGATAGCAGAAATGTAACGAGGTCAGGTGATCTCATGGTTTTTCTCCATCTTGAGTTGAAAGCTTATCAAATCAGCATATGAAATTTTGGTTCAGTCAAGTCCAAACCTTAGCCTAAACACCAGTCACCCCCATCCTAGTTCAAATGACAGATTTTCTGAGACCTAGACTAAGATGACCAAAGTCAATTCACACAGATTACCAAGGAGTTGATCAGATGGTAACTCTCATGTACTAGGTACCAATCTAGATTGGATTTATGACCCACTGGTGAGTGTGTGTTACAAGTCCCACCCTGTGCCTGACTTGCAAAGAATATGAGTTTGTTACAGTCCCTTCTAGGGAGTGTTCACTTTTTAGCTCAAGCTGAAGCTGCCCACACTTTTAGCACCGTAGGTCCCTGCGTCAAGCATGTATGTTGGATAAGCAGATGGCAGGTGTCAGTCATACAGTAGTTAGGAGATGAAAAGTTCCCCATTACATTTCCAATTCCCAGAGCTATTCAAACCTCTTCCAACCATAATTGGAAAGGGTTTCACAATTTTACTCTGAAGGAAATAAATGGCAATATATTGATACCTGTTTTCTCACGTCACTGTATATAGTCTGAATAATTAAGGCTTGTGCTGCTATTTTCCAAGCAGACTTGTGCTAGAATTCTGTACCATACTTACAAATTACTAGATTCTTTTAATGCCCTAATGTTTTATGAGCAGTTTTACAGTCCTTGTGTTGTGTTGTCATGTCCTTCCTAAGAGCTGGTGGTTTGCACTGGCAATTGAAAGTCTGGATAAACTATTTGAAAGATAGCTCTGTTGCAGTTAGTGGGAGCTGCTCTTTAAAATAGTGGGTATGTATAGATGGCATGTCTGGAAGGAAAACTAAAAAGTTCATATGTTTAAAACTGTACAGAAGACAGCGAAAGCATGAAAGGTTAATATGCAGAATACATCAGAAGAAGAACTATCATGAACTAAAATGCACAGACAGTGACCTAATTCTAAGTAGATGTTTTATATTAAGAAAATAAGTCCAAGTAGGAGTGAGGAGAATTTATCTAATTCCCTGTCTTTGTACTCAAGTGCTTCATTTTAGACTTTCCTTTTTAGTGTTAATCATCTCCAGTTAGATTTATAGAAAGGATGGAAAGAGGGGTTTTATTTTTTTTTGGTTTTGTTTTTTTACTTTTACTTAGCAACATGAGACAGTGGCTGGACCTGTAAAATTGCCCAAAACTGCAAATGTTTTCCCCAAAGGCTCCCAAATCCCTGGCAAACACAACTGCTTTCTAGTTTATTGATAGGCTGCTAGGATTTTTTAAAAGAGCTTTAGTTAGGAAACCAGACGCTAGGAGAACACGTGAGATTGTCAATAAGTTCTAAAACAAGCACATTAAGGATTTGGGAAAGAGCATTGGTGCCAAGATGTGATTTCAGTAATATTGGTGTAAAGCTGGAGTAATTCCATTAACTTCAGTAGAGTTGCACCAGTGTAACTTAGGGAAGAATTTGATCCCTTTGTGTCTGGGGAAAGGTGAGAGATACTGCAAGAGGACAGAGCGTCCTGAGAAGAGTATGCAGGAATGGCTGATGAAAAACATATGGAACTAGAGAGAAATGAATGGAGAGGGATGCTAACTAGCTGAGCTTGGTAGCTTCATCTTCATATTTCACTTGCTTGATGGTAATCTGATTTTAGTGGTCATAGTGCACGCATTCTCAATTTCAGCGTAAAAAGGAGCCAAGAGGTCTTATGCCAACACTCAAAAATCTGTGTAAAATATTGGAACTTTCCTTATGTGAAAGTACATGGCATTTGCTATATGGGGCTGGAGGAGCCTATGGCAAAGCTAACATCCAGAAACTGCAAGGATAGAATATCCCTTTGGGAAGCTACCAACAAGGTCAAATCAGTGCTGATGAGAAGATTGCTAATATATTGTCTGGTGAGTGGCAGCAGAAATCAGGAATAATGCAGAGTTTAGGTATATTCTTAGCGCAACTTGGTGGAATTTTTTTTAACTCTATATATACCAGGACAAAAATGGCAAACATGCAATCCCCTCATTCAGGAACCTCAACCCAAGCACCAATGCATGGTTCCCATGGAAAAAAATCTGCATAAAAATTGACTGTAGTTAGAGAAATTAAAGCAGAGAACAAACTCCCTTGCTGTTTGCCACAGCTTCCCCAAACAGAACCCACATCACAAAACTAACAGTTCAGCATTTATTGAGGCTAAACAGCACTCACCTGTTAGAAAAAGAACCTGTAGGACTATATGCAATCGGTGACTCCCCCATCACAATATATAGTGCATACGTGCACGTCTATCCATTGCAATCTATATCTTACATTGGATATAAATTGATCTAATTCTGCACTCAATCCATTTTTCCCCTCCTTGACTTCATGGAAGCAACTTCTGACTTCCACCGGAGTAAGGGAGAGTAGGATAAGACCCATACAATACAGCTCAAAGACAATGGTGAACTTTTGAGAGGCACAAAGAGTTAGGAGCCCAACTTCCATTGATTTTTTTTTCCAATGGGATTTTGGTGCCTAACTGCTTTTTGTTCCTTTGCAAATCTGCCATAACATTTCTAGCACCCCTTTGTTTGCCTTATGTGTTTAGGTCTTTGGGGCAGGGAGTGTCTTCTCCTACGTCTATGTACAGTGCCTAGCACAATGGGGCTCTGATTTCACTGGAGGCCTGTAGGCACTCCTGTAATACAAATAATTTTAGCCAGGGTGGCATAATATGTTCCAATATAATCAGTGCAGATAAACTTTTAATCAAACCATTAGTTATTCAGCTTTTATTTTAATATCACCCTTAATAGAATTCACTACCCAACATTTGAGCAAAGTCCTCTCTTTCGGGGAAGCTGGTTGGCTTGAAGGATTAGCAAAGGCATATGGAGTAGAATGCATTTCAAGTCATCTATGAATATTTTTTTTTAAATTGGATATTTTTTCTATGCCAAATGCACTAAATAGCGGCAGGACATCCAGCCCATAACTCATTGAAATGAACATTTCCGGTCTTGATTTCAGTTCCCCTTAAATCACAAAGCCCTGTTCCCACTCCACTGCTGGGCTCCAACCTCAGCAGGTGGTGATTTCACAGATGCTGGATGAGATCTGCTGGAGCTGGAGCTGTCTCATAGGAGCTTAAGGAAGCAGCAGTTTGGTTACATAGTGCAGTATTGTAGTGTTTCTATTCCTGCACTGTTTTCTGTCCCAAAGGTTATAAACTAACCACATTAAAAATCCACTTTGGAAAACTGCTACATAAACTGCTGTGGGCTGACTCCATTCTCCGGCAGGGCTCCATGGTATCTATTGAGATTCAGGGCTGAATCTCAGTGCCTTATGATATATAGCCTATCCCTCACCACTGCCTTCTGCTGGACAGAACGAGGTCCACTCAGTGTGCATTATCAGCCCTTATACTAGGGTAGCTAAATGAGATCTTCCTTTTGTTCCAGATGTATGGTACTCTATTTTCGGAGCCAAATGTTCTAGGTTCTGTTACTGATGCTGCATGTGTGCCGCTTAACAGATGATTGGTTCCCATTGTTAGTAGTAGGTTACAACATGTATCGTGCACTTTGGGGACTTCATCTCCAGGATCCTGCCTCCAGAGCACAGGGTGAAGAGAAAATCTAGGGGCTGGCCAGAAAATCTCAAGCCCCTCACCTGTCAAAATGTTCTCACAGGCCCATGAGAAAGCTTTCCCAGCCTCCCCAGATAAGTGGAGTGTTGGGCATTGATGATCTCCCTTGCATCTGACTTTGTACAGGGCAAAACCAAGTCTGTACAATTAGATGTAGGCTGAGGAATCCCATGGAGCTAATGTGACTTCAGAGATGCCTCAAAGAGAGGGGGGAATATTTTTTGTTCTGGATGCTCCCACCAATTGTTGCCATTAGGAAAGAAGTTAAATAAAGCTGGGGGACTTTGCAATTAAACTTTTTATTGGTCAGAAAATGTTGAGTTATCAAAACCAAAAGTGTTTTGGGGAAAGGGTCAGTTACTGTGGATTTCCTGTTCTCTTCCCCCCCGCCCCAGTCAAAACTTCCTGTTTCAACATTTTTTAAATGGAAAAAGTAAAGGTTTTCAGGTTGAAATGAGTTTTTGCTTCAAAATGTAAGTTAAAGTATAGTAAAAATATAAAATGTAAAAAGAAAAGGAAAATAAGGTTTGATATCTAAATGGAACATTTTGATTGACCCACTCACACCTGGGTTGGGCCAACCCTGGTGCTCAGCCCCAGGTGCCAATCACTTGGGTTAATTTTGCAGGGAAGACGTACGCTGAGGGAGGAGCAGAGGCAGTGAAAAAAGGCATGTGGGGAAGGGTTTTCGGTTTCAGGTAAGGGGTCAGCTGGGTTGCCCCAGGCAATCCTTAATATAAGACTCCATGAAAGCTAGTCCTGGCTTTGGACAGTCGTACTGCAGCTTGATGCATGTCTCTTCAGGTCGAGTGATCCCCAGTCCCAAATACTGAATTCATAAAGTAACGCACGAAAATGTAGCACCCCGTGACGCCCATTCTTGCACAATATTAGCTGTGAACACGGCCATCTGCAAAACAGACTCTAAAAGGCTAGTGTTGTATAGACAAAGTTCACTACTGTAGTACATTGTGCTCCCTAGGGAGATAACATATTTTACCAGGAAAATACCCAACCAAAATAAAACAAATTCTTTATAAGGGAGTGTGTCATTTTTTGGACTGTTGAATATAAATTATGCATGTTTAAGAAGCTATAAAACTGGGACCACCGCGTGTAACTCTAAATGATAGCTCCTCTGTGAAGAACTGTACCAAAAGAAGGTAAAATATTGGAATTAAGGAGGACAGAATGTACTAACATCATCATAAAGCATCAGGGCAGTGGTATATTTTGTTCCCAGATGAAAAGGTATTTTCTCCTCTGAACAGAATTTAGATTTATGTTCCTCTCTCCTATTAACCTTGTGAAGAGCTGTGTGTGGAAAACACCTTATATCAGGATTGGAATACAACTCTGGTATTTAGCAGTACTGAACACATTCACCTGTAGTTTTATGAGTATGAGCGACTTAAATAATCCTAATTGCTTAACTCAGTTCCGTAGCTCATTTTCTGGTGGCTGCAAAATAGGAAATAGTCTTGCACCACAGCTTTCTGCAAGCGCTGATGGAGAATCTATTTGCACAATCTTAGCTGTGGAGGGGAAAGGTTGACTGTGTCTAAAGTGCAATGATAAACATCCTTTCGGTACAGAGTCATCCAAGGCATGCAAGCCCCCAAAGGCTCTTTATGCTAGTCTTGTGGTGTTGACCTTCTCTAGCGATGCAAAAGTTCAGCCCACCACAGGAAGTCAAAACCACAACAAATGCAAAAAGTTTCAAAACGAGGGGTGTAGATCTGCCTGGGGAAAAGAGAGCTCATGTATCTGCTTTCTGAGACAGATTGATCCAAATTGAACATAGTGTTCCACATGAGAGTGTACCGTCAATGTGCATAATGGTATAATATTTTGGGATTTTTTTTTCTATTCCTCTATTTATACCTGCTAACATATTGGTTGCTTCCCCTCCCCCACCCCCCAATGCTGATGCATGTTGAGCAGATGTTTCCACTGAGCTTTAATGCAGTGATATCCAGGTCTCCTTCATGACTGGTTATAGCTAATTTACAACTCGGCAAAGTAGAGAGGTAGCATTACCTTACATTTGTCAACACACAATTTAATCTTTCCATCATGTGATCCATTGGCCCAGCTATGGTAAGTCCTTCTGAAGCTCCTAACAGTCTAGTCTAATCTTAAGTAACCTAAATAATGTTCTCATTTGCAAATATTGCCATTTCACTTTTCCAAATCATGAACATCTTAAACCCTTGCATGGAAACTTGGGCCATCCCACAATTAATCTTTCGCCATATTTGAAAACTGTCCATTTTTTCTACTTTTTGTTTTAGCCAATTTCTAATCCATTATGTTACTTTACTTCTCACTCTATAACTACTTTCACTGGTCACCGTGAAAAAGTGAATTCCGTTTCTAGAAATATTGCTGTTCCCAGTGATTTTCCTCTTTTTAAGTGTAGAGAATCTCTTTCAAATCAGCAGAATCTTTCAACATGCTCTCAATATTTTACACATAACCCCTGCAGTTTCCTTTATCCATTATTTTATGGACACATTCAGAAACTTCTAGCACATTAGAGGGGCTAGCACATTAGAAGCTACAAGCGGTTTGTCTCTATCATATCATGGTCATGTGGGTATTTTGCTGTTCTTTTTTAATGATGATTTCAACCAGTTTTCCCCGTTCCGCAGTAAGGCTCACCTGGTCTGTTAATCCCAGAATCGTTCCTAGCCCCTTATCTAAAGATAGGTATAACATTTGCTACCTCCCACTCCTCGGGTATAGTAACTAAGGTGGTGATAAGGGAAGAGGAGCTAGTCTCTCTTGCTTTGAGAAATGACTCTTTTTTTTCTCTTGTGGTGGGGGAGGTTTATTTTTAGGCTTCACCTTTCTTTTCTCCTGTCTCCCTAAATGAACCATAGAACTTTGCTCCAAAGAGAGTCTTCTCTGGGCTATGGCTTATCTCAATTCTTCCCTTGCTCCCCAAGCATTCGTCTTTAGCAAGTCACCTGACCTCATTCCCCTCACACTGATTGGAATGGAAGTTCCTGGGAAGGTGGCAGGCCTAAGTGATTGTGGAAACCCTAAACTAGCATGAGTGATTTGCTCTTAAATGGATACCAACTCGTTGGGGGAACAGGTTGCTCCGCCTCATGGGTGACAGTGAGCTCTCATGATCTGAGCCTGGGACTAGGAGCCATGGAGTCCTGAGTTCTTATCCTGGGTCTACTAATGATTTGCTGTGTCATGTTAAGCTAGACCCCAAACCTTGCTGCCTCTGTTTCCTAGTCTGTAAAATGGGGATAACTTAGAGACAGCACTCTTTATCTTTCCAGCTCAGCTTTGCTTTCCTGTCCCAGGAACTGCAGAGCCAATTTTCATCCGTGCAAATTCTGCCATCAGATAAATACCCTCAAAAGCCAGTGTTCTGTGAGTTCCATTATTCTATGTGGAAAAAGAAAATGCATTTGTGAGTTCTCGAAAGGTAGCATATATTTTTACATCCTGGATTCATGTGAGGTCGCATAGTGTATTGACTTGGGTAAGAAGCAATACAAAGGCACCCCCTTTCTGATATTAGGGTTTCACGCTCATTTAACTCATGTGAAAATAGATGACAACTCAAACTGTCTATGGGTCACATAACTGCTTTTAGTTACATCAGATTTACAGCTGTGAAACTCCAGGTACTTCAATGTACTTACCACAGTTCATTGCAGGGACTCAGGAGTACACAATGGCAAATCCACCTGTGAGATTGGGGCCTTTATTTTATTATTATTATTTGTTTTATATCTTTTGCCAGCTATACACAATTACAGCAACCTGATGCTCACAAGCAATCACTTGTCTCACCATGGCATTCATATCACTAATGATCTGGCTACAGCGATGATCTCACTTAAGGTCATGTGTGGCTTTTGTCAATGCAATTTTACAAAGCAGTGTGAATAGCTTCCTTAAGGATGAGTCAGCATGGATTAAGATGGTGGTGTTCTTGCTCTGTATCAGAATTGAGGGTCTTTTTACAGGCTTCCTTGAACACCAGAGCATGTCCTAATTATCTTGCCTCACTTCTGATGCTCATTCGGTCCTCTCGGGTGGGCGGGGATAGGGTTTTTTTTATCACAGAGCTTAGTGGAGCAGGGGGAGGAGTGTCTTCAATATTATTGCTTCTAAAGACAAAGGTCTGGTGAGGTTGAATGGCTAAAGACTGATGGAGCAAATGTGTGCATGTTGACTAGCAGGAGTAGCAATGCCAGACACTGAAGTCTCTGATATTGTATGTTCTGATAGTGCAGAATATCTAACAGTGTAGTGTTCTTAAATAGCGCTTTCAGAGCGTAGCCTTTTTGGGAAGGATCCTTACTAAGGGGGAAAGAATTCATGAAGAAATTGTGTACATTTCAGCGTAGATTTTTAAGGCCTGAAGAGACCATTATGATGATCTAGTCTTCTCTCCTATAAAACACAGGACCTAGAACCTCACCCAGGAATTTCTGCACTGAGCCCATAAATTCTGTTTGAACAATAGCATATATTTTACAAAGATGTCTGGTCTTGGTTTAAAGACTGCAAGTAATGGAGAACCCATCATGTTCCAATGGTGAATTATTCTCACTGTTAACAAAAACAAAAACATTGCACCTTTTTTTCTACTTTGTATTTCTTTAGCTTCAGCCTCCAATCACTGGATAATGTTATGACTTATCTAGTATCAGAAATAATTTCCCAACCTAGGCATTAGTAGACAATGATGAAGTCATCTCTTAACCATCTCTTGGGTAAACTAAATAGGTTGAAATTCTTAAGTCTCTCATTAGAAGACGAGTTTTCCAGAGCTCAAATCATTTTTGTAACTCCCTTTTCTGAACCCTTTCCAATATGTCAACATTGTTTTTTGAAGTTGTTGGCACCAGAATAGGACATAGTATTCCAGTCATGGTCTCACTGCTGGCATGTACAGAAGCAATACCATTCTTTACTCCAACCTGATATTTCTCTGTTTGTTCATACAACATTGCCTTGAGAGCACATATTCAGTTGGTTATCTACCATTACTCCTAAGTCCTTTTCAGTCTCATTACATTCAAGAATACAGTACTCCCATCTTGTAAGCGTGGCATACATTCTTTGTTCCTAGATGTCTGACCTTGCATTTTGCTGGGTTTAAAACTTTTGTGGTGTTCAAATGAGCCCCCCTTACCAAATGATCCAGATGGGTCTGCATTGATTTGTTCCCATCATTATTTACCACTCTATGAATTTTTGTCATCTGAAAATTTTACTAGCAGTGACTTTACCAATGATCTAGAAGAAAATATCAAGATATTTGAATAGCACTGGGCCAATAACAGATCTTTGTGGACGATGATTTCCCCCACTTTAAAATCCACCATGATAAAACAATTTTTCTTTATACACAATAAATGTGGAACGAGCTGCTTAGCCTCTTCTCTCATCTGATTCATATTTAGAACAGATTCCCCCACCCATACCCTATCTTGCAACTTTGGTTAGAACATTGATTCATAAGTACTCCAGGTTCTGTTCTTCTGAATTGTCAGTAACTCTAAAGAAGGCAATGGTATCTTTGAAGTGGATTCCCACGTTCTCTCCCCCTTCTGCACATGTGGAAACCCACCACATGCGCGTGCGCACACACACGGCTGGGATCATGAATTCGCAATCCCATGAAGTCTGAGGATCCACAGGGAATCATGTCCTCATTCTGTGGATTATGGGGCATCAATGGCTATGTCTACACTACAAGTTTGAAACTGCCTGCAATTGGTGGGTACGTACCCGGCATGGCTAAGCCATGCCTCTGTCGCTGCTATGCATGCAACCACAGCTACACTGCTATCGATACTCGCATGAGTATGTGTACAGGAGCAGGACTGTCACTCCCTAGTTTGTAGTGCAGACATAGCCTCTATCAAGTGCCAATGACGGCCTGCACTGGCCCAAGCAGAGCTGGACGAATAATGGATTGTTTGATTCTCTAGCAATTCCAAAAAAATAAAAATAATGATTTTGGGTCAAAATGAAACTGAAATTTTACAGGATTTTCAGTGAATTGGAAACTAAAAATAGTTGTGGATCAAACTAAACATTTTGTCTGGCCTGAAACAAAATGTTCTGTTTTGATTTAGAGTGTTAGCTTTTGTGGTGTGGTTTTTGTTTTGTTTTGTTTTTTAAATGTAGTTGAAGAAAAATGTGAAATGAAAAAACCTTTTGAACAGGAAGATCAAAATGTTCTATTTAAAAAATGTGGCAATGAAATGTCTATATTTTGGATTTGGGGGGTTTTTGGTTGATTTTTGAAACAACCAGCAAAACCAACACACATTTAAAATCTCTTTCAGGGTCACAGAATCTGCATCTTTTTTTCTGAAAAACCATTTCAGATGAAATTTTTCACCCAGCTATACTAGCTTTCTGGCGAATTCCCTGGACCATGGTCACAGTGTCTTAGGCAGACAAGAATACAACCCTGCCTTTCAGTCCATGGAGGTAAGCCCCATCCTTAAACACTTACACAAGATCTTCATAGTGCTTTTACTAAAATTATGTATAGTTCTCAAGCAAGCCTCAGGAACCCAGGGGGGAGACTGAGGGTCAGATTATCAGAACTGCCTTCTAATATAGCATGATTCCATTTCTGGGGTGTTCAATTTTAGATAGTGATGTGATTCCATGTTGCCAGTCTCATGATTTTATTGTAAATCTCATGGTACTTGATGTTTTAAAGCTCCAGCTTCTGGAGTCATGTGAATATGTAAAATCTCAGCTTTCATTATAACAAAGTAAAAGTAACTGTGAGGGTTGGAAACGTATGGGCAAAAGCTTAAAAATGTTACCTGAGTGCACCCTAAAGGCTCAGAAACCAGAAAGCAAATTAAAAGAAGCCAAAATGTGTTTTTAAAACACCCATATTTTTTAAGCCAATTTCATGATTATAGCACATAGGACTCATGACTTTTTTTGAATGCCTGGGGTTAGTAATACACCTCTACCCCATTATAACGCCACCTGATATAACACAAATTCAGATATAACGTGGTAAAGCAGCGCTCCGGAGAGGCGGGGCTGGCGCACTCTGGTGGATCAAAGCAAGTTTGATATAACGCAGTTTCACCTATTATGCAGTATGATTTTTTTGGCTCCCGAAGACAGCGTTATATCGAGGTGGAGGTGTACTGGTTATTTACACAGGGACATGCAAAGTGTCAGTATTATGACTGGAATTATAATGCTCGAGCTATTGGCTCTGAATTGTGTTCTCCTGCCTGTATGTTATGCTGTTATAAAAATGTAGCTTTAGTAGATCACTAAAGAACTGCTTGTTTGTGCCTCCATCCCGCCCTTGTCTCTGGATGCAGGAAATCAGATCCCCCTGGTGATATACTTGGAACATGATTTCAATTTATATTACATTGTCAAACTTAACACAGATATAGCTGGGCAGGAAATGTTTTTTGTTTTGTTTTTTTTCTATCCCAAATTGGGATGTAAAATTGAAATCTCAAATTTTCACAGACCAAAATCCTATTTAAAAAACAAAAATCAGTTTGGGTCATTCACAACATTTCAGTTAGATAATTTTAAACGTTTCATTCTATGTCAATCTTTTCAATTTTTATTTTTTTTACTATTATTTAACTTAAATTTCAAAACAAAAAGTCATTTCATACCCCTCCCCCCCCCAAAAAAACTATTATTTTTGGAAAATTTTTGACAATTTCAAAACATTTTTTTCAGTTTTTTCCCAAACCAATGCTTTCCTGTGAAAAGTATCCGTTTTTAATGAATCTGCATTTTTCAATGGAAAAACTTTCATCAAAAAATTCCCAGCTAGCTCTAGTCACAGTCAGGGCTTTCAATCCAGCCTGCGGGATTTTCAAAGAGGCCCAGGTGAGTTTTAGGCGTTCAACGCTCATTGACGTTCAGTGGGATTTGGGTGCTTAACTCACTTAGGCTCCTTTGAAAATCCTAGACTATAAGAGTAATTTAATTGAGGAGCCCTATAGACACATTCATCTCTAAACACTCAGTTCAAACCCAAGCCAGATCAGTAGGTACTGGGTTTGGGCTTGGGCAGGTGGCTGGGTCATGCGCCCAGGCCTCACATGATGATAACTTAGGGGTGACACTTCCTATAAAAGGCAACCTGCTCAGTGAGACAGATTGACAGAACTGCAGGTAATGCTGAGCTCAAGAGAACCTGAAGAAGGTCTCTCCAGAGAGTCCCAAGCTCTGGAGCAGGACTGGCTGAGCTCTCCTGTTCATAGGAAACTGGAGAGGGGAGAGAGACAGGATCTGCGGCCCTGCTACAATGGTGGATGAAGATATCTTGCTGCAAAGTGTATTGAGAGGCCATGAGGAAGGGTGTTTATAGAAGGAAGTAGCCTGGATTGGACAGCATGGAAGGGAGTTGATGCTTGCACTTGCTTATGGGTCCAGGGGGGAAAGAAGTCCCTTTCTATTGCACTGAAACAGCAAGGCAAAAGAACTGCTGCTGAGCCCAGGAGGGGTGTGGACAAAGAGCTGAAGCCTAACATGAGTGTGTGAGGATCCACTGTGAGGCTGCTGGATATGTGTTTGGTTGGACATTTTGTTTACCTCCTGGAAGTGGGGATAGACTTCATAATTTGTCTGGACAACTTAATTGCTAAGAAACATGAGAATCAATGCATACAAGAGAAGGTGATGGAAGGGCCAGGCGGCCACCAGAACATGCCATAGTGAGCTGACCTGAGTGGGTAAAATGAATCAGCTGCAGGGTCCAAGGTAGGATTCCTGTCAATATTTATTATATTAGATATTAATATTCTATTCCCTTAAGCCCTTCTTTCCCTTCTCTCAGCCTAGATCCTCTTTCATAGGGGACACAAACTGGTTCACTCTCCCTTTTTGTGGTCTTCCACCCTCAGGCTAGCAAAACAGATGCATGTGATTGGAAGATTTACACTCTTTACTCTTATGGAGTGAACATAATTCACACCAATGAGGACCTGAGGTCCCAGAGGTGATCGTTTAATGTTGTAATCGCCAACATACCCCGACCCATGTATCAAAGTGGTTAAACAAGTGACTTCAGTATATGGGCCGTGGGTGCAGAAGTCTGCCCTCTCGGCAGTGGGATACGTTAATTATTCAAGAGATATGGAGGAACATGTTAAGGGGAGAAAATGCTACCTAATGGAAATTCCCTTCTGATCTGACAGCACATATGTAGACTCAATGTGTATTTCCAGTCAGATTGCAGGTGGAAAACGGTACAGAGCAGTGATTTGCCACATTTTACTCCAGAGAGTGCACGTGCTATTGATGCTAAACAAGACTTGTATTTTCAGAGACTCAAAGGGCTCAATTTTTATATACACCTGATTAAGCTGCACTCACAAAGAATGGGTGTGCACTGGAACCCCACATCTGCATGTTGCCATGTATTTAGCTATGGGATTGTTATGCCTTGTTTTCTGTGTACTGCACCTTCAAAGGCCACCTACCCCTACGTATGTACCAAGAGCAGCCATTTTGTATCTGTTTGAGTGCAGAGTGAAAGCGGGAGGATGCACATACCATACTCTCTTATGGATGCCATGCTTTTGCTCATAATTGTTTGTTTCTTCTTTTACTGTAAAGGTCATTCTGGCTGCAAGTATCTGGTGGTTATTTGAATGCAGAAAATACAATACACATAATACCCATTTGTGCATGTAATTAGGCTATTTGCTCATGCTAAATAGTGCTTCTAACCTATCTAGGTCTCTTTCTTTGTCCTCAGTGGGTGTCTGTGTAGTATCATCCAAGTGCTTCAATTTTCACCTCTCCTTTTTAAAAAGCTGTGGGCAGGAGCGGCTCCAGGCCCCAGCACGCCAAGCGCGTGCTTGGGGCGGCAAGCCGTGGGGGGCGCTCTGCCAGCGCCGCGAGGGCGGCAGGCAGGCTGTCTCCAGCTTGCCTGCGGAGGGTCCGCTGGTCCCGTGGCTTCTATGGACCTCCCGCAGGCGTGCCGCCAAATCCGCGGGACCGGGGACCTCTGCAGGCAAACCGCCAGAGGCAGCCTACCTGCCGTGCTTGGGGCAGCAAAATCCCTAGAGCCGCCCCTGGCCGTGGGGAACCCATTTCAAAGGCAAGAGAGAATTTTAAGTAAAGAAACAAAAAGTCAAGGGAAACAAGAAATACTAATGAATAAGTGAATCATTTCGGTAAAATCAATCAGGAAGGAGCCAGAAAGGATCAAGACAGGATATAACTGATGCAACTATCCAAGGATGGAGAGTGCCATTGAGGGAACCAAAGTGAGACAAAATATCAATGACTTGCTCTCAAAAGAGCCTGATGCCTTTATTTCCAAAGCATTCCTGTTTAAGTTTCCTGGAAGGACTAGCAAAATATATTCCTCCACCCTAAGCATCATGGATGGTGCCATGCAGCTTTCCTTGCTATTATGCCCTTTTCCAGTCATCCTTGCCATTCCCCTGTACTAAAATAAGCTGAACCTAATGGGTGGAAAATACAACTATTAAACTTTTTTTTTTCCATTTTACAAGCTCTGCAATAAATTAATGCCAAAGCTGGCACTCTCTGTGCCTGAAGCTATAAAAAGCTTAGAGTAGCATCTGTAACAGCAGTTTCATCATCTGGAGGGGGGAAGGGGAAAAGAGATAAAAGACGTGCAGATGGATTAGACAGCAAGAGGGGGAATTTTGCTAGTTCTAACCATTGTCCTTCACCAGAGGGTCAGTGCTTCGTCTGGGTTTGAGCCAAGCCGTTGCTCCCCATCTTGCTCACCCACCCTGCGTACATCATCATCTTTTTTTTTTTAATCCTTTTAAATAACCAGTAACTCTAGGGAGGAGGTGGTTTGGGCTGTAATTAGTGGGGCACATATGGTGCCAGTAGCCACAAGTTCTTCAAAGCTTGTGGTCTTCAGAAAAACAAAAAAAACACTTGGTCTGTTTTTGCAATTCATTCACCAGAGAAGAGAACGTACAGTGAGGCCCTTAATGGTGCTTAGCAGAATCCACTGCCTTCCCAGAAAGTACTGGCGGTTGTGGCAACATAAGAATGCCTGGTGAGGGGTGACTAAGGACCAGGCCCAACTACAGGCCTGGGGACTGGGAGGGTAGTGGAGTTATTTGCCATGATGTTGAAGTGAGGGGAGAGTTGGGTGGAAATGTGGGAAGTTCTGTTTTTGCCCTGCTGAGTTAAAGGGATGGCCGGATTTTTCCAGGAACAGCTGTCCAAGTGGCAATTGTCAATATGGGATTGAATGAAGTTGGAATGGCCAGAGAAAGAGGGGGTAGGTTTTGGAAATCTGTCTTGACATGGTAGCTGAGCCAAAAAAGAGGATAAGGTCACTGAAGGAATAATATGGGTAGAAGAGAAAAGCAAAGATGGAATCCAGTGGGGATGGGACACAGTGGGGAAAGGGTAGTTGGAACTCTGAGAGTTTCTAGGGACCATAGATAAGGGCCTTATGATGCTGGGTGCTGTACATACACAAAGTCAGACAGGCCATGCCTAGGGTGACCAGATGTCCCAATTTTATAGGGACAGTCCTGATATTTGGGGCTTTTTTTATATGGGCTCCTATTACCCTCCCCCACCCCATCCCGATTTTTCATCCTTGCTATCTGGTCACCCTATCTGTGCCCCAAAGAGATTACAATCTATGTAGGCAGCACAGAAAAAGTATTAGTGTCACCATTTTACACAGGCAATCTGAGGCAGAGCCAGGATTTGAATTCAGATCTCCTGAGTGCCCATTCAGGCTCTGCGCCACAAGAACAGCCATCCTCTTTAAATAGACCTAAAAATACCCAACTGGAATGTGCCTTTTAGCTTACCAGTATCCAAGCCCTGCTATTAAAATTATATATACAAGACATTTGCATGAGCAAGCTGGTTACCTATGAAAAGTTAGTAACCTGAAAAAATTGTCCTCTATTTAAAACCATAGGGCTCACCGTGGCTTTTAAATGGGCATAAAAGTTTATTTGGGTGCATAAATACTGTACAGTTTTTCCAAGGGAAAAAAAACCCTGTCTGCAAACTGCTGAATGAAGCCATTAGAGTCAGCTGCATAACCTCCCATCCAAGTCTTAAACCAATGCCACTATAAACCTGATTCTTTTCACTTTAATAGAGAAACCACTGTTGTAGAAAGGAAACCCACTGTGGGGCAATTTGTTCTCTCGCCACACGTATATTGGCTACAAAATAGTCAGCAGCACTTAAACATTAGAAGGACCCCAGAGAAAGTTAACACAGATGATTAGCCCTAAAGGGCCTGTATGATGATGAGAAGCTGAGTGAATTAAATTTATTTGCCTTAGAGTGAGTCAGTGGAGTTGTGTTCAGATTTACATTATTTGCATTTGGAGATCTCGCCGCATCAGTATAATGGGAGAGGGGATTAGTTTGCAACAGCAAATTTTGTGGTGATTATTTTTTTTAATTCATTTTTTTTCTCGCTGCTGCTAGCTGATTAAGGAAAATAAGGGCATCTAGGATTCTAAGTGTTTGAAAAGATCCTTCAATGACTGCAAGAAACACTGAGCTGCTCGAAAATGTCAGCACTTTACACTTTATGTGGGATTGAACTGATTGCGACAGTGAAGAGAACAGGAGTGATTCAAAGGTGAACCAAAGGTCTCTGTTTGATATGTGAATGCATGTAGAACAGTGGCATGGGGGGAAAGGAGACTGGCTCTATAAAAGGTTGGGTTCGTTCTAGCAACAAAGCATGGCAGAGAGAGAATTTTATGCGTCTGATATTTGTGGCATCACCGCAGCACGTGGTGAGTTACCGCTAAAAGTGAGAATAGGTCTAAATTGGGGTGGGCAGAGGTGCATGTGTCACATGGTGTATGAGTAATACAAAGTAACAGTATTTGGTTTGGTCTCTGGGAATTTCAAAATCTGGGACAAAACACTGACCTTGTGTTACTTAGCTTACATATGGTAAGAAAATGGGGACAAGTTAGCGGCTAAGGCAGTTGTTCTCATACAAGCAAATCACTTAGTGTAACATTTTCAAAAGTGATTTAGGCATGTAGAGTCTGAGGGCTTCTCTATACATGCCAAATTGTACCACTTTAACTATCTTGGTATAGTTAAACCAGTACAAATCCCTTGGCCAGGATGCAATTATACTGGTATAACAGTGTCTTATACCAACGTAATTATTCCCCTTCTTTTATGGAGAACCCCCCACTAGGAATTGTACTGACTTATCTATTTTAATTAAAAGAAATCACAGCCCTAACCAGAATAGTTAAATCAGTACCATACTTAAGTGGTGAACAGGGTGACATTAAGCTTGGAAGTCACTTAGGTGCTTTTGAAAATGTTACCTGTAGTTTCTCTCTGCCTCAGTTCCCCAGGTGTGAAATGGGGAAAATAGCACGGCCCAACCTCCCAGGGTAAATACACTAAAGATTATAAGGTCCCTAAGAAAAGTGCTTCACTGTGATGTAAGAACTCTATGTTGAGGAATGTAGATAACACTCAATAGTGGTTTTGTGCAACTGACCAGGATGACAACCATATTCAGAGCAGTACAGGACATCACAAAACATTAAGTGGAGGCTTTTTTTTTTTAATCTTATTGATATTATTTTACTACTCAGATCTCAAGGGAATTAACCAGTTCCACATTTACTGTTTCCCATCAACTAACCATCTGCAGGCAACACCTTTTTAACAACTTGCTGGAATACATTTACTGGACATTTTGTCATCGTAGTATATTTGGGATATCAAAAAAAACAGCTGGTAGAAGGCCATAAACAAAGACTTTATTATATATTGTTTATATCATCGCTTTAGTTTTGGAAGGCTGACCAAGAGTGTTAATGCACGACAACATTAAAACGTATCTTTATTGTTGCCGGGAAGGCTAAAGGTTACTTCAGTAATAATATGCAAATGGAGCCTTTACTGCACATAATGAATAATCACTTCAGATTAAAGGCAGAAATTTCCTTTAGTAGTACTTGCAATAAAACCTTTTGCATGAAGTTAATTATTAATTTAAAAAATTACCACTTCAGTGAGCCTGGATATATTATTTATTAAATGTAATTAAAGTATTTATTAGGCAAGTAATAAATGATGGACAACAGCAACAGGGTGGCTTTACTGTTTTATCAAATAACCTTGGCCAATGTTTACAAGCAGTGACAGTAGCCCTCCTCTATTGTTATAACAGATTCATTATCTGCAGGATGACGGATGTAATTGCTTGCATGTGTCAATGATTTTAACTCGGTGGGGGAGGAAGAATTGGGAGTACAATAACTGGAGGCTTCATCAAGCCAGTGGTCTGAGCTTCTATTTATCAGTGATAATTTGCGTCTCCTGATGGAACATGAATTAAGGTTTCACATGACTCTATCCACCACTGACAGCCTCAACCTGCCCATATGCCCAGAGTACTAACTGCACGTAAATCAAACCTTAGGGTGTTTCCAATGAGAATGGCATTGACTCTCATTGGCAGCAGTGACAGTAGTTTCCATTGAGCAACCAACCAATGTTTCTCAAGCTGTAGCTTAAGTGTCTTGTCAAAAGAGTTAGATTTTATAGAAAGGAGAAAAAGGAGAGGTGTGGGGACAGCCACAGAGAGCAATGCTACCTGCCTTTTTTATATTCCTGGAACAGTCCATCATGTGATCAATGGTTAAACTGTTTAAAGATAGTAGGCTCATGGTTAGACCAAGGAACGGGGAGCCAGGACTTCTGGGTTCTTTTCCTGATTCAGCCACTTACGATGTGAGCATGAAACTGTTATCCTTACATGTGTTGAGTAGTACTTTTTCTTCTCAAGTAGGTCCATTAATATAAAGTCTACTGTACAAATGTAATTTCCCCCCTGTGTATGACAGCCTAGAATCAAGCATGAAGAGGGATTGAAAATTATTAAAGCTGACTGGAACATTTTAACAAAGATTTTTCATTTTTGTCAAAATTTTCCATGGAAAACTTGTGATTTTTTTTTTCAGCAAAACATTTCAGTTTTGCAACAAAATATTAAAACTTTTCTTGGGAAAACAGATACTTTTCGTTAGTCAAACTCAAATTTTCATGAAAAAAACAGTTTTAAATGGAAAAATGTTGACCAGCCCTAAAAATTATATTGGGTTAAGGAACAGAGCTTGCTATGTTGAGGGGTTTGCAATGGTGTTGCAGCCATGTTGCTCCTAGGATATTAGAGAGACAAGGTGGGTGAGGTAATATCTTTTATTGGACCAATTTCTGTTGTAAAAGAGACAAGCTTTTGAGCTGCATAGAAAATGTGAAGGTTTCCCCCTTCATTCCATGGTGGAGGATGAGGAAAGAGAGCATAGGATCAGCAAGGGACTTCAGCATTCGGGATGGCATCAGATAGGCACCTGTGACCCAAACTGTCTCTATGCAAGTGAGCAAGGAGCTCACTGGTATCTGGTTGTGAGTTTCAGCTGGCCTGACCAGTTCAGTGTACCCCAATTCATTTAATGTCAAACTGTATCTGTTATGCCTCATGCAAAGTATCAATGGAAAACTAACACCATACTAATCATGAATATTCTTGCATGGTGTCGGGGCCAGTGCAACCTATTAGGTGGTCGCCTAGGGTGCTAGGATTTGGGGGGGCGGCATTTTCTTCAGCAGCGACCGCGGCGGCCGGATCTTTGGCCGCCCCGGTCGCTGCCGGCATTTAGGTGGAGGGAGCTGGGGCGAAGGGGCATGGGGAGGGCTGCCTGCAGCAAGTAAGGGGGGGGCGGCATGCAGGGGATCTCCCCGCCCCAGCTCGCCCCTGTTCTGCCTCCTCCCCAAGCACGCCATGGCTGCTTCACTTCTCCGGCCTCCCAGGCTTGCGGTGCCTAAGCTTATTGGTGCCGAAAGCCTCGGAGGTGGGAGAAGTGAAGCAGCAACAGCGTGCTCGGGGAGGAGGCGGAGCAGGGGTGAGCTGGGATGGGCAGCTGCCGCATGGCTCCCTGGGCCGGGGGAGGGGGAGCTGCCATGGCGGGGGGGCACCTCAGGGCGGAAGGGGGGGCAGGGAGCCGCAGCAGGGCTCGGGGATGGGGGAGGGCGCAAGGGCGCAAGTTTCGCCTAGGGCGTGAAACATCCTTGCACCGGCCCTGCATGGTGTATGTACGGTGAACATCCCAGGGACAATGCAAATATGGAGGAAATGTCAAACTAAAATTTGTTTACCCAACAACTCTGGGAAGTGGGTAAACAGTTTTCTCACAGACAAATGACAAGCCAGTGCTTCCAGACAGGCATCATCAGAGTCTACTAGCAACCACATGTCAAGTGGCCATTCATTTAGATTAGAGAGGGCAGGAAGAAATCTATTTTTTGCATGATAGCAAACTCCGGCAGGGGAAGAAATCAGCATAGACTGTCCTTCGCCACCAGACTCCATGTTGTTTTCCTCACAGCTTGAATGAACTTTATGGGGCGGGGTGCATCTTCAAAAGATTCATTGGACTATAAAAGAGAGAAACAAAGAACCCTGTGTTATCTTTCACCTAGGAAAACAAGGAGAACCAGCACCCTGTACTTCTGTGGTAGGTCCTGACTGAGAGACAGTCAGCCATGCTGGGCAAAGAGGGATAAATGAGGGGAAAAAACCTCTTAAACCAAAGCCGTACCTTTCCAGCTTAAGTTTTAGACTTTCCGATGCATGTTTTTCACTTTTATTTGCATGTAACCATCTCTCATTTATTTCTTTTACTTGGCCTCATTTAAAATCCTATCTCCTTTTGTAACTAATCTGGTTTTACTTTTAACCTAAACCAACCCAGTGCTGTTTGAATGGACAGCACTGTTAACTCCAGTTAAAGTGATAAGCTGTGCAGTCTGTCTCTTCAGAAGGGCAAATGAGTCTTCTTATTCCCCAGATGATCCAGGAAAGGGCTGAACTTTGCAGAGCAAATGGTTTGGGGAAAATTCAGGACGGGAGGTGTTGGAGTCATCTTGTCAGGTGTAACCAAAGCTGGTGGATACCAGAATATGGCTGGGGTGTAACGAGCAGATTGCTGGAATCAGAATGCTGAGCCAGAGCTGCTGAAACGCACAGGCGCTCATGCACGCTTGTCTGCTGGCTGTGGGTGTACAGGGCGAGAGTCACAGCAGCAGAGCATTTAAGGCATCCAAGGTTCCAGGGCAGGTGGTGACCCAACCCCTCAATGGTCTGGATTGCACCCCAGAATGTGACAGCACCAGCCTCCTTGATTTTGTTTAGATGTCTTCTGTTTCTCCAGTATAATTAACCCTCAGGGATGGCTATAGCATATGAGCTCAGTCAATATGATATAGGGTGTTGCCTTAGGTGGTTGCCAACTACTTGCTATTTGGTAGCCTTGTCATAGTATTTCTTCTGTTCTAGTTTTCTCATGTGTAGCTATGTAACTGCTTCAGCATGAATTGTCTTTAATTGGCAAAGGTTTCTTTAACTGTCATCTCAAGAAGCTATTAGATGTTGGCACTAAGGTTTTTGTCCTTCAGTCTATAAGTCTCTCTAAACTGGTGGTCCTCGAAAAGCATCGTTTTGTGTTGAGAAAGTCTCAGTATTAAATGTGAATCCCTTGAATTTACCAGGTCTTTTTAATATCAAGTTCTTTGCTGTTTGAACTGAGTATTCTGCTAACCCATTTGATTGTGCATAATTTGATAGGATTATCCCAAGCCAAGCAAACTGCAATTTGCATTGTTTTATTCCGTAGTCGCTTAATGTGTTGTGTAACAGTCCTGCTAAGAAGTAATCTTTCCCATTTAATTCAAATAGACCTTTGCTAGCCTTAGATCATGGGCTATCAGGAATCTAAGGACATTTCAGTGGTTCTTTTGGATTCTGTTTCCCAAAATAGATTACCATTTTCTTGGTGTTCATTGAAGCCTGGGCAGAATAGGCTATGCCTGGCTGTATTCTTAAATTTGTCAAATAATCAGGTGGGAACTCTGGAGCATTTCTGACCTCATACTGTGTGATATTTTGACACAATGTCCCACTATTATGTAGTAGTTTCATCTGCATATTTATTCTTAGATATCTTTTGGCCACCCGTCTGAGGTTACTCTCTCCAGATTTAGTAAGGTTGGATCATTTTGAATTTCTTGTTTGAATCGACTGGTCAAATTTTGTTTTTGGAAACAGGTGGTACTTTACTTCAAACTTCTCTTCCTGCACCTCCTTACTCTTACTGTTTTATAACTGCTCTTAAAAATATTTCTGTATAAGAAACTCCTTTCACATTTAATTGATTCTTTCACAATTTCACAGTCCTTTGCTGAAGTCCAGCTGTTGCTTTTTCGTGTTGTTTTGTTTAATATGGCTTTCACAGTTTCCTAGTCTGTTATTATCTTGACCAATTTTCCACCACAAACATTTTGTGAGACCACTCATTACCAGAAACAATTGCCTAGGAGCTGATGGTGCAGAACCGAACCTGCCAAAACCCTTGACTTTAGATGCAAAACTGAAAATACTCCTGCCTTTTGAAATCTAGACATGACCTCCTTATTTGTTCTTGCAAGGAAGATGTCTCATAGGAAACCCTCCGGTTTTTTTGTATGTTGCGCATATCATTAAACCAGTCAGATGTTTGCATTCACTGAGTGTCAGCTCATTTTACCATCTGGTCAACTTCAGCTTTTTACTTTCTCTCTGTACTAATAAGCCTTCTTAAGTGTGTCTATCTTTTGGCAGCACATGTGTATCTGTATCAATGTGCATCCTTAATGCATCCCTTTCTGTTAAACACATGATCAACATCTTTAATGTTCATTGTGATGGAATTTACCAGCCACACACTGAGCCAACGAGGAATAATGAGCTGCTGTGGTCCACTCAAACCCTCCTTCTGACACCTGCCCACCCTGTCTGGTAATGAAGGGGCAGCTACAGAGGGAAGAGAACAGACATCCGATCTTTGCTCCTTATGGAAAAGACTAGCCTAGAATCTCTGTAGAGGCCGTTGATTGCCAGAGCCCTCTGGAGGAAGGTAAGCCTGACACAGGACTGTTGAATTTGTTTTGGGGACTGTTTCTGTTTTGCTACCTAAGTACTACCTAAATACTGCTGTCTGTGCCATCTGGGACAGGCCTGCAGGGCCTAATGAGATTGCTTCAGGGACCCTCCGCCCAGGAGCTGTGCAGAGAACTGCCTCAATAAACTTTGTGGACTTTTTGCATCCTACTTGAGTCTGTCTGATAGTTGATCTTAGACCCTGAATAGTATGGTCACAGTCATACTTTATACTAAGGGTACCTTCATAAATAGCTTACACAGAGTTAATAAATGATCATTTTAATAAATGGTATTATTAGTCAATTGCTTGCTAATCAGTAGGTTGCTTCTAAACATCTACGACGTATTTTACTGATGTATTTGTAACCATCTTTATCATGTTACACATGCCTTCAACATGCTTTTAACATCCATTAATCATTTATTAATCCTTTATTACATATTTATAAATGTACCCTGAATATAAACTGTGACCTTTTTAATAATACTTTTTGCTTCCTGTAGTTCAGTAGACTGCTCTTTGATCATCTGCATTTGAAGACTGCTCTTCCTCCTAATCATAGACTCATAGACTCTCTCAGGTTTGGAAGGGACCTCAGGAGGTCATCTAGTCCAACCCCCTGCTCAAAGCAGGACCAAACCCAACTAAATCATCCCAGCCAGGGCTTTGTCAAGCCTGACCTTAAAAACCTCTAAGGAAGGAGATTCCACTACCTCCCTAGGTAACCCATTCCAGTTCTTCACCACCCTACTAGTGAAAAAGTTTTTCCTAATGTCCAACCTAAACCTCCCCCTCTGCAACTTGAGACCATTACTCCTTGTTCTGTCATCTTCTGCCACTGAGAACAGTCTAGATCCATCCTCTTTGGAATCCCCTTTCAGGTAGTTGAAAGCAGCTATCAAATCTCCCCTCATTCTTCTCTTCTGCAGACTAAACAATCCCAGTTCCCTCAGCCTCTCCTCATAAGTCATGTGCTCTAGCCCCCTAATCATTTTTGTTGCCCTCCGCTGGACTCTCTCCAATTTATCCACATCCTTCTTATAGTGTGGGGCCCAAAACTGGACACAGTACTCCAAATGAGGCCTCATCAGTGCTGAGTAGAGGGGAATGATCACATCCCTCGATCTGCTGGAAATGCCCCTACTTATACAACCCAAAATGCCATTAGCCTTCTTGGCAACAAGGGCACACTGTTGACTCATATTCAGCTTTTCGTCCACCGTAACCCCTAGGTCCTTTTCT
Source organism: Mauremys mutica (assembly GCF_020497125.1). Lineage (NCBI taxonomy): Eukaryota > Metazoa > Chordata > Testudines > Geoemydidae > Mauremys > Mauremys mutica. Next base: position 11,628,278 of record NC_059077.1, read on the forward strand.
GCAGAACTGCTGCCCAGCCATTCGGTCCCTAGTCTGTAATAGTGCATGGGATTCTTCCGTCCTAAGTGCAGGACTCTGCACTTGTCCTTGTTGAACCTCATCATATTTCTTTTGGCCCAATCCTCTAATTTGTCTAGGTCCCTCTGTATCCTATCCCTACCCTCCAGCGTATCAACCACTCCTCCCAGTTTAGTGTCATCTGCAAACTTGCTAAGGGTGCAGTGCACACCATCCTCCAGATCGTTAATGAAGATATTGAATAAAACCGGCCCCAGCACTGACCCTTGGGGCACTCCACTTGATACCGGCTGCCAACTAGACATGGAACCATTGATCACTACCCGTTGAGCCCGACCATCTAGCCAGTTTTCTATCCACCTTACCGTCCATTCATCCAGCCCATACTTCTTTAACTTGCTGGCAAGAATACTGTGGGAGACTGTATCAAAAGCTTTGCTAAAGTCCAGAAATAGCACATCCACTGCTTTCCCCTCATCCACAGAGCCGGTTATCTCATCATAGAAGGCAATTAGGTTAGTCAGGCATGACTTGCCCTTGGTGAATCCATGCTGACTGTTCCTGATCACTTTCCCCTCCTTTAAGTGGTTCAGGATTGATTCCTTGAGGACCTGTTCCATGATTTTTCCAGGGACTGAGGTGAGACTGACTGGCCTGTAGTTCCCTGGATCATACATGGGACAATCCTATTACTCCTTGTACAGACACATCAGTGTGGTTTTGCCACATGGGCTAAATCTGTGCCTGCTATACTAAACAAGTTTGATTTTCCGTTTTAACATTTGGCGGTCAGTCCTTTTGTACATGCTCAGTGTGATTAAGTTTCATCAAAGGTGACCAACATGGAAGGAGAATGATGTCATGTATGCTAAAAAGCACCCGTCTTGCAAAGTTATGTCAATCGCAGTGTCAGTGGCTTTTTAAAATTATTACCCAAATCAGAATACATCCATGGGTCTCTTAATAGCCTTACAAAGTAAAACTCTAAAAGAGGCTGGTTGTGACTCTGAAAATAAATAATCAAAACATGGAGGCAGTGTCAAATGGTAACAGAGTTGAGTGCAATTTAATCATAAGTATCCCGTAAACCAATGATTAGTGACTACCCAATGTTAACATAGAAAAATAAGCTTGATTCATATAGTAGGCTCGCCTCCTGAGCACCATACACCCATAAAACACAATCCCCTTACAAATCCCACTTTGACGTACTATGTCTTGAACCACCTAGCATGCTATTGGTGTTGTTCAAGGTGCAAAGCGTAAGCTGAGTTGCCTGAAGTGACTCAAGAGTGTGAGTACCAACCTCAGGGCAGACTGTTAGGAAGCAGGGCACAAACCCCAAATTGGTTGTGAGTTCTCTACTTAGATTTCACCCACCAGTTATCAAGTGTGAACTCATCAGGCACTGCAACAGCCTTAATGTGGAGTCACAAACCTATTGGAGTATCCAAGGGGACGATCTCACCACCAAGAAAGCATACCTTTGTGTTGGTTCCTTTAACCAACAATCACAGCAATATTCTGTGATCCAGTCCCAAAGGACCAGTCACTTATTCCCAATCAGTTGCCCCTTAGATTTTACACCACAGACAACACTTATAGCCAATCCTCTAATAAACTACATAATGATTTATTACATTGGAAAAGGAAATGAGTTGTTTACAAGGTGAACATAGAAACACAAATGAATTGCAATCTTGAGTTTCAAAAGGTAATAGAAGCTTCCATCATAAGCAAGCTCTAACTGCCCTTTGGGTCTAACCCAGTCTTACGCCTAGAAAGCCTTGACCACCAGAGTCCAAGCAGCACAGAGATCTAGTCCCTTCTTGTTAGAGGTTTTTATTTTCCCTCCTCCTGTGTGCTGAGAACTCGGCTGACATGAGGAATCCACTTGCATGACTCATCTTCATGGAGGGGAGGGAAAAACAACAAACACCTTTTGTCCTCTATAATGTCCCACAACAGTTCATCTGGTGCCGATGGTTCTTCCCTGTTGGGCAGGACAAAGCACCTTCTGCTGGAGACCAACACTTTGCATTAGTTAACGTCTCTCTTGCCTGATGAATTACAGAGTCACAGAGGCTTACAGTGTAATTGCTCAATGACCTTACAATATGGGGCACAGATTTTATAAGTGAGATCAATGCCGGCAGCAACTCACAAGCATTCAATAAAGTGTAAACATGAAACATTCTTATACTCCCAGTCCCTATTTTAACAATACCAACACACAGGTGAGCCAGACTGATTGCAGCTATGTTTTTGTCATTATTCCATTGAGACATGGGGGCCTTGGCATGAGTTAGCACCCTGCAGCGTCACAATAAGATTGCTCATCTGATAAGGTCTGCAGGATCAGGCCTTATATGAGCCATTCAGCTTTACATGCTCCAGTAATATCGGTCTTAAATGCATTCATCCCTAGGGTACCTGGGATAGCTGAGCTTTATAACTAGCTCAGCCATGCATCATAGGGAGGACTTCAGTCAGCCTGCATTACTGCAGTCATAATGAGGCTTATATACCAAAGGTCACAAAAGTTTTGCAATTGACTTCACTAGAGTCAGGATCTCACCCCACAGTACTAGTCACACAAGATAAAGGGATAAAGTGGGAAATAGTCAGACATATGGACAGATAGTGAGTTAAAGGATGTTCTAAAAATGGCCTTCGTTTTTTCTCATATTGTGAAAAAGCCATTTGTCATGGTTTTGATATGACAGACATTAAGCCTAGTCCCTTGAGCCCAGCATTCCTCTCAAATTTGACATTCTTCCACTAGTTGGCAGAAGGATGTTTGCTTTGTCCATCAAATAACTAAAATACGTATATAATATTTTTCACCTGCTTTAACTAACACCCTTCCCTTTCTCCCACACTCCTTCCACTCCTGAGTCTGGATTTCTTCAATCACTTCTCTAAATATTTGTCATGTAGAGTTTCCAGGAAGAAAAGCCTTAAACAGACCCAGAATTAGTTTAGAAATCGATTTGTCTTTTAGACTGTTTAGAAAGCCTTTACTGTGAGATGAACGTTTTTGTTATATATCATGCACACACTTGCACTGAGGCAGCCTTTATTTGACCTCTTAATCAATCTGAGTGCTGGCCCGGGATGGAGGGGGAGGGGAAGGAGATGCAAGATAGCTTCTATAAACGCCAAGTTGGCTCTGTTCCCCTGAACCATCTGCACTTCTCGCTATGGTCAGACTAAATGTCTGCTAATGGCCCCTTCTTCTACGATCCATTTATACATCTTCTTTTTTAGTTGAAAACAAATGCTGTTACTGGGCCTGCTTTGCTTCACTGCAGCTGTGAATTGCAGGCCTGGAAAGCCGGCCAAGTAGAAGTCAGACAGCTCAGTCTTTCTCCTTAGAGGAGAGAGTCCAAAACTGCTGATTTGGCCTCATTTAATCCTGACTTTTTATCTATAAATTTTAACATGATCCTGAGAGGGGGTATCTCAATATGATGTACTTTCCATTTCTCTTTTTCCCCTTTCTCCCTTCCTAGGACAGGAGGCTTTGCTAGGTTATAGAACTAGGCTTTGACACTTGTTAATCATTCTGCAGACAGGATGATACTTGAAGTCTATGAACATTGACGTGTGGCTGATAAGAATGGGGCTGGGAGCAGTTTCCTGCAGGATGAGGCATTGTCAGGCCCTTAAGGCAATAATTCTTGTTGAGGTTTTGATGGTCATTGAAGGGGTGTGTGTGTTTGTGTACAGCACCTTGCACAATGGAAGCCTGGTCCTGACTGAAAGCTCTCAGTGCTGATGTATTATTTATAATAAGTGATCATTAAGTTCTAGAGCTAAATAGAAACAGTGGTTTGTGTGAGTTACAGATGATTTAACTTATGCTTCTTTAGAATTTAAAGCTATAAGTGAACCACCCTCATAAAACATTCCCTACTGTTGTCATGTGGTCAAGGTCTGATGTAATGGTTTGAGACAGCTGATCAGGTTTTTTGTCCCAGTAAAAATTGGGTGAAGATGGGAACCTGAAATTAGGCCCCTGAGTCCATGTTTGACCTGATTTTTCAAAAGTGTTGAACACTCAGCATCGCTCTCTGATGTCCGAGAGCAGGTGAGTGCTCAGCACTTTTGAATGCCAAGCTGCTTATTAAGGTTCCCAAATACGGATACTGGTCCTTGTCATATGTTGGCGCTAGGAAATAAAAACCAGTCATCTACCAGCACTGCTAGCTATCATACCCTTATTCCAGTATTGTTGACTACACTAGGTTTGTGACTAGCATGCTACAACCAGTGTGTGCCAATTCAACAAAGCCACAGCAGCATTTCATTTGTGATTCAGACTCCTAGAGTTCTCAAGCCTATGTTTGAGGACAGGGAAGAATTCAGGAACAGGAACAATCCTTTGCTACACTTCACCTTGTAATCAGTTAACCTCGCAGAAAAGATTTCTTTTTTCTCCTTTTTCCCCTGAGCAAGGATTTTTTGGGGGAGGGGTGTGACCTTTTAGTGTGTTTTATTTACTGGGCAAAAAGCCAAACGCTACACTTCCATCTCAGCTGTGGGCTGATTTGAACCTTGCTAAAGACAGTGGGTTAGAGTCATCACCAGTATAACTCCACTGACTTTGTCAGTCTTACACTCCAGGAGGATTTAAAACTCTGGTTTATTTAAAAAAAAATAGTCAATACCCAGACCCAGTGCACCAAGCAGTGGCAGCTTCCACCTTCTAGCAAGTTAAGTCCTAATAAGAAGTGGGTGAGGAAGGGCTCACAGGCCTGTTGTAAATGAGCCTTGCTGAAGTAAAGCTCATCAGGCTTTTCTGTGGCAGGTGTGCATTTCCCGGCAGACCCCAGCCTGCAGTCTATTCATGAGCTGTTCTCCCCACAACCTCGCCTTGGAGGCCCCCAAGGCCAAGTTTCAAAATTGCTTCCTTCAGTTTAATCCTGAACTCAATAGAACTAAAACAACAATAGAAATCTCGGTGGTGTAAAGTGCAAAAGCAAATTGCCGGCATCGCTTAGAAGTTAGAGATCAGCCGTGTCTCTTCCTCATCGTCTGTTCTCTTGAAATTGGGGAGGCTGTTTTATATGTATAGGCAGATCTTTGCTTGCAAGAGAAATCACACACGCTCACGTTGCCAGGAATAACACTGTTATTTTTAATGGAAATAAGTCATTCATGACCCAAAGCTCTGAAATTGTTCCACACAATGTGCTGAATACATAAAGTCTAAGGTTTCTTTTTAATGAAATATGCTGGATTTTGTTCCACTTTTCAAAAAGATAGGAGCCATTGTGTTGGGCTCTCTTCCTTATGGAAACCCGCCTCCTGGAGCTGTAAAGTGCTGACTGTAAAAATGCTGAGGCAAAATTAGCAAATATATCACGATAACGTACAACTAATTATCACCAGCGAATGGTTATAACCATTGCAGGCACCAGCTCATAAGCACATTGAGTCAATCTGCTCAACACATCACTGTCTTTCGGAGTTTGGCCACTGCCAAAATTTGAATTACTATGGTTTTCCTATTGGGCTTGAAAGAAAAAGAGGCCCCAATCCAGCCCTCAGGTATGTTGCCTGAAATCCCCATATGCATATATACAGGATAGCTAGCAAACAGCAAAACAGGCCAGGTGTTTCTAGGAAGCTGCGGCTTAAGGGTCAGGTCTTCTGAAAGGTGTGCTTGAGCAGGAGCAGATAGAAATGCATTGTAGGAGAAGAGGACTGAACCCAGAAGCGCTATGAGTTTGTACTAGATGCAGTTCCTGATCCTGCCCTATAGAAGTCAATGGGAGCAGAATTAAGCTCTTTGTGAGGACCTAGGGCCTGATCCTCAAAGGTATTTAGGTGCCTAATTTGATTTCCATAGGAATTAGGTGCCTACGTTCCTTTGAGGATCTGGAACCTAGTCCTTGGGCCCTGCTTTCCTTTTACTATCTAATATTCTTGTCCAAAGCTACATGCGGTGGGAATGGTATTCGGAGTATATTTCACAGTTTGTAAGGGGACTGTTCCTTCACAAAATTGCCTCCAAACATTGAACGGGCAGGAAACCTGTTTGGTTTCCATCGGAAGATACACTGAAAAGGACAGCTCCTCGCAAACCATTGTGCTTTCAACAAACCGACATGATCGGATGGAGAAAAATGTTCCAACCATTCTTTCCAGTAGGTCTTGGATTTATATCCAGCTTCCTGTAGATTACATGAGGCTATGTGGTAGTGTCAGTTATTGTAAATATTATTGTCTACCTTGAATTGCAATAACCATGTTACTCAGCTGATCTGATATTGATTTCTTTTGTTTGTCCATTTTGCAGCTTAATTGATCCAACAGGCCGCTTAGATTCGTGGTTTCAATTCTCTACCTCTTAGAATGAAAGCAGGAGGAGAGAAAGGGACTCGTATCTGCATAGCAGTCTACCTTTAACCTCCACTCACCCAAACCTTACTGTATGCACGTAACCCAGTTATCCCATGCCCTCTTCTAGGGGGATCATTATGACTCAAAAACGGCCTTATTTTTGTAGCCCTCATTCATGTTGGTGAGCGTTTACTCTGCAAGTCACCTCGTTGAAGTTCATGAGATTAAGTTCAGGAGGAAGTGTTCATCAGTGATCATGTTGCACAGTCTGGCCTAAAGTCTGTATATTGCTTTGGAATATATCAGGATGAGAGCTTTGATATTAATGTAAAATGTCCTTCGCTGTTCAAGGTGACTACCTCCCAAACGAAACCACACACATAGCATTTAAACATCACTGAGGCCTTGGCTACTACTTGAGAGTTACAGCGCTGTTAGTGGCTTTATAGCGCTGTAACTCACTCCCCGCCCACACTGGCAAGGCACATACAGCGCTGGATCTCCCTGGCTACAGAGCTGCTTGTACTCCACCTCCATGAGAGGAATAAAGAGTATAGCGCTGCTGCTGCAGCGCTGGGGTGCCAGTGTAAACAGGGAATAATCTTAGTACACTGTAACTGACCTCCGGAAGCTTCCCATAATCCTTTTAAGTAAAGATTACTCTCTTTGTTTTGTTGTGAACTCCGGGCTCCGGGAGCTGCTTATCAAAAAAACAAACACAGCTACTGTTTGCTGTGAATGAGCAGAGGCAGGCAGGGGTCTCCCTTTGGAACACCCACAGCTAGTGTTTGCTTGAAGAGAGGGGGAGGGAGGGGCTTGAGGAGAGAAGTGGCGTGGCAGGCGGGAGGGAGGGGGGGGGTCCATTTTGGTGAGGCTGCTTATCAGCTGCTGTTTGCTTTCAGTGAGTGAGAGGGGGTGGGGGAGGGGGTTGGAACTTGCAAGGCAGCTGCTGACAGTGTGTCAGCTCCAAAAATCCACTCTCTCTCCCCCCCACGCTCCCTGTCACACTCCACCCACCCCCCTCTTTTGAAAAGCACGTTGCAGCCACTTGAACACTGGGATAGCTGCCCATAATGCACCGCTCCCAATGCCGCTGCAGATGCTGCAAATGTGGCCACAACAGTGCGCTGGCAGCTGGCAGTGTGGACAGACTGCAGCGCTTTCCCTACTCAGCTGTACGAAGACAGGTTTAACTCCCAGCCCTGTACAGCTGCAAGTGTAGCCATACCCTGAGTGCTGAGAACTATGGCTGTATTACAATAGTGCCTTGAGACCTCAGCTGAGATGGGGCACCAGCTGGATGCTCTACAGGCATGTAATAAAGACAGTCTCTGCTCCAGCGAGATTAGTCTAAATAGACAAGACAAAGGCTGGGAGAAGCAGAGAGGGGAACTAACTTACTCAAGGTCACAGAGACGGTCAATGGCAGAACTGGAAATTAAACCCAGGTCTCCTGGCCCCAAACCCAGTGCCTGATCCACTAGATCAGGCTATCCCCTGTATGTGTATATGATAGTGTGTATGTCCCACATGAATATATATTTCAGATTACTACCGAGATCACTACCAAATATGGAAAATATGAAACAGCATAGTAGGGGATCAGATACCATGTTAATGAGCTTGCTATAAAATCCTTGTTAGATGAGAGACCGACAGAACAACCTTTAAATCCATCTGGCTTTATCTTGGTGTCTTATCAGTGTGTTAGTTATTCTTAATGTCTGACTGAGCAGCTAGTTTAATGATGTTTCACTTTAGATACTGAACCAAAATATAAAATATTCAAGAGATGCATGTTCACATCCCGAGGGTTTGGGAGAAGTCTCTATTTTGGGGCATAAAATGCGGGGATCTGCAGCATACGTTTTTGGTGACTTAATTGGTCTTCAACATCCAGTGCCAACAGCCATAGCACTTCATTCCTGTGCTCAGTATGTCTCATTGATTGTTACAATGACTGTCCTCGGTTTAGTGAGAATCAGAGGAAGCCACTTCTATTGCTGGTCAGAACCAACCCCTGAATCCTTTCACATCCTTCTAAACATCCTGGACTCCCTTCATGTCCTTCTGAGAGACTGGCCCTTTCAGTTCTTTCTCCTTTTACTGCAGTGGGAGAAGGCAAATTAGCAAGAATTAATGTACTTTATTAAGAGCCCGACCATGCCTCTTTGAGTTACAGCTGTATTGTGGTGTGCATTGCTCAGGCATTTTGGCTGCAGAGCACAGATCAAAGCAGAACACATCTCACGACACTGGCAGAGAATGCTGGAAAATAGCACTGATATCTCCTTTTCAGAGATTCAATTTCTACTTCCCCTCTGCACCAACTATACTCTCCCAGTAGGAATATTTGAAGGGGATGCAGAATAGGGCTATTTCCCCAACCTTGTTATGTTCTGGCCTGTAAAATCTATGTAAGTGCTCAGGACAATCAATTAATAGCTTTTCTAGGTAGCTTGATCCTTTGTGCAACCATGAAGTCAAAAGTTGACATCTTTCCTTTTATTTTAAGGGTACCACCTATAGGCTTGGTCCCATGCTCTTCTTACCTACAACACTCCCCTTGACTTAAAGGGGGTGGTGAACAATACAGGAAAACAGCACGTAGTAGTAGTAGTAGTAGTAATAGTAGTATGTTTGAATCAGGGGCATCTGACAAGTAGCTAATGAGACATGGATGAACCAAGTCTGAAACAGTGGATCCTCTTGCACATTTGGTAATGCAGATTCTAACCTTAGGTACACCTGCCTATTGATGGAGTCGCCTTGATATTGTAACATCAGAGGTATCTGAAGGAGTGAGGCAAGGCCACGTTATCTAAAAATCCAACCAACTTTTAATGCAGCCGAAGCCCTCACACACAGCACCACCTGCCTCCACTAGAACTGGCAACAGGAAGCACCACCCATCGAAAGGACAATTTGGACTTGTCTACACTTCCCCGCAGTTCATACTATGGGGACACCAAATTGCCGAGCACACCAAATTGCAACAGTAACTCCCCTGTGCGGACACTTGAGCACAAATAAAAAGGTTCTTAGTTTGTGTTACTATAGTCCTCTTCAAACAGGACTGCATTAATGTCAAATAGGAACCTTTGAGTTCACAACTGCAGCATTCACACAGGGGAATTACAGCACAACGCTTTCGTGTGCATTGTTATACATACCCCCGTAGTATGAACTTCAAGGCAGTATGCCGTAGTCTCTTAGTCTCTCTCAAACCCAGCTAATCATAAAACTGGAAAGGACCTCAAGAGGTCATCTAGTCCAGTCCCCTGCACTTATGGCAGGACTAAGTATTATTTAGACCATCCCTGACAGATGTTTGTCCAACGTGCTCTTAAAAATCCCCAGTGATGGAGATTCCACAACCTCCCTAGGCAATTTATTCCAGTGCTTAACTACCCTCACAGTTAAGAAGTTTTTCCTAATGTCCATCCTAATGTCCCGTGCTGCAATTTAAACCCATTGCATCTTATCCTATCCTCAGAGGTTAAGAACAACAATTCTTCTCCCTCCTCCTTGTAACAACCTTTTACATATTTGAAAACTGTTATCATGTCCCCTCTCAGTCTTCTCTTTTCCAGACTAAACAAATGCAATTTTTTCAATCTTCCCATATAGGTCATGTTTTCTAGACCTCTACTCATTTTTGTTGCTCTTCTCTGAACTAATGGGGAGGGGACAATATTACAATATTTTTCATCATTCTGTTCTAGATAGGTTTTTATACCATGCTCATCACTGTAGTATCTGAGCATCTTCCAGTAGTGCATTAAGTAACAAGACTAACATCTGTCATATGGTGTTTATTCTTATCCTCTCACGTGGGGAGGAAAGTTGTGCAGTGGAGCATCAGCCAAAAGTAGAACATTGGAATATTATGCTTTAGTGTCTGAAAAGTTTATTGATTTGGTGCAGTATTTTCTCAGCAGAAGGAACTATGGGCCTGAACCAAAGCACATTCTCCATTGACTTCAAACTCCTGTTCAAGTCAGTAGGTTTTGGATTACATCCTATTCCCTTGTGCTGATACCTATATATTGCAGTGAAAGAGAGGTACTTTTGTGAATTGTATCACAAACTCGACTCATTGTCTGTGATTACTTATGGTAGGGAGTCATGAATGCAAGTAATTGTGTGGCTATTTTGATTCCAAATCATATGTAGTGTTGGCTGCAGAAATCCTAAGACTCTTGTTAAGCAATGTGCTGCTGTATTAATCAGCTTCAGTTGCACATTTTATAAACCATTATTTAACCATGACCTTGATATGAAGAGCTCTAAAAACATGGTGGTCTAAATTCTCTTCTGGCCCAACACCACTGGTGGAGTTAAACTGGCAGAAGATGTAGGCTGTTATCTGAAGCCTTGACTACACTGGTATCCAGACTGCACTAGCTATGGTTGTGTTGTAATCTTCTTAGCATATGCACAACATGTTTCAAGTGGCAAGTGACCAGGATTCATCACTGAATTTGGTCTGCTGGTTGGATCATTAACTTCCCCAGCCCAGGCCAGGTACTGACGGGGCATGCAACATGAACGCTGATCCATTCCCCACCCCTTGCCCCCATGCTGTAATGATAATAGGGCAGAGGAGGAAGGTCTGCAAATATTTTCTCCAACTTTGAAAGCAAATTTTAATTCAGACGCATGCCCAGCCTTTTCATGTCCACACTCTGACACCTGAACTTTGCTACAATGAACACTTGTAAATGTTAAGATCAAATGATTGCATGTTCCTGCCGCAAATTGCAAAATGAGTCTTTGATAATATTCTTTGAAATGTGGAACTGAATTAATTCAGTGCAAAAGTCCATCCAGTCAGGGAACAGAAACAATTCGACGTGACTTATGGAATGAGTCAACACAAAGTAATCAGGCTCTAGGCAGGTGAAATCTACGTTTCCCTACCCAAGATGCAGGGCAGCAGTTCCACTGCCTCAGCATGTGGCCTGAATAACTGCCTTAGCCCATTTGTGTTTCGTGTTATGACCCCAAAGGGTACAGCTACAGGGACACCCAGAGCGATGGGTTATGGTTGGAACCCTCTCTGGATGGCACCCCCATTATTATAGCATCCGATCCCTGAGGTCCCTTCCAACCCTGATATTCTATGACAAACATCTGAGCATTTATCCTCTCAACAACCCTGTGAAGGCAAAAGGTGCTGTAGACAGGCACAAGGAGACTAAATGACTTGCCCACAGGAATTCTGTAATTCCTCTGATTAGAGTCCATCTACTCCAGCTCAGATCCAAAATTGGTGATTTGGCATAGATGAAGCCTTTGTCCCAATACTGACAATAGAGAAATGATACTCTACTTAAAACAAAATCAGGGAGTCAGTCTCTGGCCTGCTCACTAGTTTGTAAAATACATGAACACTTTATTCTTCTACCTCAGCTGAATACAACTGCTTTGTCTGGACCAACTCCTGCTCCACTGAGGTCACTGGCAAATCTTCCACTGGCTTTGGTCTGCTGAAAACAAATTTATTCCCGTTCATGGGCAAAATTCTTCTCACAGAGCGGCCTGTTAGTGGTCTACAGTCAGGTGACCTTGTTCTGTGGTTCCCGTCAGTTCTCACAAATGTAGTGGGGTCAGGCCAGTACAAAACTTGGAGGGGGAACATTGCAAAGAATAACTTGGGTGAGGAATGACCCCATAACAATATTATAAGCAACATTAGGTCCAGGATTAAGCATGTGAAAGCTGAGGACAAAGCGGTCTACCCCTAAATTCCAACCATACTACCCCAAAAAAGAGAGAGCTAATAAAACCTAAAGAATTAGTCCCTAGCCCAAGTAGAGTTTTTACCCAAGAGGCAGAGACTCCATGAAGCACCCTGGGGACTTCACTGTTGCTAATGACTTTATGTGGGAGGCACTCCGGTACCACAGTCATGGGCAGCAATAGAAAACCCTGAAATATAGATAAAAGGGATGTCAAGTAATTACATTCACCTACCTTGATTTTCCCACAGTTTCATTTGTATACAGTATTATGCAGCACTTTCTTTGTTAAAAAATTGTGTAGTGTTAGAGTGCATCCATCATAACAGGCAATAATTCGATTATACGCTTTCCACCCAAAGAGTGAACTAGAACGTGACAATAATTTGGAATTAAAAGGGGAGCATTTTAATTAAATTGTGTACTTCCGTTTCTCTGAGCTTACTCTCTTTGTCACTGAGTTCTCTCTGGTAATAGTTCATAGTGGATTAAGTCTTGCCAAAGTGATGTATTCTCAGAAATACCTGGATATTCAGATTCTGAATGTTTCACTAGTTTAACGGGATGGTGTTGAAGTCTGGGGAGTCAGCTTTTCTGAACCTATGTAGCCTGAAGTTTTAACATGTTGAGGTCTTCATGCCCTAATCAATTAAATGAGGTGGGAAATGGGAGAAAAGCAAATTACATGTTGTACAAACTGACTAAGAATTACTTTGCAAAATATTGGCAATGAAAAGTGTTTAAAGAGTTTCACCAAGCCACATTTACTGTCTTCCTGTGACACTTCACATAAATCCCCAGGATTGTCAGAGTATTTACATCACTGTTTGCAGTGTAGTTATAGCCGTGTTGGTCCCAGGCTATTAGAGAGATAAGGTGGGTGAAGTAGTATCTTTTGTGGGATCCACTTCTGGTGGTGGAAGAGCACCTCAAAAGTTCATCTCTCTCAACAACCAAAGTTGGTCCAATATTACCTCGCCCACCTTGTGTCTCTTCTAGAATTTACAGTAATATATTTTGTCCCCTTTGTTTCTGGGAGTACTGGATTCTATTCCAAACTCTCTCACTTATGTTGTGGCATTGTGGGTGGGACAGTTGGCCGTTTGGAGGAGAATAGTGACATTTACCTGCCTATCATGATGGTTAGAGATAACCTTTAAAGCCTCCAATCCATGTTTTATCACCAAAGTACTGTGAATACCAGAAAATACAAACATCTTAAAGCAAACCATTTTCAAAAACTCTTGAAAACATTTTTTCCCCAGTGATTTTATACACACAGTGAGACTTTTTTCCTCAGCTGTGGTCAGTATGGTCCAGCCAAGTTGTAGTGTTCTGTCATAGCTTTGTATGATAGGATTAAGACTTTAGAGACATACCAGTCTATATAGGCACCGACTCCGTGGGTGCTCCAGGACAGGAGCAAAAGATAGTGGGTGCTCAGCACCCACCAGCCACAGCTTTCGGCCGTGCTGTTTGGTGGCTCGGGGAGGGTGGAGAGCAGCGAGTGGGGGGCAGGCAGGAGCCTTGGGGAGGAGATGGAGCAAGGGCAGGGTCTTGGGAGGAGTGGGGGAGTGGGCACAGGGCCTTGGGTGGAGTGGGGATTGTAACACCCCCAGGGAAAAATAATAGTGACCACCTCTGCCAGTATAGGTCAACTTTTTCAAACTTGAGTGCCTAAAGTGAGACCTTTCAATCTGCATTTAGGCACCTAAACAAGTGACCAACTTTCAAAGGTGCTGTGCACCCACAACACCCTGTACTGAGGTGCCCAGATATGGATTTAAATGTCTCACTTTAGGCACCCAGGTTTGAAAACTTTGCCCAGGCTGCTCTCAAACTGAGTCTTAAACAATAAATATAAAACTAATATTAATATAGCTCCCAGAGTCCTCAGTAGATTCTTGAGCTCTGTGCTTACAGACACAGTCAAAGAGCCCCGAGGAATTTATAATCTAATAGTGCATCAGTGGGTGTTGGCCATCTATCCAAATGGAGGTTTGTGGCTATTACTATGCCACTGCTCCTTTACCACATATGTTGTATACTGCAGCCAGAAGGTGTAAATCTATTCATTAGAACAGAGGAAAGATGAATGGATTAAACTCAAACCTTGATTCACTTCCAGTCCCTGCCATCCAAATTCTGGCATTCACACAGCCCCAACCATAAAGGCAAGTTCTCTCCATTGGTTCCTTTAATTTCAAATTGTATTGATGAGGTTTTGGAAATTCATGAGGTTTGTCACATGATGTCTGTTCCATTGCCATTAATCACACACAGTTGGTTTTTCTCCCAGTATGTCAAAAAATCAGAGTTTAACATACACACAAAACAACCCTGGGTTTTATTTGCTCCTAACAAAATGAGGTTGAAATAAACATCATCTGAAGAGTGGAATCCTTCTTGAGCACATTCTATGATGAATCAGGACTTCCTGCCTTCACTCTGGATTCCTCTTGGCCCCTTCTTGCTTTCCAATCACCTCTTGCTAATAGAGCTAGTTGTCAGACGCCTTTTTGAATTTCCATATCTCTCTTTTTAAAATTAAAAAAAGAGACACCCATTGATACAGACAGCATCTTCCCCATGGCCAAATAACATAGGAGGCACCGTTGAAAGCTCCAGAGTGCAGTATGCTTGACAGGAATTCTTCACACAATATTGTAACAGACAAACACGCAAGGAGAACAACATACTGTTACTGTGTTCAAAGAAAGCTTGATGATTTAAAAAGCGTGGGTGGGGACTGACAAATTACACACCAGGGCTGGGAGTAACGATAAACTATCTTGATCAAATACACTCAGTGTTATCGGAATATGGAATGAGTCCTTTTGCGGAGGATATATATTTTTATTTTTAAAGCTCTGTTATTTTGCTGTTCTTTGCTTGCATCTGTTAAATGCTGGAATGTCTGCAGGGATGTTTTGAAAAGCTGCACAATGTCAATTAAATTTGCCGAGCAGTATATCTTTTTGGAGTACGTGTGACCTTTTCTGTTTGTCATTTCCTGGGCACCACACCAAGTGATCCTCTTAGGATGCTAGCTTTGTGGAGCAGGCCCTGAGCAGCAGGGCTTCAGGAACTGCAGGTTTCTGGGATCGCTGCCAACCTCCAGATAATTGCCATCAGCAGGAAAGAGCTAGAAAAGCTTGGCTGAGTCCATCTTTTACAGATTGACCCCTTTCTGCCACTGTGGAATCACAGTCAGAGAGAAACACATCTCCAAAAAGAGAGACAGAGCGGGAGAGAGAAGAGAGGAAAACAATGATTATGGCAGGAAAGCTACATCTGCTCCAAACAAGGGTGACTGGGAGGTTATATGTACCACTTCAGCCTCACTGATAATTTTAGCATTGCCTGTGTTAAGACAGACAAACCTGAGAATGAAGATTTAATGTTTAGCTCTGTAATAATGAATTTCTATAAAACCCGAGCCAAAGAGAAGGGAGTTTTAAGTATCTGTTATTTCCCGACAGATGGATTAAATAAAATCTTCACATATATACAGAGAGAGATGTCAGGTGCTGGGTTGGGAGAATGGGGAGGGGTCGTGTGGCAGGAGGTCTGGGGGCAATGGAGGGAGAACTTTAGGGATCAGAGAAAGCCCCACTCCTGATCTTATCGGGGAGCTGAATGTGCAAAACTAAGGGATAGGGTGAGCACTTATCCCTTATTTTAAGGGACCATCCTTTATTTCATTGATTTCCCCCCCACACACACACACCTATTTAAAGATGTATTAAAACCAATAATAAGTACCATTTTTAAATTTAAATTGAAGCTTATGAAAATTGCATTGTATGCTTGAGGGAAGCAGGAAAATACACTTGAGGGAAAAATACATGGTATGCTAAAGGAAATGGTGTTTCCATAAAATGACCCTTAAAATAAAGCATAGTCCCTTATTTTTCATGTGGCTTTCCCTTATTTCCATCCAACAAAGGTGGTCACCCTGCTAAGGTTGCTTAATAGAGCAGTGGTGGACTGGGGTCTACTGGGGTGGGGCCAGGCAGCAGAATATGGGACAGATTTTTAATCCACAATAATCTCCTTCTCCCTGCCTTCTCACTAAGCCAGTGCACCTTAAAATCTGCAATCTTTGGTCCCTTGGTGTCTCCCGGGTCTTTCTACCCTAAAAGTAGGGCTAATGTGCTGCAAAGGACATAAGGTATCTGCTATAAAACCTTGAACACCCTCTAAGGGATCTGATCATGCTTTTGAATACTATGAAGGGAAATCTGGAGCAAACGTCAAGAGGTTTGGAGAAACAACCCAAGGCTTGTCTCAGCCTCTGGCTTGAGTCTCAGGTCAATGGGACACTATAAAGGAAACATCTACGCTACTATGTTTAGCCCTGCAAGTCCCAGTCCAATTGACTCTAAGACTCAGCACTGGGTTTTTCTTGGCAGTGTGGACATACCCTGTGTGACAGAGGGTTGCAACGGCGCAGTTCTCTTTGCAGGATCAGGGCCCTAGCCTGGAAACTTCATAAGTAGAGCTTGTTGAAAGTTACCCAAAATGCATTTTGGGTGGGCAGGGCACTGAAACGGTTTCCAAACTCGGGCCAAATTCAACTAATCGTTTCAGATTAAATGAAACATTTGGGGAGGAAAATTTGAAAAAGTCCAAACAGTTTGTTTCTACCATTCTGAAACAGAACACTTCATTTTGAAATGACATTTTTGTTTTGGAAAAAAAATGGGGGGAGGTGAAAACACCCCAAAACTAAATTAAACACAAACCTGGAAACAAATTATTTTGCTTTCAGGTTTTCTCTTCATTTCATGTGTCTCTTGATCTGAACCAAAATGTTTCTGTTTCTTTTGTTTCAGAAGACAAATTAAAAAAAATCAGTTTTAGTTTGAAACAAATCAAAAATTTGTTTGGATTTTTTTACTTAGTGCCCACGTGGAAAACTCAGTTATATTCGCTCGGCTTTGCTCACAAGCATAAGCTTTTCTAAGGAATTTCCCACGCCAGAGCTGTGGGTCGCAGACTCTTTTGATGACTCTGGACTGTCTTGCCATGTTTCAACACACCTGGTTCTGATAGCAGCCTAAACCTAGATCTGGATTTTAAGCCATGGAACCAGACAGCCTCAAACTTTGAAAGGAGATGGCAACCAAAATCCAGATCTACCCAGTGGGAGAGACAAGGAGTCTTCCTTCCACCACACCTGAGTGTCCCAAGTAATAGCTCAGGTGGAAGTGCAGTGTCTGTGCTTAGATCACCCCTGAGCGCACACAGCTCTGTTTACCCACCACCCAGTGGTGTTCAGTTGCTACAGGGGAAGAAGTGGGCTGCAACACCCCCCCCCCCCCAAATGGGTGCAAAAGTGGGTGAACCCAGGAAGCTCTGAGAGATACAGTTCCCGGTGCTCCCTCTGGGAAGGAATCCCTTTCAATGCCAAGTTGTTTGATAACTATGTAAAGCTAAAGTAACACTCAGAAAAAGGTCACTGTAATGGAGCACACAAGCCTGCAGGCAAGGCAGGAAGGGGTTAATGGGCTACTGAAGGCCCATTTAGTCCAAACTGAGACACCTGGAGCAGGAGCCAGAGTGCAAGGAAGAAGGTACAAAGAGCCCTGCTCTGTCGGAGGGGGAACAGTCAGAGAGAGAGAGAGAGAGAGAGAGAGAGAGAGAGAGAGAGAGAAAAAAAAAAAAAAAACCAGAAAAGGGTATACCCCAAACTGGAGAGTCACAGGGAAGCTCTCAAAGGGAGAGGGTCCCAAGGAGTCCAAACCAAGAAATGCTTGGGAGCTACCAGGGCCCTGGTCAGTCCTGAAACCTAGTGGAAACGCTTCTAGGGGTGGCTGAGGAAATCCAATGTTGTGCTTCAAATGTGCCAAGCCTGGGAATATCAGCTGAGAATCATAGAAATGCAGGGCTGGAAGGGACCTTGGTAAATCATCTAGTCCAGTCCCCTGGACCAGGGCTAAGTATTATCTAGAACATCCCTGACCAGTGTTTGGAGGTTTTTAAGAACAGGTTAGAAAATGACAGAGATTCCTCCCTAGGTAACTTTTCCCAGTGCTTAGCTACCCTGACGTTTTTCCTAATATCTCACCTAATTCTCCCTGGCTGCAATTTAAGCCCATTACTTCTTGTCTTGTCCTCAGAGATTAGGAAGAACAATTTATCGCCCTCTCCTTTATAACAACCTTTTATGTACTTGAAGATTGTTGTTATATCCCTCCTGAGCCTTTCTTCACCAGACTAAACAAACCCATTTTGTCTGCAATCTTTCCTCATAGGTAATATTTTCTAGACCGTTAATCATTTTTGTTGCTCTCCTCTGGACTTTCTTCAATTAGTCCATATCTTTCCTGAAATAAGGTGCCTAGAACTGGACACAGTACTCCAGGTGAGGCTTCTTCAGGGCTGAGTAGAGTGGAAGAATTACTACTTGAGTCTTGCTTACAACTCTCCTGCTAATACATCCCAGAATGTTGTTTGCTTTTTTTTGCAACAGTATTATGTTGACTCTCATTTAGCTTTTGACCCTCAGATCTCTTTCTTCAGTACTCCTTCCTAGGCAGTTGTCAGGGTTCCCTCCCCACTCTGAACTCTGGGGTACAGATGAGGGGACCCATATGAAAGACCCCTATTTCTACCAGCTTAGGTTAAAAACTTCCCCAAGGCACAAATTCTTCCTTGTCCTTGGACGGTATTGCTGCCACCACCAAGTGAGTTATACAACGATTCAGGAAAAGGACCACTTGGAGTTCCTAATTTCCCAAAATATCCCCCCAAACCCCTTCACCCCCTTTCCTGGGGAAGCTTGAGAATAAAATACTAACCAGAAAGGTTAACAAAGTGAGCACAGACCAGACCCTTGGGTTTTTAGGACACTAAAAACCAATCCGGTTCTTAAAAGCAGAACTTTGTTATAAAGAATAAAGTAAATGAAGCACCTCTGTAAAATTAGGATGGAAGGTAATTTTACAGGATAATAAGATTTTAAACACCAGAGGATTCCCTCTAGGCTCAACTTCAAAGTTACAAAAAACAGGAATAAACCTCCCTCTTACCATAGGGAAAATTCACAAGCTAAAAGAGAAGATAAGCTAACGCATTTCCTTGCTATTGCTTACAATTTTTGTAATCTTGGATGCTTATTTCAGGTAGGGTTTTAGGAGATGGTTTTTCCTGCCCTGGTCCCTCTCTGTCCTGGAGAGAACAACAAAGAGAGCACAAACAAAAACCTCCCCTCACAGATTTGAAAGTATTTTCTTCCCTTATTGGTCCTTTTGGTCAGGTGCCAACCAGGTTATTTGAGCTTCTTAGCCCCTTAAAGGTAAAGGAGGGATTTTATGCTACCCTTAGCTGTATGTTTATGACAGCAGTCATTTCCCATTTTGTATGTGTGCAACTGATTATTCCTTCCTAAGTGTAGTACTTTGCATTGTTCCTTATTGAATTTCATCCTATATATTTTGGACCATTTCTCTAGTTTGTCAAGATCATTTTGAATAATGACCCTGTTCTCTAAAACACTTGCAACCACTTCCATCTTGTTACTATCCACAAACTTTATACGTGTACTCTCTATGCCATTATCCAAATCATTTTTGAAGATATTGAAAAGAACCAGAACCAGGACAGATCCTGCGGGACCCCACTCAATATGCCCTTCCGGCTTGATTGTGAACCATTGATAACTATACTCAGCATGATTGTTCCAATCAGTTGTGCCTCACCCTATAGTAGGTTCATCTCAAGTATATTTTCCTAGTTTGTTCATGAGAAGGTCATGTGAGACAGTATCAAAAGCCTTACTAAAGTTGAGATATACCACATTGACTGCTTTCCCCCTATCCACAAGGCTTGTTGACTTGTCAAAAGGAGGATATTAGGTTGGTTTGACATACTTTATCCTTGACAAATCCATGTTGGCCATTACTTGTCATCTTATGTCTTCTAGATACTTACAAATTCATTGTTTGATGATTTGGACTATTATCTTTCCGTGTACAAAAGTTAAACTGACTTATTTATAATTTTCTGGGTTGTCCTTATTCCCCTTTTTATAAATAGGTACTGTATTTTCCCTTTTCCATTTCTCTGGTATTCTCCTACCCTCCATGAGTTCTCAAAGATCATTGCTAATGGCTCAGAGATCTCTGCAGCCAGTTCCTGAAAGTATTCTACAATGTATTTCATCAGGCCCTGCCAACTTGAAGACATCTAACTTGTCTAATATCAGAGGGGTAGCCGTGTTAGTCTGGATCTGTAAAAGCAGCAAAGAGTCCTGTGGCACCTTATAGACTAACAGACGTATTGGAGCATGAGCTTTCGTGGGTGAATACCCATTTCGTCTGATGCATGTAGTGGAAATTTCCAGAGGCAGGTATATATATGCAAGCAAGAATCAGGCTAGAGATAACGAGGTTAGTTCAATCAGGGAGGATGAGGTGTCAACTGCTAGAAGAGGGCCTCATCCACATCCTCCCTGATTGAACTAACCTCGTTATCTCCAGCCTGATTCTTGCTTGCATATAAACACCTGCCTCTGGAAATTTCCACTACATGCATCCGACAAAGTGGGTATTCACCCACGAAAGCTCATGCTCCAATACGTCTGTTAGTCTATGAGGTGCCACAGGACTCTTAACTTGTCTAAGTAATTCTTAACTTATTTTCCTATTTTAGCCTCACATACTACTCCATTTACACTGATGTTTACTATGTGAGTCATCCAATCACTGCTAACCTTTCTGGTGAAAACTGAAACAAAAAAAGCATTTAACCCTTCTGCAATTTTGTGTTTTCTGTTACTGTCTTTCCCTCCTCTTTGAGTTGTCCTTAGTCTTCCTTTGTCTTCTAAGGTATTTTTAAAAAAGTTTTCTTGTTACCCTTTATGCCCCTAGCTAGTTTAATCTCATTTTGTGCATTTGACTTTCATTCATAATTTGACTTAATTTTCCCTTCTGTGTGACTTTCCAATTTTAATTTCAGGTCATTGAAGATCTCCTGGTTAAACCAGGGTGGTCTCTTACCAAACTTCCTATCTCTTCTATGTGTTGGGATAGTTTGTTCTTGTGCTCTTTAAAAAAAACTTCCCCCTCTCCTGAACTCTTTTCTCCCCCTTAGTTTTGCTGGCCACAGGATCTTGCCTACCAATTCTCTGAGTTTGCCAAAAATCTGCCTTATTGAATTCCACTGTCTGTGGTCTGTTGTTTTCCTTGCTACCATGCCTTAGAATAATGAATTTATCATTTCATGATCACTTTCACCCTAAGCTGCCTTCCACCTTCAAATTCTCAAACAGTTCTTCCTTATTTATCATAATCCAATCTAAAACAGTTTATCCCCTAATTACTTTCTCCACCTTCTGCAATAAAAAGTTGTCTCCAATGCACTCCAAGAACTTATTGAATATTTTTTGCCCTGCTGTATTATTTTTGCAGTAGATGTCTGGGTAGTTGAAATCCCACAGCACCACGAAGTCCTGTGCTTTGGATAATTTTGTTAGCAGTTTTGGAAAAAAAGCCTCATCTACCTCTTCTTCCTGGGTGGGTGGTCTACGGTAGGCCCCTCTCATGACATCCTTGTGTTCTACCCCTTTTATCATGACTCAGAGACTTTCAACAGGTCTGCCTCTCACTTCTATCTCAACTTCACCACAACTTTGATATATAAGCAAAATCTCTTCCCTTTTTTCCCTGCCAGCCAATGGAGAATGATCACCTGGGCTGCTGTTATAGCTAGGAATGGTACCAGGACTCAACCATACATGGTACCAGACAAGCTGGGAAGCATGCCAGCAGAAGGCCTCATGGACTCCGGTCATAAGGACACCCTTTTGGGGGAAAATTAGGTTTTGGCAAAGAAGATGGACTAGCACCTCCCTGTGCATGTCTCGTGTGCATGATGAGATGTGGGGTCTACCCCATCGGAGAGGTAGAGCTGGGGGTACAGGGCCAGAGAGGTTGGGTATGTGTTGGGGTAGTAAAGGAACTTCTGTGGCCAGTGTTCTTGAGAAAAGACTGGTGAGATTTTTCAGCCCAAATGTGGAGGAAAGTAACACAAAAAATGGTGGAGAGGAAAGGCGTCATGAATCTAGACTGACAGCCTAGGGGGGGAAGACCAACCGTTGATCAGAAAAGGAGTGGAGGAAGCTGGGTGTGCAAGTGAGAAAGCTGAAAGGAAGCTCCTGATCATCTTCAGAGCTTATGAGAACAGCTGAAAGACTGTTGAGAAAAGCTGGAAAACAGAAGCATCTCCTAGCAGAAGATTATTGAGCAGATGACAAAATTGGAGCAAAAGATAGCACCATGTAGGGTAGTGGAGGGAGTGTGGGAAGCAGCAGTGCTTGATGCTGGAGCAGGAGTTGACTGTGCTCCAGGCAAAGGTTGCCAGGAAGTGGAAGCTCATGATAGGCTGGCATGGTGTACAGTAGAGACTCAGGCAGCAGCTTATATAGAAACAGGAGCTCTGTGAATGACTACAGTCCCTCGTCAGCATGCCAGGGCCTGGGTAAGAGGCCAAGGAAGAAAGGGCTTTTCCCTTGAGGAAGGGGAGTCAGAAGACACCTGCTGTGTGGGTCCCATCATGAAGGGTCAAGGGCTGCAACGAGTAGGGCAGCTGGCTGAGGACTGTTGGGCAACTCAGGAAGAGAGAGATCACAGGGTAGTGAGCAAGAAGGAGAGCTGGAGACCTTGAAACCCTGAGGGAAGAGAACCTATGTACCATGACGGGGGCACTAATAGGTGAGAGGGTGTGTAGTGGGGTGTGCATGCCTCCATGCAAGGTAGGAAAGGATTAATGGGCCAACGAAAGCCCAATCACCTGGAGAAGGAACCAGTTTGCTTGGGAGGCGCTTGGGGGGAGGGATAGCTCAGTGGTTTGAGCATTGGCCTGCTAAACCCAGGGTTGTGAGTTCAATCCTTGAGGGGGCCACTTAGGGATCTGGGGCAAAAATTGGTCCTGCTAGTGAAGGCAGGGGGCTGGACTCAATGACCTTTCAAGGTCCCTTCCAGTTCTAGGAGATTGGTATATCTCCAATTATTACCATTATTACCAACAGGAAGGGTCCTGCTCAGTTGGAGGGGGAGGCAGAGAAAGAGCAGATGTGAGGCTCTAAGTGCAGGAGAGAAGGCTGGCCAGGGACAACAGGTGCCCAGCAGATCCTCCTGGAGGAAAGGGAAGATTTGGTTTACGTTGCTTTGTACTTGCGTTGGACCTGGAGTTCCCTGGAAGGGAAGAGCTGTAAGTGGCCTAGCTCCAAGGACTAAGTCTCTGCAATCCAGAAGGTTCTGGAGACTGGACAGAGCAGTGGAAAAGCAGCTGGGACATGAAGGCTCAGTGGCTGCTGCACCACACAGTGACAGAAGGGGGCGCTCTGGGATGAGTCACACACCCCCAAAGTCAATCACCAGTTTCTTTCTCTCCCTGGCAGTCCAGCCCAGCCCATCGCCCACAAAAACTGCCTGCATCAACAATTGGTTAATTGTTTTATGGTAGCACCCACAGGCTGCAACCAGGACAGGGCTTGATTGTGCTAGGCACTGGCCAAACAGATATGAAGATCTGGTCCTTTCCCCAATAAGCTTCACTAAAAATATACATATATACAGCAGCCATGAGCGCTGTCCAGGTGGCAAGCCATAAGCAGTATTCCTCACTCCAGAGAGCATGTTCATTGTGACAAATGTGTGTCCTACTTTTGTACGTGACATTGAATCTGAGTGAGTGACGCTTCACAGATGACACTTCCTGAGCACAGCAGGTGCTGCTAGCGAGGTCTATATTTAAATTGTGGTTCTAAAAATGGCTTTGTGGGGCACTGTGTTTATTAGGTCTTGGCAATTTCCGGATCCAATCTGATCACTTTACAAGGCCTTTTCTCCACCTCCTGTCCGTGCAAACTGACTCTGGAATCAGAAAAACAAGCTGCGTTCTGTGGTTTTTCTGTCGTCTATAATAACCCCAAACAATTGCTGTGTGAATATATATTATTTTTTTTATTAAGGTCAATGTCAGGATGACTCATAGAGCAGGCAGTATAGCCTAGTGGAGACTGGACTGGGACTCAGGAGACCTGGCTTCTATTCCCAGCTGTGCCACTGGCCTGTTGAGTAAAAGTCATTTCCCCTCCCTGTGCCTCAGTTTCCCTGTCAGTCAAACAGGGATGATGACACTGATCTGCTGAAGGAAAGTCCTATATCAGAGCTAGATATTGCCACTCTCAGTTACAGGATATTGTTTAAGAAAACTGGCCACATTAGTGCCGTTTGCCACAGTGAGC
This sequence comes from Mauremys mutica, assembly GCF_020497125.1. Taxonomy (NCBI): domain Eukaryota; kingdom Metazoa; phylum Chordata; order Testudines; family Geoemydidae; genus Mauremys; species Mauremys mutica. Next base: position 11,652,647 of record NC_059077.1, read on the forward strand.
GTCTCTGCACCAAGCCCCAAAGTGTCTGTGTGTCTCAAGCGGGTGGCTCCTTTGCATTTTGGGGGACCCCCATGGCAACGACGGTTTCCTGGGAAGTGGCGATGAGGGGCTAACTCAGCCGAATGCCCCCTTGGGGGGGCGTTGTTCTTAGCAGTGGTGAGCTGGAGCCGGTTCCCACAGGTTCTCAAGAACCGGTTGCTAAAATTAGACCTCCGTGGAGAACTGGTTGTTAAAGGGCCAGGGGGTGGGCAAAGAACTCCGGTCCGCGGGCCGGACCATCCTGTTGCTACCAGGATTCCCAGCTGGGGAGGCTGAGGCTCCTCTGGCCCTTCCCCCGTTTCCCCCCAGCTGCAGCGTGGCCAGCTGCCGGCATCAGCTGGGCAGCTCAGCTGAGCTCCGGAGTTGTCCTGCTGCTTTGAGCTGCCGGCAAGGTAAGGGGGGAGGGGGCTGCAAGCTCTAGGGCTGCCGAGGGGGCAAGTGGGGCAATTTTCCCCAGGCCCTGCAGGGGCCCCCGGCCCCATGAGTATGTCTCCCCCTGCCCCTCCCCCACTACCTCCCTTAAATCAGAACTTTTTATAGGGAACCGGTTGTTAAGATTTTGGCAGCTCATCACTGTTTCTTAGTATGCCTCATCAGGTTGGTGTTCTGTAACTGTCAAATCCAGCAGCCACACTGAGAATGCCAGCTCAGGGCAATCTGCAAGGAAAGAGGGAATCTCCAAAACTGGTGGTTTATTCTATAATTAGATCCACCAAGCCGATAACCAAACCGTTTCTGTAATACCACACTGGTTAACCAGCAGCCAAATGCAGTCCCCGACCACTGCAATCCAGCCTCTGGCTCCGACCTAGACATCCAAGTCTAATATAGTGAGGGGTTATTTAAAATCTTATTCACCATATTTAAAGTTCTACCAATCCCAAAGGACCGGACACATTGCCCACCAGTGCAATAAATATTTCAAATCTTACCCAAATACATGCTTACAGCCAATCCTTATTAACTAAATTTAAGACTTATTAATCAAAGGAAAATGAAGAGGTTATAAATGGTTAAGAGATCAATATACATACAAATGTGTGTAAAGCCTTTAGGTCCGTTTCATAGAAGAGATGGGGAGGCTGCTGATTTGCAAAAGTCTTTCTGGAGTCAATTTAAAAGGTTCTAGTCCAATAGGCAGTTCAGATGTGGAGTTTGTTCAAATTCTTCCATGAGAATTCCAGGGTAAATGCAGAGTAAACCTGGAGACCTCAGTATTGTGGCTTAGACCGTCCCTGTCAAAGTTTAAGCAGACCTGAAATAAAAAGGGTCAGGTCTGAAGCTTCCTTTATAGTTGAAGCAAGGGGGGGTGGGGTGCTGATAGGTAACTCCACTACTTGGGCTTTGATTAAACCAAGCTGATGGTGTGATCTCCATTCAGTGGGTCTTTTCTCAGACAATACATTAAGCAATAGCCATTCAAATTACTGAAACAGTTCACAGGTAGTTTACCGTACTATGTGGAATTACAAGTTTCAAAGAGAAATGAGGACAATATTGTTATTACGCCACAAATCCCATCTAAATGATAATATCCCCTTTTGATCTCTGAATCAATAGAATATAATAATGAAGCATTATGAGACGGGAACAGGATTTTAGCATTTCAAGCTAATTAAATCACATTGTTAAATTCTAACAAGATACATGTAAACACAGGCAAATACGCTTAGCATCTACTCTTAATTCTCTAGCAATTCAGGCAACTATGTTAAAGATTACTATACTGAATAGTAGTATACTATCTACAAGGACCGGCCCTCTTTACCATTTCAATATCCTGTTGATATGTGCTTGTTGATTATTTGACCTGCTCAGGGTTACAGAGGGGAAAGGGCCCAGAATGTTTTAAGGTAGAGCTTTCTGAAACTCAAGAAATCTGGGGCTCCGTCTTGCAAATACTGCATCATATGTGCCACTTTATGAAGTCCTACTGAGTTCAATGGGGCTAGTCACATGAGTAAAGCTATTTGAAAGGCATAAGAATTTGAAAGATCAGGCATTAGGTTTGCAAGGTTTCAGTCCTTACTTTTTCTGAATTGCCCTCCCAGTTATACTGAAGCTTCTCCCAGCTTGGCGCCTCTAGTTTCAATCCATCTGGAATATGAACCCTTTCACTTCCACATTGAGTTTCAGGTGAAGAAGATCCCATGTGTTTAAAGCAAAACTTAGTCAAAACTAGAGGCGGCCCTACACCAATCCATAATATCTGAACATCCTAATTTTGCGAGTGTGTGAAACATAGAGTTGCCAGCCCCCCAGGATTGTCCTGGAGCCTCCAGGAACTAAAAATTAATAGTCAGTTAAATATTAGGTTGTGTGATGAAACCTCAAGGAATACATCCAACCAGAATTGGCAACCCTAGTGAAATGTGGATCTGAATTTTGCACATTTGTATGGTTTTTAGTAAACATGGTTTGAAACTGAAAGTTTTCCATGTATTTTTTGTCCCAACTCTAAACCTTTACAAGTCAGCCTGGGTTCACTTGGAACTGGTGATGCGCCTCTGGAAGCGTATGAGACTTTTAACTAGTTTAGACTAAGTTTTGAGTTTGTAATGAAGCCAGAAATTAAATGAGCGCTGTGTGGTTTTGTAATGTAAATTTCACACGGTTGTGTTATGAGAAAATGATTATGCTGTAGTCAGGCGGGAAGACAAATACAACCAAGTGTGTGTGTGTGTGTGTGTGTGTGTGTGTGTGTGTGTGTGTGTGTTTTATTACACACACACACACACACACACACAATCTCCTCATGATTCATGTCTAATTCTGAATTGAATCAGATTATGAGCTAGTGACACATTTTTCTATCCATCCTGAAGCTATATATGAAGTCCTGACCTTATTGCTTCCATGATCTTAACCATCAACCAACCCCCAACCCCCTAAAAAAGCCCAAATTCCATTAAAGGCTGGGATTTTGGAATAACGACCAGAGACAAAGATGGAAACCAAATTACCAAAAAAGCAAAAGCAAAATGTTTCTTCTCTAAATGCAGCGGGAGGAGAGGTTTAAACCAGTCTTGGTGGTTTTGTCCTCTGAAAACACTCATCTGAATTCACAGCTACCCAAGGAGAAAGCTACCAGCAAATCTTATGTGATTGGAGCTACAGAAGCCTGTCTGTGAGCAAAGTAACACTTAAAATGTGATTGCTATACCTGCTAGTAACCAAAGAGGTCTTCTGGAGAAATTAATTTCCTTGGATATATCTGAATCCAATCACGCAAATCTTGGAGCCCCGGCCTATGCATTATCCAGTATTCTAGCACGTGAAATGGCATGAAGCACATTGTTTTCCAAAACCAGTCTCTCTCCTTTCCATCTATCACTTAAACAGTGAAGAGTTAAATAAATTCCACCTTGCTTGGTTTTCTTTATTTATTCACCTAAGACACAGGAGTAAGTTTGACATGGCTGAGCATGTTTGCAGGCTTATGAAAAATAAAAATGTACTAACCCAGTTTATTAGCTTTTCTGTCTGATGCCACCAGGAGTATGCAGAGATGTAAGTTTGCCCTGCAGTTCTGTTCTGACTGGAGCAGCATCTCCTGAAATGTAAATGTTATCTTAAGGTCATATGCTGATGAAAACCAGTGTTTTGCCAAACTTTAATTTCTTGGTCATTGGACAAAGCAGCTGCTATGCAGCTATATGGCACAAAGAAAGCTGTTAACGATGGATGAGCTACATGTTTGATTTGCATATATTCTACCACTTCCAAAGAAAACAAGTCACGGGGACTATTATTTATACAGTTAAATCAGATAAAATAAGCAACTTCTCAATAATATATATGGTACTTTCCTGCTAAGTAAAATTGCTATTCTCCATTGTGTGTGTGTGCGCACACACGCTAAAGAACCAAAGGAAATATTTTTAATGCCATGTTTCACTAATTTGCAGAAATCATGGCTGTAGAATATTATTGAGGAACTTACATGAATCAGAGGAAAACATAGATTACACACCTGTATGAACTGTGTAACAACAGCATCTGCAGCTTACTGTGTAAGATAAACATTACAAGTCTTATCAAATTAACAGCTGGAGTCAGTTGATATATTATTGCATAATTTCCTGGTTTTCTATACTTTTTGTCCTCTCTAGAATATCTAGCATTGATCACTGTCAGAAGCATGATATTAGTAGATGTCTTCTGTTGTGACAATGCCTAGGCGTATGTGTAAGGAAGCTGAGGTATTGCTTGTTTAAGAAACTTCGTTATGGCAGGTCTTACTAGGTGGCACTGTTACGCATAAAGAACAGGAGGCCTTGTGGCACCTTAGAGACTAACACATTTATTTGAGCGTAAGCTTTTGTGGGCTACAGCCCTCTTCATCAGGTGCATAGAATGGAACATATAGTAAGATATATATACAGAACATGAAAAAGTGGAAATCGCCATATCAACTCTAAGAGGCTAATTAATTAAGATGAGGTATTATCAGCATGAGAAAAAAAACTTTTGTAGTGATAATCAAGATGGCCCATTTCAGACAATTGACAAGAGGTGTGAGGATACTTAACATGGGGAAATAGAATCAATCTGTGTAATGACCGAGCCATTCCCAGTCTCTATTCAAGCCTAAGTTAATGGTATCTAGTTGGCATATTAATTCAAGTTCAGCAGTTTCTCGTTGGAGTCTGTTTTTAAAGCTTTTCTGTTGCAAAATTGCCACTTTTAAGTCTGTTACTGAGTGACCAGAGAGATTGAAGTGTTCTCCTACTGGTTTTTGAATGTTATGATTCCTGATGTCAGATTTGTGTCCATTTATTCTTTTGCGTAGAGACTGTCTGCATTGGCCAATGTACATGGCAGATGGGCATTGCTGGCACATGATGGCATATATCACATTGGTAGATGTGCAGGTTGAACGAGCCTCTGATGGCATAGCTAATGTGATAAGGTCCTATGATGGTGTCACTGAGTTGGCATCGGGCTTTGTTGCAAGGATAGGTTGCTGGGTTAGTGTTTTTGTTGTGTGGTGTGTGGTTACTGGTGAGTATTTGCTTCAGGTTGGGGGATGCTGTCTGTAAGTGAGGATAGTCGCATAGTTACGCAGTCTCCCAAATTGATTTTCTTAGCACTTGGGGAAGTTTAGGCTCTGAGGAAGACATGCGGTGGGGTGGTGGTATTTTAGGCTATGCAAAGTAATGTATGAGACAGCATCAGGAGAGAGGGAACTGTATGAGCAGCAGGAGAGTTGGCTTTCTGCTTTGGGCTCTGATTGGAGTCAATTCTGGAGGCAGAGTTGCTCTCTGGGAATAAGACTCTCTTGGTGCTGGGCTGAAATGCCTGGAAGAAGGGATTACCCCGCATACTGTTTGACCACCTCGGTTCAGGACTGGTGTACATGTGTAAACAAAGCAAGTTGGACTTAGAATAAACCAAGATAACCGATTTCTCCTCTACTGTGGTGGTCAGGGCTCACTCAGTGCTTGCAAGTGGTCTGTCTTATTGTGTGTGGTTGCCAATTGGCTGTGCACATCAAGAGCTGCAGAGTTTGACATGCAGACTCTGTCTGGAAGCTTACCATAAAGGCACAGTCCCCAATACCACAGCAAGGCCCCAGACATCTGCTATCACTCAGTCGACAGGTGATAGTGCTGTGAGAAAGGGAAACCAGAGTTAGGAGAAGGCAATCGTTTGCTCTTCTGCTGTCAGGCTCGTTTGCCATTTGAATTGCCATTTATAGAGGTCAACAGATGAATTTTGTAGAAAGCTGGCTGAATTTACATAATATTCTATAGAATTTTATGTATACTATGTACTATAAATTGGAACCAGACTAGAGTTCAGGAGATCTTGATTCATTTCTTTTGTGACATTGGGCAAGTCACTTAATCTGTGCCTCACGTCCTCATCTGTAAAATGGGAATAATGTACCTTTTTTTTTTTTACCTTGCCATTGCCTGTCCTGTTTGTCTAGATCAGGTCTCTATATCATACCTATTGTATGCTCTTTTGGGAGGGACTTTCTCTTTTTATACACGTGTTGTGTATATATAGTTCCTGGCACAATAGTGCCCAAATATCAGTCGGGACCTGTACTGTAATAATAATAGTAAAGTATTGCTGCTCGTATTTGTCTGTAAGCTGAATATAATTCACATGCTGAGGTTTACTAGACTTTGACTCTTTGAATTTGCAGTACCCACCTAAGATGCATGATCTGTGATATATAATTCTGGTGAAATTTGTTAGTGCTTTTAAAAATAAATAAATAATGGGACCAGAATTCATTACTGAAGTCGAGTAAGAGTCCAAGTGGAAATTCAACAATAAAACACCTATATCATATTATAGTAAGTCATCAATATTTGCAATAAAACTTGGTCTGATAGGAGACAGGGTAAAAATAGTCTCTCCAGTTCCTAAAGTACAGTTCACCAGTGACAAAAGCTGAGCGGAAAGGCAGTTCCCAGAGTGCCTGCAGCAACTTGCTCAACCTCAGCGCGCTGCCTTACTTACAAATAATTCCACTTCGCCAGGACCCCGGCCCTTTCCCAGAGCTCAGGCATGCAAAGGAGAGATCAGGAGAAGGACCAGCTTATACAATGAGGCTTATGAACACGTACATTGTGGAGAAGGGCTTTATATAGCTCTTCTTGTGCTCCCAGAACATCCATTAAAATCTACTGGCATTTTGCGTGTCCAAGACGCGTGATACTGCACTCCCAATAATTGTCCAGCTGTCTCTAATTGCCCTGGCACTGTAGCATTTGGACTCTGATCACATTCATATTTACAGGGTCTCATATTTATATTTGTATGCTCTCATCTCCTAGGCTAGATGGCTATAATTGAGATGATTGGATTTGCAGTGGGTATTGCAGATATTTTGCCTAAGCTGGACTTTGAAGCCTTTGAGCTGAGGTACCCAGGATCATCAAAGCTGGCCTTTCTAACACTAAAAACCACGTGTAATGTTTGAATATTGGCATAAGTTGATGACAGCTGCAGAAGACGTGGGCAGGGAAGGGGAGAGAAAGAGGGAAGCTGCACCATTCTGTCTAGACTTGGCAGAATTTGATTTTTTTAAAAGAATTTTGACATATCAATGTTTATTTCAAAGCTTTTCCATTTTTATCAATTCAGATTCACAGTTGCAGGAAATTATTGGGGGTCAGATAATGAGGGAGGTCAGACTAATTATTTAATACCATGAGACACTGACATTCAAAAAGTTAAACTTTATAAACGTTAACAAACAACTTGACAAAATCACACATCAAAATATAAAAGGCAAATATCCTTAAATCAAACTCTACTAAGTTCTCAACAGCATTTTTCTTACTTCACCTATCTGTAAATTTCATTTATTACGGGTGGAAATATTTTTTTTTTGGTCCATTTGTGTGTGTGCAGTGAGATCAGCATTTACTCACCTTTACCTACGAAAACCGAATCCTTCCAAGTCTAATTATGTCTTTGTTATAGATAATGATGGTGCAGGAGATCCTGCAAAGACTAGAGAGCCAAGTTCAGACCCTGTCTTTTGGGGGGATTGTTTTTTTTAACTACATAACTGGCAAAATAAATGCAACTGTTCTTTTGCTCTTGTTGACCTTGCAGAGCCAGGGCAGCAAAGAGGGAGTGAGCTGGATTCTATTTCTTGCCGTGTAACACCATTAGAATGGATTAATACGTAGGCTAGTCAGTTGTGCCTGTGAAGCCACACTGATACCAATGGGGGTGTCTCTGTGGTCCTAATTTGCAGAGAATGGGGTTTCACAGGGGCCACTGAGGATGTACTTTGAAGAAAAACATGTTGCACATCTGGCATTGAGGACAGAATTTTGTCCCGCAGAACTTCTAGTCCAGATGATGATGCATGAGCTAGAAAGACCCCAGATTTCTCTCCAATCCAAGGCAAGTATGCAAGTTCAGGAAAAGAGGCTCTTTTACTTGTAAACTGAGCGTGTTGGACACAGAAATCAGAGATGACACACACAAAATCACACTCTGCTATTTTTAGTCTTTCAGTGCTGAGCAGCACTGCATGGTTACCGAAGCAGTTTGCTCCTTTTATTCTGACCCAGCCATCGCAGCCTCCACGCAAAGACCTTTTCAAAGGCCTCTTCCTGCTCCAGGTGGGCAGCCAAGTCAGGGATAATGCATGCTAAAATGCAAGAACCATTTTCCGTTGACTCTAAGCCCTTCACCAGAACATATATTTGCTAGGTCCCTAGCACACAGCAGACCTGTCGAGTGCCCATCCCAAAGGTCTGGCAATGGATCCCTGTTGTCTAACACAGTAGAGCTAGACACATTAAGAAGTGATTTGGTCTGACATCTGTACTACCTTACAATGGTGCCGGTGATTTTATATGCTTAGCTACTGGGTGTGACAAATTATTTGATGTTACGGGTGAGCTAATCCTACAGGGCCTATTTTCACAAGACGGCTGCACATCTGGCCCAACCAAACGTGCACTTTTACACACCCAGTTGCACACTTTCTGCGCATACTTAATGTCCTTGCATGTCAGTTCCCCTCAGTTTGCTGTGAGGCTTAGTTCAAATTTGGAAAGCATTTCGAGGCCATCTGCTCAGAAATTGAGGAAGAGAAAAGTGCTGACATGAGTGGTGAAAACGACTCAGCCCTTTCAAGGATCCCGTCCTCGTCTCTGGAAGACCCCGTTATAAACCCACATCTTTATACTTGACCTGTTTCTCCCTTTGACATGGATTCCATACCCAGAGCAGTCTTTGATACAAGGGTTTCCTTTCCACTTGACTATTTCAGTGCGTGCACAACTTTGCTTTCATAACTAGGTTCATTTCAGCCTTCAAGTCATTTAAGAGTGTCATCAGCAGCTTGAATGTAGCACTCCGCCCTCTGAGCCAATAACAATGTGCTCAACGGCCCCAGAGTGGGTCTTGTGCTCTGTGATGTTCTGGATTCTCATCCTCAAGGGACTACATTACCAGCTACAGTAGCAGAATATTTTTCCTCTCCCATTAATAATTGTCTTGGGAAGGGATAATTAAAACAGGTTTGGAGGCTATGTGGGACCTCTGTCCCATTCTCCCCTCCCCCCGCCCACTTTTGGAGCTGAATGAGAACTTATATTCATATTTTCAGAGAACTCCTGAAGGTTTTTACACCCTTGTTATGTTCTTGTTGTCATTAAGTAAGAATTAATTTTCTCTGTTTCATTTTATTATACTGTATGGGGCAAACTATGATATGTGGTGCTGGAGATGCACCAGTTTTATTTTATGAAACTGGGCAGGGACCTGGGAAATGTGGGTTCAATTCCCGATGCGGTCACAAACTTCCCGTGTGACATTGATCGAATGATTTGACTGCTGTGTCTGTTTCTTATCTGTAAAATGGGGATATTTCCTTTTCTCTATTCTTTGTGTGTCTGTCTTAGACTGTATGTTCTCCAGGGCAGGGAATCTCTCTTATTATGTGTTTGGACTGTGTCTAAGACAATAGGGTTCATTTCAGTTCAATCAACTATCTTTGTTGGAATCTCTAGGTGCTACTATAACGCAAGCAGTAATAGTGACAACTGGCATCTAGTGCTATCACCTGACTTGCTCCTGAAAATGCTCAGCCAAGGTAGGAACCCTTTACTCCAACCGGAGAACACTTGACTCCGGTGAGTCACCTCCTTGGAACTGACAGACTGCTCATGAATAGCTGTGAATAAGAGGTCCATAATCTGCACTGTTGAGAGTCTGATTTTGCCCCAGTTATACCAGTGTAAATGCTCCTTCCTCTGTGACTTAGTGCCCTGTCTCCATTTGCGTATCCATTTGTGGGTTTCGCAAACAGAAGGTTGCATGTGCATTCACAGAACTTGCCCTTCTGGCACCCAAATTTCAGTATAAAATGGCCTTTAATAGATATCCTTCAATTCTGAATTTTAAAAGAACAAATGAAGCAGTGGAAAATAAACGCATCTCCCATTTTTCAAAACCCAGTATTTTTTAACTAAATCTTATATTATTCATAAGCTGTTTTTTATTACTGTTCATTTGAGCTGCTAGAAATCATAGATCAGTTTCTAAACTACAGTGTCTTTATTATGAACACATAAATCATGCATGGAAAGGCCCTGACAGTTGATGATGTAAACTATCAGGAAGCAAAGCCCCCAAGCAGTGTAAAAAATGTATGTCACAAGCAAAGAAGTATGTCATCTCTCTCTTTCTTTTCTTATGGGTATTCTTGTCTTGTCGTTATCAGGGAAGATTTTTTTTTGCCCTTGTTTCCTTTATTTAAATGTCGTTAGCACCAAGATAATTTGCAGTGGTGTTTCAAAAAAAGGCAAGTGGAGCACAGCTTTCCACATTCGTATGCACCCCCAAGAATGAGAGTGTTATTTACACTACTCTGGCTTAAATAGCAGCTCTGTTGTGACCCCCCCCACCTTTGATCTCACTTATACCGACGAAAATCAGAACTAACTCAATGTCAGTGGAGTTTAGCTGGCACAAGACTAGCGTAAATGAGATCAGAATCAAACTCATTCTTTTTATGATGCCACTGAAAAGTACATACTTGAGTCTGACTTTTTTTGTTTTTGAAAAATACTTGACTTTTCATAAAAAATCGGAAAACCAAAATGTTTCAACATTGAACCACCAAAAATCAAGAAACATCAGCCAAACACTGATTTTTTGGGGAGCCAAAGCCCCCAAAAGTGGGAGGGGGACCAGTTGCTGGCAAAAAATGTTCAGTTCTTCAATAAAAAAAATTCTTGAGGAAAGCAGCCACTCGGTGAGTATTCAGTTAGTCAAAAAAACAAGTTTCTTTTGGTGGGGGAGGGTCATTTTAATGGATCCTTTTTGTCCAGGCCTATTGCATGATAGAGAAGAAATGAGAGCATCAATAATGAGGTATTAACCTGTGACCGTTTGCTTAGCATGCAGAGTGGGAATAAAAGGAGGATGTCTGAATTTGGCCAAAAGAAAAGTTACCAGTTTTGCTAAACTGCTTTCTTGTGCTATGTACATACACCAACCTTTTGTGTGGGGAGGGATAGCTCAGTGCTTTGAGTATTGGCCTACTAAACCCAGGGTTGTGAGTTCAATCCTTGAGGGGGCCACTTAGAGATGGGGGGCAAAAATCAGTACTTGGTCCTGCTAGTGAAGGCAGGGGGCTGGACTTGATGACCTTTCAAGGTCCCTTTCAGTTCTGGGAGATAGGTATATCTCCAATTACCATTTTAAAAAACAAGTGCCTAAAATTAGGCTCCAAAGGTAATATATAGGCAGCTAAATAAATGCTAAGGACCCAGCAGCTCCACAGATGTCTAGATTTGTGTACACGCTTACTAAAGTTGTGCGAGCAAAACAACCTAATCGCCATACCTGCCTGCAGTTACACTAACCACATGGGGCAAAACTAGGTTCACAAACAAATGCATAACAAATGCATGCATACTTCAAGAGAACAAGGGATGTTTGAGTGTTCATGACTCCTGAAAGCCAGGTCACTTATTTAGGTGTCTAAGTATAGACGAAGGAGCCTAACTGTAAGGGTCATCCACTTTCCATGCACTCCATCATGGCCTAAGGTCATGCTACAGGCAACCTGCCTCAGTTTTTCCTCTGGGATTGTTCAGTAAACTCAAAACACTTTTGTCCATTCCCATCTTTTCTTGGGTACTGCTTTGTCAAATTGACAAATGTTCAAAATTAAGTTGAAGTCCATCCATTCCCCCCAGGCCTTTCCTGCCTGTTGTCTCACTCCCCAAGTTTCAGGTTTCTCTGCTGGAACCTACTTGCTGCCAGAAGCCTCTGTGTACACCCTGAAAACTCACTCTGTGGGGTGCTTCCTGATTTAGCCAGCCACTCCCAACCCTGTCTGTCTGGGGCAACTCCCCAAGCCTCATTGTCTCCCTTGCAGGAGCTTTCTCACTCTCTAAAATCTCTGCAATTTCCTGAGTAATCTTCTTCTCTACAGCTTCCTGCTATTTTTTATATGGAAACAGCTAATCTCCCCCAGGTGTGCCTCTTTAGGAATGAGGGTTGGCTAGCCCCAAGCCCACCAGCCTTTAATAGATGAGCTGCCCCATTATTTTAGGCACCCATTCTTGAAAACCTCTATTTTTTGGTGATTATATGGAAGTCTCTGCTAGGATATCAAGAACAAACTGAAGTCCGGCCAAATTCCAGTGTGGTCATTTTGTTTCTCTTCTGTAGTTTCAACTGATTAAGAGCATCATAAGCTGTTTATGCAGCATTGCTGTGGCCTGGTAAACAGCTGTCCCATTCCGTCTCAGAGATGGCAGCATTTGAGTGGAGGATGATGTTATACTTGGTATGGTGTCTTGATGGTATAATTCGTGATGTGTTTTCAGATCCTGAAAGGTGCTAAGTTATTGTCTTCATTGGCTACATCTATACTGCTGCTAGGAGTGTGCTTTCCAGCATGGATCAATGACCACGCGCTAGTTCTGCTCAACCTAGCTCGCTAAAAATAGCTGTTGACTATCTCATGCTATTTTTAGCATGCTAGCTCGAGTCTGTCTACCTGTGCTGGGATCAAATGTGTATCCAAAGTCACACAAGAAGCATGTGTCAGAGCTAGAAATCAAACACAGATGTTGTTATGCCCAGCCCAGTATCTCAACCTCACCACCCTCCTTCCTCACTGTGGACCTGCTTCTGCCACAGCCACCTTCCCTGAGCTGATCTTCATGCATAACGCCCTCTTCTGAGTCACGGCTTTCTTTCAGGTGCACCACTATGTTATGCCTAGCGAGCTAAAACAATTACTGTAATTCATGTATCCACAAAGGAGAAAGCTCTTTCTTCTGTTGTCATTGTCTGCCATCAATCTTGCTGAGTCCCTGTGTCATCGTATTAATGATTTCTCTTCCCTACTGTTTTGTTGACAATTATGTCATGTCTAATATTAATCAATTGTAAGCTCCTTGGGGCACCTTCTTTTGGCTTTGGGAGGTGCCTAGTACGTCTTTGGGTGCCATTAGAAAGGATTAATAATAATGAAAACTTGGGCACACAACTGAAAACGATATGGGCAGAGCTGCATCAATCTGGGGTGTGAAAAAGCACACCCCATCTGATATAGTTGTGCCAATGGAAGCGTGCCTCCATCAGGTAAGCTAATATTGTTCAGGAAAGAAGGAGGAGAGAAGAAACTGGTACACATGGAGATTCCACTTTCAACTTCCCCCTTGAACACGTTTTGATCGAAATTCCCAGCTGTTAGTATTAGCAGGAGGGCAAAACTTGAATTTTGACGGCTACGCAAGTGTTTCTGCACTGACTGAAAAAACCCTTCTGTTGGTGTCGGCTTCATCTACATAATGGGGATATGCCAACATAGCCATGCCACTATAGTCTTAATAGGCTGATGTGAGTCCACCTTATAAAAGGGGCAGTTGGGTAGCCTGGAAGGGGCATGAAAAGAAAGAGGATATATCATTCTGTATGGCAGAGTAGCCGTCAAAATTCAAGTTTTGCCCTCCTGCTAATACTAACGGCTGGGAATTTCGATCAAAATGTGTTCAAGGGGGAAGTTGAAAGTGGAATCTCCATGTGTGCCAGTTTCTTCTCTCCTCCTTCCGAAAGACAACTGTGGATTCTTTTTCATTAATCATTTTGCTTCATCTCATCTACCGTGTTGATTTACAAGACAAAGGCAGGTTAAATGCCAAATCAAATGTTGCAGCTCAACTAGTAAGATAATTAGTAGCTGATATGTAAAGAGGAAGAATCCCAAGAAGCAACACTAAAAGCATGTGCATGTGATTCGTGACAATATTAATGGGAAGCCTCAATCCAGTGAGAATCAGCCACGCTTGCATTTTGTCCTTTCCTTCTTGCATTCTGTGAAATTTCTCCTAGGAATGCCCTTTACCAGGAGATTTCACACTGATGAAGGAGCTGAAGCAAAGAGGAAAGAAAAAGCAACTTAAAGAGATAAGCTGCTTATCTGTTTTTAGTTGGGTTGGATTTGCTGCTAGGCGGAGGTGGATGGCATCTGAACAAGAAGTGTAAAAGCTTGCAATGCTAGAAAAGTTTCTAGATGTGCATCACTGCCAAATACCCCATACGGCACATCACTCCACATTTGTGAGTTGCTGTTAGACAAATCCAGCTATATTTCATTTTGCATCTCTAAGGCTTATCACGGTTTGGTTTTTGGATTCCAGGGATTGGTCAAGCATCCATTAAAATTAATGGGAAGATTTTCATTGACTTCAATGGGTGCTGGATCCAGCCGCAAGTCTGGATAGAGATGGACTAAAGCAACAACATTTGAATCCAGATTCTGATTTTGAACTGCCCAGCGTTTGGGGATGTTCAGAGCTGAGGTTTTGGTTTAGCCTATTATAAAGATAGACAGCCCTTTGGAAAATAAGGATGCAGGTTTGGACTTCTAATAACTTGAACATACAGGGAAGATTGAATCCAGGGTTTTGGTTCAGCTCATCCCGGTTGAGGAACGGAAATATCTGATGCACTTTTTATGATGCATTAGCAGAAAAATATGGGGGGAGAGATGGAATTCTAAAACTGATCGATAGTGGGTATCTTTACAATTCAGTATGCACTGCCCAAAGTACCTATGGAAATCCGAGCATCTTCCTATGCTTAGATTAGAGGAGATGGCAGTACCTCAGCCACCCTGGAGCAACAAATGTTCAATTTTTAATACGTCTTACTTTTGAATGGCTCAGACCATCTTTGTTCTGATTGACTGGCTGATGGATACTCCTTCCTTTGGAATTATCCCCCTGTGAAAGCACATAATGTGGTTACTGTGTGTAATCTCTTAATTAATTCATGAGGCCACACTCTTTAGAAGTAATGAAGATAATAACAACAACTCTTACCAGATGATAGAGTTCCCATTGTGGACAGAGAATATACATAGTTAACAACTCCATTTATGCCCATCTAAGTATCTCACTTTAGGTTGATTGTGTTATTAGTCAAACAAACACTCCACCTAAGCTTGGCTGTTCCTAAAGGTTTCCCTGTAAGATTTCTCTACCCCAGGAGGAATAGCTCAGTGGTTTGCGCATTGGCCTGCTAAACCCAGGGTTGTGAGTTCAATCCTTGAGGGGGGCCACTTAGGAATCTGGGGCAAAATTGGTCCTGCTAGTGAAGGCAGGGGGCTGGACTTGATGACCTTTCAAGGTCCCTTCCAGTTCTAGGAGATTGGTATATCTCCTATTATTATTTATATATTTAACCCTAACTCCCTTTGCCACTAACTTGAGGTTCCTACTCCTCCTATCCTGGCTGGGAGCTAATTGAACCCACCTGCACGGATGAGTTAGCAGTAACTGCACTGCACTCTTATGAAGCCCCTAACGACATAGTGACTAGATAGATATGACTCACCTAATTATGCAGGTTCCTAGAGTCTGCCAATCTGTTACATAGCTATAAATCTCTTTAGGCTGGCATTAATGCAGGGAGTATTTATCACTATGCTGTGATTCATGGATTTTAAGGTCAGAAGGGACCATTATGATCATCTAGTTTGACTTCCTGCGTGACACAGGCCAGGCTACATTTCACCCAGCGGTTCCTGCATCTAGCCCAACAACTTGATGTGATGCATCTGTAGTATAGTTACTACGCGAGAGAAGTGTCAGATTGATAGAAAGTCTCTCTTCATCCACGCAGCAGGTACAGCTCAAGCTTTTCCCCAACACTGCTCCTTGATCCTCGTAGCCAATGGTAACAACACTCAGTCACTGCCAACCAGATGTGCCTTTGAACCAGAGAAAGTCTCTGTCTCCCTTAATTAATCATCTGAGCCATTAAGATCCCATCTCCATATTTTTTTTTCTTATGCACTTTGTAGTGTCCTATGTTGTGTCATTTCATAGGGAGGAAGATCAGTCCTTAAAAGTGATTCCAAAGTTGCTTGAAAGGTAGGAGTTGTTTTACCACAGCTCTTCCCCCTTTAAATATCTTATGCTGAAACTCAGTAAATGCTGAGGCAGCTTGAACCGCATTCCACGCAAGCTGGAAAGGAGCTCAGCTGTTGGGGATTCACAGAGGTCCTCTTCTGAGAGAATTAATTCCTCAGGTCAGCCTGGCCCTTCACACTCTTTACATCTACTCAACACCCTGAGTTCTGCTTGGGCCCTAAGATACTTTGCCTATCCCACCGGTGAAGTTCCTATTCAAAAAACCATTGCTCCTGTCACTCAGTACGGGGACTGGGCTGCCTTTTATGAGTATTTAAAGGGATCCTGTCAGGTTACAAATAATGGGCCAGATTCACTGGAGCACTGCTTAGGTGACACCAAAAAGTTGTAAACCCAGGTTCACTGGCCGGCTAACTCACGTTTGTAGCCGCTTTGAATCAGCGGAATGGCCCAAAGTAGCCGAAACGTATTGGTCAACCTGGCCTTAAATATAGATGTGTAATCTCTTTATATGGTGATATGTGTAATTATGAATCTGTGAGGCCTTTATTTTGTGTACTGCACCTTTATATTTCCAAGCACTCTTGCGTGCAGAGAAAGCAACCACATTATAGAGAAGACGCATACTGTCCTCTGTCAAGAAGATGTTATTTTTGTTACTATTTTCCCGAGTCTATACAAGTTATTGTAGGCTGACAGCGTGTGCTTGCTGTATGTGTATGGAAGAATAGAACATTTTGCTTTGTCAAAAGTAGCACCTCGGTGTATGAAAACCAAACCAATTTGAAGAGTCACGTTTCCTTTTTGTCCTTTATGTGGTTGACTTACATTTTGCCTCTGGCCCATGTTGGATAATGAAAGCTGGGCTGATCAGTTTGATGCTCTAGCTCTCAGGTCCGTCACTTCTTGACTCTCGTTCATTTGGAGTGTGTGACGAAGACTCCAGTCTGGCCTCTCCACGTACGCTGTAAGAAAGCTTCTCTCCTCTCTGCAATTCTTCACCATTCAGCAAACTTCTGCACAATGGACGGTGCCTGCAGCATTTAGTCTTAAGGTAGCCAGGCCAGCCCTGTAGTGCTGTGAGCACTCTGGCCAGGATGGGCCGGGAATGGGACACTTCTCATTGAAGTTCAGCCACTTTGGAAGCACTTTGGAAGCAAACGTCAAAGACAAATGCTGCCAAATTTCACAGGCAGCTGGGTGGCTTTAAGCTGGCTTTAAATCAGAAACAATAAGTGATAGTGGACTGTGAAAGGGAGGGACGTAAACTATAACCTCATACCGAGATGGATACTATCCACGAGTCAGCTCAATCCAGCCTGTGGCAGTGACACGGAGGATTTGCCAAAAAAAAAAAAAAGGGGGGGGGGCAGCAGCAGCTCAGGT
This sequence comes from Mauremys mutica, assembly GCF_020497125.1. NCBI lineage: Eukaryota > Metazoa > Chordata > Testudines > Geoemydidae > Mauremys > Mauremys mutica. The sequence goes on from NC_059077.1 coordinate 11,669,959, forward strand.
CTTCAGCCCTCGCATGGCATTTTCTGACGTATACACTCTCTTTCTCCCAAGGTGTTTAACCTTGGCTATCCGTAATACAAAACAAGCAACAGAAATGCTGTTTTGGAGCCTCAGCCCATAATCCTGCCTTTTCTCGGTCAGCCTCTCTGGTGCTCTTCACGCTAAATCAAAAACCAGCCGTGGAGTGCTGCTTTGAGCCCCCGGGCATGCCTCACTCCTCACTTCTCTCCATGTCTCCCTAGCACATTAAAGAACCAAGCCTTGGGCTTGCCATAAACAGCTGTGCGGAGTTCTGAAAAACAACCCCCGTCCAATGGAGAGAGTGAACCTGCTGCAGAGATCTCGTTCGGAATATTAACAATAATGACTTTATATAGCACCTACCAGCCAAATATATCCCCGAGCGCCTCACAGTCATATTGTACAGCTGACCATGCTTCCAGCTTGTCATGGAGTCGACGGGAACCACAAGTGTGTATTTGCGAGTAGCATTTGGGGGGTGGGAAGTGTAACAAAAAAAGAAAGAACACCCTAGAGAGAGAGAGACGTGGAGCAATTGTTTTATCTGCTGCTGAAGTGGCCACCCTCTCTAGGGTGAAATGCAGCAGCTGTTTTAGCGTGCAACAGTTTACAACTGGGAGCAAAGAACCCTGCATACAATAGAAAATGCAAGGAGAATTTAGGTAGATGGAATGCGTCCATCCACGCTGTGACTGGGCCAGGGCACTCTTGCGAGAAGTGCGCGGAGTTTCATCCCTGTGGAGCAGCTTGACTGCAGCTGTTCAGTCTTTCTCCTCTGAGCTGTTTTTCCTATGAGCTCTCTCACAGATGAAGCAGGGTTGGCTGGGGTAGTTCTTAGATGGACTATGTTTAAGGAAATCTAAGGTGCCGCTGGGAGCTGTGCTGGTTATTCAGTCGATTATTCAGTATTGGTCCAATTCCTCGGCATGGCATTGTAACTGTATTACAGCTAAGTGATGAGTTCACTTTTTAAGGTGGTATAACAAACATAGACTGGGACATCTGGCAACAGGACACTTGCCCAGTGGGCTAAGTTCTCTAGGCCCCGGAGCTGTTCACTCACTCTTATATGTACATTTCCAGACAGCATCCACCACGTGGTCAGCTGCTGACAGGCCCAGTGATCCCACTCCCACTCCTGAACTGCGAAGAAGGCCAGGTGAGATCTCACAGCCCAAACAGCTATCATATATAGTAGATCTTGTCGCTGGGTAAGGAGGGACTGGCAATAGGAAAGATTCGTTGATGCTGTAACAAGGTGGGGGGGTGTCACATGTATAGTGAGGTCTCATGTTAATGTGATGGAGTAGGGTATGGGGGGAAGAATAAGGAGGCATGCAGTGTGGAAGACAGGCATATGAATGAACAGGGAGTGTGGATGGTAGGTGGTTGAGACCAACCAACCAGATAGTGACGATGGGGAAGGAAAGAGAGTGTGCATAGTGGAAGACAGAAGAGATTTTAAAAGGTAGAGAGCAGATATGAGAAGAGAAAGAAAGGAGTGGGAGAAGAGCAGGAGAAGACATGGATGGGAAAGAAATAAGAGATGAAAACAGAGGAGAATCAACTAGTAAAGGAAATCAGATTGAGCGAAAAGAGTCATGGGGGGGGGAATACAGCATGAGATTGGACGATGTAATGAAGGAAACCATTCAGTGAAGGCAGGATAGTGCAGAGAGAAGAACGGAAGGAAATGCAGTGAGGGTTTTTTAATCTTCTAGTTTAATACCAAAAATGTAATAATAAAATAACAAACAATGCCATGTTATCTAAGCGCATGATGGGACAGTTCCTTAAACCAGTATAGCTCTGTTAACTTCAGGAGAGCTTTGCAGATTTACACCAGCTGAGGAATTGGCTCAATAGGTGTATACATCATGGATGTAATTACAAGCCTGAACAAGTAAAGTGGTTTTCAGGATCAGGGCCAAAATCTCTCCAACTGGGCGCTACTTAAAACATTAAATTCACATAGGAAAAACCATTCCTCACCAATCTGGGAAGATGCTATTTCAGGAGTCGGCAACCTCTGGCATGCGGCTCACCAGGGAAAGCACCCTGGCGGGTGGGGCCAGTTTGTTTAGCTGCCATGTTATCCTAGGCCAATTGGGGGTGGTGGGAAGTGACGGCCAGCACATCCCTCAGCCCGTGCCGCTTCCCGCAGCCCCCATTGGCCTGGGACAGTGAACCGCGGCCAGTGGGAGCCGTGATTGGCCGAGCCTGCCAGTGCGGCAGGTAAACAAGCTGGGTGCTTACCCTGGCGAGCCGCGTGCCAGAGGTTGCCGACCCCTGTGCTATTTAAAGGTCTGACCATACCACTTGCATACAGACCTGAGTGTAGTGTACAGATCCTGGTGCTGGAGGCAACTCTGGGGAAGCCTTGTGCCTTGGATGGAAGCAATCCCTTAACAGCTGGTTGAATTTTTCAGAATTTCAATTTTTCAACAGATTTTTTTAGTTGAAATTTTGCTTTTGGACTGAAAAAAAAATTGCTGATTTCCTACAACCTATAGAGCTGATAGGAATTTTTCAATTTAAAAAAAATTAACTTTCAAAGATTTGAATGGTGGTAGTGTTGTGGGTTTTTTGGGTTCTTTTTTTTTTAATATAATAGTAATCATTTCTTTTTAATTAGGGATATTTTTAAAACCAGTTCTACTCTCCTGCTCTCCCTTGGGTCTTTTGGAAGCAGCTCAGCTGAGAGTAAGAACTAGGTTCACATTTTCACTGAAAACTTTAGTTCGAATTCATTACATCAGTGTTTTTCTAAACTTTGGCTAGTTGAGTTCCTCCTCCTGGAAAATGAAAACAAGCGTTGTCAAGGTGATCTGAATGTCTGACATAAGTTTTCCAGGAAAACGTTTTTATTGTGTCTTTAATTTATTTATTAAGATGGATTCTCAGATATTTATATTTTTATTTCTTGTCTACCCATTTAATCCCCGTCATGTGGCATTAAAGGATTATGTTTATTTTAGATTTTCATAATGTGATGCGTCCTCTTCTTCTTGACATTTCGCGTATCATCATTGGTATCATATATATATATATTGTGATTGCATCTACGTAGGCAATCAAGTCAAGCGTGTTGTTCTAAGTGTCTTAACCATTCAATAGCTGAGGGAAGGGCAGCCCTTGCCCATGGGTGCAGTCTGCAAGTATGTGGCCTACATTTTCTAACTGGCTACATCAGCAAAGTGGGGAGTCCTGAAGGACCCACTTATAGACATTAGCAGCACATCAGAACAATCACGTCAGGTATGAAGTGAGCTTTACTCAAAGATGGTGTGGAAAGTCAAAACCAGGGAATGGATCGTCAGATCTGTCATGGGATAGGCATTGGCTATGTCTGAAGCTTGTTCTTGCCATCTAGTATGCTGTCTGGAGGTGAAATCAAAGTTCCTTATGGGAATTGTTCTTTGAAATGAATGGGGAAGTTCATACCTTGGAGTTATTGGTTTTGGTCTGTCTGCAAACCTAGGCAGATGCCATTTCATCCATTATACTCATGTCATGTTTTGAAGGTTATTTTCTGAACCATGAGAACTCAAAGCTGAGACTGCAGAACAGAGTTCTCTCTGTGCCGCTCAACTAGCTCTTCATGTCTCCCTGGGGCACAGGCCCCACACTTTGGGGAATGCTCCATTATTTAATGCTAGTTTTTAAATGCTTCTATGATGACCCTAGGGATGAAGCTGGAGCATTTCAAGTTCTATTAATGGAAGAGACTGCTGACCACGTTGCTCATAGCTGAAGCCTTATTCATCCATAAACTTTGCTTTTTGATAGTTCTACTTGAAATAGAAATTAAAATGTGAATAGCGTTTGAAAAGGGAAAACAAAGTCATGGGAATCCAATCATCTTTAGGCTTTGTCTAGGCCAAGGAAATAGGTCATGTTTAAAAAGTAGGCTAACACCATTTTAAACCTAACTTTGCACCCAGTGTAGACACCATTTAACACTTTAAAAATGGGTTGGCTGGCTGCGGTGGCCCTAGCCTCTCTCACTAGGGTCCACACATTAGTGGGAGCTCATCTTTGTGAGCTAATCTTTTATTAAAAGCATGCGGTAGCTTTCTACAATACATTATAACAGCAGTATACAAGCAGTATATATTCAAATTAAATGGGACTTTATAGGCACGCCAAGCCATATAAGTAAGGCCACCATATTGAGCACGCCTGCACTTTTTGAAGTAAAAGACAATGGTACTTTGGAGCCTTGTCCTCACTTAACAAACTCCCGGATTGCATCATTAGGAGGGATTTATGGAACTGATCTGATGAATTTACTGGAGAACCATGGGGTGGGGATTTTGGTTCGTAGTACAGTATCTTTCTTTAATTCTCATTGAGTAGGCAATGTCTCTAGGGAAGAGCAAAATAGTTTGTCCTGTGTTTTAACAAACAAACAAAAAGCTTAAAAAGGTTTTATTCTCCTCGGTCCATGAGAACTGAAGGGGAAATTACTGGTTTGTGAACATGCCCAATATTTCAGCCATTATTCCAGTTTTAGTTCTGTGTTTCCTTTTTTCGTTCTTAGAAAAAAAATGCGTTAATAGTCCTAAGTGCATTCTGACAGCTGTGGCCTGGGACCTTATCAGACCTCACAGGTTAAGCATGGATAAACCTTGTCAAAATATAGATGGCAGATGCTATAGGAAAGTAGTATCAGTGATTCAATAGTTGGAACTTTTCCATCTCACTCAGTGTTGAACCAACACCGTAGCATATGCTGCTAGTGGTGCCTTCTTTCTAATGCAGCAGAAGCCTGGGGTGCTGATTACTTGTAGTCCATAAAGATTCCCTGAGAGTTTTTGCAAGATAGGTGGTGGTAATATGGATCTGAGCAAAAGTACAGATAGTTAATTATATGTTTCTTTAAGTTCTTCCTATAGTTAAAGCTAACAGTGCTAGTCATGGAATAAAATCCTAGATAGAATAGAATAGGTTCAATGAAAGATAGTATTCTTCACTTTCTGTCCTAAACTGCCATGTAGTGCTGCTATGTGTTGTCAAACAATTGCAGTGTTCCATCCCTGAAATGCATGATGTAGTCCATGTACCTGTATGATTGCGTTCTACCATATGACATGAAATTCTGCACTTGTGGGGGAGAATAGAGTGAGTTTTGACTTGTGGAGTTGCCTTTAGATTACTCAGATTATTATTGGAACGGAAAGAGCATCGTCCTGGCCGTCCAACTAGCAGGTGGTTCAGCTCTTCACAAGGACAAGAGCTTCTGCACAGAGACCCAGTGTCTCCTCACTGCTCCTTTGGCTCCACCTTCTCCTTGGACTATTCCACCATGCAGCCTTTTCTGGAGATTGTACCAAAACGCTCCTTAAAGGGTGAAGATGAAGTCCACAGCAGTATGGCAGTGCAGTTGCTGAGGTGGCTGATGGATGTTGTATCTTGATAATTAACATACCTTATTGGGTTTCTCATGCTTTGCCTTTGGTTCTTTCCTTTGATCTCCCTTCATGCACACTAGCACTAAGACTAGGGGTTGTTAGGCCTTCCAAGAGAAGTATATTTTGAGGAGAGGGAGGAAACATTGTAGGTTGGGCCAGAAGGGGTTGTAGGGAAGGAGGCCCAGAGATGAAGGGTTGATTAGCTCTGCAGCTTTCCTGGAGTGGAGGGGCAAGATGAGTGAAAGACAAGGGCAGTAAGGTAGGAAGAGGCTGCAATTTGTAAGGCTCTGAAAGCTAGGAGAAGGACTGTAATTTTGGGGTAGACTGAAGAAGTCTAAGGTGAGTATCGGGCAGGAGAAAAATATGTTGCTTGCCCTTACAGAGATGGGTGCTCTAGATATGAAGTCAATGAGTAGTTTAAATTGACCTTATGGCTACAATGCTGGGAAAGCTAGTTGTAAAACTTAGTGAAGTGCAAATTTCAAGTAAATTTGTAACGAACCAGTTTAAATGCTGCTGACTATTAGACTGTACATTCGCAGAAGGGTTTAATCCCATACCAATATCTTACCTTGCCATAATGAGGGGCTTTTCCTCAACGGCTCTCACCAATTAGCAATGTTTTTTATTATTGGGGTCATGCAGAAAGTACAGAACCGCAGAATGATTACCATGCTACATGGCAGCTTGGCCGTGCATTAAGCCGATTATTAATCAAGCTCCTAACAAGCCTGTTAGCCCTATTCTTTCCAGTAGGCCGAACATCCATCAATGAAGACACTCTCTTAAGAGTCAAGCTTGCAATTGCAATTGTAATAGTTATGAGATAGATTGAAAAAAGGCAGTGCTCAAGTGTATAGAAAGATGACTATTTATCTAGGGTCCACTTTTTTTGTAAAGCTAATGCAGAGGGGAAATAGGTGCATGGGGCCTTTTTGCTGGTTTTCTCTCACTTGCAGCCCCATGCCTTTTATATACTGCCTCACACCTGGGGAGGTGTCCTCTCTTTCCTCCTTTGAATCTATCTGTAAATAATCTAGGCAAAATATTCAACTGATGTACATTTTTGTAGCTCCCTTGACTTCAAAGGGGCGATGCTGATTGACACCGGCCGCAGAGCTGGCCCTTATTTTGTCAAACACAAGCGACATCACAATAACCATACTCGTGATCTAGATTCTTTGTGAATAAAGCTATGCTAAGAGCAAAATTCTTTTCCCTTCTTGGGGCTAGGGTTACAAGGGGTACTTGGGTATTGCAGCAACTAACTTTTAGGAGTCCGGCCCCCTGGTAGAATCCACAGCCCCAGTTAGGCACCCTGGCTCCCAATACAACACACAAGGAGAGTTAGGCATCTAAGAAAGGAATTCGCTGAACCCAGTGACCCAAGCAAAGGGGGCAGGGCTTAGGATCCAAGCTGAAGGGAAGGGCCTATCTCCATTTGGGATTCACAGCTGTGAACCCTCTCCTGGAGTTACTCACTGAAGCCAGGTCAGCCCTTTCTCATGGAAAAACTGAGGAGGTGGTGATGTCAGTGGGGGCAGTCCCCTTATAGCCATCTTCTCTTCGCCTGCCTTTGAGCACGTCTACTGGGTCAGCACAAGAAGCGAGGGAGATGGAGGAACACTTTGTGAATCCCACCAAAGCTTAGGCAACCAGCAGCTCAGCCATGTCAGCATGTAGGCTTCTTTGCATATGCCCACTGGGAGGAACTAAAGCACCTACAGGGTTAGGCAGCAGCCAGGGCCGGCTCCAGACCCCAGCGCGCCAAGCAGGCGCGTGGGGCGGCATTTTGCCGGCAGGGTGGCATTTGGCTCCGGCGGACCTTCCGCAGTCATGCCTGCGGGAGGTCCACCGGAGCCCTGGGACGAGCGGACCTGCCGCAGGCATGACTGCGGTGGGTGCTCTGGTCCCGCGGCTCGGACGGAGCTCCCGCAGGCATGCCTGCGGATGCTCCACCGGAGCCGCGAACCAGCGCACCCGCCGCAGATGCTTCTGCCCCAGCCGCGGGACCGGGGAAGGGCGGCGAGCTTGGGGCGGTGTAATTTCTAGAGCCGCCCCTGGCAGCAGCTAAGCAGTAGCTTTGTGAATGCCAGTGGCACCTAATTGCCCCTTTAAACACTTGAGTGCCCCTTGCGAATCCAGACTTTGCTTACTCTATTGTCATTGCTATTTACCTTCTTTCGATCATAAGCTACTCGAGGCAAGCACCTTGTCTTGTGCCATGTACTCTAATGGCATGTTTGTAATGTGTATTGTGTATATGTATTCAAGGCGATGCAGAAATAGAGTAAACAGTTCCTGCGGCCCTGTAAAATGCCTCACAGATAGTTCTTGAGGGCAGAGCAAAGATGTAGCCAAGGCCCAGTGTGTCTAACACCAGGCTGACGTTACACTGGTGTAGATGCCTCTGTGAATTTTACCCCGCACAGAGATCCATCACTGTTTGTGGGGGGTGCAAAGTTCCTTCCTAGTAAATTCACGACTCCACAAAGCAGATCATTTTTCACTTAAATCTGTTTTGAAATCCCCTCCCCCGTTCTCTGCCTTTTTATAAACAAAATATTTTCCTAGCAGTTATATATAAAACCAGTGATAGCTCGTTGCGGTAGAAGATAATGATCTACACGCAAAGAGACAGACACATTTATAGGAAAGTGGAGATAACAAAGAGGCTGTGTTACAGGTCAGTGCAGGGACAATGAGGGGAAAATAAACTATCCCATATGAAGTTATAAAAGACACAGCACATTCCTGTGGCTGAAGTGCTGTGCTCTGCCATCTTAAGAACTGGGCGCCTTCTTTTTCTTTATTCATCTCTCTTTCTTTCACTGGAGACCTGTTTGCATCACTGACTCCCTTTAGAATAGCAGGGGAGTAACTGTGTTACTGTAAATGTCTAAGTGATAGTCCTGGAGTCTTAAAGTTCTCCCTGAGCTACTCTGCAAGGTGAATTCCACTGACTATCACTGGGTTCCTGTTAAATAAAAACCCTAGCCTTCCTGCAGGACCAGGGAATGTTTTTGTAAAATTATCTTTAAGGGGGCACTAGGGTTGATAGGTCTTGGAGGGTCATAGGCCAGCCTCCGAACCCCACTCTACCTTACAGGTCCCCTGCCACTCTGGTTGTTATTACTGTGAGCCATCATTCATTATTATCTGGTTGGTTATTAAAATGATTATCAATGATATTTTTTATATCGGTCATTCTCCCCGTTCTTCAGATTAGCTACTAGATGATTCATCTATACCAAGGATATCGTGTGGTGTTCAAAGTTTTTGTTAACTTGATAGAGTCATCAAGTTTAAGGCCTGAAGGGACTGCCAGAGCTAATCTGACAGCCTGTATATCACAGGCCCCAACCCCACCTAGCTCCCACATAGAGTTAGCTCAGTGGGGTGGAGGGCTAATTCAGTGTTTTGAGTATTGGCCTGTTAAACCTAGGGTTGTGAGTTCAATCCTTGAGGGGGCCCTTTAGGGAACTGTGGTTAAAAAAAAAACTGTTGGGGGATTTGTCCTGCTTTGAGTAGGGGGTTGGACTAGATGATCTCCTGAGGACCCTTCCAACCCTGATATTCTATGATTCTATGACCCAGACAGGCCCTTAATGGTGAGCGCTAAGTTCTAAGATATTATGAAGGCCAAGACTATAACAGGGTTCCAAAAAAACCCTAGATATGTCCATGGAGGATAGGTCCATCAATGGCTGATGGGCAGGGATGCAAAACCATGCTCTGAAGTGTCCCTAGCCTCTGTGTGCCAGAAGCTATGAATGGTCAACAGAGGATGGATCACTTGATGATTACATGTTCTGTTCTTTCCCTCTGAAGCACCTGGCATTGGCCACTGTAAGAAGACAGGATACTGGGCTAGATGCAGTACAGCCATTCTTATGTTCTAAGATTGGCACCTAAGGCTTCTCATGTGAGAGGTCCCAGACTAAAAGGCAACTGTTCAAACTTGCCCCATGCTGACCTGGCTAATGTGTCTCCATCCTGACTTATGGAAGACATCTCTAGTGGTGAGTTGGTGGTTCAGGTTTCATCCCCATTTGGTACTTGGCTGTTCTGCTGAAACTCCCATGAAGGGTTCCAATTAGTACCAGATGTGATGATGGTTTTGTGACAGGGTCTCCTTCCCATTGGGAATTGGAGTAATTTTTGCTATCAACCTTGCACCATGGGAGCTTGGACACAGACTTCAATGGAAGCTAGATCAGACCCTTCTGATTGGCTTGTTGTCATGTTGTCATGGGGGGAGGGATAGCTCAGTGGTTTGAGCATTGGCCTGCTAAACCCAGGGTTGTGAGTTCAATCCTTGAGGGGGCCACTTAGGGATCTGGGGCAAAAAAATTGGTCCTGCTAGTGAAGGCAGGGGGCTGGACTCAATGACCTTGCAAGGTCCCTTCCAGCTCTAGGAGATTGGTATATTATGTGCTTGACATCAGGCTATCCCAGAAGGTCTCTCCAAGTCTATATCTGAGACAGCAAAATTGGCAGTAAAGAGAATACATTATATCAATGTTCCAAAGACTTGCACTGGGCCTCATGATTTTTCTCAATGCAATTCAAGGTGTTGATATTGTTCTATAAAGCTCTATTTAATCTGAGTCCTACATGAGGTCAGCCAATGAGCTTTAGAGATTTGATGTCTGAGGACTGGAATCAGGCTATGGACATCACTCTACCCCAGACCTCACTTCCCTGTTTGGTCTAATATGAGAGCCCAAATTTATTAACCTGCTTTGCACAGAGAAAATGATGCATGTGATGAGAGATAATATGGTTAGTGAATGTTTAGAAACTGAAACCTACATTTCTCTTTGACCACCAAACAGTTATCAGATGGCAGCACCATGCCATCACTACCAACAAAAGCTGGATTAGAACAGGCAACCGATGCCAGGCAAAGGATATGATTTGTGAATGTTTTGGGCACCCATTACTCACACTCACTTGAAATTATGCCCCTAAATCTCTAGTTCATTACCAACCTCCTGGCCCAAGATCTAGTCTTGCTCAAGAATTAATTTTTAACATGGTCCTTTTGAGGATCAGGAACACTGGGGTTAGTTAGGAGGCTGGGGGTTGGGGAATCTGTTTGTGCAGCCTTCAAAATATAACCTTAAACATAGTTGTCCATGCTTACTTAGTGAGACATGGTGGGTGAGTAATACTTTTATTGGACCAACTTCTGTTGGTGAGAGAGACAAGCTTTTGAGATAGACAGAACTCTTCTTCAGATCTGGGACCTACAACCTGAATCCACACCCTGAGTGACCTAAATTATACTAACCCAAGCGCCAGTGTGGACAATGGAGAGCTTCTTCCACCAATATAGCTACCATCTTGAGTGGAGAAAGGAGTTAAGCTGACGGAAGATCTCTCTCCCATCATCTGAGAACCTTTTCACCAGAAGTGCTATGGTAGCACAGCTGCTACAGTAGACATAGCCTGAGTACCTTTCCCCAATATGAAGAAGAGCTCTGTGTAGTTCAAAAGCTTGTCTCCTTCACCAACAGAAGTTGGTCCAGTTGGACCAATAAAAGATATTACCTTACTGACCTTGACTCTCTAATATCCTGGGACCAACACAGCTACAATTCTACATGCTTAGTGGCTATCCTTGCTAAAAATGACACTTGATTACTTGCTTCTGTGATATTTTGGGCACCTTTTAAAGATTAGGTAAAAATTAACCTACAACTTCATACAAGAAATGGTTTTATGGATTCTTTATGGTATTTGCAAGAGTTTATAGCAAAGCATAGCTCAGGTTTTTTACATTCTTAGTGCAGCAATACTTCCAGCTACAAAGCCTTTACTAGGCAGTAGCTCTGTGGCTTTTTACCCTTCTCTGTGTTCCCTGATATGCCAGGCTGCATTATTACCAGCTGACATTTCACAAAGGCCATTTTTCACACTTTGGATTCAGCACACCTTCTGTGATCATCTAGTGTTCCGACTGGAATCTGCAATGTTATACAAAACCTTTCCCGGATCTCTTATTGTTTTTTATACTGATTTAACCTTGCTCTTCAGAAAACTGTGTGTGTGTTTATTGTTGGGTAATTTTTAATGCAAGTAGTAACTTTTTTCCTAATGTGATTGAAATTATAAATAGATTCAGGTAAAATTCAGGCACCTCTTCATACACGGATAAATGTTCCCACATTTAAAACTGAAAAGATCTTTTTGAAATGTTGAATGATTTTTTGCTCCAGGTTGGGGAGAAGTTGAAGCAGAAGTTCCAAAATCCTGCAAGAAAGGTCCGTCTAGTTGGACTTGCCATGATAAAAAGATAGTCATTCCCAAGTGGTATATGAAAGGGTCGTCAGGGTTTAGCGCCTCAAACAAGGATATGATTGTGGGCATATTATGGGGCTAGGGAGTCCTGATCTGTGCACTCATCCATGTCAACCAATCAAACTTCCTCCATCTTTATTGCTAGTAAGTATAGACATCCATGGCATGTATTGACAGAAGGTCAAGCTCTGCTGACATGTCCCTTTTGTATGGCATGTCATTTTAGGTTCCATCAGTCTCATCATATTATCAAATGTGAGGCTGGACTCCACAATGTGAGTGTAACAACCTGATGAGACTCATGAGCAAGAAAATGAAGGAAGTGCTCTTCCCCCTAAAGCTCAGCTGTACAAATTGCATTGGAAAGGGAATTCTGTTCTTTAATAAATGAGCAGATTTATATACACGAAAGATTTAGGTTTGGACACTTACCACTCACATGTTTCTTAGTCAGCAGGTGAGATGCCAGCGCTTGGAAGTTAGTGCCTTTAAAACAAAATGCTAAGTAAACCTTCCTTAATGAAGTCTCATAACCCCCTTGCAGAGGTGTGAGTGTTATCCCCATTTTACAGAAGAATAAATTGAGTCACAAAGGGGTTAAGTGGATCAGAGGCAGTGTTTTAAAAAGAACCCAGAAGGCCCAACATCCACTCCTCTCAAATCACAGTCATGAATGCTACTCACCCTGCACTAGCATCAAATGTGCATGTGTAGCTATATGGGGCGAGGAGGGGAGAAAAAGGAGTGAGGGATCACATTTTGGTAATGGGTTCCAATCCAAAACATTTATGAGATATGAGAATAGTTTTCTTCTTTCTCTACAAATTTATGACAAATATAAAGGCTGATCTGCAGCAGCTGTAAATCAACACAACTCCCTTGACTTCCAGGGAGCTCAGCCAATTGACGCTAGCTAAGGATCTGGACCATAAAAAACATGCGATGCATAAATACCCTACATACCACATGATGAGGTAGAATCACTCTTAAATTTAACAGTTCCTGCTAATCGTGTACTATACATATATTCTTTGTTCCACAAAGTCAAACCACTGCAGATCCTGTTTTTAACCAACAATTACTTGTCTTGCCAGTGTCCCTTCCAAATGAATGTTCCAGAAAGTTATTAAAATAAGATTCTCTGCATGTATATTTTGTTCACACATACCCCCAAGTCCAATTCCCAGATGGCATTTCTGAGTATTGACCAATCCTGCCAAAAGTAGAATCTGAATGAGTCCAGCTCACATGACTTATGGTTTCTTCTCTTCTTGCAAAGACCTTCCGAAGTGCATTCATGCTGTTAAAGGCACTTCCTTAGTGATTGTTGTCTTCCTCCCACCAAGCATGATTTCTTTGTTTCTTTGAGAGACTATTTTCAATGCCTACATTTAGGGAGTGGTTATTAGAGGAAGATTATTCCTTTAAGGAATAGAACTCCACTGTAGTAATAGCTTTGAAACAGGCTACGCTTCTCTGTTTTGGCCCATCTTCTATTAGACTTTAAGTAAATAGAAAAAGTCTATGACATCCTGTCAGTCCCCCACAGTTTATGCAGCACTGTCCAAGTTAGCACAATCTCATATATCATTGTTGGGAACAGTCATCTGTCACAGACATAATTTGACTGTGTGGCTCTCTCCCATGTACTTCAGAGTGGAATTCCAATCCAGAACTGGATTTCTAGTCAGTTTTGCTAGTTATAATATAATAATCATTAGTACTATTGTATAATGAGGAACAATCAATGTGTGGCTGAAACTTCAGGAGCGAAATGTCTGGTCTCTTTTCTGGTCTGCCAACAAGTGAGCTGCTCTACTTCTCTTTTAACTCTTCCTCCAGCCTGTGCATGTCTTGCAGGTGTGGGGGTGGAGCTGCCAGAGCCCAGAACTGCTCCTTAACCCCTTGTTGTCCAGCATGGGATTTGTATACCCCCTCACAGCCATACTGTATAGGAAGGCACAATCCCTACCTAAAAGAATTGAGGATCAAAGATCGATCTAAAGTCTGCTGAAGTCAGCAGAAGCTTTCCATTCACTTGAGTGAACTTTGGGTCAGGCCCTAAGAAGACATGCAATGTAAGAAAAGAGAAAGGCAGGAATTAAAACAGACATTTGAAATATATTCAATATATACATTATATACCTTGGAGAAAGAGAGAGGTATAGGTATAATATCTCTATTATCCCCTCTCCTATGACATTGTTTGTTGACTAATTTTTTTGTAGGCTTTGTGGCAGAAAGAGAGTCTCGCACTTTGGAAAACTAGGCGTTGCTCAGAACATACCCATGAAATGACAGTATGGTCAGTAAAGCTAATCCCATAATTGATGTTAAATTATCAGTGCTTAGATTCAGGGGACTATCAGTAACCTGGTAAGCCACAGGACTGTTGGTTCAAGGAAGCGTGAGTGCAGGAAGAGTAAAGGAGTGACAATGCAAAACGTAAAATTTAGGCCGATCTCTGTTTCTAACATTGAGATCCGTGAAGCGGTGGAATAGTCTCCCAAGGGAAGTGCTGGAAACCTCACTATTCTGAGACATTTAATGCTTGACTGTACAGAGCACTGGAAAACATACCTGAAGGGACAATTCTGTGCTTGTAGGGGAAGATGGGATTCCATCTTTTCTATTTTTAATATCTGTGATTCAATGATAATCTGTCCCTGACCTTACAAGTGGATCTTTTTCATTTTTATCTTGTCATGCTATTCAGGTCATTTTTTTTTCTTTACTGTTGGGACTGTGAACAAAATGACAGTACAACAAACACCTTTAGATGGTATCTCTAGTTGCACTATACTCTTTTTCCCTTGAAATTACCGTTCCTATCCACTGAGATTTCTCTGAACTCCCCATTTTTTCCACCTGATTACAGGGGTGTGTGTGTGAGAGAGAGATCTTGGAGATAAAACAAGGGTGTAATGGGAAATCAGTGAAAGAGGAGAACAAGTTCCATTTTGAAACTTAATAATTGATTAGAGAGATAAGATTCCTTAAGTGCGGTGTCTCTCTCAGAGCACCGAGCGGTAACATAAAACTTGCATGTGTCTGTCTCTCTTTGCTTCTAAAATTTGTCATGTAGATTTGATTTAGGAAACTCTTCCTTGGAGAATAAAATTGATCATGAATCATTTTTTTCCCCAACTGGCTTTCTGTCTGAGCAGGGCCGGGTGTGTCTCATGGGTTTTGAAGGGAAAGGTGAGTAGGAGGAGTAAGGGGATAACTAGAGGTCTTGCAGTTATGATTTGGAGGGAAGCCTATTAGAATATATTTATTGAAGGTAGTTAACACTGTGAATTTTAATTTATTGTAGAGGTGCCCAGAATGTTAGATGGACACCTATTATTATTTTTATAAATTCAAAAAGAAAATCAACACAGTCAAGACCAGGGTGACCATTGCTGGTATTCAGAAGGAATGTGTGTGTGTGTGTGTGTGTGGAGGGGTGTCTACAAAAATGCACATGCAAACCCTAAAACCTGTATTTACACAGGGAAATGGGAATTTGTGTCTGAAGAATAGTTAATTGGGCAGAAATCTGAGTCTCTGTTCATACACACAGTTTTTTCCTACCTCGTACATCATGGTTGGGAATGTAGTAAATCCTGCAAGCACACTTAGGTCCCTAATAATAATAACAATAATAGTAATTAACAAAAAGATCTTAGAAACTCACAGAATTACTATAAAATAATCTAAATGTATTCACAAAGAAATCAATATAACAACTGTCTGAATTCACATGAGCACTCACACTCTAAGGATTTACATTAGTAAGGCTTTTATAAAAGAATTGAATAGATTTACATATATGAATTTGCCTTATATTTCAGGCCATGAGCCAGCCACTAACTAACAGTGGTTTTGACTAGTAGTAATATTTGTATTACAATAATACCTGGAGGCCTTGTTCATAGTTCAGGGCTCCATTGTGCTAGGCACACATAAAAGACAAAGGCAGTTCATGCACCAAAATGCTTACAGTTTATGCAATTGCAATTATCAGTCTGTCAAATACAATCTATATAACTATAAATCTATACAGAGGCTAGGCAGAGAGATTCACTGTGGGTGAGTTAATCCCCTAGCTGCCTGCTTCAAGGTTTCTTGTATCTTCCTCTGTAGCATCTGTTACTAGCCACTGTCAAAGGCAGGAGGCTACACTAGATGGACTTCCAGGCTTATCTGGCATGTCAGCTCCTGCACTGGGGTCCCGACCTATAGAAACATAGATACTCTCGAAAATGGCAAGTTCCTGCTCTGAAAGATCACGTCAGGTATCTTGGTTACAATGAGTCGTGCCATAACACTTTGAAATTCTGTACAGCATTTGTTAGCCAAATGCCAGCCAAGTGAGTCAGTGCTGGGATAAGAGAAAAGGCCTCCTTCATTAACTTCTCATAAGATTCAGTATCTCATTTAAGCCTTTCATTGTTTACTTGGCTATCATTCTAAGACATTCTGAGACTCAGTCATAGATCCAAACCTTTGCCGAGCAGATGACTTCAGCTTTGGCAGTGCCCAATCAGATAACAGAAGCTTATGTAATACGTGCTATTTGTTTCCAAAACAAATAAAGTTTTGATAACCCTTGGATGTTAGTTTCCACTTTGATCTAAAGAACTGTCTGCTCCTAAGTGGTCCCAAAAACTCCTCTCAGCTGCTTAGAAGATTTTATTGTACTCCAAAAAGTGTTGCCAAACTCCAGCTAGCTGAAATGACAATCCTTATTTAAACACAAGTTGTGTATCTCTAGCATACTGCAAAATATAATCACCATCGCTGTTTCCAGTAGTACAGGCACTAACGTTGAAGCACCAAATGAAGCAATCTCTGCCAAAACACTTTCTTTGCTGATCTTAACCATATGAACCACTGCTCAGCTTCTTGTCACAACTTTGACCTCTCAAGTGATTGGTATTTGGAGTCCCAGTTATGAGGCTGGCCTTTATGCTTTGAATCTGCAGGCTGAATGCATGCCCTCATTAAATATACAACACTGAACAGCCAGTTAGGTTTGGAGAAACATAAGGACTAGCAGATAAAGCAATGGAGTAGGTCTAAGAGTCAGGAGACCTTGGTTCTGTTCTCATCTTCGTTACTGACCTGCTGTATCACTTAAAGACAAGTCATGTCACCTCTCTCCCTTTGTCTTATCGATTTAGAGTGAACTCTCTTCGTGGCCAGAATACCTTTTACCATTGGTCTGTAGAGTTCCCACCACAATGGGGCCCCAATCACAGCTGGGGCTTCCACGCTCTACTGCAATACAATGACTAATAATAATATGTGACTGTTAATGGTCTCTATTTAAATGGGAGATCTAGGAAGTAAATAGCCTATAGCCCCTTACTAGTCATCTGAGAGATCCAGTCTATTCAAGAACCGCTTATCACAGCTTTTTTGACGCTTCTCCTTACTAGATAATTTTATTGCTCTGAGAAAATTGGTGGCATATGTAGGTCAATGGGCTGAAAGATGAAACCATGTCATCTTCCACTCAGGATTCCCCGATTGATACTGATCAATTTCCAGACATGGATCCCAACATGTGGGTAAGTTCACTAATTCCTATTATCCTCCATTAGTTCTTGTAACTCCCCCGTCACTGGAAGGTTAACCATTAATGCAGATGTGCCTCATTGTTCCAGGCAAATTTTCTCTGTCTCCTTCTCTCCCATGGGGGCTGACTGTACATTATCACCCATGTCATATAAACTTGCAAAATTTGTCACAATCAAATCCATCTTAAGTCACTGGAATTTAGAGGTTGGCAGGTAACACTTCTTCTGGCTGACTCCAAGCAATCCAGCAAAGGAAGTTAACCAAATAGTTCCCATAAACAACGTCACCATACCCAGCTCAAATTGCTTGATATTCTTAAAGAACTAGTGTGCAAGGTTAGCCTACACTAAGAAAGTGTGGGTCTTTGTTCCCCTCTACTGGTTGGTCCATAGAAGAGGTTGGTGTCTCTTGGTGTCTTGGGCTGATGAAGGTTAGTCCTTTAACTCAAGAAGTATTGGTACATGCTTTTAACTCTGAGTCTTCTTGGGCTCAAACCCCGTTGAGTGTCCAATCAAGATTTGTTAGGCAAGCTACAACAGGTGTGAAGAGTCTCAACAGCCCACATCAGTGGGGAAGGTGCTCAGATATGTAGGTGATGAGTGCAATATAAATACCTAAACAAACATCTTCAATAGTTATAAGTCACACTTTAATTAGGAGAGTTTAAATAGCTCTTTTTGTTCCTACACTAAAACTGGAAGTGACTAATTCAAAGTATAAACCCCAGAACAAAAGCATCTTGCTATCAAAATAATTTTTTTTATAATATTTTTAATCTCAAACCAAACAGTCATACTCAGGGAAAAGATTAATTTATGAAGACTCACAATACACTTGTTAGGTGGGAAATATTGTCGCCATTTTACAAATGGACATGCAAAGAACAGACCAGGATAGACCAGGATGTTAGAACCTTGTTCACTCTGTAAGGTAACACAGGCAGGATTCAGATTCAGAAACTGAGTCATCAAACAGGATAAGAGGCTGGGCCAGGGTCACACAGCCACTCAGGGAGGAAGACAGAACCCAGCATTGGCCTGACTCTGTTCTCATTGAGGACAACGATCAAACTGCCAACACCGAAATCCTGCTAAAGAACCTGACTTTCCATCCAAGAGCTCTGCTTGAAGCTTATGGGAGCTGCTGGGAGCTCAGCCCACTTGAAAATTGGTCACTTACTTAGATACCTAACACAGACATAAGAGCCCAACTTTAGGCACACATTTTTTAAAATCTTGGCCAGGGGCCTCTGAAAATCTGACTCTGCAGATAAAAGAAAGTTAGTGCCTCTGTATCTTCCAAATGCAATGGAAAGGAAAGAAAGATGATCCATCACTTCTAGGCCAACAAGAGATACCAAACATGTAGGAGTCCAGCTCAGTAGGATGCAGGAAATATAATGCACAATCTCTAAATGCAAATATTTGGGTCTTTTGGGGAATCTCTGAATATTAAGTGTATACATCCATTTACAAAATAACAGTGTGCTAGAGCATATGCACACATTGCAACTGCAAACTAAAATAATACCAAGAGGAATAAGCATTAAAGCAAAACAAACAAACAAAAACCCTCTCCAAAAAAACAAAAATTATATTAAGAAAATAAAATACAAAATGTCATCCATCTGCAGAGTTATATCCTTAGGGGTAGACCACAGACTGTATTAACAAGCAAACAGATCCATGTATAAATGAACATCATGCTGTGAAGGCAACAAAAGGAATGGGGTAGGTGAGGGCGTTTTTTGCAGATTAGCTGCTTAAGAACCAAAAATAATTCAATTTGGTCATTTTCACATGGATATGATGAGAGGACTGGAAGTTCTGTAGTGTGTTCCTACACACTCGAAAAACACTTCCTCTTTCTAGCTCCTCTCAGGACATTTGAACAGAGGATCCCATTCAAGGTCCTCTGGATCAATTATTTTTCATGGGCCTTAAGGCATGGGAAGCCAAACTGGGAGTTAAATGCTAATCATCTTGGCTGATGATGTGAGGCACTGAAGCCCAGATTTGTAAAGGTATTTAGGCATTGCTGCACTCAACCTAAATCCTATTGACAGTTGATGGGATTTAGGCTCTTAAGTATCGAAATCCCTTTTGAAAATGAGATTTAGGTTCCTAAATCAGTTAGGCATTGCGACGTTGAGCACAGCAGTGCCTAAATACCTTTTACAGATCTGGGCCTAGAGGTCCCACTCAGATTATGATGCTGCATTGCATGCTGGGATTTATAGTCTCCATGGAATAGCCTTACCATAGGTTTCTTACTAACCTCCATCAGTTAATGGTTGGCTTAGTCCTGAAGCACAGGGGGTTTGTATTAATTACTTTGTATCCTATCTAATGTGACTATGGATGTTTTCAACTATATACAAAAGTCTAATGCTTTTTTTTTATTTAATCTTCTAAACTCTTGGCCTCAATGTTATCTTGTAGCTGTGAGTTCCTCTGGTTACTTATGCATTATGCAAAACTAAATCAGCCCCAGGTTGAACAACACCTAAAGAGATAGAAGAATCAGCACCCTAGGAAAGGCAGCACTGCATTTTGGCACACAGGCCTATCTCCTGTGGAGACTTCAGACTCACCGAAAAAATACTTTCCCCACATTTGAGAGACAGTGAACGTGGGGCACTTATGGGAAGAACTGCACAGAAAGCAATTGAATGTACATGTAGGTGAAATGAAAACTTATGTGTCTATTTTAAGACCTGCTACATCTCTGCCTTCCTTTTCCCACTATTTCTGTGGTAGTCAGATCATCCTAGAGCCCATCAGCGAATAACTGGTATGCAGCCTCTGCCCATAGGGAGGGGCTGGCGCAGGCACACCCAAGTTTGCACCATACTAGGCAACATTTCCAAGCAGTGCTCCATTTTTACTATATCAACTAGTCTGTTTGGGTCCCAGGCTTGAGATAACCAGCCCTCCAGTCAGCTAGTGGGCAATAGTGCACAGCCACTTGCCTATCTCCAAACTTCTGTAATTGCATCTCTTTGCAGAGCCCCAGCTTCCTCCGTGTTCTCCTTTTTGCACAGAGGGTGTTTAACACCAGTCCTCAGACCATATGTTGCCTGGTTGGAATTCCCAACATGTTTTGTGCAGCATTGTATATCATCCAAATCGATTCACTTCCTGAGGTTTGGTAATGGGAGCCAATGCTCCGGTCAATGTCAATATGGCAACATCTGTGCTACAATAACAAGATGGAACCATGAAATTGCTGTTGCCTCAGAAGTCATGGTGATGACAGATGTATTCGAATGAAGCCATTTTAATTTTCTTTAAAATCTTAGATTGCAATGTAATTTGACTAGTGGATTGTCCATCATTTGAAATCTATAAATCAAGATTGGATGTCTTTCCAAAAGATCTGATCTGCCACAGCCACAAGTTATTAGGTCTGATGCAGGAATTACTGGGTGAAATTCCAAGGCCTGTATTATACAGGAAATCAGACTATATGAACATAGTTTTCTGTTCTGGCCTTAAAATCTATGAATTCTTGGCACAAGTTTCTTGAATATTTACCTGTTTTCTTTCTTTCTTTCTTTTCTTTCTCTTTAATGTGTTATATTCTAAGACTAGAGAGCAACAATTTTTGTGTTTCTCTGAATAGTTAAAATAAAGCTGCATTTATTGCCTGCAGTGCATAAGACGTTTTTGTGCACATTAATGAGTAATTAATTATGTTTGTTTAATAGATGCCTTGCAATATAGATTACATTCATGCATATTTTTTTTCTGTTGCCACATCTGCATGATGTTTTGGCTGCATTGCCAGCAATGCCACAAAAGTGCTAGGATCCTGGAAACAGAAATGGTATATAACCCTGCAAGCTTAGTACCGTGAGATCGTCAGCTGTTCTCCACTGAAGCGCATACTGCTGAGGCCACCTGGTGTACAGAGCAAAGCTGCAGTCCACTCACCATCCTCATGCTACTCCTTAGCAAAGCATGTCCAATGTAATTACACACAAAACCCCCACCAGGCTTAATAAGGGCTTGACTCGACTCCTTAAGAGCAAGGGTTGAGGCTGAATGTCTGTGCTCTTCAGAGGAATGTGTGAGACTGTAAAAACTAGTGGCAGGCAGCAGTAGTAGTAAGGATAATTTGTTATGTTAGTCTCTATCAGGCAGATTCTGGAGAGCATCTGAAAGGTGCAAGACCTGTAAAGCAATGCAGAGCTTCGGAGAGGAAAAGATTTTACTTTACATATATTAAAGAATGCTCAACTACAATTACATCGTGACAAAGTGCTTTCTTCCCCTCCCCATCAAAAAGCCCACGGGGCTGACCTGCCCTTCCAGATAAAGAGGGCTAGATGCAGCTTCTACTGCCATTCTTGGACTGCCCTGAAAGCTGTTCTTCAAGGCATGTCCTTCCTCTGCATGAGCTGATTAGGTTTCCACTGCAGTGCTGCCCTCCCTTACTGGCCCAAAGAGAGAGAGGAGGATAAAAACCCAGTTGGGATCCTCAGTCCAGTGATGTCCCAAATCTGGACTATGGACAAAACTTCACTTATGAGTAGGTAGATCCATGCTACCGACTTATCATTGGTTTTGGGGCGGGGGTTAAGCCAGCTAATCACTTGAAAGGATATTTTGTGTGTCTGCCTGGGGTTGATGGTAGCGTTGCCCCTTTCGACATGAGCGGCAAGTCAAAATTCAGGATCCTGGGGGATGTTCCAGTTGGAAGTAGAAATGGGTGGAGTCTGGGTTTGGTTTTATTTATTTTCAAGAAATGTCCAAAGTCCTGCTTCTTCGAATGCAGGGGGCGGGACCGAGAGCAAAAAGAGCAGTTTCTTAGTTTACAGCCCGAAGCATCTTTAGCCAACAGACTCAAAAGTGCTATCTCTCGCTTCTTACACTTACGCTGAGTAGGGCGACCAGACAGCAAATGTGAAACATCGGGACCAGGGTAGGGAGGTAATAGGAGCCTATATAAGAAAAAATTGGGACTGTCCCTATAAAATCGGGACATCTGGTCACACTACACTGCGGTTACACACACACATACACATACATATACACACAACCCCAGTCACGATACCCAGTGGAAACCCCCATCCACCCCACCTGGTGCTAGTTTCTGGCCAGACTCTATTAGGCCTTCTTTTAGGTGTGGCTCCTTAAATGTTTCTTACAGCTACATTCAGTGAAGGGTGTGTTCACACCCAGTCTCAAAGAGGTTTGTGATCCAAGGAGTCCCTCTCCGCGCAACAGCAGAGACCCAGTATATAGCAGAAAGTGCAAAGAGTAAGATGAGCTTGCTTCATTAAAGACACAGCCATTCAAGAAGAATCTTGTGCTGTAATCCCTTCCATTGCTTTGCTGCTCAGTCCCAGCCAAGAAATGGCTAGGGTCAACCCAAGTAGAATAGTTTTGAACAGCTTCCCACATTTTGATAGTTCGCTAGGAGTATGAGCCCCCTGTATGTCATCTGCTCATTTGTTGAAACCACTCTCATCTACTTATATTTCAAAGCACTGGCTTCCAGCTCCTACAGCCACATCAGCATCTTTTACCAACATCAGTGTTTCCCAGCTGGGAATGTGTGGAGCTCAGCAGTTTTGTTTCACGAGGGGTTGTGTGAAGCTTTATGTCTGATTTTTTTTTCCTTTTCTTGTCTTGGAGTTCCTTGAGTTTCTAGTTGTGATGCCTCCTGTTTAGTACCCACCACTTTATCAGACATACAAGCAGCTAATGCACAAAGACAACCCAAGATGATTCAACAGACTCCATGACCACAAATGAATCCAGCTGGCTGAAATTCCTAGGGTATGCCACTACTAGGTCTCCTAAGGACACAGTCCACTACAATGGTATGAACAAACCCCAGAAACACAAAGTGAAACTCAATTGAAACTACTGTATCTTTGCTTGACTTCAACCACTCCCTTATGTTCTCCAAGATTCACTTGAAACTTGGGCCAGATTCTCTCGGACTCAAACCAGGCTTGCTGAGAGATGCACAGAACTTGGATATGCCTGCCCTGAGCTTTGATCTGTATATTGTATCACTCTGGCGAAGTATGATGTGCCCCCTATAGTATGTGGTAAGCAGAGAGCCTACAAACTGATATTGTTGCTACCGTTCGCTCAAGCAGTAGCCATCTTTGCTTTTGATACTGAGAGTCGGAAGTTCTGTCACAGCTGAAGGCTCATGGTGGAACTTATTACATAATGAAACCTGAATTCAGCCCATTAGTTTCCTTATGAACATTTTAAAATATTTATATAGTAGATTAACACTTATCACAGAAGGAGTATGGCCTAGTGCATTTAGAAGAGACTGGGAACCAAGAAGGGTTGCTTATATTGTAAGCTTTTTCAGTTAGGATGGTGTGTGTGTAGACAATGCCTAGGTGCATTATGCTCATTACTAGAAGAGATTCATCGATTCATAAATTAAAGCCAGACGGGGCCATTATGGTAATCTTTTCTGATGTTCTGAATGCCACAGACCATAGAATTTCACCCAGTAAATGCTGCATCAGGCTTATAACTTCTGTTTGAGTTATAGCACACATTATTGCAAGGTACCCTATCTTTCAATGAAGACTTCAAATGATGGAGAATCCACTACATTCCTAGTTAAGTGGTTCTGGTGGTTAATTACCCTCACTGTTAAAAATTGGTGACTAATTTCTAGTGTCGCTTGTCTAGTTTCAGCTTCCAACCAGTGGATCCTGTTGCTCTTTTTTTCTGCTAGATTAAAGAGCCTACTAGATTAAACTGTCAGAAATCTCTTCCCCATGAAGGTACTTGTAGATTGTGATCCGGTCACCTCTTAACCTTCTTGTGGATAAACTAAATAGATTTAGCTTCTTAAGCCTATCACTATTCAAATCATAGATAATAGCTCCTGCATTACTATCCTGGTTCTGACACTGAGTTGCAGCATGCTCTTGAGAAAATCACATAGGTTAAGTATTTCCAAAATTGGGTGACTAAAATTAGGCAGATGGATATATATTTAGTATCCTAAATTAGTAGTCTGATTTTCAGAGGTGCTGAGCACTTTCTGTTCCCATTTAACTCAGTCTTTAGGCACCTATGTCTCCTTTTCTCACAATATAAGAATAATACTTATCCAGCTCGTAATTAAGTTAACATTAACAATGGGTCCAAGTGGAGAAATGTAAAGCCAGGCCTGCACCTTCCATCGGTTCAACGGTGTTTGGTTCTGGGGTCTGGATTAGGGCGTCTTGTCGTGAGTGTTGTTACCAGAAAAACTTGTTGAGATGGGAATATAATGTATATTTATAATTTTTTTTTCTTTCTAAGATAAATAGGTCAGAGCATTCAGTTTAGGAAAAACAAACCCATCTTGCAAGGTCAGTGAACAAGTACTGGAGATTGATGCTGATGTTCTCCAAGTGCTGGAATTCATTTTACAGAGTTTGTCACTTTTCTAATTGAAAAGGCTGCCTCTGCAACATTAGGTAACTAAAAATACCGAGTGACGAAGCACAAAAAAAGCCAACTACTCAGCAGCAGACATCGAGCACCCAAAGTGTCGGGGTTTGACAGCAATGGCAGTGAGAAATGGAATGCTGAGACCCAGCTGTAAACATGCTCTCACAGGTGCTCTGAAGTCCTGAGGTGTAGTGTCTATTTGCTATAGAAGAAGAAAAGCAAGTGAAAGCTTGCAAATCAGTGGCTGAGTATGACTATGTGGGGAGGGGGTTTATGAGCACAGACAGTAACTGTGCATACAGACGAGAGGTAGTTACATCTAATACTACAGACTATTAAATAGAGACAAGGTGAGTGAGGTAATATATTTTATTGGACCCACTTCTGTTGGTGAGAGAGACAAGCTTTTGAGCCACACCGAACTATTCTTCAGATCTGGGGAAAGTATTCCCAGCATCACAGCAAAATACAAGGTGGAACAGATTGTTTAGCATAAGTAGTTAGCACATATTGCAAGGGACCATTCAAGGCACAGTGGCCTTTTCTTTCTCACGAACAGACGCTGGTTCAATAAAACATATTACCTCACCCACCTCGTCTCTCTGATATTCTGGGACAGACACAGCTACAACTACACTGCATACAATATTAAATAGATAATACATGATGGGGTCCAGGCAGCAAAGTTGAGCTTTCTGTCTGAAATTCCCCAAAGCCTATGGGAAACAGCTCTGGGGATTTGGTTCTGTTCATCTCTATTGCACAAGAAAAATCATTTTACTCCATTTAAATTCTCAATCCAAAAAACATCATTTCTAAAACCAGAGGAGGTTTCCAAGCAGGGTTGATTGGGAATTTGTGAATGAAACTTTTTTTTTCCCAGTGGAAAATGCTGATTTATAGAATGCAAAACTTTTTGCAAAAATTTGTTTTTCACAAAACTTTTATCAGAAAAGTTTTTCAGGTTGAGAGAGCTCCATCCTCCCTCCAGACTAGCCAATAGCCTGGTGGTTGGGCAGTCTGCTAGGATGTAGCAGAGCAAGGTTTGAGTCCTTCAGCTGTATGATTTTAGAGCAGGGACCTGGCTATTCTGGGGTGTCTGTTGCTCTCTTTGTGACACTGATTTGCAAAATCTTTTACAATGGTCTGTTTTGTTCCAGTGCAGAATGAAAATAAATTTTATTTTCACAAAATGGAACTGTTCTTTTCTGACCCACCCTATTGCCCAGAGACAAATCTCACCACTGAGGTAGCCCAAGAACTCAAAAGCAACAAAATCAATATGTAAAGACATCATAATTCATGCTGCTCACACAAGCAAATTATTCTTATCAAAGAAAAATAATTCATATTTCATCATAGTGTAACAACCGTTAACTCACCAAAATTAGACTAGTCTACAAAGTATTTTCTACATTTGGGTCTTTAACATCTTTATGTGGCTAAATGAAGAGTTGTTGGTTTTTTAAAAAACTTACAACCAATATTCTTCAAACACAGTCAGCACATGACTTTTCAAGATTTAACATTGTGGGACGTTTGGAAGGTAATTAACAAGCCATTTTTGTGTGAGATGGAATCAGAGAAATGCTAGGCACAAGAGAAAAATTGAAATCAGGGTAATTTTTAATAAGCTGTAACTCAAAAAAAACCCAAAACAATTTGACATGATTTTCGTCAAGCTTTGCAGAGAAATTCTCCTTTGCATTCAGAACAAATCTGGCAATTTTCAGACCCAACTGATTTTTCCAAGCCAACATTAAAGGGGGATGAAAAATAAGTCTTGATTATTGAAGTTGGTTGCAATCTGTGCAGTTTATCATTAACATATTGTTGTAGCACCTAGAGATAACCCAGGTTGGGGCTTTACTGTGCTGGTTGTTATACAAACAGTAAGAGGCAATCCCTGCCCCTCCAAGTTTAAAATCTGAAATAATTCATTGTTTGTTGGTATTTATGCTTTTATTTATATTTGATCTGATTTTGAAAAATGTAACAGTAATCAGTGAATAATGACCTCTGTCATGGGACAGGTTCTTATCCTTTTCTAACCCTAACCTGTGTCTGGAGACTTTGGGTGTAAATATAGCTCATTCTTTCACCATCCCTCCTCTGTTTCACTCTTTTAATACCCACAGCACTTCGTCATCTACACAAAAGTACAAAATGCCAACTACAGAAACATTGCCAAGGTCTTCTCTTCATTCAACAACGAGACATTAACATGCCTATAGCCAACAGGGGAAATTTACAAGCAAAAGGAAGCTGTGATTTTTACCCCTTGACCTTAATGATATAGGACTGGATGATACCAAAATTTCCAGATACATTTGTGACAGATAATATACTTGAAGATGCAATACATAGGAAGAAACATCATTTCTCTGACTACTGGTGAGAAATGGAATTAGACTCATGTTATGGACCTTGCATCGCGCAGAAAAGCCTATTGCTATGTAACCTTTCTGCCAGGGGCTGTTGGAGCAAAAAGGATCCTGTTCAAATATCTAGGGGTTCCTTATGGAAATGTAGCAAATAACACCAGCCAGAGCCCCCACCCAGAAACATGGGAAAACTAAATACTTCCCCGGGTGCCCTTGACACGCAATCCTTACCCAATCACAAGCACTGAGTCCAGAGGTTCAAAACAAGGATAACTTTATTTGGGGGAAAAGGGGACACACACCTGGGAAAGCCTGCAATATTCAATCAAAAATATTTAAACAGACCTATTAAGTAAGACTTCCACTCCCTCGGAGTGTCTTGGCAAAGTCTTAAATTCAAGGTCCGTGTTCAATAAAGCAATGCTCACTATAGGCACTTTCTTCTTCTGCTGTTTGTCGTCCAGAGTTTGTGGAGTCCAGAGTTCGGCCAATGTATCTCCAGCCCCTAATGGAGCTGCTGGCTGGCTGCCCCGCAGTTCTACCACCTATCCCAGCAGTAGCGATTGCAGCTTTTATTTATTGCTGGATAGGGGAGCCCTCGCTAGAGTTCTTCATCTATGCTGCTGCCTTCTGTGGCCCCGGAGGAAGCCAAGTGCAGTGAATTGACGTAGACCCACTGAAATCAGTGGCAGCATGCCAATTTACACCAGCTAAGAATCTGGCCCATTCTATCTACTATAACTCTGGATGGTCTCATTTGTCCATGTAAATCTGTAGATCTTTGTTCATCTTACTAAACTCGTAGTCTCTGTGATATCTTGTGACAGTGAATTCCACAGGTTAGTGATGTGTAGTGTTCATAGGCGCTGACTCCATGGGGGCACCAGGGCAGGAGCACCCATGGGGAAAAAAATAGTGGGTGCTGAGCACCCACTGGCAGCCCCCTATCAACAACTCTCCCTCCCCCCCAGCGTCTCCTGCCCCACAGTGGGCCCCACCAATTAGCTTCCCCCTCTTCCCCAGAGCCTCCCTCCCATCAGAGGCGCTGGGGGAGGAGGAGGTAGAAGTGAGGGTGCAGTGCGCTCAGGGAAGGGGGTGGAACTGGGAGGGAAAGAGGCGGGGCGGAAGCAGGGCGGGGGTGTAGTATTGGGGGAAAGAGTGGAGTGGGGGCAGGGCCTGGGTGGAACCGGGGAGAGCACCACCCAGCGGATTAGAAACTCAGCGCCTATGGTAGCGTACAGCATCAACCAAGACAAATTCCTTTCATCCATCTTATTTGTGCTGTCTTTCAATCTCATAGCCTTGCCCCATATACTTGTTTTATGAGAAAGGGGAAGCAGCCTGATGCACTTAAATGAAATCTAACCTAAAACAAAAAGTTAACCCAGCTTTTTTTTCAAACCTCATAAAAGACTTTTGTCCCAGTTTGGCTCACATGGGGGAGGGGGGAAGGTTCAGGTCAGTTATTTCATCCTGCCTGTCTGGTTTACTTATCCCGTATCTAAGATGGCACCATTGATCCTGTCCTTTTTTAAAGCTTGGGTCACAGCAGCATCTCCTAAAGTTCCAGGTAGAGCCATCTCAAACAGAACTTCCCTACTGTTCCTGAAATCAGTACAACTACCCTTAAATAAATATATATCAAACACAAAATAATAATCTCAGGAAACCTGCAGACTTGGCAGCACTGCAGTGGAACTGTACAGAGCCTGAAAAATGCTAACAATGGCCATGGCTTTGACATACTGCTGATTTCTCCATCTCCCCTTTCCCTGTGCCCCAGTGGTGTCATTTCGAAATACATTACAGCGGAAAGAGTTTGGGATGTTTTAATTACATGTGACTAAAACTAGCTGTTGGTAGAATTAGGGAACCTGTGTTTACAATTTATAGATCTCAGCTTCTACTCTAGTGAGGCAATAAATAACATGAAATGGCCCTTTAGTATTAGAAAATTCACAGAGAGAGAGAGAGAAAGAGACACACGCACATGAACCCTCATAAGGTTTGTGTCCAGTGTGATATGAAATACAATACAATGTAAAAATTGTGGGGTAGCGGACAGAAGAGTGGTAATAAAATTTTTATCTACAGGGTGAGAATTTTGAACCTTCCTGCAAAGATTTTCCATTGTTTTACTGGGGGACTCACAGCATTGTGAGGTTGATCCAGTTACTAACGCCTGTTTATTCCTAGCATGTTCTTTAGCAAATCAATGCCACTGGTATGTATTATGTCGTATGATTTTTTGATGGGAACTACCTATTTCAAATGTACTGGTATAATGCTAACAGCATACTGACCAGGACAATGGGTGACTTGTAGAGGGTTTGTGCAGTCTAATGGAGAGACTAGTGAACTGGCAGCCAGGACTCCTGGGTTCTTTTCCTGGCTCTGTGGCTGTGTTGCTCAATGGACTTGCAGCGGTTACTTAAGGCTCAGTCCTGTAAAGCGCTAGATATTCTCGCCCTGATCCTGAAAAGTATTTAAGCATGGGCTTTATTTTAAGCATGTGAGTAGCCACATTGACTTCAGTGAGTTACTCCTCATTTACACAGCTGCCAGTGAGAGAAGAATCAAGCCCTATGCGTCTCAGTAAAAGGGGTATAATTACACACATACTGGAGTGCGGGGATGTAAAACGAATTAATTTTTGGAACATGCTTTGAGATTCCTGAATAAAAGAAACTACGGAAGTGAAAAGTATTAATATTAGAAACAGAACTGAACAAATAATTCATAGCAAATAACTATATGAATTTCACCTCTTTCTGTTTGTGGGTGAACTGTGAGCAGTTTGATTTTTTCCCCCGAAGTGTATTCATTGTTTGATATTATTCCCCACATTTCTGGGAAAAAAAAAAAAGTCTGTAAGTTGCTCTTAAGGAGTTCACTGCCAGAATTCATTTTCTAAAATCTGGACTTTGAATGGGAGCGGTTGGTTTTGATTTGACACACAGGTCACATGATATTGTTTCTGTACCCTGACTAGATGAATATGCCTCTTAGAATCAGGTGTGAATATTCATGTCTATGAGTTCAGCATTTAATTGCCATGTTCTCTAATATTCATGTACCATTTGCTGTTTGCGCAAAAAAAAAAAATCTATTAAACTTGTTTACTAGCATGTTCATGGAACACAAACAAGACGCACATACATACGCCCACTGAGAGTGAGAGGGAATGTTGCGTTTCAAACAAAAAGCGGCAGCTGCCTGGCAAATAAATAGCTATATCATCTCCACACCAAGTTCATATATCATAACTATCTGCGATGGTCAATCTACAGGAGGAACACAAGAGAGCTAAACAAAGCACGGACGATATTGGCTCCATGTTCCTTGAAGAGACCCACAATGCTACTGCCAGTCGTCATGTGCAGACAGAAGTGATAGGCCCATGAACAGGTCACCAGTCGCAAACAATGAAAAGCCTGGGGAGCAGCCAGCTGCCAGGTGGGGGACCCACCTCAGCGACTGACCAGGCAACTGCAGAAGAAACTGCTTTGGGAACAAGAAGTGGCCATGTGAGCAGACAGGCACTGAGGTTCAGGGTTAATAGTTACTGCCGTGTCCAGTAAGAGGCAGAATAATCACCTTCTCATTCAGGAGTTTTTGTCTCCATGGATACCTGTCCTAGATGTCTCCGTCTGAGGTTTTTACTAAGTGACAGTTAGTTTGTGGTGTTTCTTGTTCGATGTTATTGCTGGTCAGAAAACGGGCCTTTTGGCTCTGGAAAACGTGGACTTTTCACCCTCCCCAAAATAATTTTTTTCCAGACAAAATCCAACCTGTTTCTATTCAGAAATGTGCCCTGGTGCCTCTCGATAATTGTAGTTTAGGTGCCTCAAGTTCCTATTCTCCTGCATTGGCCAGGCTTCCTGGCTGGCCATGTCCCATGTTGCACTCATGGTGAGCATAGCCGGCTTCATCATGTGATTCCTTGGCCATGGTGCACCATGGGAGATGTAGTCTGCCTGGGGAGCCCAGCTGACAAAGGGGATATGAGGAAATAGAAAACTACCATGAAGCACTATAGCAGGATATCCAAATCAAAATATTTTGTTTTTTGGACACAGGATTTTTGTATGAAAAATCAAAACTTTCTGCAGAAAGTTGACATCAAAACCCAGTTTTGTGTGGAAAAAGAATCTGTTCCGAATTTTTGAACGGCACTAAATGATATTATGTTTTATCTATGTTTGATTTTTTGGAAAACCGTATCCGGTGAAGTCAGCTGATACTGACCCCCTGCCAAGTAACAGGGGCATCAACCTTTTAAAACCTTCAACTATGTCCTATGACTAGGGCTAAGAAGGAAAAGAAAAGGCCAGTTTCTTTCTTTCCAGTACTCCAATGTGCCATACCCTTATTACAATGATTACAACTGCTGTCTGGAAAGGACCTTAGGGACTATCTATCTGGCTAATTTTGTCATCTATAATCCAGTCCTATTTGTGGCTTGCACCAGCTGTATTTATTTAAGATTTCCCTTTATAAATCTCTTAATAAAAACCCATGGCAGAGACATAGAGTAGCTTTTGCACTGTAAAAAAGATCCCTGGTGGGGTTATAATTTATATTTAAAACTGAAACCCATTGTCTGGGTTGTAAATTTTTAAACTGTGTAACTCTGAGCAGGTTCTATGATTATAGCCACTATTGTTCGCTTAGGATTCCTTTTTACTTAAGAGTGTCATGTTTTCATGGGAACAATTAAAACAGAGAATACAACTGTGATTTGTATAAGCATCTTCAGACAACATGAAAGCTTTCTAGAGTTAAATAATAAAATACAAGCTGAGAGAAGAGAAATTAAAAGAGCAAGGATCATCTTATGGTTCACGCGTTTGATTGGAACTTGAGCTCTGGGTTCTATTCAAGTCTCTGCCATAGTTGTCCTGTATAAAATTAAGCAAGTCACTTGGCTTTGATTCAGGGAATATGTGTTTAACTTTTAAACATCGGTTTACATCCTAGTGGCATCAATGGGGCTTAGGTATGTGCTTATGTGCTTCCTTATTCAGGAAAGCATTTATATTCTAGAGTCACAGTTCCACATCCATATAATAGGGATGATAATCCTTCCTTTTATCTGGTCTGTTTAGATCATGAAGTCTTCAGCGAAGGCTATCTTATTATGTGTTTGCACAGTACCCTGGACAGTGGAGTCCCGACCTTGGTTGCCACTGTAATGTAAATAATAATACAGAATGATTAAATATTACTTCAAATGAGATTTGAAAAGAGTGAGGGAGCTGATGAGACATGAACAAAGTTTCATGTGGCAGGAGATAAGATGAACACTCTTGCTAAAACTGTAACAAGCTTTTTGTGAAGGGACAGAGATGAAGCCAGTGCTAGATGAGATGAAGGAGCAGAAAGAAGAAAAGAGAGGGAGGTTCTGCGTGGTGGGTGTTGCAACTCCACAGAGGGTTCTAACAGCAAGGAGGGACATTTCAAACTGGATCCTGAAATGGATGGAAAAACCAGAGGAACTGCATGAGAAGATGCCAGTGTGGTTGTGCTCCTCTGTCCTTGTAAGAAAGTGGAAGCAGCACTCTGCACCTGCTACAGCCTGGACTCCTGGTCTTGCAGAAGCCGTGAAGAAGGAACTGGCAGTAGTTGCAGTTAGAAGAGGGATGAAGTCATGGGAAGGATTTGATTGGCACTGCAGTCCAAGCAATGGCGTGTCTGAGCAATGATCCAGAGGTGGAGCTAGGCAGACTTACAGATATGTGAGGGTTAGGTGATTTTAAAATCCCTTTTTAAATTGAAGGGGACAGCACCCATGGGGGAAAAGTGCACAGCTTCACTGACTAGCAGTATCCCATCCCATGAGAAAGAATCAAACCTGGCAAGATTTGGAGCCTGACTTTGCTGCTCTCAAGGTCACATGAAAGACTAATGCAGGCTGTTAGGAGTTTCTAAATTTAAAACAGACCCCACTTACCACATGGTAGGCAACAGAAGCTATTTATCCACTTTGAACAGATAGAGCTACTTAATCCTTCTATGATTAGAGGCTAGTGAAGTTAAGCTAATTCGGCTTCTGCAGGCGCTGCTCTATTTGATGGAGGCAGCCCATTTTAGGGAAAGGCCTGCTGTTGCTCTGGTGAAACAAATAGTTCTCCCCTTTGAGCTAAGAAAAACTTACTATTGATTTTGGCTTAAGAGTGATAAGTGGTTTCTTTATGATTCTGATCATGTTTACAGAGCTATTATTTTGGACATTGGCCTCATATACAGTTGCGGAAGATTCAGCGCTACAGTATGTGTCACAGAAACTTACTGAGAAGTTTCCAAGATCTCTAATTTTTTGGCTCCAGAGCCAGGAAAAGTAGGCTGAGTATATGAAATTGTATCTCCACTGGCATATGGTTTAATAGCCCTGACAGCCTGTAGATATTGATTGTTTTGGGAAAAAGGTCAGGAGAACACAAGAGCCTGGCTGTTTTTCTACTTACTACCAAAGGTTTGGTTGATCACGAAAGACTGCATAGCTATCATCTAAATTCCTCTTTAAAACCAACAGCCACACAGGGCTGTGAGGCTAATTGCAAAGAGTAACAGTTGTTTTTTTAAAGCAGCTTATACATTGAAATGTACAGAGACTCTGCAAGTGCTGGAGGGCCGCTGATTGGGAAGCCTAGTGTAATGGTCACAGTTGGCAGTAGTAGGCACAAACAACAGAGGTAGAAAAGCAACATAGGAGACACTGAGTGGCTGTTTTGCACTTGGAACATCAGTTTCCTAAGGACCAGTCATGCAAATACTTACTTACGTGAGTCGGCCTATTGAAGTCAGTGGGCCAGTTTGCGTAAGTGTGGACTACTCGAGTGAGTAAGCGTTTGTACGATCGCTTCTGGGACAATATATGGGGCAGGGAGAGGAGGGATGTGTGAATCCACAGCTCTGGGGTCTATTCCTAACTCTGCCTCAGGTTTCCTGAGTGATCTTGGGCAAATCACTTAACCTCTCCTACTTACCGTTCTGTTTCTGTAGCTGTAAAATAAAGATATTAATAATTCCCTTTAAACAGCAATATATTGAAGTTACATTAGAACTAGTAGGAAAACTGACATTTTTCCAGCAAAGAAATTGAACAAATTTTTTTCATTTGAAGTTTTTTGGACAAAATATTTGTTTTCCTGTGGGAACTTTCCAAACAATTTTTAAAAACTCACCCAGTATCAACATTTCAAAATGAAAGAACAAACTTTTTGACTTAATTTGTCAGTTGGTTTTGGTGTTTAAAAAAAATGAAATGACATTGTAAGTTGCAAAGAAACAAAACATTTCCTTTCATTTTGAAATGCTGACTTGAAACAAAGTTTCCTTTTGAGATTTCCATTGGGAAAACAGTCTTTTTTTTCTGATTTGGTGTTAAAAATGACATTTTCCTGCCAAAATTAAGGTTTTTATTAAACTGTTTGGGTTCGGATGGGGGGTGTTGGTTGGTTTGTTTGTTTCTGGGGAAAAGCTTTGCTCACAAAAAAAATTCAACCAGCTCTAGCTGTGAGAAATAGAACCATTAAAAGGAAAGAAGGAATGGAAAAGCAATGAACAGATACAGCAAATGGTAGAGTAAAAAGTCCTCTCAAATCAGAAAGGAAAAGGGAAGAAAGTTTGAACAAATAAAAAATCCTTAGACTTTTCAGGGGAAAGGAGCAGTTCAGACCCCCAGCCATAGAACTTCCATTAGTCGTCATTTATTTTCAGTATTATGGCTGGTGTTTAGAATAAGTTATTCATATATTTCTCCTGTCTTTGAGTAGAATATTTCAGTCTGCCCTCAGTGGTCTACTTCAGTCTCTTAGGCAGAATGCAAACTGGCATTTGAGTTCCTCTTGAACTGCCAAGTCATCTTCCCAGGGCCTAATGAACTCCATGATTGGGTGGCCATGGTATTTGGCATTTTCACAAGGTACCCCAGAATTTAGCATCCTTGTTGCAGAATTCAGTATTTAGCTGAAGCTGGCATTTTGTTGTCTGTCTCCCTGCCCTGCTGGGACCTGCCTGCAGCTGCCTCTTGCTAGGTCCCTTTCCTCACGGGGTGGGGTGGGGTGGGGTGGGGGGGTGCTTGTCTATAGAACCAGTCAGGAAAGAGGGCAAGAAACCAGAGCTAAAGGCCAGTTTGCAGATTTCTTCCTTTCAAGTCACAAAGCCGGACAAGAGGGGTTGTCTTGATAGCATGATATTCATATGTACCAGTGTCAGATTCTGCAACCCTTATATGTTGAGTAGCACTTACTCCAGTGAGTAGTTCCACTAGTGGGACAATACTTGTGAGGAAGTGCTACTCAGCATGAATAAGAATTGTAGATTTTGGTCCTTGGAATGATAATTATGGAGCTAGTCAGGAATGTTCCGACAAAACGATTTTTCTTGGGAAATGTCAATTAAATGTTTCACAGGAAAGGGACATTTTTGACTAAACTTGCATTGGGAAGATTTCTCAGATCCAAGATGGAATTTCTGGTCCAAACTGGGTTGCAAGGGAAGAAAGGGAGAGAGAGAGAATATGGTCAGCTACTATGGTAATGAGGGGCATATAAGTACCTAAGATAGAGAAATTTAGCCAAGACATATTAATGAAACATTCTTGATTCGGGTCCTATCTTGCTGCCTCTGTCATGTGTGTAATCCCATTGTCATTTACTCATTTGAGTAAGGAATGTTCCTGTGAGTGAGGATTGGAGAATTAGGTTCCTAAATAATAGGTTCCCCTTGCTACATCTCAGAGGCGAGGGGAAGCAGTGCCCCATCCTAACATTGGATCATAGTCCTTTCCTCTCTCCACCCGGTCATTCTCCTCCCCAGTCCTGTCCCCAACCCTGTCCGCCCACCTCCAATGCCTAGGAGGCACCATGAGTCAGACACAGCACCTTCTCCCTTTGCTGACTGCATCTCAGTTTCCTAAGAGGACTCATTGAGCTCCATGTTGTTAAGGGGCCATGTCATCCTTGCCTGAATGTTAGACCTTGATCATAGGAGCTGGATCACTTCTCCATCTATGCAAGAACGGTCTCTTGGCACAAGAGAAAGCAATGGAGACAACAAACCAAGATTTTCAAATGCGGGTGCCCAAAGATAGACTCCTGGCTGCTGGCTTTCCAAAGCATTCAGCATCCAGACATTCATGCAGACTTGTAAGGGAGCCACGAGACGCTGAGCAGTTTTGAAAATCGGGCTATACTTATTCAGGTGCCTGAATGTGGATTTAGGTGCCTAACTGCAGGCCCTCATTTCTGGAAATCATGGTCCCAGCCTTTAAGTGTTGTATTATTTAGTGAGTAAGGTTTCAACAAGTCTGCCACATTGGGTGTTGCCTAATGGTTCGAGCACTGGCCTGGCCTGTGGGAGTGTCAGGTACAAATCCTGGCTCTGAATCAGGCAGAGCAGTTTTCTGTTATGCAGGAGGTCAGACTACATGATCACAATGGTACCTTCTGGTTTTATAATCTATTAATCTAATCACTGAGCCTTCAGCAAGAATGATCTCTTCGGCAATCCAAACTGAAACGGAAAGGCGAGGCAGCTGAGAAAGGTTTGTAGCATTTGAAATTGCATCAGTTCTAAGTTTTCCTTCCCTACAGCTGCCTTGCTGGTGAAATCCAAGATTCCACTGTCCGCTGTGTATGCTTAAACCCTGCTGCACCATTGTATGCTCTTCAGCAGGAATTCTAGCTGAATCAGCCAGAATTCTCAGGGGGGTCGCACAGCAGTTCTACTATTCAAACCCTCCTCCAGCATGGGCAATGGATTAAAAGCCACAATCTGACCCTTGTGGTCAGATTTTCCAAAGAACCCAGGGCCCAGCTTCTCCCACTGTTCTTGGGGCTGTTGTCAGTGGGGATGGCTGGGTGTGGAGGAACACTTTTCTAAATGTGGCCACTTTACTTAGAAACCAGAACGGGAACATGTCTGAAAACGTGGCCTGTAATTTTTAAACTCCAGGAATTTGAGGCAGAAGTGGGGCTGAGGGACATATGGATAGTTAAGGTGGTTTGTCATTGGGTCCATAGGCAGTCTGTTCAATTATAGATTTTTAAATTATGTTTTGATACTATGGGTCTTTAAAACTATTAAAGTGCCCAGAACACTGGCTAGAGGCTTGTGGCCATTTGGGGGACTTTTGCTGGCCTTCTGCATAGAGATGAATTTCACCACAGAACTGTAAGGATTTGTATGTAATATGGAAGAGAACAGGTGTGTGTGTGTGTGTGTGTGTGTGTGTGTGTGTGTGTGTGTGTGTGTGTGTGTGTAAAATTTACATTTAAGAGTTACATTTTACATAAAAATGTAGAACCAAATTCATTACTGGCACCGTAGATATATCTCTACAGAAATCAATTAAGAAGTGCCCATTAAAATCAGCAGGACATTTGCCCTATAATTTTAAATCCTGATATGTCCTACTGGATCTGAAAGTCAGGAGAATTACACATTAATGATGATAAAAAAATATGCAGTGTCTAATTGTGCAACCAAATTCAATATGTAAGATTGTCATACACAGGAGAGAAAGTAATATGTACACATGTATTAAAATCTATAACTTACAAAAGTGACTAGCATCCATGGAACAGGTACACAACCATTCTAAAAATCAATCCAATGGATTAATTTGCAAAGATTCAGTTTCTTTGTCACTTTCTTGACCTTTAAGGTAAAGCCTAATTCCAATTACTTCAGTTATAAAGTCCATAATTCTTGTAGGTTCTGCAGTGTGCAACACATTATCATTTTACAATGTTCCCCTGATTTGCAGCACAAAACATGCACTCCTTATGGGAATTTGTTGGCAAGCATTTGAGGCAGCTGGAAGTGATCACAAAGTGCAATTACTGTCTGTACATATCCACATCTGGAAACCAGTTCTTTGCAGATTTTAAAATAGCCTAATGAAGAATGGAACCTTATACTTGAAGAGATGGCAAGGGCGAAGGGGTCTCAACGCCAAATTTGTTAGAGAGCTCGAATAAAAAGAACACACTGTACAGAAATAAAAAATAATGAATGGAAAATTAATTATTGTCCAAATTGTTTGCGATCCTTCTTAGTGGATGGTGAAATATCATCCATGGGCAAGGGTGCTGTGAGGTTCCCCATTAAATGAAATATTTAACTTTTACCATTATATGTTTAAGACTAGCATTGGCGCAATGAAGTCCATTGGCTGATGTGATTGTCAACATGTAGACACATGGAGGAGTGGGTCGAAAGATACACAGGTTGGAGTGAAACTAGTTTGGAGATGTACTGAAAAAATGGAGAAGCTAAACTGGAAAACTAGAGGCAATCATTGACTATTAGCAGGAACATAACGAAAATGCTTACAATGGATTCCCTGTGACCCAGAAGAGACCCATTGTGTAATTTTTAATCTAAATGTATGGAATTACCTACTCAGAGGTGTCTTTACTCATACACTTCCCAAAACGAATTCTAGCTTTTCCTCCCAGTTTTTTCTGGCTTTGGTATATGTATTTAGTTTATGTATGTAATACAGTGATTTTTACTTCTCTCTGGGATGAGACATAAAACCACAGTTTTGACCACACAAGAGCATTAAAGATTCCATGGCACTTTTTGGAAGAGCACGTCCTGGCCCATATTCCCACTTGAGGAAATACATTCTGCTGACCTAAATTCAGCATATAGTTTCCTCTGGATTTATGCTTCACTCCCTGTCCTGTGTAGTCTCATAACTGCTATTAAACAAACGCAGCATTCCACCTTGAAGGTGGCTGCATTTCTTTGATTAGGTAAATGATCTGTGTGCAGTTTGTA
The DNA here is from genome assembly GCF_020497125.1 of Mauremys mutica. Taxonomy (NCBI): domain Eukaryota; kingdom Metazoa; phylum Chordata; order Testudines; family Geoemydidae; genus Mauremys; species Mauremys mutica. The sequence goes on from NC_059077.1 coordinate 11,708,875, forward strand.
AAATTCTTTGGAATCAGTCTGGATGAAACATTTTGTATCATTTCATTAATTCCTCGCTATTATTTCCCTGACTCCTTCTCAAAGAGCCTATATAAAGCATTGAGCCTTTCACTGATTTCAAAAAGAGTTGTGTGAGCACTTCTACCTTTGAATGAATTTTAATTATGTTAATAGTCTCAAACAAAACAGTGCATATATAAAACATAAATACAAGCAAATGATTCTGTACAAGTATATAAGATAATAACCGCAATGGTTTTGCAGCCATTCTAAGATGTCTTTTTCTTTGAAGTGTGGGGAGGAAATGGATGATGATTAAGGCGATGAGAGGGGATGATCAACCCAGAGTAGTTGGGTTTGGCATGTCAGATTTCTGATATCTTGAACTACTGTTATCCATAAACTTAGGCAGGCATCGACTGGCTAGGTCAGAGGACAGGATGCTATGTTACAAGCATAAGCCATGGTAGACATGCACATGTCCTGCCCTCAGATTTCCTAACCCCCCATGACCTCAGTTCAGATTCTTTCAGGCAAACATAAAGGCCATTTATGAGCTAGATCATGCAGGTTTTCATTATCCCATGCATGCTTGGTCAGTCCACCTCTGTACTGGGGAGCAGATCCCAAGACATTGTGTCATGACCTTGCTTAAAAAACTAAAGTTCATAGAGTTTGAGTTTGGCTTGGCAGAGCTCAGTGCCAGGGGAAGTTTGCCTGAGTTGCTTACTCATCTGTTCTCCTTAATATAGTCCTTTTCCTTCAAACCACAGTGACTACTTAAAGCCGGGTAGGACTCCTCTCGCTGTATTCTTATTATGAGCTAAATTTAGATTAAACAGTCACATTAAAGATTAATAGACTTTTAAGGCCAGAAACCATCTACTCTGACTTCCTGCGTAAAACAGGCCACAGAATGACACCCAGTAATTCCTGCATCCAGCCCATAACTTCTAGTTGAGCTACAGCTTATTAAGAACGCTTAGAGGGATTACTTCTGAATCAGATATCAAAGTAAAGTAATGTGTTGCTCTGGGAATCTCTCTGACTTGAAATGACATTAACCTCCTTTCTCCCCATTTTGGGACATTGTACTTGAATCCACACCACCATTACTGCCAGCAATTCAATGAGCTTTGTACGACAAGCGGCTGGTATAGTAGACACACAAGGTAACAGCAGTAGCCTGACTTGTTCCTTTTGTTTCTTCACCCTCCTCAGCCATTCCCTCTTCAGCACCTGTGACATGAACAACAACAACAAAATTCACACAGAGAGGGGACAGATCTAAAATCACGGCTCACTGAGACAATTTCAGCTCTCAGTACACCTAATTTAATGGGACGTTTATCCTTTTATTAATATTTTTACAGCAGAGCCTAGAGTCTGTTAATGCGTATATACATAATAAAAGTCTCTCCATTGTAGACGAGATAGACAAAGGGTTGGAGAAAGGAAGTAGTGTTGTTAGTAGTGGTTGAAAAATTTTCATCCAAAGTATTTTTAAATGGAAAATCAGGTTTTTGCAAAAAGAGGCTGCTTTCCATGGAAAACTTTGATTTTTTTGGAGGGGGGAGGCGGTCTAAATATTTTGGCCAAAAATATGAGTTGTTGTGCCGTGACATACCAGGGTACAATCCAGATCAAGGCATAGCCATGTCACCCCTGCCTTGTAACCTGGGGTGCCCTTTACAATGCCTTGCTGCTGTAGCCTCCAGAATGCGAGTCCCTCTCAACTATGTCTCTGTGCTACAGCCAGCCAGGTGGCCACACCTTGGCTCTTCCCACCCTTAAAGATTGCCATAGGGGGATCCCGGCACACAGAGGGACTCCAACACACTCCCAGTCTCAGATTTCCCCCCAGAAGTGTGTCTCTTGTACTGCCCAGCCCTCTCCTGGACAGTGCAAATATATTAAGTCCATTATTCCTTTAATGGAATAATATCCACACAACTCGTTACCCCAAATGGAAACACTTGAACTTGAACACACTGAATTAGGTAAAACAATAAAACAAGTTTCTTAACTACAAAGAGATTTTAAGGGAGTACGAGTAATGAGGCATAAAGTCGGAAATGGCTACAAGAAAAGTAAAGATCAGATAGGCACCAATAAGTGTTTGAACAAACTACATTAGATTCAAAGCAAAGTTTCGTCACCACATGCTTTCAGCGGTCTTACTGACCAAGCTCTATAGATCAGGACCCCTGCCCTCGAGTCCAATGGCTGCTTCCTTTGTCTCTCCAGGTGCAGTGAATGCAATGGCCAGGGAGAGAAAAAGGGGTGTCTTGGGGTATCTCCCCCTTCTTTTTATAGTCCCGTCCCTGCTTTGAGAAGCATTTCCAACTGGGAGCAAAGCAGCAGGCAGTCTGTGTGGAAGGGAACACCATGCTGTTTCTTTGCTAAGATGTAGAATTTTTTGTCCTTGCCCTCTTTCCTGCCAAAGAATGGCCACTTAGCATGTTATGCTCCATCACACGTGTTTACACATGGCTGAGGCATCAGCGTACCCTTTTTTGTTTTTTGTTTTTTTCCCTGAGGAACTGGTTTGGCCAATCCCCAGCCTTATCTGGTCATGATTTCAGCTTACATTTATAACTTCACATATAACACTGCTGCATGCATTTTGCCATGTTATTATTGACCAGCAAATTATGAGTTTTAAATTATACCTCACAAGGCATATCTTGTATAAACATCATTACAATGGTGCATGGGGTGTGAACACAGGGGTATATTCTGCCACAGTGCTTCATGGGAATTTGCTCCTCATGGCCTCATTCTCCTCTGGTCTAGGTTTCCCAGCTGGACTCCATCTCCCAAGCTCAGTGGTTTGAGCATTGGCCTACTAAACCCAGGGTTGTGAGTTCAATCCTTGAGGGGGAGATTTGGGGATTGGTCCTGCTTTGAGCAGGGGGTTGGACTAGATGATCTCCTCAGGTCCCTTCCAACCCTAATAATCTATGATTCTATGCCCACCAACTCCATGAATGTACATCTTCCCCTCCCACAGAAGGGAAATTATGGGAGATATTGTCCAGGTTGGGATCAAGGCCTACAGGATCTCTCCGTCAGGGAAGAATGAAGCAAAAAGTAAAATTTTCATGAGGCCAAAATAATGTGGGTTTTCAGTTTTTAGTGAAAAATAGAGATGTTTTTCCATGGAAAATTTTGATGAAACAAAGGGTTTTTTCATAAAAATCTCTGCAGAAAAACATTTTAAGGCCATCTCCAATTATTATCTCACTTTACAGATGGTAAAACTGTAGAACAAAGAAATTAAATGGCTTGCACAATATCACAGAAGAAATCTTTGGCAGAGGAGCAACTGAGCTAGAGCTAAGTGAAACTTTTCAATGAGAACTTTAAAAAAAACGATTCAAGCTCACTGAAACATTTTGCGAATATACGTCAATTTTGCCAAATTGTTTTGGTTTAAAAAACTTTTAAAAATCTACAAAAGTCTAAAAATTTAATTTCAACATTTTTTAAACAATATGTATTGACATTTGGATTTAAAATTTTGTTTCAAAATTTCCTTGAATGTTTTTTTTATTTTTAAATTTACAAATGTGGTAAAAAAAATCTTAAACTCAAAATGGGGTTTGGATCAAACAAATCTTTTTTTTTTCAATTTGTTGCAAATTTTGAAATATTTCATTTTCAGCTCAACCAGAAACAACCTTTTTTTTTTCTTCAGAATTTCCATTATTCACACAGCCCTAAACTGAACCCATTTTCCGAGTCCGTGTCTGATGCCTTAACCAGAAAAGCATTAGTTTATCGTGGATTTCTGTCTGCTGGGACAGGAATGTGGCTATTAACTCATTGCACATAGATCACCAAACAGCTGATCTAAGGTAGCAATTTTTCATCACTTTGGACATGAGATGGATTTGAACCAGTGATCATGAATTGAAAGTAGCGGTATCTCATACCCCGAGGGAGATGTAACCCAGCTGAAGAGCCTGGCCTGAAAAAGAGAATGAGGCAGGAAGCACCAGAATTATAACTCCCTTAAGGCACTGTGGCACCCTAAATAAGTGGTGAACTGACTCTAAACAAAATGTTTTGGTTCAGTTTAACAAAACTGACCCAAAACTAAATATATCATTTTAATTTCACCAATGGAAAATCTAAACATTTTGGGAAAATGGAAATTTTTCTGCAAAAAAACCCAAGATTTTGGGTATGTTCATCAAAAATTATTTCAATGAAAAATTCCTGGCCAGTTCTAGTCTCATCCTAATCCTAATCGAGATTGTCAGAAATTGTGAAGAATAAGGTTTTACATCCCTTCCAAAACTTGGATATTCTTGTTATCCATATAAATATCCAATCCCTGTATGAATCATGTTGTTATTTATCTCTAGAACACATTGTGGCAATGAGTTCCAAAGTCTAATTTGTTGTGTGAAAAAATATTATACTGAAAACACAGCCTTACAATGGCATTGAGGAGAAAATGATTTATTGTATCAAATTATCTGAAGAAATTAAATATATGTAGCCATACCTCTCTGTATCTTTTTAGAGAAGAGGTACAAATATCTAATAAACGAGGGTTGGCATGAAATTAATGACTTTAAAATTACTGAGATACTTAACTCCTTTTAAAATCTGTCTTGAACAATGAATACAAGGAAAAGCCATTTGGATAATTAGAAAATAATGAAGACCTTATAAAAATAGCTATTTAAATAAAGCATGTGAGGGAATACTTGGAAAATATGAAAAATCAGTGGGTCCAAATGATATGTATTGTTGACTAATAAGAGAATTACTAACACTCATTAATTATGGCTAACAAAGTTATTGAATCACTACCAATTATTATGATAAATCATGAAGAAATGGTGAGAGTCCATAGAACTGGGGGTGGGGGGGAAATTACCACCAGTATGCAAAAAAAGGAAGGAAAAGGGAACCTGGTGATGGCTCTCATTATAAATCCAGAGCAGCCAATCGATTCCATTGTGTATTAGTCACTCGAGGGTAATGGCAAAACCCTATAATGTGGTTTTTACAAGCAGACTGGATAGAACGCAATCTATAGAATACTCCTGGATTAATAATAAGTACTTAGTACTTTACACATTTGGAGCACTTTACAAGGATCCCCTAACATGCTTGTGAGGTGGGGAAGTAGAAAGGGCTCGTCCACACAGCGATTAGGTGAGAGGAAAGGTGGGGTGTAAATGTACAGCACTCCCCCCGGCCATACACTAACTGGCTGTGTGACCCCTGCGACTGTGCACTAAACTGCCATAGCAACAAGCCCTGAGTGGTGCTACCCACATTTTACAGATGAGGAAAGTGAGACAACAGATTAAATGCCCAAGGCCACAGATAGAGGACTAGAACCCAAGTCACAATTACTGTCCTCCTGTATTTAGTGACCCTGTTTATCATCTCCAGGGACCAAATCCACCCTCAGTGCAACTCCATAGACCTCAATGGAGCCCTTGGTTTCTAAAATGTGCGGCTATAATGAGCAGTTAACCTGGTTAACTGAGTCGTCATGCAGGCAGGTTCTGAATGTCAGTTCACTATTTGAATCTTTCAGCCAAAGCTACCTTGATGCTGTTCACTCGAACAAATGCCTGTTGGACTGGTGACGTTAACTCCACATCCTTTGTAACTCCCAAGTCTGGGCTTCAGCAAGCCTCTTTAAGGTATGTCTCTACTGCAAAAAAAAAAAAAAAAAAAAGCAACCTGAGGCCGCGCGTCTCGGAGCCCGGGTCTACAGACTTGGGCTGGCGGGGCTCGTGCTACGGCGAGAAAAATAGAAGTGTAGACGTTCCCGTTGGAGCTCAGGCACCAAAACTCAGCAGGGGTCTCGGCGCCTGAGATGCAACCAGAGCAGAAATCTCTACGCTGTTGTTATTAGCACCCGTGAGCCCAAAGCTGTAGGCCCCTGCCCTGAGACTCGTTGCCCAGGGGATTTTTTTTTTGCATTGTAGACATACCCATAGTAACAGACACACACTCAGGAGATTTCAGCTATAACTATACTGACTGTGTGCTCTCTGTCACACACACACGCACACAAACATGCAAAAATTCCACTGCCCTTTGGTTGCCCTTGAGCCCCCATGTCCCCAGTCTTAAAGGAATGGTCTCAAATTACAGAACACAAAAGTAGGCTAACCCAGGCTTGTTTCTTTCATATTTTAGTGGTGTTGATCCCATGTCTTTTAGAGTGTGATAGGCCGTTTGGTTTTCCCTTTCTTACTTCCTTTCCTGATATCCCACTCGCCAGGGAAGAGTCACAGTGCCATTTAAAAGAGGCAATTATTGAGAAGAAAGATAGAAAATTATTTCCTGCTTGGAAAAAGGAAGTTCATTTTTCTGGAGCTTTGGGATTAGTCATTTCTCAATGAAAGAATCATTCAGTGACATCAGTGGGCCTTGGACCAGACCCACAAGCATCATGCAGTGGCCGAGAAGCCAGCGTCCAAGAAAAGCTCCACCTCTCTCCCTTGGTGCTGCCCATTCATACAACACCGTTAGGTGCTTTTTTGCCCATGTCATCTCTTGCATTCCCTGTCCTCACCAGCCACTCTGTCAGATCTAAATGTCAAATATCTTTGTCCTCAGCCATTCGGGCATGGTAAAAAGCATTTTTGTTCCTTATACATGCTCTATTTTTGGAAAACTACTATTATCTCACATGATTTAATTCTGGCCTTTACATTTTAAATTTTGCCATAATTTCAGGCCTTTTTTTAACCTCCTCTAAGTCAAATCATCCATTTTTCATCCTTGGATTTTCCTTCAGATCAGGTGTTCTCAGAGTGGTAGAGAGAAAATGGCCCAGATCTTGGGCTGTACTGCAGATGCTTTGCATAGCATCGCCAGTGTAAAACACCCCTAAACTCAGCTTCAGGAGCCCTAGAAGGATAACACCACCGTAGGGAGATCTTTCAGTGACACGGAGCTAATGTAACAGCTTCCACACCTCTCCACCTCACACAGTCACGGATGAGGCAAACCAGCAATTTCCAGTGGCCCTTGAGGCCATTAGCTGCCAATGAAAGCTAGAGCAGTCTTCAGGTTGCTTTATCTTACCCTGGGGACTGGCCTGCTGCACAGCTGACCCAGGATGAAGCAAACATGGAGGTACTTTTGTGTCTTCCCTCACATGCTTCTTGTCCATCGCTGAAGATCGTGGCTAGACCCGGTTGAAAAATCATAGCACTTTCCATCAGTAGATCTGAAAGCACTTCACAGACTTTAAGGTATTTATCTTCACAACACCCCTGTAAGGAAGGGCAGTGCTATTATCCCCATTTCACAGATGGGAAGCTGAGGCACAAAGAAGTTAAGTGACTTGCCCAAAGTCATATGGGAAGTCTTTGGCAGAGAAAGGAATTGAAGCCACATCTCCCAAGTCATAAGCTAGAGTCCGAACCACTAGACCATAAGTTTGGTGGGCACAGTGCAGTTCTTAGCAGATGATATCCATAACACACAAATCACCACCCTTTGCCCTGCTTGTCACCCTCCTGAGCACTGAGTGGATAGGCGAAGGAATGAACTAGCACAGAGACTGAACTGTCTTCTAGAGCGATGGTTCCTCCAGGTTAAAATTTCAGACACCATGACAGGGCAGCAAGAGGTCTATGTGTTACTCTCAGAGCTGTACATGTTTTCTGGTTTAAAAAAGGTTTCACTTTCCAGGGCTGTCAGTCAAGCCCCTTTTGCCAATGAATTAAAAAAAAATTCACCCACGCCCCAAGTGTGTGGGAGCAAAAGAATAAACAGTACACTCATTTTCTGAAAAGGTCCTCCATTCACAGATTTAACTTTCATTGCTGTCATTGGTAGCGGCACATATTTAAATTAAGGGCAGTACTGCATCTGGCCCTAAACGTTCAAGTCCTCTAGATTAACTATACTCACTTAATATGTTACTTTTTATGCCTTTAAAGTAAGATTCTACTCTGAAAAGTGACTTTGAAAAAAAAAATTATTTCTTTGGACTCCATGCTTATTAGGTCTCCATGACCTCAAATCTTCTCAGTTTACATGTAGAATGTTTTTTTTACCCTAGCTGCCAGCTTTGCAAACTGAAAGTCAAATGCCGTTCTTCCTGGCTCACTCATCCCCATTAATAAAGATTTTGCAATCAGAATGTTGTTTACACATTGATTCATTAGCCCCAACAGAATCTGGTTTACTCACCCAGAGCAGTGTTGGTCCTGCAATCTGCAGAACTAAAAAAATAAAAAGTACAACATAGTGTAAACTTTTTTTAGTTTGAAAAATAAGCAGATATGACTGAAAACACACACACACACAAGGAGCAGGACAATTGCTTTAAAAGTTTGACATCGTCATTTTTCCAAGTTGTCAGAAAAACTTAAAAAATACACTGTAACTTCAGTGCATCTCCAACTCAAGCCAGCTAAAAGAAATAGTTCATTAATTTTACATTTTGTTTTACTGAGGCAAGCCTATATTTTGGGAGGTATGTTCCAGATGGATTTCTTTTTGATACAGGATATTAAATACACTTGTAGAGTCAAGAAAATTTACTACTCAAAGTCTGGTATGCCAGGCAAGCTTTACTAATTGATTTCAGCTGAATTTTTGCCATGTGGCTTGCACCTAGTCAGTCATCTTTCCTATACCAATTCCCACAATCATTTCTAGATACCTTCCGAGACCTCAGCAACAGAGAGTAATAAAGTGTCCTGATGGTGATACAAAATTGTTTGTTTTCAAACCAAGATTCTGAGGAACTGATCTTTACGGCCCTCATTCAGCAAAGCACTTAAGCACATTCTCAAGTGCAGCCCTATTCAGCACAACACTTTAGCACTTGCTTACGGTCCAGATTTTTAAAGGTATTTAGGCATTGCTGCCCTCAGCACAGCAATGTATAACTGAATTAGGAGCCTAACATCTCATTTTCAAAAGGGATTTAGGCACATTGAAGCCAAAATTCCATTAGACTCCTAAAGCAGCTGGGTGTTGCAATACTGAGCACAGCAACAGCTAAATGCCTTTAAAGTCTGGGCCTGAGAGATTTGCTGAATTGAGACCTGTCTGGTTTAATAACATTGGTTGTAATTGGTGACTAACTTTAGTTTGTCAGGAGAGTCACAAATCTTGCAAAGCACTGTAATTTTATAAAGAAAATCTCACCACCAACAAAAAAGGCAACTGCTCTAAATAGACTTTACTATCCATTTAAATTAGGTTAAATAAGATTATGGTAAATTACCAAGTGATTATTCGCCACATTTTTATTCTAGCATGTGTGTCCCTCTGCAATAAGAAATATAAATCTATTTTAAATTGTTGCATCTCAATAAATAAGATCTTAATAATTGAGTGGTAGCAATCTCATTAAATCTTCCAGAGTCATTTAGTTGCACAAGTCATTGTTCGCTAGTTAAATTCCAACTGTTTATTAAAACATGTTCATTGAGACTCAACAGCTCTCTAATGATGATACATAGCTGTTACATTTCAGTCAACTTATTCTCAGCACAGTAATTAAATGGTATTTCATTATTGTTCTTATTATAATTGGCAGGTAATAATGATACTGTGGCCTGCAGTTGTACAGTATCACATCAGGCTGTGATCTTGTCAAATCTCTTAAGATAAGCAGTGCTAGATATAGTTTGTACTTTTCAAGAACATCTAGGTGCTGCAAGAAGTGATGTGCATGACTAATACGCCTTCCTCCCAGTCTGTACTGAGCCAGAGCTATAGCAGCACGCTAGGAGGCAACGTGGCACTGTCTATCAAATGAGATTTAAAACTAAATACATATACACAATACCTGTGGGTCAACTCCAGAGAAATCCTCAGCACCCCTAGTTCCCACTGAGCAGTTGTGGTAAGGAAAAGGTAGCCAATAAAAGTCAAATCTCGTACCTTTCTAGGTAAATGTTCTAGATTCATGGTATGATCAATTAACGAGAGATGTTTTGGTGACTGTAATGTTTCTGTCCGATGGCTCATTGATTGACTGTGGCATCATTCAATACATTGCCAGAACTCAGTTCTTCATGGAGCTTAGAGGAGACTCCATCTTGATTTTGTAGTTTCAATTAAGATAACTCGAATCTAAAGGAGGATTTTCAAATATGCTCAGCTCTGGTCTGACTACTCCCCCTGAAGTCAATGTTGACACTTCCTTTGACTTTCGTGGCAATAGAGTTAGTTCTTAATAAAATCAGCTGCTTTTTAAGCTTATCTCCAGAGTCTCAGATGTGTATTTCCAGCCACTCTGAGGCTTGACCGCCCCTTTTTAACCAGGGTTTCCACCCCAAAATCACGCACTTTCCCTGGATTGATGTTTTCAGTTAGCTAGTTAGAGGTGTAAATACTCAGATTTGTGCCTGCAGTTCAAGAATCTCAAGCCACCCTTCTGAAAATGTGTCAATGGGGTAAGTTCCACAGCTGGTGTAAATCTTCATAGCTTCAGTGAAGCCAGCAGAGCTACACCAATTCACACCAGCTGAGGATCTGGCCCATATTGTCTATTGCTCCATGTATAGCAGAGTAAATGGGCCAGATCCGCAGCTGGTGTAAATCACCATAGCTCCATTGCCATGCTGATTCACATTGCCAGCTGAGTATGGCCTCTTATGTTCTAATATTGCAGTTTTAAATAAAAAATGTAAAGGGATCTGAGATGACAAAATTGTGCATCTTTTTTTCTTTTAAGAGCAAACATTATGTGATTAGTAAGAATCAGACTCCGATGTCACTTACATCAGTGTAAATAAAGAGTAGCTCCTTTGAAATCAGTGCAGACTGCGGTAGCTAAATCGGGCCGCATGAAATTGGAACATTTAAAATAATCTGACAGGCCTATGCATAGTGATATGTTAAAAAGACAGATGCGAAGGACAGATTTTGGAAAAGAACAAAACTCCAAGCTGGATGGGAATTTCTGGCCCCAGAGGTTTGCTCCATTTGGATCCCAGGTTTTCATTCCGTGTTGCTGTTGTTTTATTTAGCACTTGGGACCATGATAAGGACGCCGTTGTGCTAGATTCATCTTTAGTTAGAAGTTAGCAGTAGGACTCCAATTCTGCATGGAGTCAGGCTCTATTAAGCGAAGCATTTAAGCACATGATTAAACTTAAACTATGTGCTTCTGTGCTTTGTTGAACAGGGGAGGACCTAAGCACATGCTTTGCTGATCTGGAACCTAGGGAACTGGGTGGTAGTTAGATAGTAGCTGTGGGCAGACGGAAGAGAGAAAGAACTGGACAATACTTTGATTCTTTAAAAAAAAATCATCTGAATTGGGTCAGAACCATGTTAAGGAATCACTTATTTGCTTTTCCACAGTTGTCTTGTAGTAACATTATAGCATTAATTGTGAAGTATCCCCTGCAGCCTCAGTCGAGTCAGGTTACCAGTGCTGCCGGGCAATCTCCTGGGCTTTCAGATTTTTCTTCTTGTAATGATTCTGCAGCCAAGTAGGGTGTGACTCCTCGAAGGGAGTTAGGAACACACCTCGGCTGCTGGCAGTGTGTGCATGCAGACAGCTATTTGGAGATGGACGGGTAAAGGGAAAAGAGTGCAGTCCTTGCTGAGCTAGAGTCAGGGGCGGCTCCAGGCACCAGCACGCCAAGCCACTGGGGGCGCTGTGCCGCTCACCGCGAGGGCGGCAGGCAGGCTGCCTTCGGTGGCATGCCTGCGGAGGGTCTGCTGGTCCCGTGGCTTCGGCAGGCCCTCCGCAGGCAAGCCGCCGAAGGCAGCCTGCCTGCTGTGCTTGGGGCGGCAAAATGCCTAGAGCCGCCCCTGGCTAGAGTGCACGATGCACTCAGACTCTCCATGGAGGAGCCTCTAGAGAAGATCCAGGAGGGAACAATGTGAATGCTGCTCATGGAGCCAAAGCTGGGAAAGCTGCTAGTGAACATTCACTAAAACCTTTGTGCCAGAGAGCAACAAACAGCTTCTCCAGCCAGTAACAACAGTTTCCGGCTGCTTGTACTGGACAGGTCTAGCACTCAGTCACTCACACTCTCACAGTGGTGCCCACTGAATCACCATGCTCTAGACTTGTACAACATGTATGGAAGCCGGTGCCTCCGTAACCTTTGTACAGCTGTAGTGAATGAAAAGGACGGACTTGGGTTAAATCTGTTCTCCACAGTGTGTTCAGCAAGCTGAGTTCCCAGGGGCCATCTCTAAGTGGTAATAATCCATCCTTCTCCTTCCACTGTAGCCTAGGCAGATGTGTGTCTTGGCACCAACTGATTTATTTTTAAATTTATACAAGCAGAAGGCTGGTTTTGTGGCTGAGGCAATAGGGTTGCCAACTTTCTAATCGCACAAAACTGAACCCCCTGCCCTGCCCCTGGCCCTACCCCCTGCTCGCGCCATCCCCCCTTCCTCCGTTGCAAGCTCTTCCACGCCCTCAGTCACTTTCACCAGGCTGGGGCAGGGGGTTGGGGTGTAGGAGGCGGGTGAAGGCTCCGGCTGGGGGTGTGGGCTCTGGGGTGAGGACAGGGATGAGGGGTTTGGGGTATGGGAGAGGGCTGAGGTAGGAGGTTGGGGTGCGGGGGAGTATGGGCTCTTGGCTAGGGTTCTGGACTCCAGGTGGGGCCAGAAATGAGGGGTTCAGGGTGCTGGAGAGGGTTCTGGGCTGGGGCAGGAGGTTAGGGTGCGGGGGGGTGAGGACTTTGGCTGGGGGTGCAGGCTCTGGAGTGGGGCTGGGGATGATGGGTTTGGGGTCCAGGAGAGGGCTCTGGGCTGGGCTCAAGAGGTTCAGAGTGTGGGAGGGGTGCAGGCTTTGGCTGGGGGTTTGGGGTGGGGATGGGGATGAGGGGTTTGGGGTGCAGGAGGAGGCTCAGTGCTGGAGCAGAGGGTTGGGGTGTGAGGGGCGGGTTGCGGGGGACGGGCTCTGGGAGGGAGTTTGGGTGCAGGAGGGGACTCTGGGCTGGGGGAGGGGGCTCAGGGTCCTGGTGGCACTTACCGCAGCTCCCAGGAAGTGACCACCAGGTCCCTGCAGCCCCTAGGCACATGGGCAGCCAGTGAGGCTCCAAGCGCTGCTCTCACATCTGCAGATGCTGCCCCTGCAGCTTCCATTGGCTGGGAATGGCAAACCACAGACACTGGGAGCTGAGGGGCTCCATGCTTGTGAATGTTCCAGGTAAACAAAAGGTCCATGCCCGCCAGTGGCTTACCCTAACGGGCCAAGAACCAAAGTTTGCCAACCCCTGAAATATAGGGTCGGCTTATGAAAGGGTCATTCAGTTTTTGCTATTTTTACCTAACCATCTTGGGGGGTCAGCTTATAAACGAACAGGCTAATGAATGAGTATATACGGTAATTGTTTAATCATTTGTTCCAGTATCTTTTCAGGTATCGAAGTTAGGTTGACTAGTCTATAATTCTCTGAGTCCTCTTTGTTTCCCTTTAGATACTATGTTTGCCCTTCTCCAGCCCTCTGGGACTTCATCCGTCCTACACGAGTTCTTGACGATAATTGCTAACACTTCTGAGATTGCTTCAGCTAGTTCCTTATGTACCCTTGAATTTTATCAGGCCCTGCTGACTTGAATACATCTAATTTATCTAAATATTCTTTCCCTGTATTTGTTTGCATTCCTTCCCCCTTGTCATTAATATTACTTGTGTTGAGGATCATCTTTCTCTTGTTTCTAATGTATTTATAGACCCTTCTCTTACTGCCTTTTATGTCCCTTGTCACGTCTGACTCATTTTCTGACTTTGTCCCTAAATGTTTGTGTTATTCTTTTGTACTCCTCCTTAGCAATTTGTCCATGTTTCCACTTTTTGTACAATTTTTTTGATTTTCAAGTCATTAAAAAACTCCTGATTCAGCCATATTGGCCTCTTACTATTCTTCCTATCTCGTCAGGACAGTTGGCAGTAATGTTTTTAATATTGTCTCCTTGAGAAACTGCCAGCTCTCCTGAATGCTTTTATCTGTTAGGTCCCATGGAAAGAAAATCTTACCTATCAGTTCTGATTCTGTTGAAGTCTTCTTTTTTTTAAGTTCATTGTCCTTATTCTGCTCCTCTCACTCCTTCCTTTCCGTAGAATCATGAAATGTATCATTATATGATCACTTTCACCCAAATTTCCTTCCACCTTCAGATTCGCAACCAGTTCCTCCCTGTTGGTCAGGATCACGTCTAAAGTGGCTGTCCCCTGGGTTACTCCCTTCACCTTCTGAAACCAGTATATTCCAAGAACTTATTGGACATTTTGTGTTTCGCCGTGTTACTTTTCCAACAGATGTCTGGGTAGTTAAAGTCCCCCAATGGTACCAGGTCTTGTGTTTTGGATATTTCTGATATTTATTCTAGAAATGCCTCATCAACCTCCTTCCCCTTATTTGGTGGTCTATAGTAGACCCCTACCATGACACCACTGCTATATTTGCCCCTTTTATCTTTACCCAGAGTGTTTCAACTGGTCTGCCTCTCACCTCCTTCTGGACCTCAGAACAAGTGTGTATATTCTTGATATATAAAGCAACATCTCCTCTCTTTTTTTCCCTGCCTCTCCTTCCTGAACAAGCTTTACTCCTTCCTCTATACCAATAGTCTAGTCATGAAATTTATCCCACCAGCCTTCATCAACCCACCCCCAAGATACACAGCAGGAGCAACATTTATGTCTCAGAAACACCCCCTCAGAGGCACAGTTCCTCCCAGGACTCCCCCAGGGAGGTGTGTGTGTGTGTGGGGGGGGGGGGTTATGAGGCTCATTTTTGGTGGGTGCAGAATACTCCCTACCTGCCTTGTCAGCCACCTATGCTGACCAGTGCAGTGCAGCTATGGCATTCGCTGCTTCTCTCCATCCCATTTGCTCCCTGCAGGGAGCATCAGGCACATAGCCTCTGCACTAACCACGATACCCCAAGCTAAGGTCCGAGTAATCTAAGATGGCCGTGTGTGGGGAGGGGGGATCCTCACCTCCATCTCTTTGAGCATGTAGCTATGGTAGGTATTTAGGGACAAGGAAAGTAACAGAGAAGGTTCAAACTGAGAATAGCAGCCATCCACGGGTACTACCTTAAATCTCAGTTTTGTACATGGGCACTTCCATTTGATAGTGGCCACCATATTTTGTCATTTCCAGTAGGACTTATTCCCTACTGAGGTATCCTTTCTGAATAGCACGGTAATTTGAGGAGTAGGGTCTGGAGAAGGCATGGCCAAGTGGTTGAGCTGGTAAAGCATCTGTCTCACCTGCAGCCTTTCCTATCAGAGGACCCTGTTCTGAGAGGAACCAGTTTGGCCCATTCCTCATTAGGATCAGCTCTATGCAGTTTCATGTGGAAAGTAGTGTCAGATTTCCATCAGTACCCTTGGGCAGGCAAAGCCAATCACTTATGAGCCACTGAGCAAGGAAGGGATTCCTTAAGTATGTTCAGGAAGATTTTTGGCCATGTCTTGCCTGTTTGTGGGTAATGAGCAAAAAATAGTGCATCCAAGTTAAATACATTAGCGATTTTGTACACGCCAATTAGAACCCGCCTAACATATTATTCCCCTCTGCTCGCCTGAATTTTTAAAAGGCTAAGGCCTTTAAAAACACATGCTATTGTATCCCATTCCCTTTCATATCAGTTAGCCAAGTTGCCCTCTTCCTTATCTTCTTCAAGTGTTCAAAGGTAATTTTAAAGAAAACCTCATTTAGCTTTCATTTGACTTTGTTCAGCCTGTGCACAAATCAGAGCTGAAAGAGGAACGTGGGAAGGTCTGAGCTAATCAAAGCTCAAATCTCTACAATGTTTAAATATAAATCAAAATAGTTGAAGGCTCTCCAAAGCTTCAATTTTCTCTGAAAACACTAGTTCTTCTCTTTTCATGATTAGCTCTCAGTTTCATCCTCATCCCCTGAAGGTATTTTTCTAAGTATATTTTAGCCATTTTCTCCGAGACATATAGTTGAGCGGTTCAAGAATGATATTAAATTTTGACCTGTAGGTGCATTGTTATTGCTTCCAAGCAGGAACCCTTTGTCCAAATTAAGGTTTTATGGTTCAACTCCTAAATTGAAGTCTACTAAAGACTTTAAGGCTAAAAATGTTACTAGAATCTATTAAAACCATGACTCTGATCATCCATCCCATACCACAGTCACTGCTACATGCTCCATATGTCAGAAATGATAACGGGCTCTCTCCTCCACCTTTTGCTTCTGAAATCTGGAAGTCTACGAAATTAAATCTACTTACCTGTCTTTACCACATCTTATAGCTCTGAAATGCAATATGGGTTAGGAAAGTTAAGAATATAAGCTTATTTCATACTCTTCCTGTCCTTTTTTCTTCCCCAGTGTAGTTACTGCAAAACAGATCCCCACCCCAAAAAAAGGGCACAGAATGAAAGATATATTTATCCCTGGATTCAATCATGACAGTAACTGAGTTTCCTCAATGAGGAGTTTTGACTGAAAAGTTTGGGCTCTGATTCTTCCCAGTATACGTTCTGTTAGTGCATGACACCAGGAAATAGTTTCTCTAAGGCTATGTCTAACTGGCATTTTTGTTGGTAAAGTTTTTTTTGGTTGGGGGGTGAAAAAAACACACCCCTGAGCAACATAAGTTACACCGACAGAAGCACCAGTGTGGCCAGTGCTATGTTGGTGGGAGACGCTCTCCTGCCGACACAGCTATCGTCCTCATTGAGGAGCTCTCTCCCATTGGCATAAAGCAGCTACGGCCCTGCTGCTATGAGGTCTCTTGTGTAGACACGGCCTAAGAAAGCCAAGTTTGCCATAAATATTCACTGCTAGAAAAATAAAATTTACGCTCTATGTGCGCATGTGCTGACTTACTCTCACACACAATGTATATACATGAATCAGTGACGTACGTTCCATTTGTATCTGATTTGTGCATGCTGTGTAGAGTTCTGTAAATCAGGATTTAAAATAATGCCATACTGTATTTAAATTAAATCATCAGCTGTTTTATTAGCAAAGGTTAATGGGCCAGATTCATCCCTGATGCAACTCCGTTGAAGCCAGTGGAGTTGTATTATAGGTTAATTAAGCTTAATATGTGGAAACTGGACATTAACACTAGGCTAAGGCCTAATTCTAGCATGCTTATTTCTGCTGAGTAATACTTCACTCTATGAGTAATTCCATGGAAATACTATTCGTCATATGCAATGAAGGCAGAGTCTAGTCCTAAATGACTTGTTCACTTTGTGTGCTTATGAAAATGGACACATCCAAGATAGATGTGTAAACTTAGGAATTGGAACACACCGGGCCAGATTCTTATGTCAGTTACTGGGGCTGAGATCAACTCCACTGAAGTCAATGGGTTTTGCTCCAGAATATCTGAGAGCAGTGACTGGCCCCTTCTTAATTGTTTATACACATGTGCTGGCCTTCATGCATAAAGTGAGTGTGACACAATTCTAGACTGCTGGTTTTGAAAAGAAATGTAGTGAGAATGGGCTGTATCCATAAAGAATCCAGGCCTGTCTCTCCGGCTACAATAAGGTGTCAATTTTTAACAGTGAGGGTAATTAACAATGAACCAAGAGTTGTGATAGATCCTCCATCACTGGCAATTTTTAAATCAAGATTGGATGTTTTCCTAAAAGATCTGTTCTAGGAATTATTTTGGGGATGTTCTATGGTGTGCAGGTGGATAGGATAGGATAGGATAGATAATCACAATGGTCCATTCTGGTCTTGGAATCAGTGACGATATGTGTGTAACAAATCCAAATGACAATGCATTTCCATGGCAGTTTACATATGTACCTCTTATGGAAGGTACATATGTAGGTCAGAACATTTCAGGGAGGGGACGGAATGGGGGCAGTAAGAGGGCCTTGGGGGAAGGGGTAGAATGGGGGTGGGGCCTCAGGGTGGAGTGGGGGTGGAGCACCCCAGGGGAAAACTAAAAGTCTTGTAAAAGCAACAAGGAGAGTTTGTGGCACCTTAGAGACTAACAAATTTATTTGGGCATAAGTTTTCGTGGGCTACAGCCCACTTCATCTGATGCATGGAGTGGAAAATACAATAGCAGGTATAAATACATGAAAAGATGTGATTTGCCTTACCAAGTGTGAGGTCAGTCTAATGAGACAATTCAATTGACAGCAGGATACCAAGAGATAAAAAATAACTTTTGAAGTAGTAATGAGAGTGGCCCATTTCAGACAGTTGACAAGAAGGCGTGAGTAATAGTAGGAGGAAATTAGTATTGAGAAAATGAGGTTTAGGTTTTGTAATGACTCAAGCACTCCCAGTCTTTATTCAGGCCTAATTTGATGGTGTCCAGTTTGCAAATTAATTCCAGTCCTGCAGTTTCACATTGGAGTCTGTTTTTGAAGTTTTTTGTTGAAGAATTGCCACTTTCAGGTCTGTTATTGAGTGACCAGGGAGACTGAAGTGTTTTCCTACTGGTTTTTGAATGTTATGATTCCTGATGTCAGATTTGTGTCCATTTATTCTTTTTATTTCTTTTCTATTTAGTCTTGTAAAACTTTTTTTAAAAAAGTAAACACTAAAACTATGATAGACAGCACTTTTCGGTGGCAGTTTCTGTCTCAGATCCTTGACTTCTTTCGGTCAGGGCAGGAGTGCTTTACGTGAGGATGGGCAATGCAGCAAAAATCAGATCTGTAAAAAGGTCACTTCTGCCCCTTCCATAGCATTAGCCTATGATACAGCCAGCCACACTGCAGCGTGTCACCAAAATGTGAACAAATGACTGACTAAATACTCACTAATCAATGGCAGGTATCAAAACTATAATCATCTTATTACTGTGTGGAACCTAGGTAAACTGCAAACCATACGCAGAGTCTCTGACAGGGTAGACAATACAGGGCATTGTATTCATCAGCCCTTACACCAGGACCCACGGTATCTGGAATATATTAATTTTTAATGAGAAATGTTATCCTGTATAGCCGGCTATTGCAATGGGATCATTTATCAAGGCTGACACCAACCAGATACACTGTGAATTGCTAAGAACCGTTGTTAAAAAGAGGGGGGGAAACCTAGTGTTTATAAATGTCATGATTTTTAAAACACCACTACTTACAATCAAGTGCCATTACCGTGCATTTCAAGGAGTATTACAGCATTTGTATTGCCAGTTTGCAAATACAGCATCTTGAGAAGCCCAAATGGATTTTCCTGTAATTATTGTCATTAACCTGAAGGGATAAGTGTTCAGCCCAGAGGCTGCTTAGAGACAGCAAGTGCAGAAATGTCTCGTCAATGGAACCTTTGCGGCTAGCTCCCCACGCCACCTCTAAAAACGTACCCCATCAATGCCAAGGAGCTCCGGTGACATAGCGCCAGCTTGCCCTCTCCATAGTGTACCTGAGGGATGCCCAACCCAACGGCTGTCCACGACCCACCAGAGCATTTCAGAAGGCCCGCGCACTGCTTCAACACAATATACTAACAGCCGATGCATTAGCGTTTTGTCATCATGTTTACATCATTTCAGGTTGCACAAGTGTCTAAATAGACAATACTGTACATAGAAACAACCTATCTAAATACATACGAAACAAGCTGAACTTAAAATATCTATCAATACCGGTGACTTTAAATCTTATTTTAAAATGTAGAATCTGTTTGGCCCACACAAGAGTGTGCTTTATATGTCTCTCTTGTGTAATAAGGTTGGGCACCATTGGTTGTAACCCTTTTAGACTGAGCAGTTAGCCAGCATTTGGGGTCTTGCAGGCTGTTTCCATTAGGAGGAGAAATTGATGATTGAGTCAGGTATTTCTTTGGTGTGCTTCTGTTTTATTTACAAGGCATATACACAAAGTCCTGTTTGTCTGAACACAGTAGGGTCAAACAACAGGAGATAGTTTCCTTGTTCACAATTCCATGCCTGTTTTTCCAGTCAGCATTCTGCCAAAAAAAACTCTCTGTCTCTCCTGGCTTTTTCTCAAGGCCAAACTACTAGTACTAGTTATCTCCTAGTTTTCTGGCTGATTTCTAGCTGCTTCATTTACGTGGATATACAGCTGCAAGCAGCCCCTAAGTCTGCATTCAGTGTAGTCTTTGACCAATGGATTCCATTGTTTCAGCTATCAGTAAACAGAGAGGCATTTTGATGTTCCCTCATTTAGACTAAATGGAAGGCAGTCAGCATGCCCATCAGCTCAAGGAGGTATGTGACCGCCCATAGATCAACAACACATTTGCTTGGTGTTACCCAGCCTCCAGGATAACAATAGATTTCTTCTTGGTGGTTATAGTCTAGAGGTTAATTCTTTCAATGATTTTGGAGCTCAGGTCAGGACTTGGAGGGGTAAGAGAACCAGCGAAACTTACAAGATTTTGTCTGTCCAGCATCCATTTGTTTTTTGGGACCGGGATCTGTCTTTTTCTACATTTCTGTTTGATAGTTATCCATAGCATGTAAACAGAAAATCCCACAAGATGTTTTGTATCCAGATCGTCCTGTTATTTACTTTAAAATGCACATTATGCTCATCACCATCACATCTGGGTGCCTTTACAGATTAAAAACAACAGTAATGAATGGTTGTCAGCAACCAACAGCAAACACACCCCATCTCCACTGTAATCAAACCAAAATAACTACCCTTCACACAAGGCAGGTGAGGTAATATTTTTATTGGACCAACCTGTGTTGGTGAAAGAGACAAGCTTATGAGCTACAGAGAGTTCTTCTTCAGGTCTGGAAAAGGTGCTTAGGCCTGGTCTGCACTATAAAATTAGGTCAGTATAATCAGGCGTATGGACAAATCCATACTCCTAGGCAACACAGTTAAACCAACCTAATCCACAAGGTCAACAGCACAAGATCAGCAGAATTATTCCATTGACCTAGATACCACCTCTTGGGGAGGTGGATTACCTATGCTGACAGGAGAACCCCTCCCATTGTCATAGGGAGCATCTTCATTGAAGCACTACAGCTGTGCTGCTGCTGTCTTTTAAGTGTAGACAAACTCTGAGTGTCACATCTCAATACAAGGTGGAACAGATTGTTTAGCATAAGTAGTTAACAAATATTCTGAGAGACCATTCATGGTGAAGTGTCCCGTTAACATCTCTACAGTCATAGGGCCAAAAGAGAGGGGGTTTGTGGGTTACAGATTGTTGTAAAAAGCCATAAATCCAGTATCTTTATTAAGATCATGATTTTTAGTGTCTAATCAAGTTATGAATTTAAGCTCCCGGGCTCTTTTTTTGAAAGTGTTGTGCAGGTTTCCTTGGAGGATGAGGACCGAGAAGTCAGATAATACTTAGGCCTACCTTCGTGCAGGGAACTGGACTAGATGACCTATCTAGGTCCTTTCCAGTCCCATATTTCTGTGATTCGATGATATGGACTGAAAAGTGAAAAGTGTTCACCCATGGATGATATGGTGTTTTTGTCTTTTATCATTTTCTGTATGAGTTCATTCAAGAGTGTAGTGATTGGTTTCACCCACACAGCTGTTGGGGTATTTAGTGCACTGGATGAGGTACATCACTTGTGATAGGCAAATGTAGGAC
The DNA here is from genome assembly GCF_020497125.1 of Mauremys mutica. Classification (NCBI taxonomy): domain Eukaryota; kingdom Metazoa; phylum Chordata; order Testudines; family Geoemydidae; genus Mauremys; species Mauremys mutica. The sequence goes on from NC_059077.1 coordinate 11,730,362, forward strand.
CTTGCAAGGTGTGTTTTTGAGAGTATTGATCATCATAGCAGTGGAGATGTCTGCAGTTTTTGCATCTGTAGTTATGGCAGGGTCTGGTGCTGCTTTGAATTGTTGGGTACTGCTCTGCAGGGAACTTGCTTGATGAAGGTGGTAATCACCCCAAACGCACCAAGAAATCTGTTATCTACAGCCAGGCTCTCAGCTACCACAGAATATGTTCCAAGGAGAAAGTCTGGGATATACATCTTAACACATTTAAAACCACCTTCACCAAATAAGGACAGTCCACCAGAGAAGTAGATCGCTTCATGGAACGGGCCACCAAATACCCTGAGAGAACCTGCTTCAATACAGAAATAACACCCCCTCTGGCCACTTGCCCCTACCTGTCACCTACCACCCACATGGGTGGTATTCCAACCCATACTCAATGGGGACCACATCCTGAAAGAAATCCTTTCCAAACCCCATCTTCTGGCCATCAAACAACCTCACCAAGCTCATCATGAGAAGCAAGTTCCCCACAGACAAGGACCTACCATCTCAAAACGACATCAGACTCTGCCAGAACAACATCTGCATTGCTACCATAATCAATACCCCCCACAACACACCTTTCAAGATCCATGGGTCCTACACATGCCTGTCACAACATGCGGTGTACCTCATCCAGTGCAATAAGTGCCCTGATAACAACCGTGTGGGTGAAACCAGACAATCACAATGCTTTCAAAGGAACTTGCACAGAAAAATGAAAAACAAAAACAAAAATACTCTGTCACCTGGGGGTGAACATTTTTCATTCCATATCTGATCTCTCAGTCCTCATCCTCAAAAGAAACCTGCACAACATCATAAAAAGGCGAGACTGGGAGCTTAAATTCATAACTTTGCAAGTCACTAAAAATCGTGGTCTTAATAAAGACACTGGATTGCAACAGTCTGTAACACACTAACTTCCCCTTTGTTTGCCTTATGACTGCAGAGGTGTTAATGGGCCACTTTACCTTGAACAATCTCTTACAATATATTTTAACTACTTATCCTAAACAATCTGTCCCACCTTGTATTTAGCTGTGACATTCTGATTACCTTTCCCACCATTGAAGAGTTCTGTGTAGCTCAAAAGCTGGTCTCTTTCACCAACAGAAACACTGGATTTATGGTTTATTACAACAATCTGTAACCCACTAACAGCCCTCCCTCAGCTGCTTCCCTCACCCCCCCTCCCCCATCTCTCTATGACTAGAGAGAGGTGTTAACAGGCCATTTCACCTTGAATGGTCCTTGAAAATATGTGTTAACAACGTTTGCTAACAAATCTGTTCCATCTTGTATTTAGCTGTGACACTCTAGTTTCCTGGACCTGAAGAAGAGCTCTGTGTAAGCTCAAAGGCTTGTCTCTCTCACCAACAGAAGTCTGTCCAATAAAAGATATTACCTCACCCACCTAGTCTCTCTAATAGGGTGACCAGATGTCCCGATTTTATAGGGACAGTCCCAATTTTGGGTTTTTTTCTTATATAGGCTCCTATTAACCACCACCCCGCATCCTGATTTTTCACATTTGCTGTCTGGTCACCTTACTCTCTAATATCCTGGGACCCACACGGCTACAACACTGCACACAACATGTCTTTCCCACACATACACCCAGGCAATAGGACTAAATTATGAGAAATCAAAAGTAAACATGCATTTTATATCCTAACCTGATGGACACCAAATGCTATGACAGACTTTGAGAGAGAGAGGTGGGGTCGTACTGCTAGGAACTGTAAATGTTTGCCCAAAATAAGATTAGTTAAGTCTTGCGCCAAAAAAGCCCGTCACTTGTAGATGGCATGAAATTGACTGTTTCAATGTCCCACGCTCAGCACTACGGTGCTTTCTCTCTGACTTCTAGGATGCCTTCAGTCATGGTCCCAAAAATTTCCTTTCAATGTCTGCAACAAACAGGTCCTTGTTCCAACCTGATGTAATATGTACTTTCAGATTGGTGGGGGAACTTGATTTAAACTGTTACAGGAGTGACTCTAAGCTCTGAAATGCCAGTGCATCAAACAATGTTTTACTTTATAAACATTCCTTTGTTAATGACACTGAAAAGTTCAGGCAAAGAATTTTCCACGTGTAATCATTGCAAACATAAACAGTATGGTTTCAAATCCCTTTTCCCAAATTCACGGTAACTGCTGCTGGGGAAAATAACCTCTCCCCCCGGCCCCGTCTTCTTAGACACTATTGTATCACCAAGACTAGCATCAGCTGCTAGATGAACTGGAATCAAAATTACAAGGGCTGGGTCTTTGTCACAGAGTGACCATTAGATGTTGCATTTTGAGGTTGGAGCACACCTATCCTGTCTGGGCAAGGAACCCATTCTGATGGCCTGAACCTAAGGGTTAATGGAACCAGAGGGCTTCTAGAGGGACATTATGGTTCACTCAACAATGGTTAGGCACCTTCAGTTGACACACAAAACATTCCTGAGGCCTCCCACCAGTCCTCCAGCAAAACCAAGAAAGAACAAGCAGCAAAACACTTAAAATAAAGAAAGAAAGAAACCCCTTTTGGGTGGCCTTTATACATTATAAAAGGAGAACGGGGGCGATTTCTTTTTTAAACTTTTGCAGGTCACCTTTAAAAGTGTATAATGAAGGTTATAAGATACATAGTATCAGAGGGGGAGCCATGTTAGTCTGGATCTGTAAAAGCAGCAAAGAGTCTTGTGGCACCTTATAGACTAACAGACGTTTTGGAGCATGAGCTTTCATGGGTGAATACCCACTTTGTCGGATGCATGTAGTGGAAATTTCCAGGGGCAGGTGTATATATATGCAAGCAAGAAGCAGGCTAGAGATAACGAGGTTAGTTCAATCAGGGAGGATGAGGCCGTCTTCTAGCAGCTGAGGTGTGAAAACCAAGGGAGGAGAAACTGGTTTTGTAGTTGGCAAGCCATTCACAGTCTTTGTTTAATCCTGAGCTGATGGTGTCAAATTTGCAGATGAACTGAAGCTCAGCAGTTTCTCTTTGAAGTCTGGTCCTGAAGTTTTTTTTGCTGCATGATGAACCGGTGATGGTGTGGCTGATCTGGTTAGGACCTGTGATGGTGTCGCTGGTGTAGATATGTGGGCAGAGTTGGCATCGAGGTTTGTTGCATGGATTGGTTCCTGAGTTAGTGTTACTATGGTGCAGTGTGCAGTTACTATTCTCCTTCATTTAAGAAGACTATTCTCCTTCATTTAAAGGCTGGATCAAGGGTTTGTCAGTTCTTCCACTGGAGACAATCACCCTTAGAGATGTTTCAGTAAGTTTTTTCCTCAGACTGGACACCTTCCAGGCCTGGGCACAATCCTTTCCCCTGGTACAGCTCTTGTTCCAGCTCAGGTGGTAGCTAGGGGATTCTTTGCAATCCATGCAACAAACCTCGATGCCAACTCTGCCCACATATCTACAGCAGCGACACCATCACAGGTCCTAACCAGATCAGCCACACCATCACCGGTTCATTCATCTGCACGTCCACCAATGTAATATACGCCATCATATGCCAGCAATGCCCCTCTGCTATGTACATCGGCCAAACCAGACAGTCTCTACGGAAAAGGATAAATGGACACAAATCAGATATTAGGAATGGCAATATACAAAAACCTGTAGGAGAACACTTCAACCTCCCTGACCACATCATATAGCAGATCTTAAGGTGGCCATCCTGCAGCAAAAAAACTTCAGGACCAGACTTCAAAGAGAAACTGCTGAGCTTCAGTTCATCTGCAAATTTGACACCATCAGCTCAGGATTAAACAAAGACTGTGAATGGCTTGCCAACTACAAAACCAGTTTCTCCTCCCTTGGTTTTCACACCTCAGCTGCTAGAAGAGGGCCTCATCCTCCCTGATTGAACTAACCTCGTTATCTCTAGCCTGCTTCTTGCTTGCATATATATATACACCTGCCCCTGGAAATTTCCACTACATGCATCCGACGAAGTGGGTATTCACCCACGAAAGCTCATACTCCAAAATGTCTGTTAGTCTATAAGGTGCCACAGGACTCTCTGCTGCTTTTATAAGATACATAGAGGAGACTCCCTGCTACATATGTTATAAGTTGGGCAGGATCACAGGTATTTCCATAAACAGCCTGTTTCTGCATGCACTGAAGCAGACATGCCAAACCCGCGGAAAAAATGCAGAAATTGGGCTTGTTTTTGGCTTAATTGGCTTGTGAGTTGCTTGTTGGCTAGTTTTTGGCTTGTAGCTTGTTGCTTCTTTTTTTTTTTTGATCGGCTCCCGGCAAGCAGGGGCAAGGGTGGGAGAGAGTCAGGGGTGCACAGCGGGCCCACCACAGTCCCAGACTGCAGGCCAAGGGGATCTAGTCACATAGAGTGTTGGGGTTTTTAGGGATTGGTTTGTGTTGGCCTTGTTTTGAAATGGGGTTAGCTTGATTTTTGGCTTATTGTAAAAGTCGGGGTGCTTATTTACTACGTGAAAGTTGTACACTGAAGTCTGTCTGAAGAGAGTATTTTGTATGTTAACCACTTTCTATGTAGATCTGAGCTATGATACCAATTTAATGATGCAATTAGTGCTGTAGTTCCCGACATTAGTACAAATGATTGCTTTGCATGCAAGAAAGTAAGTGTTTTAACGCTTATGGGCTGGTGGCTACTGGAAACTACTTATTTATGCAAAGGTATGTATCTTCACTGAGACAAGGTGGATGAGGTAATATCTTGTATTGGACCAACTTCTCTTGGTGAGAGAGAGACGCTTTCGAGCTGACACAGAGCTCTTCTTTAGGATTGGTCATGTTTCCCAGACCTGAATCAGAGCTCTATGCAGCTGGAAAGCTCGTCTCTCTCACCAATGGAAGTTGGTCCAATAAAAGATATTACCTCACCCACCTTGTCTCTCTAATATCCTGGGATCAACACAGCTACAACAACACTGCATACATCTCTCTTCACTGTTACTTATGCAAGCACTTCTATTTCTCTGTGACAAAATCTGTTGTGCCTGGTCTTTATCCTAGTGTCACAGTAAGAGGGCTAGATGCACTTGTGTCCCCTTTCTGGTCTCCTTGTGTGCATCCATCCACCGCCAGCAACACCACTGGGGTGTTGATAGTCCTCCAGTGCCTTCCCACGGTTGCCCCTGTGTGCCCAGCAGGAAAGATAAGTTCCCCGCCATTGGGAAAGAATGATAAAGCGGCTCAGCTTCCTGCAGCACCAAGAACCATGGGGTTTGCTCGCAGACATCCTAGCAACACCAACGGATGAGTGCAGCAGCACTGAGGGCACAGTAACTCGAGTGCAGCCACTCACACCTGGGCTAGGGTAACCTGGGTGCCCGAATCTGGGTGCCAATGAACCGTCTTAACTCTGCAATGAAGAGTGACCTTGCGGGTGTTGCAGTTCTCTCAATCTGACCCACTTGGTTCAGACCGGTTTCTGTCAGTGCTTAATTTGTGCCAGGGCGGAGCCCCGGCGCCTCTGGGCCTGGCAGTTCAGAGCCCCAGCTCCTCTGGGCTTGCTGCATCAGTTATGAAAGTAAAAAAATTGCTTGAGCCCCGGCACCTCTTCCATTACAAATTAATCAGTGGGTTCTGTGCTCCCCAAGGAAGGTGGGCTAGCACCATTAAGGCTACTCACTTTGAAACTGTTTTTTAATGATGCTGTCATAAACAGATAGTTAAGGGTTAAGGTCTCTTTTACCTGTAAAGGGTTAACAAGCAGTACCTGAGAAACACCTGACCAGAGGACCAATCAAGGGACAGGATAATTTCAAATCTCTGTGGAGGGAAGGTTTTGTCTGTGTTCCTTGTTTGCTCTGTGTGCTCTCTTTGGATCTAAGAGAGGCCAGACATGTCTCCAAGTTCTCCTGGAGTATTTCCTACTATCCAGTATAGTGAGTATTAGACAGGCGAATTAGTCTTATAATTTGATTTCTACATTTGCAATTGTGTGTTTGCTGAAGGAAATTCTTTATTTCTGTTGCTGTTACTGATTATGCTGAGGAGGAGGGAGGGGGAAGTCTCTCCAGTTTTTATAAGTTAGACTCTGTGTATTTTTGCATCCTGGTAATACAGAGAGAGTGTACTTTTTTTTCTTTCTTTAGTAAAATCTTTTCTTTTTAGAACTAGATTGATTCTTCTCTTGTTTGCATATTCAAGGGAAGGGGAGGGGGAAGAGTGAGTTCCTCCTGAGGTTGATTCACAGAGTTGAATCGGTGTGTATCTCTCCAGAGTGGCTAGGAGAGAGGGAGGGGGGAAGTGGGTTGCTTCCCTGTGTGTAGAGATTCAGGGAGATTGAATCGGTGTTCCCAGGGGAAGTTTTTGGGGGAACAGGCAGTGTGTCAGACACTAAGAAAACTGACTGGTGGCAGCGAGAACAGGATCTAAACTAGGATTTTAGTTTAGGGGAGTCCATGCAGGTCCCCATCATGTGAACCCAAAAGCTCCAAGTGGGGGAGAAACCTATGACAGATGCTTAAGTGTAAGCTGCCTGACAACTATTAGAAAGGGCCTCCTCTCTCTTCCCTGCGGAGGGTAGGCTCTGCTATCAAGTCAGTCCTTTCGGTGAAATATTGGCCCCATTACAGTGCACTCGCCACAGTAGTGACCGAGCCAGATTCAGTGTTTATTAAAGAGTAACCCCACATTTCACACCTAGATTGTGAGCTTTCTAGGACAGGAACAGTTGATTCTTCTCATTTGCACAATGCATAGTACAATTAGGGTGACCAGATGTCCCGATTTTATAGGGACAGTCCTGATATTTGGGGCTTTTTCTTATATAGGCTCCTATTACCCCCCACCCCCGTCCCGATTTTTCACACTTGCTGTCTGGTCACCCTAAGTACAATGATGTTCTGATTGGAGACTGTATGCACTACTAAAGTGTAATTAGTATGGTACCGCAACTCTGGTTTTAACTCTTTCTTCTTGAAATGACAAAAGAGAAAAGTAACCGGCCTGATTATTTCAAATTATAAATAGCAGCAGCTTTTAAGTTAGCTTTTGTGAGCTTTAAAAAAAAAATACCATGTTAAAACTGTCTTACACTGAGAAAATAATTTTTATTCACTCTTCCGTAATGCAAAAACAGATTTTGTTTAAACTTTCCAGAATGATTCCTTTCCTGGCTGAGACCAATTGTGGCAAATTTCAACCCCCCCAAAAAATTCTGTCAAAAAAAGTGAAGAGCACATGAGAACAGAGGGATTATAATGGAAGTAACATTCCCAGGGGCAACTTAACGGTAGTGCGTGCTACCAGATTTCTGTTATAACGCTTTCCAACTGCCTCTTACATAGCGTAAGGGCTTGTCTACACTGCCTTGCAATGTGGACTATGAGGGGGTGAAATGCAGAGCGCACTGAAGTGTTGCACTCCAACTGTTCCATGTGGACACTGCTGGTGCAAGCTGAACAGTTGCTAATTCTTGTTAACATAGTCTTCTTTCAAACTGGACTACATTAACGCAAATGAGATACTTTTTAGTTTGCTCCGGGAGCATCCACATGGAGGCACTCTCACGTGCAACTCTGGTGTGCTCTGCAATTCACACCCCTGTGGTCCACACTACGGTGCAGCGTAGACATAGACATAGGCTTAGTCTACACTGCTACGTTTTGCCATCAGAGCTAGCTCAGCTAATCACATTCCCTCCCTAACATAACTATGCCAGCAAATCCTCCGTTGTAGATGCAACTATGCAGCCAGAAGATTGCGTCTGGTGGCTTAGCTAAGGTAGCTTGGGAAGTGATGTAGCTATGCTTGCAGAACTCTTTCTGGCTGTTTATGCTGTGTCACCACTAGGGGGCGCTGCCAGCACAGCTATGCTGGCGTAGGCTCTGTGCAGCAGTGGTTCTCAAACTTTTCATTTCACCGACCACTTGAAAACTGCGGAGGGTCTCGGCGGACCACTTAATGATCTTTCCAAATGTTGTTTGTACCGTTAGCTAACTATTGTAAAGCGGTTTGGATAAAAGCGCTATAGAAAGAAAACTTTAATAATAATAAACGTTTTTTGTTTTATAAATAAAAGCACACAACTCATATTTTAATATCAGTAGTCTTATCTTTCTAATGCGATGGATGTGCCCTCTCCCCCTCCCCCCCACCGCAGTAGCCCCCGAGCTGGGGCTGGGAAGGAGAGGGGTCTCTACCCTGCAACCGCAGCACTGGAGCTGGGGAAAGTCGCCTCTTTCTCTGGCTGCCGCAGCCCTGCACATCCCAAATTCCCCCACCCCTCTTCTCACCCCACTGCCCTCTCTCATCTACCCACAATTCCCCCCCCAAGGCCACCACCTCACCTTACATGTGTATCTTCTCCAGGGTCCAGGCATCTAATTAGTGGAGCCACGCCTGCGCGGCTCCACTAATTAGGTAGGTGGCCCTTCATTCTCTCGTGTGCAGCCGCCCAGGTGTGCACCTTGGAGGGAACTGTCCGCAGACCACTTGAATGGAGCTCGCGGGCCACAGTTTGAGAACCTCTGCTGTGGAGTACATGAGCCTTGGATCACTCTGGAGGCATCTTCTATGTGTCTTTTAAGACTCAGTCATTGGGGAATTTAACAATGCTTTCCCTTTAATCTTTAAGGTAGTCTCAAACCTCTCTAAGGCTATTTATATTCTGCCTTTTCCTTGTCACTCCTTCCAACCAAACATCTCCTTTGTATGGCTGCCACAAATGACTAGTAATTTTTGGTTGTCCAACTAGAGACGATTTTAAGGGGGCCTGGTTTTCAGAAACAGCTGAACACCAATCTCCTGAAAATTAAGCTCCTTTGATGGGTCTCAAAGTTGAGTGTCCAAATATTAAGGCACCAAAAGCCCAGAGTCGTCTTTCACCCAAGGTGTCTAAAACACAGAGCGTGGAATCAGTTGAACACTCCCTATAAAGCACAGCTATTTGAATGGAGCAAACTTTGTACGATGCCTGAATGCAGACTAAACTCCCTTGCTATTTCCCATACCAATAAATACTCTACAGTGCTCCATGCACTCTCTTTATGGATTCCATGCCACGTGCACTCGGCTTATTAATTAAAACATATTCTTTACTGTTTTCAATACATTAAATTGAACGCATCTAATGAATATCCAGCTGCACTTTTCCTTCTTTCTACACAATAATTTAGACTCATAAATTGCACTCGTTCCAAACCGGGAACATTTTGCCCATTATAAGGCTGCAGTTGATAATGTATCAGGCAGCAATAATGAAGCTTGATTTTCATAAGCTTGGTAAATGGGAAGTGCTCAGAGCTACATGTTTTGATTAGCAGACTAAGCAAACCATGACATGAGCATCCTTATTTACATAGACTACTAAGGCTCCTTTTCACAAAGTGATTCAGTTCACCAGAGGGACACGTTAAGCTTATCCAGCCTGCCCTAGGTGAGATCTAGATCACCTCACAGTGGACATTGCTGACTCACCATACCTTGGAACGATTGCCTGTTGGGTACAAGAAAGTCAAAATGCTCTGCTCTGCTCTGCTCTGCAAGAGATTTACCAAGATAAGCAAGGACACTTTTTTATTTATTTCTTCTAATGTTCAGTGTGTGGAACTTCCATTGACATAAGTTAGACTCCCACAAGTGGAGCTGATGCAGAACGTCCTGGACAGAGCCACACAGCACGTGAGTTTAGAATTTTGCCCCAAAAGAAATGGGACATTTCATTTCTGCCCTCACCCTCTTGCCCGACCTTTTTCCACACCAGCTCCTAGCTCTTGCAAGCCCACGTCAATTTGCCACCACCCTCTCCTCATCCTTGCCCGTGTCACCTGACCCCTGATATCCACAAGAACTGGATATATATATATATATATATATATATATATATATATATATATATATACTTGTGATATACAAAAATGCATCCCACTGACATGTTAAATTCCTATTGTGGTATTTCCAGTGAACTCTGCCTATTCTGTCTTAGATTATAAACTTTTCTGGGCAGGGACTGTCTCCATCCTCTGTCAAACAAATACTTAGATGTTTAACAGTAAGTCAATATCCCATTTCCCTTACACACCAGCCAGTTACTATTACAGTATTGTATGTCTAACCTCTACCAGATGGGATCAGAACTTCTAGTCTGTATGTCATAGGCCCTATACTGCTAACTTCTAATAGAGAGTCTTCTTTAGATGAAGCAGTAGAAGCCTGTGCTTTTGGAGCAGGAGGTTGTGAATTATATTTGGCCTAGTAGCTGCCAGGGGCACTCCATTACTCCCATAAGAGTCAACAATTCCAGGTTTGGGGCCTGTTCCAAAGTCCACTGACATCAGCGGAAGCAACTGGGAAGTTGGCCACGTAGGTTAAGGAGAAGGATAAGACAGACTAGGTGGGTAGGTAATGGGTGCGGATTGAAAACACCTCAGAGACGAACTGACAGAAGTGGGGGAGGGTTGGAGGGAAGATGTGACAGAATCACCAGGGAAAGATGGCACGAAAAAGGCTACAAAGAGTGAGGGCCCTACAAGACGAGCATCAAGCATTACTTTGGTCTCTTTATAGTTGCTTTCCTTCCCTGACCTTTGGTTTTTTTGTCTGCTTAGTTTGTAAGATCTTTGTGGTTAAGACTTATCTAATTACATAGCTGTAAAAGGCCTAACTCGCTGCTGGGATCTCTGTTAATAACATTTCCCTGTCCCTGCGGCGACGTTCCGAGTTCTCAGGTTTGTGGCATGTTGACACCCGCACAACGTAGGTGGCTGCAGAATTGTTACCGAATGGGTAACAGCATTCCAGGTGGCCCGCTTAGCCTCCTGGCTTCACTGAGCCACATTCCTTTTGAGGTATGTATGCTGTAAGGGTGTCCCTGGTGCACCAAAGTTGGGTCACAGCCGTGCATTTGCAGTACAGAGTAACTGCTGGTTAAAAGAAGTGTTTAGAAAAATTCAGCCCAACATCTCCACTTCTTTTGGTAAGTCAGGTTTCCTGCCGAAGAACCAGCAGAGGGTATACAAGTGGGCAGAGAGTCAGTATGGGCCAATGGTGCACTGGACAGTGAGTCACGGCTCTAATTTCAGTTCCTGGCTCTGCCACTGACCTGTTCTCTGACCTTGGGCAAGTCAGTTCACCTCTGCTTCCCCTCCCATCCTCAATCTGCCTTTTCTCTTTAGAATGTGTTTGTACAGTACCTAGCATAATAGGTCCCTGATCTCCCGAGTCCCAGTCCAGTGCTCTAAGAACAGTCTTAAACATATGCCCAGATCTGGGAGTTGGAAGAACTGTGTTAATTCTGGCTCTGCTACAGATTCTTCTACAAGGTGGGGAAAGTCACCGAGGGCCGAATTTTCAGCCGGGTATGGCTGGTGCTCTGGTTTTATTCAGAGACTTAAGTCATTGTTTTTAAAACTCTTTGGCTGGAAGGCCCTAGTGAAGTGCTAAGTATTATTATAAAACCAGGTATTTAAAATCTAAAGGGCATTTCTCAAAAGATATACAGTGTTTGTGATCAGTTTAATATGTGACCTGAACGACTTGATTGTGCACTTTTAACTGTTTATCCATGATCAATGTGCAGCAAAAATATGACCACCGGTTAGACTCAGAGAAGGACTCAAAAGTTCAGTGGTGCTCCAGACATTATCTGAACATCCTGAATCTGCAAAATTATGCTGGAAATTTAAGGAGACTGGGCATTTCCCTCGCTTCTGGCTGGAAATGCCTTGACAACAGCCCGTCTCCCCATAGTTTGGTTCCAGAAACCGGAAGTGAAAAAAACATCATTCCAGAGCCTTAATAAAAGAAATCCAGTATAGTCAGAAAGGGAGCAGCTTATCCATCATGGGAACCGATGGGCGCCCTTATCTTCTTTCCTATGTCTCTGAGGTTTAGAGAGCACCTTGCAGAGCCTTTCCAGAGATAATCTGACAGTCTTGGAATGTTTACAGTCCCATGTTTTCTGTTTGCTCTGCTGTTCCTTCCAAGGAAAACAAGATTAAATCCGTCCCTGGGTATAACCCTGCTGGGGTGAGTGAAGTTAGCACAAGGGATGAATTTGGCCCACTGTTAGTTTGAGCTAATGTAAGTTGGATCTTGTGCTGTGTGTAGCTTGAAATTGTTATGCCTTTGTTTAACGCCTTTAAATTCGAACAACTCTACCAATGTGGAGCTACAGTAGCCATGTTTTGTTGTGGTTGTGTTGCTGCAACCTGTACAGAGGACACACTCACACAGACATAGTTTTCCTGGCTGTAACATAAAAGTCTTTGGATAAACGGTTGTTCTTTGAGTATGAAAAATATAGGAAGCCTGACTGTTATACATGGGCAGATATTAACTGAGACCATTAAGTATTTTCTGTCTAGGACACAGATCTCACACAAGACAGCATGGCACCTACCTGTTCCTCTGAGGCTGTATCTGAGTTAAGAAAGACTTGTAACTAGTACTGTGATTCAGGGGACACACAGACCAGGTGATGGTTAGTACTGCCACCAAAAACAGGGGGACCCATGGCATAGAGTGGGAATTCCAGGTGGCCTTTCCATTTGGTTCAAGTCCAAAACAACACAACTTCTTTTGCATGAGTTATGAGACTGTGGACTCGTTCCATGGTCCAAGTTATTTCTGTATCTTATCACGTGCATCTAGAAAACCAAAGCATAATCTTTACAGCTATACATGTACTGCCTGGCTCTTCACCCCTCTGGGACTTGGAAGCAACATCAAAAACGTTTCTTAGGGTGACATGCAAAATTCCATCCCCACAACTTCAGTTTCTCCAGCGTAATTGAAAACGGGCCATAGACCAGCTATAACATAGGGAAAGAAATTATCCAGATTCCCTGATGGGAGTGAGCTGTAAGGATGCGCTGGAAAATACAGAACTCCTCCCAGGAAGTTGTTACAGGAAAATCGTTCAAACAACCATTTTCCCAAGCTTTGGTGCTCATTTCCCCGCTCCCATCATCTCCTACTATCTATTTATCACATTTTAAATTGTAAAAATAAAATCAAATCACTATTTGTTTTAGAGTAAGGGGTGCAAAGAACAGTCATCTCCTTGGTTGGAGACCTGGTTATTATTATTTTTTTAAGTTCGCTTAAACTTTGATAATTGAACAAAAGCAGACAAAAATATTGCCGTTATCTGACGTACAGAAGTGTAACATGAAGTCTGCTCATTATGGGTAATATTTATGGCAGATCATAACATTAAATTACAACCTAGCCGCCTCAGCCAGAAATTTGTAACACCGCACATGTGCTTCTAATTATGGGCTTTTGAAGTTGTCCTGGTTATTTATTTTCAGGGGATTTAGTGCACAGGGCGATTAAAGTTTGCTCTTGTTAGGAATTCTGCAATCTTTAAAAAAGAGAGAGAGCGAGAGAGACTGCAAATGAACCTCAAATGATTATATAGATGTGTGTGTGTGTGTGTGTGTTCATATATTTTAAAAGAAACACAAAAGGGCCCTTTGTTTTAAATGTGGTTGGAGTCCAAAATTTGTGACCATAATTTTGTTTATAGGAAATCCCTTATAATGCTAGTTTAGTGTTTCCATATGGAATTCTCATCGGCCTCTTTGCTTCCCCCCGCCCTTTTTTTTTTTTTTATTTGGATAAGGAAGAGAAAAGTGAATGTACATTCCAAAGATGCATAGTCATTCCGGATCAAATTCAATGGATTCTGGCAAGAGTTGAAAAACACAGATGCAGTGTTTTAGGTCTCCTGCTGTGCAGCCTCCAGCTGTGAGTGTCTGGTTGAAGCACTTTGTAAAATCATGAAAACCCTATTAAATTCGTGAAATATGATATACTGTATTTTCAAGCTAACTTTCCATTGAACTGTCCATGAGGATGGAATGTAGCTGGCTCGCTTGTATATCTAATGCGTATATCTATAAACAACAAACCAACAGACATGTCAGGAGTTTCTGAAAGCCCTATTTTGCTCCACTTTTAAACTTGTCGTCCTTTCTGAACCGCAGAAGAACCTGAGCTGAATTTTCTGGACATAGTTCTGCCTGAGTCCATTGTACCCTTTGCGTCACTTGGCCATAAACATTAACTCTCTGCAATTAAAATCCGAAAGGGGCTCTGATGTTTCGATGAATGAAAGTTAGCCTTTGACCTTTGGGAATGTGGCATTCTAGCTGCCTGCCTTTGACTGCCCCTTCCCAGGCAGGGGGAAAAATCCCTTTCCTAGGAAACTACCCAACTGAAAGCAGTTTGATATTCTGAGTTCATTTCTTATTGGACTATAATTCACATCATAAAAACATCACTTGTTTGGATTTGGGTTGGGTTTTTTTTAATGGAAAAATGAGAGAAGTCCCCTGAGGTGAATCATTTTGTTGTTAAAATTGTCCCTGAGACACAGGCAACTACAGCCTCTCACGTGCACAGACCACAATGTATAATGCATGGCAGGGTGAGATAAGTATGTATTTCAGTAAGACTAGTCTGGCCTTGTTTACCCATGTGTCTGGGCACCCAACTGAGTGAAAGTTGTAACCAGGTTAATAAAATGTGCATGGACTCTTGCTCATTGTACCACTGCTGCCTTTGTGTGAGGTTTTCTTTACCTCTGCGTAAGCGTCTTCCCCTTTATCCAGTAACTGGGGTCAGGTTGCCGGATCAGTTTTTTCCTAGTTTGCCAATCCAACGCTTCATAAAATCATAGAATATCAGGGTTGGAAGGGACCTCAGGAGGTCATCTAGTCCAACCCCTGCGCAAAGCAGGACCAATCCCCAACTAAATTATCCCAGCCAGGACTTTGTCAAGCCTGACCTTAAAAACCTCTAAGGAAGGAGATTCCACCACCTCCCTAGGGAACCCATTCCAGTGCTTCACCACCCTCCTAGTGAAAAAAGCTTTTCCTAATATCCAACCTAGACCTCCCCCACTGCAGCTCGAGACCATTACTCCTTGCTCTATATCCACTCTGTCCTCCCTTACACAGTCTATCCTTTGTTTGGTTGGTGGTTTCCTTATTCTTCTCCCTTGAGCTCTGGTCTCAAGTGCCTCCCTAACAGGATTCCCTTCCTCTATCCATCATACACGCCCATACCATCTCCTCCCCATGCTGTGCTGCCCAGTGCAACAGTCTGGGAGCTGACCTTGTTTGTGAAGATGTCGCAGACCTTGGTCTCACTCCTGATGACATCATTCCACGTGTGGTCCAGCGATGTCACCCCTCTTGTGGCCTTCAAACATCTCATTTCAACAGCCTCTCAAGTGCCTCTCCTCGGTCACCCATCTCTCTGATCTGTACAGAAGAACTCGTCTTGCCACAGTTTTGAGTAGTTGTCCCATAAATTGTCTGGGCATCTGTTCACCTTAAAGCGTGCCATGTATCTTGCACCTAAGCTACATCAGTTTTTTCCCCTCTAAAAGCAGAAAGGGTGGTGATGTTCTTATGCTTTGTAGCCAGAGCACTCACCTAGGATGGCGGGGACCAAGGTTCAGATCCCTACTCTGCCTGATGTGGGGACTTGAACCCAACATTCCTATTTCCCTGGAAAGTGCATTAACCGCTGGGTTAGAGGGAGTCAGGGTGGTTGCTCTCAGTCCCTCCTGTTGAAGCTGTTCCTCTTTATATGACACATTTAAATATTCATTAGACCAGCATGGGAGTGACTCTATAGCCCAGTGGTTAGAGCACTCTCCTGGGAGACCCAGCTTCCAGAGACTGATCCAGTAGGCATTTTCAGAGCACACCTACCAGATCAGACCCCACAGGCAAGAGAGTCATTCCCTCGCCTTGTCTGAGGATCCCAACATGGCTTAGGTGTGAACGAGGTGCCAGGTGTCAAGACTGAGGCAGCTTTGTGTATTCCCTCAAGTAGAAATTAAGACGCCTAGGGTACTTTAGCAGCAGAAATTTTAGGCACCAACAAGGTTAGGCAGCAGCTGAGGGCAGGGGAGGGGTTCAAGGTCTACATTTTGGATTTAGGTGCTTAAAATGGCAGTTAGGTGCCTAAATGCCTATGTGGATCTAGCCCCAATACTCTTTCGTCTGGAAACCAGGCTTGAAATTTCAGGATCTGTCTCCAGATCTCAGGTACTAGTTGATTCCAGATGTGTCACAATGGAGACAATGCGAGAGCAGCCTTTACTGTGGTATTTTGGTGCCTTCTACTTCCAGTCCAAAATTAAGACGTGTAGAGGAATGTGGATTCACTTCTTTTCTTTTTCTTTTTCTTTTCCTTTTTAATGTTTACTTTGTTGATTGATCTGTTGAACCTGGAAACATTCTAGACCTGGTGTTTGAGTTGGGGCTAAAGGTGCAGATTACCCCATAGCCACAAACTAAGGTCAGGGGCCCTTTTCAATTGAGATGAAGGACCTATTTTCATGATGATCCATTAGCTGAGTTTTTTTCTCCCTTAAGCCCAAGGGTGCAAATGTCCCTCACTCTTTCCATGGGATGTGCATGGTTGAAAGAAGACTCTTTCCATCCGCCTGAATATCCATATTAGGATAATCTGGCCTTAAAGAAAATGCAACAAGAAGAATGGTAGAGTGGTGGTGTATCTCTGCTTTGCTGGACACCGTTGTCGTGGGTTAAGTGAAATTCTTTTAAGGCCCACAAAGTGTCACTGATGTTATGATTCATGGTAATAAGACTATGCCGCAGTCTTGATTTTATAAAAACAGTGCATCGTACGCTGCCAGATGTCAAAGGAACATTAATTAATGAGGTTTACGTTAACAGACATCTTGAGAGGATTAACGTGCAAAAATTAGATAACGAAGTGCATGCCATTTAGGCTTAAAGTGTAACTCCTGCTGGGTTATGTGAAAATGTTATGCATAAAGACACCTGTATTCTCTATAGTGCAACAAAATAATGGGGGATTTATTAGGCTTTACTAATTTGATGTACGGAGCGGCAGCTACAGTATGCACATGGTTATTCCAATGTATTGCTTTCCGCTTTTTTCCCAATGTATTGCTTTCCGTGTGGCAGAGGTTTGTGCGCAAAGGAAAACTTTCAGGAGATGCTCCGGGGATGTTTCATGTGTCCTGTGCAAATAGCTTTTATTGTCTTCCCTCGCCCTCCTTGTGCTGCCTCTACCCACTTTTCATTATATGGTTCTGGCCTCCCAGAATTCACAAGTCTCCTTCCTCTCAACCCATTTGTTCAGTGTGTCCAGAATGTAGCTGCAATCAACCACCTAGCCTGCCATTCTGACCATAACAAGCCTCTCTTCAAACCATGCACTGACTCCCAGCCCTGGTCTACACTGGGAGGGGGGAATTGATCTAAGTTACGCAACTTCATCTATGTAAATAATGTAGCTGAAGTCGACATTCTTAGATTAACTTACAGTGGTGTCTTCACTGCGGTGAGTCGACTGCTGCCACTTCCCTGTCGACTCTCCTTATGCCTTACGCGGCGCTGGAGTACAGGAGTCGACGAGAGAGGACTCGGGGGTCGATTTATCACATCTAAACTAGACGCGATAAATTGATCCCCGCTGGATCTATCGCTGCCCGCCGATCCAGTGGATAGTGTAGACAGACCCCCAATTATCCCCCATATCCAATGAAAGCTAATTTTCTTTGCTTTCAGAACTGCAACAACCTCGTTCCTCCTAACCTCTCTGCTCCTGTCTCTTTCCACAGTTGACTACAGGGGTCAGCTAATGCCAGTTATGGGGCTAATAGTTTTCTGCTGTGGACATGTGTCTGCTTAGAGCTGGTCTAAGATGCCATTTCACTTCATACTGGCCACTGAACAGCCACCAGACTGACTCATTGTTTCTTTATACTTCCCCATCTATCTACATCCACCTGGTGTCTCTTGTCTGAGAGGCAGTGTAGGCTAGTGGAAAGAGCACTAGACTGGGACTCAGAATATTGAGAATCTGTTCCTGGCTCTGCCATTGGCCTGTTGGGTGACCTTGCACATGTCTCTTCACCTCTCTGTGCCTCACTTTCTCTATCTGTAAAATGGTGGTAATAACGCTGACCTCTTAAGTGCTATGTAAGAGCCACGTATTATTATTTGATTATTATACTTCGATTGTAAACTCCCGGGGGGCACAAACCTTTTTCTTCCGTGTTTGTACAGCACCTAGCATAGCGAAGTCCTGGTCCAGGCTCCTAGACACGATGGTCGTACAAACTATAATAACAATGATGATTTCTGG
The DNA here is from genome assembly GCF_020497125.1 of Mauremys mutica. Taxonomy (NCBI): domain Eukaryota; kingdom Metazoa; phylum Chordata; order Testudines; family Geoemydidae; genus Mauremys; species Mauremys mutica. The sequence continues at coordinate 11,748,491 of NC_059077.1, forward strand.
CCACTCACGATTTCACCTTGATTTGAGCAAGTAGTGAAAGGCTCCAGAACTCCTTGCTACCAGTATCCGGAGTTACTTATTGCCCCCAACTCAACACCCGGGCACATGCTAATGTTGTAAGAGTGGGTTTTTTTTTTATCACATCTCTTGTAGGCTGATCTTGCCTTCTCCCTTCCTCCCCAAGGAGAATGAAATATCAAAATGGAACATAGTGCCCACCAGTTCAACTCAGTGCAGTGCTTTGTACTAGGTACCATGGGCCAGAGCCCAAATTCTCTCAACTTTCACTGAGGCAAAGCTCCCCGGGGTATTTGGTGGGGGAAGAGTGTTTCCACAAAAAATGCCATGACAATCTATTCTGAATCACCCTCTGCCTAGTCTGTATTAGGGCGCTGCAACAGGGCAGCAGGGATGCACGTGCACATTGCTGGTGGTTTCAGAAAAATCCCATTTTGATATTGATAATATATACATTTTAATAAAAGCTGTGGTCAGGTCGAGTAGAGTTCCCCAGTCCCACGGCAAATCCCAAGTGACAAAAAAGTAATAACAACAACACTGATGATTCATCCGGAATTAATTAGAATTTCTGTATTGTTCTGAAAGCACTATTGGCACAGGAGCAAGAATTGCTCCTTACGTTCAATGGCGAGGAGGAGAAGGAGGATTTGTATTACCGTCGTGCCTAGGAGGCCTTGTCATGCACCGGGACCGAATTGCGTTAAGCTCTGTACAAACGCAGAACAAATAAGACAGCCCCGGCCCCAAAGACCTTACGAGACAAAACACAGCAGATGGAGCCAAACAGTGAGACACGACTGTTCAGCGTGCTAGACAGCCGTCACAGCACACCAGTGGCCTAACCATTGTCTAGTTTTACGTTTTTGTGACTATTAGAACATTGGGCTAAACTTATCCCTGGCGAGCGTCCACTTGGGATAGTAGCATTTCATCACCCAGGCAGGGCCAGCTCCAGGTTTTCTGCCACCCCAAGCAGGGAGGGGGGAAAAAAAAGCTCCGCCAGCGCGATCACGCCGCTCCACTCTTCGGCGGCAATTCAGCGGCGGGGCCTTCGCTCCGAGAGGGACTGAGGGACCCACCACCGAATTGCTGCCAAAGACCCGGATGTGCCGCCCCTTAGTATTGGCCGCCCCAAGCACCTGCTTCTGTAGCTGGTGCCTGGAGCCGGCCTTGCACCCGGGATAAATCGACCCACTAAGCCTAGAAAGCAATTGGATCCAGAAGGGAGAGGAAGGAGGGCTAGGACGTAGAAGTTACCTAAGACTTGAGGAGCTATTCCGAGTCACACCTCTGCCATGTGACAATGGCTAGTCGAATGGCAAGCGGAGGTTCCCGCTGACTGTGTCAGAACATGCTCCTTTACTGCAGTCGTCTCAATTCCCTCTCAGCCTCTTTTTGTCCATTTCATTGACTCGTTGTGTCCTTTCATAAACTGACTAAATGTAGGCCCACTGGGGCTGTCTTACTTGGAGAGAGCCTAGCACCCTGGGGCCCTGATCTTTGATTGGAGCATCCAGGCACAAAATATAATGTAAAGAATAAGAATAATAAAAACAGTAGTTACAAATGGCTGAACGCCTAGTGTCAGTTCTTCCTCAGTACCCATTTTCCATAGTAAAAGAACAAATGGAAGAAATTAAGGGGCAGTAAAAATAGAACCTATGTAAGAAAATATTTCTTTACAGAGAATAAAGACCACCAGTGGCTGAAAAGCACTGTCTTCTGTTATGCCCATTAGTAGCATTTGTACTTTAGCGATGCCAGTTAAAGCCCTGATCCTGCAAATACATACGCACGTTAACTTTACACATATTTGTCATGCCAATGAAGTTAACAAGATGACTCACATGCTTAAAGTGAAAGGAGGAGCTTAACAGCTTGCAGGATTGGGACCTATTGGTGATGAGTTTAAACAAAGCTCATACTTGGTGGCATAAACTGATAAGACTTGCCAGCGTATCTGTGCGGGAATAGCTGGTGATACCTACTGGGGTCCAAAAGAAATCCCTGTCTTTCCATGTACAAACTTATTTAATTAACTGGGGATTAACATTTTCAAAAGCACCTAAAGGAGCCCGGCACTGAAATTCACTTTTGAAAATAGGACTTAGGCTGCTAAATCACTTAGGTGCTTTGAAAATATTCCCCTAGGTATTTAATTGGGGTAGGCAATCACCTTCCTCTAAGAATGTAAGCTGTAAAAAGCAAGAATGCCTTTTATAAGCACCCCTCTTCTTCCTTCCCTCCACCCTTTAGTAATCAATGACGCTAATTCTAATAGGAGCAGTAAAAAATACTGGTAGATTCATGACTATGTGAAAAATTTCTCCATTGTTGGGTTTATTGACTGTTCTTAGAATGGATCTTAAGATGCAACATTCTCTTTCTTACAAATTGCTGACCTCAAATTGCCATTGCCTCTGCAGTTCACCTTGCTTTATGCTCACTATCACTTGCCTGCCTTGTGTTAGAATTTCCCTTGCTCCATGAAAAGCATTTGAACAACGTCCAAATCTGAATATTCCTCTGCACTTCTATAGCGCCTTCGATGCACAGATTTCAAAGCACACCTATAGACATAGATTAACTCAGCCCCACAACTACACTGTACTGGCGTTATGGACAAAGGATCTGATCCAAAACACAAAGTCAAGGAAGACCTTTCCTTAACTTCAATAGGTTTTGGATCAGATGCATGAGGACTGATTCCATTTCCTGGCCTGTCAGTCTGTCCCCTTTCATGAACACTAATTTTACTCATTTATTTTTTTAATGCAGCTCAGCTATCACTCAGATCCTTTCAGATCTGCCAAGTCAGATGGATTTGCCGCATGCCATGGTCCATAAAAATGAAAGGTCAGCTATTAATTGGTTTCAGTTTAGGTTTAGTGACTCCAGAAAAGTCCTTTTCACAGCCACCGTCCTTAATTTATATTTATGGTTTTTTAGACTTGTTTATTCCGAAAACATAATTCTCTGCTTTGCAGCCATTGATTTTATTAATAAAAAGATAATAAAACTGTAATGAGTCTTGAGATGCAAAAGTGGAAATGACACAGAGGAAGAAAAATAAACATTAAAATAGAAATATAATCAGATCTATAAAACCAGCCCTGGAGACATTTGCAATGTATAATGTAACTTTTATACCTCTTACTTTGCAATGCATAACTTTCAAAGAAAATTAATTTAATTCTGCTACTAACCTTACCTAACCCCAATCAAGTAATAGATAGTAAGAAAAACAATTATATACCTGTGCCGTAAGTGTTCATTTAGTTCAAGTGATGATTCAAGTATTCTGAGGGCATAATAAAGACCTGAAACCCAAGCCCCAATCACAACAGTGGGAACCCCAGCAGCTCGTTTGAAATGATACCTCACTTAAATCCCACTTGAGCCATGTAAATAGAGTTTAAGTGGGACATCATGTTGCATAGACCTTGTGCTAACTTCTCTGCACAGAGGCAAATTTCACCAGTTACCCACAGACCCTGATTCAGAAAGATACATTAAACATAGACTCATAGAAGATTAGGGTTGGAAGAGACCTCAAAAGGTCATCTAGTCCAATCCCCTGCTCAAAGCAGGACCAACACCAACTAAATCATCCCATCCAGGGCTTTGTCAAGCTGGGCCTTAAAGACCTCTAAGGATGGAGATTCCACCACCTCCCTAGGTAACCCATTCCGGTGCTTCACCACCCTCTTAGTGAAATAGTGTTTCCTAATATACAATCTAGACCTTCCGCACTGCAACTTGAAACCATTGCTCCTTGTTCTGTCATCTGCCACCACTGAGAACAGCCTAGTTCCATCCTCTTTGGAACCCCCCTTCAGGTAGTTGAAGGCTGCTATCAAATCCCCCCCTCCACTCTTCTCTTCTGCAGACTAAATAACCCCAGTTCCCTCAGCCTCTCCTTGTAAGTCATGTGCCCCACCCCCCCCGATCATTTTCGTTGCCCTCCACTGGACTCTCTCCAATTTGTCCACATCCCTTCCATAGGGGGGGCCCAAAACTGGATATAATACTCCAGGTGTGGCCTCACCAATGCTGAATAGAGGGTAGTGAGAGTAGTGCAACTGAATGGGACCACTCACATGCCTAAGTTAAGCACATGCTTAAGTACCTTGCTGTTTTAAGTCCTTGCTCTGCAAGGGCCCCTGTAAAGGTGAAATTCTCCCCTATGCAGAGGGCTCAACATATGTTCTATACACTACTTAAATCTCACATAAACCCTATTTTAAGGGCTTAAGCAGTGCATAGGCTTTGGGAGGGCCCTCACCAATGTACTAAGCAGGAGTGTCAGAACTGAGCCCTAATTAATAAATCCTTACAAGATGCCTCTGAGGCAGGTAAGCATTATTATTCCATTTTCCATGGAAAAATTGAAGCTCAGAGATTTTACGGTCAACAGTTTCGAATATGGGGGGGTCACAATGCAGGCACCTACATCCTCACGTAGACATCTAAAGAAGTGGTCTGGCTCTTCAGTGCTGCTGACAACAGCTGGCCAGAAAACAAGAATTCTGCTTCATGAAAAAAAATCTGGTGGTTTGAAATTTGTTTCCATTCTGATGCAGAGCAAAATGGAGGTCTTTTGAAAACTTGAGAGAGCAAACACGAGAAAACCTGGGGAAAGTCAACAGCCTAGTGACTGTGGCACTCCCTTAGGGTATGGATGACCTAGGTTCAAATCCCTGGCCTCAATCAGGCAGAGAAAGGACTCCCTTAGTCTCCCACAGCCAAGGGATTGCCCTACCCATAGGTCTATTGGTTATTCTGGGGTGGCACACTCTGTGGTTTTGACCAGAAATTCCATCCTGGACCTGAGCAACTTTCCTGACAAAAGTTTTGTCGAAACCTGTCCGTTTCCATGAAAACTTTTCGATTTGACAAATCAGCATTTTCTGATGAAAAAACGTATTGTTGAAAAGTTCCCAACTGGCTTCAGCACTGAGTGCCAGAATTTCACACTGACTTCAGTGGAAGGTGCTGTAGGCCAGGACCTCCAAATACCAGGCCATTATTTAGGTGCCTGACGATCAGTTCAGTGCTCACATTTGATCCATAAATGCTCCATGGCACAGTTTCCCCATCTGTAAAATGGCAATGATCATACCAGTCTCAGATGGTGTTTCAGGATTAATTTATTATTTGTAGAGCACTTTGAGATCTTAAATGGACAGCAGAAGCACAAAGTATTATTCAAAATCCTAGGATGAAAGAAGCTACGTACTGAGGAAAGTATCATTAAAATACTTAGAGAGAACCAGATAAAATTAGTCTAACATACACTCCTACGGAGTTCACTGGGCTTTGATTCAGACCCGTAATGGCTAACACAGAGGTGACTGCGAAGTGTAGTGATTTCTGTGCTAGATCATTTAATCTGTATATAGTAGGTATCAATATAGACTGTAATTCTGTAAAGTGCTTTGACACTTGCTGAAGGTAATATATACAACTCAACCAGTAATGTTAATAATAGTTGTTGTTATTATGAATTATAGTTTCACTTGATTTTGAAAACTGACAAAAAGCCAGGTGTTTTAGCTACCTGGATAAATGTTAGTTTCTTTGATACTATGGTGGATGGATGTTGAAGTCAATGAATCTTTCCACTGACTTCACTGGGGTTTGATTCAGGCTCTATGTTACTGTCCTTTTCAGAACTTCAGAACTAGCTCCTATTTCCAGATTCTCAGCTTCTTAAATATTTTCAGCCTAAACACTTATCTCTCCCATTACCTCAGCCAACTTGTTGATATGTCAAATGAGAAACATGCTGGTAAGTTGGCTGCAAACATTTCTTCTTCTCCTAGTGCATCCAAAACATACAGATTACACCATCTTGAACTCACATAAACCCTGATTGGGTTTATTGCAGGGCTGTAAAGCTGATCTGACTTTGCAAATTGATTTAGGGAAATGGAAACAAATCACTTGACAGCTTCCAAGTCAGCTTCTGCCGCCCAAACATCTTTCCTCCTTGAGCATTAAATGTGTTGGCCCTCAGTGAGCATCCACCAAATGGGCGTAAATGAGAACAAGCCAGGCAGGTCACGCTGCTCTCACATGTGTCCCTTAGGGCGTTTATTACTCAAATGTTCCCCCGATCAGTTTTTGTTATTTGCCTTGTAATTCTCTGGCTTTCTCTGATGACATTGACTGATGGACACCAGTTTGTCCATTGACTTCAGTGGTCTTTGGATCAGGCCCCACGAGGCTGCCTGACCATCCTATAACCTTTTCTTCTAATCCCTATTGCACAGGATGGGAAAGATGATTTGCAGTCTCATGGCATGTTTCATCCAAAGATCTCAAAGTGCTTTACAATCATAAGTTAATTCTCACAACAACCCTTTGGGGCAGGGGATGTATTATCTTTCTTACGGGGGTTATATGGGCAAACTGAGGCTCAGAAACTTGTCCTAAATCACAGAGTGAAACAGCAAGAGAGGAAGGAATAGAACCAATGTGTCGCCAATCCCAGTGGGCCTGCTCCGTGCTATAGCCCATAGGGGTAGCTTAGCATTTTATTTTACTTAGCAGTAATGCAAGGAACGTACAGGCCCGAATGCTGTAAAACATTGGCTTAAACAGATTAAAATAAGTGAAGCATAGGCCTATAACCTTTAGCACAGCTTAAAATAGCCCGGCAGTTACCCTAGATTTTGGAGAACTGTGAATAGCTTGTTTAAGAGGGGAGCTGATACATAATGACGCCAGGCAACCGCAGGGATATTGACCTGATACTAGGCTTAGATATTTTAGGATTAAATCGTTTAACCACAAACTTGCTTTAGCCATAGTTGAGATATATGGTATTGAGCTAAAAGGCATTAATATGTTAATCTGTAGGATAAAGGCAGGCCAGTATTATTAGGGTGAGGATGTTAAATATGGGCATGGAAGGTGGGGCATCTGAATGAATATTCATGATAGTCCCCCAGGCTCTATAATAGGCCAGACCACCATGTAAGCGATAGCGAGTTTTTCATCATTGACCCTTCAGCTCTTCATTGTCATCATCTATCACCAACCTTCAGGCATTGGGGTCTGGACCATCAAACTCATTTGACATGCCAAATCATTTGCCTCTTACCAGCAGATCCCCAAGGAAGGGTAGGTGTATATAAGTATATGAGCATTTGCAAGGAAGGATACCAAAAACTGTACTACTTCTGTTTATCTGGTTTGGCACTTTCTTGTCTCTGCTGGTTGTGTTAATAAAAGTTGGCTAAGGCTTTGCTTTGCGCTCCATGTGAGTGTCTTCGCTATACACATCAGGGTTCCCCACAAGATATTGAACTTGTCAGTTTTAATTCTGTTGTCTGATTCTGGGACTAGCACCCGATTACCCCCAGCTCATTAAATTAATGTTAATTGATAACCGGTACAATTATTAACCATTAAAGAATGAGGCTACGGTGCACTAAGCAGCACTCTTTAGCCATTAACCACAGGGTTCATTTACTGTATTTCATTTATATGGCAAAAATAAAAGATCTGGGTGGAAAAGAAAGATCAAGACCTCAAATCTGTGATTCCTGGCACCTCCAGATACATTTCTGTGTAGCTGGGTTCTTATATTGACCCCCCCATCTGAGCTCTTCTTAAGAGTAAAAAGCAGGGTGCCTAGCTGTGTTTGTTAGGCTGAGAAATGAAATCATCTTGGCCTGATCTAAAGCCAGTGGAAAAGCTCCTGTTGATTCCAAAGGGCTTTGGATCAGGCCTGTCGTAAGGAATTCTAGTCCTTGTCAAACACATAACTTGTACGCCAATTAAAAATATTTAGCTTCCAGCTTCCCTTTCCCAAGGCATTATGGGATCAATCCAGTTCCCAAAGAACTCAGAAGTCTCTCCATTGACGTTAAAGGGAGCTAAATCAGGCTGTATTCCAAGAAATGCATTTATCTTGATCTAACCAAAAGCAAGATTCTTCTTCCTATGGCTGATGTAAACGTAGAGCAACAACTATAATTTTACATTCAGATGGTTACGCCAGATAATTGCGTATGGAGTAGCAGAGTGTATTGCTGTGACGCTTCCTTCGTATTTGTGAATCGGGCATTATTCCATGGTCTGTTCTGGGTTCACACACTGGAGAGTCTTTAATTTTCCATTTGTGCAGCAAGTATCCGCATCTGCCACGGCTTGTGTGGATATGATTTAGGGTTGCTCCTGAGCTTCGTGGGAGGTCAAAGCCAGGGATCTTCTGCATCAGGTCTTTCACGAGGTGTTTATTTGTGACTTCTTGTGAATTACATTTGGCTTTCCAAGCTTCGTCAGGACAGAAGTTGCTTTGCTGAAGGTTAATTGCATCAGTTCACGACTTTGGTGGTGGTGAGGAACATTGTTAAGATCCTGGTGGATGGGAAGATGTTCGTTTTCCAGAAACCTCTGGAATTCCCAAAGGGTTGTGGCATCACAGCAAATGGATGGGGGAGCAAAGTGCGACAGCACTGGTAGCCAGGGTTAATTGATTCATAGATGTGCCTTGCAGCTGTTAGTTCTGAAAAGCAAGAGTTAATTGATTCATAGGTTAAACCCCCTGTGGCTGTTAGTTCTGATGCAGTTATTCAGTAACTGAACACCTGGAAATAAATAATTGTAACAGTTCATGAAAGTTGCCACCTATTTTGTGAAATGACTTCTAGGTTTTCCAAGTGGCTTTAACAGAGAGAAAATATATCAGATTTTACCTAATCAACTCAATAGAACCAGGGTGACTGAATTTTAGGGACCTTGCATCATGTCTTCAGTCTCCACAGGAACGACAAGGTGGAATCTTATTGTGGCTGGATTAAATCCTAAACCTCCTCATTTGTCTCAAGTTTAAACCAGGCCTTTCGCTGAAAACTCTTTCAATATTTGATTTGACTTTGGATGTGGACAGTATTTCGGCCCTATCTGAAGGCAAGTTACACCTGCCCAGTAGAACTATCCAGAGAGCAAAAAAGTGTGAATTCCAAGAGACTTGCTCCACTCCAGTAAGACTAACCAGGACCAGTCGTTCTCTTTAGTATCATTGTTGCTGGGCTATCCGTACCCCATGGTGTCACAATACTAATGCCCGTGTAAAGGCCAAATGCACCACAGCAGTGCTCAGCACACCCGGGCACAGAGGGACATAGGTGGATTTACATCATCTTTCGGCCACTCCCATTCTGAGACTGCTGGAGCCTAAACTCAGGCCTGAATGCTGCTCTCATTTGAGCAAGCAAATAAAAGCTCCCAAGGAACCATCCCCCAGCCAGGATTGCCAGAGTACATCATGCTCAGACCCTCCCCAGAAGTGCCACTTTTGCTATGTTGCCAGGAGCAGTTGGCCTTGGGATGTCAGACCAAAGCCGGGAATCCTCAACTTCTGCCTTCAGGCAGCTTTAAGTTCTCTTCACACTGCGCTAGTTGTGGGGCGAACGGAATGCTGGGGCTGAGACTCTTCTGCCTTTTTCACTGAAAATGGCTGTTCCTTATTCTACTATCAAGACTCTCTGCAGAAAACATCCCTTCCTTACAGAATGGTGGCCTGCTGGGGCCCCATTCGGACATCTGGTTCACCTGTCCATAACATCTCCTCCATAATATACAATAGCAAGTGGCTTTTCTGTCCGCAAAGCTATAGACAAAAGCATGGCGACTTCCTATTGGACTCCTTCACTTTCACTATCAGAAACAACCAGGTGGCAATGGCAGGAAACACAAGGCCATTTCATGGTCTTTTTCTCTATCCAGTATTAGATGCTACACAATACTATTTAGGCAGTAAAGGAATTTCACAAGGAGACACAAATCAGGAAGGTCTAGATGTATAGAATTGACCTGCACCTGGTTGTGTGATGTCAGGTTTGCTCGGCCTGTCCCTATGTCAGGCTATGGCCTAAGCTGTTAGAGAGAAACCAGCTGTATATCTCACCTGCTCTTTTAGGATAAAAACACATTAGTACAGTCAATTGATACTGCGTGAGGAACACTGGAAAATGGCAGCTGAGTTTGAGTTATTGACATCTAATGCTGAATGACTAGCATATGAAGAACACTAAGGCTACAGAAATAGACTCATTGAAATGTAGGGCTGGAAGGGACCTCAAAAATTCATCAAGTCCAGCCCCCTGCACTGAAGCAGGACCAACGAAACCTAGACCATCCAACCCTGACCAAGGTTTGTCCAACTTGTTCTTAAACGCCTCCAATGATTGCGAAGGCTATTGCAGAGCTAACGAGAAAGTTTTTCCTAATAGCTACCCTAAATCTCCCTTGCTGCAGGTTAACTCTATTACTTCTTCTCCTACCTTCAGTGGACTTGGAGAACAATTGATCACCATCCTCTTTATAAGAGCCTTTAACATATTTGAAGACTGTTCTCAGATCACCCATCAGTCTGCTTTTCTCAGGATTAAACATGCACCGTTTTTTTAACCATTCCTTATAGGTCAGATTTTCGAAATCTTTTATCGCTTTTGTTGCTCTTCATTGGACTCTCTCCAGTTTGTCTATATTTTTCCTAAAGAATAACAAGGAGTCCGGTGGCTCGTTGTTGTTTTTGTGGATACAGACTAACACGGCTACTGCCTGATATTTTCCTAAAGAATGGCACCCAGAATTGGTCACAGTACTCCAGGTGAGGTTTCACCAGTGCTAAGTAGAGCAGGACAGATATATCCCTGACTTACCTACAGCACTCCCGTTAATACATCCCAGAATGATATTAACCTTTTTTGCAATTGCATCGCATTGTTGACTTATATTCAATTTATGATCCACTATAGTGCCAAGATCCTTTTCAGAAGTACTATGGCATAGCCAGTTAGTCCCCGTTTTTGTAGTTATGCAACTTTGACTTTTCCTTCCCAAGTGAAGTACTTCACACTTGTCTTTTATTGAATTTCATCTTGTTGATTTCAGTTCTCCCATTTGTCACGGTCGTTTTGAATTCTAATCCTGTCCTCCAAAGTGCTTGCAACTCTTCCCAGCTTGGTGTCATTTGAAAATTTTATAAGTATACTCTCCACTCTATTATCCAAGTCATAATGAAAATATTGAACAATACGAGACCCCAGTTGCACAGCAAACCATTAATAGCTTCTCTTTGAATATGGTCTTTCAACCAGTTGTGCACCCACCATATAGTAATTTCATCTAAACTACATTTCCCTAGTTTTCTTATGAAAAAGTCATTTGGGACTGTGCCAAAAGCCTTACTAAACTCAAGATTTATCATGTCTACTGCTTTCCTTCCTACCCCCGTCCACTAAGCCAGTAACCCTGTCAAAGAAAGAAATTAGGCAGGTTTGGTGTGATTTGTTCTTGAGAAATCTACACTGGCTATTCCTATTATGTAAGTGCTTACAAATTGATTGGTTTATAATTTGTTCCAGCATCTTTCCAGGTGTCACAGTTTGGCTGGCTGGCCTATAATTTCCCAGGTCCTCTTTGTTCCCAAGAAAATCAATAATTAAAGTGGCCGTAGACTTGGACAGTGTGGTTACCCAGGGGAATGTGCATAGGTTTTGATAAGGAACTAAACTTTCAGGGCTAGAAGCTCAGCTGGTGTAAACTGGCATAGCTCACTGAAGTCAAAGAAGCTCCCCTGATTTACACCAACTGCAGATCCAACCTTTAAAACTTTTCGAAGGAACCTCCTCAATTGTACCTAAAAAACACCTTATGGGTAAGTACACACTGACGTTTCATTTTGATTACTGCATGTTAGTGGAATCTTTTGTAGCCAAATATGTCACCGTGCTTTACGAGCATAGGCCTGATAAAACCTCTGCTACAATTTACAGTCCAATTTACGGCCTCTCCAGTGCTTCTGCTGCAACAGTGGTGACCTGCATTGCCCTTTATGTAGGGCTAGGGCTTGATAGCATAAAGCTAGCCCTCAGTGTTAGTGAGACTCCCCGGTCTCATTCATAATAAAATGACAGTTAGATCAATCTTTGTATTTGTTGTTTTTCACTTGTTTCAAATTGTCTTTTTGTTGGATTCTATATTATGATATACAATAAAAAGCTAAAATGGAAATTCAGTGTTTTGATGTTGTCAAAACAAAATGTTTCAAATGAACTGAAATGATTTCCCCCCGGTCCCCTCTCCCCTCACCGCCCCCGAGCTTTCCTTTGCAGAAAATGTCTGCATTTTCAGGTTTTACTCCAATTCGGAACAAAGCCGAATTTTGAGACCCCTCGTGAAATGAGGCATCCGCCCTGCACCCAGCTCATGGAGAGCAACGTGTAAACATACTTGACAATGGAGAGTTCAACGGTTTAAGCATGATGGGTGTTTGCTCTGCTTCACAACGTGGGCCAAATGCAGTGATGATGCAAAAGGTGGGGGAAGTTAGCTGTCAGTTACAGTGAGTGTCAGTGGCCTAACCATGGACTGTTACTCTGCACTGATTCGGTGCTCTGTATTCGCACCTGGTGTAAGCAGGCCTACTTCCCATCAAAGGGGCCAAACTCAGCTTGCAAGTACATCAGTGCAAATCTAGAGTATCTCTATAGAGGTTGGTGGATAATATCAATTACACTAATGTAATCACATTCAGTGCTGAGGATTCACGCCTGATATGCATTGGTGAAAATTGGACTCTGTTGAATTACTCTCTTCTTATACCAATGTAAATCCAGTTATGGGCCAGTAGAATCATGCCAGTTTAGGCGGAAGGGAGGCAACTGTGCAGTCAGCTAAATAGAGCTTACTCTTTCTTACACCCTCCTGTGTCACTTTTCTTGTTCTTCCCCCCTTCCTCCATGTTAGTGTCCGATGCAAAGCCCACTGAAGTAAATGGGGGTCTCTCTACTGAATTCAGTGGGCTTTAGAACAGACCCTGAGTATGTAAGTTCCATTCATGTTGCTCTTCCAGTAAACGGCAAAATTACCTATCTGGGTTTTTATACCACCCTTGGCACTATGGTATCAGAATGTCTGTGCAAGTTACAGTGCTTTTTTCCATGTACACAAGTCTGTAACTGGTAACACTGGTAGCACTGCTGGGGAGTTTGACCCATTGTCTACAACCTTTGAAATATAAAGCTCAGTTGCATAGGCAATATAGAGGAAAAGGAATGTCTGTGTTATATGGGGCGCAACGTTGCAGACTTCAAAGGTTCAAATATTTAGCTTCTGTTGCTTCTTAAATATTGTCACCTGGGTGTCTCGAAAGCTTGCTGAGACTGCACCCAATACATCAAGATAAATGCATGCTTTGATCTGAGTGATAAAACCAACCGCTTTTCTGCATGTAAATGTTTATGAACTTGTGGGAAATTATGTCTCTGCCAGAATTGAAAATAAAAAGATTCAAGGAGTTTGCTTTATATTTGCCCTCTGCAGTTTTCTATTACATTTCTGTAACCCAATGAGGTTTTCAGGGAAGGCTCATGGTGTTGTAGTTACCAGGGAAATATATATTAAGCTGTTGCAATCTAAAGGAGAAAGTTCCTATTAACTTTCTATTAAGAAGTAGGTGATGTGAATTAATAGATGAGGTACCTGGATGGCTACTCTATTAAAACATTGAACTTATATAGCTACTTTCGTCCAACTTCAAGGAGCCCAAAGCACTTTCTGGCCAGATTCAGCAAATAGTAGTAGTTGTGAAGTAGAATACGCCTCAGGGTGAGTAGGGGTGGCAGAATCTAACCTGTCACAATCTAGACTTCACTGCGAGGCACAGTCATGAGCACCCGGTGGTGCATTGAACTGAACCAATCCAGGAGAAGCCCCAGAAACAGACACCAGGTGACCAACTAGCAAAAGCCCAAGTGTAGATGCAGTTAAACTGGTAAAAAAAAATGTCCTGTTCCTGATATAGCTTATTCTATTCCAGGGAACTGGTAGAAACTATACCAGCAAGAGAGTTCCTTGGCTGGTATACACTGTGCCTACACTAAGGGGGTTTGCCAGGATAGCTATATCAACAAACCCTTTACAGTTCAGACAAGGCCTCGGAGATACCTCCTTTGGGCAAAATCCCTTGTTTTCTCCTTGCTCCAGGGAGTAGTAATTTACTGCTGACTTTTAGTAGAAGAAATTTACAACATCCCTTACATCAGCCCAGCCGCACTGGCTGGCAAGTGGAGCCAAGTCTCCACCCATTCCTCACTCACCTGCTCTGGAGAGCAGGAAAACCTCATAGCCCCACTTACTTCTGCATCCCTGCACTAAGAGTGTGGGTAGCCCATGTAGCAGTCTAAGGGGGTTTCTCACTCTCTTGCACAGGCACTTAGGCCAAGTCACAATTAGGCCCTGGATTAAGTCTCAGAACCCTCATCTGAGGCAGGTTAAAAAGTATTATCCCCATTTAATGGATGGGGCAGTATAAACTGAGGCAGAGAGGTGTCACTGGTAAGTGACTTACCCAAGCTTTCCTTGTGAGTTGAAGAGAGGAGAACCCATTTGTGACTCCTAACCCACTGCTCTAACAGACCTTATTCCCTCCTCGTTCTTTCAGCTTATCTTCTTTGATTAAGAAAGGCATTGCTTTTGTTTAGCACTGGTGTCTGCATGTTGTCCTGCAGAAATGGACCTTGAGAGAAGCTTCTTTGCTTCAGTCATTTGGGGTCTATGAGTGGCATCAGCAGGTAAAATAATGGAACAAAAGTCTTATTTTAGTAAGCTGGCATGAACGGCTGAAAGGTTGTACTGTTTTCTCTCTGTCTCTTTTTATTTCCATTTCATTTTTGCTGGTTTATTTCTTAAGGTCCATGTCTAAAACAAGCAGGCTTTTCTCGTTAGTATTCTCAACAGATTTAAGAGAGAGAGAGAGAGAGACCTATAAAGCCAAAAACGAAATAGAGAATCCAAGCGGAGAGGTATGCGTTATTGGACAAGTGTTTAATTTATGGAATTTGGCCGGCAGAACAAGTGTTTGAAATGGACTTCAATAAGTGTAGCTCTTAGTATAAATGTGGCTTGTAAAGTTGTTTTACAATCTGCCTTGCAGAGCGGTCGACGCCTCATGGAAAACGCTGAAAAACATTCTATTGAGCATCGCTGTGTTTATATTTCATATTTTCTCTATTTGTTTTCCCTTTGGTTTTCTAACTAAGACCATATGCAGAAAACAGGATCTTTGTGCCTTAAGATACCCACTCGGCCCTGCTACTTTATTAATAGAGAATATCTAGCAGCTAGAAAATACTTTGTACCTTCCACAGCTCTGTTCAAATAGGAACTAATTAAGCCTTGTTCTATTCTCTGTTTCCTGCCCTGACCTTGGGCAAGCCATTTCGTTTCTCTGGCCTCAGTTGCCTGTCTGTAAATGTGGATAATGGCACTTCCTCGTCTTCCCTGGGCTGAAGTTAGGATAAAATCATTTCAGGATTCTGAGGCTATGGTTGTGAAATACTACAGCTGATGCATCAAAACCAAAACTTCTATCAGAAACGTGTCAGTCTCAACAAAAAAAATGTGTTAGGAAAATTCAGGTGCAAGAATGAGGAGGGGGACACATGGCCAGACTGACTAGCCCACCCCAGAATATTCAAGAGTCTGATGCACTCACCTGGCTGTCGGAGACCTAAGTTCTAGTCCCTGCTCTGAAGCAGGAGGTGAGTGCCAGGATCACTTGGCTGTAGAGTTAGTCTCTCCTGTTGGAGCCGTTCCAACGTGTGTGAATAACTAAATATCTGTTGAGCCAGAAAGACTCTGAATATGTCTACAGTAGAATAAAAGACTCAGTGGACTCAAGCTGCGCGGCTAGATTGCTGAGTAGATGTTTGGGCTCAGGGCATAGGTGCCAACTCTGTGGGTGCTCTGGGGCTGGAGCACCCACGGGGAAAAATTAGTGGGTGCTCTGCACTCACCGGCAGCCAAGCTCCCCTCACCCGCCGTCTCACCTCCCCTGGGCATGCCACGTCCCTGTTCCTCTGCCTACCTCCCAGTGTTTCCCGCCCAGCCACCACCAAACAGCTGTTTGGCAGCGTTAGCACACTCTGGGAGGGAGAGGGAGGAGCGGGAACATGGCACGCTCAGGGGAGGAGGCGGGGAAGAGGCAGGGCTGGGGCGGGGATTTGGGGAAGGAGTTGGAATATTGGCAGGGAGGGGTTGGAGTGGTAGCAGGGAAGGGGTGGGAAGAAGCAGGGCCTCATGGAAGGGGTGGAGTGGGAGTGGGGCTGGGGCAGAGGGAGGGGTCGAGCACCCAAAGGAAAGAGGGGAAGTCGACGCCTATGGCTCAGGGACCCTCACCCCTGATGGGGTCCCGCAGTCCAAGCCCTGCAAGCACCAATCAGCCGACCTTGGTTGCTGTGTAGATGTACCCTCTGTGGGCCAATGGTTAGGGCACTTGTGTGGTCTCTGGGACACCCAAGTCCAAGGCCTGGCTCTGATTCAGGCAGAACCAGGACTTGAATAAGAGCAGAGACACCACTCTTGGTCTCCCAGGTCCGTGCCTTTCCCCCCCAGGCTATTTGCTATTCTGGGCATCTCTTGTTTTTTTGCACGAAACATTTCCAAAGGTCTTGGTTTTGTTCCAGTGGAGCACAAAAAACAAACGTTGAAGCCTCAACATTTCTCACAAAACAGAACCCTTCTTTTCCAGCCAGCCTTTCTCTGATAGTCATATTTAGCCACCCAAGTTAAGACGGCCTGGTTCCAAACTCTGATGGGTGGCATTTGTCCTTATACAGACATGCCAGCTTTGCTACATGGGTTTATTTAATGCTGCTTGTAGGAAACAAGCTCCGTTTTTTAGTTTAAGAGCTGTCACTAATCATTCTGTACCCTCTTGCTGTGATTGCATTGCACTCAGCTCCAGTAGCTATTTTGAAAGTCTCTTTTTTGTTCTTTTATTTCCAGTGTCACAAACCAATCTGCTGTAGAGCCCTTGCTTCGTAGATTCATTATGACTCAGCCAAGCACTCTGTTGCTGTACCGGAACTTTGCCCTCCAGCTGTGCATTCATGAATTTTGCTTGCTTTTGTTTTCCTTTGCAATCTGTGCTGAGGTTTTACAGAATGCTTTCATTCACCACGTCCCTTGAACTCGGCACTTTTTTGGCCATGGTGTCCACATTTTAGGTGTTACTAACTCCCATGATTTTATCACGAGTCTTATGATATTTTTGAAGCCCCAGCTCCTGGAGTCAGTTATTTATTCATTATAAATAAAGTAAGTTTTCTAGTCCTCCTGGGTGCAGAGAAAAGCTTGAAAAGATGATCTCTTAAGGCTCAGATATCAGTAGGTGAATAAAAAGAACCCAGCATTTATTATTTTGTAAAATCGCATGATTTGCAGAGCCAATCTCATGATTTTAGGGGTCCTGACTTGTGATTTTTGAAAGCTTGGGATTGGTAATACTGTTTGTTGCAAGGAAAAGCCATTTGTTCACTCTTGTGCTCTTCCTTAATAACTTGTTGTGTATTTTTAATTGAATGCACTTCATCACTTTTACTTTCGTTAACACTTTCATGTGGGAAACCGTTTTCATGGGCTCTCCAAATAGCCTGCTGTTCTCTGCAAAGTCTCCCAGTAGCCACCATTTTGACCTGGTAATCATTTACACTAAAGATGATCCGATCTCTAGTCCATTTTTTAACTGTTCAAATTCCACATGACTTTGCTTCATTATGTAATAGTTCTGTAGCATAATGTTCAAGCATCTTACCTGGCTTGTTGGGAAGAAGCAGTGACATTCCTGCGTGGGTCACAATATTTAAAATTGTGAATAATTTATCTAGCTGCGAATAATGCATCCCCTGGGCTGCTTCTGCTGCAACATATTGCAGTTTGCCAGTGTCTCTGGGTCCGCCCTGCGTTGTAATATGGAGAATTTCACAATTCTCTGAGTTCTCTTCAGCACCATTTCCTTCCAGGAAAATTTAGACACTCTACTGTCATCTCTCAGTTCTATCCTCGGTTCCCTTCTAGAGGAAGGGATTCGTGTGGTTTCGTTTACTCTATTTTGGGACTGAGTTTCCTTTTGACATGTTGTAATAAAAAGATGACACACAGAAATGCTGGGAAGAGACTCATTTTTATTTCTTGGCCTCAGTCACCTGACATAGTTACGTTGAGGGAAGATGGTCTGGTGGTTTGGCCATTAGCCAGGGACTTTAGAGACATAGGTTCCATTTCTGACCCTGCCGCTGACTTCCTGTGTGACCTTGGGCCAGTCCCTTAATGCTTGTGTTTTGCTGTTTCTCAGGTGTAAAATGGGAAGGAAAGCACTACCCTGCAGTGGTCTTGTGAGGATAAATTCATTAGAATGGCTGAGAGGTGCTCAGATACCTCAGATATGGTAATGGGGCAGGTTAGATGTGACCATTTTAGGGGTCCTGACTGGTGATAAAATGGTAATGCGGCAGGTTAGATGTGACAGGTCAGTATTCACTGGCTCCATAGGCTGGCCGCAATGTTCCACATGGTGCAACTGCATCCGTAGTAAAGGGATCTGTGAGTTTCTGGTAGTATACTTTACACTAGGATATATCGCAGTGCCTGGCAAGCCTCAGGAGTCCCATTCTCTTTGGATTAAGGACCTTATGGCCTGGAGGCTCATCTGAAACATTTACACCTGCAAACCATGGCTGGAAAGTCTGGACAGAACAGCCTTATCCAGAGATTTCCAGCACCTCCTGCTTCTGAATGGACTTGCAATACCACAAATGCAGTATGAACGGTGACGTTTCTACCGCTGTTGGAACCACGCTGGGCAGAGACATGCCAATCTGAACAATAATGAGGTTTGGTTTGTGTGGGCAATGGCTTTAGGCAGCTGTTGTTTTGGCTAAACCTCTCCCTAGTAGTTAGGCTCATCGGAGGGCTCTTCTGGGAAAAGGCATTAGCAAAAAAAATTGTGATAGATATTGATCTTTGACACGTTCAGTGCCTACAAGACACAAGCCTATATTAATTTTGTTGTGGGTGAGGACAACCTCGGTGATATGCCCTCCTTTGGATTGTCCAGTGTCTCTTCTCTGCAGCTGCCCTCTAGACCAGGGGTTCTCAACCTTTTTCTTTCTGAGGACCCTCTCAATATGCTATTAAAAACTCCAGGGCCCAACGGTGGGGAAGAGACTCAGGGCTCCGTCCAGGGGTGGGACCCTTGGGCATAGGCATAGTTTGACTTCTGTTTGCGGGGGCAAGGGCCAGCAGGGCTCGGGCCAGCTCCACACAGCAGGTCCAGGTAGGGACCTCCACCTCCACCCCACCTCACCTCAGCAGGCCACCCACCTGTCTGGGTTTGTGTGCCAATGGCTGATCCCCAAGGGCTCTGCCGGCCCTGGAGCCGGGTCCCCGCCTGGGTAGCTGACGGGCTTTGTGAGCAGTCAAAGAGGGCTGGGAGCTGAGGAGCAGCTGCAACCCCAGGCACCAGCAGCAGACAGGGGAATGCCCCGGCTGCTCACTCCATGACAACACTAGTCAGAGAACCAGCTGCTTCTCACTGCCTGGCTCTGGCTTCCCACCTATGATCTGGCTAGAGGGGGGCTGAGGGAGAGGAGGAGGTGGGGGGGATGGAGCTTCCCCCAGGACTGCCCCACTCTGGGTAAGGCACTGCAGTTTGGGGGGGGCAACACCCTCATGTCCCCTCAACTCTGCCAATGGGCAGTGGGTGGGAGGAGGAGCGTGGGGTTTCAGGCCGGCGCCGCTCCCAGCTTCAGCCCCATGTGGGGGCACCAGGGATGGGGCTTCAGCCCCACAGGGGGCGCCAGAGATTGGCGTTTCAGTGGTGGGACCCCATGGTCCCCCTGAAAGGGCTCACGGACCCCCAGGGAGCCACGGACCACGGGTTGAGAACCACTGCTCTAGATGAAAAGGGACGGAGTCTTCATTGGGGTTTGGCCCCTTTACACTGTTGCTGGGTGTAAACACAGGAGATCTTGCCACCAACACATGCCTGCAGCATAGGGGACAAGTGGAGGATGTGGCTGGAGAAAAGGGGACTGTCCCTACTCGACAGCTGTTTTTGGCTGTCAGATTGTCCTGGCTATTGGGTCCATAAACAGCCAACCGCGGATTACAATAGTTGAGGATACTCTAATTTGTACTAAGGATTGACTCAACCCCAGGCCAGCCCGAGATTACAGAGAGACACTCCCTCCTTCCACTCCCAGGTCTTGTGCTAAGCGGACTTTGGCTGGACCTGGGAATAAAGCCTTAAACTCTTCAAGGCAGCTAGGTATTGTAGAGCAGAAATAGGATTTGTGCGGTCCTGCCACTCACTTGCCGGCTCCTCCTTCCACATCACACTGCTCATTTTATAATCTGCCTGATCTTCTTTTACCTTGAAGGGCTGCTGAGGCAGGTAGATTAGCCTTTCTGCAAATCGAGCATTGTTTTGTTTTTTTTAACAAGTTCTACAGTTATTTAATTATGTTGCTTACATCAAGCCCCAGGCCAAATGAAGGTCATTAAGTTATGAACAATCCTGATGCTATGTTTGCAAGCTGTCACAAGAGGGAGCTAGAGCATTAAAGACAGACCTTTGCAATACCAGTACCACATTGAACATTGGCATTTTTCTACAGGTGGATAAATAGGCTGATATTCAGATACTATTCACATTCCTGGGTCTTATTATTAGGAGATGCAGACTCACAAATATTTTTATCATTTACTATTTCCCCTCCCCATGCAATATCCCTTTCTCCAGCAGTGTCTGAGGCCTGATTCCAGCTTCACAAAGGATGTGTGAGGCTTGTTGTGTTCATTTAGATGGAATAAATGGGTCAAAGGTGTTGATATAACCCAGCGACAGTCCAACATTAAACAGTGTTAAACAAGGGTTAGGGTTTGGTATAGAGACCTGAGCCTGTTTAGTACCATGGCAAACCCACCATTAAAAATTCATGTAACCTTTTATTAAAGATACAGAAAAGAAGGAAAAACAGTTAAAGCATTTGAAATGTAAAATATTAAATAGAGTTTACATTTTAACAGCATCCCTTGTTTCCTTTTCCTTTAGCTGGAGAGAGAGTTTTAGAAGGAAAATTCCCCTTGTATGAAGTCTCAAAGATGGCAATAACTGTCCTTTTGGGTACAGAGAAGAAGTTAGCTGACATAGGCTGGAGCTGTTGTAATTTGCCGCTGCTGCTGCTGTTAAAGTCTAATCCTGTTTCATCTCAAGTGATGATTGGGATTCCGCTGGAGCTGATAGGGGTGGTGATGTCATCTGGATCCCGTTCTGTGGCCGAGTCTGGTCAGGAGATTAGCACCAATGTCCCTAGGGACGGTGGAGGTGGCAGCCATGATGGTGAAGCTTCCTCCAGTAGCCTCCCTCTCTTCTTCACTGCTACACCCCGCCCCCAAAGTCTCTTTCCTTAAGCACCCACAAAGAGAATGGTGGGTAGAATAGGCCATCCCCTCATTATTTTGTCCACAATATATTCCTAGACTAATTCAGTCTTTCTGTCTCCTTTCAAATCTTTTCCCATCCACATTAGTTATGGGTTTTTGTGACATCTTATGAACTTCCAGATGCTTTTTACAGTTGAGCTCACAATTAGAGTAATTTGTAGGCCCAATTATCACAACAAACTTTGATAGTGAATGGGGACGAAGAGTAGAGCTGGGTGAATAATGGGTTTTCTGGTTCATTGGCAATTTTGAAAAGTTAAAAAAAAAATTATTTCAGGTCAGACCAAAAATGAAAATGTTGGCACATAGAAGTCTACAACATTTTCATTTTGAATCAAATAAAACATTTCATTTCATGAAATTTTGTTTCAATTTTGACTATTTTTAATGTTTTTCTCATTTTTTAAAAACACTGAATTAAAGGAAATTTTTACATGAAAAGCCATTTCAAACTGAAAAAGAGATAGGTAATAATTGGAGATATACCAATCTCTTAGAACTGTAAGGGACCTTGAAAGGTCATTGAGTCCAGCCCCCTGCCTTCACTAGTAGGACCAATTTTTGCCCCAGATCCCTAAATGGCCTCCTTAAGCATTGAACTCACAACCTTGGGTTTAGCAGGCCAATGCTTAAACCACTGAGCTATCCCTCCTCCCATGATTAAGGGGGAATAGGATAGTGATCTATAAAATCTTGAATGGTACAGAGGAAGTGAATAAGGAAGTGTTATTCACATCTTCACATAATGCAAGAACTAGGGGTCACCAGATGAAATAAATAGGCAGCAGGTTTAAACAAACAAAAGGAGGTATTTCTTCACACAATGTACAGTTAACCTTTGGAACTCATTGCCAGGGGATGATGTGAAGGCCAAAAGTATAAGTGGGTTCAAAAAAGAAATAGATAAGTTCATGGAGGATAGGTCCATCAATGGCTATTAGCCAAGATGGTCAGAGATGCATCCCCATGCTCTGGGCGTCCCTAAGCCTCTGACTGCCAGAAGTTGGGACTGGACAACAGGGGATGGGTCACTTGATAAATTGCCCTGTTCTGCTCTTTCTGTCTGATGCATGTGGCATTGGCCAGTGTCAGAAGACAGGTACTGTATCTATTGGGTTTCCGGGAAATGGGGCGGGCAAGCCCGCCCCATGCTAACGGATTCCCCCCAGCCTAAGTGGAGGTTCCACAGGGCCTCAGAAACCCACTAATTGCAGGGGACAACTAATAAAAGAACAGGGACAGGAGTGCGGTCAAAGGGTCATAAGAAGGGAGCCTGACGGGGACACTGAGCAGAGAACCCGGGACAGCGCCCACTGTTCCTTGAAGGTGTCATTAAAGGTAATAATTGGAGATATACCAATCTCCTAGAACTGGAAGGGACCTTGAAAGGTCATTGAGTCCAGCCCCCTGCCTTCACTAGCAGGACCAATTTTTGCCCCAGATCTCTAAGTGGCCTTCTCAAGGATTGAACTCAGAACTCTGGGTTTAGCAGGACAATGCTCAAACCACTGAGCTATCCCTCCCCCCCAGGTAGGTACTATAGCAGGGTGGACTCCTGCTCCTGGGTGGAAGGGGTTTAAAAGCGGCTTGTCAGGGCTTGAGAGCTGCTGCTCTCAAAGCTGGGCTGATTGGGGAAGTAGCCGCAGCTGGGCCACACCCCAATCAGGCCACAGCTGGCCCTTATAAAAGGCTGTGAGCCAGGAGCACAGTCAGTCTCTCTCTGTTTCTAGAAGTAGATGGGCCTGGCTGCAGAGAACTGAGACAAGGTACCTAGGGTGAAGCAGGGCTGGGGAAGCTCTAGCCTAGAAAACCCCAGGCTGTGGCCTAGCACAGGGCAAAAGGTACTAGGGGCTGCAAGGGATAACCCAGGGGTAGGCAAAGGCAGCAGGTCCAAACCCCTTTGCCTATGATGAACAGGCTGATACTGCAGTCTGCCCCAGGGTGTGGGGCTAGACACTGACTGGCAGTAGCCAACACTGAGGCAAAGTGGGGATAGTGGGGTGGGGGTTCCCCTGGGAGGGGGAGACCCAGTTGAGGGGCACCGGGGTCCTGGGAGGGGACATGGGGGCCAGTAGTAAACAGGTGGATCACCAGCCTGCAGAGGGCGTGCCAGTGCTGAAACAGAACTATTTCCCCAGAGTCACCAGCAGGAGGCGCTGCAGGGGTGAGTCTGCCCGTTTACAGGTACCATTAGCCATTCTGGGTCAGACCATTCTTAGGTTTTTATGGAAAATATGTGCCAGCTTAGACCCAGTCTGCCACTCCCATCATAGTGTTTTAGGAGTCCCACATGTGCAGCACAGAGGGCCTTACACAAGCCAAGCCAATATGTGAATTCCACTCTGAGGGACTGTCTTTACACAGGTTTTAGCTCACATAGATCCAATATGATTGTATGCAGAGGTAAGGATAATTCTGGAGGCACGTTACATGCAATGCAATGTATATTCCACTAACAGATGTATGAGCATACATTGCGCATACGGGCATTTTGATGTGTGATGCTTTACAGCCAAAATTAACGATCCTGTGATCCTGCCTGCAATTAAGCATGTACTTTGCCTACCTATTACATGTCGTGCTGCTGTGCGTGTTTCCCTCTTCCTTATCCATGGCTTATATCACTTGTGAAATGACAGGAAGGATGAACTGATGTTCTGAGTGATATTTGTGATGTATCCAGTAGTTTTCTCTTCAGACACTTTCCTGGTTGGCATTAAGCTCCACCATCACTGAGTTTAAGTACCACGCCTTCCCAGCACACACCAAGATCTCCCTCCAAGTGTGCTTCTTTGGGATCTGCTGGAAGAACAGGTATGCGCAGCTTCCATTCAGTCTTCATCTGGGGGTGAAATAAGTCCAGGCGAAGGTGTTGGAAACAGGTTTTGAGGTATATAGTTCTTGCCTCCAGGAACGTCTGAAAAATGCCCTAAAGTCATTTCCACCTGCTGGCAGATGGATGGTCTATGTGAAATCCACTGTGGGGATGGAAGTCCAGTTCCTAGTGGGGACAGATCTACCTTTAAAAAACACAATAATCTTCTCAAATGGCACTATTTACAATTCTGGTTGGCAGTGTCAGCAGAGAGACCGGGGTGTGCATGCACTGTGGAGACTGAAGTTCTCTCTGCCCTCTAGACAGAGTCCCCCATACCAAGCTAGAGCTGAGACAGAATGTCTGGTGCTGCTCCTCTAACGCATTCTCTGGATAAATAGTGGACATCTGTCTCCAGTACTGTTAAGCTGGAGGTGGCACCTTTCATCAGTCCTCCTGAAACAATGGGAAGTGGTATCGCTGCCCAGAAAAATGTGGGGTGGTTTAACTGCACCAGTTGGATCACTCTTGAAGGCCCTTTGGATGTTGCTGGGCCTGGCCATCCTCCTGTCTTGTGCAATCTGTTTTTCATATGGTCTCCATATGAAGCCACACGAAACACACAGAAGGTACCAAAGTGCAGCATATCGTGCAGGGATAGCACAGCAAAACGACATCCATGCACAGCAAATCAGAAAAACATTGCCCAACTTCAGTGATGTTATTACTTTGTTTAGCAGTGAGGGGTTGACTTAAGATGAAGCCTGCAGTTCTGGTCTCCAAACAGGGAACTATTGGAGCTCTGCTTGTGTTTCTAAAATATATATATCTTGCATTCTTCCATCCGCTCTTACTGTCAGTCAAGCAATGTTCTTGATATTGTGACCAGTCCAATGAAAATCCAGCCTAGGCCTTTCGGTCTTAACTCATGCCGTTATGGGAAAATAGATGCAAAATAATGATTTAAATACCTACTTTTCAGAATTAGCTTAACTCCTTTTCATCCTGGATTCCAAAGGCCTTTGAGTCAGATATTAATAGCTGAATCTCCATTTGGTGTCAGGTTTCCATCCACAGCAAATGTTTCCGTTTGAGCCTTGAGAACCAGGGAAAGGGATTTCCACTTCAAACTCTTCAAAAATTCAGAATGAATTGGCTCTGTTAACTTTAACCATGTTCTGCCTTTAACAGTTAAACACTGAAGTTCTTCTCTTGGAGTCCTGGGGCATGGGTTTAAGGATGGATAAAGAAGTTTGGAAACAAGAGCTAGCTTCATAATTCATTGTGATGTATTTCCTCTCTTACCAACCCACAGCAAGCCTTTATATCTTGATGAAATCCCTCTCTGGAGCTCATCAGGTGTGGCCACTTCTAATGAGCCAGCTGCCTGGGAAGGGAGTCCCCACATTCTGGAGCTCCTCTCTCTAAAGGGAATAAACCATAGAACATTCTAGACATGAGCATTTAAACTAGCGTGATAGCCACCACGTTAGGTGATACACTGGGGATTTCCAGAGCTAAATGCAGGAGTTGCTACATCTTGAGCTAAAGATCGTTAGCTGGGGCTGGAACAGATTCTAAATCTCTGTGGATCATGCACAAAAGGGGGCCTGTAACACACCCCTATCAGTGGGTTACACAAGCGGAGGCATTGCCGTGCCTGAGAACTTACTAAAAAGCATTACTAATGATAAGTGGAGAGAACTGAGAGGGAAGGACAGATTGACTTGGGGTGCAAAAGTGGAAGCAGAGTTAGGATGCAGGTTGCATTAGCAAGGGGGTAGTGGAGCAAAAAGAACTCAAAATTTCAATCACATTTAAACATCTCAAGGGCTTGTTCTGGACTAAACCTCCCAACTCTTTACGGTCCAGTCATCACAGTAAGTGAGAGATGTGCCCATCTACCAAGGAACATGAATTCATCCAGCCAATCTGTTCCTTCCCTTCTTTAAGGGCCAGATTGCCACACCCATATTCATGTTGGGTAGCACCTCACTCTGCTGGTGGTCTCATTGACTTCAGTGGGGTTTCTCAAGGGGTAAGACACTTTTTCATAATGAGTAGTGAATCACAGTCTTTCCCTAAGTACAGAAGAAATTTGCTGGTGCACAAGTTAGGAGATTGAAAGCAAATACATCCGAGAACCGTTTGAGAGTTGTGATCCATTGTTCCCTTTCCTCGATTCCTTAAGCTATGGAAGACAGTGAGATTGTTAGAACCAATAATAACGGAGAAAGGAAGATGTACAATGGAAAGAGCACAATAAACCAGAGACCAGTGGGAAGTGGCAAAAGGAGAATCTGCAAAACACTTGGATATCTAACAGGAGAAATGAAAGCATGTGGAGACTGGCTGAAAGGTAAAGCCTTTGATTATCTGAAAAGCACCATGGGTAATACATAACAACTAGCTCATTACACCAACAGCAATGTTAACTTTTTCTGGGTGCATATATTGGGCATTAATCCATCTAACTCCCTGATTTGTGTACTTGGAGGCATGTTCAGAGTTTGGGGTGTACATTTTTTTTTTTTGACTAAGCATTTCATTTTCAGAAAGGAAGATCTTGCCGTTACCGTGACTGCCCACATAAATCGGGCATTTGCACATGCAAAAGGCCATTTAGACACCTAAACAACCATTTGTTATTACTATTATTTGTATTATAAGAAGGACTCGTCAGGATTAGGGAACTAATTTAGATTGTAAGCTCTTTGGAACAGGGACTTTCTTTTCCTGTTAACAAGTGGCTACAGCACCTAGAACAATGGGGCCCTGATTCCGAACTGGGAGCTGCTAGGTGCTACTGCAATACCAGTTATTAATAAACAATAATAATTGTGATGAGTGCTGTGCAAATGTAACACCGACAGACCCTGGTTGCCGGTGGCCTAGATCGAACTGGGGACCTCTGGAGCTTAGTGCATGAGTCTCTACAGCATGAGCTAAAAGTTAACTGGCTGTTAAGCAGACTCATTCTCTCTCTTTCTGTGGTCTCAGTGCCACTAGCTGGGCCAGAACACCACACCCAGAAGGTGTGTGGGTTACACATACATAAAATAAAAAGCAGTCCCTGTCTCAAGTAGCTTACCATCCATATAGGAACAAAATACAACCACTGGGTATAGAATACCATGGAGGACAGAAGTAGATGTCAAGGGTAGTATTAATAGGAATATGAAGTTGCATATAGTAGATGCATGAACAACTTGGAGGCTTTGTGGCATGTTTTCAATGGTTTGGTTTTAGATAAAAGGATAAGATAAATTAACTAATCTCCCCTCTCTGAACAATAGTCACTGCAATTGCATAAGCAATGAGTTGGCATTTTCTGTGAGCTCCTTGCACGCTTGTGCAGAGCAGTGTAAATATTGTTGTGTTTAGCCCTCGGGCTTCTTTTTCTGAAAATGTGGAACTAAAGGATTGTGTGGGCCAACATGCAGTTGGACAGAAGTGTCAGCAATAAAGATTTAGTTCAGTACTGCTTGTGCTGATGTACATAATATGCCTTGCCATGAAGGGGCACATTTTCAATAATATTTAGGCACCTAATGACATGTTATGGGATAGTGGGGTTTTCAGCAGTATCTAGGTGCCTAACTTCCATTGATTTCAATGGGAGGTAGATGCTTAGACACTCCTGGAAACTCCTGCTAGACATCTGTTCTTTAGGTACCTAAATACCTTTAACAATCTGTCTTGTGTCCTATGAAACCTGTGCCTCAGCATCCTGTGTCTGCATTTTTTCTTTGGTAAAAGGATTGTGCCTTACTAACGTTTCCTCATCCATCTACACACTGTTTTCAGCCTTGCCTAAAACCCATTCGGCAACAGAGTTAGACACAGAAGTGGTTTAGTTTTCTCATTAAATGTATAGTGGAATCCTTATGCTGGCTGCCCTGCAAGAAAGACTAGTTGTGACTTTCATAAACTCTTCTTTAGTAATCTGGCCAAGTGCTTGATAGCAGTGAACTCTACTGCAATACATCTCCGTTAGCTTTTCATGTGCCAGATGCAAAATATGTCCAGGCACCAATAAATCAGAGATGAGTTTTACAGTCTTGTTGATACATTGCTGGCAACAGAATGGAGGCAGACCCTGCAAAGCTAAGTGTGTTTCAAGAAAGCCATGCTGGAATGATGTCTTAGTCCCAGAATTTTTATTTGATCTCCTTCAGATAAACCTCTAGTTGTTCAGTTTATTGACTGGGTCCTGCGGGGAATATCCCAGGTGATGTTTGTCAACAACCCACTCAGTGGGTTACTTATTCTAGCCGGACTGTTGATCCAGAATCCTTGGTGGACGCTCACAGGCTGTTCAGGAACAGTTGTCTCGACGTTAACGGCACTTCTTCTGAGCCAGGACAGGTAGGTTTGGCCTTTGCATTTGGAATTTTTAAATAAATTGGCAACTGAACTTTAAAATATTGTGCTACCCATTAGTGGTGTCTAAGGCCCGTGTTTGAGCAAATCCGTTCTTTGGTGATGCTGAACAGTGAGTTCAAGCTTTTGCTCGCATTACATAAACCATGGTTATTGCGCTGAATGGCCTATAATCTCTAATCCAGGAGAGGTACAGTCTAGTACACTAAAAGCACTATAGACACCTCAGGTTCTAATCCCGGCTCTGGCACTGTCTTGCTACGTGGCAAGTCACTTACCCTTTGCATCTCCATTCCCTTGTCTGGTAAATGGAGATAATAACAAACATCATGGTAGGGCTGTGAGGTTAAGTATATAAAAGCAGTTTGAGAGCCAGTGGATGGACGTGTTATTTGAGCTGTTACGGGCATTTTACCTTGGAGATCCAATGCTACCCTCCGCTATTGTACCTGAGCACCTCACAGTGTTTAATGTATTTATCCTCACAACACCTGGCTGAGGTAGGGCAGAGCCATTATGTCCATTTTTACAGAAAGGGAACTGAGAGATACTAAGTGACTTGCCTGAGCTCACACAGGAAGTCTGGGGTAAAAAGTCTGGGTGTCTCCAGTCTCGGGCCAGCACCTGCGCAACTGGACCTGCCTTCCTCTCCACAGGTTTGGTTGCAGTTACATGAGGGAAGGCTTGTGGCCCAAAGGTTCAGGTAAAATAATCAATGAGGAACATGACTTGTTTTGGGCCTCAAGTAGTTTAGTGAGCAAGGAGGGGTAGCTTTCTGGCTATGTGCAATCTAGAACAGATTTCTTTTACAATGCAGTGTCTGTGGGGTATTAGAAATGTGCTGGGTACCCCACGAACTTTCAGCTGCCCTCTAAACATGGGGTACCAAGCAACACCATTGCTATCGCATCAATTGTGCTAACCCCAGTTACTTGTGTGAGTGGTCACATTGTTCACCAGCTCAGTATTGTCACTTTGCTAGATGTAGGACTTCTGGAAATTGCATTTCAGTACGAGAGAGAGTGATTCACTGGGATGCAGCTCTAATGCATGCAGGGCCTTCAGGGCCAATTGCTTTCTAGTAACCGTTTCAAGTCAATTGTCTTTCTCCCACAGATCGGCCATAGCAGCAGGACTGTTTGGCTACAATGGAGTCCTGGTGGGACTGCTTGTGGCGGTGTTCTCTGATAAAGGAGACTATTATTGGTGGCTTCTCCTGCCAGTTGTTGTTACATCCATGGCTTGGTAAGTGATACTGGCTTTATTTTCTGTAGACCAGGTTAAGCATTTCTAGTTCTTCTTTTCCTATATGGCTCTCAGTGAACACTTACTGATACTAACAGGAGTTTTGCAAACACTTCAAGCACTTAGTTTCAGTTTCTTTCTGTTAAATCCCACCCTATAGTTTCAGTTCTGATATTGACCACTTTCTGTCCTAAACTGTGGTGCCATTTTGCTGTGGGATGTTAAACAGCTTCTGTATTGCACCTCAGAGGCGGATGCACTTTTTTGTTTGTTTGTTTTTTAGGAGTTATTCCTGTATGTGCATAGCTTGTGGTGAGCTTTGGCATCCTTTGGCATGAAATGTAAATGGTTTTTAGTGAACCTATACAATTGATTATAGCGAATGGGCAAAATGCTTCCCCAGCTTACAACCTGTGCAAATACATGAGGTCAGTGGACCAAATTCACTGTTGATATAATCATGCCCACCAGTAAAACTGTGCTCACTTGCATCACTAAATTTGATCCAGTGGATTTTCACAGGACTGAATTTGATCCTGCCTTTCTTAGGTCTTTAACTAATATGCCACAATATTAACCCATGTAAGTACACTTGATTCCAAGCAATGTATTCTTCAAAATTAAATTTAGCTTTTAATTGTGGTTTTTAATGTTACAGAATCAATTTTAATATAAATGTTTTAATCAAAATTAATTCAAGATTTGCATTTTAATGGCTTGTCTTAATAAGACGTAAATCTGTGTTGCCTTGTGCTCCTCTTACAATGCAAGATTATTCCATATTTTATTTCTAAAGACTTCATAAATGAAGGTCTCATTGTACCAATCTCTTGAAACCCAGAACACTTTGCAGAATGTTGTAGCGTTTCTTAAATGCAGCCACCGGGGGCTTTTCTTGTGGCCACACAACCTTCGGGGCAGTGATTGGCAGGGAGGGTACAAAGCAGCACCCCGTCCCCTGGGCCACCAGGAGGAGTTGGGCCCTGCCGGTCTGAGTGGGTGGGGCTCAGATGTCCAGCTTCGGCCCTGGGTTGGCAGGCAGAAGTCTCTGGCTGCGCGGCGGTGGGCTCCAGCCACGGGCTCTGACCGTGGGGCCTCGGGCTCTAGGCTTTGCCTGAACAGCGGCAGGCTCCATTCCCCAGTCTCAGGGCTCCATCCATGGGCTGACCACCCCCCTTATCGCCCCTGGCCCCCACTGTCTCGCCTGGGCGGACCACTCCCCTCATCACCCCTGCTGCCTTCCTACCCACCTCCCCATCCAAGGGTTAAGAGCGGGAAGAGGTGGGGCAGAGACAGGGGCTTGGGGGAAGTAGGCAGGTGGGGGCGGGGTCTGGGGCTGAGCGGGGGGGTTGAGCACATCTGGAGGAAGCCAGCACCTTTGCCACTGGAGCTGTTTACTGTTTCAGTGACCCACCTTAATCTTCCCCCACTGTGTTTAGTTTCTGGAGGAGCCATGGTAAACTTCCCCCCGCCCCATAGAGTAGAATACAGTCACACAGAACAGAAGCCATTCTTAAATGTAATACAAAGGTCCCCAAAGCTACTGGGTTGCTATATCTGCCACAAAGCTATTTGAAAGATTTTAAAATTTGACATTTCAGCGACATTTTTGTCGAAATTTCAAAGTTCAGTTTACAAAAGAGCAACGCTTTTTGTGAAAATGCGATCCTACTTTTCAATCAGCTATAGAGCTATGGAGAAACATTAGAAATGTTGCATTTCAACAAAGAAAATGGAACAAACTTTTCACGAAAGCGCTGACCTCTTTTTTTTTTTTTTTACTAGTTCTAGCAAAGGAGTCTTCTGAACATTGCTCTGGTAACTGAAATCCTCTTAAGAGAAACAGCTTGATCTGAGATTGAATAGGGATTATAGTACAATGCATCTTTTCTATTGATCATAGCCACAGAAGGGGACATGGGATATTGCATTAGACATGCCAAATGTGTTTGGTTAAAATCAGCAACCAACTGAAAATCCCTGTAACACCCAAACTCACCTGTTAACTATTTTTTTTTAAATATGGGCTACATTGAGTTCTCTGCTAACTTCAATCGATTTGCACAGTTGTAACTAAGAGCAGAAGCTGACTGTGCTCGGTCCTCAGCTGGTATAAATTGGCATAGCTCTGAAGCCAATAGAGAAACACTAATTTCCACCAGTGGAGGATCTGACTGGCCTAGATTTTCCATGTTCTTTTAGATTTATTGATTCCAGTCAAGACTGGGAGATGAATTATCAATATGCCACAAGAAAGACTGTTTGTATGATATATTCATCTAGACTGAAAACCAGGTGGTCTGGAAATCTCCCAAGAAATCCTGTTCTTGTGAGATCTGTTGCCCAATTTCCTGCCCAAGAGGTTTGGACAAGATTATATTAAGCATCCAAACTTTTGGGTGCTTCTTAGTGATGGATCTCCTAATATTTTGTGGCTCACTCACCACAGCTTTACATGCCAGGAATAAACCTAATTTATTAATCTCTTTTATAAGAAGGAAACTTGTACTTTACTTTAACAATTAATGCGGCCTGGTTGAAGTGGTGCTGAGCAACATCAGTTCTCATTGGTTACAGTTGCTCATCTGGGGATCATGCCTAAAGATGGTGCTAGGTCACATTTTGTGAGTGCTTATCTCATGTAGGTTAAAATGATGTGAGAGATTCACTGTTTGGAGTCTCCTAAGGAGATTGGAGTTTTCTGAGTTTCACTGGGACTTTGGACTGAAATGGTGGGGATATTTTTCACCATTCCAGCTGAGATGAACAAGTTGAAACTTTCTTTTTATTCTTCTCTTTTCAGCCCACTTCTTTCCAGTGCTTTAGGCGCAGTCTTCAGGAAATGGGACCTTCCTGTTCTCACCCTGCCTTTCAACATTGCGGTGTCTCTTTACTTGTCTGCCACTGGACATTACAACCTCTTCTTCCCCACCACTCTCATTCAGCCTGTAACATCAGTGCCCAACATCACCTGGTCTGAAATCAAAGTGCCGCTGGTAAGGTCCACTAAAGAAAGGAGAAATAGTCCACACCCTTGCAAAAGATAAATACAAGGGCTCTCACCTCTAGGTAACAGGCTCAAATACAGCACAGGTTAATAGCATCTGAACTTCCTGAGCATAGAGTCATAGAATATTAGGGTTGGAAGGGACCTTAGGAGGTCATCTAGTCTAGCCCCCTGCTCAAAGCAGGACCAATCTCCAACTAAATCATCCCAGCCAGGGCTTTATCAAGCCTGACCTTAAAAACCTCTAAGGAAGGAGATTCCACCACTTCCCTAGGTAACCCATTCCAATGCTTCACCACCTACCTAGTGAAAAAGTTTTTCCTAATGTCCAACAACTCATAAAATGAATCGGTCATCTCTGCCCAGTTCTTAACCAGAGGAGTAGCCACTTCACAAAAAAAACTCCACCAAAATGGCATGATGCCCATTATTGATGGTTTTGGTGGAAAGACTAAGGATTCAAACTGACCATGGACTTTGACCTACTCCCTCTACTTAGAGGTGGGCCTCACATGACCAGATCTAAGGCAAGTTGGGGGGACAGCTTGGGGAAAACTTGCACTTCAACTGTGCTTGTCCTGTGGTTGAATAGACACTGTCAGTCAGACACCTTTCACCAGCAGCTGACCACTATATTTGGGGTCGGGAAGGAATTTCCCCCTGAGTCAGTTTGGCAGAGACTCTGGGAGGTTTTATCCCTTCCTCTGCAGTCTGGGGCATGGGTCACTTGCAGGTTTAACCTAGAGTAAATGGTGGATTCTCTGTAACTTTTAATCTTTAAACCATGATTTGAGGACTTCAGTAACTTAGCCAGAGGTTATGGGTCTGTTACAGGAGTGGGTGGGCAAGTTTCTGTGGCCTAGGAGGTCAGACTAGATGCTCATTTAAATCACCCAGGCCCCTAGGCAGTAGCTGCCTTTCTCCCCTCCGCATTGGCAGGCATGTATCCTTCATTTCTTGCATGTGTCTGCTTTAGTGTTCGGAGTCACGGGTAAGAATGCTCCCTGGCGTTCTCTTTTTCCAGGATTCCAGAAGATATTAGGGGGACCTAGTAAAGCTATGCTGACTCAGTAGATGCATGATGAAACTCTGGGTATTTTTTCAAATAATTTTTTTCAAATTTGCCGGTTTTATTTAATTAAAAGTCTGAGGAATTATTACAGTATCTAACACCATCCTCCAAATTCTAGAAGGACACTGAACATATATACCTGGGAGGAAACCCACATTCTGCAGAAGGAGCTATGATATTCTGGGGTGCAATCCAGACCAGCGAGAGGCTGTGTCCCCCCTGCCTTGCAAACTCAGGTGCCTCACAATGTTTTACTGCTCTAGCTCCCAGCTGAGCCCCTCACAAACAGCCTGCCAGCATGTGGGTCACAGCCTGAGTGTCTGTGTATTGCTGCAGCCTGCCGGCCACACATCAGTCATGCTCTGGCTTTCACCAGCCTTGGTTACCACTTGCAGTTACCCAACACACTCTCAGTCCTGGATTTCCCCCCAAACATGTATTCTATACTGTCTAGCCATCTCCTGGACAGTCCAGGACATATTACCTCTGTAGCCCCTCTAAGGGGATCAATATACAACAGTCTGCTACCATAAATGAAGTTACCCAAACAATTCACCACACTGGATTGGTTTTAACTGAAGAATAAAACAAGTTTATTTAACTACAAGGAGATGGGTTTTTAAAGGAGGACAAGTATAAGGCACTAAAGTCAGAGATGGTGATGTGAAATAAAGTTCCTAGCACTAAATTTAACAAACGAGACTTGGTTCAAGTTGATGTCGCTTACCACATGTTTCCAGTAACATTGGCCAGCATCTGCTCCCAAAGTCCAGCGTCCGTGTCTTTTCTCTTCTCATCTCAAAAGGAGAGAGATGTATAGGAAGAGATAACTGGAGATGGTTTTGCCTGTCACTTTTATTGCTCAGTCACCCTTTGAGATGCATTTTCCTGAGGGTCACCCCTAGGCAAAGTTCATTCCCACTCTGAGGTTGGAGTCAAAGAGTCTGAAGGTGAAAAAGGTTCCATGCTGTTTGATAAGATGCAAATCTTTGTTCTTGCTCCCTTCCCTTGCCAAAGAATGGCCACTTGACTTGGGATTGCCTATCAACTTGGATGACACCTGACTAGTGGCATCAGCTTGTCCTTTGTCTTTGGGAAACACGTTTATCCACTTCCCCAACTTGTCTGGTAAACCCATTTCAGTCATGAATTCAGCTTATGTTCATAACTTTACATATAATGTTGCTACACACATTTCACTATATTATTGAGCAGCAAGTTATTTATTTTCAAATGATCCCTCACAAGGCATATTTTGTACAGATATTATTACAAAGCTGTGTAGGCTGTGAATACAGGGGTGCATACCGTCACAGGAGCATGGACTGAAAATTATCTGTGACAATTCTGGCTCTTCCTTAAAATGAAGGAGATTCCAGGCTGTAGGCTATCCATTGTTATGAGCTATGGGGAGACATTCTGAGGCAAGGATGACTGGTCAGTTGGTGTGGCCTACATGTTTATAGGGATACTCCTCAAGGGTGGTCCTTTTCCATGCACAAGGAGTGGGACTAGCTTGCAGAAAGGATCGTCACAGGGGAACTGTCAGAGCTGCTGATGACTAAACCATGGGGTACGTTGTCACTGGTTTTGCACAATATGTCTGCTACAGCTGGCTGGAAAATGTTTGTCAAAATATCTTTTCAACAAAAACTGCCATTTTCATCTAAATAAAAACACTTAGAGAAATGTTTTTGATTTTTGCTGAACATTCCCAGAGGAAAAAAAACTATTTAAAAATGAAGAAATTCATTTCTGAACATTCTTGTTTGGGGAAGTGTTCCAAAATTTCATTTCAAATTTTATTTCTATTATGTGTACGTTATTTCACAACATGTGACTAGTAGTAGTGCATGTTATGCACTACTGCTAATGAAATGTCATAATAGACTTTTTCAACTATTATATGATATCCTATTTTCATTTTATTTTATTTTTAAAATAACTAAGGGCAGCTGCTACTTAGTACTGACTGAAACACCTTATCCTCTTTTCTAGTGCGAAGTGTGTCCTATTTGTGTTGTAATGCCACAGTTTGACACTTTGACCCCCTGGCTTTCTAACAAATAGACACTGGGAAATTGCCATTTTGCCTTGGTTACAATAATATAATAATGTGTCCTTTTCAAACCAATGCTGCAGCTGCTACAATCCATTCCGGTCGGCGTCGGCCAGGTGTATGGCTGTGATAACCCCTGGACTGGTGGCATCTTCCTGGTTGCTTTACTCATCTCTTCTCCACTCATTTGCTTGCATGCTGCAATCGGATCAGCAGTGGGGATGCTGGCAGGTACTAACCAATGACCATGACTTACCAAGGTTATTTTTGTCATTTCTTACATTTACCAGCACCTTGACTCCAGTTATTACATAGTTCTGTCCAACACTTTGTGGCTGGATCTGGACACGGTTTTGATTTGCAGTCACATGCTTGAGCTTGGATCTGAATTTTGGGTTTTATTCAAACCCAATATGGTGAAGGCAAAACTCAGAACAAAAGAGTAGAGTTCCACAAGAGCTCTATTCATTGTGTATGGGTTTGCAAGATTCTGTGTTCTACCAAGGAGACCTGCTGTAGCTCTATGACCAGTTGTCACTAGTTACGTTATGAAACCAAAACTAATCCACGACGCCCATCTTGGAAAATGTGTACCCATCCAGCGATGGCAGTAAGTTTGCGTTGTGCTTTGGACCCATACGTGTTTTGCAGAAGACTCAGGCCATTTTGTTTCCATATTTCATCTGGTCTGGGATGGTTGCACAGGTCTAGTATTTAATCCAAGTGATTCAGTAGGTTTTCCTACAGGGGAAGGTGAGGAGAGGAATGGGTGGGAGAAGGGGAATCATAAACAAGAAAGCAAATGGAGGCATCACAGTGGGAAATGGATTAGTCCAAACAAGTGGTGATATGAGCATCCAAATTCAAGTTATCAGAGCTGATAATGTCTCAGGGTGGCCTGGTCGCCAGAGGTTGTGCTGCCCTGTTTGCTGATGGTGCTGAGGCCAGTGAGAACTCCAAGGAGCTCTTGTAAGGCCAACCCAGGAAAAGACCCTTAGTTGCTGTCCTGCTGGTGAAAGCCCGTGTAGGTGGAGACTGACTGGGTCCCAGCATGCCTGGCAGCTTGGGGCCATGGGAGATTGGCTAGGACATCCTGCTTACTTCCCCGTTGCTGCCTTGGCTACAATTGTGCCAGGACTGGTTAATTTTCTTGAGCCAGAACGCCCATTGAGCTTAGAAAGAGTTTTGCCTGAGTGAGAACTTGAGGACTGGTCCAAATTCTGGACTCTGTTACATCATCATAGATATGGAATAAGCATAGCCATTGACTTCAGCCTATTTCCTCCATACTGGCAATGGTGTGACTGAGAACACAGTTATCTTTTAGTGCAGATGTAATGGGAAAATAATCCTGTGTTGATGCCAAGGGATTTGTAAAGAATGATATCTGAGATCTAAAACTTGGCTAATGGCTAGATATCATAAACTGTGCCTTTTGCCTTACAGCGCTGACCATTGCAATGCCATTTGACAGGATCTACTTCGGCTTGGGGAGTTACAACTGTGTGCTTGCTTGCATTGCAATCGGAGGCATGTACTATGCTCTTACCTGGCAGACACACTTGCTGGCACTTGCCTGTGGTATGTATCCGATGGGATGTGGAAAGCAGAAATCCAAAGCATACAGAATAGCTGTGGGAATTCTGCAGATTTAGTGTCAGGGTTGTGGCCATGCTGGCAAAAGCGCGCACACATCCACCCATGCAACAGAGACTTTGGAGGCATAATCTGCATAATTACACCCACAGTCAGATGTTCAAGCAACTGATCTGTGAACACAAGTCCATTTCCACACTTTTTTGTTTTAGCCTGAGGAAAACAAAAGCAAGAAAGAACAAAGGTAAATTCTCCATGAGAGAGCACAGTGTGTGTCTCCTCTGTTACAAGTTGCAGCAAGTGCAAGAGCAAAATGGCAAATGTAAGCATTCAGTACATAGCAAATAAAGGTGTGTCAGTGTCATAAACTACGTATATCCAGGAGTGTCACTTGCTATGGAGCCAGTGGGCCAGTTGCCCCACGCCAACTTAATTCCCTGCTCCCCCAGGACTTTTCATAGTCTATATCAGTGTCTCTAAACCTTTCCAGACTACAGGAGTCTGATTTATCTTGCATACCTCCAAGTCACCTCACTTAAAAATGACTTGCTTACAAAGTCGGACATAAAAATACAAAAGTGTCACAGTACGCTATTCCTTAAAAAATGTCTTGCTTTCTCATTTTTACCATATAATTATAAAATAAATTAATTGGAATATAAATATTGTACTTACTTTTTCAGTGTATAGAGCAGAATAAACAAGTCATTGTATGAAATTTTAGTTGGTACTGACTTTGCTAGTGCTTTTTATGTAGCCTTTGTAAAACTAGAAAAATATCTAGATGGGCTGATGTACCCCTGGAAGATCTCTGCGTACTCCCAGGGGTACATGTACCCCTGGTTGAGAACCACTGATCTATATGATCCATTATGTCAGCCACTTTTTGCATCAACAGACTTTGCAGGGCATAATATAATTGCATATTAAGTCCTAAACACAACTTTGCCCACCCCCAGCAGAATTTTTCTGAAAGATGCCCCTGCAAATGTGCTTGTTGAGGTGAAATGCTCACTCACCATCCATGCAAATAGAGCAGATGAGGCCAAACTAGCCTTAATGTCAGAGCGACTTCATACTTCACACAGGAACAAATATAAACCACCTGCATGTGGGATTTGGACATCCGATTTAGTAGCCCTCCTGAATCAGAATTCTAATTCTAATCCTTATGCCAGCTAGCAGTAAGTAAGCAGTAACTACTTTATAGTGTAGTTGCAGAAAGTGGCTGCCTCTGCTGATTTCACTGAGCAACTTTTAACTTGTTTCATAATCTTTGTTCTTTTCACAGCATTATTTTGTGCCTATGCTGGAGCAGCTCTTGCTAATATCTTGTGCGTGGTAAGTTTATATGAATTTTGGTTTTGTCATATCAGAACACAGAGACTTCTGTATTACAACAATGACAGTTTTGACAGCAATGGAATAAGAATTCTGCAAGCCAGTAGGGTTTATTGTATAGATTCTGTCTGGTGTATTGTGAGATTACAGACTCTACTGCTGACAGTAGGAGTTCAGAGAACTTCAAGCCATGCTATCCTCTGTGTGCACTTGTGTATATGATTGAATTCCAACAACCATTTCTGGAATGAGATACAACTTTTATTCTACACAGACAAACTCCTTTAGGCTGATATTTTCTTTCTTTGTTCCCAATTTTTCCTTGCTTTGTCTCAGTCCAATCATTTTTTTAAAGTTTGTTGCAGTCATTTTCAAGGATTGTTAATATATGGTAAAAATATAAAATGTATGCTCATATAACTCAAAAATAGCTGAAATTAGAACCATCAAACTATGCTTGTTTTTTAGATCTTACTTGGGGGATCAAAACTAAAGCCAAGTTTGAAGACAATAGGTTTGGTAGCTTTAAATATATGAATGTTTAAAGACAGCAATTTCATATATACATATTAAAATGTACCCATCTGGTTTCTTTGTTAATGCATTGTATCTAGAGTGGTTTAGAGCAGAAGGCCTGTATAAATAGGATGCCTCTTTTACATACACCTGAATTAAGGATGTATCAGGAAAAGGATGGTTGGACCCAGTGTCCTCATTTTTAGAAGAATGCAATTGGAGAGTCACAAGGACCCTAGAGTAATCTTGGTCAGATACATTTTTGTACCAATTTAATTTTAGGCTTTTAGAGTCTCACTGGAACTTGCTCCCTTTTTTTCCCTTGTAACCTTGCCCGGCTTTGTATTGCTATCTGTGCCGCCAGCAAGGGGTAGGGATAGGAGTGTGTTTTGGGGGAATATCGAGAAGGAGATAAGAGGAATCCCAAAGTGCATCTTAATTGTCAAAACTGTTCTTTGAGGAAGTACATTCTTCTCAGGCTTCTGACTAAAAGCTGGAGAGTTAAGCAAAGGGAATAATAAAAATGTGATATAAAATGCTGTCAACACATTCTTTTTCCCCTACCCAGATTGGATTACCAGCCTGCACCTGGCCTTTCTGCTTCTCTGCACTTCTCTTTTTGCTCCTAACTACAAATAACTCCGCAATCTACAAGCTGCCACTCTGCAAAGTCACTTACCCAGAAGCCAACCGAGTCTACTACCTGAGAATGAAAAGAGAGCAGAAACCCACTGGTGATTAGCCAATACAAATGGGAGACACTTTGTGATCCCCAATGTAGCTGCACATACTGATCTCAAAAGCACATGAATCAGAAGTTTCATGCTATCTGTCAAACACACACACACGTCAGCAATTCGTGTCTTCAACAACTAGGTGTTATGCTATGAGGGCTGAGGTGTTATATCATATTTTGGAGGAAATATTTGTTCCTGATCTGAGCCTCAAAAAATGCATTCAGGTAACATAATGGGTGTATGATACTAATTTGAAACAAATTATTATTATTCATAGTAATAATATTGTAGGAGTTGACTTTTATTTTACATTTGCATGGTAGGACAATAAGGACCCAAACCCAACTAGGATTTTTGGATGCTGCCATAATAGAACAATAATACTGTGCGAAGAACCTTGTAATGAGCTGTGGTTAAAATCAAGACGACGTTTGTTTGTAAATGCAACAGAAAGACTGACTGACTGATTTACTCTTTTAGCAACACATAAATCTTGTCTAAGCCCCCAAATCCCATAATTAAATCCATAATATAAATTGTTAAAATATTTATTAAATTCATCATCTTTCTCTGTAGTCTGCTGTCTTTTCCTTATTGTACATTGCAGTTAAGATATTCATATTTTCCCTCTATCATCAGACTAGGGAAATGACTTACTGATAATTGTGTTGGCCATTAACACCATCTTCTCTATCATACAAACAGAAAAATAACAATCCCCAATGAAAAACACAAAAGTATGTATCCATCTTACCTGTGTTGTACCACACATTCAGCAAGGAGCAGCAGAGGGAAGAACAGGTACTTGGAGGAAGACTGTGACAAATGCAGTTACTGTTATATCTTTTCTCTCTACTGTCCTATCAGGACAGCAGAGGTAATGAGCAATAGCCAAGTCAAAGATTCCCATTGGATTGGTCCCCACAGCTGGCTGACCTACTTAACCAGATGAAGCACTGAACTTAGTGCCAGTTGTGGGATATTACCTGGACATGGCGTTCTATTGCACTGTCCCTTAGAGTGATTATTTATGTGAGTGCAAAATGAGCGGAGAAGAGAACTGGTCTGGAATTTTTCAACACAACATTTTTTGTTGGAAAATGCTGATTCATCAAAACCAAAACTTGTTGCAGAAAAGGGGTCTGTTTCGATACATTTTTCAACTAAAAAATTTTGAGAAATAGAGTTTGGAAAACCAGAATGTTTTGTTTCAATATTGTAAAAAATGCCAGTGTTCTGGTTCAAAATGACTCTTTATTTCAAAATGCACACTGATTGTAGTTAAAAAAAAATATTTTAAAGAAATGGTCAAAATTAAAATGTTTTGAAATTATGAAAAAACATTTCACATGACCAAAAATATTTGGGGGGGGGGGTCAGTTCATAAAATTTGGAGATTTTGACTTTTTGTTCTGATTCATGATGGAACATTTTGCATAATCTTGAAAATGTTCACAGGATAGGAAAACCATTCCCCTACCAGCTCTTGTCAAGAACTCTACCAAAATAGAATGGCAGCATTTTGGACCTGCTTTGCCCTCTCTTCACTAAAGGCTTTGTGCCAAGCATAAACATGGACCCAAGCGGGCTTAAGGACTAAAGTCAGATCCTTCAAGATAAAGCTTCACCTGAAAACTGAAGAAGCATAAGGCTTAAGTGAAATGAAGAAGCGGAGAATGAGCTGATCTCATACACCTCCAAATGTACTTGAAGACGAGGCAAAAGAAGAAAAATCCCAGGAGGTTTCTGACAGAGTTAATCAAAACTCTTCTGTCATAGTTGGCCAAAGAAAAACTAAGACACATTGGATCTCACACTCAACCTGACATACCTCCCACTGACATTACATTCCCCCTAGCTGATATCCCCTCATAATTACCCAACTGAAAACTTAGCCAGTACACTAGGGTTCACATGGCAATAGTTGCATGGGCTCTTTAATGTTTGTAAAAGATCCAGACTTCTGGCTTATGTCTCACGCGCAAGGCAGAACCTCCAGCATCACAGCACTAATACTGAGCTGGTTCAGTACCAACTCAGCTGGCAGAGTGCCACTGTGATGCTGGCAGACCTGGTGCCAGCTCTTGCCATGGCTGTAGGCCTCAGCTGAGCACGGACAAATTCATTGCAGGAAACCAGTTTCACTTGTGTGTTAGTACGATTCAGATGGGTATTGGGCTGGTAACAATGTGTTTAGTGCTTAGAATTTTTGAAACGCTTGTAAGTTGCTGCAGGCATTAATCTTAGTTATAATATCTTTATCACATGCTATAACATAATATTTAAGTTTGGCTCGATAACTGTAAAAAGTTTGCTGTGAAACTATGAACCCAGTCAGCAGGGATCGTTTCCTGTCCATCCAGAGAGCCTATCAAAACTAAATGGGCTATTGTGGGATATCACAATACAAATAATATTAATTGCCCCTCATACCGTGAAGAGGCTATGTGCAAAAGGGCTTTTCCCATCTTCTTGGATTCTGGAAGAAGGAATTAAAAGTAGCTGACAAGAAAAGTTTTCATCTTTTGCTGTTTGGACTCTTTCCTTAATTAAGTAAACCTTAGATTGGCAACAAGAGTTATCTTTGGCGTGAGAACTAAGGTACGAATTGATGCTGAATAAGTGACTGGTCTCTCGGGACTGGGAGCAACCTGACTATTTTGTGATCTTTGGTGCATGGACTCCAACTATCACCAAGTCCCCCTTGCCTGGGTGGCAAAATAGACTGGAATGACACTGTCTGTGTCTCCCTGGTAAGACTGGTACAGTGCTTCAGGAGTTCACGCTTGTTACCGGGCCGGTGAAATCTAATTACAGAACACACAACCAGCTTGGGATCTCTGTCCTGCTTCTTGGCAGTCTGCCCTGAGGTTGGCACTCCTGGTCGTGAACCACTCCACACAATGTGACAGCCACGTCCTGCAGAAAGCTGAGTTTGGCACAGAAGTCTCCCCTGCAAATCCTGACAGCTCTGCCTAGCGGCTGAGTTCTGATGAGATCCTGGGCTAGATGGAGCTGCAAGCAGGGAAGCATTTCTCCAAAAAAGGAAAAAGCATATTTGGTAATTTCAGCCCCAATTCTTCAAGGCTATAAGCACATGAGTAACTTTAAAGAAATATGTGGCATCTTGTTGAAGTCCATGGAGTAATCACCTCTATAAAGTGATTTGTGGAGCCAGG
This sequence comes from Mauremys mutica, assembly GCF_020497125.1. Lineage (NCBI taxonomy): Eukaryota > Metazoa > Chordata > Testudines > Geoemydidae > Mauremys > Mauremys mutica. The sequence continues at coordinate 11,791,771 of NC_059077.1, forward strand.
GCTTTCAAACTCTTGGCTAAGGGCCTTTTGACTCAAGTATTATCCACATGTTTGTCAGAGAGCAGAATGCAGTATTGTTGTAGCTGGGTTAGTCGCAGGATATTAGAGAAACTAGGTAGGTGAGATAATATATTTTATTAGACCAACTTCTGTTGGTGAGAGAAGAGCTCTGCATAAGCCTGAAAGCTCGTATCTCTCACCAACAGAAGTTGGCCCAATAAAAGATATTACCTCACCCACCTTGTCTCTCTAATATCCTGGAACCACCACGACTATAACAACACTGCATATGACGCTAGAAAGAGATTGACAAGTAAGAGATGCACCAGAGGTTACATAGAGGTAACAATAGCCCACTTTAACAGTCAGGAAAATGGATGGTTTACAGCATTTGGACATTGTTAGAGCACTTAAATTGAGAGATGTATTTACATGTCTATGAAAGCTGTTCATTTCCAGTGTTTAAACTGAAATCTACAGCACTGGAAAACTGTGTGGTAAAGGAGAGCGTTCTAACAGCAGGATGTTGGGCATCTGAAAGGCTCAGCGTGCTCTCAGCTCAGCACCTCGCAAGCTTCCCTTATGCCTGCAGGAAACCAAAAATGACCAGAATTTCACTGCTAGGTCTGTACACTATGAAAGGCACATATTTGATAGCAGCACTGAAGAGCACAAACATCACTTAGTGAACTCTGTATGAGATTCACTTAATAACCCAGTGGCATCTCCCTCCCTGTGGCCCCAGCCCAGCAGAACATTTGTGATTCTTTCCAAGACTCCTGTGCCCTGAAATGTTCTGGATCGCGGTCCAATGGCAGGCTAGCTGATTCTGTAAGAAGACTGGCCTGCCAGGGAACTTGCATCTGTGTAGAATATAGCATGATGGCTACTATCAGCAAAGCCACCTGGAACTGGAGAATTCAGTCCTGTGGTGAAAGGATGCCAGTCCCCTTAAAGTCAATGGAATTTCACTGACGCTGGATATGGCCAATGATGTTTGGATGCAGCCTATTTCGACAAATTCCCTTGCCTCCAGGTACGTGGTGGGAACGCAATTTAGAACTCAGAGAGAGACACACAGACACACAGACACAGACACAGAGACACACACACACACACACAGACACAGACACAGACACACACTCTCTCTCTCTCTCTCTCTCTCCTCTCTGGTATGCTGAAGACACTAAAAGGTTACTCAGGATGAAGAGAGAAACAGAATGTTATCGTTTGTCACGTACAAAGCTTCCTACCCAGAGCAGTGCAAGAATCACTCATTAAAAGGTGAAAAGAAGAGAGAATAATGAAAGCGTACTGAGGAGGAAAGAGGTCTGAAGAAAGCAAATAAGCCTCTTGAGAGGAGAATCCCAGATAATTGCCTTAACGACAAAGGAGAGCACCAGAATCACTGAGAGGAATTACCTGATTAGAGGCGTAAGAGAATTTAACTAACACCTGTTTTAGTAGAGCTTGTTCGGCAATGATGAGAGGTAAGTGTATGATCTACTACAAAGAGCACAGCTCTGGAATGATGTGCTGATTAGCTGTCATTAACATCTTCATACATAAACACATGCTACCATTGCTCCCCCAGGTCTCCCCTCAATCGCCCACCACCAATGCAATGCACCTGTGTCCTGCACAGCCTTCTATCCCAAGGTGCTTTGCCCAAGGTGAAAAATGCAGCTGTGAACATTTAAAATAAAGCACCAGCAAACCAAGAGAGAAGTTAAGAACTCCAGGCAATGGAGGAAAGAAACCAGTCTTCAGCTGAGATTTGAAAGGCGATGGAGAGCGGACGTGGAAAAGAGCTACAAGGAGGAAGTTCCAGGTTTCAGAAGCTAAAGAGAAGGTGATTCATGCCCCAGGAGTTGCTAAAACAGGACGAGCTTGTGCTTCCTTCAGACATGAACTGATATAGCCCCAGGCCATCCAGGGATGCCAGCACAGAGGGACAACTACAATAGGGAACAGTGATACTGCACCACCTATGAAAAATACCCAAAGCTGGAAGTTTGCATGCTACTGAGGCAACTGGCTGTGGTTTCATAGGATGATGGGGGAAGTGATGAAGCTGTTGGGAGTGGGGACGCAAGGCAACAGTCTGACAAAGTGGGTTGGACTAAAGGCCAAACTATAGGTGAAAGGGGGGTGAATCCTCTTGAAGACTGAGGGAAAAGCCAGTCTCAGTCACATTGGCAGAGGGATGCATTGCAATGGAATTGTGTTCTTCCACCCAGGAGCACAGGGAAGGGATCATCTCAGTTTAGTGCTGCAGACAGAGATGCTTTGAAAATCAAAGGTAGGTTTCCAAAGGCCTAAGTGGTACTTAAGCACCTGACTTCCACTGAAAGTCTTGTACCCTTGAAAATATACCCCTTGATTCAGCCACAGGGGACCCATAACAGCCAGCCCCTGGAGTATGTGTACACGCCTATGGAGCGTAACCCTCCACTGGGCGGGTCTACACCTGCCCCTGAGACACCCGAGGGGCCTCTCTTTTCCCTTGCACTTTGGACACACTTGCACAGCTTGTCATCCCAACAAAGCATCATTGAACTGAACTTGATTGGACTTGCACCTGGCTCTTCCCATCCTCAAAGCACTTGACAAGCATTAACTAGTCAATCCACGTCACGCCTCTAGAAGAGAGGGACTCAGACGCCCATTCTGCAGAAGATGAGAACTGAGTCAGGGAGGTCAGTGACTTCCCCACAAGGCCAACGAGGGACTGAGTGCAGGAGATGGGACTGAAACTCCACTCCAATCAGAAGACCACACCTCTCTTCTGCCTGATTGTTCGTTGCATGTTATTCTTGCATGCTTCGTCTCACTGCATCACACTCTAAGGGTTTCCCTACACGTGTACCTTCTGTTCCCCTTTTTTAAAATGCTACTTTCTGTCAGTAGCTACGTTTTCCCTCTGTGCCTTTCCCTCAGCATTAGATAGTCCCAGCAGGCATTTACCTTCTCACGTTGCTTTCTTTTCTTGCCCATCAGATGGTGTTATGGAGGAACCTTCAATTGTATTGGAAGCAGATGAGTGCCAAGGAGATATCCAGCCAAAGCAGAGGAACTTGTTTCAATTCGAACAGCAGTCTACCCGCTGGCCTGTGCGAAGGAGAAGTAAAGGTTCTGTTCCATCTCTTCCTGTCTTTCCTCTCTCACATGATCCTGGGTAGCCCTAATAACAGAGCTTGAGATTTTGCAAGCGTAACCCAGATATGAAACTAGAAAGTTTCAACCAAACTGAAAGCTTTCTGAAAGAATGTTGACCAGCTCTAAAGGTGTAAATGATCCTAGATATACTCTCTGCTATTTAGGTACAAAGATAGTTTAAAAGTTCAAGATCAGGGCTATCCTCCCTGGAAAGAGAAATATTTTACAACAACCATCCTGAAGGAAAGTTATAATTGAAATGCTATTGTGATATACCAGCGGTTTAACAAGTAACAATGCATAGCCATTCTGAGTGACTCCGAAGGTGTGCAGTCTATGCACATCCACCATGAGAGGGAGGAATTTGAGGTGCAGTGAGCAAATCTATTTCTTCTGTACCTACAGTTTTGGGAAAAGTTGAACATCTGGATAGACAAAATGAGGATCAGTTTTTCCCTCCACACCACCAACAGGAGAATGAATCAGCTGTAAGTACTGGAGCTACCACTTTTCTGCTTATTAAATCCAAGTAAAATGAGTGCAGAATTATTTGTGGGGTTTTGGTTAAAAATGTATTATGTGGGCATGAAATCTAAAAAGAAACTGCAAACATTTTTGCTTAAAACCACACTTTTCAATTTCACAAAGCCCTGAGTTACACTGAGCTTTGCTACTCAGTCATTTCAAAGCTTTACATTGTATTGGTGCCTTTTCCCATTTGGTATCCCATTTGAACATCAGTGTCATCCCTCTGCCAAGCGGTAGTAGATGTCCAGGGACTTGCAGGCCAGCTTCCTAGTGGAGCAGAAATCAGTGGCCTGGGGTCTGAGTAGAGCGGAAGGTTACATCTGCACTATGAGCTAGGGATGTGATGCCCAACTCACGTAAACATACTTGTGCTAGCTCAAGTATAAATAATAGCTTAGCCATGCCAAGTACAAACCCGCCTGAACTACACAGGTATGCTTCCCGTGCTACTGCAGCTGCACTGCTATTTACATGCATGAGATGGGAATCATATCCCTAGCTCATAGTGTAGAATGTGTCTTAGAATGTAAGAGATATACACCTATATCATAGAGCTGGAAGGGACCCCAAAAGGTCATTGAATCCAGCCCGCTGCCTTCACTAGCAGGACCAAGTACTGATTTTGCCCCAGATCCCTAAGTGGTCCCCTCAAGGATTAAACTCACAACCTTGGGTTTAGAAGGCCAATGCTCAAACCACTGAGCTCCCTTGTAGCCAAAGTGTAATATACACACCACTCCTGAAATGAGATGGTCAAACAGCATGTAGGGCAATCCCTTCCTCCAGGAATCTCAGCCCAGCACCAATGTCTGGTCCCCAGCAAGCAACTCTGCATCAAAGATTGATTCCAGTCACAGAGAGCAAACTCTCTTGCTGCTCACAAAGCTCCCCTTCTCCTGAAGATGCCTATAAACCTAACCGTCCATAACGTGAAATTAACCCAGAATTTCTTCCCATAAACCAAAACTTGCTCATACGCCAAGAAAAAGAACTTGCATGATGGTATATGTCAGCACCCCCTGATGACTCTTGCCATAATATTTTAAAATACATTTTAAAAAAACTTATCAGTGGCTTTGAAAACAAAAGAGCTTGCCATTTGAGAACTGTAATAACATTCTCTCCTTTCGTGAAGAAGGATCTGAAGGGCAACATGGTTCCTGAAGCCAAAATTACTGAAGATAAAAGCACTAAAAATCAGAATAGAGAGACAACAGGTGTGAAAAGCATCAGCAGAGCTGTCTCCTATATCATGGGAAGAACAAACATGTCTGAAGGTGAGTCTAGAGGTAAAGCAATTGCCAGTCACAGCTATTGACCAGTTGTCTGACTAGACTTGTAGTTCATTCTTAAAAATGCTCAAGAGACCAAATAAGCGCCAAATGTATTGTCTAAAGATAAAGCAGTACAGTATGAAAAGGAGATCTACATACCCTCCTGCCAGGTAGCAAGTTCTCACAGCATGTTCACCTTATGCAGAACGTGTGCTTCAAAGATATGCATTTCCGCTAGTAGTATTTATAGTGTGGCTTTACAAGTTGCCAACCTCTTTATGCATCACTGAACTTTAAATTTAACCCACATGTTGTGCCTATACACCTCTACCTCGATATAACGCTGTCCTCGGGAGCCAAAAGAATCTTACCGCGTTATAGGTGAAACCACATTATATCAAACTTGCTTTGATCCGCTGGAGTGCGCAGCCTCGCCCGCCCGGAGCGCTGCTTTACCACATTATATCTGAATTCGTGTTATATCGGATCACGTTATATCGGGGTAGAGGTGTACTTTCCCATCCCTCATTTGAATGCTACATTCCACTGATGAGCCATAACCGGGGTCCCTAGCTGTGCTTGGTACAAAGTATTCATGAATCTTTACTTTGACAAGTTTCCTATTTTCTAATGCCAAAGCTGACTTCAGCTTTGCAAAGTTCTGTGGGATGTTTGACACGGGTGAACAGAAATTGTGGGAAGAGCATAATGCATTTAATTAATGTAACCTTGCAATACCCACATATTTATAAACAGTATATTAATACCATCCACATAATAGCTATCAATGTGTATATTACATCGAACATATACGTATGGGCAAACACAACCATTGTTGTTCCAGAGCTGTGGAGTGGTAATTGGTATCTTCTTATTGGCTTGATCATACATGTAGCATGCTCTTAATAAGGGGAGATATGTTGGTGCAAGTCTCTAGGGGGAGCATCTTCAGTCTTTGCATCTTATAGAGTCCTAGGATTGAGACTTGCAACACCTTTTTCTGCCTTCAGTGGTAGCCACCTCCACCGGCCCGTGAGTCTAGGGGACAGAGTCATGGCTGCACCTCCTCCCTGCCCAGTTACTCCCAAGGAGAAGCATCTGGAGCACAAATGCCATGCGCTTTGGGCAGCCCTCGTGGGCTGTGAAAGGCGTGGGAGAGGACAATCTTTACCACTTCCGATAGCCCTGCACAGTCACATTAGCCAGAGGCACAACCTAGCGCTACACCCACACTAAGGTCCTTTCCTGCTGCTCTTGCTCAAGTTGACTAGTCCTGTTAGCATCTGCAGTTTGACTTGCACATTTCCATACTCCTCAGCCTGAATAATGCTGGTGTTATGGGGTCCTAAGTGGCCCGAATTGCCAACAATCAAGCATGCAGTTTGAGTGCACAAGAGCACCCATGCAAGCGCATGCCTAGTCTGTGCCTGCTCCCCTTAAAACACAGGCTTGCCCATTTGTGCAGGCAGGTAACTGATTTGCACACACCCCCACTCATGGTAATTGAGCATGGTAGCCTCCCATATCATAGCCCAGAGAGGTAGATCCTCCATGATTCTTACATAGCTTCTGAGCATCTGTGACAGTCACTGCACATATGCCTGGGTTGGCTCATTGGGCCTTACATGCCTCTAGCATCTGAGGGCAAGTCTACATTACAAAATTCAGTTGACCTAAGTTACGTCGACGTACAGCCACTGCAGTAATTGGATTGGTTGTACGTGTCCATGCTGTGCACCTTGTGTTGGCGGTGCACATCCTCATCAGCAGCACTTGCACTGATTGAAGTGCCAGTGTGAGACATTGTGGGACGGTTTCTGAAAGGCAGCAATAGTCGATGTAAGCAACGCAGTGTCTACACTGACACTGCATCAACCTAACTACATCGACTTAAGTGCTGTGCCTCTCGTGAAGGTGGAGTTATTAAGTCATTGTAGTGAGCAAGTCACATCGATGGCAGCTACATTTTAGTGTAGATGCCTACAGAATTAGGTCAACGTACGCTGCCTTAGGTCAACCTAACTGTGTAGTGTAGACCAGGCCTGATGCATTTCCTTCCTCCTTTCATTGCAAACGGGTTCTGCTTTTTTCATTATATTTTCCTAGAGACTTGTTTTAACTTTACCTAAACTCCAGTGTATAAATGAATGAGTAAGACTCTCACCACCATCTGCTATGCAACTTTGTGGACATCATAAAATAAGCCAGTTTGTACAAGTATATCCCAGTGTGCTTTATAATAGGGAACTCTGCCAACTACACGCTGGAGCAGTTAGTTTTTCCCATGCCAGATCTAACAGTTGTCCTAGAATGTGATAAATCTGAGATTGCTTTTCCAGTCTGGCTGATGCATTGTCCCAGTTCTACAATAATTGCTTAGGGCATTTTGAGAAAAGCAGCATCCCAGAATTGTTTGCGTCATTTACATTGCTTGTAAGCTCTTTGGGGGCAGGGATCGTCTTTTCATTGGGTTTGTTGTCCCTGGAGACTTAACCCACAGATGTGTGTACAGCACCTGGAATGGCGTGGCCCCAATCCTGACTTGACGCCTAGATGCTAAGAGGGCCAGAGAAAATGCCTTTCAGTGAGGGACTTGAAGAGAGCCACCTGTTCAGCTTATCAAAAAAGAATGAGAGGCGACTTGCTGACAGCGTCCTTCACAGGGAGAAAATACTGTGCTCTTCCGGGCGCTTTCAGCTGACCGAGAAGGGCAAAACAAGAACCGAAAGCTGGAAGCAGAAGCCAGACAAATTCAAATTAGAAATGAGATGCAGGTTTTTAACAGTGAGGATGATTAGCCATTGGAACAACTTGCCAAGGGAAATGACGGGCTCTCCATCTCTTGTTGTCTTTAAGCCAAGACCGGATGCCTTTCTGGAAGATGCTTTAGTGCAGGGGTAGGCAACCTATGGCACTCTCACTGCCCGGGTCCTGGCCACCGGTCTGTGGGGGCTCTGCATTTTAATTTAATTTTAAATGAAGCTTCTTAAACATTTTTAAAACCTTATTTACTTTACCTACAACAATAGTTTAGTTATATATTATAGACTTATAGAAAGAGACCTTCTAAAATGTATTACCGGCACGCAAAACCTTAAATTAGAGTGAATAAATGAAGATTCGGCACAGCACTTCTGAAAGGTTGCCGACCCCTGCTTTAGTGAAACACATTGTTGAGCTCAGTACAGGGGGGTAACTGGATGAAATCTAAAGGCCTGTGAAAGGATGTCAGACTAGATGCTCTAATGCATGGTTCTCAACCTTTCCAGACTACTGTACCCCTTTCAGGAACCTGATTTGTCTTGCGTACCCCAAGTTTCACCTCACTTAAAAACGACTTGCTTACAAAATCAGACATAAAAGTGTCCCAGCACACTGTTACTGAAAAATTGCTTCCTTTCTCATTTTTACCATGTAATTATAAAGATTAATCAATTGGAATATAAATATTGTACTTTCATCTCAGCATAGAGCATACAGAGCAGTATAAACAAGCCATTGTCTGTATGAAATTTTAGTTTGTACTGATTTCGCTAGCTTGTTGTAAAACTAGGCAAATATCTAGATGAGTTGATGTACCCCCTGGAAGACCTCTGTGTACCCCCAGGGATACACACACCCCAGGGGTACACTTACCCCTGGTTGAGAACCACTGCTCTAATGGTCACTTCTGGCCTTAAAGTCTCTGAATCTATGCTACTGCGATACAAATAAAATAAGAATATCCCTCTGTCTCTTCATTCTGATGATCTTTCCTCTTTCAGATAAACCTCTAGTGTTTCAGTTTATTGACTGGGTCTTGCGAGGGACGTCCCAGGTGATGTGTGTCAATAACCCTCTCAGTGGGTTTCTCATGATTGCTGGATTCCTGGTCCAGAATCCCTGGTGGGCGCTCACAGGCTGTTTAGGAACATCTGTCTCAACTTTAGCAGCACTTCTTCTGAGTCAGGACAGGTATGTTTATCTCTGGGGGTTGTTCTTGGTGCTGACCAAGTTCACATTTGAACTATGATTACTTTGGCACTAATACTCTTTGACAGTGCTAAGCAAGCAGCAGAGCTTTAGCTCAAAAAACCTGGAATAAAGAATAGATATGGACTAAAATGCAAATCACAGAGCCAAATACTTCTACTCTTTGATTTCCAATTTGAGCTCTGCAGAGCTATCAGGTAAAAAATGACACTTTTAAAAAAAAATGGTTATTTGCTTTGTTGTTTCACACCACTGATTCTAAAAATAGAAATAACTTTAGAAATCTGATTTATTCTTCTCTGTTTTTGCTGTTGGTTTCCTTTTTACAGTCTCAGCTTGGAACATTCCAGCTGGACTATAATTCCTACTGCATTTGGAAACCCAGTTTCCATTGGGCATTTTTTAATTTATTTTTATGGAAACACTTATGTAGGTCTTGGGTTTTGTTGCTGTAGATATTCCCGGTTAGAAAGGCCTCCAAACATGGACAATTACAAGCTAGCCTTGGGTAGATCAAGGTTTTGCTACAAGCCCCAGCTGTTTACTTGTCCGAATCACCACACTGATCATTGCTCTCCACTTCTTCAGACACAGAACTTCCATAAATTACCTTACAGCTCACATGCTCTGTCACAAGGGCTTGAAGGGACGTTATTATCTGGACAGCGTAATTAGGGTCTTCTAATACATTTTCAAGTGAACGTAAAGACTCATCTGTCTCCCACAGATCGGCCATAGAAACAGGACTCCATGGCTATAATGGGACCTTATTGGGATTACTCATAGCTGTGTTTTCTGACAAAGGAGACTATTATTGGTGGCTTCTGCTGCCTGTAGTTGTTACATCCATGGCATGGTAAGTTGCTCTTTGTTTTGTTTTTAATGTGCAATCCTAAATATTTTCCATTCTTAGTTTGACCTTTTTTACTTTTACTGACCCATGAGTTATCTACTGTAGCTTGCTTACATTTTTAACTAATACAACTTGAAACAAAACTGTATTTACAGGTGGGCAAATAAAGCCAAAAATTTCTGCTAATGGTTGTTCACTTTTTGAAACTTCAGCCATGTTTGCACTCTTTTTCAGTTCACTTTCTTCGGAGGTCAATGTGAGAGGCAATAAGAGTCTACTTAGGTCCACCCACAATCTAAGCTCTGCCCACGTAAGATGTCAAAATATGATGCCATTCACAGTAACTTGTGAAGATGTTCAGTGTATGATCATGTGTCCTCTGTGGGGTTCCACTAGGTATTGGGGGCTCAGGACTGCCCTTAGTAGAGCTTGGGTGCCGCACTGGATTTCTTGACTGAGTGGTGCATAGATGCCACATCCAGCAGATTTTGCAGATCTTCACAATATGCTCATCTCCTTCATTTCTTGAGAGGATTGTTCAACAGTGAATAGTGGGCTAGGTGACATTGCAATTATTACCTTTAGACTACTTGCTCTTATATTAATGAACTATAACTGAGCAAGGGTCCAACCATTAGCCGCACCCAAACCCTGCATCCGAATGACCCAGAAGTAGGGGCAAGTTCAGGATCTGAACTTTACAGCTCGGACCCGTCTCTCTTTGTTCGCACAAGCTTACATTTGGAGGTTGAATGCTATTCCCGAAGAAGTCAATGACAAAACTCCCATTGACTTCAGCAGAAGCAAGATCGTCCCAGTATGCTTTTAGAAAATGAATGGACATTGTAGCTAGTTAATTTGGAGATAAGGGCCAGATTCTCGAAGATATTTAGACACCTGCATCCCATTGGGAGTTAAATGCCTAAATATGTTTATCTGTGCCAAAGTACCATACTTTCTGCTGCTTTGCTTACTGCTAGAGGCTGACCTGATTGGTGGTAAGTGACCACCTGCAATACGAGTCACTTCTAAGGACAGGGAAGGCTGTTTCTGTTCACTCCAGTCATTATAAACCCTAAAGGTAAAAGGAGGACACAGAAAACAACCCATAGGTAACAGATGCCATCACAAGAGGTGGACAGATACATCTATGAAGAGGTTGTTCTCCTTTTGGGTTCAGCCAGTTTCAGGTGAAGATGTTTACCACCACCCTCACTGGTATGTAGAATTTATCCCTGCTGTCTGAAAGAGCTTGTTGTTCTCTTTTCAGCCCCATTCTTTCCAGTGCTTTAGGTTCAGTCTTTAGTAAATGGGACCTTCCTGTTCTCACCCTGCCTTTCAACATTGCTATGTCTCTTTACTCGGCTGCCACTGGACACTACAACCTCTTCCTCCCCACAACGCTCATTCAGCCTGTAACATCAGTCCCCAACATCACCTGGTCTGAAATCAAAGTGCCACTGGTAAGGCAGAATCATTCCACTCCATTGCAAATAGTGTCTGGGAAAGAAGGGTATTAAATTCTGCATAATCCCAAAACATGGAGCACAGAACTACATGAAAGGGAACTGGAATGGGTTGGGCTGGTGCCAGGGAAGGTGCCAAACTGATGGCAAAGCAAACTGATGTCTAATATTTATCTACAGAACAGGTGTATAGTGTGGTCAGTGTGGCAAACCTCTTTATTGTGGGGCCACAGTGCTGAATCGCTCCCAAAATTGGAACAAAACATTGCAATTCCCTATGAAAGGGCATTTTAAAAAATCCATTTATAATGTAACATCAAATAAAATTTAAAACAAAAAGTCATTTCAAAACAAAAATTAAAACATTCCATTCCAATAAAGGGAAAGTTTCAATCTTATCAGAATGCGTGTTCCCCCCACCCACTCCCAATATTTTCCAAAAGAAAATTTCCCCTAGGAATGTCAATTTCAATGAAATTTCAATTTTGGCAGAACAGCATTTTCCAACAGAAAATTTACTCTCGGAAGATTTCCAACTAGCTCTAATAAAATATCATGCTACATCCCCTGTCATTAACTCTGGCATGTCATTTTTTTGTAATTGATTTTGCAGTTGCTAAAATCCATTCTGGTGGGAATTGGTCAGGTGTTTGGTTGTGACAACCCCTGGACTGGTGGCATTTTTCTGCTTGCTGTGTTTGTAGCATCACCACTCATCTGTTTATATGCTGCAGTTGGATCAGCAGTGGGCATGCTGGCAGGTATGATCTACACTTTACCCTGAGATGCTCAGCTAGTGTAAACAGACAACATTCCAGGGATTTAAGTGAAGCTATGCCAGTTTATCTCACTGAGTGCCTGGTCCTACACCTTTAGAACTCTTCTTATTTTAAGTCATCCTATAAATCTACCAGCCTGACTTAACCAGCAGGGTTCTCTATCTGGTCTGACCATTTGCCAGTTGTAATACTCATAGAGCATCAGGGTTGGAAGGGACCTCAGGAGGTCATCTAGTCCAACCCCCTGCTTAGAGCAGGGCCAATCCCCAGACAGAGTTTTGCCCTAGATCCCTAAGTGAGCCCCTCAAGGATTGAGCTCACAACCCTGGGTTTAGCAGGCCAATGCTTAAACCACTGAGCTATCCCTCCTCACCTCAACTCTGTTAGTAGAGAACAACAAATATATCATGGTTTGCAACTCCTCTAAACACAAGTATTGATGTGATGACAGTCACTTTGGCTGGCACCAGTATTGAACTGGGGGCCTTGGGAGCAGAAAAACATGAGTTACTGAGCTTGAAGAAGTGAAGAGTCAAGCGGCGTAGCTGATGCGTGTAACTGTAGAGGTTACAGAGACCCAGGACGCCATGGTTGGTATGAATGCAAGACCGTCTTTATTTCCTGCTTACACAGACTCTTACCGTCTTACCATATGACCCTCAGTAGCCATCCTGAATTGCAGCTCTAAATATTAACAATGAACAGCACAATAACGGACTTGGCTCTTCTGTGGATCAGTTGTAGGCAGGGACACATAACACCCGGGCAGGTAACAAGGGCTTGGGAAATGGAGACCCAGTTCAGTAAACAGCCTGTGTTTTCCAGGTACAGATGAGCTGTGGTCACCGAAATGCAGCCACCTCTGGGGTGGGGTAGCAGATAGCTGCATAGCAGCAATGTTCAGAGTTCATATGCCTGGAGTAAGAGACAGCCGCCCCGTGATTGGGCAGATAGATAATAACACAAAGTGAATGGGGAGCCTGTGTCCTAATGCAGCCACGGGTGGATTTAGGGGAGGGGACAGAATGGAATAACTGAAGGAGAAAGTGCTGAGGGATCTTTCATGACAATGGGGGACCAGTGAGTTGGTTATTTCTGATAGGCAACTCAGCACTTGCTGCAGCACAGCACCCTGCTGGGGCGTTGGGGTCAGCACTGACTGAGGGGAGAGTGCCTCCTACTGAGCACCCATCCCACTCTCTGCAGCACTGGCCCAGCCACTGGGACCCCATTCTGCTCCCTTCAGCACAGCATCCCCTACTACCAAGCTGAGGCACTAAGGTAGCACTGACTGTGACAGAAGTGCCTTACCCCACTCTCTGAGGGCTTTCTGATGCCTTCTTTCTAAATCCTGCACATGCCAGAACCTGCTTAGCTTGTGAGATCCACGCCAGGGGAGTGCCTGCCTCTGAGAGTATGTGGTTGGCTTGGCTTATAATCATTATTGCCAACTCTGAGTATATTTGTTGTTTCCAGGTGACGGGTTTGGAATTGCCCTAAGGTCCCTGAGTCACTTCATCAAAGTCACTTGGCAATAGGGGTTCTGTTATTTCTACTTGCCTAAGGTCACAGACAAATTAAGTACCTAGGTCATATTACTCCTAAAGATTCACCACAGACTTCTAGTGTAGCCGCCTGGGGGAGAGGAAGGGCAGGCTTTGTGGGTTGGGTTCGAGGGACACTGGCTGAGCTGTGTGTAGCGGGGGGAGCCCAAGGCTGGGATAGCAGGGGGCTGTGGGTCAGGACTGAGGGGCACTGGCAGAGCTATGTGGGCAAGTGGAACTCTGTCAGGGCTGAGAGGCATTGTTGGTGCTGGATGTGTTGGGGGAAGTCCAGAACTGGAATAACAGGGAAGTGGCCTGCCAGCATTCAGGATGGGTGGTATGGGGGGGGGGTTGCTGAGAGCCATTAAACTAAACTGGAAACCCTGTATATGATGGAAACCACTCCAAGCCAGGGGGTGCAGCAGCACCCCTAGTTCCAGCATCTATGGCATCAGCAGTGCCGGTTGTGGGAGAGCTAAGGGCTGAATACAGGGGAGGATGTGATCAAGCTTCAGGTGCATCAGCAGAGGGGAAGCCCAGGGCTGGAATAACAGGGGGTTGCAGGCTGGGATTGAACAGGTGTCAGGTGCTTTTTCACTTGGGGTACTTTATTTATCCCTGTTCTGTTTATTCTCTTGTTGATCCAAACGAGCGGGGTCACTTTCCCTGCATGAGTCCCCTCTGGGAGAGTCCAGCTCGGGGAGATCCCTAGGCCAGAACTGAATCTGTCGCCTCCCAAACACTCTTTAAGCTGGGAAGCTGTTGTCTCTCTGCACAGAGCAATGCTCAGGCCCCTGGCCCAGCATCTGCCTGTAACCCAGTGGAGCCAAGCATGGCTTGGGATCTGCTCCTCACAGCCTCTGCCCTGCTTTGCCTTGTGCTGGGCCAGGGGGAAGTCTTGTGGACGGGTGACACAGCTTGTGCCATGCAGAGACTCTGGGGCAGCTTTGACATCAGCTGGCTTGAACCCTAGGGGCTGCAGAGAGATTCTGTTGCAGTTTCTATCCCACAGGGCTGAGCTGGCTGCAGGGGGCACTAGGGAGAAGGCTGGGTACAGATGTCTTCCCCTACCACATTCATCTGTCTGCCTACCTTCCTTGGTACTCCTGCACTGCACACTAAACCTGGGCTCTGACTGAGGTTTGAGCCCACACATCCCTTCTCTGTCCACACACAGCAGTCTGACTTGGGTCAGCAAGCATGCTGGATTCAGGTCCTAGGACCCTGCTAGGGGGATAGGTCAGAGCCACTGTGACTTGAGTCCAAGCTCTGTTATTTTGCAATGTGGACACAACTCAAGCCATGGACCCAAGTCAGAAGGTCTGTGTAAAGCACAGCTATGAGACCCAGGTCTACAATGTGGTGTGTGTACTCCAAAACTGGATTGGTAATATGGATTCCGCAAGCCTGGGTCCCACAGAGCCAGCTTACAATGAAGGAAGGACATAGATTCATAGATTCTAGGACTGTAAGGGACCTCGAGAGGTCATCGAGTCCAGTCCCCTGCCCTCATGGCAGGACCAAATACTGTCTAAACCATCCCTGATAGACATTTATCTAACCCACTCTTAAATATCTCCAGAGATTGAGATTCCACAACCTCCATAGGCAATTTATTCCAGTGTTTAACCATCCTGACAGTTAGGAACTTTTTCCTAATGTCCAAACTAAAGCTCCTTTGCTGCAGTTCAAGCCCATTGTTTCTTGGTCTATCCTTAGAGGCTAAGATGAACAAGTTTTCTCCCTCCTCCTTATTACACCCTTTTAGATACCTGAAAACTGCTATCATTTACCCTCTCAGTCTTCTCTTTTCCAAACTAAACAAACCCAATTCTTTCAGCCTTCCTTCGTAGGTCATGTTCTCTAGACCTTTAATCATTCTTGTTGCTCTTCTCTGGACCCTCTCCAATTTCTCCACATCTTTCTTGAAATGCGGTGCCCAGAACTGGACACAATACTCCAGTTGAGGCCTAATCAGCGCAGAATAGAGCGGAAGAATGACTTCTCGTGTCTTGCTCACAACACACCTGTTAATGCATCCCAGAATCATGTTTGCTTTTTTTGCAACAGCATCACACTGTTAACACATTTAGCTTGTGGTCCACTATAACCCGTAGATCCCTTTCTGCCGTACTCCTTCCTAGACAGTCTCTTCCCATTCTGTATGTGTGAAACTGATTGTTCCTTCCTAAGTGGAGTGCTTTGCATTTGTCTTTATTAAACTTCATCCTGTTTACCTCAGACCATTTCTCCAATTTGTCCAGACCATTTTGAATTATGACCCTATCCTCCAAAGCAGTTACAATCCGTCCCAGTTTGGTATCATCTGCAAACTTAATAAGCGTACTTTCTATGCCAATATCTAAGTCGTTGATGAAGATATTGAACAGAGCCGGTCCCAAAACAGACCCCTGCGGAACCCCACTTGTTATACCTTTCCAGGAGGATTGGAAAGCATTAATAACTACTCTGTGAGTACGGTCATCCATATCCTCTATGTCCTTTCCAAATCCCACCCCACAATGGGTCCTTCAATGCCACTGGCTGTGCGTGCTGTGTATTCCAGTGTGAGTCCGAGACACACACACACACCCTTGTATGCCCTGATTTACATACGCACACCCAGGGTCATCAGCAAGGAGCAGAACCTGGGGACCTTCAGCATCACAGCAGAGACCTCTGTCACTTGAATTAAAGAGAGACCTCTGTTAGCGAGCAGCAGTGGTAGGGCTGTTATCTGATGAGGAACATTCACTGGGAGGGGGGGCTGAGTGTGTCCGTGCTCATGTGCACAAACACGCTAGAGGGGTAGAGGATTCTGTGTGTTCGTAATAATCATCCCAGCCACTAGAGGGGTGTGGGTGTGAGGGTGGGTGTGTGCAATGCTAGCTGCTAGAGGGCTCTGTGTGCCTGTATTGCCCAACCCGGGTGCTGACATCTTCACCCTAATCCCAGTACTGACACGCCAGCCCTAACAATGACTCCCTCGCCCATCCCCAAAGCTAACCCCACCTTCTAGTGCTAGTGCCCGAACTAGGGTTGCCAGGCGTCCAGTTTTCAACAGAACACCCGGTCGAAAAGGGATGCTCCCCAGCCCGGTGAAAATGAGCAAGTGAGGGTGGAGGAGTGTGAGTGACAGAGGGAAGGGGCATGAGGGAGTGAGCAGGGCGGGGTCTTGGGGAAGGGGCGGGGCAAGGGTGTTCAGTCAGAAAGTTGGCAACCCTAGCCCAAACCCTGTCGCAGAACTCTGACCCCATTACTCCCATGCTGATGCCTGGATGTTAATGCTGGCCTCCTAACCCTAAGGGTGCCTCTCCATTGCAGCTAAGGAGTGCATGGCAGCTTCAGTAGCTGTACTCATGCTGTTACACCTATTCAGCTATAAAGTTTCAACACAACAGTTATACTTTCATACTTCAGCACACACACATCAAAACATGTTCCCCTCTGATCGTCTCGCTGAGCTGACATCTCAGTCTCAATCGTGTGGCCATGGTACTGTCGGGTGTGTCACCTGGCCTCTTCAGAGCTTGAGAAAAAATGCACCAGCTCAGTTCTTTCAAACACTTCAGAACCTTGCCAGCAAATGAAGTCTGGGGATCCTCACAACTAGCAGCATTCCAGCCCTTGGGTCAATTGCAGATTGTGCCTCTTAGGGTATGTCCACACTGCGATTAAAAAAGCGGGCCCGTATCAGCTGACCTGGGCTCTTGGGGCTCGGGCTAAGGGGCTGCTTAATTGCAATGTAGACGTTTGGCTCAGGCTCTCAGACCCCATGAGTGTCCCTGCCCTGCTCTCTGCACAAGAGCCATGTTCCCTCCCCATTGCTTCTCTCCCTTTCTTTGTGCCAAAGCCAAATGCCGCAGTATAGAGCATGTGTGTTACATCAACACCAGTGACCATTAGTCTCATAAATGGTTAATTAAACCATCAAGAGATGCACACACCTGAACTGGGGAACTCTGTGATCTTCATGCTCCAGCCCTTGTTTTTCCTCCCATCCCATCCTTCTTGTTTGTTACCTCTTGTCACTGTGGCATGTCTAAAAGTCAGGCCCCAATGTTGCACACACTTATGCCAGCATGGAAGCCCACTGACTACATGATCTGACTTAGGGCTTGGCTCATCCTTACCTTATAATTTGCATAGATGGTGACTCCTGCGCTTCCCAGAGCAGATATCTCCCTCTGCTCACAGCTTTTTACACTCACTTGGGCAAATCACCAACCTGTCACTAGAGTTCTGTATAAAAGATAGGCATATATATAGGCATACATGGTAAATAGCTAATGTAAAAAGTGCCATCTACCAGCATGGAAGATTAGGTAACATTGCTCAGCAATTTGTAGGTTCGATAAAGCCGTTGTTGTTGCGCACTGTGAAAGGGTTCCCACGTGCAAGAGGCATGGGGATGCTTGGGTCTTTGGTGCTCAGAAAACCTGTGATCAGCAGAAATGCTTCCTTGGAACGAAGGCAAAAGTTACAAATATCAGCCACAACTCTCCCTTTCTCCTACCCAATGGTAATAAAACAATTAACAGCTGGTTTTAAAAATCCTCCTGCAGAGTTTGCAACCCATATATTGCAACATTCTATTCTATTGTATTCTGTGTAGGTTCTTATACCACCCTCACTGCTGTAGTATCTGCACACCTTCCAGTAGTGCATTAAGTGACATTCAGCTCTCCCCGTCTCCCTCCCTCCTGGGGGGAGAATTGTATGTGGAGTGCAGTTTGGTTTTGTAAATGTCCACACTGCTCTACGTTGGTGTTAGAGAAGGCTGATCAAAGAACTACACCTTTGGATTTTAAGCTGGTGATGTCAGAGAGGGAATTCATGATTGTCCTTAGCTCCTATGCTCATATTTAAGAAGCAGAAAGTGAAACTGATCATCAATCTATTTTACTTACCAATGCAACGTGTAGTGCAAGGAGTAAACGTGCAGCAGAAAGGGTGGCAGGCCATTAGAAGTTTGAATGCTTTCAATGTCAGCACTAGTAACAAAGAGAAAGAAACCAGTTCTGTTAATGAGTGATTTTTTTTTAACACAAGTTTCCCTTGATGTGTCTCCCTTTCTTTACAGGCTTGACTGCTGCAGCACCCTTTGCTGAGATCTACTCTGGCTTTTGGGGCTACAACAGCGTCCTCTCCTGCATTGCAATAGGAGGCATGTTCTACGCTCCCACATGGCAGACCCACTTGCTAGCAGTGGCCTGTGGTATGCCTGATACCATCCTTCATTTTAAATGCACCTAGCGCTTGTGAAAGATGCTAGATGTGTGACTAGGGTGACCAGATGTCCCGATTTTATAGGGACAGTTCCGATTTTGGGGTCTTTTTCTTATATAGGCTCCTATAACCCCCACCCCTTTTCCCGATTTTTCACATTTGCTGTCTGGTCACCCTGTGTGTGACCCAAGAGAATGATTGATTAGCTAGGGCTAAAATATGCCATTTGAGCACCAGCCCATGTTTTTCAGGGAGAGGGAAGATCCACACGCTGAAAAGAGACCTCAGGGAGAGACCATGCCTCAGGGAAGTTCAATCTCATCGCAAGCTGCCCACTGCACAGAGTGTGTGTGCACAGCAGCCTGTTCCCACAGCATGCTCCATGGGTAGTGCTGGTCAGAAAATAGGGGGTTTTCCTCAGAAAATGTTGACATTTCAGTGAAATATCAAAATATATTTTGGCCGAAAACTGAAATATTTTAATTCAAAATGGCACCACCATGCCCCATGGGAATTGTAGTTTAGTTGCCTCATGCTCTCATTCTCCTCTATAGGCCTGAACTACATGTCCCATGAGGCACCACTTTCTCCCATGTTGGTGAGGGAAGAAGGTGCATCATAGGGGTCATGACACTTCAGGGAAGACATAGTCACTGCGAGAGGAGAATGGGAGCAAAAGGCACCCACACTACGGCTTCCATTAGGCACAGCAGCGCCATTTTGAATGAAAACATTTCCATTTTCAGTGAAAACTGTAAACTTTTCTGATTTTAGGCATTCCATTTTTCGACAAAGTGTCAAAATTTCCCATACAAATTGTGCTCTTCCCAAAAAAAATCACTTGAGTCAAAACCCAGATTTCTTTTGGAAAACACTTTCAACAGGAAATTTTCAATCAGCCTTATCTATAGGGGTGTAGAGAGAAGAGGCAGATCTATGGGCCTACCTCCCCATTCCCTTTGGGAGAAATTCATACACAAAGCAGTTTTAAACCAGTTTTTCATTCTGTAAGCTCCCTTTCATGCTCACACACAACATGGCAGGATGCAAGGTAGGCACAGGAATGTGTCCTCCATCAGTGATGAATAGAAGTTACGGGCACGATGCAGGAATCACTGGGTGACACTCTATGACCTGTTATGTAGGAGGTCAGACTAGATGAACATAATGGTCCCTTCTGGCCTTAGGCTACATCTGCACTACAGCCTATGTTGGCAAAACTTATGTCACTCAGGGCTGTGAATATTCAACCCCCTGAGCCACATAAGTGACACCAACATAAGCACTCATGTGCAGAGCACTATGTTGCCAGGAGAGTTTCTCCTGCTGATATAGCTTCACCTCTGAAAGTGGCAGGGTATTTTTAAGCAAACGGGAGAGCTCTATTCCATTGGCATAGACCGTCCTCACCAGACGCGCTGCAGTGGCACCGCTGTATCAGTACAGCTGGGCTCCTGCAGCGTTGTACGTATAGACAAACCCCTAAAAATCTCTGAATACCAAACTTTTGTGCCTGGCATTGATCCATAGAAAAAACAAGGATGCATGTCTATGTATCTATAAGGAGGTGCAATCAGGGGATCTGGGGTTGTGGTGTAATTTTTGCTAGCTGTCTAATGCTGCGATAAACACATTTTAACCTGAAGTTTCCTATGTCCTCTTCACAGCCTTCTTTTGTGCCTATCTGCGAGCAGCACTTGCTAATTCCCTCTCTGTGGTAGGTATTTTTTTCGTGTTGTTTTCTAATTTTCAGTTCCCAGGACTGTTCTGAGGCTGCCAGCAAGTACGAGATATGGACACTAGAGAGGCAAGGTGAGTGAGGTAATATCTTCTATTGAAACAACTTCTGTTGGTGAGAAACAAGCTTTTGAGCCACACAGAGCTCTTCTTCAGGTCTGGGAAAGGTACTGAGGGCAGGTCTACACTTAAACACTGCATCGGCACAGCTACAACACTTTAATGAAGGCCCTCTAAGCCAGTGGGAGAGAGCTTCTCCCACTGGCTTAGTTAATCCTACTCCTCGCAAGGTGGTAGCTATGTCAAGAGAACAGGGCCGGCTCCAGGCACCAGCTCAGCAAGCAGGTGCTTGGGGCGGCCAAGGGGAAGGGGCAGCATGTCTGGCTCTTCGGTGGCAATTCTGCGGCAGGTCCCTCGGTCCCTCTCGGAGTGAAGGACCTGCCGCCAAAGTGTCGCTGAAGAAGAAAGAGGTGCAGTGGAGCTGCCGCCAATCACGATCGCAGCTTTTTTTTTTTTTTCGCCGCTTGGGGCGGCAAAAACCCTGGAGCCTTCTCTGCAAGAGAAGATATTCTCCCGCCGACATAGCACTGTCTACACTGGCACTTAGGTTGGTATAACAGTGTCATTCAGGAACTTGGATTATTCAAACCCCGGAGCAACATAGGTATACCCAAGTAATTTTGTAGTGTAGACAGGGCCAGCTCCAGGTTTTCTGCTACCCCAAGTGGCAAAAAAAAAAAAGCCAATTGGCAGCTCACTCGTGCCGCTCCATTCTTCGGGGGCACTTCGGCAGCAGCTCAAAGAGGAAGAGAGGGACTGAGGGACCCACTGCCACCGAAGACCCAGCTGTGCTGCCCCAATAGCGGTCAGAGTGCCACCCCTTTGTATTGGCTGCCCCAAGCACCTGCTTCCTTAGCTGGTGCCTGGAGCCGGCCCTCAGTGTAGACCAGGGCTCAGAGTGTCACCGCTAAATACAAGTTCAAATAGATAGTTTAGCATAAGTAGTTATCACATATTCTAAGTGTCCATTCAAGGTGAAGTGGCCTGTTAGCACTCCTGAAGTCATAGGACAAAATGGGGGGTTAGTGAGTTACAGATTGTTGTAATAAGCCATAAATCCAGTTTCATACAATGTGGGAACACGAGTCTATTAGGAGCTGGATGAGACAGCCAACTCATTTCACATTGGACACTGAGCAGCCATTTGGTCAACAGAAGCCTAAGGCTCTGTAGCCCATCATACAGCCTGTAGGCTACAGTCTGTGTGAGTGTGCATGCGTGCGCGCGCGCGCACACACACAGAGTCCCTCTCTACCTATTTAACAACGAGCTTGTTCTGATGCTCCGTGGTTCTTTGCTTTGCATCTATCTAAGGTTGAAGAATTAAGAAAATAGAACAGTCAAAATTGTGAGTGGAATGATCAAGATCCTTTTCCTTTCAGTTTGGATTACCAGCCTGCACCTGGCCTTTCTGCTTCTCCGCATTTCTCTTCCTGCTACTAACTACAGACAACTCTGCCGTCTACAAGCTGCCACTCTGCAAAGTCACTTACCCAGAAGCCAACCGTGTCTATTACCTGGCAGTGGAAAGAAACAGGAAGGCAACAGTGATGACAAAATAGCAGTCTAACATGGCTTCCTAATGCAGTTCATAGCTCTGCTCCAAATATGTGAACTAAATCCTCCTTGGGACATTTCTAAACAAAACAATACTGCATTTTGTTTACTGAAGATGATGATTTTCTTTTGTGTATCATGAAATGGATGATATGTAAGTTCTGAATTGTAATGGATTTCATTTTAGAATTAAGCTGTCTTGCTGTTCGCTGAGCCTTTACACACTCATTTCCTATAACATGGAGAGCGGTAAGAATGGCTGAGTTATTGGAATGCTGATTAACTGCTGCCCCAGAACATTCGGTCTGTGCCATGCATGGAGATAGGTGAAGGAGATGATACTGGATGGAGCTGTACTAGGTTGAGATTAGCTTTTGTGGGTGCAAGCATTTGGGCATAGAAATGGCTGAAATAGCCCAAAGATCCACTGGTCTCAGGGGATGGTGTAAAGCTCTTGCCTTTCTGAGGTAGAGCAGTAAAATAGAAAATCTTCCCTAAAGCCAAAAGGAAAAGAGTGATGCTGTATGATTGAATATAACCATTTATATTGCCACTGTTATATAGTCGCAACAAATCGTGTACAAAGTATGTCATGTAAGGTGTCAATGGAAACGCTGTGATTTGCTAAGTATGAATACCCTGTTTCTATGCATGTATCAGTGCCCTAACAAGGGCGAGATGAGTGAGGCACTTGCCTCGGGCGCGCAAAGTGGAGGGCGCAGCTCTACCGCGATCAGCGGCGCTTCGGCAGTAGCTCTATCACGCCGCTTCTTCAGCAGCAATTTGGCAGTGGGTCCCTGAGTCCCTGTCGGAGGGAAGGACCTGCTGCCGACTTGCCGCCAAAGAATGAATGAAGCAGCGGCGGCAATTCTGCAGCAGGTCCTTCCCTCCAACAGGGACTCAGGGACTCTCCACCGAATTGCCACCGAAGAGCCTGGAGCCGGCCCTTGCCTCGGGTGCAAAAATTCCTTGTTACGGCTGTGGCATGTATCATCTTTGTATTTGAAGTTGTGAACATTGGCTATGAACTGGCATTATACACGTGTGTTGTATTCCTGGGTAACACCCACCTGGTAAAATTTACATTAAGGCCAGACAGCTATGTACTGAGGGCCCATCAAGAACATTTAGCTCTCATAGTGGCCCATAGAAGAAACTCATTCCACCCAGATAGCTCTTCCTGTGGATACCTCAGACTCCAAGGGACCAATGGCCATCCTTTGAGAGTCATCAAGCCATGTAAGGACATGTGATATGCTCACGTGACCTTGGACTCCATCTTGGGCCAGTAACTTTCCACAAACAAAGGCTGTGAGCTTTGTTTGAGATAGTAAATTTCCAGATACATGGCAGAAGATACAAAAGACCCCTGAGATATCTCCATTTTGCCTCTTTTCCTGTCCTGATTCTATGGATGTACACCAAAAGGGAGCATTTTGAACTATGGACTGAAGACCTTCTTACCAGAGAGACTTTACAAGCCTGCTACAAACCTGATATAACGACTTTGCAATTATTTTTATGTATATGGTCTATTAACCATTACTAACTCTCTTCTTTTTTATTAAACCTTTTAGTTATAAAGGATTGATATCAGCATGATTACTGGGTAAGATCTGAGTTCTATATTGACCAGGCTAAATGGCTGATCTCTTGGGATTAGAGTATAGGCACCGACTCTGTGGACGGTCCAGAGCTCAAGCACCCATGGAAAAAAAAATAGTGGGAGCTCAGCACCCACCAGCCATGGCTGCTCAGTGGTGCCACTGATCAGCTGTTTGGCAGCTGTGCTCCGGGGAAGGCGGAGAGCAGTGGATGAGCGGCAACAGGGGGAAGGAGCAGAGTCGCGGCGGGGTTCACACTGGAGGGGGGTTGAACACCCACAGGGAAAAATAAAAGTCAGCACCTATGGATTAGGACTAGATATTTGATAAAATTTGTTTTTAATTACCACTTATCAGAGAGTCCAGTGTCTGGCTGGTGAGTCAAGAGCTGGAATACCTAAGGAGACTGCATTTTTGGCTTCTTGTTAACCAGTGTGGTGAGACAGGCGTTAACTTTTGTTACTGGTTTGGTATAATCAAATGCTAGAATAACCACCAGTTTGAGGTGAGTCTGCCCTATTTCTCAGCAGTTTGTCCTGAATTTGGCATCCTCAGCTGTAATCTACCGAGGCTCTGTGATGAGGGGCATTGAATTCGCAATTCAGAGTTACTTGGGTTGATGTTTCTGGTTCGGTCCCATTCTTAAGTTAAAAAACCCAGCTCCACATGGTTCCACTTTGTAGCCCAGTGGGTCATCTTACCTGTATTATATTCATTGCTTTGTTATTCTGCTTTATTATATTTAGTAGTAAAGCAAGGATCCTACAGGCTTTCATCTGTAAGATTTGGCTTTAGCAGATAGTGTGAGGCTTGAGGTCTATAACCTTTGGAATAGATACATTTGAGTAACTCATGGGTTATAGGGAACGGAAAGTAGCATGCAAGAGGGGGAATTTTGTCCAGAATACCAACATCAGCCATGCACAGAACATAGCTGACACCAGTATCTGGAAGGTTCTGGACAGAACATCCAACCCAAAAGGGGCCATGTCCACAAATTGTTGTGTATGCTAATAGGGTAACATTATACATATACTAACCTATAGAAAACTGACATCTTAAGGGAAGGAAATACAAATAAGGACCTCTATTGAATATACATTGAACATGGTAATATCAGCATAACCTACTATAAAAAGTAACATCCCGGGGGTAGCAAGGAGAGAGATGTAGACCTTAGGAGGGGCCAGAATAATGGCCACCGGGGAAGATGAGGATGGTGACGGTGATAAAAAAGATAATAGTTAACATTCCAGGGTGTAAGTATGGCCATCCAAATGTATTTTCTGTATTATCTCTGTCTGCTTTAAGTTTAAGTGTGTGTATAACTTTGCTAAATAAATCATATCTTTATAAAGAGTTCCTATAATGTAAGTATCAGAGGGGTAGCCATGTTAGGACTCTTTGCTGCTTTTACAGATCCAGACTATGGCACCTTATAGACTAACAGATGTTTTGGAGCATGAGCTTTCGTGGGTGAATACCCACTTAATCAGATGCATCATGCATCTGACAAAGTGGGTATTACATTTGTTAGTCTATACGGTGCCATAGGACTCTTTGTTGCTTTTTATAATGTAAGTGTTGCACCTGTGCATGTCGGGGTTCCCAAATTATATGGTAATTTTACAATAATCTAACTTGGCCTAATCTTGGGACAACAGTTAATTCTCAAATTACAATTGTATACACCTGTTAATCCTCAAGTTACAACTGTATACACCCAACTTTGTATACACCCAATTACATACACCCAACTTTGGGTCAGGCTACAGATGGCACCCCAGATGGGACTTTTGGGGTTTCCACTCTGTGTTTGGGGATGTTTGAATCTGGTGTTTTTGTTCTGGCTCATCTAGAGCTAAGAGTGACTGGGATAATGGGCATCCTGAAGATTCTGATGAGAGCAAAGGAGAGTGATGTTAACAAACACTGGCTCCTGAGTCTAGCATTCCTGAAATGAAGACATGCCTGATCTGAGGACCTAGTCACATTGGTTGAGCTGGTCCTCAGCCAAAAAAGGAATGTGAAGAACAGGGGTTTTAAGGTGTCTGAGGGAAAACAGCATTATACCCAGATCCCATGCATTCCAGCCACATGGCTTTTACCTCATGCAGTAGAGGCTCGTGCACTAAGCTCCAGAGGTCCAAAGTTTGATCCTGCCCGCCTACGACTGGGGTCTGTCAGTGTTACAAACACACACAGCGGAAGAATACAATGAATACAGAAAAGGGAAATATTTATTTACAGAGGGATGAATGGAGAAACGGGGAAAGATGAGGTGGTTGGTAAAACAGGATTACATTCAACACAAGGTCTGAAAAGGCAGACACCGAGCAATGCATCTGCACTCAGAGTTCAGGAGTCCTCCATAAAGTCCCAGTCCAGTGGTGTCTCTTGGGTGCTCCTGGTCATCTTCAGAGCCAGGAATCTTTCTCCAATAAACCCCTCCATTGCCCTCTTCTACTGTCCTCTGCAAAGCCACACACGACAACCTTTCCACTTAGCTAGATACAGCCTCCCTCTTTATTCCTAGTGCAAAGTCACAAGCCTGCCCTCAAAGCCAGCCCTGCCCCCCCGGAAGCCTGGGTCCCCCCTGCCCCCCTGATGACCCTTTCCCCCCCAGAGGCCGGGGCACCACATCCCTCTCCCACAGGGGGGGGCTGCATAGGGCCCCAGAATATCTAGGGACTGGCCTGGTACCCGCCACCCTGCCCGCAGCCAGCCCCTGCTGCACCCCTGCCCAGCCCCCAGCCAGCCCCACACCCCCTGCCCAGCCCCCAGCCAGCCCCACACCCCCTGCCCTGCCTCCAGCCAGCCCCTGCCACATCCCCTCCTCTGCCTCCAGCCAGCTCCGCACCCTCTCAGGTTATTAATTTATTTTCATTAAATATGTAGAGTCAATGAAATTAATAGATTTCCAAGCCGAACATGTATTAATTCTAATGAACAATGCCATATTATGCAGTATTCATTTTTGAACGTTTATAATCGATGCTCTGGGGGGAGAGGTGGGGAGCGCAAGGTGGAAGTTTCACCTAGGGCGCAAAGTATCCTTGCTCCGGCCCTTCCCCCACCCTCCCATTAGCTGCTTGTCCTACTGTCCCATCTCTCTGAGGAGTAAATTACTCACAGCTGGGCCAACAAACAGCCATTCACACTCATTAGGCCCCTACATCACTTAGCCCTGGTCTACACTGCAGAGTTAGGGTGACGCAGCTGTGGGACTCCGGGGGTGGGCTGCAACACCCCTCCCCCCTCTCCCGTTTCAGCAGAAGGCTCAAACCGTGGGCTTGAGCCCCCACCCCAGCTCCAGTCGCAGGGCTCCTGGGGCGGGCTTAACCCCCTTCCATTCCCCTCCCAGCTCCAGCCATAGGGCTCTGGCTCTGGCAGCAGGTCTTCAGATGGCACCATGGTCAAGAGGCAAGGAGTGGGGTGAGTCAGAGGCAGCGGAAGGTCCCTCAAAGTGGGGGAGGCTACTAGCACCTGACCTGTTCTGCCCCCCCCTGCATCACCGTTTCTACCTGAGGCCCTGCCTCCCACACCATCCATTTCCCCAAGGCCCCACAACCACACTGCCTCTTCCCCCAAGGCCCCAGCCCCCCCCCTCTTTCCTCTCTGCCCCCGCGCCCCATCACTCACCCTGATGGCTGATAAAAAGTCCCCTGCCCGCCCCAGTTCTGGTGAGCCTGGGCTACGAGGCCATGGAAGGGCGCTCAGGACAATGGTGGGGAACAGCAGGGCCCAGGATAGTGATGGGGGGCTGGCGTTAGGCAGGGAAGGGCTAGGGGGATCTGTGGGAGGGAAGCAGGGGCCAGGGGCACCAACATATAACCATACAGTATTGTTATTATTGAGTCTGTAAACAAACAACCTACATAACACTGGCAGATTAGCCCCAGGGCCAACAGGACCCATGCCCAGTGGCCCAAGCCAAGTGGGCAGCCACTGGAAAAATGGTCACGCCCATGTCCTGACCATCCGGTGCTCCTGCTGGCAAGTGGGGGAAGCCTCCGTGCCCCAACCCTGCTCCTGACTTTATTTCCCGGCAGGACCGCTGTGGGAGGGAGTAGGGACCGCAGCTTGAAGGGGTAGGAGCGGGGCCTCCACTTCCTCTGGCCCAGCACCCCAAAAAACCTCTAATCTGCCTCTGTACATAAATAAAGTACAATGATTTGGCCATGTCTGTGTGCAATTTTTTGTTTTGTTTTGTTTGTCCTAGAGTTAAATTACGTATTTTAGAAAAAGTTGTCAAAGCGGCCACCCACCAGAGTTGGTGGCCATAATCTGAGGCCACCAAAACTTTTGTAGTGTGAACCTCTGCTCTCAATAAATCCAAGACCGCCAGCCTTCTTTGCTAAACCTCCCGTGAAGGGGCATCCACAGCCTCCTGAGGCATTTGTTCCATTGTCCCACTGTTCTTACAGCTAGGAAGTGCTTCCTGTCATTTAGTCTGAATCTGCTATGCTGTACTTCAAACCCATTGCCTCTTGTCCTGCCCTCTGTGGCAAAAGAGACCAATTTTTCTCCATGTTTATGGCAGACTTTCAAGCATCTGAAGCCTGCTATCAGCCTGTTCCCATTAATCACCTCATTTACAAACAAAACATACCTGGTTCCTTCAGCCAAGATGTTATTCCAGACTCACTTCCACCAACCCCATCCATGAGTCATCTCACTTGGGATGATAAAAAGCAGGCTGACACTCGTTCACACAGCCCTTGTAAGAAGTGTGTGAAAGTTCCTCCTCTACCTTGGTGGGTTCTGCGCTTACTGGCAGATTTGCTCACCTAAGAGATCTTCCCCACAGTCTGGGCCAACTCCTCCAGTGTCTGATCAGGAGTCAGGAGGTTTGGGGGGAACCGGGGCCCACCCTCTACTTCAGGTTCCAGCCCAGGGCCCTGTGGATTGCAGCTGTCTATAGTGCCTCCTGTAACAGCTGCATGACAGCTACAATTCCATGGGCTACTTCCCCATGGCCTCCTCCAAACACCTTCTTTATCCTCACCACAGGACCTTCCTACTGGTGTCTGATAACACTTATACTCCTTAATCTTCCAGCAGCACACAGTCTCCACTTCTTGCTCCCAGCTCCTCTCACACACTTCCACTCCTCTGACTCCGCCCTGCTGACTGGCATGAGCTTCTTTTTAAACCCAGGTGCCCTGATTAGCCTGCCTTGATTGGCTGCAGGTGATCTAATCAGCCTGTCTGCCTTAATTGGTTCTAGCAGGTTCCTGATTACTCTAGTGCAGCCCCTGCTCTGGTCACTCAGGGAACAGAAAACTACTCGTCCAGTGACCAGTATATTTGCCCTCTACCAGATTCCTGTACCCCACTGGTCTGGGTCTGTCACAGAAGTTATAGCAATTCAGTAGGGCCTGTGCCAAGGGATATGTATGCATGGGAATTGTGGCTATGCCAGGAATGGCGTATCAGCATTTACACATCCACGCACCAAAGGATTTCACAATGGCTCATGTTGCCATTTTTGGAATATGCCACCAGAGGGAGCCAAAACATCAGAGCATAACAAGACTACTTTAAGGTTGATATTTGTTTAACTACACTAGATCCTCCGGAATGGAGGTTGTTGGTAACTCTGAAATGTCCCTAACTCTGAACAAAACATTATGTTGGTTCTTTCAAAGGTTTACAACTGAACATTGATTTAATTCAGTTTTGACTCTTTACTATGAAGAAGTAGGGTGACCAGAAAGCAAGTGTGAAAAATCAGGATGGGAGGTGGGGGGTAATAGGAGCCTACATAAGAAAAAGACCCCAAAATTGTGACTGTCCCTATAAAATCGGGACATCTGGTCACCCTGTTCAGACGAACAATGCTGCTTTTAACCATCTTTATTCAAATAAAACAAACACAGAAACAGTTTCCTTACCTTGGCAAATCTTTTATTTAAACACATATTCATGGCTTTTTCAAGCCGGCGGGGACCATTATCGTTATCTAGGCTGACCTCCTCCATGACCCAGGCCACAGACTTTCACCAAGGCCCAGGGTCTTAAAGGTATTAAGGCATTGCAACACCTAACCCCTAGGCAGCCTGCTGCCCTCCGGCGGTTTCAGCCCAGAGCTAGGTGCCCAGGCTCTCCATTCAGTGCATGGGGAGAGTTAGCCAACCAGGCAGAGCTCCTCAAAAGCCAACCAGCGGAATGGGGAGTCACCCACGGTAGCCAGGAATGCAGTGCCGCGAAGACAGGCTTAGCTGGCTGAGCTGGTGCATCTGGCTGATGGGCTGGAGCTAGGTATCTCCCTCTGCTCAGGAGCCTCAGTTGTGAACCCTCTCCTGGAGTTAGGCCCTAAACCAGGTCAGCCACTTAGGCCTGGTCCACACTGGGGGGCAGTGTCGAAGTAAGATACGCAACTTCAGCTACGGGAATACCGTAGCTGAAGTCGAAGTATCTTATCCCGACTTACCTCCCGTCCTCACCGCTCGGGATCGACGTCCGCAGCTCCCCCGTCGACTCTGCTACCGCCACTCGCTCCGGTGGAGTTCCGGAGTCGACGAGAGCGCGTTCGGGGATCGATATATCTCGTCTAGATGAGACGCGATATATCGATCCCCGCAAAATCGATTGCTACCCGCCGATTTGGCGGGTAGTCTGTACGTACCCTTAGGTAGCCCATGTCCTACCAGCAGAAATGTCGTCCTCTCTCGCTCTGTCTTCTCCCCATTCTACCCCTCCTCTCACCTCTATCATGCGCGCTATGCATTTCCCCCGTCCTACAGCTGTCTTTTGTGTGGGTGCTGGGCTCCTTCCCTGCCCCCATCAATCAGCAGCATGAATCCAGCCCCCCTGCTGCCAGGTCTGACCGGTAGAAAGTTAAAATGCCGACCAGCAGAAAGCTAGAGGGCTTAGGTGTTTATGAGGTTAGGCAATGGCTCTGAAAATGCCGGTGGTACTGAAACGGTGGAGTTAGGCACCTAGGGCCTTTCAGGTTCTGGCCACAAGTGTTTCCTGCATCAACTCTATGCTGTCTGGCTGAGCAAAAACTGATCTTTTCAGACAACATCCACCCTTGCTTCAAAGACCTCACGTGACAACTAGGTACATTGTTCCAGTCGTTAATTACTCTCCTTGTGCACCATATTTCTAGTCTAAATTCCTTAAACTTCAGCTTCCAGCCACTGGATCTTCTTATATCTTAATCTGCTATATGGAAGAGCTGGCTACTGTCGGAAATCTCTTCCCTCTGAAGGAATGTATAGACCACGATCAAGCTACGCTTTGATAAGATCTTCTATTTGATAGCTAAACAGCTCGAGTCTTGCAAAGACATGTATTACAGGCATCTGATCATTCTTGCAGCTCTTTTCTGAACCCTTTCCAGGTTGTTACTCCCCCTTTTAAAGTGTGCCTTCGGCCCCGGCAAGACCTGAATATGGTATGTCCGAATTAGCCCTAGAGATTTTTGTTCAGATGAACTTGACCAGGAAGCTTGTGGACATTTTGTTGAGAAGTGCATTTCCTTCTTAATCCGCCTTAATGCTAATTAGTGTCTCGTGGCTTCGGGGGTCTGGGGTCATTCTGCAGGGGCAGTCTAAGGGAATGAGGGAGGGGGTTGCAGCACCTTTGTACTCTAGCACATAGTACCTAGGAGGCCTGGGGCAGTGCAAATATAACAAAGAGCAATAGAGAGCCTGCTTTACATTACACCAGGAACCAGGTTTGCATTTGAACACCCCCAAAATGTGGGAAATAAAAGGTGGCTTAGAGGTCAGGTCCTGGAACAGAGGTTTCGGGGTCAAACTCTTTATATGAGGACCGTCCGCCCAAATCCTTTTCCTTCCTCTGAGCGCCTGGTGTTTGCTGAACAGGAAAGAAAAGTAAAGGGTTCAAAAAGAGTAACAAACAATGAGAAAAGGCAAACAAAATTATTACTGGGCACTTCCAAGAATAACATCATGTTATCTTATATAACACATTTGTGCTATGAGCCACAGCTTCAGCATGGGCTGGCAATGTCCCAAGGATGGTGCCTGGGAAATTAAGCAGAGACAGCTCACACTGATGAATTGAAGCTGACAACTGCGAGCGTAGACCCAGCTAAGAAAAAGTAAGTGCATTCTACCATTAAAAATGTCTTGGTCAGAATACGGTGCATGTGATTCGTAGGCATTCCAGGGATGGGCATCTACAATATATATACATAGAATACTCTCCTTTCAGTTACTGCACAGCAAGAGCTTGTATTTCTACAGGTTAGGAAGCAAAGCCAGAAAACCAGATGTGGTCTATATTTCAACTACAAGCTGGTGAGCTTGATGCAGGGATCCCCTGGTGCGATACTATGGTCTGTCTTCTTCTGGCTAGATAATCATGATGGTCTTTTGTGGCCTTCAGATCTATGAAAGTGGGGCTTTAATTCGCATGACAAATATCTAAGCAGAGCTGGTTGGAATTTTACATCCGAAACTAAGAGTGTCAGAGAATGCTGATTCATCAAACACTAAACCTTCAGCTAATCAAAGACGATTCCATGGAAAACCTGTCAGCTCATTGGGGTGCTCAGGACCTCCGTTTTCCAGGAAATGCAGCTCTGAGGGGACTTGCAGTGCTTTCACGCTCCCTGACATAAAGTTAGGAACCAGAAGCCCTGGGGTGGACTCCCAGGGTCAGCTCTCCTAGGGCAAATCCACCATGCAGACTAGCCCTCGATAACAGCAACTGTGAAATTCACAAGAATGTAAGTTTCACTCAGCAGCTGTGGGGAGTAGCTTTTGTGTCAGAAGCACCAAGTGTCAGTGTTTCTTAAATGAATTTGTTTTTGAGATTTCCAGTTTGCAGGAAATGTTAAAAATAATAATAATAATAATAGATTTATTCCCTTTGGCACTGAACCAAAGCAAAATTTCCTGTGAACTGCAAATCCTGCATTTTGGCAAGATCTAAGTTCATGGGGTTTTCACTGTCCTTTCTTGCACTATTCACCCTTCTTAGATTTCCCTCTGGTACCCTCTTTCTACCTTTCACAACTATGTATGTTTGCCTTATAAACGTCTCAAAAATGCCAATGTTCTACTATGCTAGATTCCTCCCACAGGCCAGGGGGTCCCGGTGAAAAAAATAACTTGAATTTCTCAAGTGACTAGGAAAAACCCAGTACTTTGGAAAAACCCAAAGTAAAGGTCATAAGTGGGCTAAGCACCTGGAGCAGAGGTGCCGCATGTTACAGGATTGGGCTCATGGAATGCTGCTGAGTAGCAGATATGAGCCCAAAGCAGTTTCATATGGCCTTAGAATTTAGGGTTAGGGTGGGAAGGTTTCAAAAGCCAAATCCCTATATCGTAACTGGTTCTTATCACTGGACTTGACCAAAGTGAAATCCTGGCTCCGATTCCCTCCTCAGGCTTGGGGGTGTTGGATGGTTCAGATTTTTGCAGTTGACTCCCCTCTCTGCTAAGCAGTCATCTACACTGGTGTGTGTTTTGATGCATTAAAACGGACAATCATTTATTTCTTGGCCAAAGAGTTACCATAGAAATAGTCAGCTCAGACTCCTCCGGATTCTTCTTTAAGGACTTAAAAGGCAAAGTTGCACAATTAAAT
This sequence comes from Mauremys mutica, assembly GCF_020497125.1. Taxonomy (NCBI): domain Eukaryota; kingdom Metazoa; phylum Chordata; order Testudines; family Geoemydidae; genus Mauremys; species Mauremys mutica. Next base: position 11,825,103 of record NC_059077.1, read on the forward strand.
AATTGAATTTTAATGTGGAGTGGAAAAGCGTAGGCTTGGTGAAAATGCAGAAAAGCAGCAAGAAAGATGGAGTTTCTTAAGATATTTGGCAAGAAACCAAGACCAAAGGTGGAGCAGGTGGCTACCATCTAGCATTTCTTTCCTGTCCAGAGTGTAACATGAAATGGTAGGAGGAGTGCTCTAGTTTGTTGCGTTAAGATAGGAGCTGTTCTAGCTATATAAACTGGTGGGGCACTTGTGCTCCTATCTCTCGCTCAGCACACATTCTTTAATAGATAGTCAGATACTGCATAGCAACAGCTGCCTTGCTGGACTCAGCTGGAAGGTAAGAAGGGTTTGTTTTAATGCAGAGCTTGAATTTCTTATAGATCTGTGCATTTTTTCCCACGAATAGGAAAATACAGACAGTTAAAAAAACTTTTGAATGGAAGTAAATGAAAGTAAATAAAACAGATTAGAGTAAGTGAAACAGCACCTGGGGACTGCCTCAACCATATTCATTACCAGCAGTTTTCTGCTAGGCATTGTAATTACATATACTAACCCGACTGATTGTACCTTTGATAAATGCATTGCTTCTCTCTTATCTATTCTGTTTACTGCCTTTTAATTTCGCAAATGAAAAATGACCAGTCAAAACTGATCAGGATTGTCTGTGATAGCAAAGCCAGAGAGATTCTAATATTGGACAGATCTTTGCAAGTTGAACTATGGATGGATTTAATGTGTGTTTGATAGCCACAGTTGAGCTACATTTGAAATGAGTGTTTTAAGAAGGCATTTATCTGTGAGCAATGTGCTGGAATTTTTAATAGGCAGCAGGTTTAAAACAAAGAAAAGGAAGTACTACTTCACACAATGCACAGTCAACCTGTGGAACTCATTGCCAGGGGATGTTGTGAATGCCAAAACTATAACTGGGTTCAGAAAAGAACTACATAAGTTTATGGAAGATTGGCTCATCAATGATTGCTAGGCAAGATGGTCAGGGATGCAACCCGATGTGCTGAGTGTTCCTAGCCTCTGATTGCCGAAATCTGGGTGTGATTGACTGGGGCTGTATCACTGGATGATTGCTTGTTCTGTTCATTCCCTCTGAAGGAATTGGCATTGGCCATTGTCGGGAGACAGAATACTGGGCTAGAGGGACCATTGGTCTGACCCCGTATGGCCGTTCTTATGGGAAATCACCAAACACGAATTTAACCATAAAGTTCTTTATTTAATCCAAAGGCCACATGATACTTTATGCAGTAGCTCTAACTATAGCTAAGAACCTAAAAATGAGCAGTCACCACACCCAATACAGTAACAGAGCATTCTTAAGTATGTGATCAGTATTCTTACAAATAGGCCAGCCCTTGGGCTGACCCTCTCACTCTGGTGTGCTCCAGCCAGTACCCGGGTTTATCATGGCGCCACTGGCGCCATAGCGCCGGGCTCAGGCTCCAAAGGGCCCCAGCCCAGCCCGCTCTGCTTGAAACGCTCTTCTCCACCGCCCCCACTGCTCTCCCCTGCGGGGGCGGACGCTTGGTCCTGCTGACTCCTGGGGCTCCACCAGCAGCGAAGCTCCCACACCCCTTCTCCCAAGCATGCCCCATTCCCACCCCTCCCTCCCAGCGCTCCCCCCACCATGGAACAGCTGTTTGCCAGTGCTCCAGGAGGGGGGGGGAGGAGCAAGGCTGCAGCACACTGGGGGGGAGAGGCGGAGCAGAGGCGGGGCGGGGCCTTGGGGAAGGGGGTAGGATCAGGGCAAAGGTGGGGCCCCCGCACTCCCCTATCACATACCCCACCCCGCTGTGAGCCACTCAGGGCAGGGGGCTGGGAGCAGCCCACGACCCCAGCCCATACCCCCTGCCCGGACTCCGCCCCCCCCACACATCCCTACTCCCACCCTGAGCACCAAACGGGAGCTCCTGCACCCCCCTGCCACATCTTCACCTGCACCCCTCACACCAAACAGGAGCTGCCCCAGGTAAGCGCTCCACACCCAAACCTCCTGCTCCAGCCCTGAGCCCCCTCCTGCATCCTAACTCCTGGCCAGACCCTGTACCCCAGCCCACTTCTGCACCCTAGCTCCCTCCCAGACCCTGCACCCCCTGCCCTGACTTCTGCACCCCCCACACATACCCAGCCCCCCACGCCCTGACTCCTGCACCCCCCCACACATACCCATCCCCCCACACCCCATGCCCTGACTCCTGCAGCCACCCACATCCACACCCCAACCCTGAGCACCAAACGGGAGCTCCTGCACCCCCCTGCCACATCCCCACCTGCACCCCTCGCACCAAACAGGAGCTGCCCCAGGTAAGCGCTCCACATGCCAACCTCCTGCCTCAACCCTGAGCCCCCTCCCTCCCCCTAACTCCTGGCCAGGCCCTGCACCCCAACCCTCAGCTTGCTCCTGCACCCTAACTCCCTCCCAGACCCTGCACCACCAATATTTGGAAAGATCATTAAGTGGTCTGCCGAGACCCCCCCAGCGATTTTTTTCAAGTGGTCTATGGAAAAATAAGTTAGACTACAAACCAGTCAAGGTACCGCACTTTATTTCCATTTACTTGCTATCACTTATAGGAGGAGGTTGAAGAAAAAAAGAATGAAAAACAGGGGCAGGGGGAGAGATGAGAGAATGTTCTTTTTCTTGGCTGGGTCCCAAGGAGGCACCCCAAAAATGAAGCTGCGCAAAGGGCCACACTAACTCTAAATCCGCCACTGGGGCTGACCCCTCCCCCACAGCTCCCCATACTACAGCCAGGGGCTGACCCCCTCCCCCTCTCCCTCCCTGACCTCCGCATGCCACTGCCAGGACAGGGACTGACTCCTTCCCTCGCCCCAGCTCTCCACACCCCTGCCCAGGGCCGCCCAGAGGAGGGGACAAGAGGGGCAATTTGCCCCAGGCCCTGGGCCCAGCAGGGGCCCCCACGAGAGTTTTTCAGGGCCCCTGGAGCGGGGTCCTTCACTCACTCCGGGGGCCCCGGAAAACTCTTGCGGGGCCGGGCCCAGGAGCTTCTTCACTCCTGGTCTTCGCTGGCGGGGGGAGTCCTTCCGCTCTGGGGCGGAAGGAACCCACCGCCGCCGAATTACCGCCGAAGCGGGACCCGCCGCTGAAGTTCAGCTCGGTCTTTGGCGGTAATTCGGTGGTGGGGGGCCCCTTCCGTTCCGGGACCCGCCGCCGAAGTGCCCCGAAGACCCGCAGCGGGGCCTCCCGCTGCCAAATTACTGCCGAAGACCGGGCTGCACTTCGGCGGCGGGTCCCGCTTCGGCGGTAATTCGGCGGCGGCGGGGGGGCTCCGCCGCGGGTCTTCGGGACACTTCGGCGGCGGGTCCCGGAACGGAAGGGGCGCCCCCCCCCGCCGCCGAAGACCCCAGGCCCCCGGAATTCTCTGGGCGGCCCTGCCCCTGCCAGGGGCTGAGGTTGGCCCCTAACCTCCCCAAGCTCCATTCTGGCTGGGGCTGGGGCTGACCCCCCCCCCAAGCCCTGCTGCCTGACATCTCGCATCGCCACCGTGCACACACACACACGTTCCTCCAGGCCCTTCGGGGGGGGGCACCCAATTTTGTTGGTAAACTGGGCATTTGTTCATCAGCTGGCAAGAGCAAACAGGATAAATGCCCATTTTTGTCAAAAAAAGTCAGGTTGGAGGGACAGAGCTTAAAAAGGGAACTGTCCCGGCCAAACGGGGATGTATGGTCACCCTATCTCCAGGCAAGTGGGGCCTGAGGGAATCCGGCCAGGGTGGGGACAGACCCTGGCCAGGCTAATCACGCCACTCCCGAGAGGCCGGAGTGATTCCCCGCCCTGGCACGGGACCGGCCCTGGCCACGCTGCCCGCTCAGCCTGGCAGACACTGTCACCTTCCAGCAAGGCCAGTGAGTGTGGCCAGGGGGCAAGGAATGGGTCTCTGGAGGTTGGAGGAGGTCTGTGTGTTGGGATGCTGGGCAGTGGGGGGTCTGAGTAGGGGGCTGTGTAGTTGTGGTGGTGGGCTGTGGGGAAGTGCATTGGGCTGTAGTGGTGCGGCTGTTGGGGGGGGTACTGAGCGGCGGGGGGTGCTGGCCTCTGTGCATTTGTGGTGGAGGATCTGTGTGGGGGCGGGGCTGCTGGCATAGCAGTTGTGGGGGATGCTGGGTAGGGAGTCGGGGGCTGTGTGGCACGGCATGGGCCCACCCCGGAGGGGAAGGGGCATGCTGGCAGCACAGGGCTGGGCGGGCCAGTGTGTGTCTGGCAACCGCCGGTGTGTATACAGTGCCCTTGCAGTGGGCTGAGTGGAGCGGGGCCAGCCCCACCATGCCATGACCCATTGCCCCGGGCTGGCCCCTCGCTCTGGGGACCGACCTCCCCACGCCATGCTCCTTTGCCCCGATGGGGGCCCACAAAGATGTTTGGTGCTGGGCCCACAAAAGGTTAATCCGGCCCTAACTCCAGCATGATCAGGTAGGGTCTGACCAAGAACTTTCCGATTCATGGCTCTCTTGATACCCTTCAAAGAATCCTGTGGCACCTTATAGACTAACAGACGTTTTGCAGCATGAGCTTTCGTGGGTGAATACGAAAGCTCATGCTGCAAAACGTCTGTTAGTCTATAAGGTGCCACAGGATTCTTTGCTGCTTTTACAGAACCAGACTAACACGGCTACCCCTCTGATACTTGATACCCTTCAGCTCACTTGATAGCTTTAACAAAACCCCAGTTTGAGGCGGTTTATCCTTGCCACTTTCCCTCCTCCAAGCCTCCCTTTCTTGTCTTCTCCCCCCAGTCTTGCTTGCCAGCAGAACAGTGGAAAAGTTTGGGCTTGTTTCTTTGAAGACAATTTTCCTTTGTCTTGTTCGTGCAGCTCTTTGTTAGTTTTGGAATCATAGAATCATAGAATCTCAGGGTTGGAAGGGACCTCAGGAGGTCATCTAGTCCAACCCCCTGCTCAAAGCAGGACCAAACCCAACTAAATCATCCCAGCCAGGGCTTTGTCAAGCCTGACCTTAAAAACCTCTAAGGAAGGAGATTCCACTACCTCCCTAGGTAACGCATTCCAGTTCTTCACCACCCTACTAGTGAAAAAGTTTTTCCTAATATCCAGCCTAAACCTCCCCCTCTGCAACTTGAGACCATTACTCCTTGTTCTGTCATCTTCTACCACTGAGAACAGTCTAGATCCATCCTCTTTGGAACCCCCTTTCAGGTAGTTGAAAGCAGCTATCAAATCCCCCCTCATTCTTCTCTTCTGCAGACTAAACAATCCCAGTTCCCTCAGCCTCTCCTCATAAGTCATGTGCTCCAGCCCCCTAATCATTTTTGTTGCCCTCCGCTGGACTATCTCCAATTTATCCACATCCTTCTTGTAGTGTGGGGCCCAAAACTGGACACAGTACTCCAAATGAGGCCTCACCAGTGCTGAGTAGAGGGGAATGATCACATCCCTCGATCTGCTGGAAATGCCCCTACTTATACAACCCAAAATGTCATTAGCCTTCTTGGCAACAAGGGCACACTGTTGACTCATATTCAGCTTTTCGTCCACCGTAACCCCTAGGTCCTTTTCTGCAGAACTGCTGCCCAGCCATTCGGTCCCTAGTCTGTAGCAGTGCATGGGATTCTTCCGTCCTAAGTGCAGGACTCTGCACTTGTCCTTGTTGAACCTCATCATATTTCTTTTGGCCCAATCCTCTAATTTGTCTAGGTCCCTCTGTATCCTAGCCCTACCCTCCAGTGTATCAACCACCCCTCCCAGTTTAGTGTCATCTGCAAACTTGCTAAGGGTGCAGTCCACACCATCCTCCAGATCGTTAATGAAGATATTGAATAAAACCGGCCCCAGCACCGACCCTTGGGGCACTCCACTTGATACCGGCTGCCAACTAGACATGGAACCATTGATCACTACCCGTTGAGCCCGACCATCTAGCCAGTTTTCTATCCACCTTACCGTCCATTCATCCAGCCCAGACTTCTTTAACTTGCTGGCAAGAATACTGTGGGAGACTGTATCAAAAGCTTTGCTAAAGTCCAGAAATAGTACATCCACTGCTTTCCCCTCATCCACAGAGCCGGTTATCTCGTCATAGAAGGCAATTAGGTTAGTCAGGCATGACTTGCCCTTGGTGAATCCATGCTGACTGTTCCTGATCACTTTCCCCTCCTTTAAGTGGTTCAGGATTGATTCCTTGAGGACCTGTTCCATGATTTTTCCAGGGACTGAGGTGAGACTGACTGGCCTGTAGTTCCCTGGATCTTCCTTCTTCCCTTTTTTAAAGATGGGCACTACATTAGCTTTTTTCCAGTCATCCGGGACCTCCCCCGATCGCCATGATTTTTCAAAGATAATGGCCAATGGCGCTGCAATCTCATTGGCCAACTCCTTTAGCACCCTCGGATGCAGCGCATCCAGCCCCATGGACTTGTGCTCGTCCAGCTTTCCTAAATAGCCCCGAACTACTTCTTTCTCCACAGAGAGCTGGTCACCTCCTCCCCATACCGTGCTGCAGAGTGCAGCTGTCTGGGAGCTGACCTTGTCTGTGAAGACAGAGGCAAAAACAGCATTCTTCCCACATTACAAATTTCACTAATTATTCTCATGGCATGCTTTTAGTTGATTTTTGAGGCCCTCTCCATATTAGCCAGACTCCATAAAGCAATTACATTATTTTCTTAACCAAACTTATTCTAACTCTAATGGTTTAATTTCATAATTATCCTACATTCATCACCTTAAAACTCTACAGAGTACAAGCATTTTAAACATACATCTATGATTTTGCAACATCTCGTACAACTAACAAACCTGACGATACAAAATCAAGATTACAATTACCACAATCGCGCTGATAACTATCACAGCTTTGAATGACAATCATCACCCTGGATGTAATTCCACTTTACGTGCTTGGTCCCACCAGGTGGAGCTAATTAACTGCCGAATTCTCTGTGCCTGGCTATTAAGCTTTTAAGATCCAGGCTCTAGTGAGGACAGAATGCCCAAACTTTGGTATTGCTTTTAAAGCATCGTCCTGAATCTGAATTCAGCCTGTCATTCAGTTACATTACGGAAAATGGGTATGGGATGTAAAGTCTTTCCATTTATCACTGCAGTGAATTTTGGTGGGGTACAAAACATGGCCAATCAGAATAACAATTTTTGAATCTATACCGAAAGTGATTATTTCCAGCCACCAAGCAATATGTACCATTCCCAGCATAAGCAGTTTTTACTTCACCAGGTCCCCAGCATCTCAATTGCTCCTGCAGAGTGAACTCACACGCCAGCAACTCTGTCTGTAAGATATTACACGGGCATATGTGGGTCTCTCCCAAGGGCGAGCAACAGGACAACTCCAGGGCTTTCCAGACCTTGTCCTTAACTTGCAACAGTATTTGAGGAGGAGAAACAAAACTCTTTTCAAACTTTATGAGTTGCCGTATCTTCCAGTACTCTGAGAGGTTTAACAAGGGTTTGAATGACCTGATGTTCTGCAATTACTGGGCTGGGTAGCGTAGGTGGGTTAAGGAGTCCTGTATTCTTCTCATGGTATTGGAGCCTGGAGAGGTTTTGTTGTTATAGTTTTACACCAATCAGACTCATCACATTTTCAGTTTCTCTGAGGTTATAAAAGAGGGCAATTTCCCTTATTCCATATCAGTGAGAGTGTCCTTGATTTTGTCTAGTACATTCTCTCCCGGCGTAGAACAGGGTATGGCCCTGGCCACTGCCCCGCTTTGATAACCTTAATTGGGTTGGTTAGGCTTGTTCATTGACTTTGTGCTGTACTTCCTTAAACAAACTGCATATTATATACATTCAAAAGTTAGTGATTAATGAGTTCTTTCCTGTGCTCAGTCCTTGGGCTCAGGCTGTCCTGGCGTTGGAATGCTTGGCCATGTTTCCACAAGGGCTCAATGGCTGCCTGGTTTCAGACTGATGCTCTGGCTCCAAACCACTGTGCTACATCACTCCAGATAGGTTCCATCGGCTTCACCTCTGAATTGATTCGGGTGCCTTTACTTTGTATCAACAAAGTCTTCCCAATAGTCCTTTATCATTTTGCCATACAATTAGCCAAGCTCCGGCAGACAGAATCCTTTTGGCAAAGGCAATGAAATCAAATTAAACAACGCAGGTACATGTCTACATTGAACATCATTGCACAGCACTTCTTTAAGGGGCCTTAATACCAATCCATTCCCGGGTCCTGCCTCTGCCTTGAAGCTAGGGGTGGCTCTAGCCATTTCGCCACCCCAAGCATGGCGGCACGCCGCGGGGGGGGCGCTCTGCCGGTCGCTGGGAGGGTGGCAGGCGGCTTTGGTGGACCTCCCGCAGAGGTGCCTGCGGAGGGTCCGCTGGTCCCACGGCTTCGGTGGAGCATCTGCAGGCAGGCACCGCGGCTTCGGTGGAGCATCTGCAGGAGGTCCACCGAAGCCGCCTGCCGCTCTCCCGGCGACCGGCAGAGTGACCCCTGCGGCATGCCGTCCCAAGCACGCGCTTGGCGTGCTGGGGCCTGGAGCCGCCCCTGCTTGAAGCACTCTGAGTTTTTCTTTTCAATGTACCTTTGTGCCACCCTTATTTCGACCCTTTTCGATGCCCAGAAAGGTACATATTGATAAGCCCTTGTTTGTGTAAACTTTACAGGAAACGCAAAACCTATATAATGTCCCTCAGGCCTAGCATACCCATATGGAAAATTCAAGGTACCATTCCCTAAATAGGGATTGATGCGACAACTGTCAATTCTTACACAGTTATCATGGTTTGCTTGTTCTTAGACCACTTACATAATTGAATGCGATATCCAGTGGCATTGTTTATTTCACCCCACAACTGACACGGGCTTCTGGCCCTCACCTCAGTGACAGAGACTTCCTCAGAGCCCCAAACTTAGATTGTTATTTCTGTGTTTATTTAGTTGCTTTTTCCACATACCGCAGCAGTAGACTTCTTATGCGCGATGACACCAGCTTCACCATACACTGACAGTAGCTTGAAAAAGCCAACCCAATTTCTGGTGTTCTCTTGGTGGGAACCTTTGTGCAACTTTAATTGAGTAGCAGGTAGCCATTGATCCTTGCTTTTAGGTCCTGCTTTTATTTGTACCAAATAAACTGCAGGGCTGAGTTCTTGTATTATATAGTATGGACCTCCCCATCCAGATGCCAAAAATGGAGGGGTTGTCTGGGGTTAACTGCACCATCACTCTGTCCCCTGCTTGCCAATCTACATTTTGGGCTTGTTTGTTAAAGCATGATCCTGCCTCCGCTGCTGTGCAATACAGAGATGTTGCATACATTTTCTCCCAGCAGTCTTACTGGCTGATCGGTGACCAACCCTTCCTTCATTAGGTTTGGCAACAGGGTCAGTGAACAAATGTTCTGGGAATCTCATCTCTCCACCCATCCTGGCAATAAAAGGAGTGACACCGGCTGGTTTACTTCGGCTTCCCCCTCTTAAATCCATAAGAATCAAAGGCCACTTTTCATCCCAGTCTTTGCCTGATTTTGTTTTGATTGTTCTGTTTGTCCTTTCCACCAAGCCAGAAGCCTGAGGCTGGTAGGGTATGTGACATTTTTGCTCTTTTCCCAGCACTATGAAAGCACCTTTCATTACCGTCCCTGTGAAAGTTGTTCCTCGATCCCTGTCTACGGCCCGGGACATTCCCACCTAGAGAAGACATGCACCACCAATAGGCTTGCTGTAACAGGTGCAGTGGCTTTTCTAGTAGGCCAGGCTCCTATCCGTTTAGTAAAGGCATCAACACGCACAGGCTATGGCTACGCTACAGCGCTTACAGCTGTGCCGCTGTCGCACTGCCGATGCAGAGGCTCTAAGCCAATGAACAATCGCTTTCCCACTAACATAGCGCCATCCACACCGACGCTTATGTCAATGTAACTTATGTGGCTTATTCACACCCCTGCATGACATTGCTTATACCGGCTTATGCTGTTGTGTGTACATAGCCACAAGTAAATATTGGTTGCCGCTTCTTGTAAGTGGGAACTCCTCTGCATAGTCAACTGGCAATCTTTCCAAGGATCCCTGAAGTGCTGGGCCTGGATAAATCCACCTTTTGTTTTCCTTGATGGATTCTTTTTAGCACAAAACATGAAGTTTTACATTTGTTTTACTATTGGGCCACCTTACTTAGTCGCTGATAAGTGGAATCAGCGTTTTGGGGGCCCCCGATGGCACATCATGCACCAGTCTTAACATTTCCCTTTGAAGGGGAAGTGGTGGAATCCAGACAGTGTCGTGTAAATCATCCCCTTCACGAAGCAACAAGTTTTCCCTGACAAGGAGACATTTACCCTTCAGCTGGCTTAGCTCCCCCTGCATTACTTTGGGTGTAAAAGTGGATAGCCCTGGATCAGACTCTTGCAATGTTACTATATCACTGTTTTCTGCTTGCGCTCAGGTGGTGCCAGCAGGGACTGGATAATTAGGGGCTGGCCCCACCCAAAAAGCAAATCCCGGGCTTAATTGTGCTGGGGCTCAGCCCCAGCGCCTCTCAGCTTGGCAGGTCATAGCCCGGCACCTCTGGGCTTGTGGCGTCAGTTATGAAAGCAAAAGAATTGCTTGGGCCCAGCCCCTAATTGCTTGAGCCCCTTCTTTCATTACAAATTAAGCATTGAGCAAATTCTGTGAGTGGGTCCCAGCCTACCAGGGTGCAGCCCTTCAGAACTTAGATTCTGTACTGCAGTGGGATAAAAAGGTAAGTCCCCCCTTCCCTCCCCCGGGAAGGAATTCCTCCAGGACACTCCTCTGGAGCACCATCAATTAATAGTCCCATGCTTGCAAAGGTGAGGGGGTCTTTAAGAGGCCAGACTGCAGTTTGCTGCTCTCAGCAGCCAGCGGCTGTGTTAAACTAGGACTAGATACTGGCCCGGCATTACAGTTTCACGTGTCCCAAGCCCACCAGACATCTGAAACGTGTCCCGGCCCACTGCACAGCCAATGCGTGTTTTTCACAGAGGCTCTACTGCTTTTCAACTCCCGTTCAGTACTCTGCAAGCCTAAGCAATAGGGTTTTCTCTGCCGTGATAGATGGCCCTGAGTGAACACGGCTGAAATGGCTGGGTCCTTGGTTGCTACAAATAGTCCAGAAAGTTTTATATAATATGGGGCATGGGGGACTGGAGCTGGTGTCACCTCTTTGAAATGATACACTGCCTGGATTTGCTGGAGGCTCCATTCCCATTCTAGCTTTTTCTGCTGCAGCAGGGAGCGGGGTGTGTGCTGCAAAGGCTGAGGTAGTTAGGGACAAAAATCCCAACAAAAGCGTGTCAAGCTGAGTGCTGTTTCTGAGGTAGGACGGGGCAGCTCCAAAAATCACTTTAATATTTTGTTTGTCTTGAGCAGTTTCCCAAACTTGGGACACTGCTTGTGCAGGGAAAGCCCCGGGCGGGCCTGGCCAGTTTGTTTACCTGCCGCATCTGCAGGTCCAGCCAATCGCGGCTCCCACTGGCCGCGATTCGCCGCTCCCATTGGGAGCTGCTGGAAGCAGCGTGGGCCGAGGGACATTACTGGCCACTGCTTCCAGCAGCTCCCATCGGCCTGGAGCAGTGAACCGCAGCCAGTGGGAGACGCGATTGGCTGGACCTGCGGACGCGGCAGGTAAACAAACCGGCCGGCCCAGCAGGGGCTTTCCTTACACAAGCGGCGGAACAAGTTTGGGAAACACTGACTTAGAGCTTGCTGGCTGGGTTGCAGGGTTACTCCCAGGAAGGAAACCTCCTGCTTCACTATCATGACTCCTCTCTGGAGCCCTCATGGGACTTTAATTAAGTTGTATGTTTTGTTTACATTTCTTTTACCCCTGCATATGCTGTAGGGAAATGTACATTCCTCCATAATTTACCATACACTGTTTATTTGCTGTAAGATTATAATAGCCATAGCAATATTCACATGAAGTATAACTGCTTATTTTGTGCTCACAGAATTTCCATAAACCCTTATCAACATGACTGTCTGATTACCCAGAGTCACCTTAAGGCCCAGTGTTCCTAATTGCCAGGGCCGGCTCCAGACCCCAGCGCGCCAAGCGTGCGCTTGGGGCGGCATTTTGCCGGGAGGGCGGCAGGTGGCTCCGGCGGACCTCCCGCAGGCATGACTGCGGAGGGTCCACTGGTCCCGCGGCTTCGGTGGAGCATTCGCAGGCGTGCCTGCGGGAGGTCCAACAAAGCCGCGGGACCGGCGGACCCTCCGCAGACACGTCTGCAAGAGGTCCCCCGGAGCCGCGGGACCGGCGACCGCCAGAGCGCCCTGCACTGCGCGCCGCCCTGCTTGGGGCAGCGGAATTCCTAGAGCTGCCCCTGCTAATTGCATCGCCTGTGTACCTCACCCCTGCCATTGCTCCAGAGGGGCACTGTTGTTTTAATTTTTCATTCTTCTCCTGCAGCTCTGAACTGCTGTTTTATTACTGAAAAAGGATTCAGAGTCTCTCCCCGCTCTCCTGGGTCTGGCTGCCCCTGCCACAGCCATGACTGAGCCACTGAACTTTATAAAAACACTGAGATACCCAAAGGGTTAAATGCTAAGTAACAAAGCCAAACAACACTAGCTACCTGTGTTTGGCAAAAAGTGTCTATCAGTGTTGCAACTTTGAATGAAAGATTCAAGTGGATTTTTAGTGGCATTGTTAAAAAAGCCAATTCATTTTAAACATACAAAATGGGGTTTTGATTGATGTGTTGCTTTGGGTCCTTAAAAGCTTACATATTTACACAAATAGAGTTTCACATTAAAAATATTTTTTTTGCTTAACATCCCTGGCTCCACTCTAATTATTTTTACACTGTTGTTCCCAGATTACTTGCCCTTCTTCTACATTCAGAGGCAGTCAAGTTTCAATGGAAAACCCTGATTTCCTTTTAGTGACTTTGACGAAATCGTCCATAGTCAAATGACACGAATCAGACTGTCTCTCTGCCTGCAGCCGCCATTTACGATTGTTTATTTACAGGCGATTCCTTTCGGAAAAGGCCCCATTTTCCTTCAGAACAGCTGGAAAGATTCCTGGGGACAAAAGCATAGTGGTGGTCATTCCTCGCCTCCCGCAACCTCTCCACTCCCTTCCCGTATAATTTGTTTGCCTGCCAGGGCTCCACCTGGCATGACTGTCCCGAGTTGTACTGCCATAACTGGGTTTTATTATCAAACCAACCATTCTCTTCTTATAACACTTTCACTCTACTATTTCCACAACCCCCAAATCATTAATTCCCTCCAAACTCTGTAGTGTTAACTTGTGCAAAAGCTCCTTTTAACTCCTCACTCTCTTTCCTTAAATCTCTTACTTGTCTCCCACAGAGACACACAGGGTACGTCTACACTACGGGACTATTCCGAATTTGCATAAACCGGTTTTGTAAAACAGATTTTATAAAATCGAGTGCGCGCGGCCACACTAAACACATTAAATCGGTGGTGTGCGTCCATGGTCCGAGGCTAGCGTCGATTTCTGGAGTGTTGCACTGTGGGTAGCTATCCCGTAGCTATCCCATAGTTCCCGCAGCCTCCCCCACCCCTTGGCATTTCCGGGTTGAGATCCCAGTGCCTGATGGGGCAAAAATCATTGTCGCGGGTGGTTCTGGGTAAATGTCGTCAGTCACTCCTTCCTCTGGGAAAGCAACGGCAGACAAGCATTTCGCGCCTTTTTTCCCTGGATTGCCCTGGCAGACGCCATAGCATGGCAATCATGGAGCCTGTTTTGCCTTTTGTGACTGTCACCGTATGTGTACTAGATGCCGCTGACAGAGGCGATTCAGCAGCGCTACACAGCAGCATGCTTTTGCTTTTGCTTTTGCATGACAGCAGAGATGGTTATCAGCCATACTGCACCATCTACCAATCCATAAATTAGTAATAAGATGATCATGGCTACCAGTCCTTTTGCACTGTTCCATTTGCTGCTGTCATAAGTGCCCCTGGCTGCTCTTAGCCAGGGGCGCAAAAGCCAAAATTGGGAATGACTCCCTGAATCAATCCCTCCTTTTTGGTATCTAAAAATAGAATCAGTCCTGCCTAGAATATGGGCAAGTGTACTAGAGAACCACTGTATCAGAGAACCAGAGAGCACAGCTGCTCTGTGTCAGATCCTGCAGAAATTATGAGCTGTATGCTATTCACAGGGGGTGCTCCTGCAACAACCCCACCTGTTCATTTCATTCTTCCCCCAGCCTTCATGGGCTACCGTAGCATTGTCCCCCCACTTGTGTGATGAAGTAATAAAGAATGCAGGAATAAGACACAGTGACTTGTTAGTGAAGGCAGCCTCCAGCTGCTATGATAGTCCAGACAGGACAGTAAGGAGTGTGTAGGAGAGGAGCCCAGCATCCCTCTGCTAGTTCAGGGGCACGTGAATCTTTTCTTTACACATGAAGGGTGGGGGCTGATGGAGCTCAGCCCCCTGTTGCTATGACGATGATGGATATCAGCCATACTGCACCATCTACCAGGAAAAATTAGGACCAGGCACCCTTGATCGACCTGACAGATGCTAGTACGCATGGTTACCAGTCCTTTTGCACTGCCCCATGTGCTAATAGGCTGATGATGACGATGGGTATCAATCTTATTGTACCATCAGCCACCCATGGCGGGGGGAGCAAGGATGTTGGTGTTGAGTGCTGCACCATCCCGTCTATCTGCAGCATTCAGTAAAGATAGGGTGACATGTAAGAGTCAAGACAGGATTGTTTTCCCTTTCACTTCTGGGGGTGGGTGGGGGGGTGCGTAAATTGCCTAGCTATGCCCTGACCCACCGCGGACACTGTTTTTGACCCTAGAAGCATTTGGCGCTCAGCCAAGAATGCAAATGCTTTTCAGAGACTGCAGGAACTGTGGGATAGCTTGAGTCCTCCAGTCCATGAGCGTCCATTTGATTCTTTGGCTTTCCGTTACGCTTGCCACGCAGCAGTGCGCTGAGTCCCTGCTATGGCGTCTGTCTGGAGATATTTAAAAAATGATTTTGAATTTCGTCTTCTGTAACGGAGCGCTGATAGAACAGATTTGCCTGCCCTTACAGCGATCACGTCCGCATCGTCCATGCTGGAGCTCTTTCTTTATTTTGATTTTTAACTGCATCACCACCCGTGCTGATCGGAGCTCCACGCTGGGCAAACAGGAAATATTCAAAAGTTCGCGGGGCTTTTCCTGTCTACCTGGCCACTGCATCCGAGTTCAGATTGCTGTCCAGAGCGGTCAGTGGTGCACTGTGGGATACCGCCCGGAGGCCAATACCGTCGATCAGCGGCCACACTAACCCTAATCCGATATGGTAATACCGATACTAGCGCTACTCCTCTCGTTAGGGAGGAGTACAGAAACCGGTTTAAAGAGCCATTAAAATCGATATAAGGTGCCTCCTAGTGTGGACGGTTGTGGCGTTAAATCGGTTTTACACTCCTAAAACCGGTTTAAACGCGTAGTGTAGACCAGGCCTTCACCAGACGATTTCTCTCAGCGGCACTGAACTTATTTCTGGGCTTTTTTGCACGGCAGACTTAGCCACCGCGTACAGTCCCTGAAACACAGTTCCCTTAATCTGTGCTTTCTTTACCTTCGGATTGCTTAAGAAGGCAGTATTGATATTTGTCTCCAGGGTCACCCAAGGGTCTTATTCTTTAAAATTTCAGCGGCATTTAATGGACCGCTGTTGTGCTCTGCCAATAATGTATCTATTTACAGCATTCACCAGACCTTTGCAGGGTTCTTTCAGCAGACCTCAGCCATGCTCTGCCAGGCATTCTTTTACAACGGTATCCAAAGTCCCTCCCTCTGTTCCCCTGGTGTTACTGAATTTCTCTTTAGGAGAGAATTCTATATGGCCCCTGAGGATAGATCCCTACCCCTTCACTCTGGGGGTTTGCAGCACCTGAAATTCATGTCTGCGGTCCCTTCATGTATCACCAAAATGTTGGCATAATGAATAATATGAGACATCACCAACCACGAATTTAACCATAAATTCTTATATTAAATCCAAAGCCCAAATGGTACTTTATGCAGTTGCTCTAAACATGTCTAATAGCCTAAAAATAAGCAGTCACCACACCCAATATAGTATTCTTAAGTTTGTGAGCAGTATACTTACAAATAGGCCAAACCTAGGGATGACCATCTCATTCTGGCGTATTCCAGCATGATCAGGTAGGGTCTGACCAAGAACCTACAGTTTCATGGCTCCCTTTATACTCTTCAGCTAACTTGTTTGTTTTAGCAAAAACCCAGTTTGAAGCAGTTTATCCTTGCTAAGTCCCTTCCTCCAAGGCCTTCCTTTCTTATTTCTCTCCCCATCCTTGCTTGCTTTGGGCTTGTTTCTTTGAAGACAATTTCCCTTTGTCTTGTTAATGCAGCTCTTTATTTTATTCGTGAGTTTTGGAATCATACCTCTTTCCCACATTCCAAGTAACATTCGTTATTATTCTCACGGCCTTCTTTTACTTGCTGGTTGGGGCCTTCTCCCTACTAGCCACAAACGATAATGCAAATAGGTTATTTTCTTAACCAAACGCAAGCTAACTCTAATTTTCTAATTGCGCATTTATCCTACACAGTGGAGCATGTCTAACAAGCATAATAAATGCATTAGAAGCTTGCCAACATTTGGGATTGTGTGCGTGCACACACGCATGCACATCACAAAATATGCATTTTGTACTTAATATTGAGCAACATGAACCTTAGATACATGGGAACAGATCTTAATCAATGTCAATGGAGCTGCATTTATTTATGCCAGCTCAAAATCTTTCACAATAACAATCCTGGAAGAAGTCAGATATAATGAATGTAACTGAATGCGGAAATCTGCTGGAATAAAAAAGGACCGCACGGGGCTTTAAATCCTCTTAAAATTATACAGAAACTTGAAAATCCTCAGGGTCACATTGGCAACAAGAGAAATTCTAGTGTAGAGAAGAGAATACCTGATTACTTTTCTATCTGCAGACTCGTAGGTGAAAATCAACTCCCTCCTCCCCCCCAAACACACAGGAGAGAAGTTGGAATCAGCATTATCTGTGAGTATTGAGCTAATAATTCCAATGAAAGTCTCTGGTCCTTTACCAGCTACAAGTAGATACAAGTAAATAGAAGTAGTGTATTATAATGTATATTTTCTAATTAATGGAGTCCTAGATGTACCATTTTATTTCAACATGTGAAATAATATTTACAGCCCATGCCAGCTGTTCCAAGATTCAAACCCCAGCATCCACTTCACCACTCTTCAGCTTTAGTGGGTCATTACTGTAGGTGTGGTGGCAGCAGAATGCTATGGTTGCAATGTACAGCAGAATGGAATTGACTTGATTTGGGGAGAGGATATATTTATGCAATACCCAGAGCTCCATTATAAGACATGTTGGCTCTGGATAGATGAGAGAGAACAATCAACTGGCTTCTCATTCACTGAAGAAGAATCACTGCTGTAGCTTAATTTTTGTACATCTGAAATTCATGTAGGTTTTTTTTTCTTTCCAACAGGCTATTTCATTATAACGATGAAATATTTTAACTAAACAGTATTGTTCTTCTAAAGGCTATAATTTACTTAAGGCTACAGTGAGATATCTTATCTGACAGCTCAAAATTCTCAAGGCAAGAGGAATCAAAAAAAAGCAGTTGGAATTATTGGATAATGTAAACAATGCACCTACTTTGTGTAAATCAGCAGTAAATAGAGTAACTCTGTGATGTGACAGGTCAGAATTTGACAGGACAGTTCCTTGCATCCTGATCGCTTTCTAAATGCAGTTCTTGGGTGTTTCTCTCTCATTCTTGAGCTGTATAAAATAAAAGTTGGAGCAGACCCATACATGGAATTGTATCATGTTCAAAATGAAACTCCCACAAAATACACATCAGGAATATTCCTTAGCTCATCTACTTTCATTGTAGGTTCTATAGATCAATCAGCAGATTTTTTTTAAATGGTTTCATACCAAACCAGTAGGGAGCACATGTTATAAATTGTCATTGTAGATCCATAGAGACTAATGGAGTTACTCTGGAGTTACAGGGGCATAATCAAGAAAATAATTTAACCCTTAACTGAAATCTTAGCGCACACACACACACACACACACACACAAATTTCACAGAATCATGAGAACTCAGAGACAAAAGAAATTGAAGCCAATTATTCCAGTCACATGTCACTGTAGAATTGTCCCCTGGTGTACATTTTCTAGTTCCTCCCCACCTCTAATTTAAAATACTCTTTAGAAGAGTGGAAATCAATGTTAATTTTACTTTAATAGCATATTTATTTTTTAAAGAACGAACTGCGGGCCTGAGTAACTACTATGAATTCAAGAGACTTACTCCAGATTTACTCCCATGTAACCTACATCAGAATGTGGCCCTGTGAGCACATTTTTCAACATAAGATTTCATGTCATTACCTTATAGTATCGTAGACTGCAATGAAAACCTCTGTAAGTCTGCCGTTTCATTAAAAACATTCAAAAATCTCCTCTGTCAGCCTCAATTTTTCAATGGGTCAGATCTCACTTCAGCTTTCCTTTGAGCACTAGATGGAATCATCACATTTTAGCTTACACCTTGCAGGTTGTACAGAGTTCTCTGTCCTTTTGGGTAGGGGCAGGGTTGTTGCTGAGGGAGTAGGAGAGAGGCTCATCTTGTTCTTTATTAATATATTTGTTTATAAGAATATAAAGACCAAATCATACAAGACTCTTGGGCAAAATAAGCTGATTTCCCCATCCTCCGGCAGCAAGCATACTGCTAATATCATGACAAGAAAGCCGAGATACATTACATAGCTATTTTGATAGATGAGCCATTACATACAAGAATAAGCCAGTAATTCGGAAGCCAGGCTGTGATCTTGCATCATTTAAGTCAATGAGAACAGGATCTGGCCCTTAATAATCCCATGACCCTTCCTGAGATTAATCATGAACTCTGCCTATTGCAAGCCATGCTGCTGTGGGCATGTTTCCTACTGATTTCCTTATGCTTACCCTTTATCACACATGACACGCTAGGAAGAATGAACAGCTGTGCTCTGAGCGATGTTTGTGACATCTCCAGTAGGCCCCTCTCGGCCGACTCGCCTCTTGATGGACACAGGCCTAACGAATCTGAGTGTAAGCACCACCTCTGGCCAGCACACTCTCCAGACCTCCCAGCAAGAGTGCCGCTTTTGGATATGCTGGAAGACCAGGTAGGCATAGCTTTAATGCAGCCTTCTTCTGAGGATGAAGTTCAGGCCAGAACAGTGGAAGGGCACGTCCAAACAAATGTCACATTCTCCTCTCACTTTGCCTCACTGCCCCTCACAGAGAACTGAGGCAATTTCTCCTCTCAATTAGGCCCATGAAAATCCAGAGCAATTCCACTCAATTCAGTGGAGTCCCCCCGATTTACACCTGCATAGCGGAGAGCAGAATTTGTCCCATAAGATCATTGTGTTTAAACTAATTGACTGTCCCCTTAAGCGTTTCAGAATACATGAACTGACGAATAACATAATGACTAGGTCCTCTTGGCATTCACACACACACTCTCTTACATTTAGAACTCTGTATCTCACTGAGGTTTAAAGGATTACTGTGCCAGCGTTAATCTATAGCCCAGGGCAAGTGTTCCTTTGAACAGAGAGGAAACTAGTGGAAGCTGCCCTATTCATTTTTTCATCACAGGGCAGGTTCTGCATAGAAAGTAAGCACCAATAAAGTTTAAATTTCGCTATTAATTTAGTCCCCTATTCAACAAAACACTTAAATCCCTTTTTGGTGTCAATGGAATAAGCCAAATCTTAAATTCCTTACTGAACAAGAATGGATTCATGCATGTACAGAGAGTTAAATATGTGCTATCTTGAATTTCGGCATTAAGCATGTACCATTTTCATCTCTACTATACAATTTACCTGACCAGGTATGCAGAACCTTCTTCACTGGGACATTATGTTCCCTACTGTGTAACATTTCCAAATTACTATGATGTAAACAATCTCAATTAGCTTTCCAGCTGCAAACCATTATACAGGCAATCGTAAAATCTGAGTGTTACAGCCTCATTGGCACATGCCTCGGTTTTGCTGCCAAGCAGTGTGGCAACCTTGTATTTCTCCGTGTGTTTTAAAAAACCCGTGCTGGACAGACCATTTTATTTAGCAAGTGTTTACAGCACAATCTCTTTCAGAGAAACCACTCGTGTTTCAGTTTGTCAATTGGGTCCTGCAAGGGACATCCCAGGTGATGTTCGTCAGTAACCCTATCAGTTGGCTTATCATGTACACAAATACCTAGTTACTCAATCAGAATGCAAGGAAGCACGTGAGGTATGCTAAGCGCTGAATACAGATTACATTTTTCTGCCAAACCCAAAACACACTTTCTATTGGTTTTATGAATTAGCCAATTTTTTTCTGCATAATAATTAACAGGGAAAAAATCATTCTTTTTTTTAAATGCTGAGTCATTTGTCTGTACATTCAACCATTGCCCACAAGCACTTTTCTTGGATGGAAAATTCCGATACTTGATTTTTTTATACTGGAAGTGGCCAAGTACACCCCCATTCTGAAATGAAAGATTTAAAAAATAATAAAAGTACAAAGCATTTGTTGCAGCGATTATGCCTAGGAAAGTGAGGAAGGTTAAACAAAACAAAAATGAGCAACAGAACCATTGAGATATGTATGTACAGGCCGTGCTGCACTGAGTAACCACATGATCTTATTACTGTCATCGTTTTCTTCCTTTTCGCTCCCCTTACTTGTCTGTTGATACCCCTTATTTGTTGGGTCCTGCACCTGAAGTAAGATTGTACGCTCTCCTGGGCAGGGATAACATCTGCACTTGTTTTGGTGCAGCACCTACACTAGCATAGTTTTGGTTTTTAAAAAAATAAAGTTATTTGTGTATGTCTGGGCAAAAATTGATTTTTATACTTTTTTTCAAAGTTGTGCCATGGTCTATGGCAGTAAACTGGTGGCCAGTGTGTGCATGTAACCATGTGTTCCTCCAGACTGAGTCAGAACTGCTCAGATGTGTGTTATAGGCCCTAAACTGCTACACCTAAGGGAGATTCTCCTTAATGTAAGCAATAGGGCCTGTACTTTTGGAGCATGAGTTCTATCCCTACTGCTGCCATGAAGCTCCAAATGACCATAATGTACAGCATAAGTCTAAATGGCTATAGACTTCTTATAATCTTTGTGTGTAAAATCTAGTGCCATATTTAAATTATCTACTCACAGTCTTACCAGTAGGGGTGCCCTACTACATTTTGCTTCCTGTGTAGGCAATAGTCCACCAATCAGAACAGATGTAGCTTTAGTTTGCCATTCACTGCAATGTCTTCTTTTCCTCAACAATTGGCCTGGATGGGTCCTATCGCTCAAAATAGTGAGTGAATTCCAATGAAAGCTTTGGGGATTTTGAGCTCATGGTGCTAAATTAGGAATTGCCCCCTAGGCACTTGAGACAAGATTTTCAAAAGTAATGTGTGCGATTAGGATCCTACATTCATAAAGTCTTTCCAATGACATCAACAGGTCTCGGATCGGGCCCCTAGTCTCTTAAATAAGTGCTGAGCACTTTAGAAAATCAGGCATTCAGGCCGAGATCCGCAAAGCCATTTAGATGCCTAACTCCCATTGATCTCCATGGGAAGTAGGCACCTACCTATCTTTGAGGATCTGCACCTAAGACCCTAATTCAGCCAAACATATAAGAAAAAGCTTATCTTTAAGCAAGGGAATAGTGGTGTTAGGCCTGTGTTTTTGTGCTTTGCTGTATTTGACTTCATTTAAGTGATTAAATATGGACATGTGGTCCTAACTTTAAGCACTCACTTTTGATGGTTGGAAGAAACAGCTAGACGAATTCAAACCAAAAATAAGGTGAAAAAAATGTTAGCAGTGAGTGTTCATATCCATTGGAACAGCTTCCCAAGGGATGTGGTGGATTCTCCATAACATGGAGTTTTGGGACTAAATCTTGGCTCCACTGACGTCAATGGCAAAACTCCCATTGTCTTCAATAGGGCCATGGTTTCACCCTTTAAATCAAGAATTGATTTAGTTTTAGAAGGTAGGTTGTAGCTGAACCACATGTTATTACTGAGTGAAACTATGGCCCGGATTATGCCTCAGGTCATTCTAGATGACCATGGTTCCTTCTGGCCTTCAGATTTAAGAAACTATGAAAATCTGGACCTTGGGTATTGTGGTGAGGGGCAATACAGAGAACCTGACAGAGATTAAAGACATGACCTTCTCAGCCAATGAAGAGCGATACTTTAAAGAAAAGCAGATAGTTCCATAGTAGTTAGTTCCACCTTCTCTCGAATTGCTCCCAGTTTCAGTGTGCAATAAATACTAAGTGGCAGAGGGAATAAATGACAGACATATTGGGGCATCGTAATGCATTGTCTCCTTTCCTGAATTTCCTTCAAAGGCTCTGAAAGCACCCATGGAGGGGGTTGAAGTCAAGAGAGAAACAAAAGGGGGAAAGAAAACACAAAACCAGACTCCAGTGAGAAAATGTGGGAAGGAAGTCTGCAAAGCCGTGGGCTATATCACAGGAGACATGAAACAGTTTGGAGTCTGGCTTCAAGGTAAGCCCATTTCAACTGAGCCAATTAGAGTACATCAGAAAAGCACTGGCTAATAAATAGCAACCAGTGTGTTCCATCTGTATTAACTAATTCAAGGATGATCTGGCTTACTAAACTGCAGAACAGAAATGATAATACTGAACCATTCCTACATTGTAGGGGAAATGCCCCCTTGTGCAAAAAGCCAGCCCAAGGCTCATCCACCACCCAAGTCCAGAGGGTGCATAAGCTGAAATTCACCCCATGTGCCAGCCCCTCCGCAGAGGAGGGGATTTCATCTTGGGAGCGTAACAGAGGATGTTTATTTCAATGTTGGGTCGTTCCTTGTCATGCTCCCCTTTCTTTCCATAGACTAATGTTTGTCATGCCCAAATGCCAGTGTGAAAATAAATCATTCATCCACGGATTTTGATCGCTCAATAAATCAACAGCGAGATACTCACCTAATCTGCCATCCAAGATGCAGACATCATACATAAGCCAGTTTGTATGAATCTGGCTCAGTATGCTTTAGAATAGGGAACTCTAACAGCTGCACTGTTAGTCTCAGTTAGGTTTTCAGCTGCAAACGATTTTACAGGCAATCATAAAATCTGAGTCGAGTTTTACAGCCTCGCTGATACAGGCCTTGGTTTTGCTGCCAAGAAATGTGGCAGCCTTGCATTTCTCCATGCATTTCCAGAAAACCATCCTGGACAGACCATCTCATTTATCAAGTGTTTACAATGTGATCTCTTTCAGATAAACCAGTCCCGTTTCAGTTTGTCGATTGGTTCCTGCGAGGGATATCCCAGGTGATGTTTGTCAATAACCCTCTCAGTGGGCTTATCATGATAGTTGGGTTCCTTGTCCAGAATCGTTGGTGGACGATCACAGGCTGTTTAGGAACAGTTGTCTCAATGTTAACAGCGCTTCTTCTGAATCAGGACAGGTAGGTTTGTCTTGTGATTTAAAATATTGTGATAAGTGAGAAATAAGATCCACGTTCAAATATCTGGCCTTTGATGTGCTGAGTAGCTAGTATTGCCTTAGCTTAACATATCAATAGAAAGAAAATGTGCTTCCTAACCTATTCTTATATAGGTTGTTATACTCTGAAACATAACCGCGGGGGAATGCTGTCTTCACTAAGAAATACATTTTTCCTACACCTTCAAGACCCGAGTTCATGAAATCCTAACTGAGGCAAAACAAGCCCAGGAGTTAGGATATGTACAAACGGAGAACAGAAGCCCAGGGAAGTTAAATGACTTGCCTCTGGTCACCAAGAAGCCTGTATCATAGGTGGGACTTGAATCCAGATCTCTCAAGGATCAGTTTAGTACCTTAACCACAAGACCAAGGAACTGGGAGCCAGGTCTTTTAGGTCCTGATTCTTCTCTTACACTGGTATAATTCCACTGATAGACAGCACGCCTGGAAATTACATTCCAGCACAGGAAGCATTGATTCACCGCAAGTGAAGGGACAGAGTTAAGTGATGATGCATTTCAACAACAAAACCTTCAAGTCAATTGTCTTTCTCCCACAGATCATCCATAGCAGCGGGACTGCATGGCTATAATGGGGTCCTGGTGGGACTGCTCATAGCAGTATTCTCTGACAAGGGAGACTTCTATTGGTGGCTTCTACTGCCTGTTGCTGCGGTATCCATGACATGGTAAGTCGCACACTTTTAGGCTTCTGTGAAAGCCTAAACACTTCTGTGTTGTAGAATTTAAGGGCAGAATGGACCACCAGATCATCTAGACTGACCTCCTGCATATCATAGACCACCAACACCCACCCACTAAACCCAACAACTGAAATGAGACCCAAATATTACAGCCACCACAGACTAGGCTCCTACATGCCACAGGCAAAGAATAAGAGGGACTGAGGTGCACCAGTGCTTAGATTCTCATTCCTTCTGTTCCTGAGACATTGGTTGTCATATGTTGTCTTGCATAGATTTTTAAACTAATGAAATCATGCTACTACTACTACTCCTGGGGGAATTCTGGGCCACTGTGCACATGCAGAATTTATGTCCCCCACACATTTCTTTGCTTCTCTGCAGAAAAATGACTTTCTGACAGGGAAGCAAAGGGAAGCCACAAGAGCGGGCATGCGCCCCTCCCCAGCAGTGCAGGCAAGTCGTTTCAGCCACCTAGAACAGCTGGTAGAGAAGTAAATCACTGCAGCAGTGCAGGGGTGGAGACGCCCTGGTTGGTGGCTCCTACCCTGTGCCAGGCATGACTCCTCTTCCCCTGCAAGGAGCGGCTAGGGCTGGGTCAGAACCACCCCCAGAAACCAACTCAGGCGGCAGGATGCTGCACGAATGCACACACACGTGCTTCCTGCCCAAATCGCTCCTCAACCATGACTCTCCTCGCATCCAGAACCCTCACTACCAGCCGCCCACCCCACCAAGCCTCACCTCCTGCATTCAGAGCCTCCCTGCACCCAGATCCCCCACCAAGCCCCACCTCCCCAGCCGGACTCCCCTGATCCCCGCCCTTCCTGCATCTGGACCCCCACCCCTGCACCCAGACCATGCCCCACTGACCTCCCTGCACTCAAACACCTATCTTGGTGAGCCCCACCCCACCTGCACCTGGACAACCCGGACCCTCACCCCACTAAGCCCCAACCAGCTGCATCCGGACCCCCACCCTACCAAGTCTGACTCCCTCCCTAAGTCCCCCACACCCAGAACCCCTCTGCTGAGCCCCAACCACCTTCACCTGACTCCCTCTGCAGGGTCTCATTGTCTCCCAATGAGCCTCTGTGCATCCAGATCCGTCCCCTGCACCTAGACCCACCCACTGAGCTGCCCACACCCAGATTTCCCTACCTAGAACCCACTCACCCTACAGCTGTATCCCCCGAACTAAACCCTTCCATACTTGGATCCTGCCAGGCTGAGCCTCCCCAGCCACACCTGGTGCACCTGGTGTGAAGGAGCAGGTGGGTCGGGTGCAGCATCACCACCAAGTCCAGGGTCAGGGCCGGGGGCTGCAGGGTGATCTCCCACCTCTGTGCAGCCAGTGGCCTCTGTTTCCCACGGCCATGTGGGAGCCACCACATTTATTTATTGAAAAAAAATTGCAACATTTTAAAATATTGTGAGCAGAATTTTGGGGGAGGGATGCAGAATTCCCTCTGGAGGATACCACACATGCATTGGCTTCTAAAGCAGTGATTTTTTTAGTATTATTTACCTTTATACATTTTAGATTAGTCCTTTCTAAAATGCATTCCCAGTTTACATGTAAATTCCATGTTTAACTGAAATTAATTCAATGTCCTAAATGTTAGCCACATGTCAGTTGCCCCCTGTAATATGAACAGCAACCTTCTTTTCACCATTTCCCTGCCCTTGTAAACCACAAGATTTTCATTTTTTCTTTTACTTGTATAAATGGGTATTGTAAAAATGTTATAAAAATTTACCAGCCCAGGCACAGAACCTACTCACCTGCCCTTAACCATGATAATTGATGATCATGGAAACAACTAATGATATTTTACTGGCCTATCAAACAACGATGTGCCCAGGCAGATTGGCAATCGGTCTTTTGAACTCAGGACATTTTGCTGGAAAGGGCTGAAACGCATAGATTCTCATCTGCCTGAAGCTCAGGTGGTGAATTATAACCAGTTTTGTTGCTGTAACTCAAATGGTCATAGGCTTTGTCTATTGTTTTAATTATCCAGGGTCCCAACCCATAAACCGGGATAGACTCCAAGCTTTTTCCCAGGGGCTTCATTCTGGTCTGATCTGGGCCCCTCTCTAGCACTAATAAATTAAGGGCCAGATCCTCAGCTGGTGTAAATCAGCTTCGTTGAAGTCAATGAAGCTTCACCAGTTCACACCAACTGAAGATCTGTCCCTAAATATGTTTAGGGTAATGAAAGCAGGGAGGAAATCTGTGTATTGCTGATTGCAATGCACAAGTATGGACGTGGGACTTGCAAGATAACCTAAAATAAATCTGATTGTATCAGAAGGACCTCTGGAACTCAAACAGTTCCTAACGAAAACCAAAAGGCAGGAAGAGTATGCATTTCCCATATTATTTGTCAGGATAATGGATAGTTTTTGCCTGGCCAAGCGATCTGAGGAATTAATCTTCACAAGCTTCTAATGAGATCATTTTGTTTTTCTCTTTAAGCCCAGTTTTCTCCAGTGCTTTAGGCTCAATCTTCAGTAAGTGGGATCTTCCTGTTTTCACCCTGCCTTTCAACGCAGCAGTGACATTATACTCTGCGGCCACTGGACACTACAACCTTTTCTTCCCTACAGTCCTTATCAAGCCTGCAACAGCAGTGCCCAATATCACCTGGTCCACCATTGATGTGCCAAAGGTAAGAGTCACTAAACGTTCCACGCCTGTTACACAGTAAGCCAATAAAGAGCCATGTCCTTTTATTTTATATGACAAAGACAGAGCCCCACAGTATAATTCTGTATTTCCATGGTAACAAGTAACCGATATGTAATACTTTACTATGGTAACTGTGACTTCAATTTTAGAGTTTCTAAGTATCTTAAGCACACAACTGGACCTAAATACATGTTATAATCCACAGTGAATCTCTCTGGATTCTAATAATCCATTACCATGGAGACACTGGGCATGGCTCCATAGTTCTGTTCCAATTTTCATGTAATGCCGGGATTACACCTTTGTATCACATATGATTAATATAGTCTATTAAGTTTTTTAAAAATCACCTTCCTGTTAAGAAATTGGCACAGACACTATCACAAGGGGATGATTAGAAACTCATGTTCAGGCAGACATGCAGATTTTTTTATAGCCAATATTTATGCTGGAGCTACACCAAAACAATCTTTTCTACTCTAGTGGCCATCCTACTAATAACCAACCAGGGCTATTTCCAAAGTTGTGCTGCCATCATTATTTAATGCCAATGTATAAAAAAAGCTTGTAGAAATGGGTATTTCCATTTTAAACTTGTTAAGACAGATAGGAAAAGGAAATCAACCTTTGCCAAGTGGAGAACAAACAAAAAAACAACCCAATGATGACAGATGTTATTTATAAGCGTCTTACAAGAATTTAAAATATATAGAGAGCAATAAAACAAAGTACAACTCCACAGGGCACATCATCAAACGAGAGCCACAGAACCAAGCCAAAACTGAAAATTACCACATATACTTGTTCATAAGCCAAATATTTTTGGTAAAAAAATGCCGCAACAAAGAGCGGGGGTTGGTTTATAAACAGGTCTACACCAAAAATTTATGATTTTAAACTCTATGGAATCATTGACTATCTAATACATTGTTGTTTTGTTTACCTGGAGGGTCTGCAGGCATGGAGCCCCTCAGCTCCCTGTGGCCGCAGTTCACCGTTCCCAGCCAATGGGAGCTGCGGGAAGTTCCCATTGGCTAGGAACAGCAAACCGCAGCCACTGGGAGCTGAGGGGCACCGTGCCTGTGAACACCTCAGGTAAACAAAATGTCCAGGCCGCTAGCGGCTTACCCTAATAGGCCAGGAGCTAAAGTTTGCCAACCCCTGAAATATAGGGTCGGCTTATGAAAGGATCGTAAAGGTTTCGCTATTTTTACCTAACCATCTTTGGGGGTCGGCTTATAAACGAACGGGCTAATGAACAAGTATATGCGATACTCTATATGTGGCCAGTGACCTCCCCAACACTGCGTTCCTTGCACACCTCAAATGCCTATTGATTCCAAAGAGAGTTTGGGGTGCAAAGGAAAGAACAGATTCTCTGCTGAGGGACGTGAGTAAAGCTCCTTTGAAGTGAATAGAAGGAGGCCAATTTATGACAGCAAAGAATTTGGCCTGGGTCTTTACTTGGAAAATACCTTCATTAGAGACCACATAAACCCGGCTTCAGTGGAGATTTATTAATATTAAAGGAAAGAATTAGAAACATCTTCTTATCTTCACAAATGACTTGAAAGGTGAAAGAGAAGATCATCTAGAAATGCCAGCTGGCTACCCAAAACTGTAAGAATTATCTGCTGACAGGCTTCAAAGTAGCAGTCGTGTTAGTCTGTATCCGCAAAAAGAACAGGAGGACTTGTGGCACCTTAGAGACTAACAAATTGATTTCAGCATAAGCTTTCATGGGCTACAGCTCACTTCTTCGGATGCATAGAATGGAACACACAGACAGGAGATATTTATACATACAGAGAACATGAAAAGGTGGACGTATGCATACCAACAGGAAGAGTCTACTCAATTGAGATGAGCTATCATCAGCAGGAGGAAAAAAACTTTTGAAGTGATAATTGAGATGACCCATAAAAGGTATGAGGAGAACTTTACACTAATCTATTTCCCTATGTTATGACCCAACCATATGCCAGTCTCTGTTTAAACCTAAGTTAATTGTATCTAATTTGCCCAGAAGCCACCTACTACAGGACAGGCCCAACAAAGAAAATAACAGAATGTCATTAACCATCACCTACAGCCCCCAACTAAAACCTCTCCAATGCATCATCAAAGATCTACAACCTATCCTTAAAGATGATCTCTCACTCTCACAGATCTTGGGAGACAGGCCAGTCCTCGCTTACAGACAGCCTCCCAACCTGAAGCAAATACTCGCCAGCAACCACACACCATACAACATAAACACTAACCCAGGAACCTATCCCTGCAACAAAGCCCGATGCCAGCTTTGTCCACATATCTATTCAAGTGACACCATCATAGGACCTAATCACATCAGCCACACCATCAGGGGCTCGTTCACCTGCACATCTACCAACGTGATATATGCCATCATGTGCCAGCAATGCCCCTCTGCCATGTACATTGGCCAAACCGGACAGTCTCTACGCAAAAGAATAAATGGACACAAATCTGACATCAGGAATCATAACATTCAAAAACCAGTGGGAAAACACTTCAACCTCTCTAACCACTCAGTGACAGACTTGAAGGTGGCAATTTTGCAACAAAAAAACTTCAAAAACAGACTCCAAAGAGAGACTGCTGAACTCGAATTAATATGCAAATTAGATACAATTAACTTAGGTTTAAACAGAGACTGGGAATGGTTGGGTCATTACACTAATTGAATCTATTTCCCTATGTTAAGTTCTCCTCACACCTTCTATGGGTCATCTCAATTATCACTTCAAAAAAAAATTTTCTCCTGCTGATGATAGCTCATCTCAATTGATTAGACTTTTCCTGTTGGGATGTGTGCTTCCACCTTTTCATGTTCTCTGTATGTATAAATATCTCCTGTCTGTGTGTTCCATTCTATGCATCCGAAGAAGTGAGCTGTAGCCCACGAAAGCTTATGCTGAAATAAATTTGTTAGTCTCTAAGGTGCCACAAGTATTCCTGTTCTATATCTGCTGACAGAAAGAGCCATTTCCATGGAACTGATGCTCATTAAAATGAGGCCTTTTGGGGAGGTGGGGGAGGCCAAAGCATCAGATTTCAGTTTATTCTGTTATCGATATCTGAACACATCAGTCGTGGAAAAAAATGTTAGGTTGGAGACTTTGCCTTGCAATATCTAAGTCCGCAGACTAAAGCAAAATAAAGTGAAAGCTGTCAGTGCTTTTGAACAGGTGACTACCAAAGCTCACTGTCCATGTGGCTCGTTTCTGGATTACTGATTAACACATCCCTTGGTTAGGTTTGCACAGAGCGAAAAACCCTGCAGGACAATAAGAGGCACATGCGTAAGTGACAGAGTCACGATCAGGCATGTCAGCCCCCTGGCACGGCCTGAATAGAATTCCCAAAATAACTGCATTGTCCCAAAGTGAAAGGAGGCTGATAAGTATGAAATCACAGAGCCTGAATTTGACAGGAGGTCTGAAGGAGCTTTGGCCTATTTACACTAGGATAATTTCTCTCCCGTGCAGAAGAAACAAAAGGCCAAAGAGAATGTTGAGGTGCTGACCTAGAATGCAGAAATTCCAGGGCAAGGGAGGGACTAACAACAAACAGCCTTCTTCAACTCCAGGGACCATGGGCCTGATCTGACGCTCATTGTGGTCAATGGAAAGACTCCTATGGACTATAATGGGAAATAGATCAGGTCCTATGCTATCAGATGAAATTTAAAATCCCCAAGAGATCCAGGTGATGGCAGCCATGGAACATAGACTGGTAGTAAGCACTGGGAAAGCCTGAGATCTGGCTTTGAAATACTCCACTGTTTAAGTTTCAGCTTTGCTGCCAGGATTTCACTGTGACTAAACTCTCCCATAAACTTTCATATGGAATTTTTTTTTGGCGGGGGTGGTGCTTTCTGGTGCTTTTTCTATAACAACACAGCATGCACTGAAGCAGTTGCATTAAGACTGAGAGCAGCAGTTCCAATGAGAGACTTAAGGAGCTCAATCTGTTTAGCTGATCAAAAAAGAAAATCAAGAGATGGCTTGATCGTGGTGTATAAGTCACTTCATGGGAAGAAAATACCAGACTGTAAAGGACTCTTTAACCTAGTGGAAAAAGGCATAATAGGAATCAATGGCTAGAAGTTAAACCCAGACAAACTCCACTTAAAAATAAGGCATAAATTCTTAGCAATGAGGTTGATTAATTACTGGAACAAACTACTAAGGAAAGTGGTGGATTCTCCGTATCTTGATGTCTTCACATCAAGACTGGAGGCCTTTAGTCAAACACAAGTGATTGTGCTCAATTCAGCAGTAACTGGATGAAATTCTATGGTCTGTGATAAAGAGGAGAGCAGACTAGATGATATAATGATCCCTTCCAGTCTTAAAATCTATGTCTCTGTGAAGATCTGCTGCATAAAGGAGGACCCAGCACAGATAAAGTCAAAATCCTATCCTCTGTGCATCATGGTTAAAAATTACATGGCTCATTACAGGGGTTAAAGGAAGTGGATGGGGCAGAAGTGTGGCCATTCACTATGGAAAATCCCTGTAGAATTTAATAGATACATTTTCTACAGATGTTTTCTATTGAATTCTATAGGATGATCCAAAACTATATCCAGGCTATAGAATTTTGTAGGCTGATTAAAAAATAAACTATTAACAGGTTGTTAGAGTGACAAGGTGGGTGAGGTGATGTCTTTTATTGGACCAACTTCTGTTGGTGAAAGAGACAAGCTTTCCAGCCACACACGGCTGCTTCTTCCTCCCCCACCGCATCTCTCTAATATCCTGGGACCGACCTGGCTACAGCTCCACTGCATAGAAACAGGTTGGCATTTTTATTAAATTTGATAAGTATTTGGAGGGCTTGTTATTGAATCCCATTAGCTTCATCCCTGTTAAATTGTACAGAACCTTTCCATTATTGGAGGTACAAGTCCAGTGCAGATTCATGGGGCCACAAAATGAGTGGGGGGGGGATGAATATGGGCTCTATCTGCTACTCCACTCCATAAGCACTACTAATGCTTTCCTCTTGGATGCATAAGGCCCTAACAGTGAGGATTTCCTCCTCCTAATCCCTGTATCATTACTATGGGAAATCCCCATGCATTTGGGTTTTGTTTGTATGCTCAGAAAAATGAAATAACAAACTCTTTAACAAGCTGAGACACAAAATGGGTGAGATAATATCGTTGGACCAGTTTCTGTTTGGTGAAACAGATATGCTTTCAAGCACCACAGGGTTCTTTCTCAGACCTGGGAAAGGTAATTAGCAGACATGTTTACACTGCAATTAACCGCCTTCAGCTGCACCCAGTCGGCCGATTCGGGCTGCGGGGCTGTTTAATTCCTGTGTAGACATTTGGGCTCTGAGAGCCTCCCGATTTGCGGGGTCCCAGAGCGCAGACTCCAGCCCAAGTCTGAATGTCTACACGGTATACAGCCCCAGGGGCGGCTCCAGACCCCAGCACACCAAGCGCGTGCCTGGGGTGGCAAGCCACGGGGGGGCGCTCTGCCCATCGCCGGGAGGGCGGCACGCAGGCCGCCTTCGGCGGCACGCCTGCGGAGAGTCCTCTGGTCCCGCGGCTCCAGCGGACCTCCCGCAGGCGTGCCTGTGGAGGGTCCGCTGGTCCCGCAGTTTCGGTGGAGGTGCCTGCGGGAGGTCCGCCGGAGCCGCGGGACCGGCGACCGGCAGAGCGCCCCCCGCGGCGTGCTGCCGTGCTTGGGGCGGCGAAATGTCTAGAGCCGCCCCTGTACAGCCCCATAGCCCAAGCACCCCTAGTCCAAGTCATCAGATCTGGGCCAGCCACAGGCACTTACCGTATTTATCGGCGTATAACACGCACTTTTTTCCCCTGAAAATAGGGGGCAAATGATGTGTGCGTGTTATACGCCGATATAACCTTAACAGGGCCGGCTCTAGGATTTCTGCCCCAGGCAGAAAAGAAAAGCGCCGCCCCCCCCCCAGCGGCGCGGAGCGGCGCCCTAGCCCCTGCCCCACTCCCGAGCAGCGCGGCCCTAGCCCCCCCCCCAGCGGCCCGAGCCCCCGCCCTCTCCCCCCCCCCCAGCGGCGGGGCCTGAGCCCCGAGCCCCGGCCTGCGCGAGCCCCCACCTCCCGAGCGGCGCGGCCCGGCCCTAGCCCCCTCCCGAGCGGCCCGGCCCGAGCTGCCTTAGCCCCCGCGCCCCTCCAGAGCGGCCCGAGACCCCGTCCTCCCTCCCTCCCCCGAGCGGCCCTGGCCCTAGCCCCCGCCCCCCTCCCGAGCGGCCCCGGCCAGAGCCGCCTTAGCCCCCGCCCCCCTCCCGAGCGGCCCGAGACCCCCGCCCCCGTCCCCCCCCCCCCCGAGCGGCCCTAACCCGCGGAGCACCGCCCTAGCCCCCGCCCCCCTCCCGAGCGGCGCGGCCCGGCCCGGCCCGAGCCCCCGAGCGGCCTTTTTTACTGTCCTTTTACATTATTTACCTTATAAGTGGTAATAATATTAATAAAACAAGTTCTGAGCTACCCTTATTTTGCTTCAAAGTCCTTTATTTGAAATTTAAGTTTTTTTCCTGAAATTTCCCCCTTAAAATGAAGGTGCGTGTTATACGCCTGTGCGTGTTATACGCCGATAAATACGGTAACTGCAGTGCAGACAAACCCCAAGTGTCACAGCGAAATACAAGGTGGACCTGATTGTTAAGCATAAGAAGTTAACACGTGTTGCAAGAAAATATTCAAAATGAAGTGGGCATTAACACCTCAGAAGTAGGTGCAATAAAATATATTACCTCACCCATCTTGTCTCTTATATTCTGGGACCAACATGGGTACAACAACACTGCAAACAATATACCGGGCAACAAAATGGGCAACAAAATGGCAAATGAAATTTAATGTGGATAAATGTAAAGTAATGCACATTGGAAAAAATAACCCCAACTATACATACAATATGATGGGGGCTAATTTAGCTACAACAAATCAGGAAAAAGATCTTGGAGTCATCGTGGACAGTTCTCTGAAGACGTCCACGCAGTGTGCAGAGGCGGTCAAAAAAGCAAACAGGGTGTTAGGAATCATTAAAAAGGGGATAGAGAATAAGACTGAGAATATATTATTGCCCTTATATAAATCCATGGTACGCCCACATCTCGAATACTGCGTACAGATGTGGTCTCCTCACCTCAGAAAAGATATTCTAGCACTAGAAAAGGTTCAGAAAAGGGCAACTAAAATGATTAGGGGTTTGGAGAGGGTCCCATATGAGGAAAGATTAAAGAGGCTAGAACTCTTCAGCTTGGAAAAGAGGAGACTAAGGGGGGATATGATAGAGGTATATAAAATCATGAGTGATGTTGAGAAAGTGGATAAGGAAAAGTTATTTACTTATTCCCATAATACAAGAACTAGGGGTCACCAAATGAAATTAATAGGCAGCAGGTTTAAAACAAATAAAAGGAAGTTCTTCTTCACGTAGCGCACAGTCAACTTGTGGAACTCCTTACCTGAGGAGGTTGTGAAGGCTAGGACTATAACATTGTTTAAAAGGGAACTGGATAAATTCATGGTGGCTAAGTCCATAAATGGCTATTAGCCAGGATGGGTAAAGAATGGTGTCCCTAGCCTCTGTTCGGCAGAGGATGGAGATGGATGGCAGGAGAGAGATCACTTGGTCATTGCCTGTTAGGTTCACTCCCTCTGGGGCACCTGGCATTGGCCACTGTCGGTAGACAGATACTGGGCTAGATGGACCTTTGGTCTGACCCGGTACGGCCGTTCTTATGTTCTTATGTTCTTATGTACCGTATACTAACCTCTCCTTTAAAAATGTCTGTAGCTGTTACTATCCATTCCAGTCGGCGTCGGCCAGGTGTATGGCTGTGATAACCCCTGGACTGGTGGCATCTTCCTGGTTGCTTTAGTCATCTCTTCTCCTCTCATTTGCTTGCATGCTGCAATTGGATCAGCAGTGGGGATGCTGGCAGGTATTACAGATTTCTCTCTTACAGATGTCATACACGATCACTTAGAATGAAAAGAATTAAAGCCAGTGGAAACATTTGCAATCTATAAATGGTTTTCCTGATGGAAAAATGGCTTTTTTGATAAAAATGAAAACTTTTTCAAAAAGCACTTTGGTTGAAGTTTTGAGTTTGTGATGAAAAATTTCATGATTTCAAAAAACCCCATTTTGTTGCAGTGAGGGGGGGAAAGCTACTTTCACTTTTTCACTTCTCCTCTCCCCTTTATCAATGGACAAACAGGTAAAAAAAACAAGCGAGAGAGAGAGAGAGCACCAATGATATTTACACACCAGAATGAAACACAATTTTTCAAATGTCTTTGATTTTAAATTTTGTTTAGAAATTTTTCATTGAAAACATGAAATATATTTTGTGGTAAAGTTCAAATAAAACAAAAAAAAATCAAGACATGTACCGACCTTTTTGACCAGCTCCACAAAGAAGAAGAGATTTCTGTGGTTCTGAAATGTAGGGCTGGGAAAGCATTTAGGCCCAGATTCATAAAGGTACCTAGATGGGTAACTTCCCCTGGGTGTTAGGTGCCTAAATACCTCACAATCCAAATCTGCCTTCATTCATCAACTTCCACTGAGTTCCTAGAGGCAGGGATTCTGTCCTCAGTCACCCCAAGGAAGTCCAGAGTAACTCCACTGGCTTTGGTGGAGGAACTCTGAATTTACACCAGCGGGAGTGAAATCAGAGCTTGGCCCAATGGGAGTGATACCCCTGAGCACAGAACTGAACTCTTTACAAGTCTGATTCATTCCAGTTCTTAACTTATTTTATCCCCTAAGCCCAGCAGTGACATTTTTCTGACTTCCTTTACAGCACTGAGCCTAGCAGCACCTTTTAGCAATATCTATGCTGGCTTATGGGGCTACAACAGTTGCCTGGCATGCATCGCTATCGGGGGCATGTTCTATGCTCTGACATGGCAGACCCACCTGCTAGCAATTGCCTGTGGTATGTACCTGATGGGTGTCTATTGCTGGGGTGACTCCTTATGAAAACAAAAATACAGGAGGCTTTTGTACTAGAGAGGAGTGAAGCCACAAAGTTCACAGCTAGGTCTGCAGATGAACTTAGGCAAGGCTGAAGATTATCCATCAAAGATGTTGATTAGGGGCCATCCCTCTAATTTATGCTGTCAAAACAAAAATAATACCTTTGCCTTCAGCCATGCCAAAGGAAGAGCTGTTTATCTAATGACTGTGACTTATCAATAGATGTTCTGATGTATAAAATGTATCTATTCAATGCTCTTCAACATGTCATGCTGGTATAGCTGAAACTAGGGATGAACCCAAACTATTTCCCCAGATATGGACATGCCTAAACTCTGGAGACAATCAGCACCAGACTGATCCATCTCTACCTGAAACTACATTACACAACTTCCTATCCCTATTTAAATGGAGAGTGGAATTGTGAGTTAGCACAGAGTTCTTTCAGAAATGCCTTTATAAAGCAATTCCAGGTCAGGTTTCAGTATATCTGCATCATGTAGATCTCAGAATGGACCCTTTGCTCATTCAATAAATGAGATTTGATTTCTTCACTGGCTCCCATTATAGTCTGGCTGTGTCCTTAAGACAGAAGAGATACAGGGGGAAACAGTGCTTTCCATCTCATACCAGCCTTCGAGGTGCATCCTGCAGACACGTTTCCAGTGATTCTCTTTCCATAGTCACACTCTGAGACTTGTAAACTTTAAGGGCAGAAGGAGCCGTCGTGATCATTAGTCTGAGCTCCTGCTCACCTCATGAACCTCCCCCGTCCACTCCTGTAATAGGCCTATAACCTCTGGCTATGTTACTAAAATCCTGAAATCTCAATTGAAAGACTTCAAGTTACAGAGAAGCCACTACTTATGGGAACTCAAACCAGCAAGTGACCCACCCTATGGAGAAGGTGAAAAAAACCCAGTCTCTCTGACCTGGGGGAAAATTCCTTCCCGATCCCAAACATAGCAGTCAGTTGAGACCCTGCGACAAGGGCATTAATTAACATGTTAAATAAGATTGGTGGCAAGTCTGATCCCTGAGGAACTCCGCTAGTAACCTCCCTCCAGCCTGATAGTTCATGACCCATTGTCGTCTCCCATTTAACCAGTTCCTTACCCACCTTTCAATTCTCTTATTAATCCCCCTCTTCTCCAATGTAAGAAATAATACCCCATGTGGGACTGCTTTCCTGAAATCCAGGTAGATTAGATCTTTCCATTGTTTCATTTCTATTGCTAGGCACGACCTACTGTGCCTGTTGCATGGTTCACTCTCTGTGAAAAGGAGCGTTCAGAATGAGACTAAACCTTATGCTCTCATGAATCACAGGAGGAGGCGACTGTAAAGTGTAGTGGCAGGGCTTGCCCAAGAGCGCTGTCCTTACTCATGTCTTCAGTGCTGTGAGTAATCATATTTACCAGGAATTGTCTGTCTGTCTTTTCACAGCATTCTTTTGTGCCTATCTGGGAGCAACTGTAGCCAATATGTTTTCCGTGGTAAGTTTTTAATAGCTCGGGGCCAACTAATAGGAAAGTGAGATCTGTTTCTGAAGACAGATTTAAATCCTTAATATTTAGTTTCCTAATCTCCAGTGTGGGGTAAACAGGTTCTATATACAGAGCCATCCCATCCCATTGAGCAGGCATCCCGGAATCCCGCCAGAGCGGGAACAGGTTTTGCCACCTGGGACAGTTGCACTGCTCATTAAAATATATTATAAATAACTTAGAACTTTTCATCTTCAAAGTGCAGGCGCTACATGAACTAATCATCCCTCAAGGTAGGGCTCATTCGCCATATTTTACAGCTGAAGTCACTAAGGCCCCGCTCATCAAAGGTATGTAGGCACCTAACTCCCACAATGAGAGTTAGGCACCTGAATGCCTTTGAGGATATAGGACTAAGTGACTTGCCCAAGTAGACCACCTTAAGGACCTAGCCAGAGATTGACCCAGATGGTGCTCCATTTGCAAGGAAGCCAGGTCCCTTTGGGATTTGTCATGATGACAACAACAACTTGCCCATAAGGTGTTGGTGCAAGAACCAGGGCAGAGTTAATTTCCTGGCTTTTACTCCTGCATTCAGCACTATAGCCTGCTGGCCACATTCTGCCCTGCTTCACACTTGACCTCACTGGAGTTGCATAGGTGTGACAGAGGGAAGGATTTCGTCATACACCATTCTTGGTGCAGCCCGTGCTCATCAGGTCCCATAATGTTGTTATCATCCCACAAGCAAATGGCTATGCTTTGGTAAAGAGGAAAAAGGCAGCTACCCACTTGGGAAACAAGACTCCGCTGAGAAAGCTCATCGCAGACCTCCTAGCTTTGAATTATGTTTAAGGCTGGAGGATTAAGTTAAGAAGGGTCACAGAATGATTAAAATGATGAATTTTCTCTTCTTTTCAGTTCGGATTACCATCGCTTACCTGGCCTTTCTGCTTGTCTGCACTCACCTTTTTGTTACTAACCACAAACATCTCCGCCATCTACAAGTTACCTGTCGCCAAAGTCACTTACCCAGAAGCCAACCGAGTGTATTACCTCACAATGAAGAAGCAGTACCGGGTTTACGATGGCGCCAGTGGTGCCATGGCACCGGGCCCAGACTCAGAAGGGGCCCCGGCCAGCCCGATCCCCCAGCCAGCTGAGCCAGCCAGGAAAGCTGTCTCTGCCCCTGCTCCGGCCCCACCCCACCTCTTCCCACCCCTGATCCGCACCAGCCCTGCCCCCACTCCATCCCCTCCCCTGAGCTATGCATCCCGGGGGACTGCAGCAGGGGTCGGGCACACCCTGCACTCAGCGGCTGGTAGGAAGTGGAGTGACCCAGCCCCAGCCCACTCCACTCCGCCAGCTCCCAGCCATGCCGCCGGTGAGTGCTGGGTGGCAGTTACCCCCTACCCCACAAATCCCAAGGCTGGGAGTCAGGGGATCAGAGCGGAGCGGGTGGGGGCCGGGTTACTCCACTTTCCTCCACCCCGTGAGCGCGGGGTCGGGCCCACCCTGCAATCACCGGGTGGCAGGAAGTAGAGCGACCCAGCCCCAACCCGCTCCGCTCCGCTGGCTCGTGCTGGGTGGCGGTTTACCCCCTGCCCCCCAAGCCTGGGGAGGAGATGGAGCGGTGGGGAAGGGGCATGGGATGGGGAAGAGAAGGGGATGGGGGAAGCGGGAGCAGGGGGGAAGCAGGGGCAGGAGGGAAGGAAGGGGGTGGGGTGGGGAGGAGATGGAGCAGCGGCGAAGGGGCATGGGATGGGGAAGAGAAGGGGATAGGGGAAGTGGGGGCAGGGGGAAGGGAGGAGATGGTGTGGTGGCAGGGGCGGCTCTAGGATTTCCGCTGCCCCAAGCAGGGCAGGACGCCGTGGGGGGCGCTCTGGCGGTCGCCGGTCCCACGGCTGCGGTGGACCTCCCACAGACGTGCCTGCGGATGCTCCACCGGAGCCGCGGGAACAGCGGACCCTCCGCAGGCACGTCTGCGGGAGGTCCACCGCAGCCGCCCTCCCGCAGGACGCCGCCCCAAGCGTGCGCTTGGCGCGCTGGGGTCTGGAGCTGGCCCTGCGTGGTGGGGAAGGGGCATGGGATGGGGAAGAGAAGGGGATGGGGGAAGCTGGAGCAGGGGGAAGGAG
Source organism: Mauremys mutica (assembly GCF_020497125.1). Lineage (NCBI taxonomy): Eukaryota > Metazoa > Chordata > Testudines > Geoemydidae > Mauremys > Mauremys mutica. Next base: position 11,864,686 of record NC_059077.1, read on the forward strand.
GCAGTGGGGAAGGAAGTGGGCGGGATGGGGAGGAGATGGAGCAGTGGGGAAGGGGGTGGGATGGGGAGGAGAAGGGGATGGGGGAAGCTGGTGCAGGGGGAAGGAGGCAGTGGGGAAGGAAGAGGGTGGGATGGGGAGGAGATGGAGCGGTGGCGAAGGGGGTGGGATGGGGAAGAGAAGCAGGCAAGGGAAGCGGGGGCAGGGGGAAGGAGGCAGTGGGGAAGGAAGTGGGCGGGATGGGGAGGAGATGGAGCAGTGGGGAAGGGGCATGGGATGGGGAGGAGAAGGGGATGGGGGAAGCTGGAGCAGGAGGAAGGAGGTGGTGGGGAAGGAAGAGGGTGGGATGTGGAGGAGAAGGGGCATGGGATGGGGAAGAGAAGCAGGCAAGGGAAGCGGGGGCAGGGGGAAGGAGGCAGTGGGGAAGGAAGTGGGCGGGATGGGGAGGAGATGGAGCAGTGGGGAAGGGGCATGGGATGGGGAGGAAAAGGGGATGGGGGAAGTGGGGGCAGGGGGAAGGAAGTGGGCGGGATGGGGAGGAGATGGAGCAGTGGGGAAGGGCGTGGGATGGGGAGGAGATGGAGCAGTGGGGAAGGGGGTGGGATGGGGAGGAGAAGGGGATGGGGGAAGCTGGAGCAGGAGGAAGGAGGTGGTGGGGAAGGAAGAGGGTGGGATGAGGAGGAGATGGAGCGGTGGGGAAGGGGCATGGGATGGGGAGGAGAAGAGGATGGGGGAAGTGGGGGAAGGAGGCAGTGGGGAAGGAAGAGGGTGGGATGGGGAGGAGATGGAGCAGTGGGGAAGGGGGTGGGATGGGGAGGAGAAGGGGATGGGGGAAGCTGGAGCAGGAGGAAGGAGGTGGTGGGGAAGGAAGAGGGTGGGATGGGGAGGAGATGGAGCGGTGGGGAAGGGGCATGGGATGGGGAGGAGAAGGGGATGGGGGAAGTGGGGGAAGGAGGCGGTGGGGAAGGAAGTGGGTGGGATGGGGAGGAGAAGGGGATGGGGGAAGTGGGGGCAGGGGGAAGGAAGAGGGTGGGATGGGGAGGAGATGGAGCGGTGGGGAAGGGGGTGGGATGGGGAGGAGAAGGGGATGGGGGAAGTGGGGGCAGGAGGAAGGAGGTGGTGGGGAAGGAAGTGGGCGGGATGAGGAGGAGATGGAGCAGTGGGGAAGGGGGTGGGATGGGGAGGAGAAGGGGATGGGGGAAGCTGGAGCAGGAGAAGGAGGCAGTGGGGAAGGAAGTGGCAGGGATGAGGAGGAGATGGAGCAGTGGGGAAGGGGCATGGGATGGGGAGGAGAAGGGGATGGGGGAAGCTGGAGCAGGAGAAGGAGGCAGTGTGGAAGGAAGTGGCCGGGATGGGGAGGAGATGGAGCGGTGGGGAAGGGGGTGGGATGGGGAGGAGAAGGGGATGGAGGTGGGATGGGGAGGAGAAGGGGATGGGGGAAGTGGGGGTAGGGGGAAGGAGGCAGTGGGGAAGGAAGAGGGTGGGATGAGGAGGAGATGGAGCGGTGGGGAAGGGGGTGGGATGGGGAGGAGAAGGGGATGGGGGAAGCTGGAGCAGGGGAAGGAGGCAGTGGGGAAGGAAGTGGGCGGGATGGGGAGGAGATGGAGCGGTGGGGAAGGGGCATGGGATGGGGAGGAGAAGGGGATGGGGGAAGTGGGGGCAGGAGGAAGGAGGTGGTGGGGAAGGAAGAGGGTGGGATGAGGAGGAGATGGAGCGGTGGGGAAGGGGCATGGGATGGGGAGGAGAAGGGGATGGGGGAAGCTGGAGCAGGGGAAGGAGGCGGTGGGGAAGGAAGTGGGCGGGATGAGGAGGAGATGGAGCAGTGGGGAAGGGGGTGGGATGGGGAGGAGAAGGGGATGGGGGAAGCTGGAGCAGGGGAAGGAGGCGGTGGGGAAGGAAGTGGGCGGGATGAGGAGGAGATGGAGCAGTGGGGAAGGGGGTGGGATGGGGAGGAGAAGGGGATGGGGGAAGCTGGAGCAGGGGAAGGAGGCAGTGGGGAAGGAAATGGGCGGGATGAGGAGGAGATGGAGCGGTGGGGAAGGGGCATGGGATGGGGAAGAGAAGGGGATGGGGCAAGCGAGGGTTGAGGGGGAAGCTGGAGCCCAGCATGCAGATCCCCTGGGCAGCAGCTGGGGCTCCCCTGTTAAGCAGGCCCATCGAACCCTCACCCTGACAAGCCCCACCTCCCCTGCATCTGTAGCACCCCAATGAGCCCCCCCCAAGACACCCTCCCCACTGACCCACTGAGTCCCAACCACCCGCACCCCCACCCAAGTGAGCCGCACCTCCCCTGACCTTCCCGCTGAGCCCCAAACCCCTTCACCTGGATCCCCTGCAGAGTCCCACTGCCCCTGCTCCTGGAACCCTCAATGAGCTTCTGTGCATCCAGATCTCCCACTGAGCCGCCCGCACCCAGACTGCCCCGCAGAGAACTCTCCTTCCCTCACCTGGATCCCCCCCCACTAAGTCTCTCTGCACTTGGATCCTGCTCACCCACACCTGGTGGGTTTTTATGAGGAGCTTCTCCCAGGTGTGAGGGGGCCACATGGGAGAGAGCACAAACGTATTTGAAAATGTAGCAAGTGGGCAAAGAAGGCTGATACCTTGGGCCGACTGGCGGCAAGACTCAGCATCTTGAAAGGGAATGAAAGAGGTGAGGTAGGGTGGGGTTAAGCTGTGAAGGGCCTTGAAAGTGAACGCAAGTAAAAGTCAAGAGCCAAAAGAGAAATAGTCACGGTGACCAGGCAGTATTTTCCTGCAAATTTTGTATTGATTTTTCAAACTGGAATATTTAAATATGAACAATGCTTCAAAAATCACTTGAGACATAATGCCGTTTGCCATGTTTTACTTGCTGAAGCTCTGCACAGCATTGTGTGGTGTAAATAAAAAATTGCACATCTAGGTTTCAGGGTTTCATATATGCATTTTCCTTCTCTGTTTAGTCGCAGCATTTTTTCCAAAGGTGCACATTGTTTAAGGGATTGTAAAGATAGCAAATAGACTAAAAAGAGCTTGGAGAAGTAAGTTTTATGTGAAGACAAGCAACAGAAAACTCAGCGGCTTTCCAGATTTTTAGGAGATTGTAGCCAATGCCTGATGCAATATTTAGGGTTTGATTTTACAACGCAGACTCTATTTGTGCTCGTGCAAATTTACATCTGCAATGAATTGCATCTAAATTACAACGGTGCCACACAAATCAATGATTAGCTGCCCAAGTTCTAGTGTTCGCACCTGCAGCTGTGAACACAGTTAGCTGACGGCACAGTTTTGTGCCTGAAGACCGGGAGGCTGAGATGAGGTCCTTAATATCAGGGCATAAGAGTCCACTCCAATTATCTTTGAAGTCAACAGGTCCCTTCAATGGGTATTGGATTGGGTCATATTTTGTCCTGAGGATGTGTATGTTTATATTTCTCTGTATATCTATATTCCTATGGAAAATGTTAGCTATCACTGTTTGAACTGAAATCTACCTTGTCAAGGCAATCTGCGCCAGAGAAGGTAAAAACCACAGAGGAAAGGCGAAGACCGGATTTCACTGATATTGCAAAATCTAGAGAGTTATATGGAGCATACATTTTAAAGGCCTGATCCTCAGCTGGTGGAAATCAGCCTCGTTACATTGACTTTGATGGAGTTATTTCAGTTTATACCAGCTGAGAATCAGGGTTATTACAGCAATACTGAAGCAAGTCAATAGGGAAAAAAAAGAAACGAAGTGTGTTGTCTTAAGTCATTCATAAGATCCTATATGTTGCTTATAGTGAATTGTGCCTTAGATGATATATATAAAATACAGAACTGGCATTTGTCTCACTATGACAAAACAGTCTACTCCACACTGTATATATTAGACAGACTTTAATTTCAGACAAGTTATCACAGAAATGTTATCCAGGAATCCCTGCCATTCACTGTTGTATCTACACATACCTATTTTGTCACTAAAAAGAACAGGAGTACTTGTGGCATCTTAGAGACTAACAAATTGATTTCAGCATAAGCTTTCGTGGGCTACAGCTCACTTCTTCGGATGCATAGAATGGAACACACAGACAGGAGATATTTATACATACAGAGAACATGAAAAGGTGGAAGTACGCATACCAACAGGCAGAGTCTAATCAATTGAGATGAGCTATCATCAGCAGGAGGAAAAAAAACTTTTGAAGTGATAATCGAGATGACCCATAGAAGGTGTGAGGAGAACTTAACATAGGGAAATAGATTCAATTAGTGTAATGTCCCAACCATTCCCAGTCTCTGTTTAAACCTAAGTTAATTGTATCTAATTTGCATATTAATTCGAGTTCAGCAGTCTCTCTTTGGAGTCTGTTTTTGACGTTTTTTTGTTGCAAAATTGCCACCTTCAAGTCTGTCACTGAGTGGTTAGAGAGGTTGAAGTGTTCTCCCACTGGTTTTTTAATGTTATGATTCCTGATGTCAGATTTGTGTCCATTTATTCTTTTGCATAGAGACTGTCTGGTTTGGCCAATGTACATGGCAGATGGGCATTGCTGGCACATGATGGCATATATCACATTGGTGGATGTGCAGGTGAACGAGCCCCTGATGGTGTGGCTGATGTGATTAGGTCCTATGATGGTGGACAGGATAGGTTCCTGGGTTAGTGTTTATGTTGTATGGTGTGTCTGTGTGTTCCGTTCTATGCATCCGAAGAAGTGAGCTGTAACCCACGAAAGCTTATGCTGAAATAAATTTGTTAGTCTCTAAGGTGCCACAAGTACTCCTGTTCTTTTTGCGGATACAGACTAACACGGCTGCTACTCTGAAACCTATTTTGTCACTGTTTCCCAGGATAACAAACAGCTCCATCCTTACTTACAGAAGTAACTTACCTTATTATTGAAGCTACGTTGTTACATTTCTCTGTGTCATTTATACCAAATAAACTATACTTGGAGTTCACAAATTGTGCGAGTTTTCAAGCTGCCTTTTGCATTCTCATTTTTTGACACTGAAATATGAGCAATTCTGGAATTGTGAGAAATGTCTCCAGGGACATTGGGAGCTGTTCACACTGAGAGTTTTCTGTTCTACTCCTTCTTACACAGCCCCCATAGCTGTCAATATCACATCACAAAACCCCCCAGCTGCATTAAAAAGTGGCATTTGAATAAAATTAGAATGTTTTGCATCAAGTTCTGCTTGATGACAAAAGTATTCCCATCTCCTCTCAAAAAACACGGATGCCAATTAATTAATTGTGTGTCCCCTAATTCAGTCTCACATGTTCCCCCCTGGCTCTTGTCCTACATCAGTTTAATTCTGCTGTCAGATCAGCTACCTCTGAGACCTCACCCTGCTCCCAGCCCCACATAAATGATCTCTGCATCCCATCCTAGACAATAGCCCCACATCAATGAGATTTGTGACTCCCCCAAACCAGTATCTGCTTCTGTCACCCACCACATCACCGCTCCTGCTGTCAGTTGGCGGTTCTTCAACAAACATCCAACCTCCTTCAGAAGAAGGGGGACACTTCTTCCCACGCCCCCAGTCTTAAGAGGCAGGTGAAGGCACTGACAGTCATTGAGCGTGAGTGGACACGGGGCCAGCAAGGAACACAGCTGAGTCTGAGAATACAGAGATTAGTGTTTTGGTAGCACTCCAGCCCTTTGCATGCATGTAAGAGGAAATAGCCTGCTCTGCCTGCTGAGGCAGGAATCTACCCCTGGGGAAGTACTGTAAGTGCAGGAACCACCCAGGCTGGTTAAGTGGTTCCTAAATCCCACACCTCGCGCCTGGGAACTCCACTGACAGCGATGCTCTGTACCTCGGGGCACCCAACACCCCCATGTTCATCCTTGTAAAATGATTGTGTGGTATCCAATGTAAAGTTTGTCATGTTGGGTGTCTTCAGAAGGCTCATGGTGCACTGAGGATGGTTTTTATAGTGATGTTATAGGTTATAATGTCATGTATATAGTTATGAGGATGAAAATGTATCCTCATGGCTTAAAGCAAGCCCAGGCAAAACTTCTCCAAGAACAGGGGAGGGATAGCTCAGTAGCTTGAGCATGGGCCTGCTAAACCCAAGGTTGTGAGTTCAATCATTGAGGGGGCCACTTCGGTGTCTGGGGCAAAAATCAGTACTTGGTCCTGCTAGTGAAGGTAGGGGGCTAGACTCAATGACCTTTCAAGGTCCCTTCCAGTTCTAGGAGATAGGTATATCTCCAATTATTATTAACAGAGGGGCAGTTCATACCTTGTCAGGGCATGGATGGGACAAACCCAGCCCAGCCTCCCAGGAACAAAGGATGCTGGCCTAGGCAACAACAAAAGGATCTGTTAGACTCTCAGGTGAATCACCCCCCTTCCTTTGGTCAGTTTGGGACTAGGATGAGGTAATGCTCACCTGATGCTGAAGGGGGGCAAAGCCAAGAGGGAAGAAAGGACATGATAAAAGGGAGAGACATTTGACAGGCTCTTCCACCTACATCTACAGACACCACCACCAAGCGACTAAAGCGCTGATCGAAGGGGAGAGCCAGGCTGAAGGGCCACCAGCCAGCCTGTGGTGAGAAGCATCTAAGTTTGTAAGGGCCCTGAAAGTGTTAAGCTCAGCTTAGAATGTGTTTTGCTTTTATTTCATTTGACCAAATCTGATTTGTTATGTTTTGACTTATAATCACTTAAAATCTATCTTTTGTAGTTAATAAATATGTTTGTTTATTCTACCTGAAGCAGTGTGTTTGGTTTGAAGCATGTCAGAGACTCCCCTTGAGATAACAAGCCTGGTACATATCAATTTCTCTGTTAAATTGATGAACTCATATAAGCTTGCAGCATCCAGCGGGCATAACTGGACACTGCCAGATGGAGGTTCCTAGGATCGTGTCTGGGACCAGAGATATTGGCTAATGTCATTTGGTTGCACAGTCCAAGAAGAAACTTACATGCCAGAGGCTGTGGGGAGTGGAGGTTTTCACAGCAGAGCAGGGTAAGGCTGGCTCCCAGAGTCAAGGATTGGAGTCACCTAACACATCACAGTCCAGATAACACCAGAGGGGAACGTCACAACCTGAATTTCAAGAAGCAGGTGAAGGCACTGGGTGTTATTGAGTGTGAGTGGCACAGAGCCAGCAAGGAACACAGCAGGCTCTGAGAATACAGAGATTAGTGTTTTGGTAGCACGCCAGCCCTTTGCATGCATGTAAGAGGAAATAGCCTGCTCTGCCTGCTGAGGCAGGAATCTACCCCTTGGGAAGTACCATAAGCCCAGAAACAATCCAGGCTGGTTAAGTGGGTCCTATGCCCCATGCCTGAGAACTCCACTTGCCTCTGACTTGGCCTGAACCCCATTGGGACCCATCCACAGCCCTTGGGGTCAGTGGCACTGGAACATTTTTAGTAGCGGGGGTGCTAAAAGCCAGCCCCCTTACCCCTGTCCCTCCCCCACCCACAGGCTGGGAGCAGGGCTATGCCTCGGGGAGGGAGGGACTCAGACAGGGGAAAGGGGGCCAAGGCCACAGCTGGGGACGGGCATGGGGCCAGGAGCGGAGCCCCAGGCAGGCTCCGGCAGCCAGGACCCCACGTGCGGGGCCAAGAGCAGAGGCCCAGCTGTGGAGCCGGGCGCAGGGCCCCGGGCACAGGGCCAGCAGCCGGGAAGCTGGGCCTGCAGCCCAGGCCCCAGGAGCAGAGACCCGGGCACAGGGCCGGGAGTGGGGCGGGCCGTGGGAGCAAAGACCTGGGAGGGGAGGTGGAGCCGGTAGCCAGGACCCGAGCCCCACATAAAATGAGGGGCGGGGGAGCAGAGTGCGGGCGGAGGACCAGGAGCAGGGCATAGGCACAGGAAACACCCCCAGGTTTTATGTGCGGAGCCAGTGGCTGGGGAGCGGGGCACAGGGCCAGTGGCCCTGCATAAAACCTAGGGGTGCTGCAGCACCCCCTGCAGCCCTATTTCCCGTGCCTATGCTTAGGGAGGCAGGAATAAGCCCCCGAAACAAAGGCTGCCAGAACAGTTTCATCAGAACAGAGCAGGCAACGAGGTTTGTTAACACCACTGGCCATCATATACAGCCCCTAGCTAAAACCTCTCCAGCACATCATTAACGATCTATAACCTATCCTGGAAAATGATCCCTCACTCTCACAGACCTTGGGAGACAGGCCAGTCCTCGCTTACAGACAGCCCCCCAACCTGAAGCAAATACTCACCAGCAACTACACACCACACCACAGAAACACTCACCAGGAACCAATCCCTGTAACAAACCTCGTTGCCTACTCTGTCCCCATATCTACTCTAGCGACACCATCAGAGGACCCAACCACATCAGCCACACCATCAGGGGCTCGTTCACCTGCACATCCACCAATGTGATATATGCCATCATGTGCCAGCAATGCCCCTCTGCCATGTACATCGGCCAAACCGGACAGTCTCTACGCAAAAGAAGAAATGGACACAAATCGGACATCAGGGATGGTAATATACAGAAGCCAGTAGGCCGGGGGTGGGCCACATTGGGGTTGCAAAACTGTATGGAGGGCCGCGTAGGGAAGGCTGTGCCTCCCCAAACAGCCCCCTCCCACTTCCCGCCCCCTGACTGCCCCCCTCAGAACCTCCAACCCATCCAACCCCCCCCGCTCCTTGTCCCCTGACCGCCCCCTACCGGGACCTCCGCCCCCCGGGACCCCACCCCATATCCAACCCCCCTGTTCCCAGTCACCTGACCCCTATCCACACCCCCATCCCCATCAGGCCCCGCAGGACCCCATGCCTATCCAACCCCACCCACTTATAATGGTGATGGTCGCATTAACACCACCCTATACCGAAAACCTACCGACCGCTATGCCTACCTTCATGCCTCCAGCTTCCATCCCGGGCACACCACAAAATCCATTGTCTACAGCCAAGCACTGAGGTACAACCGTATCTGCTCTAACCCCGCAGACAGAGACCAACACCTAGAAAATCTCCACCAAGCATTCTCAAGACTACAGTACCCACACGAGGAAATAAGGAAACAGATCAGCAGAGCCAGATGTGTACCCAGAAGCCTCCTACTGCAAGACAAACCCAAGAAAGAAACCAACAGGACTCCACTGGCCATCACATACAGTCCCCAGCTAAAACCCCTCCAATGCATCATCAGGGATCTACAACCCATCCTGGACAATGATCCCACACTTTCACAGGCCTTGGGTGGCAGGCCAGTCCTCGCCCACAGACAACCTGCCAACCTGAAGCATATTCTCACCAGCAACTGCACACCGCACCATAGTAACTCTAGCTCAGGAACCAATCCATGCAACAAACCTCGATGCCAACTCTGCCCACATATCTACACCAGCAACACCATCACAGGACCTAACCAGATCAGCCACACCATCACCGGTCCATTCACCTGCAAGTCCACCAATGTAATATACGCCATCATATGCCAGCAATGCCCCTCTGCTATGTACATCGGCCAAACTGGACAGTCTCTAAGGAAAAGGATAAATGGACACAAATCAGACATTAGGAATGGCAATATACAAAAACCTGTAGGAGAACACTTCAACCTCCCTGGCCACACAATAGCAGATCTTAAGGTGGCCATCCTGCAGCAGCAAAAAAACTTTAGGACCAGACTTCAAAGAGAAACTGCTGAGCTCCAGTTCATCTGCAAATTTGACACCATCAGCTCAGGATTAAACAAAGACTGTGAATGGCTTGCCAATTACAGAACCAGTTTCTCCTCCCTTGGTTTTCACATCTCAACTGCTAGAACAGGGCCTCATCCTCCCTGATTGATCTAACCTTGTTATTTCTAGCTTGCTTCTTGCTTGCTTATATATACCTGCCCCTGGAAATTTCCACTACTTGCATCCGAAGAAGTGGGTATTCACCCACGAAAGCTCATGCTGCAAAACGTCTGTTAGTCTATAAGGTGCTACAGGATTCTTTGCTGCATTTGCAAACTTAACACCATTAATTTGGGCTTGAATAGGGACTAGGAGTGGCTGGCTCACTACAAAAGCAAGTATCAGAGGGGTAGCCGTGTTAGTCTGGATCTGTAAAAGCAGCAAAGAATCCTGTGGCACCTTATAGACTAACAGACGTTTTGCAGCATGAGCTTTCGTGGGTGAATGCAAGTGCATCCGAAGAAGTGGGTATTCACCCACGAAAGCTCATGCTGCAAAACGTCTGTTAGTCTATAAGGTGCCACAGGATTCTTTGCTGCTTTTACAAAAGCAAGTTTCCCTTTCCTGGAATTGACACCTTCTCATCAATTACTGGGAGTGGACTACATCCACTCTGATTGAATTGGCCCTGTCAACATTGGTTCTCCACTCGTGAGGTAACTTCCTTCTCTTCATGTGTCAGTATAATAATGCCTGCATCTGTAATTTTCACTCCAGGCATCTGAAGAAGTGGATTTCTACCCATGAAAGCTTATGCCCAAATAAATCTGTTAGTCTTTAAAGTGCCACCATACTCCTTGTTGTATTTGTGGATACAGACTAACACAGTTACCCCCGATACCTTAATAATATAATATCACCACATGTAATCAGTTGATGTAACTGATTATTCCTGGGGTTTAACACTCCCTGCCCCAGGTTAATTCCTGGGGTCCTCCCTTTGGGATGTCTGGACCCTCATTGTCATAGGAGTCCATATTACCAGCAGCCCCAGTCTCTCAGCCCCAAACAGGGCATCTTCTGCCCAGGAACTGGCCATAGAAGCAATGTTGACACCTCAAACTCTCAAAAGACATGAGCCAGACACCACAAATCATGAGTTTAGGTTAAAAAATAAAGAAAACCTGAAGTTGCATTTTTTTTGGACTATCTTTTGATTTTCAACTTCCCCCTGCCCAGCTCCAAAGGGTTTGGCTGCCAGTCACTGGTGCCCACGTGTCCAGATGTATTGAGTCAAGACATTTTCAGCTCCTGCTGCAGGAGCTCTCACCCCCACATCTGCCCATCTCCTGCCCAGTAAATAATTCTGCTCCCACCCAGGCTCTCTCTGATCAGCTTACCTGCTGCCCTTCGTCCGTTCAGCCCTCCCCTCCCTGACAGCCTCACCTCTGCTCCTACTGAGGTTCTTCACCCCCATTCCCAGGTCAGGGGGGAGGTGCAGCAGGGTCTTCTTGTGACATTCTATACCTTGGGGGAGTGCTCTGTAACCCCCATATTCCTCATTTATATACACGGTAACTGATCTTACATATCAAGCAGGCCGTGTGAGGTATCAGGGGAAAGGTTATGATCTGCTGAAAATCATTTTTTCTATCTAAATATGTATATCATCAACGCATATGAAGTTATGAGAATGTGTTGTATGGTTGTCACTAAAATACCCTGTGAGTTTGGGAGGTGTCCAGATACTAGCTCTCCAGAAACAATGACAAGGGAGGTAACCAGCACCCGGGTGGCTGCTGAACAGCCATTGTCCAGCAAAGGAGCTACAATTCAATGACTCACCTGCATAAGGCCACACCAGGGGAATTGTTCAACCTTGCCTGGGGACTCAGCAATGCCCACCAGTTATGCCTGGACTTGTGTTCTCCAAGCACATGGGACTGAGGGTATAAAACTGAACACAGTGGCCACATGATTGGCCTTTCTCCCTCCCCCACCTATGCTGCAAGCAACGAGGACACTCTGAACACTCAACAGAGGGGACTGGCCCAGGTTTCAAGGGTGAAACCTGTGTACTATGAACTGCAGTAACCAGTAGGGCGAGAAAAACTGCTTAATCTAGATGTTGCCCAGTCTAATAGGTTGAGAGTTTAGACTGCGTGCTTCTATTTTCTTTTCTTTTGGCAACTAACTCTGATGTTTTGCCTGTCACTTATAATTGTTGTGTATTTTGTTGTCATGGTTTTTGTTGCTATGGCAACTGAGTTAGATTATTATGGGTTAGCTCAGCCGGTTTCAACTGGCTGAGTGAGCTCTCTGTGTCTGTAAATAAAATGGAGGTTTTGGTTAGCTGTCTGCTCTCTGGCCTCAAGTGCTTGCTTCCTACACCGGCTGCCCCTAGGACATAACACTGGCGACGAGGGTGGGATCCTGGTGCTGCTCCAGTAACAGAAGGAAGTAGAAGTCAAGGTAAAGACCAAACAAAGAAAAAAAGCTGCTTGTTTGCACTGACTGTGAAAGTGAAACTAAAAATCATGGCTACTCTGACCAGGCCCCTGGAGCCTTTTGATGAGAATACAGAGCAGTGGCATGTGTATACTGAGCGTTTTGAGCTTTTTGGTATTGCAAATGACATTGCAGAAGCGAAGAAGGTGCCAATATTCTTAACTGTTGTAGGGGCTAAAACCTACTCTCTGCTACGCAGCTTACTACTCCCTGTTAAGCCTGAGACTAAATCTTACAGTGACATTGTGGAAATCCTGGGGTCTCATTTCTCCCCAAAACCACTGGTAGTTGCTGAAAGATATAGGTTCCACAAAAGAGACCAAAAGGAAGATGAAACAGTTGTACAATTTGTAGCCATTTTAAAAAAGCTAGCAGAACACTGTGAATTTAAAGAGATGTTAAATGATGCCCTGCGTGACAGGTTAGTGTGTGGCCTCTGCAGTGAAGCTATACGGAAGCGCCTACTGACAGAGGCTCAGCTTACATTACAGAAGGCTGTTGATATTGCTGTCTCCATGGAACTGGCTACAAGGGAGGCACAATACATCGGTGCATCCCCTAGGGTGCAAAAAGTGTCACAAGAACTGACCCACAAAACGGTGCAGAGTCAAGAATGTTACCACTGTGGTAAGCCGGGTCACCAGGCATCGGAATGCTGGTGTAAGGACCTGGTGTGTCGACACTGTGGCAAAAAGGGACACATTGAGTATGCCTGTAAACAAAAGAAAAAGAGGCCTGTGGTCTGGCCGACAAAAAGAGGAACCCTGCATACCCTAGAGCAGACCCAGGATGATCAAGGTGACACCTCCTCACAAGAGGAAGTGCCACTGCATGTTTTGTCTTTGGCAGCGGGCTCACATGAATACTGGGTAACCCCCTTATTGGAGGGCAAACCTATACGCATGGAACTAGACACCGGTGCAGCTGTCTCGCTGGTTCCTGAGACTGTGTATAAGGAAAAGCTACAGCATCTTCCGCTTAAGGCAACAAAAACTGTTCTGAAGACGTATACAGGTGAAGCTGTGCCCATGTTGGGCACTATTGATGTTAAGGTGGAGCTCAATGGACAGGCGGCTAAATTGCCACTGTTTGTGGTGAGAGGTGACTACCCAGCCTTAATGGGTAGGTCTTGGCTTGGGAAGATTCAACTGAACTGGGCAGAAGTGCACCGGATGACTAAAGAAGAAACCAGTCTAACCCCTATACTAAGGAAACATGCTGCTGTTTTTGGAGATGATTTGGGAAGTATGAAGGGAATCACTGTGACATTGAACATTAAACCTGGCAGTCCACCAAAATATCTGAAAGCCCGAACTGTGCCATATGCCATCAGGCCAAAAGTTGAAGCAGACCTGGAGCGCCTGGTCACCAATGGAGTCCTAATACCAGTTACCCATAGCTCATGGGCCACTCCTATCGTTCCAATAGTGAAGAAAGATGGCTCTCTCCGGATTTGCGGTGATTTTAAAGTCACTGTCAACCCAGTGTTGTGTGCAGAGCAATACCCGCTTCCCCGCATCGATGACCTCTTCGCAGGCCTGGCTGGGGGACAAAAGTTCAGTAAGATTGATCTGAGTCAAGCATATTTACAGATGCACGTCGATGAAAAGTCCCAAGAGCTGTTGACTATTGTGACTCATAAGGGGCTTTATCGATACTGTCGCCTACCCTTCGGAATCACATCGGCTCCCGCCCTGTTCCAGAGGGCTATGGACCAGATCTTGTGTGGCTTGTCAGGAGTTCAGTGCTATCTGGATGATATCCTGGTCACTGGAAGAAATGAAGAGGATCACTTAAAGAATTTAGAGGCTACCCTACAAAGACTGGAAGAGTATGGCCTACGAGTTCGCAAAGACAAGTGTGAATTCTTCAAGCCCTCTGTTGAATATTTGGGACACATCATTGATTCTGCAGGTCTTCATAAGGCCCCTGCAAAAGTTAAAGCTATTGTGGAGGCTCCCCCACCTCGAAATGTAAGCCAGCTGCGCTCGTTTCTAGGACTCCTGAACTATTATGGAAAGTTCATCTCACAGTTAGCCACACTGCTAAAACCACTTCATGAGCTCCTTGGGCAGAACAAGGCCTGGAAGTGGACTGAAGCCTGTGATGTTGCATTTAACAAAGCTAAGGATGCATTGCTAAATTCTGAAGTTCTAACGCACTTTGATCCATCCTTACCACTGCAATTGGCCTGCGATGCCTCCCCTTATGGAGTGGGAGCGGTCGTGTCACATATTATGCCTTCAGGAGAAGAGAGACCTATTGCTTTTGCTTCACGCACTCTAAGCAAAGCAGAAACTAACTACGCCCAAATCGAACGTGAGGCATTAGGAATTGTTTTTGGAATTCGGAAGTTTCATCAGTACCTGTTTGGGCAAAAATTTACTCTTCTCACAGACCATCGACCTCTGACATCAATTTTTGGACCCTACACAGGCATTCCCCCATTAGCTGCTAGTCGTATGCAACGTTGGGCATTGTTACTTTCAGCACACACATATGAAATCAAATATCGGAAATCCACTCTGCACGGCAATGCAGATGGCCTCTCAAGGTTGCCTTTGCCGGTCAAACACCAAGATAGTGCCCGAAAGGAAATATTCTACTTTGAACAGGTAGAGAATACACCCATCACTGCTACTCAGATAAAGAAGGCAACTTGCGTTGACCCAGTATTGTCCCACGTTATGGACCTGGTGATGCATGGAAAATCTCGACAAACCTCTCCGGTCTCATCTGACCTTGTTCCCTACATGTCCAAGCGGACGGAGTTATCGGTCCAATCTGGTTGTTTGTTGTGGGGGAGACGTGTCATTATTCCACCACCACTGAGATCACAGATGTTAGAACAGCTACATTCCGGTCACTGTGGAATAGTGCGCATGAAGGAAATTGCACGAAGCTATTTTTGGTGGCCTGGACTGGACAGCGCTATTGAAGAGAAGGCAAAAGCTTGTATGTCATGTCAGGGTGTGAGGAATGCACCCCAGTGGGCACCCCTACACCCATGGGACTGGCCTGAAAACCCGTGGCAACGTATTCACGTTGACTTTGCTGGCCCCCTTGAAGGAAGCATGTTCTTGGTGGCAATAGATGCCCATTCTAAATGGCCAGAAGTCTCTATAATGCAGTCCACTTCTGCAGAGAGTACTATCCAAAAACTACGAGGACTCTTTAGTCGTTTTGGTCTGCCAGAACAACTTGTGAGCGACAACGGACCGCAGTTCGTTTCTCAGGAGTTTCAAAATTTTATGAAGGCAAATGGGATACACCACATCACGTCAGCACCATATCATCCGTCCACCAACGGATTAGCTGAAAGATTTGTGCAGACAATGAAAAATGCTTTGAAATCAGCAAGGGGACAACCCTCCATTCAAAAGCGTCTGGATACCTTTTTACTTTCCTACAGAAACACACCTCATGCTACGACCCACGCATCTCCGGCCTTTCTAATGATGGGACGACAGCTGCGCACTTGCTTTGATCTGCTGAAACCTTCTGAACCCCGACAAATTGTGCAACATCAGCAGCAATATCAAGTCATCAGACGGGCACCCAGAGCAAAAGACCGAACCTTTAGGCCGGGACAGCCAGTTTTGGCTCGGAATTATACTTCCAGAGCTAAATGGGTTCCAGCCACAGTCATCACTCAAACAGGACCTGTTTCCTACACAGTCCGGACTGCAGAGAATCTTACCTGGCGGCGACATGTAGATCAGCTGTTGCCAGGTCATGCCAGTCCTCAGCACCCATCTGCAGTTGAGGGGTCTGACTTCACCTCTTCTGGTGAGGGACCGAATCACGAGTCACCTGTTCCTGACTGTTCTCCTCCATTACTGCCGGCGGCTGAGATACCCCTTTGCCCAGCACGAGCTGATACCACCTCCTCACCTGTTCGTGCTGCGGACCCTGAGCCCCTAGTGCTTTCGGGTGCAATAACACCAGAAGTTCACCGTAATCCACCTAGAGAAAGAAGGCCTCCTCATCGGCTGGATCTTTAGCTAGGGCGAACCCACGGTTATGGGGCAAAATAATCCCCAGGGTTTAGCCGGGAATGGAGGCAGTCTACCCTCCTTCTCTAGTCTAGTGTGTGTTTTATTTAGGGGATGTTCTTATTGGGGGGGAGGAATATGTTGTGTATTTTGTTGTCATGGTTTTTGTTGCTATGGCAACTGAGTTAGATTATTATGGGTTAGCTCCGCCGGTTTCAACTGGCTGAGTGAGCTCTCTGTGTCTGTAAATAAAATGGAGGTTTTGGTTAGCTGTCTGCTCTCTGGCCTCAAGTGCTTGCTTCCTACACCGGCTGCCCCTAGGACATAACAATAATCACTTAAGATCTATCTTTTGTAGTCAATAAACTTCTTTACCAGTGAGTTGGCCTGAAGTGTGTGGTAAATCTGCTCAGGTCTGCAAAGGCTGGTGTATAGCCACTTTCCATTGATGAAGTGGTGAACCTATTCATAAATTTGCGCTGCACGTCTTGAGCAGTGCACGACAGTACATTCCTGGGGTACAAGGCTGGGAGCTAGGGGGATTTGGCTGGTGCCTTTCTCTTTGATTCATGAATGGTTCTTGGAGCATTCATGCAATCTAGCTGGGTGTGGAGCTCCACATGCTGGTGGCTGAGTGATCACAGGGCCTGGAGGGGTTTGCTGCTTGTCACTAGCAGAGCATTGTGAGAGACAGCCCAGGCTGGAGCGATAAGGGGCACAGTGGTCTGAGTGTCCCAGGCTGCCCCCCAGGGGATCCCGTCACACCTCTCCCCCCTTCCAGGGTGGGGCAGCTCCAGGGGCTATTTACTCCCCTTCCCGGGTGGGTGTTGTAGTGAGGGGAGGAGGGGCAGGAGCAGAGGAACCATCCTGTCCCTATTGCTCAAAGGATGGGGGTGGAGCAGAACTGCCCAGAGCTGCTGGGCGATTCCTGCTCTGCCCTCTGAGTTTGACTTCAAATTGCTATGGGGAGCGAGCCCTTCCTTCTGCAGCTCTGATTGGTTACTCTGCCCCAGGAGGGCAACCAATCAGAGGGCCCAGAGTCACTAGTGGACTGACACGTCTCATATTATCGTGAGACCAGCCCCAGCCAAAACTCTCTCACGCGATAAAATGGCATGTGCAGGCGGTGTGGGTGGCACTTGCCTGAGGCATGAGCACAGAGCGCCGAGGTCTGGTCCAGGCTCCAGTGACTGGCTTCCACCCCCATGGTCACCTGTTGGTCAGGACTCCTGGACTCCAGCTGCAGCCTTGCCCCCGGTCTGTTCTCTTGGTCAATCCCCTCCCCGCAGGTTCAGGCTGTGTTTGGGACTGCTCCCCCCAAGACAACAGCAAACAACCACCCCATATGCTCAGACCTTAGCATCTGTGTTCACTCGCTAGCCTGCTCCCTGATCCAGCCAATTTACCCAGAGCCAATCCAATGCCCTGCAGCCAGTGCCCTGTCCTTGTTTTGGAGAGAGATTTCTCCCCTCTGATGGGCAGCAAGAAGTCAGTGGGTGGTGTTTCCACCGTCTCCTCTAGGCCCAGCTCCCCTGTCTGCCCGTGCCCTCACCAGTCAGGGCTCTGGGGGACAGAGCTGACCCTTCTGTATTGTAGCCACTCCACAGCAGGATTCATTTCTGGGGGAGGGCAGCAATTTCCTCATAGCTGGATGGGCTTCCCCACAGACCTACATGAGCCTACAGAGGAAGCCTGCAGTACTGGTAGGTCTGCAACCCAGTTCCCTTGCACAAGCTCAACAGGGCTCTTACCCTGCAGTCCAGATACTGCCCTAGGTTTATTACCCAGCCCTTGTGGGCTTGATCCTGCAACTCCTCCTGGTGCAAAGCTCCCAGTAAAATCAAAGGGAGTCTGACATGCACAGGGCATAGACATGCCTTAGCAGCACTGCTGTAAAAGAGAGGAACACTCAACTCCCACAAAGAACTCAAGGAATCAGACACTGAGGTGATGAAACATGCACGCACGCATGCACAACACAACACACACACCCCTTTGGCAGTGCAGCTTTCAGGATAGCTGTTCCTGTTATCGGCAGTTCCTAGAATTAGAGTTGTGAAAGGAAGGCTCCAATTGTGACATTCCCTCCCCCACACGTCTTCACTAGTCCTCTCTGTCGTAACTTGTCAAAGTCAGGGTGTAGCCTGCCCATGCCCCTGCCAGGCAGGCAAGGAATATGGAGGACTGCCTCCATGGCTACTCAGCCAGGGAGACCCACCCGTGCATAAGTACCATGGAGGCTCTGCAGCATAAACGGGATTGTTCTACATGCTCCCCATCAGTGGATGGATTTAATCCAGAGGGAGCATGAGTTCACAGGACCTGGACACCAGAACTTTTAAACCAAGAGGCTATCCTCGGGAATCCCACGTTCAGAACCTCTGTAAGAAGGCAGGTGTGTGGGAATCAATGCAACATAAACATGGCTTAAGTCCCGCCATCCCCTCCTCTTAGCTTGGGGTCTGTGCTCTCTCGAGGATTTGGGTGCTAAAGCGCACATCCTGCATTTGTTAGAGATAGGCCCAAGCCACTGACTTTCAATCCAGATCACAATTTCCCCAGAGCTTGTGGCTGTTTGTATCAGGGATTTTGATTTCACCCAGAGACCACATGTACCTGCCAACAGTGGGTGGAGGGGGTTGGCAAAGTGAGGGCAGCGGCTTCAGCGGACATTACTGAGCACACTCAGTCCGTGCAAGCATGATCGGTACAAGCCAAGCAGCAACTTGCGGGGTGGAGGGCATGTGACCCCCCCCCATGTGCCCTCTTCTTCCTCCCACACAGTCACCTCTGATTTAACCTATTGCAGAGTTTGAGACTTGCCGGGAAGTTCAAACCTGTTACCGAAGAACTGATGGCCCAGTTCATTCCTGGGAATGGCTGCAGAGGAAAGTTCATGGGAATTGGCAGCCAATGCTGTTTCACATTACTTCTTGCAATAAAGTTGGGTAAACAAACGACGAGCAGGCTCCAGCCAGAGGGTCCCAATTGGGACATCATTTAAGGCACATGGAATTGCTGGCTGGACACAGGGCTGTGACTGAAATAGGTTAGCATGAACTCCATTAATGGACATTTTTAAATCAAGATGGGATGTTTTTTCTAAAAGATCTGCTCTAGTTCAAACAGGAAGTTTTATGGCCCGTGTTATTCAGGAGGTCAGACCAGATGACCAGAATGGTCCCTTCTGGCCTTAAAAAAAAAAACCTATGAGTGTATGAGCGAAGAGCAGAAGTGGGGAAAAGTAGAAGATACACACATGGGGAAATAAGGGGTAGGAATACTGTAGAGAGATGACAGTTGGGCTGGAATGAGACTCCTGACTCATGACAACATGGAATTTGCTTTTGTGGTAATGAGATATTGTTATTTTAGAGAGCGCGAGAGCACGAGCATGCATGGTAGCCCATGTCAGGGTTGAGGCCCCACAGTGCTAGGTGCTGTACAAACACATAGGAAGGCATGGTCCCTGCCCCTAAGAGCTTGCAATCTGGAAAGACACCCCCTAGGTTGGGGTGACAGAAGAGGATACGACAAGCAAGCACAGTGCCGAGGGGAGTTAGGCACGAGGCATAATTCTTTAAAATCTTGGTGGTTTCAGACATATTTATTAAACTGTGTGGTTTGGGGAGCTGGGAAGAGAGGGGGTGGATAAAGGGAGAGAGAAACTGATATGAGAGAGGTAAATGGGCAGGAGAACAAGGCTGGGCAGCTGATGGGATGTGGAGGTAGGAGAGGGGTGGGATGAAGGGGGCCAGCAACCAATGATAATATAGCAAAGGGGAAAGGGAAGGTGGAATCCAGAGTCCAAGCTTGAGCTAAGTAAGTGCTGATGTAAAGTCTCCTTCCAGATGCTACTTCCTACATGGAGTGAGGGAAGGGGAGGAGGAAGGCATAGGCACGGAAAGCCACCATCGGGATCGGTGCTCCACTGTGCAATAAAAACAGCTCTAGAAACAGACAGGAAGACATGGTCCCACTCTCTGCCCTGAGGAGCAAGCCAAGGCCCATCTCCTACAATTGTGGATGGGCCCTATGGTCACTGTATCTATCTACCTAAGATAATCCATTTAATTTGATCTGATTTAGCTACTTATAAGATGCCTATCAACTTACTACCCCTGAAAGTCGGTGAGGTGGTCCGATGAAACACACAACTCTCCTGAGTGAGGGCTTCAGGATCAGATCCATAACGTGGACTTCTAGAGTGATTTTCATACAAAGATCTCAGACTACCTTTGAATTATTGTTCAACTAAGCCTGGCACACACCTATGAAGTAGACAGTAATAATGGTAACTCACCTAATAGCTTTCTCTGGCAAGATAACAAGCCTCATGGATGTGGGGGGAGTGGTAGATGTGGAATATCTTGACTTTAGTAAGGCTTTTTGTCTCAGATGACCTTCTCATAAACAAACTAGGAAAATACAACCTAGATGGAGCTACTATAAGGTGGGTGAAAAACTGGTTGGAAAACTGTTCCCAGAGAGGAATTATCAGAGATTCACAGTCAAGCTGGAAGGGCATATCAAGCAGGGTCCCACAGGGATCAGTTCTCGGTCTGGTTCTGTTCAGTATCTTTATCAATGATTTAGATAATGGCACAGAGAGTACACTTATAAAGTCTGCAGACATTACCAAGCTGGGAGGGGTTGCAAGTGCTTTGGGGGATAGGATGAAAATTCAAAATGATCTGGACAAACTGGTCTGAAGTAAACAGGATGAAATTCAAAAAGGACAAATGCAAAGCACTCCACTTAGGAAGGAACAATCAGTTGCACACATACAAAATGGGAAATGACTGCCTAGGAAGGAGTACTGCAGAAAGGGATCTGGGGGTCATAGTGGACCACAAGCTAAATATGAGTCAACAGTGTAATGCTTTTGCAAAAAAACCAAATATCATTCTGGGATATTTTAGCAGCAGTGTGGTAAGCAAGACATGAGAAGTAATTCTTCCACTCTATTCTGCGCTGAGTAGGCCTCAATTGGAGTATTGTGTCCAGTTCTGAACACCACATTTCAGGAAAGATGTGGACAAACTGGAGAAAGTCCAGAGGAGAGAAACAAAAACGATTAAAGGTCTAGAAAACATGTCCTGTGAGAGAAAATTGAAAAAATTGGGTTTGTTTAGTCTGGAGAAGAGAAGATTGAGAAGGGACATAATAGTGTTCAAGTACATAAAAGGTTGTTACAAGGATCAAAGGAAAAAAATTGTTCTCCTTAACCTCTTAGGATGGGACAAGAAGCAATGGGCTTAAATTGCAGCAAGGGCAGTTTAGATTGGACATTAGGAAAAACTTCCTAACTGTCAGGGTAGTTAAGCACTGGAACAAATTGCCTAGGGAGGTTGTGGAATCTCTATCATTGGCGATTTTTAAGAGCAGGTTAGACAAACACCTGTCAGGATGCTCTAGATAATACTTAGTTCTGCCTTGAGTGCAGGGGACTGGACTAGATGACCTCTGAAGGTCCCTTCCAGTCCTATAATTATATAGTGTCTTTGATGCCAATGCATTTTAAAAGAATCCTTAATAAACTGATATACAATTTATATCCAGGGACCACTAAAACACAGCCATTTCTAAGGTGAAACATGATAGTTACACAACGTCTAGGTTTCTTGAACTCAGAGTTAGCTATCACAAAAAGTAGCATGGCTAGGAAAGCATTAAACATGAATGTGCCTCTCACATATTTTCAGAAGGGTTCCAGAATTTATGTTTTTGGTTTATAAAATCCTCCTTTTATTATAAATACTTTAGCTTGGCTTGAGGATTTATATAAAAAAGAACATAGGGTAAAAATTTCAAAAGTGCCTAACTGACTTCAGAACCTAAGTCCTCATTTATTTTCAAAGAGACTTAGGACTAGATTTTAAAGGTATTTAGGAGCCTAAAATGCAGATAGATGCTAGTGGAATTTTCAAAAGCGCCTAGGTGCTTAACACCTATTGAAATCAAGCATCTATCTTCACCTTTAGGAACCTAAATACCTTTAAAAATCCAGCCTTTAAATTCCTAAATGCCTAAAATCACTTTTGAAAATGGGACTTAGACTGCTATCTCACTCAAGCCAATCACAGCAGTAGTCAGTTAACCCAAATATCTTGGTTATATTTGTTTGTGGTTATGGTTTTTGTGGGGCATTTTTAATTCCACAGGGAGTCACTGATGGAGCCAAAATAGCATGAGATCCATGTGGTCTGCTCACAATATTTACACCAGCCAGGAACTGAAATACCATGAGGAGAGCCTGATCTCATGTTTACTTTAGGTCCCTAAATGGCACCTTGATACATTAAAGATGTCTATGACAAAACGATTACGAACACGAGAGCCCAGTCTAAGTTCAGGCCTTTTCTTCAAGGTACTCAATGACCTGGGGCTAAAAGATCACCTAAAACTCTGGGATAAAGATTGTGTTCAACCACTCTGCTCCTAAACCATAATGGAACTTCCTAGCATACTGGTAAAAGTCATCTGTGCAAGAGATAGAGCTTTCTCAGGAGCTGGGGCCCATGAAAACCTCACCACTTTCCACTCCAAATGCAAGGTGCATTTCTTTGCCCTTGCCTTCTCAACAAACATGGAGACACCTGCGTGTATTTACACTAAAAAAATGAAATTCCAAACCAAAATACTCCCCTGCACATACTTCTCCCCCTGGAGAAAGGATGAGAGAACAAATAGCATGTGAGGGATGTCAGTCATGTGGCCTATTGCTCAGTGATGATCATGGTATAAGAATCTATACAGAATAGAGTGAGTAGTGATTTCAGCATCAGAGCAATTATTTGCACTTGTGGGCCTGGACCCTGCAAACTTGAATGAGGTTACTCGTGTGAGTAAAGTCTGCACATGCACGCATGTCTGCAAATTTAGGGTCTTAAACCCAAACATGCTCAGTAAAAAAATGCATTTTCCTATCTTTTGCCCCCAAATAAAAATATAGACATTGGAAAATTAATGGGAACCCAAAGACTTGGGAAAAATACATTTTGCCACTAAAAAGCTCCTAGATTTAATCTCAGATCAGACCTCAATTTAATCAGATAAGTATGAGAACACTGGGGTTCAGGGTCAGATTTGTTGATAGTATAATTGAAAAAATAATGCTAGAAAAGTGTGCTCTTGGCAGCTTGCTCTGGAAAGGAAAAGCAAAGTTTATGAGTGGAATTTTCCAACTTTCTTTGCACATAGTTTCAGTGCCTCAGAACCAAAGGAAATTTTCAACTTGCTATAAAACATGTTTTCAGACACAAGCCTTCTGTGGTACGGTAGCCCCATAACAAAGGTTTGCTACAACAAAACGGCCATTCAAGACTAGTTCACTCCAAAAAGGCCTTGTAAATGGAGCCACTGTTAATACCAAAATATTGGAGACAGCAGTAAGTCTGCAGAGTGAGAAGACCAGGGGATGTGTGGGTTTCTAAGTGAATTGTATGACGCCTTTTAATAATCTTCTAAAAACAGATTCCTTCTGATTTTAATAACAGGTAAGTCAGGAGGAAAAGAGACACCTTCTTCTTACCTTTGGGCTACCAAGCAGCCCTTTAAGATGTCTCTCTCCAAATCCTGCTTTCTGCAAAGCTTGCATCGATTACTCTATAAAGATGATTTACCGTTCCATATGCACTTATTTGGAATGAGACCCAATGGGGAAACACTAGGATGCCTGTAAAATAAAACCAGGCTTTAAAATACCCCGTAGGAAGCTATGGGGAAATTATTAAATGCTATGAATAAAACATTAACACCTAGGCCTGATTCCCCACAGCCTTGCACATTGTGTTAACCCTCACTCTTGTGCAGAATGTAAAACCTCCCACAGTCTGATCTGGTGGCATCTGATATCTGTGGTGCCCAGATGTGAATGGCCACGTAAGATACAAGACAGTGGAGAATCATATTTATAGAACAAAACAATTAGGTACTTCTATATAAAAGGTATGGAAAATCAGATACCTTTAAATTTCCCAAGAAAATAGGAACTTCACTTGCAAAAAAGCGCAGAGATTGGCATATAACAACCTAATAATTAATAGGCATCCACATCTAAAGCCCAAGGACTAATCCACAGATGAGAGAGAGAATTGAAGGATGTTCTTGTGGCTAAGACTCTGGACTGATCCTCAGGAGATTCGGATTCAATTCCTGGCCCTGCCACAGAATTCCTGCATGACTTTGGACAAATCTCTCTTTGATTCAATTTCTCATCTGTAAAATGCAAATAATAATGCTTCCTTTCTCCTGACATTTGCCTGTCTTGTCAGTTTCGATTGTAAACAGTTCTGGGCAGGGATTGTAGAATACCTAACACAATGGAGCCTGGAGCATGGTTGGGCCCGCTAAGTGCTAAAGGAAAAAATAAAAACAATATGATCCATGTAGTTTCCTAAAAAAACAATGGCTCCTATCTTGTTTCCTGTTGTGACTCAGGACTTGGGTTCTTTGAGGAACTAAGAACGGCCATATTGGGTCAGACAAATGGTCCATTTAGCCTGGTATCCTGTCTTCTGACAGTGAACAGTGCCAGATGCTTCTGGCAGGTTGAGGTTTAGGGGCACTTGGAGCATGGGGTGACCATCTTGGATAATAGCCATGGATGGACCTATCCTCCATGAACTTATCTAGTTCTTTTTTGAACCCAGGTATACTTTTGGCCTTCACAACATCCCTTGACAATGAATTCCACAGGTTGACTGTGAGTAGGGTGATCAGACAGCAAGTGTGAAAAATTGGGATGGGGTGGGGGGGTAATAGGACCCTAGATAAGAAAAAGACCCAAAAATCAGGACTGTCCCTATAAAATCACCCTAACTGTGAGTTGACTGAAGAAATACTTCATTTTGTTTGTTTTAAACCTACTCCCTATTAACTTCATCAGAAGATCCCTTGTTCTTGTGTTATGTGAAGGGGTAAATAACACTTCCTTTTCCACTTTCTCCGCACCACTCATGATTTTAAGGACCTCTATCACATTCCCCCTAAGTCACCTCTTTTCTATGCTGGACAGTCCCCGGCTTTTTAATTTTGCCTCATCTGGAAGCTGTTCCATAGCCCTCATCATTTTTGTTGCTCTTCTCTGCACCTTTTCCCATTTTAATATATATTTTTTTTGAGATGGGGTGACCAAAACTGCTCACAATATTCAAGATGTGGGTATATCATAGATTTTCTATTATCTATCACTTTACTAATAGTTCCTAACATTCTGTTTGCTTTTTTGACTGCCACAGCACATAGAGTGGATATTTTCAGAGAATTATCCACGATGACTCCAAGGTCTCTTTTTTGAGTGTTAACAGCTAATTTAGACCCCATTATTTTGTATGTATAGTTGGGAGTATTTTTTCCAGTGTGTTACTTTTGCACTTATCAACATTGAAGTTCATCTGCCATTTCATCGCCCAGTTACCCAGTTTTATGAGATCCCTTAACTATCTTGAGTAAGTTTGCATCAGCTACAGATTTTGCCACCTCACTGTTCCAGCTCATTGATGTATATATTGAACAGCACAGGTCTCTTCCTGCAAGGAAAGAAAACGGAGGTAGAAGATTATGTTCCCTTGGACATAGCAAGAGAAATACATTAAAAGATGGGAAATGTGTGTGCTCATCTAAATAGAATTAGGTGGTGGAAACAGTGTGTCTTTATTGCCCTTCAAACAACCAGAATTACCTGCTCGTAAAAATAAAATGTCGCCTGTTTTTATAGACGGGGGGAGTAAAACCACATTGATTTCTTCCCTTTCAGATGTAAGACCTAGCACCTGAGATTCACAGCAGCCAGGCTGAGTTTTTCCAGAGGATCTCTGATGATATGAGGGTTCTGTCACCTGATCGGCGGGCTGCAGATGGCATGGGGGATGTGCCACATCCCTTGCTAGCTACATCCGCAGCAGCTGCCATTGTGACACTGGGACCAATGGGCCTACTTTCATCATGAGTAAAAACTATTCATACGGGTAAAGCAAGTGTTTGTAGATCAGGTCCTTAGACTGTTAACTCCCCAGGGTGAGAGCCTGTCATTTAATTGTCTGTAAAACCCTTTTGCACAAGCGCTATATAACAAAAATAACCAATAGTAGATGGCTACTCTGACAATTATCTCATAATGAAGGCCATGCTGCCTATGTATTCTTGTGTCTCCATAACTGATCCATGCTGCAACATACTGTGAGATGACTCAGCGGAAACAAAATCAGTGTGCGTAGGATCCTCTCCTAGTACCAAACAAACAGTAAAGCGTGTCTCTCTGCTTTTTTATGATTATTTTCATTGTGGAGAGAGACCACGTGGTTCTTTGCTCCTGTCACTCAGATATTTACAAGCACTCTCTACCTGACTCAGTCCAGGAGCTGGATGCAGTTGCAGCTATTGGCTTTAAACATGCAGCTGTAATTAGATGTCTTAGACTTGCTGTCTCTCCAGAGTGCAATGCTCTAGAGAAACAAGGAGCAAGAGAACTGGTTCTAAAATATCTTTGGACACAAGCGTGCACAGGAATTTAAACTGGACCACTTTTGGAGGGTACGTTAGAGTAGCGGCCGGGGCCTGGATCAAGGATCGGGGCTCAGTCAGCAGCTGGGGCTGAAGCAGCAGGCAGGGGTTGGGGATGAGACTGAAACTGGGGGGTGGAGCCAGAGAAACAGCTGGGGCCAGAGCCCGGGCAGCGGCCGGGCTGAGGCCAGAACAGCAGCCAGGGCTGGGGCTGAGGCCGGCGCAGCGGCCGGGGTTCAGGCTAGAGCCAGAGCAGTGGCCAGGGCTGGGGCCAGGGCTGAGTCAGCAGCCAGGGCTGGGTCCGGTGCCGAAGCAGCAGCCGGGGCTGGAGCTGAAGCAGTGCATGGCCAGGGCTGAAGTCGGGGCTGAGTCAGCAGCCAGGGCTGGGTCCGGAGCCAGAGCAGTGCCTGGGGCAGTGAACAGTGGTCAGCGATCAGGGCTGGAATAGCGGCTGGGGCTGGGAGCAGGGCAGCAGCCGGGGCTGGGTCCCTGCCGGAGCAGAAATACATATTTTTAGATGAATATTGAGGTGTGCCCCTGCTTGCTCCCCTTGTGCACGCCCCTGTTTGCACATATAAGAGTTGGGGATAGGGAGCTATCAGCTGTTATGTTAAAAATAGAGATGGATGAAAATCTTCTGTCAAAACGTTCTTAAACCAAAAATTCTTCTTCAGTTCAATGGAATTTTTCATGGAAAACATCTCTTTGAAATTTAAAAAAAAAAACAGATTTTCATAGAAAACTTGGAAAAAAACCATTTTGGCTGAAAACAAAAATGTTTAGGTATTTATGAAATATTTTCTGTAGTCTGGTTTTCAATTGAAACCTCAACATTGTGAACAAAAAATGTTGATGACAATGAAACCATTTTCAATTTCATTGACATTTTGGTCAAGAAAAACATTGCTTGACCAACTCTAGAGTCAACCCTAACCTCCACTTATCTCTGAGACCCAATCTGTACAACTTTTCCAGAAAAACAACGAGGAGTGTGGTGGCATCTTAAAGACTAACAGATTTATTTGGGCATAAGCTTTCATGGGTAAAAAAAAAACCATTTCTTCAGATGTGTGGAGTGAAAATTACAGATGCAGGCATAAATATACTGGCACATGAAGAGAAGGGAGTTACCTTTGAAGTGGAGAACCAGTGTTGACAAGGTAGGATGTGGTTCACTCCCGATAATTAATGAGGAGGTGTCAATACCGAGAGAGGGAAAATTGCTTTTGTAGTGAGCCAGCCACTCCCAGTTCCTATTCAAGCCCAAATTAATTATGTTAAATTTACAAATGAATTGTAGCTCTGCAGTTTCTCTTTCAAGTCTCTTTGAAGTCTGTGGTAATTGTTGAAATCCAGGTGGAATTCTTCAAGGGCCTCCTTCCCGTGTGTCCATATGATGAAGATGTCATCAGAGTAGCGCAAGTAGTGGAGGAGTGCTAGGGGACGAGAGCTGAGGAAGTGTTGTTCTAGGTCAGCCATAAAAATGTTGGCATACTGTGGAGCCATGCAGGTACCAATAGCAGTGCCGCTGACTTGAAGGTATAAATTGTCCCCAAATCAGAAATGGTTGTGGGTGAGGACAAAGTCACAAAGCTCAGCCACCAGGTGTGCCGTGGCCTCATCAGGTATACTGTTCCTGACAGCTTGTAATCCATCCTCATGTGGAATATTGCTGTAAAGAGCTTCTACATCCATGGTGGCCAGGATGGTGTTTTCAGAAAGATCATCAATGCATTGTAGTTTCCTCAGGAAGTCGGTGGTGTCTCGAAGATAGCTAGGAGTGCTGGTAGTGTAGGGTCTGAGGAGTGTCCAAATAGCCCGATAATCCTACTGTAAGAGCACCAATGCCTGAGATGATGGGGGTTTCCAGGTTTATGGTTCTTTGGTAGCAGATAGAATACCCCTGGTCGGGGCTCTAGGGGTGTGTCTGTGTAGATTTGTTCCTGTTCTATAGCAGGGATTTCTTCCAAAGGCCGCAGTCCAAGCTGCAGCGTACAAGGTAGTTGCAGACTCAGAACATCAGTGGAGGAAAAAATAATGACAGCTGCAGAATACTGGCAGACAGCTGGCACCTGGGACACAGGTCAGGACCAGGATGACTCAGAATGAGCCTCAGTCATCAGCTGGCCTAGTGTAGGAGAGCCAGCAGCATGGGGTTTACGGACAACACAAAAGACCACAGGAAACTGCTCAGTTGAAAGAGGGCAGCCACAGGGTGGCAGCAATTCCTCCACTATCAGTGGTAACACAAAGAAGGAATGGGAGACCCATTCACAGACCAGCATATCTGAAGGAATCTGAGGTCTAAGAGACTGTAATGAGATGGAGGTAAAGGCTATGCCCCCATGTGAGCTATGTACTGGGATCCTCTTGCCACAGCAAGTCAGCAAGCTCTTGTGAAAAAGGCAGGCGTTTGGGATGGAGTAGCACATCTTGCAGGATGGAATTGCACTTGGAAGTTAGTCTGTGTACACATGACTAGAACACTAAAGTCCAGTTACAGCAGCTCTGCAAATAGTTGCTTTAATAAAGAGCCATTACCCAGAACATAATACATAAACCGCACCTTCTCTACAGCCCTTTCAAAGGCCAAGAACCTCCAACCTAGCCTTAGTCATCCAATTGTCAGTGCATAGGGCATCATGGAGAGTGGCGTCCCATCATCTTGTCTCTTCTGGAGCACTCTGGCTGAAGCTGCCACTCCTTCCTGGCAAAGGTTGTGAGTCATTGCCTTCGCTCTATTTGTTTTGGGTGCCAGTTTCAGTGGGTGGCTTTTTACTGGTGTGTCATATTTTACTGGCCTTGCACTGCATTATGTTGTATTGTGTATGTTTTATTGTACTGGCTTTTTATTACTACAAAGAGCCCCAAGAACTTCATGGGGGAGCTACAGGCGTGCATGAGATATAAAATTTTGCTGTTACAATTGTATACGCGCTCTCCTTGAACCACAACTTAGCCTTTCAGTAGCAGTTTTCATGTGGGACCTTCAAAAGCACTCAGCATTAGCCTAACTCAGTTCCAACTGGAAGTTATTGGTAAAATTCCCATTGACTCTACCGGGAGTGGAGTAAAAAACAATGCTGAGCCCATTTGAAAAAACCTACCTTTAACATATGTCTCTGGTCAGTCAGTGAGTGTTGTGCTCCCATTCTGTGCCTGACCTGCAGAGGAACTGGAGCTGTTACAACCTAAAGCTTTACCTTCCGCTTAAGCTGTAGCAAGTTGTGCTTTTAGCTCTGCAGGTCTCTGGTTCAATCCCCAGTATTGGCCAAGACGGTAGTCACCAAAAATGCCCCTTCTGTAGGACTTTTGAACGCAAGTCAACTTAGGAGTTTGGCTATGGGGGAGAGAAATCTTAGATCCACCCTACTTCATACATTCTTGCCTCACCCCAGGTCATTATTGACTTTCAGGGAGGACATGAAATAGCTTGTTTCACATCTTTCTCCACATTATGTTTGAACTTATCTCATTCTTCTTGGGAAGAATAGGGCAATAAGGAAACTGATAGTCTGCCAAATCACATTTCCCGGGTGATTTCGGTGGGATTGCAGGAAGGGCACATCAGGACAGAATTCAGACCACAGTACATGGCTTTGGATGGAATTATTATGTACACCGTCCTATTGCATTGCAATGGAAGTGGGGGGGAAGCCATTGGGCAACTATATTTTGTCCCAGACACGTCACCTTAAAAAATATTTTTCCTTGCATGTTCGCCATCCTCACCATCTCTCCTTATTCTTCCCTGTTTCTACAAGGTCCCTCTCCTTCTAATCTCTGCTGCTCATATCCAACCTCTGCTGTTCTCGCACAGCTTCCTCGTACCTCTGTTTTCTGTGCTTACTCCTACTGGCCTCTGGTGACACCTGCCCTAACCTTATTCTTCCTTGGAAAGCCAAACTTTCCCCTCTCCCTCCCTTTCTCACCTCCTTTGGCTCCTCTCCCTCTAATCATCACAACCTCTACTGTCCCACTGCTCTCTGGGATTCCCAATGAACATTACAATCCATGCCCTTTTCTCCAATCCATCTGCTGGAGCTCAACACCACCTGTATGGTTCTGATCCAGTTTCTGGGGCTGCTCTCATTCTGCACCCTAGAGATCACTGGGGTTGGTTTCCCAGTAAAGGATAACTGCTGTCTCTTAATATTTTCACATGTGCAGATGCTCCAGGGATGGGATCATTAGAAATGCCTGGAATAATCCTAATTTTTTAAAATCTGCTGATGCAGTGCATTTGATTAACTTGGTTTCGACCACGCCCTGTTCTGTTACATCCAGGGTCAAGTGAAGGCATTGACTGAATCCCAGATTTAGGGTGGAGTTGGGTTTATTATTTGTTTGCAATGTTTATTGCAGCAAAACTGGATTATAACTTTATATTTCTTTGGAGAACTTTCAAACTGTTTGTAAACAAAAAGGTTACAAAGTAAAAGGAAAGTAGTATATGGCACATGTCAGTTTTGGTTTGGTTTTTGGGTGGAAACTTAACGTGAGTTCTACCTAAACTGCCACATAGCACAAAACTGCCTTTTGGTGCCATTTACAAGAAAGCTGAGATTTGTTTTAAATGTGAGACATGCCAGTCAGTCAGTGTGCTGACGGCAATATTTCTAAATGCATTTCAACACAGGAGCTTGTACCCGAGTGAGAGAGGTGATGCTCCAAACACCAGAACTCTTTAATCTCCACTTCATGCCCCCGTATTCAACACAGGTTCCATGCAGGCTTGCCTATGTTCTTATATTGATCAAAATGGAATAACATAGAAAACTATAAGAAAATAGCTCCATTTGAGACAGAGAAGCAGAGGTTAACTGACTCAGCTTTTAATATTTGGGAGGCAACGGATGTAGTTCTTAATATTTTGGCTACCTCAGTACTATAGCAATAGTAATACCTAGCCCCTAGCAGTCCCAGTCCTGGACCTGGACGCCTTTGCGCTATGTGCTACACAAACACAAAACAAAAAGACAGTCCCTTGCCCTAAAGACCTGACAATGGAGTTACAAATGCATGGACCAGTTACAATATCAAATACACAAACACAGAACAAAAAGACAGCCCCTTGCCCTAAAGAACTGACAATCAGAGTTAAGAACATTACAAATGCATGGACTAATTACAATATCTTTTTAAATCTGGCCATGCTATGCCCTTAATGAGCTGTTTTTGGTGGAGGTCAGTGCTGTTCCTCACATCCAGGGCTACGTGAGGACAGATATTGGATCCTAGGTCGGAGTTTGGAGTTTGTTTATTTTCTTTGCAATGTTTATTATAGCAATTAACTGTGTCTATTTTTGGAATGCTTTTAAAATATCCCTACACAAAACACACACAAACAGAAGGTAAAAGAGCAGCAGTACAGGGCACACGCTTTTTTAGTTGTTGTTGTTTTTTTTCCCATTGCATTCACCTTGTAGATTTTCTCTCTTCATGGTGCAGTAGAAAGCAAGCTAAATCCAGCCACTTGCATGCCTTCCACAGACACACCCCCTTCGTCCAAGAATAAGTTTGCACAATCAAGTTCTCCTCCACCCACATGAAAAGAAAAACAAACAAAAACCACAGTGTCTCCCAGCAATCCCAGCTTTCTCTGGACTCTCAAATCCCAGATGTGTTCTCCTTCTAAGCATGAGCTGCAGGTCCCTGCATTTCCTTAGTAAGGTAAAAAGATATAAAACAGCAACCTCCTCCACAAGGAGGAGCCAGAATGACACTTCTGGAACTGGAAGATGATACCCCTCTAAAATCATTGTCCACCTTTGTTATTCACACTAACTTAACACAATATAGCGCTTATCCTTGAACTTATCAAAAGCAATAGGATGACTCAGCCTTTGGTCTAGTCTCCACTTAAAATTTAAGTTGACATAGCTGTCAGTCAGGGGTGTGAAAAACCTACACCTCTAAGCACCATAGCTATGCCAACCAAACCCCCAGTGTAGACAGTGCTAGGTCAACGGAAGAGTTCTTCGACTGACCTAGCTACCATCTCCCAGGGAGGTGGATTGACTTAAATGACAGTAGAACCAACCATTGCTGTAGTGAGTGTCTACACACAAGTGCTACAGAGGCACAGCCGTAGTGTTGTAAGTGTAAACATAGCTGAACCATTTTAGTAATGAAAGGGACTTACTTACCTTCCAGTCCTCTGCTTCCCAAATATGTTGGGCCCTGGACTGAAGCATGGTGCTAAAAACTGTGATAGGCCAGTTATCATACTGCACCACATAAAACAAATTGTGGTCAGAGAGGATACATATGCTACTGTATGCTAGTGCTGCAACAGAGCTAAACCTCACTTTGGGTAATAAAAGGAAAATACATTGCATTCAACCACTATTTTATAACATAAATGATAAGGTATTGGGATGGACCTGTTACTGTTAACAGACAGATTTTTAAAGCTATAACTTAAAGTGGCAGATGAACTGTTTAGCTAAGCTGGGCAGGGAAAGGTTTTCCTGTCCCATTAAAATTTTGAGAGCTGGAAAATTTTTACCATCTCAAATTAGGCCAAAAAGTTGAAATATTGAAAAATGTTCACAAACGGGAAAAAAAAACCACAAAAATTTTGGTTCATGTCAAAGCATTTAATTTCCATAATTTCAAAATGTTTCATTTAGATTTTGACCCTTTTTTCCTTTTTTTAATATTTGTTCAGTCTAATTTAACTTAAATTTTGAAAGTAAAAGTCATTTAGAACCAGAAAACTGGATTTTTTCACTTAGAAAATATCAAAACTAAACGTTGACAATTTAATATTCAAAAAAAAAATTTGTCAGGAGAGTCAGGGAAACCAATCCTGTTTTGCCAACAGTTTAAGTTTCAAGAAATCAGCATTTTTCAACAAAAAACTATTTGTCAAAATAAGAATGGCGATACAGGGTCAGACCAAAGGTCCATCTAGCCCAGTATCCTGTCTTCCAACAGTGGCCAATGCCAGGTGCTTCAGAGGGAATGAACAGAATAGGTAACCATCAAGTGATTCATCCCATCGCCCATTCCCATCTTCTGGCAAACAGCAAAAATATTCCCCAACTAGCTCTCCTGATTAGTTCTGATGTTACCTGGAGTTTTTAGAACCCAAAATAGTGGTACTTAACTGTTTCATTCCAGGTGGTGTCAGGAATAAATCAATGGGAAAACAGCAAGTCTGTCTGATAAATTATTAATACATGTAAGCATGCTTTTATTTAAATCTACAATTTATTAGATATTAAGCACACACAGACATAAGAAATAGGTTTAGGACATCCCAGAGATAGTTACTCACAGTCTGAGATGGCTTTGAGCAATTACCAGCTGGACTTCCAGGGCCCTCTTTCTGTCCGGCTGATGAGGAGTTTAGATGTCAGCTCCTTGCTTGAAGAAAAGCTTCCTCAGACTTCTCTGAGGTATTTACTTGTACCTAATTTTTTATAACTAACTTTAACAAAACACATAACCTGTAGTGACTCCTAATGGGT
This sequence comes from Mauremys mutica, assembly GCF_020497125.1. Classification (NCBI taxonomy): domain Eukaryota; kingdom Metazoa; phylum Chordata; order Testudines; family Geoemydidae; genus Mauremys; species Mauremys mutica. The sequence goes on from NC_059077.1 coordinate 11,898,776, forward strand.
CAACATCATAACCTTTAGTAGGTCACTAATTCTTTTAATTTCAATAAACTATTCATTATGTTAAAACATTTTGAGCATTACTAGCCATAACAATCAAGACATCTAAAAATCAAGGTCGCTATTCACTCACTCTCTTCCATAACTTTCTGTCCCATCCTCCCATTCTGATTAACAAACTGCAAGGATGCAGCTGTCTGACCTTGCCTCGGAAAGGCCTAAGATTATTCCTAGCGATGTGATGTTTGGTTTGCAGCCAGCAGTGGCTGAACATACAAAATGGCTGACTGCAGTACTGTCAAATTCTGAGGTATACGCAGGAATATCAGTTTCCAGGGCTAACACTTGAATAGGCATATAAACAGCTAACAAGGTGAACAGAAAGATGCTATGAATTGGAGATCATGCTAGGGCCTGCAAGTAGAATAGCAAGGAACTAACCAAAAAAGGACATGGATTGCTTCACCTCTTTCTCCTCTGGCACTGAGCTATCATACCCTGATTGATATCCATGCACATTGGCTGGAAATAGATCACAGAACTGGAATATTTCAAAGGTTTGTGTACCTGGGAGATGCACTGGTTTTATGGCTGGGTGTTTGGGTTTTCATCAAAAACTATTGTAAGATTTATGGTGGAAGAGTTTATTTTTTAATGTTTTGTGTAAACAAACCAAAGTCTCTATTTGTTTGCATTTTACAAGGAAAGTATGGCACTACAACATCAAAGAATGAATGAAGTTGGCAGAGGCTAGTAATCTCAATGGTTCCAATCTAAATTATTCCAAATTTATGGTCTGGAGAATGGGCCTTGTTTGTTGATAACACAACACCCTAGCAACTGCTTTTCAATATGCCTTAAAATCATTGTCACAAGCATTTATTGCCCAGCACCTAGTGATAATGCTGCATAAATTGAGTGATTTGAAGCCCAGCCATATGAGGCTTTCATGTGTCTCCTATTAATTACAGACAGACACACCAGAAATGGGAAATCATTCATGCTACTACACATGGCAGGCCGAAAGGCATTGGAGGTCTACAATACATTCTAGCACCAAGAAAAGGAGGGCTAGCTCCTAGATAAAGTCATTCACAAAAATAAAGACAAATATGGTCCATGCAAGAACATCACTTGGGAAAGAAACATTTCCTTTATGAGAAATCAGCTGGGAAAGGAACATTTCCTTTATGAGGAATCAGGTAAACCCATTGATCTGTATGTTACAGACCTATTATACTTAATAAAGCTAAATTGCGCGATTATTTGTGATATAACTGATAACCAGTCAAGGCAGGGTTATTGGAAGAAATGGACTGGACCGTTCAAAGAATAGTGGCTATTTGCTAGACTAGTGAAAACTATGCTTTCTAGATTAAAGTGCAAAGAAGCAGTGGAAGAAATGAAGCGCATCTAAACTCCTTTAACTGCAAGGAGAGGAGGATCAGGCCTGGTTTGTATGCTCATCGGATTTAAAATTTTACACAGACTTCACTTCATGCACACCAGGGCAATTAGCAAGCTGTGCTGGAGAGGATGTGATGCAAAAGCTGCTTTCAGATATGCGATGGAACCATCCAAAGAGTAAATTCTTCTGGGCACTAATCCAAATACACATTCAAGAAATAACCAAGATGCAATTATCCATTCAATCTGGAGAGCTTTCACAGACTGATCAAGCAATAAACTACTATTTACAAGAGATAAGCTTTAAAACAATAGCAACACATGGAATGTGTCCATTCCTCCCTCAGGGAGGAAAGGTGACATGCTACCTGATAGAAACTGCAGGCTCACTGTACTCTTTCAACACCTTATAGAATTATAGACTCACCCTCTATCAACCTGCCCTGTTCCCTGTCCCGACTGCTCCCCCCGGGACCTCCTGCCCCTTATCCAAACCCCCTCCCCCCGCTCCCCACCCCATTACTAGGCCGCTCAGAGTGGCAGGACTGGCTTATTGGAAAACCTGGGAGGTGAGCGGGGCAAGCCGCGCTGTCCACGCGGTGGCATAACTATGGGGGAGGGTGAACAGGATGGGAGGGGCCAGGGGCTAGCTTCCCTGGCTGGGAGCTCAAGGGCCGGGCAGCCCCATCCCCCCTTAGAATTTCTTCATGCTCCCCAGGAGGGCGCGCCCCCCATCTTGGGAACCGATGATCTAGATCATCCCTAACAGGTGTTTGTCTAACCTGCTCTTAAAAATCTCCAATGACAGAGATTCCACAACCTCTCTAGGCAATTTATTCCAGTGCTTAACCACCCTGACAGTTAGGAAGTTTTTCCTAATGTCCAAACTAAACCTTCCTTGCTACAATTTAAGCCCATTAGTTCTTGTCCTATCCTCAGAGGTTTAGAAGAAATTTTTTTCTCCCTCCTCCTTGTAACAGCCTTTTATGTGCTTGAAAACAGTTATCATGTCTCATATCAGTCTTCTCTTCTCCAGACTAAACAAATCCAGTTTTTTCAATCCTCTCTCATAGGTCATGTTTTCCAGACCTTTAATCATTTTTGATGCTCTCCTCTGGACTTTCTCTGATTTGTCCACATCTTTCCCAAAGAATGGTGCCCAGAACTGGACATGATATTACAGTTGACACCTTAACAGTGCTGAGTAAAGTGGAAGAATTACTTCTTGCATCTTGCTCACAACACTCCTGCTAATACATCCCAGAACGATGTTTGCTTTTTCTGCAGCAGTGTGACATTGTTGACTCATTTAGCTTGTGGTCCACCATGACCCCCACATCCCTTTCTCCCATACTCCTTCCCAGGCAGTCATTTCCCATTTTGTACGTGTGCAACTGACTGATCCTTCCTAAGTGGAGTACTTTGCATTTGTCCTTATTGAATTTAATCCTATTTACTTCAGACCATTTCTCCAGTTTGTCCAGATCATTTTGAATTTTCCTCCTATCCGCTTGCAACTCTTCCCAGCTTTGTAATGTCCGCAGACTTTATAAGTGTACTCTCTGTGCCATTATCTAAATCATTGATAAAAGATACTGAACAGAACCAGTCCAAGAGCTGATGCCTACAGGACCCCACTCAATAGGCCCTTCCAGCTTGACTATGAACCACTGATAACTACTCTCTGGGAATGGTTTTCCAACCAGTTATGCACCCACCTTATAGTAGCTCCATCTAGGTTGTATTTCCCTAGTTTGTTTATGAGAAGATCATACAAGATGGTATCAAAAGCCTTACTAAAGTCAAGATATCTATCTAACCTTTCTATCTAACTCTCAGTCTAAGGTACTTATCCGGCACCCATTACCCTACTACCCAAGCACCGAGCTGTCTTTAACGTATGTATCCTGGAAGATAGGGAAGTGCTGTTGTCCCTGCCTTACATGTGGGAACTGAAACACAGTGGGGCTAAGGGGCAGATTTTTAAAGATATTTAGGTACCTAACAATGCAGATAGGCACCTAGTGGGGTTTTCAAATGCTGAACTCCCATTGAAATCCCTGGATGCTCTTGACACCAACCTGCATCTTTAGGCACCTAAATACCTTTAAAAATCCTGCCGTAAGAGACTTAATCAAAGACACCCAGCATGTCTTTGGTGCAGCAGGGTACAGAACCCAGATCTCCTGGATCCCAAGTTAGTTCCCTTATGTCAAAGGATGCACCTGCCCTGTAATGCCTCCTTCTGGCCAAGTGTGTCTCTGCTGAGGCCTGCCTCAGTTTCCCCATTCACTCAGGCTCCCTTAAAAAGCCTGCACAGTCCAGACATTCAAAACAGTCCGCCTTTCTGTGGTCCAATTTACTGAGTACTGCCAAAAGTCTTTCAAAAAGAACTCACTCCCAAAGCCATCATCCCAGGTTCAGCTGAGCCCAGTCCCTCCCTGAGAGTCAGTCTTCCTGCTCTCCCTGTACCTCTCGCCTGAAGTTTGGGCCTTCTCTACAGGCCTCCCCTGCTGGTGTCTTCTCCCGGCTAACTCAGGGCCCTCCAGGAGCCTAGGCTACATTCAGAAAATGGGGAGATTTGGGGCCATAGGTGAAAGAAGGGGTCAAACCCAGGGAAGGGCTAGCAGTGTATAGAGAAGTTCCCACTCTACCTGTGGTATTTATGTAGCCACATCACCATAGTATCTGGGGCTGCACCTCACAATGTCTTACCTATTTTTCCTCACAGCCATTCGGTGAGGTAGAGTAGTGCTGTTCTCCCCATTGTACAGATGGGGCACTGAGGCACACATAGACTAAAGATCAGATTTTCAAAGGTATTTAGGCGCCTAATGATATTTTCAAATGCACTTTGAAGGTTTGGTGCTTTGTAAACCGCACTAGATATCTAGCTGCATTTTTGGGTGCCTAAAAACCTTTGAAATTCTGTCCTTAAAGCATTGGCCAGACAGGAAGTCTGTCTGGGGGGGAGTAGAACCCAGGTCTTTCAGGGCTAGCTACCTATCCTGCAGACCAGCCTCTCTCTGCTGCTGCATGTTGCAAAAAGAGGGGACTCTGATTGATGGGAGCAAAACCAAGGCAGCCAGTTCTCTGAGATTCCAACAAATGGTCCCAGGAAGGATGTCATGGTTGACGGCATGAAAAGCAGCAGAGAGGTCAGACAGGATGGAGAATGAGAGTCAGTTGAGAGGAGCTCACTTAACTCCCAAGAGGTGGCAGGTTCTGCCCCATGCTGAGTTGTAAAGCAACGGCTGCTGTGCAATTTTACATTTTAACTGAAAATCATTTTGTTGTCATTTTTTGTTCTGAGTTTGAGAAAAGGAAGGAATGAGAAAGTGTCATATAAGTATCAAATGTGTTTATGCCTCAAATTCTTAGGGTTTCAGTTGTATTCAGGCCAATTCCAGAACAAAGAACAGAAACTGCATCCACGGAGTCCATAAAGTCTATGATTATTGTAGTGATTTGCATTATTCATTGGGCACCATCTGTGTACTCAACACTGTTCAGAATATGCCTGAAAATCCAGTCCCTGAGCCAATGCATATAAGATGTGTAACTCTGGATAAGATCAGAGGGGTAGCCATGTTAGTCTGGTTCTGTAGAAGCAGCAAAGAATCCTGTGGCACCTTATAGACTAACAGACGTTTTGTAGCATGAGCTTTCGTGGGTGAATTCCCACTTCTTCGGATGCAAGCAGTGGAAATTTCCAGGGGCAGGTGTATATATGCAAGCAAGAAACATCGGCCAAACTGGACAGTCTCTAAGGAAAAGGATAAATGGACACAAATCAGACATTAGGAATGGCAATATACAAAAACCTGTAGGAGAACACTTCAACCTCCCTGGCCACACAATAGCAGATCTTAAGGTGGCCATCCTGCAGCAAAAAAACTTTAGGACCAGACTTCAAAGAGAAACTGCTGAGCTCCAGTTCATCTGCAAATTTAACACCATCAGCTCAGGACTAAACAAAGACTGTGAATGGCTTGCCAACTACAGAACCAGTTTCTCCTCCCTTGGTTTTCACACCTCAGCTGCTGGAACAGGGCCTCATCCTCCCTGATTGATCTAACCTCGTTATCTCTAGCTTGCTTCTTGCTTGCTTATATATACACCTGCCCCTGGAAATTTCCACTGCTTGCATCCGAAGAAGTGGGTATTCACCCACGAAAGCTCATGCTGCAAAACGTCTGTTAGTCTATAAGGTGCCACAGGATTCTTTGCTGCTTCTAGATAAGATGGCTCAGATATCTAAGTATGAAGTGTATAATTATTGATGACACATGTTGTCATATGTTCACTGTGATGTTTATATCTGAGTGGAGGCACTGATGGCAACAGAAGTTTTAGTTGATTAAGGACTAGAAGATTTGACCTTCCAACATTCTTTCTCAAGGAAGAGCTGCCCAGAGCTCCTGTGCCTGTTCGTTTTCCTTTCCTGCCTGCAGTGGCCCTGATATACCTCAGAAGTCTCAGGTTTTTTTCTCAGTTTAAAATATGGCATTTTCTTGGTGTTTTTGTTTGAAATATTCTCCCCTGAGAACTGCAACTCAATCGCTGTGGTGTTGTGTTAAAGCGCCTCCTGAAAAGTAACTAGCCTTTAAATAGAAGTAAAAGCAGTGTTGCCAACTCTAATGATTTTGTCATGACTCTCATGATAATTCTTTTCCTTAAAGCTCCAGCTCCTGGAGTCAAGTGGAGATGTGATGATTTCAGCCTTCATTCTTAAAGAAAAATAAAGTTTCTAGTCCTCGTGGCTGTGGAGAAAGCTTCAAAATGTGACCCCAGTGCACCCAAAAAGCAGAAGGCGAATAAAAAGAACCCCAAATCTGTTATTTTTACATAATCTCATGATGTTAAAGCCAATCTCATGATTTTTGGTGAGCCCTGATTCTTGGTTTTTGAACATTTGGGATTGGCAATACTGTGAAAGTGACTTGAAGGTGTCAGTTTCAAAGGTTAGTTTCTAGTCTATTCTTTGCAGTGAGGTAACACCCCTAGAGCCCGAGGCAGGTGCAGTATAAACTCATGGGGCCTTGCCCTCGTAGGATGTTTCCAAAGTTAAATGATCTATTCCCAGCTTGGTGAACTGGAAAAAGAGTGATAGAAAGTCATCTAGATTTTTCTACGGCTGTTTCAATTGTTGTATTCAAGAGTTAGTAACAAAGAATATACATTAAAATTTTAAACCTAACCAGTGTTCCTTAAGTGACTTGACATAAGATGTGAGAACATGTTAGTATTGGAGCTGAGTGGGTCTAATATTTATTAAATCCTCTTTTTTTATATAGGAATTAGATACGGCACCCTATCAACTCATTTCTAAGTTATTATCTGGAAAAAAAAAATCACCCTAGAGTTTTCAGATGCCTATGTAGCCCTTGGAATCATGGTTGAAGTCCCCCCCCCCGCCCGAAATAGGAAATGGCGCTCCTGTCCGGGATATACACCTTAACACACTCAAAACTGCCTTCACCAAACAAGGACACTCCACCAGAGATGTAGATTGCATCATGGAATGGGCCATCCAAATACTTCAAGAGAACCTGCTTCAATACAGAAATAAAACCCCTCTGACCACACACTCAATTATCACCTACCAGCCCGCGCTGGAGCCCACATGGGGTATCATCAAACAGTTACAACCCATACTCGATGGGGATCCAATCCTGAAATAAATACTTCCTGAACTCCCTCTTCTAGCCTTCAAATAACCCCCCACCTCGCCAAGCTCATCATCAGACGCAAGCTCCACACAGCCCAGGAGACACCAACTCAAAGCAGCACCAGACCCTGCCAGAACAACAGAGGCAAAACCTGCAGACACATCTCCACGGCTACTATGATCAACACCCCCACGACACACCTTTCAAGATCCATGAGTCCTGCACATGCCTATCACAACATGTGGTGTACCTTATCCAGTGCACTAGATGCCCCGATAACAACTGTATGGATGAAATCAGACAAACATTATGCTCTTAAATGAACTCACATAGGAAAATGAAAAAAGACAAAAACATCCTATCACCTGTGGGTGAACGCTATTCACAAAGCAATCACTGTCTATCTGACCTATCAGTCCTCGGTCTCTAAGGAAACATGCACACAACACTTTCAAAAGACAACTCTGGGAGCTTAAATTCATAACTTTGCTAGGCACTAAAAATCATGGTGTTAATAAAGACACTGGATTTATGGCTTATGACAACAATCTGTAACCCACTAAACCCCCATTTTTGTCCTACAACTACAGAGGTGTTAGTGGGCCACTTCACCTTGAATGGTCCCTTAGAATATATGCTAACTACTTACGCTAAACAATCTGTTCCACAGCGTATTTAGCTTAGTACCTTTCCCAGACCGGAAGTAGAGCTTTGTGTAGCTTGAAACCTTATTTCTCTCACCAAAAGAAGTTGGTCCCATAAAAAATATGTCACCAATGGGCAGCGGGTGAACCCCTCTTTGGGGAGACTAGCCCCCTGGCCCACTCCCGCCCACTGGAGTCCCAAGGCCCCACCCAGGACTGGAAGAGCCCCAGGCTGCCCACACCAGCTGCGCTGGCCAGCCCGAACCCCAGGCCAGACCAAGCATCGGGCGACCAGCTGGCCCATGCCCCAGCCCAATCGCCAGTCCAAGCCGCTGTTAGCCCAACACTCAGGCCAGCCTGAAATGCCCCGGGCTGCTGGTCCCACTCCCAGGCCAGCCTGAGCCACTCCAGGTCACCAGCCTGACCCCCTGGCCACCAGCCAGCCCGAGCCGCCCCAGGCTCTGGCTGCCAGCACGGGCCCAAGCCCCAAGCTCCAGATCCCTAGCTGGAGCTGAACCCCCGCTGGCTTCAGGGGAGAGGGGGAGCGAGGGCAGGGCCTCAGAGCAGAGTGTGGGCAGGGCCACAACCTGGGTTAGAGGAGGCTTGGCCTCCCCTGGCCTGTGATACCCACCGCCCATGACCATACCCACCATGTCTCTCTAATATCCTGGGACCAATATGGCTACAGCAACTACATGGAAAATGGTGCTACATGGAATGGCATATACGGTCCCTGTGTAACGAAGGGATGAAAGTCACGGTAGTAACGGGTTATATCTTTAACACCATGCATCTGTTTTGTCTGTTTCTCTCAAAATCAGTGCTTCCCGTGCAAGCAAACCTGTGCAACCTCAACTCGACTGTCCTGGATTTACTGGGCTCACTCTACACCCCAGACCATTAGGGTTCCAGGATGGTGTCTGAAGTACCGTGTCTTGGAGGCAAGCAATGCAGCTGCTTCAGCAGCTAGGCCTTGTAGGTCCTTGCCCTGGTGGCTGCCAATAACCACTCAGACACAGTGACTAAAGGAAAAGTTTGTACTAGGGCAGGCAGGAAAGGGGAAAGGTTTGCACTGGTTCCCTGCCCAGTGGCTGCAGCTCCCCTGTAAGTCCCACCAGACCTGCACCCAGCTGTATCATCCGGCATTTCCAGCCTGTTCCACATGCGGCTCTGTTTACATGCGGCTCTGCTCCTGGGGTTTCCCTCCTACTCCCCGCTGCCCTGCAGCCCCCACGCCCAAACAGAGCCTGGCCATGCCCCAGCGCAGGACCTTGCCCCTTACCTGGCCAGGAGAAGGGGGGTACAATTGGGGGAAGGCTGATGGGTAAGATTGCAAACTTTTCAATGTCTGAAAACTGGACACTACAGCAGGAGTGCTGGAACCTCCCCTCACCTTGCCTCCTTCCCCGAGGCCCCACCACTGCTCGCTCATCTCCCCCACACCCCCGTTGCTCCCTGCTTTCCTCACCCCCCTTCTCCGTCACTGAATCCTCTCCAGCTCACCCCCCAGGAGTTTAAGCAAAGTGAATGAAGGCACAATATGCTTTGCCTTTATGTGTCCATATACTTCCTTTCTGCCAAACAAGAAAACAATCATGTGGACCAATTATCCCCTTCCAAGAAATGCAGGCATAACCATGCATGAGACTTTTCCCTATAAATGAACCTAGTTTGATCCTTTATAATCCAGATAATTTTTGACCACTCAGTGCATGGCACTTTCTAAAGCCAGACCTGAATTACATTTATTACTAAATCGTGTCTTAATCTGATGAATGAGTGTTTAATTTCTTTGGCATCCAAAAATGAAAGACTTCTGGACATGGCAACAAATGCTACATAATAGTCAAATTATAAAACAAAGCTATATATTGTGCATATCGCAGAGCAGGATTAGAATTAAAATCCTTGAGATTTCAATATCTGCACAGAAGATAAGATGCACAACTTCCAGTAACTCCAATAGAAAAGTTATGTTTAATGCTCTTCCCACTGTGCTAAAGAGAGGGGAGGGTTGGGGGCTTTTTGTTTTATTTTTATTTTTGTTTTTGTTTTGCCTTCATCTATCACTATTCCTTAAGTTCTGCTTTGGGATCTGCTAATTCTGATAATATTGAGAGAAGTCAAAATATCTCAGCATTGTGCCAGGTTGCATATTGTGCTAGATATCTAATAGGAAACTTTACAATACAAATATAGAATGACTGAGACAAAGATTTCCTTTATGAATTCACTGTGGCAATTTCAATCTTCATTTGAGTCAAATGGAGACCCTGTTCAGCAAGAGGAAATTTGCTGTTTAAGAAAGCTGGCAAAGGTTAAAAAAGTTCAGCTAATACTAGTTGAAACTGCAGCATTCTGAATTTACGAGGGTTATTCCTGACATGTGCCCTTAAAGAGTTGTGTTCATGTTTGCTCTTGCTTGCAATCTGAGTTACATAAATTGCTATCCAGACACAAAATAATGTTTTCAAAATGATTTATTGGCCCATTTATCTATCGCACTATAATCTGCCAGAAGATCAGGGGAAAAAAAACGTTATTAAGTTACCAATGTCACCTCCCTTGGGCATACAAGGTGCCAACAACTCAGGCCGATCAAAAAGAGGACCTGGCCGTGTCTGGTCAGCACTGCTGACAGGACACTAAAAGTCCGGTTCCCAGCGTACCTCCAATCAGTCTCTGCACCAGGAAGGCGGGAAGAACAGCTGTAGCTGCCTGGAAAGGCTGCAGCTCAGCTGGAGACATGGGTGTTGGAACTAGAGGTGCTGCAGCACCCCCTGGCTTGAAGTAGTTTCCATCGTACACAGGTTTTACCGTTGGGTTCAATAGCTCTCACCACCCTCACTATACAAATTCTTCCAGCACCCCTGATTGGAGAGAGAGAAAACTGGCTCCCAAGGACCGGGTTCCAGCAGAGAGAGATAGGTACACCATCCCGGAGGTGATCCTGTCCCCTCCCCAACCCCACTGTGCTTCCCCCCAGTTCCTGCCTCACTCTGGGGACCGGGTCCTTCCCAGCCCACCCCTGGCACAACGGATGAACTTTTGGATACATATCAGAGCCAAATCTTGAGTTTCATCCATCACTCATTATCATTTGTGGTGGACTATTTGCACTTTAAAGAAGAAGCTACTTAATAATTTCAACACCATTACTGCTGTAGTGATAGAGCACAGGGAAACCAAAAAATAATAATAACTGCTGTGAAATGAGTTATAGCCTTTCTACTTTTATAAACATTATTGGTTTGTTACACACTCTCTCTCATTCCAGTTACATTCATCTTTTCCACACAAGGAATGCAAATTTAGACTATATTTTCCAGATGACCTTGCTTCCTTCTTATCGCCTTTCACCACATAACATACTGTAGCTGTAATAAAATTAATGTTTCCAAGTATAAATGTTTGTCTGAGTTAGCAAAGCTAGTACTGAGTTGGTGACACCTTTTATGCTCAAGGGTGATGACAGTCACAGCTTACTAAGGTTTTTTTTCCCCCAATCTTCCGGCAAATTATAGTGCGATAGATAAATGGGCCAATAAATCATTTTGAAAAATTTTCTGCTTGCATGGCACCTTATGTAACTCAGATTGCAAGCAAGAGCAAACATGAACACAACTCTTTAAGGGCACATGTCAGGAATAACCCTCGTAAATTCAGAATGCTGCAGTTTCAACTAGTATTAGCTGAACTTTTTTAACCTTTGCCAGCTTTCTTAAACAGCAAAATTTCCTCTTGCTGAACAGGGTCTCCATTTGACTCAAATGAAGATTGAAATTGCCACAGTGAATTCATAAAGGAATTCTTCGTCTCAGTCATTCTATATTAGTATTGTAAAGTTTCCTATTAGATAGCTAGCACAATATGCAACCTGGCACAATGCTGAGATATTTTGACTTCTCTCAATATTATCAGAATTAGCAGAACCCAAAGTAGAAATTAAGGAACAGTGATAGATGAGGGACACCCCCACACACAAAGAAGCCAAACCTCTTCAGCGCAGTGAGAAGAGAATTAGACATGACTTTTCTATCGTTGTTACTGGAGGTTGTGCATTTTATCCGCTCTGCAGATGTTAAAATCTCAAGGATTTAAATTCTAATCCTGCTCTGATATATACAAAATATATAGCTTTGTTTTATAATTTAACTATTAGGTAGAGTTTGTTACCATGTCCAGAAGTCTTTGACATTTGGATACCAAAGAAATTAAGCACTCATTTATCGGATTAAGACATTATTTAGTAATAAATGTAATTAAAGTCTGGCTTTAAAAAAGTGCCATGCACTGAGTGGTTAAAAACCGTAGGGGGTTGTGAAGGATCAAACGAGGTTCATTTATGCAGAAAAGTCTCATGCATGGTTATGCCTGCATTTCTTGGAACTGGATAGTTGGTCCGCATAAATATGTTTTCTTCTTTATGAGGTTTATCAGAAAGGAAGTATATGGAAATATGAAGGCAAAGCATACAGTGACTTCATTCACTTTGCTTAAACCCCTGGAGGGGGAGGAGGGGGAGAGAATCAAATGATGGAGAAGGGAGCGGCGGAAAGCAGGGAGCCACAGAGTTGGGCGGGGAGAGGAGCAAGAAGGGGGTGGGGCCTCAGGGGAAGAGGTGGAGTAGGGGGGCAAGCACAGTGGGGCAAGGCAGACAGAATCCCCACCGGGACGGCACAGTGCCGGTACCTACCTCTCTCCTCTGGAACCGGGTCCTTGGGAGTCAGTTTTCTCTCTCTCTCTCTCTCGCTGAGCTGAGCTGCAGCTACTCCAGGCAGCAGCTGCTCTTCCTGCCCTCCTGGAGGGGAGGCTGATTGCGGTTACTCCATAACTGGACTTTTAGTGTCCAGTCAGCAATGCTGACTGCAGACTGCCAGGTCCCCTTTTTGACTGGACTTTCCGGTCGAAAACTGTTTGCCTGGCAACCTCACTGACGGGAAATGTAGTCCCTGCTAGCCAGTAGAAAGGGGATGTACAGTGGGGAGGAGGCTGATGGGATTTGTAGCTCCCGGCTTTGCAGAGCCATCACAGTGAGTTTAACACCTGGAAAGAAGAAAACAGAAGCAGGTCCCCACTCTCTCCTAGAGATCCCCTTCCTGTGCAAGCAAAAACGACTCCTTCCTCTGGGCCTCCAAGGGCACTAGTGGTTCACTCCTCTCCATCAACTTTTTTGGCCTGCTGGGAACTCTGAATAATAATTTTTAAAAGATTGTTTCTGGTCTGTTGTAGATTGTACTCTAGGGCGCCCCTTGAGGTGAGGATGGGTGTTTCTCTCATCTCAGGTGTGGGTGCTGCTGTAAGCCTGGTATGGTTGTCCCCGTTTTCCCAGGATGGTCCCTTTTTTTTTAGGGAACTGTTCCAGGAAATCCATACATCTCCCCGGGACATCAGAACTTTTTGTCAGTCACCCCCTGATGGCTCCTCCCAGCCACTAAAGACAGTGGTGGTGGGAGCCAGGGGGTAGCGGCACCAGTGCAGAGGGAGCTCTGGCTCTGGGCTGTCTGGGAGCCATGGGGATGGGGCAGCTCGGGAGCAGTGAGCAGGACAGGGAAAGCTGGGGGTGGGCAGTGCCCAGTCACCACCGCGGAGGTATTGCCTGCACAGAGGACACTGCTGGATGGGAGCAAGGTGGATCCAGCCAGCACTGCATCCTGCTTGGTGAGGTTGGTGGGGGGCACGTGGCTGTCCCAGTGTTTTGCCCCTCAGAGGTGACAACCCTGGTTCGGAATGCAGGGCTGTAAGCCGCCACTGCCTTATCGACATGGCTGCAACCCAAAAGAAGTAAAAAACAAACAAACTAATCCTGCAACCCACAACACAATCCAGGCTCACGCATTTCTCGTAAGGCAAACAATAAATATTCTCGGTGAAGCGGGCAGGGTTCCTAACCCCTGAGCGTCTGAGGGCCCCAGGCTGCACACCCTGGGCTCTACCCAAAAAGCAAAGGAAAGCTGGTCCCTCAACAGCAGCTTTCTGGGTAAGCAGCCCCTGCTCAGCGGGGCTAGGGAGCTCTGTTCTGTACCTCTGCTTCCCTTTGAGGATATGTCTACACTGCACACTAAGCCCAGGCCGTCACTTGGTATGAGCCCACGCCCCTTTTCTGTCCACACACAAATCAGTCTGACTTGGGTCAGCAAGCACTCAGGACCTGAGTCCCAGGACCCTGCTGGGTGGCAATGGGTCAGAGCCAGAGTCCTGCTGTGACTCAGGCCCAAGCTGTGTAGACGCAGCTCAAGCCATAGACCTGAGTCAGGAGGCCTGCATAGTGCAGCATGGATGTGTTAGCATGGCTGTGAGACCCAGGTCCAGCAATTGCAAGCACCAGTTTGGAATACCAAGTGCGCAAGCCCAGGCACCACAGACCCGGGTTTACAATGCAGTGTAGACATACCCTGAACACCATCCAACACTGAGCAGGGATCCTCCCTTGTCAGGGCCCGCCTGACACCAGGCTTGAAAACCTTACAGGTATGCCGGGTTGAGGCAGATTGTGCCCCAGAGGAGCTCTTTAACTCTTCCCTGACTAGGGTGGGGAGTCTGCCCCATCAAACTGAAAACGAACATTTCAGGAGTTTTCGGCACAGCACAAAGTGAAAAAGAAGTCATTTCACTCCGAACAGCCCATTTTGTTTCGACCACATCTGTTAGAGAGCTTATTCCTTCACGCTCCCACTTCCCTGGTCCTTCTCGCATGAACAGAGAGCATCAATACCCGAAGTCCGAAGGTGCAAACAATTCGATTTTTATTGGGGTGAACTTCCAGCAAGCTTAAATTCAAGTTCCTTTTTCCTTATTTTCGAATCCCAACTTACTTCCTGTTTGCCCCTAATTTATATAGTAATAGTCTCAGCTATACCTTAACCAATCATTCTACTAAAATTTACCTAACCAATCCTAACGTATTGTAACATGATTAGCTAACCAATTATATCTCACCACCTTAATTAGTTTACACCCAGCAAAATTAATTATGCAGCAGACAGAAACAATCACAGAACCAGATAGAGACCATGCAAATAAACATACAAAACAATACAGAAGTGGGGATTTCACAACTACATTTATACAGACATAAGGGTTTTACAACTACATCTATACAGACATAAGGGTTCTCCAGCTGTGTCTATCGATAAGTGAGTTCTTACCAGACAGAAAACTATCAAACTAAATTTCCTTTTACATGTTTTAGGCTTGTCCCTTTCTCTGGAGGTGATAGATCAAATCACTTTCCTAACAGCCCCAGATTGCCTTATTTCAGTATGACTAGTTTGGAATGTGAGGATGTGACCATACATTTTCCAATTTATGGCTGCTTAGCTGAAGAACCAGGCCTCAGACTGTCACAGTAAGAGAAGGCCATTACACAGACAGACAGTGATTTTTTATTCTTCCTTTTATACCTCTATAACTAGCTAAGTGATAAGAATACACCTAAATTCTTAAAATATAGGCCTTTGCAGACAGGCCTAAATATCTATATCCTAACACTCCACGCCTTTTTTTTCCTCTTTTTTCTTTTGGGTTCCTCCTGCCCAGGTATCCCTGGAAAAGCATAGGACATATGGCAACACATTTCCTGATAGGGCCAGGCATCAAGGTGAAAGGTGTCGATATTCCATTTGTTCCACTGCCCCTTGTGTAGTACCGTGCCCTGCACCTTCTCTCGTACGGACATACCACACTTTTCCAATTAGTGTTCCAGACTTCCCATTATAGTGGGCCCAAGACGGTTGACTCCGGGTTGTCTAGTGCACTGAGGGGGAGGGCTTACTACATTACGTATAGGTTATAATTAGTGGCTGTTCACTAGGGGGTTGTGCCCCCCTTAATCGTTTCCATATACAATGTAACACAAATACAGTTAACAATACACCAGCTGCTATGATAATCCACAGCAACACTGAGAGTCCTGACCACTGCAGTATGGTCCAACATCCTGGCCACCACCAAAAACACTGCTTCCTCTCCTTTGATAGGGTTAAAATTTTGTCAGCGCCATCCTGTAGTGTGTATTGTAAGTGTGTCCAACTGTTGGCGCTTGCTCTTGTAATCTTTGTGTACTTTTGTCCATATTGTGTGTCCATTGAATATCCACAGTGAAATTTGGTATTGTCCAAACCAGTTCAACTACTTGGTACGGCATGGGGTAGTAGGTGCTGGTTTGATTGTTTACAACGATTAAGTCCACTGATCCATTGGTGCACCATAGTCCAGGTGGCAGTGTATAGAAGTTCATAATTTGGTCATATACTGGAAGGATTTTGCCTCCTAGTGTTATATTGCAGGATTGCATCCATTGCCAACAGAATACACCATACCCCATATACATTACCCCTAAATGCCTCCCCCCCTTTGCAATAGGCCATTGATCCTGCTTCTCCATAGTCATAGGAGAGGGGCACATCCATAGTCCTCCTCTGGATATACAACTGCTTAATGTGATGACAGTCCCATTTACCCCATTCCACACATCCCCACCTATTTCCTAATGGCTCCCAACGGGCTCCCCCTTCCCTAGTTACTCCCATAGGGTTCAAGGGGACCACCTTATTTGCATTTCCTTCCCATGGTATCATAGTAACAATTACACAAGATCTCTCCCCACAGGTGGGGGATGTTATTTTCCAGGTAGATGGGTATGTTTTTGCAATAGTGGATAAATATGGGTTAGCCTCACAATTAAATATTGAAGGCCATTGTTCCGACCAAGCATCTTTTATAATATCCATTAACGTTATCAACTGAGCATTTTGAATACCCACCACATCAAACAGCTTTACTGAGTCGGTGGCCATTTTAAAACATTTTGGACAGTTCTTTAAATAAACATAAAGGACGTTTTGAAATTGAAATTTGTTTCAAATAAAAAAAATTAAAACGTTTCATTTTGAAAATGTCAAAACAACACGCAGATTTTTTTCTGAATTTATTTTTATGTTTTGTTTGTTTTTGCAACTGAAACAACTCAGCAAAACTGACACAAATCTGCAAAATCGGTCACCAATCTGCATCACCCATCCTTGTGACGGTCACTGACATAGGGTGGAACTGGCTCTTTAAGAGGAATGAGGCCAGTGCTCCTGTGACTCAACTGACCCCACTGGGCTTAACAGAGGGCACCTGGGCCTTAGAGGGGGTGAGACCCAGTGAGTCAAAGCAGACTGTTTCAGTCAGGAAAAGGGCAGGTCAGAGCTGTCTGAGACAAGGCAATGGACCCCAAAGGAAGCTGTAGGGGGTTCCTGTGGGAAGCTGACGGCAGGAGAACAGCAAGAGGGGTTTGCCAGCTGATCTCCCCAAGCCAGAGGGCCAAGGTTGGAGGGCTGAAGGCAGAACAGCAGAAGCAGTTGTCTGCTGACTCTTAAGCCAGAGAAGGCTGACGGTAGGGGAGGGCTGCTGACATCTCCAGCACACTGGAGCCAGAGGGCCAGAGAAGGCTGAGGGCCAGAGGGAGTGAAGGATGCTCCACCAGTGACGATGAACTTCCAGAAGAGAAGCTGCAGGGCTCCCAGCTGGGAAGAGCGGGGTTGTACTCCAGCTGGAGTGGCTGTCCTGGTGAAAGAATCAGTGAGGGCCGAAAAGCCCAGGTGAAGCAGAAGACACCAGAGTATGGTACAGGGGCGGGAGGGGCTGAGGAATGCAATGTTTGGAAAGAGAGCCTGATGTGGAGTTAATGGGGACTCTGAAGGAGGGAAACTGAGGCAGGCATGTGTATTCTGCTGCGGGAGGGGTCTCAAGGCCCAGCTGCCCTATAACAGTCACCATACAGATTCCATTGCTTGGACAAAGCTGCTCCCAGTGTCCTTTCCTCTTACCTTTCCCGGCACTGAGCAGACCTCATGTGTCCTGTGTGTTCTCGTACCACACTGACACCCGGAGAACTTGATGCTTTACCCAAATACAAGTTACTGGGCTCAACAGAGGAGTAAATGGGTAAAATTCTATGCCCTGTATCATACAGGAGGTCAGACTAGAGAATCTAATGGTTCCTTATGGTGTTAAAAATCTATAAACCTATGCTTTTATGTGATCTCTTCTGAATGTATCTGCTTGGATTTAAGTAAAATAACATAGAAGAATGCTAATCCCTTCCCCCCACATACCCACTAGACAGCAAAACCTCTTACAAGTTCAACCAAATCACTGTACCCCTGTGTTCACAAACTGTATTGTCAATGGCTTGACTACACTTTGATTCATTATGAAATAAAAACAAGAAACTAAATACCTCAATATTAATTACTTTTATTGCTGCAAGTCAACAATGGTATAAAGGTTCAATACGATGTCAGTTTTCAGGAAGACACTTTGTGCAGCGTTGTTAAATTCGCCTGACACGAGTGCTTTCGAAGTTGCACACCTCAGCTAGGAGTATTTATTTGATGATTTTACAAGTTATATAACTTTTTATATGTTGCTAGAAACCAATTTATTAGTTTGTACCAGTGCCTTAACTTGTTGTGCTCTACCTTTACCCTCCCTAGCTTTGTCTTGGATACTAACATTCAAGGTACTGGTCTGTGAAGGTACCTCCCCAGTTTGTATTGAACCATAGAATAAACATATTTTGATTTGGACAGTTTTCCAATCTGCGTATGCCAAACACTGAGTTGTACTGTTGCAGGGTATTGTGGGATGTAGCTTAGCATGAGTGAACAGAACTCTGGGAAAAAACATAGGCCATTTCAGCTCTTATAACTGCCAGGCATTTGTATAATGTGGAATATGCTAACCTAACATATATGTGCTGGCTAACACCTTGCATTCCTTAAATCTCCGACACCAACTCAATCCCTGTGCCCTTCCCCAATCCACTTCAGACAGACAGGCCTCACCAAATGCCTGGAAAGCTAACACTGTATGGTTCTGCCTCATACTGAGAAAGTCTCTGGCTGCTGTAAAGACCCTGAGCAGGCACCTGCTTTAATATGTGTGCTCAAAGACTAGCGCTAAATCACAGTTTTCATTTTCAATATGTTGTTTCTGTGGCAAAAGGAGGCAGAGGGAAGTCAAGAACCTCATTCTGACATGGACCTTCATGATCACCAACTCCCAGCTGTCAAACCCACCTGCGACCTACAGAAAAGCAATCTGGTCCTGGCCCCTCAGTTGGAAGACCAGCCCCAAAGGCTCACCCCAAAAACCTAAGTCTCTGTGATGGGGTGTCTACTTCACATATGCCATGAAAAGGTTAACCTAGGCCAGGGGTCAGCAACCTACAGCACGTGGCCCACCAGGGTAATCTGCTGGCGGGCCATGAGACATTTTGTTTACGTTGACCATCCACAGGCACAGCCCCCCGCAGCTCCCAGTGGCTGTGGTTCGCCGTTCCAATGGAAGGCTGCCAACCCCAGACCTAGGCACAAGGTTAATCTAGGCGTGTACAAGAGTTCACCAGGGCTCGACCCTCTCCGGGGCGGTGGGGAGCCACACCGGCTCGCTACATCCCATTGATTTTGGGGAATTAGTCCAGCCAGGGGTCTCCCCTCGGTAGCCCTTGCTGTCGCCGGCCGAAGCGTGGCTAGCCCGGCCCTGGCTCAGGGCGGGGGCAACACCACTAAGTCTGACTTCGGGCCCTCAGTCAGGGTGGAGCAATCTTAGTACACAGTATTAAGCCCGGGCGGGGCAACAACCACTGAGTCCGGGAGCTCAGGCCCTCAGGCAGGGCTGAGCAGGAACAATAATTAACCCCCAGCCCTAGGTCGGGGCGGGGCAACAAACGCTAAATCAGGGGCTCAGGCCCTGAGGCAGGGCTGAGCAGTATGTACAAGGTATTAAGCCCAGGCCCTAGGTCAGGGCAGGGCAACAAACGCTGAGTCAGGGGCTCAGGCCCTCAGGCAGAGCTGAGCAGGAACAATGGGTTCCAGCCTCTTCAGGCCGGGGAGAGGGGGAGTCTGCCACCCAGGAGGTGTGGGAGGGCCTGCGGCCCCCTGCTACCCTCCACTGCGTCCCAGCCCGGGGCCCTAGCAGCGGCAGAAGACCCGCTGCTGTGTCAGTGGGGATCCTGGCTGCAACACACCAATATGGGCTCTGGTAGTGCTGCAGCCAGACTCGGGTTGGCTGCCCTCGGGCTACTTCCACACTCCCCCTCGGGCCCTACCTGGGTCCTGGTCTTGGCCTCTGGGGGATCCAGGAGCATGGGTTCTTCGGGGCAGGGGTTGGTCAGCACATCCAGCAACTCCTCTGGATAGCTGGCACAGGGTAGGTCCGGCAACTCCTTCTGATAACGGGCACAGGGCAGGCCCGGCCAGTCTGGGCGGCCGCCTCGGGCCGTAGGAGCTTCCCAGTCACGGGCTCCACTAGGGACGTCTGCTCTCTCCGGTGGCTGGGCTCCTACTGAGCTCTGAGGGCCAGCCTTTATAGTTCCGGGTCGC
Organism: Mauremys mutica; assembly: GCF_020497125.1. NCBI lineage: Eukaryota > Metazoa > Chordata > Testudines > Geoemydidae > Mauremys > Mauremys mutica. The sequence goes on from NC_059077.1 coordinate 11,918,870, forward strand.
CGCCTGACCCTCTGAGGGGTGGGCTCAGAGCTCCCTAGCTCCGCCCAATCTGACCTCCGGAGGGGCTCTTCCTCCTCCGGGGCAGTGGGGAGCCACACCGCCTCACTACAAGGTGGGAGAGCAGGGCTTATTTCTAGGGAGAGTAGGGTGAGCTTATTTGGAGTGGAAGGAGACCCAGAGGAGTGGAGGGACAGAATCATGGAATTATAGAAATACAGGACTGGAAGGGACCTCAATAGGTCAGCTGGTCCAGTCCCCTGCTCTGAGGCAGGACTAAGGCCTGGTCTACACGGCAGGGGGGTGGGTGTCGATGTAAGATACGCAACTTACGTAGCTGAAGTCAACATATCTTATTCCGACTTACCTCCTGTCCTCACGGCACGGGATCAACGTCCGCGGCTCCCCTGTCGACTCCACTACCGCCGCTCGCTCTGGTGGAGTTTCGGAGTTGACGGGGAGCGCGTTCGGGGATCTAGATGAGACGCAATATATCGATCCCCAATAAATCGATCGCTACCTGCCGATATGGTGGGTAGTCTGGATGTACCCTAAGTAGTATCCCTGAAGGTATTTGTCCAATGATGGAGATTCCACAACCTCCCTAGGTAATTTGTTACAGTGGTTAACTCCCCTGACAATTAGGAATTTTTCCTAGTGTCTAACCTAAATCTCCCTTGCTGCAATTTAGGTAATAATTGGAGATATACCAATCTCCTAGAACTGGAAGGGACCTTGAAAGGTCATTGAGTCCAGCCCCCTGCCTTCACTAGCAGGACCAATTTTTGCCCCAGATCCCTAAGTGGCCTCCTCAAGGATTGAGCTCACAACCCTGGGTTTAGCAGGCCAATGCTCAAACCACTGAGCTATCCCTCCCCCCATTGCTTCCTGTCCTCAGTGCATAAGGAGAACAATTTATCATCCTCCTCTTTATAACAACCTTTTAAGTACTTGAATACTGTTATGTCCCCCTTCAGTCTTCCCTTCTCCAGACTAACCAAACCCCATTATTTCAATCTTTCCTCACCGGTTGTGTTTTTTAGACCTTTAACATTTTTGTTGCTCTTCTCTGGACTTTCTCTAATTGTCCACATCTTTCCTGAAATGTAGTGCCCAGAACTGGACACAGTACTTCAGCTGAGGCTTAGTCCGTGTGCAGTAGAGCAGAAGAATTACTTCTTGTGTCTTGCATACAACACTCCTGCTAATACAGGGGTCGGCATGCCAAAGGTGGCACACGAGCTGATTTTTGATGGCACACGGGGCGGGCTGAGGCACTCAGCCCACCGCCACTCTGGGGTTCCCGCTGCTGGCCCCTTGCCAGTCGGGATCCCGCCGCCGGCACCACTCAACACCCACTGCTGGCCTGGGGTTCCTTCCCCCCAGGGTGGCAGCGGGCTGACACTCCAGCTGGCCGGAGCCGGCGGTGGAAACCCCAGAGCAACAGTGGGCTGACCCGCTCAGCCTGCTGCCACTCTGGGGTTCCGGCTGCTGGCCCCTTGACAGTCGGGGTCCCCGCCGCTGCCCCACTCACCTTGGAGTTCCAGCGCAGGCCCCCTGCCAGACCGGGTCCAGGCCTCTGGCCCTGCTCAGCCCTACCAGCCGCCAGCTCCACTGACCTCAGCTGCCCATCTGGGTTCCAGCTGGTTGACAACTGATCACTCAGAAGCCTGTGTGTAGCTTAAAGTATCCAAATACGTGTCACCAGACATTGGAAACCCCAGCAAGGAAAAGCAAAGGCAAGGATCACACTAAACTAATAAGATCTGCATTTTAATTGAATTTTAAATAAAGCTCCTGAAACATTTTGAAAACCTTGTTTACTTTACATATAACAGTAGTTTGGTTATATATTATAGACTTATAGAGAGACCCTCTAAAAAATGTTAAAATATATTACCGGCACGCGAAGCCTTAAATTAGAGTATATACATGAAGACTCGGCACCAGGGGCGGCTCTAGGGATTTTGCCGCCCCAAGCACGGCAGGCAGGCTGCCTCCGGCGGTTTGCCTGCGGAGGGTCCGCTGGTCCCGCGGCGTCGGCGGACCTCCCGCGGCTTGCCGCCCCAAGCACGCGCTGGGGCCTGGAGCCGCCCCTGCTCGGCACACCACTGCTGAAAGGTTGCCGACCCCTGTGCTAATACATCCCAGAATGATGTTTGCTTTTTCTGCAACAGTGTGACATTGTTGACGCTCATTTAGTTTGTGATCCACTATAGCCCCCAGATCCTTTACTGCAGTTCTCCTTCCTACGCAGTCATTTCCCATTGGGTATGGGACTGTCTGGGAAGCCAACAGAAATAATGCTGAGAAGGAGAGTAGAACAGAATGACTGAGGAGGAGAGAGGCTACTCTAGGGCGAGCTGAAAGTCTGACTGGAGAGGAGTTAGAGCCAGGGGCAGCTCTAGGGATTTTGCCACCCCAAGCACAGCAGGACCCTCTGCAGGCAAACCGCCAGAGGCAGTCTGCCTGCTGCCCTTGCGGCGCCAGGAGAGCGCCCCCCGCGGCTTGCCGCCCCAAGCACGTGCTTGGCGTGCTGGGGCCTGGAGCCGCCCCTGGTTAGAGCACACCTGATTCCCGGAGTGAGGGGAGGAGCATGCCATGCACTGAGCAGTGAGGTTAATCAAGCTACAGAAGGCTGTGGTTAGAGCAGGGGACAGTTTAGAGTAGCAGATACAAGCCTGCCATGAGGTGCTTGACAGCTGAGTCCAACTGGGTAAAGGACTCGGGGTCCTCTGAAGGGACAGGACTCCATAAAGCGGTCTGGCTGGAAGGCCAGGACATGCCTATGACCAGAGTAGGCCAAAAGAAGATGGGGGAAAAGTGACACAAGGTTCTGCAGTGCTAGGAATGGGCATGCTGGGGTGGCAACTTTGCCCACTCTCAAGTACGGCCACTGAAAAAACAGTAAAAAGCAAGGAAATCAGGAGACTTCACAGGGCCTGATATTTATTATCTGTTAAAGTGTGGTAGCACCTAGAATTCCCAGTCATGGGCCAAGACTCCATTGTGCTAGGCACTGCAGAAACAGAATAAAAAGTTGGAACCTGCTCCCAAAGAAATTGCAAGTGAGTGTAAGGCAAGAGACAACAGGTGGCTACCGACGGACAGTGGAGCACAGAGAAACAATAAAACAATATTGGCTAACGTAATGGGCAGCTGTCACAGCACACCAGCTCCCCAATCGTTTTCAAAGTTTCCAGCCAAGGGCAGATTATAAGGATACTAGGGCAGATTATAAAGATACTGCAGGAAAGGAGGAACTCTCATTACCTTCATAGGAGTTATTGATGCAAGACTCAAGTGGGCCATTGACTTCACTGTCAATATATCTTAGATGGTGGATTCTTCACGGAACGTTCTGTATCGATGGAGAGTGCAGTACCAGCTGATGGTGACTCCATCTCAAAACAATAGCAGTGCTTATCAAAACTATCAAGTCAGGCTCGTTTTGCCCATTTGTCTGTACTGATCACAGGGAAGCTTTGTGCCAGCACCCGAGTCCAGGCTGGAAGTGAGAAAACCTGGGGTCCTATTCTCAACTCTGCCACTGGTATCCTGTATGACCATGGACAAATCACTTACTCGGTTTCTTCATCTGTAAATCTGCTGTCCCACCCTTTGAGAAGAAGTGTAAATCTCTTTAAATTATTAGTAGCATTCACTCAACAGAGAAACTTAAACCAGATGAACCCCTGCAGGCTAACTCCAAAACACAGCAGAAGGGCTGGGCGATTACTCTCTCTGTTGTGATTGTTCAAAATGCACTTAATCCAAGATGCAGACAATTCATTTGGATTAGACTGATGGGTAGGTTTATTGTCCCCCTTTTACTGGGTTGGTCTGAATATATTTTCCAGCCAGACTCGTTTACTGCATGCATAAAGGAGTCATTTTTGAGCACAAATGGCTCCCCCCGGGCTCAGATTAATTCTCGCTATCTGCCACAGACATTTTCTCTGAGCAACTTTTCAACATTTTTCAATCCAGAGGAAATAAATTACACAGGAATGTCTGCTCTGCTGAGCCAAAGCCTGGCACGCAGGTCACATTCAGCTTGGGGGAGAGACAAAAATAGAGAGTGAGATCTCCCCTGTGCATCAGCCTCTCTCTCTCACACACACACAAGCACACACACAAGAGCCATCAGGGGCCAGAAAACACAAACAAGGAACAGGTGATTTTGATATGACGCTCAAGCACTTGGGTAATAGGGAAGGGAACTTAATGAGGTTTCCTCAAGTCTATTAGGAATGCCATAAAAACATGTGTTGTTCTCATTTCATCAGTATTTTTAATCCTGTTTACTTGCTGGGACAGAATCCATGTCCCACTCTTCCAGGGCCCATGTGCACATATGCTTCAGTGAGTACTTATATAGTGCCCATCACCACAGCATCTGAGCAACTTCAGTGTATTCAGCCTCTCGACACCTTTGTGGGGTAGGGAAGTGCTATTAACCCCATTTCACAGGTGAGAAGCGTAGCACAGAAAGAGTAAGTGACTTGCCCAAGAGCACATAGGAAGTCTGAGGCTAGACTATGACTTTCATCACTGGTCCATGCTTTCCCACGTCTCTCTCTCATTTATTCACTTCCTTCATCTCTTCTTCTCCTTTTACATCATCTCTCTGGCTGCCCACTTCATAGCCTTCGTTGTATTTCCATGGTCTCTCTCTCTTGCCCTCTCTCTACCTTGAAGGTCTGTCTCCCTCACTCAGCCCAGTACACCCTGGGGTCTAACACAAACAGTCTTAACTCTGCCTTCTTATGCAACATTATAATATAGTTTATAATCACATACCCATGTGCTGTTCACCAAAAACATATGCAAAATACCATTTTTCTGCCTTCTTGCAAGATGCATCTTGCACATCAATGTGGCACCTGACAAGACACGGCATGATTTGGAGCATAAATTGTATTCTTTCCCTTTTGTCTGTCTGGCATGCACAGAGTAATTCAGTTTGTAGGAAATGCTGTCCACATATAGCTGAAGCTGTAGACAAAATCCTGTGTGCAGGCTATCTATCTTAGATCGTTATAGAGCAACCAGCATTGTTTTTGTTTTTTGGTTTTGTTTTTTTTTTGCAATAGTAGCTGAAAGCCATGTAAAGTTGTGTGTGTGAAAAAGCCAAAAATGGCTGAGAACTTAAAAATTGGATGGTAACAGATGACGAGTCCCAGTGATGACTGACTCTAAAAATACTCCTAGGGGAATTCTGAACCACTGCGCACACTCAGAATTCATGTGCCACACAGAATTTTTTTTCTCCGCAGAAAATACATTCTGCCGAGAAATGCTGTAGTTACGCCTTTCACCCACCAGGAGCTAGGCACTAGAACAGAGAGCAGCCACTCCCAGGTGGAAGCAGTCCCCACCTGTGGCTAGGGAAGAGAAAAGGCTGTGTTCCTCACAGTGCTCTGCCAGTGGGGCCAGGACAGGAGGCATGGGATATGAGGGGATGGACAGCGTGGGGCACATGGCGCTGCTGGGGGGTCACAGACTGGGGTTCAGAAGGGCTAGTGGGGTGTCAGACGGGGGGACTGAATGAGACTGGGGGTGTAGGGACACATTGGAAGGGGGCTGGCTGAGTTGAGGTTCATGGACACATGGGGGAAGAGGGGCTTGCTAAAAAAACTGTCAGGCATAGTACTTGGTCCTGCTAGTGAAGGCAGGGGACTGGACTCGATGACCTTTCAAGGTCCCTTCCAGTTCTATGAGATAGGTAAATCTCCATATATTATTATTATTATAAGGGGTTGCTGAGTAAGGGTGCAGGGACACATGGGGACAGCGGCAGATGTGCCTGACTGAATGAGAGAGGCCAGGGGTCAGCCAGGGTCTGCATGGGGGAAGCTCCCTAACAATCCCTGCCTCCCCCACAAAAAACTGTCCCATACTTTTCCTACCCACACCCAGGCTACTTCCCAGCAATAACTTCCCTCTCCCTCAGCTCCTCCGTTACCGCTGACTCCCACAAGCCTTTGCACTGCTTCTGAGGGGTGCGGGAAATATGTTTCTGGGTTGTAGTTTAATGAATTATTACTCAGAGTTCTGTATTAATATGCCTAGTATGGAATCTGTTTGCCAAAAAAACATTTCCTGAATCTTTTTTGTTGTCTGTATTGTTACAGACTGAAAGAAGTTACCAACATAATTGAAACTGGCGTGATTATATTGGGTTATTTTGTCAAATAAAATATGAAGAATTTTAAAATCTTGTGTGCAGAATTTTTGGGTTCTTTGGTGCAGAATTCCCTCAGGAGTGAAACAAGGAAATCCCTCAGCCAGGCTCAGAGCTGCTCCCAGCACTTCACATTGACTAAGCAGACATCCTTAGCTTCAGAGGGGCAATCCTGGAATCTTGGTGTACAGATGACAGTAACTGCTAGGGGCCCCAGCTGAGCGCTGTCATGGAGGAAGGACGGTCCAGGGGTGAGGGTGCTAGCTTGGGACACAGGACACTGGGGTTTAAGTCCCTGCTCTGCCATGGACTTCCAATGTGACCCTGAGCAATTCACTGAGGGGAAAGATTTCAAAAGCACAGAAGTGGCTTAGGATCCTAAATCCTTTTTTCAGATGGGACTGATTTAGGAGCATAAGTCCTGGCTACGATCACTCCTGCCTTGTTGCGCACCTTGCCGTCATTCTAGGTTACCCAGTGTTGACCTCTGGCTCTGCTTTCTGACTTGAGCTCTCGTGCCTGGCTTCTGACTCTGGTTCTTACCTTAGGTTCCAATTTCTAACTTCAGCTCTGGAACCTGGACTCTGACTCCAGCACTCACCCTGGGCTCCAATTCCTGACTTCTGCTCCAACCACTAGGCAGGAGCACCTATATCGTGGTCACTGACAGCCTGGTTGGCATGAGCCACATACTACAATGAAACGTAAGGAAGCAAAAGTACAAACCCAATAGCCCATTACTAAGGCGAAGATTTTGTCACGGATGTTTTTAGTAAAAGTCATGGACAAGTCACGGGCAGAAAAGAAAAATTCACAGAAGCCCTGACCTGTCCGTGACTTTTACTAAAAATATCCATGAGAAAATGGGGATCTGAAGCAGGGCAGCTGCACAGGGGCTAGGACCTGCCTGCAGCAGCTGGGGGCCGTGGGATACCCCTGCCACCTGCAGCTCTGGGGATCCCCCACTGCCCATGGGGGCCAGGAGCTGTGGGGTGCCCCTGCCTTCCATGTCAGCTGGAAGCTGTGGGGTACCCCTGCCACCCCAGCTCCAGGGGTCCACAGCAGCCAGGAGCTTGGGGTTCCCCCAGGGCACGTGGAGGCCAGAAGCTCGGGGGTTCCCCCACCATGGCCAGGCACTCTGGGGGTTCCTCCGCCACCCATGGCAGCTGGGAGCTGCGGGGGTACACCGCTGCCCATGGCAACCGCCAGAGATGTGTACCCTGCAGCTTCCTGCCCCCGCAGGCTGTAATCACGAAGTTTGCTAGAAGTCATGGATTCCATGACTTACCCATTACCATTGGCTGAGGATTAGACAGGACCAGCCTGAGTTATGACACCACCATCTTCCCCTGTGCTTGCAAAATACCAGGATGAGGCTGCATGACAGATGGAAAATGTAAGGCCCTTTTGCCGCTGTCTCATTTTGAAAACAGCTCTTCCTAGGACCAAAATAAAAAGCAAACATATGGCAGAGTCGGGGGTTGAAGGTTTTCTCCTCAATCTTAACAGGAAGCAGTTATCTTTATTTAAAAAAAAAAAGCTGAGACCCTACAGAACACTTGAGGACTGTCCAGAGCCCCTGGCTAGTCCTTCGTGTCCCCCCACTCCTTTAAAATTTAAATCTAAAACAGTGAAACTGTAGAGTTTCCATTTCCTTTCATTTGTTGTACCATATTTTGCTGAAGGTGGTTTGTGTTTCTTGAGAGATGGAAGCCATAACCCTTCACTGCCCCTTGTTTTTTTAATCTGATATAATATATTGAGATGGCTTTTGAGGGTCAAAAGTCTTAAAGTTCATGTTGCCAACCTAACACTCCGAGTGCTGGTCACTTGAGAAACATTGCTGCATCACAAGAAAAAAAATCATCACAATATCTTCCAGCAGAAATGGACCACATCTCAACAGAGAGAGGGGAGCTTCATGTGTTCTTTCTCTCCCTCTCCTGATCACTCAGACCACTTTCCCCACACCTCAATCAAATCATCTTGATCAAACAACAACCCTATGGCAACTATGTGACAGAGGAAAAGCTTTACTGTACACTTTAGCTTCTTTGAATGTAATTTAGGTGGTGGAAACAAGGAAGAGGAGACAGCCAACTCTCTGCAGACCATCAGCAAGTGTGTCCCCACTGTCTAGGCTAGGATGGCATGACACTGCAGTAACTCCATTGCAAGCAGGAGGCTTTTCGAACAGTATTGGGTTGTTCATTTCAGCCTTTTACTTTAACAAAACCAACAACTGCTGTCTGTGAGCCTTTGAACCCTGTGAATTTCCATTTTGGATCAGCCCGGAGTGGACGTGGCACGGACCGTGTTCCGTGACTGTGCTAAGCTGCAGTCGGCAAGCTCAGCACCACGTGCAGGAATGCTGGCTGACCTGCACTGCCCCGAGAGGTTTTTCTGCTTGCACTTTCGGTGCCTCATATTTCTCCAGCTGTGTAAGGATCAAACAAACACACAGGGCAGATTGGCAGCTCAGCCTTAGAACCATAGCAGGGCTCTAAATGATTCAGCACAGTAGCCTTGGCTGACACGGGTAGGGAAAATTCCCTTGGCCTGTTGGATTCACTTCCCAGCTACCTCAGAGGTCCAGTCTCCTAAGGGAACAAGGCCAAATTTTACAGAACATACGGTTTTTGCCTCTGCATTTGTGGATTGTCACATGAAAGGGGGAATGGCAGGATCTTTACATGCCATTGAAATAATTAAAGTACAAGACCGTGGAAAGATTAACATTCCGTGAGAAAAGGGAAACAAACAACATTCAACGCTCCACTCTGACCTTATGCTGCATGGGAGTGCATTGCCAGCAAAGCCACAGGTGTGTACACGAGCAGGGGAAGCATTATTATTTGGAAGCACAATGCATTTATCTTAACCCCCTCTCCTACTGCGGCCTGTGGTGTGTGCGTACCCTGCTGCCCTCTGCTAGACAGGGGAAACATGATTATTACTGTGACTAACTATTGTACTACATTCACTGGTGGTGAAAAGCATCACCTTAAACACCCAGAGGGAGTAGTAGTCAACAAGGAGTTATTTGATAAGGGGTGAGCATTCGAGGGGTATCCATGGAGGGATGGGCCCAGGGGGGTTACACACTTGTGAGTCTCCCTGCAGACTCTAACACCATTCAGGGTGAGAGGCTGCTGGCTTCTCTCAGAGCCAGAGGTTAGTTACCTCCACTCTTTCCTCATAGACTGTATCCAGATGGGCAACTGGGGGTTCCACAAGGATCTGTTTTGTCCCCTGCTATATTCAAAGTCTGTGTCAGGACTTAACAGATGCCACAGCCTTGACAATGTCTAGGCTGCTAGTGAGTTGAGACTAATGCCTATCGTATTGACCAGTATTGTCTCATTGTTTCCTTGTACTCCCCATTGGTCTGTCAGTCTCCATCCATTGTCTCTTGTCTTATACTGAAGCAGGAAGGACAAAGACTTTTTGTTGTGTGGTTGTACAGCACCTAGCACAGGAGAGTCCTTGTCCAGGACTGGGGTGCCTAGATGCTACAGTAATACAAATAAAGAAATAAATGCTAGCAATAAGCAGATAACCCACAAGGTCATCCATATCCACCTCAAATCTCCTCCTGAAGGCCAATATTGACAAGAAATTGGCCAATTCACCATGGAAAAGAGTAGGAGACATTAAGGATAGTTTGTATGGCTAATTTAAAAAAATGGATTAGCAAGGTGCAGCCAGTAACCACCTTCATCAATTAATGTGTGGGTTATGCTCCTTCCCCCCCCCCCACCCCTTGCATATCTGATTGTCTTTTTGGACTGTAGACTGTTGGGGTAGGGATTGTACCTCACCATAGATTTTACAGTGCTCCTGTATCATAACTGCAGCATAAAAATGGTTGCATATCTATTCTGTAACTGTTGTTCTTCAAGCTGTGTTGCACATGTCCATTCCACTTGGGATGCGTGCACGCCCAAGGCACCAAAGCAGAATTTTTTTTCCTCATAGCATTACCCATCGGGACAGCGCATGCCCCCTCCACATGCTCATGCCACCAGTCAATGGTATAAAGAGTAGGGCTGCCCACGGCTCCCCTTCAGTCACATCCAGTAGGCATAGACTCTGAGACAGAGGGGAAGGAGGGTGAGTCATGGTATGAACACAGTGCAACACACCTCAGAGAACAACAATTACAGACCAGATAAACAACCATGTTTTCGTCTTCCAGTGACTGCACATATCCATGCCATTTCAGGAGACTCATAAGCCATTCAGAATGGAGGAGGGTTTTGGAGTCTACTTGAACAAGGACTGCAACATCACTGTAACTACATTATACTGAACTATTTACAAAAAGTACTTTTGGGGGAAAAATTCTCCTTAGAGGACAAAAGAGAAGTTGTGTAATGAGGCATCCATGCTCCAACTACTAACCACAGGGGTTGAAAAGAAACTGAAGGGAGTCAGCCCTTTATACCATCAGTTGGCAGCGCAAGTGTGTGAAGTGCGCATGTGCTGCTCCAATGGGTGCTGCTACAGGGAAAATATTTGTGGCTTTGATACACTGGGTGCATGTGCACCTGAAGTGGAATGAACATGTACAGTCGAAGAAGACTAATTAAACCCACTTACACACCTCCTTCACCTCAAGAGAAATGAAAGCATCGCCCATCTGTCCCAGGGTCTGAAGGGATCAGCTTCTGGATTAGGATCAGCTGGATGAAAGTGAACCCAGGAAAGCCCAGGGTGATGCAAATGGCTCAGGGAGACATTTTATAAAACTAACCAGCATTGCACTGTAGGTACCACTGCCAGAAACAAAGTGAACATGCTAAAAATGTGCTTTTTAAACTGGCCATTTATTTAAAAATATCTTTTGTGATGGGTTCCTAAGATGCAACCTGGAACTGGGGTACTGCTGAGCCCTCTGGCTCACCAACAGGGGCTCCCTCTCACATTGTGATGCTGTGACACACTGAAAACCTCTGCAGGTACTACACTTACACAGCCATCCACAGGCAGGGACACACCCAGCTGAGTTACATATATGCCTTCAACAGTCACTCATGAACCAACAATAGAGAGGCTCCAGCCAATTTCCATCAGGGAAAAAACAGAAACCTTAATCCCTGTTTCTGACTGATACCTCGTTCAGCAGACATGGTGTTTTTCCATTGCACAGGAAGGGGCCAGGAATTGGAGAGCCCATGTAACCAAGCTCTATGATTATTTTCTCTGCAGGAGGCAGGATCGGAGGACAGAACAGTGGGTATCATGACATATGAAGCTACAGTCCTTCTTTAGAAAGGGATTATTAGGGAGCTCAGCAACATGTGATGAACAAAACAAGATGGCTTCCATCTTACGCTGGGACTGGAGACTAAGCCAGGGGTTGGCAACCTTTCATAAGTGGTGTGCCAAGTTTTTATTTATTCACTCTGATTTAAGGTTTCACGTGCCAGTAATACATTTTAACGTTTTTAGAAGGTCTCTTTCTATAAGTTTATAATATACAACTAAACTATTGTTCTATGTAAAGTAAATAAGGTTTTTAAAATGTTTAAGAAGCTTCATTTAAAATTAAATTAAAATGCAGAGTCCCCCAGACTGGTGGCCAGGACCCAGGCAGTGTGAGTGCCACTGCAAATCAGCTCGCGTGCCGCCTTCAGCACCTGTGCCATAGGTTGCCTACCCCTGGACTAAGCCTTTTACGGAACTCTCAACAGGGCACAGAGACATCTAGTGGCCAAACCTTAGAGCTGCAGATAAATAAGACAGCAGGAAGACCAGATCCATGAAGAGCATTGATTGAGTGGTAAAAGACTGCAACCATTTCTTCGACATACATATTCAGACTGACATTCAATTTGGGCTCTACAGAGAATATTTTCGTGAGTGTCTGGCTATTGAGACTTGACGAAATGCTCAGGGTCCAAATGACTGCGATATCTGAGGTCAGGAAAGAATTTTCCCTTAAGTCAGATGGGCAGAGACCTTTCGGGGCGGGGGAAGGGATCACCTTCCTCTGCAGCATGGGGCAAGGTACAGGTCACTTGCAGGTTTAAACTAGTGTAAATGGTGAATCCTCTATAACTTGAAGTCTTTAAATCATGATTTGAGGACTTCAGTAACTCAGCCAGAGATTAGGGGTCTATTATAGGAGCAGGTGGGAGAAGTTCTATGGCCTGCAATGTGCAGAAGGTCAGACTAGATCAGTGGTTCTCAACCAGGGGTACACGTATCCCTGGGGGATATGCAGAGGTCTTCCAGGGGGTACATCAACTCATCTAGATATCTGCCTAGTTTTAGAACAGGCTATATAAAAAGCACTAACTAAGTCAGTACAAACTAAAATTTCATACAGTTACTTGTTTATACTGCTTTATATACTATACACTAACACATAAGTACAACATATATATTCCAATTGATTTATTTTATAATTATATGGTAAAAATGAGAAAGCAAGTCATTTTTGAGTAATAGTGAGCTGGGACCCTTTTGTATTTTTGTGTCTGATTCTGTAAGCAAGTAGTTTTTACATGAAGAGAAACTTGGGGGTGCACAAGACAAATCAGACTCCCGAAAGGAGTCCAGTAGTCTGGAAAGGTTGAGAGCCACTGGACTAGATGATCATGATGGTCCTTTCTGGCCTTAAAGTTTATGAGTCTTTCCTCCTTGAGCGTCACCGACAGTCACACAGGTTCTCTGTAGGTCCGTCCATTTCTGCCCTGGGTAACCTCCTTGCAGCCAAATTGCATTTAATGGGTTTGCACAAATGTAACAGAGTGGAATTTAGTAAACAATTCTGTTGATGTTGCACAGGTAAGAAAGGAATCCAGCTAACTCTGTCTTAGCTGTGCTGTCAGGACACCGGAATAAAATACAATACAAATTAGATATCCTTTATGGATGGACCATTTTATCACTTATACTAATAGTGTTACTCTTTGCTGTGATTTGACGACTCAGAGTGGGTGTCAGATTCCCCCATTCTGTACTATTATTGGAGGGGTGGTATTTGCAAAAAAAAAAGTGTATTTTTAATACTCTACACATCATTTAATTAAACCACAAATCCATTGGTTTTGCAAGGGGGTGTGACTGGATTTTAGGGATGGTATATTGTGTTGCCAGGATCTCTCATAAAAAAGAGCACGGATCTAGCATTCTGAATCAGTGAAAGACATGACGGCACCTGGCCATTCAAAAAAGGCGTGGGCAAGGAGAAAGAAGAACAGTTAAAAGTAAATCATTTCCTTTTATCTACATTTTTGGTCAAAAAACAAAGATTCAGTGAAGCACGGATGTACACAGTGCAAAGCAGCTAAGCAAAGTGCAGGGGTCTCTGTGGAATGCTCGCAAGACAAATTATCAGTTACAGAGCCTCAGACAAATGCCTAGTAAAACCTATCCCAAATATCTTAACTTGACCTACAACTAGCCTCTGTTTACATCCCAAGACACAGCACTACACACACTACAGTATTTCAGCTGTTCAACAAAATATTAACCCTTAGTGACCACAAAGCACACTCTAGGCTAGAGGTTCAAAGACACAATATTGCATAGCTTGTAGTGAGCAGAGCTGGTCAAAATGTTCAGAACAAAAAAAATAGGTGTTAATAAAAATGGGCAGGTCTTGATTCAAATTCTTGGGGGTTTTCCCCTCCAAATTTCTCATTTTTCTGAAATTTATTATAAAAACTTTTGATAAAAATGGTTCCTTTGCCTTTTCTTTTGGTTAGTTTTCATTTTGTTGTTTGCTGGTTGTTGGGGGAGGGTTGTTTGCTTCCTTGCTTGTTTTTGTTTTGTTTTTTTTGTTGACAATTTTTAGAAATCAGTTTAGTCACACAGTAGAATTTTTTTCAAAATTAAAAAATATCATGTTCCAGTGGTTTTTATTTTAAGACTGAAAAAAGTTTTGTTTTCAAAAGTGAAAAATATTTCAACAAAAAAATTCCATGGAATATTTTGAGAAAAGAAAAAATCAGTCTGTTAAAAAAAACAAAAATGCTTAAAAACTTTTCGCAAGCTTTTGTTTTAAGTTTTTGACGAACTCCAGTAAAAAGTTACAATTTTCAGCGGCAAATTCTGGGAGTCTAGAGTATTCTACAACAATGATCTAACACACTTGGGACAAATTCATTCCCACGTTAACTCTATTAAAGTTAATGGCATGACGCTAGGCTAAAATTTGGCTCCACAGCACAATATAGCAGTAAATAATACTTTGCCTTTCTATATTACCTTTCAGCCAAAGATTCCTAAGCATTTTATAATCATTACGGGCCTGAATCCAAAGCCCTTTGATGTCAACAGAAGTCTTTGCAATAACTTCAATAAGTATTGGATCAGACTCTAACCCAGTGGTTCCCAAACTAGAGTTCGTGAAATGTTACAGGGGGTTTTCAGGAAAAAATTCCCTAATGGCGGACATAGCTGTCCCTAGGGACCCCGGGCAGCATGAGGCCAGCAGCCCAGAGCCCCTGGACTTCCCAGAGCTAAGCAGATCAAATCAAACATATCTATCAAACTTCAAGACTCCTTATAAGAAATGGAAAGGGAGGTGGATATTTTTTGCTGTTTTTAAAATTAAATAGGCAGCTAGTATTGTTTTTAAAATTATGATGAAGAACAAGTTTAAGCTTTGTTGTTATGTGCGTTGTTTGCCTGGACTGCTCAAGACCTGCATGCTTGTGTAGGAGGAACTCTTTGAGTTGGCTTCTTAAATACCTTCATGCTGTTTCACATCTGATACTCCTTGATGACGCATAGAAGCCTTGTCTTATAACAGGCTTATTCAAAGTGATACAAGTGACAAAAGCGAGATCTTGGAAGAGTGTTGCAGTTTTCATAATGTAATAAAAATACTGTAATGATAAATAAATAGTGTATAATAAGCAAGTCATAAAAACAATTTTTATATTTCCAAGATCATTGCTTTTATAATTTATACTCCGGTAAAGGAGAAAATCCCTGGAAATATTCATTTTTAGGATATGTTCATGAGACACGACATTTTAGTGCAAGGGGTTCACAGGTTGTTAAAGTTTGGGAACCACTGCTCTAACCAATAATGCTGCATGACAAGCTATAAGATAGATATGGGTGATATAGTCCACTTGTCTTGGCTATGTCTACATCACAAGCTGCAGCTATGCTGCTGTATCATAGATGCTTCCTACGTGAACAAAAAGGAGGTTTTCCATTGATGTCGTTAATCTGCCTCTCCAAGATGCAGTAGTTAGGTTGACAGAAGAATTCTTCCAGTGACCTAGATGCATCTATGCTGGGGGTTAGATTGACCCAACACTGGAAATTAAGTCGACCTATATACAGCTCTGAGGGTGCAAAATTTTTCATGTCCCGGAGCGATGCAGCAAGGTAGATTTAATTTTTAAGTGTCGACCAGGCCTTGTACAACTACCAAATTTCAGAAATTGGGCTAAATCTTAAAAATAAAGAAACTGGAAATGACAGGGACTTTCAATTGGTCACTTCAGCCTTAATTCTGCAATACTTACAGTTAAGCAGAGGTTTAAATGTATGTACTTAAATCCAATTGAGACTCGTTGTACAAATACGTAATAAGAGACAGTCACTGTCCCAGAAAGTGTCCTAAATAGGAAACTTCAAACAAAGGTTCAGAAGGGAAACAAACACTCATAGGTGAAGTCACTTGCCCAAGGTAACAGTGGCATCGCTGAGACTAGAATGCAGGTCTCATAGTTCAGTGCCCTGCCCACTAAGGGCTTGTCTACATTACCTGCTGGATCGACGGGCAGCGATCGATCCAGCGGGGATCAATTTATTCCATCTAGTCTAGATGCGATAAATCGACCGCCGAGCACTCTCCTGTCGACTCCAGTACTCCACCAGGGCAAGAGATGCAGGCGGAGTTGATGGGAGAGCGTCAGCCATCGATTAACCGCAGTGAAGACCCCCCGGTAAGTAGATCTAAGTACGTCAACTTCAGCTACGTTATTCACGTAGCTGAAGTTGTGTAACTTAGATTGATTCCCCCCCCCCACACAGTGTAGACCAGGTCTTAGTCATGTCGCCTCTGTGACTCAGATCATGTGATTATTCAATCTGAACAGGCTGAATTTTTAAAATTATGACGACTCATTTCTTGCAGATATCACTGAAGAAGCAAGTCTTGTTTTAGTTTTAGTCTGAGTTTGGGACTGTGTTCGTACAGCATCTTGCTCAATGCGGTCCTGGTCCGGGACTAGGTGCTATTGTAGTACCAATCAATAATAATAATGAATGTGAGAATAGTTACTATGCTGTGTTGTTGTACTAATAGTCATTTGTTGAAATATTACTGCCCTCTGGTGGTTATTTAGCTACCCATATCTACCACACACACTAATAATATTATCTACATGGTATCAGAACCTTTAGCAAAGTGCTCAGGGCATTGTATAACAATAAAAATAGAGAACCCATCCCTTTAAAATACAAACCCATGAAGATCAAGGCTGGGGTCCACTTTTTAAAAAGAAAATAAAGGGATTGGAAGGAGAGAGAGAGAGACTAAATAAGAGACATCAAATCTTCAAATCCCTTCTCAAGTAGAAACAATGAGGAGTCCAGTGGCACCTTAAAGACTAAGCTTATGCCCAAATAAATCTGCTAGTCTTTAAGGTGCCACCGGAGTCCTCACTGTTTTTGTGGATATAGACTAACACGGCTACCCCTCTGATACTTGGCTCCTCAAGTAGCACTCTCAAAAAAATAGGGGTCAGAGGAGCTAAGAGGAAGAAGCTACAGGGAGGAAGAGATTGGAAGAGAAAAAATGGTTACTCACCCTTTTTGTAACTGTTGTTCTTCGAGATGTGTGGCTCATATCTATTCCAGTTAGGCGCGTGCACATGCCATGTGCACAGATGTCGGAAACTTTTCCCTAGCAGCTACCCGTCGGGCCAGCTGTGGAGCCCCTTGGAGTGGCGCCGATATGGCGCTCTATATATGACCCTGCCAGCCTGACACCCCTTCAGTTCCTTCTTGCCAGCAACTCCGACAGAGGGGAAGGTGTGGGGGAATGGAATAGATATGAGCAACACATCTCGAAGAACAACAGTTACAAAAAGGGTGAGTAACCATTTTTTCTTCTTCAAGTGCTTGCTCATATCAGTTCCAGTTAGTTGACTCCCAAGCCTTACCTCGGAGGTGGGGTCGGAGTCAAGGTATCGCAGAGTGATGTATCGCTCTGCCGAAGGCCGCATCGTCTCGTGATTGGTGGACGATGGCATAGTGCGACATGAAGGTGTGCACTGAAGCCCATGTGGCAACCCTGCAGATTTCTTGGAGGGGTACATGTGCCACGAAGGCTGTTGACAAGGCCTGAGCCCTCGTGGAGTGAGCCGTAATAACAGGCAGAGGGACCTTCGCCAAGTCATAACAAGCGCAAATACATGATGCCGTGATCCAGGAGGATATCCACTGGGAAGAGACCGGCAAACCTTTCATCTGCTCCGCTAGAGGACGAACAACTGGATTGTTTTGCGGAACGGCTTTGTTCGGTCTATGTAGAAAGCGAGCACCCTTCTAGCGTCCAGCAAATGCAGGCTGGCATACGGTTTTGGATAAAAAACCGGCAGGAAAATATCCTGGCTGACATGAAAGCGAGACACAACTTTTGGCAGAAAGGCTGGATGAGGCCTAAGCTGCACCTTGTCCTTATGAAAAATGGTATATGGGGGCTCGCATGTGAGGTCCCGTAGCTCAGAAACACGTTGTGCCGAGGTGATGGCCACTAAAAAGGCAACCTTCCAGGAGAGGTAGAGGAGCGAGTAGGAAGCTAATGGCTCAGACGGCGGACCCAAGAGACGAGAAAGGACTAAATTAAGGTCCCAGGCCGGGACAGGGGACTTCATTGCGGGATGGATCTTTTCCAGTCCTTTTAGAAAACATCTCACGATGGGTTGTATGAACACCGAGCACCCAGAAACACCCGTGTGAAAAGCCGAGATAGCCGCGAGGTGGACTTTAAGAGAACCGAATGCCAGGCACTGGTCTTTCAAGTGCACTAGATAGTCCAGGATGCATGGGATTGAAGCCTGGAGTGAGAATACCTGCCACTGAGCACACCAGATAGAAAAACGTTTCCATTTTGCTTTGTAAGTGGTCCTGGTAGAAGGCTTGTGGCTTTCCAGGAGCACTGGTTTCACCGGGTCCGAACAGGCGAGCTGTGCCTGGTTTAACCATGGATCCTCCAGGCCATGAGGTGGAGTGACTGAAGGTCCGGAGGAGATAACCATGATTCTGGGAGATGAGGTTGGGAGGGAGAGGTAGACACACTGGAGGCCGGACTGACAGGTCCAAGAGGGTGGGGTACCAGCACTAACGAGGCCAAGCTGGGGCCACCAGTATGACATCCACCTTGTCCCTGCAGACCTTGAGAAGCACTTTGTGGATGAGTGGGAATGGTGGAAAAGCGTAGAACAGTTGACCAGACCATGGAATCAGGAAGGCATCTGCAATCGAGTCCAGGCTGTGACCCTGGAAGGAGCAAAAGGTTGGGCACTTCCTGTTGTCCCACGTGGCGAACAGATCGATTCGGGGAAACAGCCAACTACAGAATATGGAGTGGATAATGTCCAGATGAATCTACCATTCATATATAAGGAACCGTCTGCTCAGGCTGTCCACCAGTACATTCTGAACACCCGGCAGGTGTGAAGCTTGGAGAAGGATGGAGCGGGCTAAACAGAATTCCCACAGTAGGAGGGCTTCCCAACAGAGAGGAGATGATCGGGCTCTGCCTTGCCTGTTTATATAAAACATGGCTGTGGTATTGTCCATCAGCACTGCTACACAATGGCCCTGCAAGTGGGACAGGAACGCCTGGCACACGAGGCGGATTGCCCTGAGCTCTTTGATGTTGATATGCAGAGCCAGGTCCCCTACTTGCCATCGGCCCTGAATTGTCAGGTCCCCGAGATGTGCTCCCTAACCCAGCGCAGACCCATCCGTTACCAGGGTCAGAGTGGGCTGGGGAGAGTGGAACGGAACCCCGGCACCCACCATGTGGGGCTCTAGCCACCAACATAGGGAATCAAGGGTATGCCCCGGAATGGTCAGCAGCATGTCCAGACTGTCACGGCTCGGGTGGTACACAGATGTGAGCCATGCCTGCAGAGGCCTGAGCCACAACCTGGCATGCTGCACCACGTAAGTGCGGGATGCCATGTGGCCCAACAGCTTGAGACACTGCCTTACCGTGGTGGTGGGAAAGCTGTGAAGGCCTCTGATTATTTGAGTGAAGGCTAGGCGTCAGGCCTCTGGGAGGAAAGCTCTCGCTCGGTTCGCATCCAGACACGATAAACTCTATTGATCGGGTTGGGGTGAGAACAGATTTTCTGACATTGAGAATGATGCCCAAGTGCTCGAACGTGTCTCTGACCATTTTCACCTGTGATTCTACCTGCTGGTGAGATCAGCCTCATATGAGCCAGTCGTCCAGGTACGGGTAGACATGCATGTGATGGCGGCGAAGAAAAGCTGCCATGATCACCATGCATTTAGTGAAGACACGAGGAGCCATGCACAGGCTGAATGGGAGGGCCATGAACTGATAATGCATCTTGTTCACCATGAAACAGAGAAACTGTCTGTGAGCCGGAGTGATCAAAATGTGAAAATATGCGTCCTTCATATCGAGGGCGGTGTATCAGTCTCCCAGATCCAGGGAAGGGATGATCGTGCTCAAGTAGACTGTGCAGAACTTCAAGCTGATGATGTACTTGTTGAGTTCCCTGAGTCTAGGATGGGCCGTAGGCCCCCTTTTGCCTTGGGGATGAGGAAATAGCATGAGTAGAAACCCTTGCCTCTGAGCTCTTGGGGCACCTCCTCCACAACTCCTAGAGCGAGGCAGGACTGGACCTCCTGGATGAGGAGGTGGTCTTGAGAGAGGCCCCTGAAGAGGGATGGGCAACGGGGATGGAAGGGTGGGAAGGAGCAGAAGTGGATAGAATAGCCCACCTCTACCGTGTGGAGAACCCACCGATCCAATGTAATAAGGGACCATGCACGGCAGAAGCGGGATAGACAGTTCAGAAAGGGAGGGAAGCTGGCCGGGTTGTGGACTGGTAAATTGTCCTCGTGCACATCTTCAAAAGGGGCACTTAGGGCCCAGAGGGGGCTTGGACAGTCCCTGTCCCTGCCCAGGAGGAGGGCATAACGGCCTACGCCGAGTGTATCTATTCCTCCTGTGGGAGAAGTCCTGCCTGGGTCTAGCGGGGAAAGACCGCTGTTGGGTGGGCTGGGGTTTGAATGGCTTTCTTTGTGTCGCCGGGGTATGCATGCCAAGAGACTTAAAGGTGTTAGGTGAGTCTTTCAGGCTATGCAGGCTGGAGTTGGTTTGTTTAGTGAAGAGGCCCTGACCATCGAACGGGAGGTTCTGGATCATTTGCTGAACTTCCAGTGGGAGACCCGAGGACTGAAGCCAGGCGTTGTACTGCATGGCGATACTGGATGCCAGTGTACGCACTGCCACATCCGCGGCATCCAGAGAACCCTGGAGAGAAGTCCAGGCCACTAGTCTGCCTTCCTTGGCAATGACTCCCAGCTCCATCCGTGACTCAGATGGAAAAAGCTTTTTGAACTTCTGAACTGAGACCACAAGTTGTAACTGTATCTGCTAAGGATTGCGAGATGTTTAGCGATCCTCAGGGAGAGGCCACCTGTAGAATAAACCTTTCTCCCAAAGAGATCCAGGTGTTTTGCATCTCTTGGTTTGGGAGTGGACCCCTGCTGGCCCTGCCTCTCTTTCTCGTTCACCACCTCCACCACCAGGGAGCATGGGGGGAGGGGGGAAATGGGTGAAGAGATAACTGGCAGAGCTACCCTAGAGGGCTCTTCCAGTGTCAGAATGTCCACTATAGGGTCCTCTTTCTCAATCACCTCCTCCACCTGGAGGTTCATGTTCAGAGCCACCTGTCGGAGAAGTTCCTGCTGGGCCCTGTAGTCCATGGGTGGTGGGCTGGATGTGGATGCACCTGCCACCGCCTTGAAAGGGGATGATGAGGAGGATGTGACCAGCAAGGCCGCATCCGTGACAGCCTCCTGATCTGCTGGGTCCGGTTCCTCTTGAGCACCGGGTGTAGCCACCACCGGGGGAGGGGCTGGGTCCTGAGTTTGTGCGAGGTCCAGAGGAGGGCAACTGAGGGTTGCCTCAGGGAGACAGGACCCCAAACGTGATGGCGGAGGGATGCTGGGAGGGGTGCCCTGGGCCTGGTAGTATGCCCAGTGGTCCAGAACTGCCACTGGGGCTGCCAATGGGGCTCTGGAGCTGAGGTTTTCCGGACCCTATTGGGGTATTTCCAATGTTCCCAATGCCCTGACCAACCTGAGGGAGGGTGACTGGGAGCAGGATGGCCAAGGAGGGGCAGTGCGTGATTGTGCCAGGGAGGCCTCCGCATCCTCTGATGGGCAGAAAGGGTGCCTCAAAGAATGATGGGATCCGGACGGTGACCGGCGGTGCTGTTGTGGAGAACGGTACCGGGAGATCAACCGGCATCGAGAAGTTGGGCTTCGTCTCAATGAGGAGTGGTGACAGTCATCGGGGTTAAGAGAGGGACCTCCGGGATCATTGGATCTGAGTCTCTGTTATTTATTATTATAGTTAGTGTCTAGGGACCCCAACCAAGACGGGAGCCCATTGTGCTGGGTGCGGTACACACACGGAGTAAATCCACTTTCACTAACCCCACTCGCACACTCTCTCTGAATGTCTCCAGTCATGGGGACCTGATTCCTGCGCACAATGATTTATTTCATTGTCAGATCCTCCTGACCCCTCTTGTTAAGAAACATTTCTAATATGGGATATAAAGTGTCCCGGTTTTTTCTTTTTAGGTGACTAATTTCCTTAGATCTCCACTCTGTAAATAGCTAGTGAAATATCTCCCCAATCTAAGCAGCTTTGTTCCAGTTTACAGCCCTCCCAATAATACTTTTGCATGTGTTGCGTTCTCCAGTTTTCACTTGACCTGTCTTTGTGTTCTCTCCAAACCTTTTCATGGTCCTTCTGTGGTCTTTAACAGATCAGCTTCCCCAGCCCTCTTCACCGGTCTCCTCCCATTCCGTCCCACTCCTCCTTCCCACGGAGCCAGGCCCATGCTCCGAAGGGGCCCTGGCCTGCCCCTCTTGCACTGTGCCCCAAGACCCCACTCCTCCCCGCCCACCACTTGCTCCTGTCGGCCTGCCGGCCGGCTGGCCAAGGTATCGTCTACATCCCCTGGCCCCACCCCCTGCTCCTTTCTGCCCCCTGGCAGGACCTCAAGTGCACCTCTGGCTCCAGGCCTGTGGGGCCCTGCCTGTCTCCCCGGAGCTGAGGCACCTGGGACCAGTGCAGAAGCCTGGCCAGTCTCAGCCGGGAGGTGGAGGGGGGGAGAACAGCCCCCTTCAAGCCACAGGAGCCAGTGTGTCACTTGTCAGACTCTTATAACTTCCCCATGGGTCAATGGGTTTGGAGCACATAGGTCCTTTGTGACTTTGGCTCACCCGTGTACAATAAAGGTTACAAACGGAGATGTTCAGCAGAGATTTCTTGGCCCCTCCCACTGGTGGAAAATGATCAGATGTTGAGCTCCCTTTGTGTTTTCCACATGACTGACCACAAAAGTATTTTTAACCAACCCCATCGCCAGCTCTGCTGCACTCACTCATTCCCTCCAGAGAGAGGGAAACCACTGAGGCTTCCATTCCCCAGCCAAACAGCCTGGGACTACACGTCTGACCACTCGGCTTTGGCGTGAACAATGCTGGTTTGCTGATCCAAAATCCGTCCATAGCGAGGAGCACCAGAGAACATGAAAGGGTTTGGGCTATTTCTCGCGTGTCTACTTTGCATCTTCAAGAAGGGTGAGTTCTGACTGCTATCCCTGCCTCTGTTATCACTGTCGGTCTTCTTGCTCAGCCGAGATGCCAATGGATGATCGATGCAATTCATTCGATAGGAACTGCAGATCCAGAATGCTGCTTTATAGTGCCCTGAAATTCCAGGTGGCAATAATTACTAAAAATGGCTAATAACTTACGGAAAAGACCAACGTTCTGACTCTTTGCGGCCATGAGAGAGACCAGGACTCTGCTGACCATCTAGGGGGCTTAATCCCAGTATCACAGCCAAATTCCAACTCAGGAGTTTATATTTACCTAAATTCCCCCTGCATTTTCAGCCAGTTACAGCATTTTTCTCTGCCTGCCCCGCTGTTGTGTAGCGTTCCTGGGAGCTATTGTACAACGAACGTAGTTTGCTCTAGAGTTGACTGCCTTTCAGTGGTAGACAAAATTAATGCATGTGCACGCATACCCACCACCCACACATACACAGCGCTGCAATGCAATGCTTACACCTGGGATTCATAAATCAGCTCATCAAATTTAGGATTCCTATGGATGGAGGACATTATGGGTCAGATTTAGCAAAGCTTTAAAGCACATGCTTAAAGTTAAGCCTTTCTTTAAGTGTCTTCTTTTCTGGACCGAGGCCCATCTGAGTTTAAGATTGTTATCAGTGTGCAAGGAGATCTCTTTTGCCTGATCTTTTCAGGATCCAAGATGAATGTGAACCAAGCTCATCATCATAGGTTTTGATCTGTAACCTCAAAATTAAGGGGTTGATCTGTAACCATTGACAACACAGCAGCCACTAAAATATAAAACCCTGCGGGCCAGAGAGGGGCAATCTATAGGAAACCTAATAAAATAAATATTAATTTGCATCTATACTTGCCCTTACATTGGCTTTTGCCCCTCAGAAAGCATTCAGTTGGCTGGTGCTAGTTGTACACTCCCAGCGATACCTGCCGGGTACCGTGGAAGAACATCACGTGTGTAAATAAAACAACCTGTAGTCTCTACCTAACCTAGCTAGGCAGTTACGCCGTGTTCACTAATCCACAAATCCCAGGGAAGTCAAGTGGAGCTGAGAGTGCTCTGCCCTTTGGATACCATTCAGTTTTTCCATCTACCCCAGTTTCTGATACTCAGGGAAAAGTTACATCTGCAGTGAGCTGTCAGGGAAGATCTATAGCAGAGATGGGAAAGCTATGGCCCGGGGGCCGCATCCAGCCCTTCAGACATATTAATCTGGCCCTTGAGCTCCAGCCGGGGAGCAGGGTCGGGGGCTTGCCCCGTTCTGCGCATGCCGGGGCTCTGCTCGGCTCCCAGAAGGAGCGGCATGTCCCCACTCTGCCTCCTACACGTAGGAGCAGCCAGGGAACGCCACACGCTGCCCCCACAGCTCCCATTGGCCAGCAACGACAGCCAATGGGAGCTGCAGGGGCAGCACCTGTGGATGGGGCAGCACGCAGCCGCCTGGCCGTGCCGCCGCATAGGATCCAGGAGGGGGGACATGCCGCTGCTTCCGGGAGCTGCTTGAGGTAAGTGCTGCCCGGAGCCTGCACCCCTGACCCCCACCCACACCCCAATCCCCTGCCCCTTTCCTGATCCCTCTCCTGCCCTCCAAACCCCTTGATCCCAGCCTGGCGCGCCGTCCTGCACCCCCAACCCCTCATCCCCACCCCAGAACCCACACCCGCAGCCAAAGCCCAAAGCCCCTCCCACACCCAACCCCTAATTTTGTGAGCATTCATGGCCTGCCATACAATTTCCATACCCAGATGTGGCCCTCGGGCCAAAAAGTTTGCCGACCCCTGATCTATAAGATACTGAGCCACGTGTTCCTGGAAGCATTACCTGGTGCCGCAGCTGTTATTGCTTCCACCAATATGAAGAACTGACAGCAGCCTTCCCAGAAGCTCTGTTTGTGTAACAACCTCAGATTCTGACACTTTTATGTGTATTCCACTCAGGTGACAGCTGGTTTTGTGAAGAGGTTTCGAGAGAAGGATTATCAGACAGCAAAGATCAAATCTGGCCCTAGCACGGAGGAATTGCAGTTCCCAGTAACTGCAACTAGATTTTTATCAGGGCTGGATTTGGTCCAGAGAGAGAAGGGTTTTTTTTGTTTGTTTCCTGCAACACTTCTGTGTGGGGAACTCACGGTGTAGTTCTGGGGAAAGGGACGGTTTACAGAAGTTACAGGAAGCTGTAGGGTAACATTCCACTGCTGTTGTGCCAGTGCTCTGCCTCTACCACTGACTGCTTTCCTCTAACCCTCAAAGACTGTCTCTCTCCTCCAAGACACTGGGGGGAAGGTGCTGGGAACTGGCATGCACCCTCCAGCCTTGCCATGTTCGTTAGATCAGTATTGCCAGCATCTCTTAAGTCTGCCTTTAGAGCCCATCACTGTGTGGTGACTCACAAATAACATGTCCCCGTGTCGACAAGAAGGTGGACTTCTGGAAATGTCAGAAGCCACAACCTCCCTATGGAGAATGCTGCCATTCTAACTGAGTGTGCAATGAAGGCAGCGGCATATTAATGTGTGCGCTCCTGTTGGAGCTGCTCAACTCATTGGGTGAAAGGGCTTGATCACCCTCAAAAGACAAAGGCATAACATAACCTACAGATCGGTGAGATGGCTCCTAGCACAAGAAAGAGAGGATATAAAATGCATGGAGCCAATGAAGTATCTATAAGCTCACTAAGGATGGATCAGGGAGGACTCAGGGTAAGGAGAGGATCTCTTGATTTATGGGGGAAGAAGTCATTCTTCAGGTTTGGGACATCAGCCTTTATGGTCTATTCAGGTTTCTGAAGCCAGTTCCTTTGGTTCCAGGTTTGCAATCCAATGGCTGGTCCATTCAGGTTCCATCAGATGCTACTGGTGAGATTGGAAAGGGGGTTGTTCTGCCCTGTACTTTCACACACCCCCACAAAACATATGACCGGACTCTCACAACCATTTGGAGGATCAAGGAACCTTACGATGGGATGGTGGTGTTCAAATGTGTTACTCACAGCTCGAGCGACCTCTGTAAAACTGCAATTAGCTACAAGAACAAGTACAAATTGATTGGGAACCCCAGGCACAATAACCTCTCCATCAAGATTGACAACCTGACCTGGAGCGACAGCAACAAATACTTCTGCCGGGTGGAGTTTTCTGGGGATCTTCATGACAAGTACGAAAGCAGGACTGGGATAAGACTCCATTTGATAGGTAAGAGAACATCAGCTCTAAAGGTGCTACCGACAGAGGCTAGAGAGCTGGAAGAATGTGGAAGCTGGAGGGACCAATCCATGCTAGTTGCCACTGAATTTCACACTGAGACCTTGTCTACACTACGGGGGTAAGTTGACCAAAGTTATGCAACTCCAGTGACGTGAATAACGTAGCTGGAGTCAACATAGCTTAGGTCAACTTATTGCGGTATCTACACCGTGCTGGGTCAATGGGAGACATTCTCCTGTCTATTTACCTTACTCTTCTTGTTCCGGGTGCAGTACCGGGGTTGACCAGACAGTGATCTGCTATCGATTTAGCGGGTCTTCATTAGACCCGTAAAATCGACCCCCAGTGCATCAATCGCCGGAGTGTCAATCCAGCGGTAGTGTAGACATAGCCACAGCGTTGAACCAATCTAGTTATTCCTGAGGAGCCCTACATCATCAGTACAGGACATTTTCCTGAGCATCTAAGTCCTCAGACACTATACTGACATGTACAATTTAAGAAGCAGAAGAGAATCTAGGGGGAACTGTGGCAGAGAAAAGGCCTGGCTTCTGGCCACCAGGAGTAAGAACCAGATTGGGACACCTGGATAATGCCAGTCTTGAACTTCCCCGCTTTCCCCTCCACAGTGTGAGATTTGCTCCACCTCCCCATGCTGGGGCCCATCCCCTGCCTCATACTGGGAAGCACGGTGGGAGGAGAGCGGTGGCTCAGGGCAGTCCAAGCAGATAACAGAGGACACTTTGTAAAGCCCAGAAGCTGCTCTGTGCAGAAGATGTACCAGGTGGGGAGACAAGATGGGGCTCACCATCCACTGGGATAACCCTCTTTGTTGGGATTTGTAAGAGCACCAAGTGGGAGCTAGATTGGAGTGAGAACAGTCTTTCAAGAAACTGCAGGGGGGGGAGAGTGTAGAAGGAGGCAGAGCTGATGACAGGGGAGCAGAGAGCCAGGAGCTGGGTATATTTACCTCCTGATACCCAGATCAGGATTCTAAGGCTGGACAAACTCGTCCTTGGGGCAATAAAGGTTAAGTATGAAATGCGACATGATGAGAGCTAACCGCTGATTGGCTGATCAATGATCCTGAGAGCTGGCAATTGCAAATTAACGCCTTCATGGCAGTCAGACAGCTGTACAGAGCCATTCACTCTGACACCAGTGCTAATGTCCTGTCAGGCTGTCCTGGGGTGTCTACCATAATGTGTGAGAAAGTTATTTCACCCTTTAAAAAGAGGAGCAGGCCACAGTGAGGGCTAATTTGCTTCCCTGAAACATTAAGTCCACAACTCAGCAAGACGGATGAAAAGGAGCCTGCACTGGGCCTCGTTTCTAAGAGGTGTAGCCCTTCCCCAGTTCGAGCCCCGAGACTGCAACGAGCACCAAGTAGTAAGACCCTGCACTTGTGCAGAGGTCTGTTATTTATACTTGTATTACAGTAGCGCCTAGAGCAGGGGTGGGCAAAATTTTTGGCCTGAGGGCCATATCTGGGAATAGAAATACGTGAATAATGTAGCTGCAGTCGACATAGCTTAGGTCAATTTTCTGCAGTGTCTACACCGCGCTGGGTCAACGGGAAACATTTTCCCGTTGACTTACCATACTCTTCTCGTTCCAGGTGGAGTACCAGGGTCAACCAGAGAGTGATCTACTGTCGATTTAGTGGGTCTTCATTAGACCCGTTAAATTGACCCCGAGTGCATCGATCACCGGAGCATCAATCCAGTGATAGTGTAGACATAGTCACAGCAATGAACCAATCTAGTCATTCCTGAGGAGCTCTACAACATCAGTACAGGACATTTTCCTGAGCATCAGATACTATGCCAATGTGTACAATATAAGAGCCAGAATAGAATAGAATAGAATAGAATCTAGGGGGAACTGTGGCAGGGAAAAGGGCTGGTTCCTGGCCACCAGGACTAAGAACCAGATTGGGTTTGGGGTGCAGGAGGGGGTGAAGGCTCTGGTTGGGGATGCGGGCTTTGGGATGGGGCTCGGGTTGTTTGGGGTGTAGGAGGGTGCTTCAGGCTGGGATCGAGGGGTTTAGAGGGCGGTAGAAGGATCAACAGGTTGGGATGCGAGAAGGGGTTCAGGCTCCGGCTGGGGGAGCGGACTCTGGGGTGGGAATGAGGGGTTTGGCGTGCAGGAGGGTGCTCTGGGTGGGGATCAAGGGGTTTGGAGGGCAGGAGGGGGATCAGGGCTGGGGCACGGGGCAAGGCTCAGGGGTGCAGGCTCCGGGTGCCAGTTACCTCAAGCAGCTCCCGGAATCAGCAGCACGTCCCTTCTCTGGCTCCTATGTGGAGGCGCGGCCAGGCAGCTCTGCGCGCTGCCCCATCTGCAGGCACCACCCCTGCAGCTCCCATTGGCTGCGGTTCCTGGCCAATGGGAGCTGCATGGGAGGTGCTTTGGGCGGGGGGCAGCATGCAGAGTGGAGGCCCCTGGCGGTCCCTATGTGTAGGAGCCAGAGAGGGGACCATGCCGCTGCTTCCAGGAGCCATGTGGAACAGCCCCCGACCCTGCTCCCCAGCTGGAGCTCAAGGACCGGATTAAAATGGCTAACGGGCCGAATCCAGCCTGCGGGCCGTAGTTTGCCCACCCCTGACCTAGAGCACCAACTGAGTTTGGGGACTCATCATACCAGGCTCTGAGCAAACAAATAGTATGAGAGAGTCCCCACCCTGACGGGTCTGCAATCTAAACAGACAACAGAAAAGACGGGAAGCGGAGACCCAGAAAGGTGAAGCGATTTGCCCAAGGTCACATGGCAGCTCAGTGTCAGTAGCAGAACCCCGGTCTCCTGAGTCCCGGTGCCATGCCCGATCCACTAAACCATGCTGCAGCCATTGAAATCAATAGGGCTTTCATGGATGCAGGGTCCAAATGTACAGAGCTCACTGCAGTATCAGGGCCACGGTTCTGTTAGCTCAGTGGTTTTCAAGGTTTTTAGGCTGCGTATCCCTTTTCAAAATCTACCGTGTACCCCATCTGAGATAGGGTCATAATATACCTAGGCTCAGCTTGCCAAGCCTAACTAAACAAAGTGCATCGTCCGCCATTACAGGGTTTTTCTCAAGTACCCCTTGACAAGATCTTGCATACCCCTAGAGGTACGCATAGCCCCATCTGAAAACCGCCATTGGCTGATAATCCAGCTGAATAACACCCCTGTCTAGTTTCTTCACTTCCCTTGCGGGGTGCAGCACTATTGGTATGCATTAGCAGCAGGAGCAGCTCTAGAGATTTCGCCGCCCCAAGCATGGCGGCACGCCACGGGGGGCGCTCTGCCGGTCGCCGGTCCTGCGGCTCCGGTGGACCTCCCACAAGCAACCCTGTGGATGCTCCACCGAATCGAAGCCGCGGAACCAGCGGACCCTCCGCAGGCACGCCTGCGGGAGGTCCACTGGAGCCACCTGCCGCCCTCCCGGGGACCGGCAGAGCGCCCCCCATGGCGTGCCGCCCCAAGCACGCGCTTGGCGTGCTGGGGTCTGGAGCCGCCCCTGATTAGCAGCAGTATGCACCCCCAAAGACTGTCCAGGGTTCAGCAATGGATAAGAGATCCCTGCCTGTGGCACGCAGTCTGCAAAGCGTCTGAGGCTATTTTAAAAAAATAGCAGTAATACCTTGGAAAGAACGTATTTGTCTGCACCTGGGTGACGTTTTACATCTGAGGAAGGCACTTCACACCCATTAATTCATTCACACAACTCCTCCGCGTACGGGATACACTGAATTTGCAGTCCAATCACCGCAGGCATAAGAATCAGGCCGTGAAACTGACCGGGCCCCCTCAGCGTTCCAAATGCACTAATTATTGAGGAGCAATCTAGCTTTCATGTGCATAAAAACAAGTTGCGAAACTTATCAAATGGCAAAAAATTTACAAGTGTCTAAATCTGAGACTCCCCTTTGAGCTTAAGGCCCAGGCCAAATGGCCCTCCTGGCCCCCCCTCCGATTGGCCTTGAAACTGACTAGTCTATTTTCAGGCTGCAGGAAACACTAACAATAAATAAACCAAACCACACAGAGAGCGAAGGGGAAATTAGATTGACGACATTCTTTCTATTTTTAATCACCCCAATAGCAACAGTCATAATAAAACAGGGAAGGGACTCAGATCCCCTGACTCCGAGGCTTGTGCCCTAGTTGCTCGAACCCGGTGCTTCTCTCTGAAGCCCGGGGGTGATGAGGAAATCAAGAGACAGGAAATGTTGAAGGAAAAGGAGCGATGATCCCGAAGTTACAAAATCCCAGCAGTCTAGGAATCAGTTCAGGCCAACAAGGGCACTAAATGCTTTGAGCCCCAAACCAGTGAGGGATTTGAATCTTCATTTGATTTTATCCCTTCTTGTGACCCGCGCAGCTGCTCCCAGGATTGTTAACATCACCATCGGCTCCAACCAGGACCGTACCTTCAGAGCGCAGTGTACCGCCGAAGGGGAGCCGCTGCCCTCTCTGACATGGACCGGCCCTCTCTTCAGCAATGCCACGTCGGTCACAAGCTTGAACCACCAGATAACCAAAGAGTTGCACTATCTGACTCACGATGGAAAATACACGTGCACGGCCGTTAACAGCCACGGGCGTGCGGAGGGAGCCGTGTATTTCTATAAATTCAAAGCAGCAAGCAGCTCCTTGATTCTGATCCTGATGTATGTAACGCTAGGAATAAAAGTGCTGCTGCTGCTGGGGATATTAGGAATCGCTGTTTTTTGGAGGGCAGGTATGTGCCGTTATTTATTTGCTTTCATACCATTCTCTGTGTTCAATCAGACTGTTAACTCGTGGGGTGACTCAGCGGAAAGAAAAAGATGCAATCAGCCAGGATTTTCCTACTCAGGGGATGTTTATAACTGAAAATCCAAGCAAAGTAACATAAGCAAAGAAGGAGAAATGCAAAACTCCCCAGTTGCTAGTTACGGGGTTGCTGGACTGGGCCCTTGTATTTTTTTAAAAGACACAGTAAACAGGTGTTTCCATATGTCTAACACTATGGGTCTAGGAAGCAAGATGAATGGCTGGGAGGTGCCATTTTAAAACAGGCTAATTATTAATGCTTTGTGCCTAGACACCGGCACAGCTTGCCTTCACAGAATGGTTTAATCCTCACAGTATCATCATCCTCGTTTCCCAGATGGCAAAACCGAAGCAGAGCGGTTAAGGGACTTGCTCAAGGCCACAGAGAGTGCGGCTACCCAGCCCACGGCACTGCGTGTCAGAGCCCAGCTCGACAGACTTGGGCTCATGGTACAGCACTAAAAATAGCTGTGCAGGTGTTGCAGCTCAGGCTCTGAAGCTGCAACACCTTCAAAGCCCAAACTCCAGCCCAAGCGGCAATGGCCACACTGCTGTCCTTAGCGCCGTAGATCGAGCCCGGTTCCGAGACTTGCTGCATAAATGTACCAGGGAGGCAGAATCACTGTCTATCTGGGTACTCCTGTGGCCCTTGTCACCGTATTAGCTGAGTGCTTCACAGTCATTCATGGATTTTCATCCTCACAATGCCCCAGTGAGGCTGGAGTAGGGAAATATTATCCCCATTTTACGGGTGGGGAATTGAGACACAGGGTGTCACTCAAGGTCACTCAGAAAGTCTGTGGCTGTGCCAGGAAAGTCTCCCAAGTCCCAGGCCAGTTCAGCATCCTTATTATCAGGGTCACCCGGGGAGGCAAGTGGGGCAATTTGCCCCGGGCCCCACAAGGGCCCCACGAGCCCGGGCCGAGAGGCGCCTTCCCTGGCTAGAGGCGCCTTTTTAATTGTTACTCACCCGGCAGCAGTCCAAGTCGTCAGCGGCACTTCGGCGGCGGGTCCTTCAGTGCTGCCGAAGACCCGGAGCGCGTGAAGGACCCGCCGCCGCCGCAGACTCGGCGCGCCGCCCGGTGAGTACAACTGCCGCAGCGGGTGGTGCCTTTTTTTATGTCCGCTCCCCCGCTTTGCCCCAGGCCCCCCGGATCCTCTGGGCGGCCCTGCCTCTTACGCTGCGTCAAAGCCAGGACTAATCTGAGGAGCCCACCGCTCCCAGTCAGAGCTCAGAGTAGATCATGCTGCACTCTGACTCTTGTGGCTATGATGACACTTCCTTGTGCTGAAGATGTACGGGAGCCACTAACCACCTTGAAAGATAAAAAGGAAATTACAACAAAGCAAATCACATCTAGGAAGGAGCAGCGAGATGTTTTGCTCCCTGCATTTAGACGTCATTCCCACTATATTGAAAGACTAACCAGAACCTAAGGAATTTTTCCCCATTCCTTGTGATTCAGAAACCCACCATCAATGCTGGAATCTCAGATCTTCCCAAATGAAATTGGCAGGAAACTAATTTGCATCTTTATTCTCACCTCACAGGTCATGTCACAGCCCCGTCCGGACTGTCCAGGTAAGAACATAATGTCTTCTGTCACGTTAACCTGCTTGGACTTCCTTTTTAAGCAGGGAACTGCCACTGATCCTTGACTTGGTAACAACCTTAGAATCGAAGGGCTGGTCTACACACAGTTTTTGTTCCAATGAAGCTATATTGCTTTAGAAATAGACTTGAATCAAGGCAGCCTTCTACTGTGGACTGTTACACCAGTATAAAGGTGCTTGTATCAATTAGGGAATGAGAGGAATTATTTAAGCTTAGTACCAATGTGGACACAAGAACAAATGGATATAAACTGGACACAAGGAAGTTTAGACTTGAAATTAGATGAAGATTTCTAACCATTAGAGGAGTGAAGTTCTGGAACAGCCTTCCAAGGGGAGTAGTGGGGGCAAAAGACATATCTGGCTTTAAGACTAAGCTTGATAAGTTTATGGAGGGGATGGTATGATGGGATAGCCTAATTTTGGCAATTCATTTGGCAATTGATCTTTGATTATCAGCAGGTAAGTATGCCCAGTGGTCTGTGATGGGATGTTAGATGGGTTGGGATCTGAGTTACTACAGAGAATTCTTTCCTGGGTGCTGGCAGGTGAGTCTTGCCCACATGCTCAGAGTTTAACTGATCACCATATTTGGGGTCGGGAAGGAATTTTCCTCCAGGGCAGTTTGGCAGAGGCCCTGGAAGTTTTTCGCCTTCCTCTGCAGCATGCGGTACGGGTCACTTGCTGGAGGATTCTCTGCAGCTTGAGGTCTTCAAACCACAGTTTGAGGACTTCGATAATTCAGACATAGGCTAAGGGTTTGCTGCAGGAGTGGATGGGTGAGATTCTGTGGCCTGCATTGTGCAGGAGGTCAGACTAGATGATCATAGTGGTCCCTTCTGACCTTAAAGTCCATGAGTCTATAATGTACCAAAATAAGCTATACTGATTTAAGCACCTTTATATCAGTATCATGGTCTGCACACTAGAGGGATGAATCATTTTTATTGCCTGCGACCTGTCCGTGACTTTTACTAAAAACAGCCATGATGAAATCTTAACCTTACTGATTGTCAGTTGGCTCCAGGTAGGTAATGCAATTTTTAAGGCGAATTTGGACACTCCCAAAACACTTGTTCCAGGCTGAGGCTTGAAAGTAAACCACAGACATCTGTAGCCTGGTGGAAACTTTTGGGAGTAAACTAGTCTTTAGAAATGTGTTAGCTGACTTCCATTGAACTCAGGTGGAGAGCTAGCCTGACAACACGGTAAATATTATGGAAAACACCTCGCTGTACCAGAAACAGCTCCCAACCCTGCCAGGAGTGACTCATCCCTTGACCTTGTTAAGGCTGATGAACTGGATCCTATGCATTTGACTGTATCTGTGGGCTTGGTCTACACCGAAACATTTTGGCCTGAGGGCCACATCGGGTTTCATAAATTGTATGGAGAGCTGGTTAGGGGAGGGGGCCGTGATCCGGCCCCCACCTCCTATCTGCCCCTCCCCACCCGGGACTCCTGCCCCATCCAACTTCCCCTGTTCCCTGACAGCCCCTCTGGGACCCCTGCCCCATCCACACACACCCGCTCCCTGGCCCCGACCGCCCCCAGAGCCCTGCCCCCCCATCCAACCCCTCCTCTCATTCCTGATGGCCCCCCAGGACCCCTGCCCCATCCAACCACCCCTTCTCCCTGTCCCCTGACTGTCCCCTGCCACCCCATCCAACCCCCCCTCCTTCCTGACTGCCCCCCCGCAACCCCTGCCCCCAATCAACCCCGTTTCCCCCCCAACCCCGATCTACACCCCCACCTCCTGACCACCACCCCGAACTCTCCTACCCTCTAGCCAAGCCCCCCGTTCCATGCCCCTTTACCACGCTGCCTGGAGCACCGGTGGCTAGTGGTGCTACAGCCACATCACCCAGCTGGAGCCAGGCCACACCACCGCCACCGTCACCATGCAGCACAGAGACCGGGTCAGGCCGGGCTCTGCAGCTGCGCTGCCCCAGGAGCTCAGAGCCCCGCCGCCCAGAGCATTGCACCGGCGCTGGACCAAGCTGAGGCTGCAGGGGAGGGGCCATGGCTAGCCTCCCAGGCCAGGAGCTCGGGGGCCGGGCAGGGTGGTCCTGCGGGCTGGATGTGGCCCGTGGGCCATAGTTTGCCCCCCTCTGGTCTACCCTATGAAGTTTTGCTGGCATAGCTATGCCAGTGAGGAGCCTGGGGGGGGGGAAAAAATCACACACCCCATCTGCCTTCTCAGCCCACATTGTTATGTCAACAAAACCCTGGCACAGGTGTAACTGTGCCAAAAGAAGAGAGCTTTTGTCGACATTGCTAATGTTGTTCGGGAAAGTGGTGTAGTTATGCCGCAGAACAACTTTTGCTGGCATACTCCGCATCTCCACTAGGGAGCTTGGCTGACATAGCTCTACTGCCAAAAGCTCTGTGGGGTGGAAATGCCCTGTGTCACTTTATCACGTATCGGGGGGTAGCCGTGTTAGTCTGTATCCACAAAAACGAGGACTCCGGTGGCACCTTAAGGCTAACAGATTTATTTGGGTATAAGCTTTCGTGGGTAAAAAACCCCAAGAAGTGGGATTTTTACCCACAAAAGCTTATGCCTAAATAAATGTTAGTCTTTAAGGTGCCACCGGAGTCTTCATTGTTTTGTCTCACTTTAGATGACAGCTTAAAAACCCAGGTCCTGGACGCTCCTCATGAATATTAAAGATCCTATGACACCTCTCATGGGTGGAGAGGTTTGTCCCTCTGGTCTGAGGCTCCGAAGCAGCTGCCTGGCAGTAGTGTTGTATGTATATAGTTTGTGAAATGCTTTTGGATCCTTGAGAATGAAAAACACCATGTACAAACATATGAAACTAAAAAAAAAAAAAAAGAGATGGTAGGACCAATTTCAAATAAAATGGGTTATCATCAGGTTGAATCTGATGCCCTGGAACTGTGATCTGAAATCAGCTGTGTTCTCAAAGATCGCATCATTTCTGAAGCCCTGCATAGGGAAGCCAGCATTTATATTTACCGCCAACGGACACACTAGCCTTTACCGTTCTCAACTCTTTTGTTGGCAGGCAGCAGGCGCAAGACTCTACATATGAAAATCTTGACCGCAGAAACAACTGTGTCAGTCAGAGTTTGCCGACAGAATGACCTGCAGCAACTTGGCCTTTGGAATCTGGACCACATCATTTTCACGTTTACACATGTTGATCTACTATTCATTACACGTAGAACAAAACAGGTTATGTTTGTGTGTCTTTTCTCCAACAAGGTGCATATGTACTACTGGGCTCTGATGCATGGAATGTCAGACTGGTCATGCGTGAGCAGGTTGGTCCCTACTGGCTGCAACCTACCAAAAATGTAAGAAAGAAAAAGGAGCAGTAGGTAAAGAGAGTGAGAAAAGGGAAGGAATATCCAGGGCCAAGGAGAAGACGAGCGACTTTAGATGTCAGTTCCAACCAACCTGCATATTTTCAGCCTGTACCACTCAGCAATCAGGACACGGTTAAAAGTCAAATGTTCTCCTGCACATTCCAAAAAAGTCGTCGTCCTGCATTTTCCAAAAATTATTTTAAAACCATTTTAAAACCACTAGAAACTTAGCAAAACACATGCAGCTTATTAAAGACAACAAAAGGACTGAGGTTGCCATTTCAAACTTCAGCCTTTCTTCAGATGTGAAGAAAAAGGTTGTTGAATTTTTTTTAAGTGGGAGGGAAATGTATTTTTTTATATCTTATATATATTTACTCTTTCATCTTAAAAACTGCTGAAAAAAGTTATTCCATCTTTAAAAAAAAAAACCCACCACCTTGGCCTCCCCCTCCCAAAAAATACTTCCCTTCTGGCAGAGACTAACCATGTTAGCCCAAGAGGGAAACGTATTCAGAAAGCTGTGGGAGTGGAAAACAGGAAATTGGAATGAGAACTCGATTGCAGCCTTAATTCTAGCAGTAGCTGTTAGTGGATATTGTATATAAACACACACGTGTATGTACATTATATGAAGTTTCCTTATGATAAGAGGCTCCACAGACTACATTGTAGTAAAACTTTTTTTCGCTATATCAGGGCCGCCCAGTGAGGGGGGGCAAGTGGGGCAATTTGGCGGCTGGGGGTCCTTCCGCTCGGGGACCCGCCGCCAAATTACCGCTGAAGACCCGGCTGCACTTTGGCGGCGGGTCCCACTTCGGCGGTAATTTGGTGGCGGGGGGCCCCTGCCGCGGGTCTCCGGGGCACTTCGGCGGCGGGTCCCGGAACGGAAGGACGTCCCCCCCCCCCCCCCCGCCGAAGACCCCAGGCCCCCAGAATCCTCTGGACGGCCCTGAGCTATATTATCAACCCCTCTCTCTCTCTCACACACACACACACACACACACACACACACACACACACACACGATTATAGCTGGTTAAAATTTTTCTGTCCAGCTGTTTTTACAATCGAAAATGGCTATTTGACTAAACAGAAATTTCTGCAAAAAGCTGTTTTGGTTTTTATAAAAAATGTTCCAGTTTTTGTGGGGCAAAAAACCCAATCACCTGGAAAAAGAATTGTTTCCAGTTTTCAGCCACTGAAAACCAACATTTTTCAATGTTGTCAAAAAAAAATCGTTTTTCTATGAAAACCCCAAAAATATTCTAATTTTTTTTCAAAAAAGAAAAATTCCCAGCCAACTCTCAGATGTAGCTGTGTTATGCAGAAAGGTTCCTTCAGCATACTGACCCCACACTTTAATAGTGACCACCATAGAGCACAATATAAAGAGTCGTCATTCGCCAACCATTACCACTGACGCACCTGTTACTTGTTACTACATTTTGATATTCTGACAGCATATCAAGGCCTTGAATGAGGCTGAGGATGCCAGCATAATGGCTGCTGTGCTAACCTGCATAAAGAGCGTCCCTGTTCTGGATGGCTTAGAGTGTACACTTGCAATCCTGACGTGCTATTGCATCGCATGTAGATACACCCAATCCAGCTTTAATCTAGTTAGCTCAGCCGAATGGGCATCACCATGGCTAGCTGCATGAGTGATTACCCGGGGCCAGGTGGGCTCGCACAGCCAGCCTGCAGATTCACGCCTCTGGTGCCCAAGGTAGCTCTGCTCAAGCTGCAATCACAGCCGGGGATTCCAGTAAGGACACACTCTTAAAGGCACAAACAGACGACAGGTTGAGGATAGGGAATAACAAACGAGTTAATCACCATGGTGATGACAGGCAGTTTTGTTGCTGTTGGCTTTTGCTGCTTTTAATTGAGAGTAGAGGGGAGGTAACAACAGGATTCTATGTATCTAATTACATGGCCTCCGTTACTGTGGTATATGAGCGCCTCACAATCTTTTTTTAAAGCAAAGTTATAACAATAATAATTATTGGAGATATACCTATCTCCTAGAGCTGGAAGGGACAGTCATGGAGTCCAGCCCCCTGCCTTCACTAGCAGAACCAACTACTGATTTTTGCCTCAGATCCTTAAATGGCCTCCTCAAGGATTGAACTCACCACCCTGGGTTTAGCAGGCCAATGCTCAAACCACTGAGCTATCCCTCCCAATGAACCATTAACATACAACATTGCCCATGACCTATTCTGGATGAGGTTAATATTCAAAGAACTTGGCTAAAGATTGGGGCTTGCCGGCTTCTCCTCCGAGTATCCCACACACCCCTATGGGGCAGGGCAGGGCTGTAATCCCCTTTTGACAGCTGAGGAACAAAGGCATAGAGAGAATAAGTGATGTGCCCAAGGTCACACAGAAAATGGGAGGCAGAGGAGGGACTTGGAACCAGGTCTCCGAAGTGCTAGGCCAGTGCCCTAAGCACCAGGGGAGTTACCAGGTGTAAGGGAGATAGAAAAGACAGGAATGGGAACGGCGATAGTCACAGCGGGTCACAGGACCCAGCTGGCTGGGTTTTGTAGGCACCACCACAGAGTGGTGTTTTAAGGGGGGCTGTGCAGGAGGATGAGGTAGTTGCTGTACAAATATTAATTGGGGAATTTTCCCCTTGGATAAAGGGTATCATAGAAGAACGCAGGGAGTTGTTTGAAGAAGCCGATTGAGGAATAAAGGCTGGGAATGTCGGCAGAGTGAAGGGAGTGGGAGAGAAGAAGGGGTCGACGTTGCAATATGTCACTCTTTCATTTCCTGCAGTTGTTTCCTTCCCTATAGAGCAGGAACTATCTGCAGGATCTGATGCTGCAGTGTGGAAAATGGGGATATTTTGGCTTAATGGTGACCACCGCACAGGATACATTGAATTCCAGTTTGGGGCTCAATCCTGCACCCATTTGAGGCAATGGGAAAACTCCCCGACATCCACAGAAGTAGGAACAGGCCTTAAAAATTGCAGCAAGGAGTTCAATCTTGAGTTCTCAACCTGGCCACCTTCCTACCAGTCCCATATTGCTAAATGGGACAAGGCCTTTATATGGAACAGGCCTTAGACAACCTAATAAGACTGTGTATAAAGTCCTATCCAAAACAGTTCAGAAATACCTGCCCCTGGTTCAGAAGCTCCTTTTGGTGAGCGATGGCTACTGCCACTTGAGGGTTGTTGGTTTTTTTTAATCTTTTTAGCCATCAGCTGTTCTGAGGTACTCGTTCATCTTCGGCTGATGCCATTTACCTTTCGGTGTTGCCCGGGAATTGCTGTGGATTCATGAGCAAAGATGGTCAAATTAACAAGAATTCAGGAAATCTGAGTTCAACACCAGGCTCAGCCACAGACTTCTTGTGTCACCCTGAGCAGGTCACTTCAATCGAGCCCAGGCCTCGGTTCCCCATCTGTAAAATGGGGCTAGCTCGTCCCTGTTTGGAGGCTAAAATCCATTCATGATTGTTAGATGGTCAGATACTATGGTGATAAAAGCCACATAAGTAATTACATAGATACCCTTGATTTAATTAACGTGTTTAACAACAGCTTGAACTCCGTTTTCGGATGCATAGAATGTACTTTCAGTAACTCAAACCCTAATTCCCAACGGGGTCTACTTCTTCCAAGCCCCACACTGCACCTTCCTCTTTGGTAATTACCCTCCATAACATTCTCTGTGACGGAATGCAATAACCTACTGTTTGTAACTGCGGTGACTAGAATGGTTGTTATATTGGGTTTCCCTATTAAGCAGTCAATTAAATCTGAAGTACAGGGCATGTTTGCTAGACTCTTGCGCCGGAGAGTGGATTAGATCTCCTTTACTTCTGCATCACCACCCTCTCCCAGCAAACAAAATTCTAGGCAATCTGTCTGCAGTGCATTCACTCTCATCACTGCATTACAGCAGGAGATGCAACAAAAGGCTCCTGCAGGGAGAGAGCTGCCGCGTAGATACCTACTGGATCTCATTTCCTTCCTCACCTGACTCTAACAAGGGATAGAAGGAATAAGGAAAGGAAGCCTGTCCATCAGGTGGGGAACTGAAGTGCACACACATTTTGGGAGAGGGACAGAGGAAGCAAATCAAATGCTTTTCCGCACTCACTGGAGAATCCT
Organism: Mauremys mutica; assembly: GCF_020497125.1. Lineage (NCBI taxonomy): Eukaryota > Metazoa > Chordata > Testudines > Geoemydidae > Mauremys > Mauremys mutica. Next base: position 11,958,999 of record NC_059077.1, read on the forward strand.
CCTCCTGGAGTGGAGGTCCTGGTTCTGGGGACTCGTAGAAGGCAGACTAAATGCTGCCTGTATTTTGCTAGCTAGTGAGTATACAGTTCTCTGCTCTAAGCAGATTGCCAGATCTACTCGGGTAGGTGATTATGTAACCATCCAGTGATGATGCCATCGCAAGCCAGTCTTTGGGCTCAGGTACTTTTGGCTCAAATAGAGGCCTACGTTTTTGGAGCGTAAGATCCAACTTTGACTCCTAGGTGCACAATTTAAATGACATCCAATATCCACACATTGCCGGGGCTTTGTCACAACCGGCGGTGGAAGAGTCTGGCTGCTGATTTCAGATGGGCTGTGTAGTTTAATAGCTAAAAATGGGCAGCTGTTTGGGAAAAAGTCTGTAGCTCAGCAACAGGCAGTTAATATTGTACTTGGCTTTGTCTATGTTTGTGTTTCTAATTAGAATACAAGCTTCATTTTGTTCCTATTAAAATAATAGTGTCAGAAATTTGAGATGGAAATCAGCTACCAGGGTCACATTATCCTTAACCCAGCCCAGAACAGGATTGTTCCTTAACAGGACGAACTGGATCTTGAAAAATACTTCTTCACTACGACTGTTTCTTTCCCGCTTGCACACTGATCCCTCAAGCTGTTCTGCAGAGGGAAAGGGCTCCACTGGCGTTAATGTTCAATAAAATACATTAAAAAGGGGGGACATACATTTTCAGATTATTTCTATGAAGTATAATACAGTAGTTACTAGTATCAGAGGGGTAGCCGTGTTAGTCTGGTTCTGTAGAAGCAGCAAAGAATCCTGTGGCACCTTATAGACTAACAGACGTTTTGCAGCATGAGCTTTCGTGGGTGAATACCCACTTCTTCGGATGCAAGCAGTTACTGCTGACTCCGTTTTTGCAACAATCAACACCTACCACATATGCACTCCTATTGCCTCCCTCTTTCTTAGACACACACATTTTACTAGAATTGTTTGTTGGGGAAATGGACATTAAATCATTCAGCGTGACTAGTAAAAGTTTCCATGAATCTATCCTCTCCTTAGACATGCAAAATATGTAGAGTCTGGAGCAGTGAGAGAACAGGACCAGGTCATAGGGGGCTCTATTCCTGGCTTTGCAATGGACTCCCTGTGCACACTTGCAAAGTACATGGAGATCCGCAGATAAAAACATTGTACGTAAGTATTATGCTTTATTTTTTCTACTTCACTGCATTATCGCAAGTTACTGCTACTCTTAAATTAGCACTAGTAATCAAGGTACCAAAGGACATGGAGAGAAGAAATTCTTTAATTGCCTGTACACCAATGCCTATACAGGCTGAGTAACAAACAAGAGGAATGGGAATGGCTCGTTTATGAGCATAAATTCAATCTACCGTATAGACTCATTCATAAGCCGAATATTTTTGGTATCAAAGAGTGGGGGTCGGCTTATAAATGGGTCAACACCAAAATTTGATGATTTTAAACTCTATGGAATAATTGAATTGAATATCTAATATGTTGTCATTTTGTTTACCTGGAGCATCTGCGGGCATGGAGCTCCTCAGCTCCCTGTGCCTGCGGTTCGCCGTTCCCAGCCAATGGGAGCTGCGGGAAGTTCCCATTGGCTAGGAATGGCAAACCACGGCCACTGGGAGCTGAGAGGCTCCGTGCCTGTGAACGCTCCAGCTAAACAAAACGTCCAGGCCCGCTAGCTGCTTACCCTAATGGGCCAGAAGCCAAAGTTTGCCAACCCCTGAAATATAGGGTCGGCTTATGAAAGGATCATTCAATTTTTGCTATTTTTACCTAACCATCTTGGGGGGTCAGCTTATAAAGGAACGGGCTAATGAACGAGTATATACGGTAGTTGGTATCACTGAAACCTGGTGAGATCATTCGCACGATTGGAATGTTAAAAATCAGTGGTTATAACCTAGTCAGGAAGGCTCAAATGGGACAAAGGGGAGAGGGAGTGGCACTCTGTGTCAAAAATGGCATTACTTAATCACTGATACCTCAGAAGAAAATGATCTTGAATGCTTAAGAATAAATGTCCTACCAGATGGGGTATTAATTGGTGTCTGCTACAGGCCACCAAATCACACTGAGAACAGGATGGCCACCTTCTGATACACCTATCTATATGGCGTAGGAAAAACACCTGTATGAGCATGGGGGACTTCAGTCCGAGGGACACATTCTGGAAGTCTCGTGCTGTCAGTATTAAAACATCCTTGGAATTTCTAAACATTACTGATGACAATTTCCTGACTCCAAAACAAACAAACAAAAAGTGTTGCTCCCAACATGGGAAAATTCCTTTTTAGATCTTGTCCTAACATATAAAGAGGAGCTGATCACTGAACTAAAACTTAATGGTAGCTTAAGCTGAAGTGGTCATGGCTGGGGGATAGGATACAGGTCTATAAAATCATGCCTGGTGTGGAGAAAGTAAATAAGGAAGTGTTATTTACTCCTTCTCATAACCCAAGAACTAGGGGTCACCAAATGAAATTAATAAGCAGCAGGTTTAAAACAAACAAAAAGAAGTTTTTTTTCACACAAGGCACAGTCAACCTGTGGAACTCCTTGCCATAGGATGTTGTGAAGGTCAAGACTATAACAGGGTTCAAAAAAGAAAAATAACTAGATAAGTTCACGGAGGATAGGTCCATCAATGGCTATTAGCCAGGATGGGCAGGGATGCTGTCCCTAATCTCTGTTTGCCAGTAGCTGGGAATGGGTGATAGGGGATGGATCACTTGATGACTACCTGTTCTATTCATTCCCTCTGTGACACCTGGCATTGGTCACTGCAAGAAGACAGGATACTGGGCTAGATGGACCTTTGGTCTGACTCAGTATGGCCGTTCTTATGTTACTGTATCACATTTATAATGTGCAAGCAGAATAAAGTTCAGATCAGTAATATATATACTTTGAGCTTTAATTGGGCCAATTTCAAAAAGCTGAAAACAATTATGAGCCAGATCAGCTGGGAGGAAGAATTTAATCAGAAAAATGTGAATGATAATTGGCAATTATTTAAGAAAACCTTAATAGATGACAAAACCCACAAATATTACAATTGAGGAACAAGGCTGTGTTGGTTTAAAAAACTGACCTGATTTAGAGTGGAAGTGAAGGCAGTGATAAAAATTTAAAAAATAGATAAACCAGGAGTTAGGAATTGTATAATATTGATAAGGGAAGCAAAGGGACACAAGGAGAAATCTATGGCCAGCAAAGTTAAGGACAATAAGGATTTTTTAAAAAAATATACTAAGAATAAAAAGAATCTTGACAAAGTATTGGTCCATTACTCAATGGAAATGGTAGAATTATCAATAATAAGGAAGAAGAGACAAAAGTGTTCAATATATATTTCTGTTCTGAATTTGGGAGAAAAACAGATGATATAGTCTCATCACATGGTGATAACTCTCCTCCCATTCCACTAGTATCTCTGAAGTTACTTTAAATTAAATAGAAGTTACTAATGTTAGATATTTTTAAATCAGCAGGTCCAGATAATTTGCATCCAAACATTTTAAATGAGCTGGCTGAGGAGCTGGCTAGAGAGTTAATATTTGATTTTCAATAAGTCACGGAGCACTGGGGAAGATCCAGAAGACTGGAAGAAAGCTAATGTTGTGCCTAATTTTAAAAAGGGGTAAACGGGATAAGACCTGTCAGCCTGACCACAATCCTGGACAACATAATGGCGGGCTTCTATGGGACTCAATTAATAGAGAATTAAAGAATTAAAGGAAGGAAATGTAATACAAGATGGGTTTATGGAAAATGATCCTATCAAACTAATTCGATTTCTTTTTATGAGATTACATGTTTAGTTGACAAGGGTAACATTGTTGACACAACCTGTAAGGCATCTGACCTACCACACAATAGAGATCTCTATACAGCGCCAGACAATATAATTTTGGGCTTACACTCCAGAGAGCTGGGCAATTGCCCGAGCTGAGTCTTCCCACACAGAGCTGGTTGTAGACGCTGTGTGATTCTACAGCTGGGTGTGTCCTTACCTGTGAGTGCGCCTGCAGCAGGACAGGGTGAGGGAGCCCAGAGGCTGGTGGAATAGGCAGGCTCAGTGGGACCTCAGTACATCAGTGGCATCCTGGAAGAGGGGTCCAACCTGTCACAATCTGCTCTAAGAATTCTAAGAGTTCTATGGATGGTGCTATACAGGAGGTCAGACTAGATGATCACAAGGAGTCCAAGGCTGGAAGGGACCAATGACTTTCCCCTCCCAGCCTTCATTTTCTTAATAGAAATTAGGCTGCAGTCCAGCAGACCACTCACTTTATTGCAATGGACACCGTACAGTTCAAGTTTTCCAAAAGCTACAAATATTGATACTTTAGGGATCAAAACTGCACAAATTAACTGTAAACAGCTTTTATTTACAATATTGTAATAAATATTACCATGAAGAAAAAGCAACATTCTTGCCATTCTCCTCCTGGGCCTCTCTTAGGACTTCTGCCAATCATATAACATGGTCGTACAACGTGCATACAAGGAACAGAGTCAGGAAAGGCAACTAACCTAACTTGAAGACTTCAAACACCCAAACAATACCTTCATCTCCCAAGAACAATAAGTTACACACTGTGGGATAATACGGCTGCTTCTTGTGGCTCAATGGAATTATCGGGACCTTTACCAGGAGTTACTTGATTTTCATTTTTTTTATTTCATATGGTCTTTGCAGGCCTCGTACATTATAAACCCACCATCTGTACAAACTCAAGGGCTGACACAATGGCTTTTCTTTTAAAACCTGCATGTCCAATATATACATAAAAGTCCTGTGTTTTCACATTTTTTACACAACTGAGGCATAACATTACGTCTAATAAAAGTGCTAAAACCAGTGTCTTAAGTCTAAACGACAAAAGCAGCAGAATTTATTTTTCCAGTTGCCAAGTTCCCAAAAGGGCCTGTTCAAAACATGCGGTACTGATGGTTGGCTGATGCACAAAACGAAGTACGGGCTGGTACATAGAGAACAAAACTGCAAGCCCAATTGGAGAATGGGTGCTGTCTGAAGTCCAAACTGACGTGGTTTGCATAATTTGGCAAGAAGAGAAAGGGAAATTACAAAACAAGTGAGTCACTCAGTAACTGGGTAGTTCTCTAACACTAAAACTATATGTAAGTGCAAAAATGGTGAATGTGCTGATGATTGGTTATGGAAGAGGTTGTAGGTAGCACTTTTCCTTTAGTGGTGACCAGAGCTAAGTGTTTTAAAATGAAGAGCTAAGTGCTTTAAAATGCAAGCGTGTCCTAAACAGAAAGGCACTGAGTAATTAGATGGGAAAAAGATATCATGGTTCCTTTGCAAAAATCCTGAGGTATTCACAGCCCACGGCAACGGAACTTTAAGGCCATTTGGAACACATCAGATCCTATGGAGGCAAATAAAATGGCCACAGAGCCATATAAACACAGCTGGAAAGACCTGTTCTCTGCTTTCTTATGAGATGTTCCTTTCATTAATGCGCAAGGCAACAAAGATTAGGATAATTAAACTGACAAATGTACAGGCCCACGATTCACACCTTGGTAACAGAATTTTAAGAAGAAATCACCAAATTAAACACAGTGTCATCTCCGATATCAAGATGGCCAACTAGTGAGGAAGGAAAGCCACCGCAGTCTCCCTGCTGGTCAATTCAGCCATAAAATAACCAGTCTCTTTCAGCAGCACTGAGGAATTGGAGAGCTAACATGAATACCAATGGCTACTTTCCCTGCTACATCTAGAAACTCAGTTCTTGACTTTATCTGTCTTTATAATAGAAGCAACATGGACATGAGTGGTTCATTCTAGCAAATGATATGGAACCGGATTCAGTCACATCTGGAAGTTGGGAAAAACCTCAAGTGCTTAGTTAAAATGTCAGCTACTGCTTACAGGGGTGGAAAAAGATGTAAAATGTCACATTCCACCGCAGAGAGCTGCGCGATCACAGAGAAGTTCACTTTTTAAAGAGACACTATCTTCATGGGTATAGTGAGTTTCCAAGTTTCAGAATAGGTAGGTAGATAACTTTTAGAGGTGCCATGGTTAAACAATGGTCCAAAACTCTGCTTCCACACAATCCTGACGTTTGGATTGGCCCAAGCAATGAAGTCTCAGAAGAAGAAAAAGGCACAAAGCAAAAAAACCAACTGCTGTATATAAGACAAGGACAAGCAACATTCTCTCAAAGGATTCACACATCTAGTCTCAATTACCCTTTTAGATTGTACTATACACAGGAAGCCATTCAAGTGTTTTCACCAGACAGAAATTGAGTGACTCCATTTAAAGCAGTACGTTAAGAACGTAAACAAAATACCCAAGAGAATTAAAAACATGCCCGTGGACATTTCCCACCCATGCTCCCCCTTTGATTCATTTTGATATAAAGTACGATTCTCCAATGAAAATTACTTGTGCAGTAACAACTTTGAATGTAAACTGGAGAAAGCCAAGACTGTAAAAAGGTTTCTGGTGATCTCAGTGCTTGCTATCGTATAACGTCCAAGTAATGCACTTCTGGGTACAGAGTGTTCACAAGGAGAGCCAAGAGATTATTTCCATCTTGAAGACAATGATCTGGGTGCTTGATAAACTGGGACGCTTGGGAGAGCTGTTCCTGATATTCCATATATTGTTTGTTTGATGCCATAGATTCAAGGGTATTCAGTGCCTACAAATAGAGGGGAAAATTCAGATAGTTAAGTATATTCTGTCCCTATTTTCTGCAGTTATAATTAACGGGTCAGATCATTAGCTGGTGTAAACAAATGTGATTCCATTTACTTCAATGGATCTATATTGATTTACACTACTCGAGGATCTGACCCTACATCTACCTACTGGTTTTATACAAATATTTGTATAACAAGCTCCCATGATCATGTAACATTCCACATACACATTTTGCATAGTACAGTATCAGCAGCTTAGATTCACACTACATATGCCAATGTTGTTCTCTCTCTATGGGTGACAGGAACAACTACCCTGTCGTAAGTTTCACATATCATTTATATTTACGTCAGGCACTAAACAGTTAACCTTAGGGGGAAAAACACCAAATACAGCTCATGGTACTCTTGCAATTCACTTCACAATGTTCTTATCAGTACCCAGGATTTCCATAAGTATGTATATTGTTTCTGCCCAACACTGTCAGGTTAAAAATCGTATGTTAAAAAGAAATCCCTAACCTAAGTTAGCGATAACACCAGCGATTAATTAAAGCTGGAAGAATTCTGAATGAACCTCATTTACTTTTCATTCATACCAAAGAAGGAAAAGAGAGTAGTCAGCTTCGCTTTCATTTTTGGTTAATTCCACTGTCAGGTTCTCATGCACTAGCATATTGCTGCAATGTGTGGGTTGCAAACACTCTGCAGGAGGATGTTTTTCTGTTGTCTTAGTCATTTAAAGGTTTGTATCCACAAAACTTAAATGTTGGGCTAAACGTAGCCTGAATATAACCCTTTAAAGGGAATATATTAAGTCAAGGCTGATATTTTTTCATCCCTTCTACCTGCTCTTGCTGGGTTCCAACGTTCCTGAACTCTGTTATCGTGGACATGACAAAGTTGCATTGATTTGCCCAATGGAACCATTTTAAGCCAGTTAAGCTAAAATTGGTACAAAAAGCGTCACAGACACTCTTATTTGGATTTAAACCAGTCTTATTTAGCTTAGACAATTAGGAATCAGTTCAACTGAAATACACCTCTCTTAAATAGAAATGAGAGAGAGCCCACACAGAGGTATGCACCGGTTAAAATCAATTTAAAAATCACACTTTAATTAAACCAGTGCATCTTGTCTATACAGACAAGGCCTCAGAAGAACTTAACCCTTTCTTGTCCGTTTTTTATTGACAACTTTTGTATTCTGAACTTATTGGAAAGGTTTATTTTTGATCTAAAGTTTAAGAAACACACAAAATACTGCAAATTGATGTTCCATCGGTAAGTGTTCAAACCCTCTCCTTCGCCCTGCCAAAGAATATATTTTCCAGTTCCTTTTGTTATCTAGTTTCCATTATTTCTCACTCGGTGTACTGAACTTACTATTTCACTGAAAGCTGTGTGTTTTAAGATTTATAATGTGACAAAATATCTCTGCCAAACATCATGGGTTGCTGTGCAACCAGCTTTGCCTATGCAACTCACTTCCCTGGCCTCAGTCACCTCACGTACCTTAGTCTTGCTCTCTCAAACACACACTCGCAGTCCTGCCAGTTATAGCAAATAGTGCAATAGTTTGTGATGCAAACAAATGTTCCCCAAGTTACAAGGATAAGATCAACTAATTGCTTTTGAAATTCAGAATTTAGACGCAGATATAAAGAGGGGGAAAGCATTGAGGGCCAAATTAGAATGGACATTTTGCTCTCACTGAAATCAGGCATTTCAGAGGAGAAGGTAGGCTTAATATACATTGTTTGTAATGATTCCCATGAGCTTCACACTGCAACTTGATTAGCCAATACAGAGATGGAGGATGCTCAGTGAAATCAATGGCTGACACACTACCTGCTGGGCTTTCTGTGAGAGCTGCAATTCTGAACCAAGCTTCAAACGGATTTGATTCTCCTGAGGAATCTGCACCAACAGGAAGGCTGACATACTGCGGGCAACCACACGGAACCTTAAGTGTCAAGAGGAAGAGAGAAGTTGATGTAAAATTTAGATGCATCAGGATTAGACGTGCCAAAAATATCACCCTATTATTTCTTGCACTAAACCAGGTGAGGGATCTTTCTACTGTTTTTTTTTTAAATGCAATGCACCTCTTGCAGTATAATACAAATTAACACAAATAAACTGGAGATCTCATAGTTATATCCTCAGATCACCCCAAAGCACTTCTTTTAATTCTTTGTAACGACATCCTCTGTGTATTTTGAGATGTCTATTGCCGGAAAAGGGTGAAATCCTGTCCTCGCTCAACTTAATGGGAGCTTTACCATTGGCAAGGTTAAGATTCTGTCACTGGCATTTTTAGTAAACGTCCGGGACAGGGCATAGGCAATAAACAAAAATTCATGGAAGCCTGTGACCTGTCCCTGACTTTTCACTCAAAAATATCCTAAGGGAACACTAATAGTCAGAGTGATGCTAGGATTGATCTCTGGACAGGGCCGGCTCCAGACCCCACCGCGGCAAGTACGCGCGTGGGGCGGCCCTTTCCCGGGGGGGCGGCAGGCTGGGCCGGCGGACCTGCCGCAGTCACGCCTGCGGGAGGTCCACCGGAGCCCCGGGACAACCGGACCTGCCGCAGGCATGACTGCGCAGGGGGCGCTCGTCCTGCGGCTCCAGTGGACCTGCTGCAGGCATGACTGTGGACGGTTCGCTGGTCCCGCGGCTTGGCTGGACCTCCCACAGGCATGACTGCGGCAGCTCAAGCGGAGCCGCCGGATCAGCCAACCGTCCGCAGGTGCGGGAGGTCCAGCCGAGCCGCGCGACCAGCGGACTCTCTGCAGTCATGCCTGCGGGAGGTCCGCTGCTCCCGCGGCTCCGGGGCGCCTCCCGCACATGACTGCTTGGGGCGGCCAAAAACGTAGAGCCGCCCCTGTCTCTGGCAGCCACTCCAGCCCACTGCTGCTCCAGTTCCGGGGCTGATCACCACTGCTCCAGCAGCAGTAGGGCTGACCCACCCCAGCTGCTGCTCCAGTAGCCCCGGGGCTGACAGCTGCTCCAGCCCTGCCCTGGAAGTAGTCACAGAGGTTCCGAAAAGTCACAGAAGTGTTAGTCATTGGTTTCAGTGGGGGTAGGATTCACCCAAAAGAAACCACTCACATTCTTAAAGTTATGCTCACGCTTAAGTGCTTTGCTGGATCAGGGCCAAACAACTATTTCTGGTTTGGATTACTTTCCCTTTCATTTTTCAGCTGGATTTTTTTTTTTTGTTCTCTTATTACCAAGCTCCCTATCCATCTCTTCAGGAAGGAAATTGCTTAACACGCGAAGTTCGGCGTTTCTTTGAACCACTCTCATGTTTTCCAACACATACAGGATAATATAGGAAAGGCAGAGTGGAACATGAATATACACACGCTGGTAATGTGAGACATGCAAGACAGTTGACTGCTAGAGACAAGGTAAAAGAAAGCCAGGCAAGTATTCTCTTTGATGGATCTCTCTGCAAACATAGAATCATAGATTCATAGAATATCAGGGTTGGAAGGGACCTCAGGAGGTCATCTAGTCCAACCCCCTGCTGAAAGCAGGACCAATCCTGTGCCCTCTCTAAAATTAAGGGATATGTTTTACATTAAATTAGGCCAACCTAGATTCACGATCAAGTTTACCCTGCCAGGATTTTTGTAAATAAGTACCTTACCTCTCGAGCAGCCGGGAAACAATTATTCTACACTCCATTTTTAGTGGTATAACCCATTCACCAGGAAGGGCTATCCACCATCCCAAGAGAAATTTGTCATTAAATTAAGTTCATGGGTCAAACCACAGTTATTAACAGGGATACTTGAACTAGAGATGGCATCAAACCAGAACTCCCAACTTCCCCTCTCTCCAGCACACATTATGGGAAAGTTTCCATTCAGATCCTAATGCAGTCCCAAACTCCATTGCTTCTCTATAACAGGCCAAAACAAGAACACCCCCAAACCTTCAGGAACTTTGGATTCCTAACCCAACTTCAGCGCTTAGTTGCATCCATTCATAAAGTGTATAGGATCTGAGCAAGTATTTTCAAAATACGTGCTTTCTTAATCAGAGCACTCCCTCCTAAATTCTTACCTGGGTGACAAAGGAGATTTCTTGCCTAGACCAATAACACCCAATATTCCGGACATCAGTCTCTCCTCAGCCAGCTGATTCTGCCTGCCCTGTATTGAGAGCAATATCCGGATGACTGATTCAATCAGGACGGCGTCATTCTGTTCCGTTTGGAGTAGGGATAACTGCAGGGCTTTATGCCACCAAAGAAACAGCTTTGCCTCTTCCTTCACTGAGCTTTTGGTAGATGAAACAACAATGCTTAGAAACTGATCTTCCTTCTCTTTCAACATCTCTTAAGCCTTGGCACTGAGAAGTGTCCCTGTGCACACCAGCCCAGTGAGGTGTTTAGTTGACAAGTTTGTGAAGGACATTTAGATATACTAGTTTTTATGCTGGAATAACTCCAGTGAAGTGGAATTCCAGAAACTATGGGCCTGACGTAGAAATGAAAGGGGGAGGGGTCAAAGGCCAGTATTATGTAGAAGGTCAAACTAGACTATCTCAATGACTCCTTCAGCCCTTAAATTTATTAATAAATGGTATAAAATCTGGTGTAACAGACTAGTGAGTCAGGCCCATTGTTCTTTAATCTTGGCTTTGTTTACAGGTATTTGATACTCTGAGGAGCAGTAGATTTTGTTTTAACCGTGATTTTAAAAAACTTTCCACTTTATTGTATAGCAGTGGAAACACTGAAGGCTTCTGCTGAGCAAGGCACACAGCACAAGTTCCTCTGTGGATATTTTTAAAGATTGTTTTAAAACCAAACGGCCTGAAGTCATACCCAAGGTTAATGAACTCAGATATTCCACAGAAAGCATCAGAACGAGAGATCTGCATCAGACTGTGCCCCAGTAACTTCTGTCCAGTCTTTCTACCACCAAAAAACCCCGCAGCAATCTTGGAGCATGCGTTTAGCATTGGAGAAGATACCAAAACAGCCTTTTGCAGATTGCTGAAGTGGGGAAAGACAGCAATCAAGTGGACAGAGCTGGAGGGTACTACAGTCATCAGACGGCTAAGAGATTTGAACTGCAAAAAGGAGAGCACGCATTCTCTTAGCAAGGCTTTTTAATCAAGAAAATTTTGCCCCTATTGCTACTGAAATGGAGAGGCATTTACCAGCCAACAGATTTGATACATTCTGGATAGCGCTGTTGAGAGGCATGTAAACTTACTAGTGCATTATACACCAGCACTATTTGTATTTTAATAAATACTTAGTACTTACAGTACCATAGCACTTTACAGCTTCAAAGCTCTTTACAAACACCACTCAATTCTCACCACGCTCCTTCCTGTTTGGTTTAGCCGTGTTTTACAGGGATGCACGGACATGAAGACCTCCGTTTTCAAAAAGTGCTCACCAATACTGGGTGCCCCGTTGGAAATACTCGGTCCTGATTTTTTTCCCCCAAAGTTGAGCATCCCACATTAGCTTAAGCACCTTCTAAAAAAAATCAGGCCCCTAGCATCTCCAATTGAACACTGAGAATGTAGCATATTCCAAATTAGTAGATACCTGAAAATGCAGGCTAAGACGACTTGCTCAAGAAACAGTGGCAGAACTGGGGTTAGAAAGCCTGGAGTATAGTCCTATACCAGACCGAACGACTGTACTGAGTCAAACGTTAAATACCTTGGATACACTTGCTCTAGCCATTTGCCAAGAGTTAGCAGCATTTTCATTTCATTGGTCAGAGTCTGCTCAGTGTTTAAACGCTGCAGCATGTAGACATAAAGGGTCAGGTAGCTTCCCAAGGATAAACATTCCTGCAGAAATTCTTCCATTGTGAGTTCAGGAACTTGAAGGGAGGCAAGTATAGGGCCCCAGCCTAAATCCTGGTTCAGAGGAAATTCTTAAAACAGAGTGAGAGAAGAGAATACAGAAAGGACAGGACGTGTTTGTTAAAACAGTTTTAGGGCAGGGTAAAGCTTTAGACCTAACCTACTTGATTATGTTCCTTTAAATTAAGTAATTCATACTCTGGCAGCTATTTTCCAGATCATCAGCTTGTCAGAGAATCGTGGAGGTTAAAGATGGAAAAGACCTATTAGGTTATCTCATCCATCTCCATGTAAGCAAGTACATTTGCAGGTGTTACAGCAGTATTAATTTTATAAGTCCCAGGGATAGGACTCCAAACACTTCCCTTGGGTGGGCTAAAGTCTTACAGAGTTGACTGGGGCAGAAATAGATATATAGTTCCATAGACATCACTCCAAAAAAACTACACAATTTGAGAGAGAACGTGATCCTCTCTACAAGGTTCCTTATAACCATCCCACAGAATTCTACCAAACAACATAACATTTGTATTAAATTCTACATGACTGTTTTAAAAAAGTTTTATAGAAAAAAACGATCCTTTTCTATTAAATTCTGTACGACTTTTCCATAAAAGGATGAACTAGAATACATAGGAAAAGTCATTTAGGTCCCCTCAGCTAGAAAGAAAGTAGCCACCAGGCAAAGCCAGACAGTATCAGAAAGTGATGTGTGGATGGAAACAATTCTAAGAAATCATTACATTAAGACTGTAAAACATACAACCAAAGAAATTCAAAAATAAGCAACAACACTGTCCATACCCTACTTGACTGTGCATAGGTATTACTGCAGATACACACACGGAGCACAGTGAGTAACAACAACGTACTTCAGGAAAGACGGTCTGATTATGAAATTAAAACCAAGTTAAAGCTATTACTGAGTAGCCTGAGGCTACAAGGAGCTCCAACCTAGCAATTAGTGGACATTTCAAGGGTGATCTTTGATGTTAGCTCAGAACTTGGCATAAGTGACAGATGGAGAGGTTCTCTCTTACCTTCATTGAAATAAGCTGTAATACAAGCTTCCGTAGTCTCTGCCATATGTCTGACCGAGGCCAGGCTCTGGCATGCTGCTGTTAGCAGGGGCATCACTAGCAGGCCATGCACTTTGGTGGTGATCCAGGTTTGTAAACTACCCCGTAGTGACTCTGCTGTTGTGATGCTGGCATTATTCATCATCATCAGTGCTTCTGAAAAGAGACTACTGAGAGCCATATGACGAGCTTGCATGTCCATGTCTGAAAGTCAAAGAAAAAAATACCAGTAAGTCAGGTGTGAAAATAAAAATTAAAGAAGGGAGGAGGGATGGTCCTGTGTTTAAGGCACTGGACTGGGACTCAGGAGATCTGGGTTCAATTCTTGCCATTGCAATAGACTTCCTGTATGACCTTGAAAAAGTCACTTATTCACTATGCGCCTCAGTTCTACATCTATAAAAAGGAGATGCTAATTCTTCCTAAGAATCCACTTTGTCTTGCTGAATTAGGCACTTCAGGCAAGGCACTATAACTATTATTTGTACAGTGCCAACAGAGTCCTGATCTCAGCTGGGGCCTCTAGGTGCTACTATTATTTAAGGGTGGGGGGCGGGGCAGGGGACATTTACTGGGCTCCCACTCAACACAACTTGTTTGTAAAATAAAGTTAATGAACCCCTTATAGCTGTTTGATCACTTCAAATATGACCAGAGGAGTCCTAGAGATTTTAGCAGTCCCACAGTATTTCCCAAAATACTAGATTATCCAGATAACCTTGCCAGTCTAAGCATCTGAACCCCTTACTTCATATTCAGACCCTGAATCTCTTTTCATAGTGCCTATTCTATTTCATAGGGACCCTTTCATTAGTAACCACTTATAACAATTTTCTTTAAAGCAATTTAAACATGTCATTATAATGCTTAGTTCTTATAATCCTTATCTAAAGATAGCACTCTTCACAATTTAATTCAACAATTTACATTACTAAATGGAAATTAAGTATTTTAATACTATTTTTATAAACTGAACAACTAACTCATTAATCCTCACTGCCCACTGCAAGGAAGTATTACTGGCACCATAGTTCAAATGGTGAAACTGAGGCTAAGAAGTTAAATGACTTCCCCAAGGCCACAGCCACTTAGACCCGGCTTAAAAAATGTTACCAGACACCTAATGAACCAAAGGATGACAAGAAAAGAGAGAACTCCATATGAGCAAGGACCTGGGGCAATGCTCTTGTGAGAAGTCCAGCCCTCCCCACCCCAGCTGCTGTGAAGTGGGAATGTGCTGTCATTGGATGCTGCTAAGGGAGCTGCACCATTTTTTCCCCCATCAGCTTCTAACTAGCAAGTGTTTGATAAATCTGACACATGACAACATGCTGTTCAGCTGCTAAAAGGAGGGCTCTTCCACCACCCATTCCAAACCACCTACACCCAAGAACCTTCTTCCTTTTGGCTGATGAGTGAGAGAGGGAATCCCCTTCCCCTTCAGCTGCGTGAGAGGGCATGTGTGTTCTTCAAAACCAAGGTACTTTCCAAGGGACATTCATTACATAATCTATAAATCCTCAGCGGTCCAACGCCCATCTCAGAAATATTGCATGTATTTTAAATGCATGAAATAGTTCAAAAAATTATCTGTAACAATCTAACTCTATAAATAATATGTCTTGACAACTGTAAAAAACATGGCATTTCCTTAGAACCAACCTGGAGGGTTAAAGATGACAATATCGTCTAAGAGCTTTGACATTTCTTGTTCCAATACCGAAAGGGTTATTTTTCCATTTTGTTCCAAGGTGCTGAGAAACTGAACCACCTGGTGAATGTATGCTTGGCATTTTAGTGTTGCATCCTATTAAAATTTAAAAAAGTTGGCACACTTAGCTCTATTCTCATGGAGCATATAACCACACGACACATCCCGACCTCAACAAGACAACAAGAAGATGATCAAGAACAGTCCAGAAGAACTGCCAATCATACTTACAAAATGCACATGGCTATCAGAAGAAGCACCAAAGCCTGCAGAAACTTTTAAGAGTTTCACTATCAGTTCAGCTGCAGAATCCTTGGCTAGTATGATGGAAGGAGGATAGTGGCTGTTAAAGTAGCTGATGATGCTTTGATAAGATTCAATGCGCACAAGTTGCCATGGAAGAGAGCTGGTCTGTCCAAGGAGGTTAATCAGTGGCGATTCCTGAAGATTAAAAAAAAAAAATTCTCTTTTTATGAACAGTCACAATACTAAATATTGGAAACTAATGGAGAGATCAATCCACAATGTTTAGATCAGAGATGCACAGAGTGTAATAAAAAAACTACCAAACAGCTGACTGCCAACAGTGTGGCTTTAATAGTTCATTGTGCTAAAGCAATACTCATTGCATTTGTATGTACTATTGGTATTACAGTGGCATCTGACAGCCACAACCAAAATTAGCAGGCCAATGTGTTGGCACAATATGATGGTCCTTGCCATAAACAGAGCTTCAATCTAAATACGTAGGAAAGCATCAGAGGGCAAACAGAGAAACAGAGACATGACCTGACTTCCATAAGGTCACACCGGTCAGGTAACATATGTCAGTGGCAGAGGTGGGAGAAGAACCCAGGAGTCCCATCATTTGGTCCAGTGCTTTATCCACTACACTATGATACCTCCAATTCTCACACAAGTGTATCTTTAGACGTTTAAGGAAGATTTTTGAAAATGACAAAATATCTAGAAGGTCACTGAAAGGAGTCGAAGGTTTCAGAGTAGCAGCCGTGTTAGTCTGTATCCGTAAAAAGAACAGGAGTACTTGTGGCACCTTAAAGATTAACAAATTTATTTGAGCATAAGCTTTCATGGGGTACAGCCCACTTCATCAGATGCATAGAATGGAACATATAGTAAGAAGATATACATACACCTCTACCCCAATATAACACTGTCCTTGGGAGCCGTTATAGGTGAAACCGCGTTATATCGAACTTGCTTTGATCCGCCAGAGTGAGCAGCCCCGCCCCCCCGGAGCACTGCTTTACTGCGTTATATCCGTGTTATATCAGGCCGCGTTATATTGGAGTAGAGGTGTACATACAGAGAACATGAAAAGGTGGAAGTTGCCATACCAACTCTAAGAGGCCATCTGTTTGCATTTGGAAAGGAAGATGATATCTGCTGTATCTGTACGAGTTTTTTCATGAAGTTGATGGATTTCCACTCCATACGGCTAAATTTAGTGCCTTGCATAATGACAGGTTTCAGAGTAGCAGCCACGTTAGTCTGTAGCCACAAAAAGAACAGAAGTACTTGTGGAAAGGAGTGCGTCACCTGGGATACTTAACTCCAGTCATTTGAATAAATTGGGAAATACAATGGCTATTGCGGATTAGAGGTTAGGATGAAGAACATCATCATACCTCCTTCAAACACAATGCATCAAAGGAACCGAAACAGAAGCTGATTATTATTGTTAATAATCTAGGAGCCCCTGTCATGGACCAGCACCCTATTGTGCTAGGCCAGGGGTCTCAAACTCAAATGACCCCGAGGGCCGCATGAGGACTAGTGCATTGGCCCGAGGGCCGCATCACTGACACGCCCCCTTGCTGCCCCTGGCCCCACCCCCAATCCACCCCTTCCATGAGGCCCCGCCCCTGCCCTGTCTCTTCTCCACCTCCTCCCCTAAGCGCGCGCAGTTTTAATAAATATCTACACTCAGTAATGCACCTCACTCAAAGGACAAAACACGCACTTAGATTTACTGCCTAAGGCTCTGGGAGGGAGTTTGGGTGGGGGAGGGGGTCTGGATGCAGGCTCTGTGCTCGATGCAGGCTCCAGGCTGCGGCAGGGGGTGGGGGTGCAGGCTTTGGGACGGAGTTTGGGGATAGGAGGGAGTGCAGGGGTGAGGGCTGTGGGGCTGAGGGCGAGGGGTACATGATGCAGGAGGGGGCTCAGGGCTAGGGAAGAGGGTTGGGCTGTGGGTGAGGGCTGTGGATGAGGGGTTCATGATGCGAGGGGGCTCAGGGCTAGGGAAGAGGTTTGGGCTGTGGGGTGAGGGCTGTGGATGAGGGGTTCATGATGCGAGGGGGCTCAGGGCTAGGGAAGAGGGTTGGGCTGTGGGGTGAGGGCTGTGGATGAGGGGTTCATGATGTGAGGGGGCTCAGGGCTAGGGAAGAGGTTTGGAGTGTGGGGTGAGGGCTGTGGATGAGGGGTTCATGATGTGGGGGCGCTCAGGGCTGGGGCAGAGGATTAGGGTGCGGGGGGATGAGGGGTTCATGATGTGGGGGCGCTCAGGGCTGGGGCAGAGGATTAGGGTGTGGGGGGATGAGGGCTCTGGCTGGGGCTGAGGATTAGGGTGCAGGGGGATGAGGGGTTCATGATGTGGGGGTGCTCAGGGCTGGGGCTGAGGATTAGGGTGCGGGGGGAATGAGGGCTCTGGCTGGGGCTGAGGGTTTGGGGTTAGAGAGGCTCAGGGTAAGGGAAGCCTGCCTTGCCAGTACTGGCGGAGGGCAGGCACTAGGACCCTGCACCCTAATCCTCAGCCCAGCCAGAGCCCTCATCCCCCCACACCCTAATCCTCTGCCCCAGCCCTGAGCGCCCCCACATCATGAACCCCTCATCCCCCCGCACCCTAATCCTCTGCCCCAGCCCTGAGCGCTTCCCTTCCCCCCCCCCCCAGCCCGGCCCCGGCGGGTCCCGCTTCCCTTCCCCCGGCCCGGCCCCGGCGGGTCCCGCTTTCCCCCCCCCTTACCCGAGCGCGTCTCCGGCGGTCCCGCTCAGAGCCGCGGGGTGTGGGGGCGGGGCTGTGAGCTCCACGCCGAGCGCAGCGCTCAGCCCAGAGCTCCCAGCCCCGCCCCCTCCCCACGCGGCTCTGAGCGGGGCGGGGCTCAGGCGCTCGGACGGAGACTCGGCGCTCTATGTGCCGAGGCTCCAGGAGAGGGGTGGAGGCGGGAGCCTCCGCTTTTCTCTTGAGGGCCCCTGCGGAGCTCCCCTGGGGAGCTCCGCGGGCCGCAGGGAAGAGCTCCGCGGGCCGCATGCGGCCCGCGGGCCGCATGTTTGAGACCCCTGTGCTAGGCTCTGTGCAAACAAAGAACTTTTGGGAGACTCTCTATGCTACCACAGGGGGAATTTGGGAGCTATGAAGTGAGCCATAGCTAATTTTAAGTAAACTTTACTGATATCAATCTTTGACCTTTGTAATGAATCTTTAAAACCCACTTTTGCTAAATGCTTCTCTTTGTGTTTAATGCATTTATTCTCTCTATCGAACAAATATTTAAATGCAACCATAAAGTGGAACTCAGGTGCTGTCGGAGACTAGGATATCTCCAGCCACAAGGGATGGGGAGGGGAGGAACAGGTGGAATAAACTCAGCCAGAGGCAGCTGGTTATAAAAATATTCAGATGGTGCTGCAATCTCTGCCCAATGAGGAGCCACAGCCAGTGTCAAGCTGGCATAGAGATGAATCAGGCCTTAGGAATGTTACATCACCCTGACCTGCTGCTATAGTTACATAGCATCTCCATGTGTATGTTCAGAAGGGAAGGGAGAGTTTTATGGTAAGAAATAAATGTTTGTAGAAGCAGCTATATAGCTGAGGCTATAAATAATATTCCAGGAAATGTAAAAAATGCTGATGACTGATTCAATTTGCTTATATCATGCTATAAAAGTACAGAATCAGAGTGTAATTGGGTTTAACAGGATGATACAGGTTTCCATGTTTTATGCTCCTTGGCAGTTATGTCTGGGTTCCTGCACCAAAGTTTTAGGTCTTTGCTTAATACTGTTTTCCAGTTTTGAACAGCCCTGGGCCAACCGGGGATAGATGCAGATGTGGGCTGCATCAGGACCAGCAGCAGTTCAAGCTAATCATACTTAAATATCAGACAGGAAAATGAAAAGAGCTCCTATAGATTTTTACATGAGGGAGAAGGGTAGCCTCTCTAGGGAGAGTCTTCCAGGGCTGTGGGGGAAGAATCACCTGGAGGAATGAGATAAAGACTCAGTGGTGGGGACAGGCGTGTTTATTTGGTTTTTTACAACCCCTACAAAGTCACTGGAGGCTCAGTTGCAGCTAGATCACTGCTTCTTGCAACCACTTCCTATGAGAGCAGCAAAGAATCCTGTGGCACCTTATAGACTAACAGACGTTTTGCAGCATGAGCTTTCGTGGGTGAATACCCACTTCTTCGGATGCAAGTGCTATGAGAGAACTACTTCCGCTTAAGCAATACACAAAATATCACTACACACTCAAATCTCTTAGCCCTCCCTGGAGTACAGCTGTTTATTACATTTAAGAGTAGCACACTTCAGTTAATCATTCCCTGCTTGAGAGAATACAGCAGCCTGTCTCCTGGTAGAGGGCTGACTCCTCATTAGAAAGGCTTGGAACCAGATATATCTATCTGGATTCATCGAACATGTCTCCCATCTCCCCCAAGCTCTGGATCCATATACATTAAAAACTGTAAAATTAAATTGTACATTAAAAACTGTAAAATTCAATTCACAGAGAGGTCATCATGCCACATTCACGCAACACAGTATAAAAGTCCAGTCTCAATTAAACTGAAACAACATAGCTAAGGCTTATTCTCACAGAAAGGCCCTAACCAGTGAATTGTTCTTATTTACAGAGGCCATGGGGATCAGGGTGAAGCAATAATTTTATTTAATCCACCAGGGTAAATCAGGCTCCTCAAACGAAGATGTCCCACTGTGGGCACTGGAAAGCTACCTCAAAAGAGGGAAGTGGTCCAGTGGTTAGGGCACTAGGCTGGGACTTGGGTAACCTAGCTACAAGTCCCAGTTCCACTAAACACTCCCTGTATGATCTTTGTGCCTCAGTTGCCCATCTGTAAAATGGGGATAATAGCACTTCTCTGAGTGTTGAGAGGATAAATACAGTACAATGGTGAGATGCTTAGATATGCTAAAGGGAACCATATATATGTTGTGACGTGACAGACCAGATGCCAGCTCAGATCAGAGCCAGGTCGATTCACTTGTGTATTAGCATAGATCAAAGCGATTGCTAAACGTCTGAATGTATCTGGTGTTTAAACATAATGAAAATGAATGGGTCGTTACTTGCATAGTTTTCAATCACTTGTGTCCTGTTATAATAAACATTTACATAACAAATACACCTGTAACTAAAGCTGTATGAAATGCAAATGAAGAGCTTTATCAGTAAAAAGTCTAATTTCAAAGCACGTGGTCAGTGTGTGTGATGACCTGAGGTCAAACAGACACAAAATGCATTCGGGTAGCGTCACTGTCAGGTGTTGTCTGTGAGAAGAAGCTGTAAGTCTGGATTCAAGGAAAGATCCTTCATCTCTGAACTGTTTGGACTCTTACAAGGAAGTGTACCAGATGCGAAAGTAGAGATCCCCAGAAATCATCTGGGTACCCTGAAAAGATTTTCGGGGAAACGGGCAGTTTATTACATCACTGCCACCGTTTGGAATTACTCACCTGTACTTAGATTTTACCTGCTTTAACCTTTCAATAACTCTCATTTCCTCTTCTTAGCTAATAAAAGTGTACTTAGTTTACTATAGAAATTGGCCACCAGCATTGTCTTTGGTGTAAGAGCTAGAGCACCAGTTGATCTGGGCTAAGTGACTGTTGGAGGGAGCAATGTGATGTGGTGTGATTTTTGGCCTGAATGACCTTTTATCACAAAGCTCAGTTTGTCTGGGTGGCAAGTCTGAAGGGAATGTCTGTGACTCCAGGGTAAGACTAGTGTAGTGATCCAAGAGTTCCCATTTGTCAGTGGGTTGTGGTGAAATCTAATTATAGAAAACACCAGCAGATTGGGCGGCCTGTCCGTTTTTTTGACAGTTTGCCCCGAGGCGGCCACGCACAGTTGAGAGCCACTCCAGACAGCGTGACATACATATCTAAGATAGACAGACCCAATGGATCCAGGTTTGGACATAGTTCATGGAATTTCTTTTACCAGTGTGCTGCAGCTCAGGCAGGGTTTAGATATGGTACATTTGCTTGCCTGGTAATGGCAATTAACATAGAGATTAATGGATGCAAGGCATATTTCTGTAAACCTGATGGACCACTCTGTCAGCCTATCAGACACATTGTCTGGCCTCAACCATTAATATGGTGGCTATCAATTGCCATCTCCCCATAGGTCATCTGCATAGGTCCCCGTAGCACATAAACAAAGCTTAGATGTCTAAGTTTGTGACAAACCCAAGGCAATCTGATCCATCTCTGAACCTTTTCAAAATTACCTCTTTGCTTATAAGCTGCTCCTCCTTTGCCAACAGAACCACCATATAGAGCAAGCAGACGATCATGCTGTGCGTTTCAGGAACGGGCTTGGGATTCCAGGCATCAGACAGGACGCTGACCCAGTTTACGTCACATAAAATAGAACCCAAGAAAATGAAACAACTCTTTGGGCTGCCTCTTTCAACCTAGGAGAAAACAGACAGGCATGAGTAGGACTTAATATTTTATTTATTTAGATTTAAACAACTCAAAAGACACTGTCCATAGCTTTAGGCACCCTAGCATCATTAATAAAGCAATTCAATCTCCGCAGCTTTAAATAAGCCATTCAACAGGACCTCAAGTCAGCCAGTCATCTACAAGAATTCCCTTCTACCCCTTCATCATCAAGGAAGTATAACCCTCAGCCCTCTCAAAACACCAGTCAAAGAAATGTCTTTTGCAGTACAACCAGAAGGTTACCAAATTCAGACTATTTCAAATGCAGGGGCAATATTCAGGCTATTGTGGACTTTCAGTGGCAAAATTGCAACTGGCTTTTCTCTCTTTGGGGAATACCAAAAAATTCTGTAACAATTTTAGATGTGCATGGACAATGCAACACCGACAGGAAGGCAGTAAAGGCTTTGGAGGAAAGATTCTGGAGTTCCACCACTATCTGTACTACAATTTTAGGGTGCAAATCAGAAGCAGTCAACTAGAAAATGGAAGTACGGTGAGATCATCATTTTAGTTAGCATAAAACTGGTTTATAATCCACTGATTGATACTTCACACATTGTCTATATATTGATACTTATTTTCCAAAGTCATGTTAATTATGCATTATAAACCCAAAGTGATCGAGAGTCAACTTTTTGGGAAACCTTCAGTACATTACCAAAATGGACACTAATTTGATTAATATTCTTTCTTAAGTTCATTTCTTGTCTAGAAATTCATTTATAAGCTGTCCTCAGCACAAATGCCTGAAAGCCTAGAGCCAAGCTGACAAAATCATTCTTAGAAAGTTTAATACCTCACTGCATGGTGACAATGGCTAGGCAGCTGGCATGCTGTGGCCACTGCCCATCATGCTGCCCATGGGCTCCCTGTCTTTCTGTTGTATCCTCCCATTGTCTCGAGTCTTATATGTAGAACGTAAGCTTTTTGGGACAGTGACCATGTTTTTGTTCTGTGTTTGTACAATGCCTAGCACGATGAGGCCCTGGTTCGTGAGTAGGACTTATTATTTATTTGCATTGTGGTAGTGCCTATATTAACGGAAAGGAAGTGATTCAGGGTTTAGAGCACTAGCCTGGGCCATAGGAGAACTGGGCTCAATTGCTGATCCACCACACACATCCTGTGTCATCTTGTGCAAGTCACTACGTTTTTCAGTTTCCCATCTGTAAAATGGGGATAATAGCACTGCCCTACTTCACAAGGAGGTTGAAGATAAGAACATAAGAAAAGCCAAACTGGATCAGACCAAAGGTCCATCTGGCCCACTATCCTGTATTCCAACAGTGGCCAATGCCAGGTGCCCCAGAGGGAATGAACAGAACAGGTAATCAACAAGTGATCCGTCCCGTCGCCCATTTCCAGCTTCCGGCAAACAAGCTAGGGACAGCATCCCTGCCCATCCTGGCTAATAGCCATTGATGGACCTATCGTCCATGAACTTATCTAGTTCTTTTTTGAACCCTGTTATAGTCTTGGCCTTCACAACATCCTCTGGCAAGGAGTTCCACAGGTTGACTCTGTGTTGTATGGGGGGGGGGGATAGCTCAGTGGTTTGAGCATTGTCCTGCTAAACCCAGGGTTGTGAGTTCAATCCTTGAGGGGGCCACTTAGGGATCTGGGGCAAAAATTGGTCCTGCTAGTGAAGGCAGGGGGCTGGACTCGATGGCCTTTCAAGGTCCCTTCCAGTTCTAGGAGATTGGTATATCTCCAATTATTACCTTTATTACCTATTACCTAAAAAATACTTCTGTTTGTTTTAAACCTGCTGCCTATTAATTTGATTTAGTGATGCCTAGTTCGTGTGTTATGAGGAGTAAATAACACTTCCTTATTTACTTTCTCCACATCAGTCATGATTTTATAGACCTCTATCATATCCCCCCTTAGTCATCTCTTTTCCAAGCTGAGAAGTCCCACTCTTATTAATCTCTCCTCATATGGCAGCTGTTCCATACCCCTAATAATTTTTGTTGCCCTTTTCTGAACCTTTTCCCATTCCATTCATCTCTTTTGAGATGGGGCAATCACATCTGCATGCAATATTCAAGATGTGGGCGCATTATGGATTTATACAGAGGCAATATGATATTTTCTCTATCTTATTACCTATCCCTTTCTTTAATGATTCCCAACAGTCTGTTTGCTTTTTTGACTGCCGCTGCGCATTGAGTGGATGTTTTCAGACTGCGATGCTCAGATACCATAAACTCAGACAGTACCACTGAGGGCCATACATCAATGTAACTTAATCCCACAGTAGTAGTATCATACTGATAAATTATGATAGTAATAATAATTATAAATAATATATTGTAATAGCAACCCTCAGATTCTACAATAAACCTCTTTGGATAAATAAACTGCAACAGACATCCATTTAATTTCAAAGACGGAATTAACTAAAGTATAAATGGTCTTATTTCAATAGGCATTAGATGCTTACTTTAAAGAATTCTTCCATGAGCATCTGATCTGGGTGCATCTCTCTCCATGGAAGTCTGCTGAATTCAGCATGGAAAGTATAGAGAATGAAGTCTGGCATTTTGGGGGCTGTGCATGAGTCACAATAATGCATCAGATGTAACCAGAGAGCCCCACGGTGGCCTGGCAACAACTTATCTAGATTAAAAGGAAACAGCCCATTTAAAACACAACTCCAGGGAAACCTAGCCAAACACGGACAAATCTGACTATAAAGGGGACACACACTCACTACCAGTTCTTCCATGGACATAACATTCAAAGAAAAAGGACATTTTCTAAGCTTTGTTTGTTTCAATCTATACCTCAAGTACTTCTTCTACTGAGCTTTGCTCACTCTGAAAAAGTTAATTGGACAATAAGAGTTGTAATCAGGGATCCTAGAAATCCAAAAAACATGGAATTTGCATTTTTAAAGAGAATCTTTAGTTTTTACATTTTGTGAACAAATAAAACCATATTAACTATTAACTGAATTTTACTGAAAGTACCAGTGTCACTTATTCAATGAGCGCAACCTCCCCCTCTTGTGGTTGAGTTTTGAATGTGCTTTAAGTTTACATAGCTAAACATACTCCAATAAACTGCTTCAGGTGTATAAAAGTTACTCAGTGGCATGTAGGAGTTTGTGTTTTAATGCATCTCAAATTTCACTTCAGCCTCCAGATGTGAGTAATTAAAGTTATGAAAAAATGCCCAGAACTCTAAAAAAAAAAATCACCCCTAAAGACCATGTCACTGAGTTTGGCAAGGAGGACTTTCACGTTGATGGTAATGTGCTGTTCTGGACTGCATGCAGCAAGGCTGTCAATTACATTCCAAGGCAGACAGTTGTAGAACACATGGAACGCACTAAACTGAATGAAAACAAACAAAAACCAGAGCCTGAAATGGCAGGGCCATCAACAGTAAAGAAACAATGCACCGTGAGTGGATCATTCCAACGTTTTACAACTGTAACTATATCAATAAAACATCATGTTCAACTGAGACCTATATATATTGTGGCTAGGGAACTATATATATTGTGGCTATGGAAACTGAAGTTCAGCATTTCATTTTAATCGCAGAAAAACACAGATTGTTATGTTTTTCTTATCAGAAAACTTTGGGATTTTTATCATGGAAAACTAGGATCCCAGTTTATAATCCACTTCGTTCTGTAAGTAGTGAACTGGTTCTGTGCATCCTTTCAAAACTGTTAAAGAATTTGGAAACCGTCAAAGGCATCACAACATATTTCTTTCTTTTCTACTGTCACCAGTCTGAATTCAGCTCAGCCACCCCAAGTTATTACCGTGTGGTGGCTGTTTAGTGGCCCATGTAATATGAATTACTGGTGACAGTTCCATTGCTGGTGGACAAGCATTTACATGTATATAAAAACCACCATGACAAATAGCAACACTGTTTGCAATCTCAACAGCCATGTCTAAGAATGGATGAGCCTGGAGATTAGGTTGTCCCTCCAGATTAGGGGTTGAGACACATTAGCAGGTTAATGACAGGAAGGTTACAGTCTGGGCAGTAGCAGTACATGTGCACTGTTGATAAATGGAGGAGGTGAATATTCAGGATGGTCAGTCAGGAACCCTCCATCAGCAGTAGTTACACATGAAGTTTTGAAACAAACAAAACCGCTATTTTGTCTAGAGCTGCTGTCATCTATTCTGTGGCTGTGTAATGGGGATATCCTTGTAAAATACCGTGGTGTTAGAGTTGAGGCCCAGCAGCACTCATATGCATGTGCCCAGTGGCCATGGCCCACACCCAAGAACTCTCTCACCCCAATGGCTTGCCAGGAATCCTAGAACATGAAAGATTAATTGCTCAAACCCTGCCCAAAGCCCTTCTCACTCCCAGCCCTCAACTAATGACAACACCTGGATCACTACCCCGTTAATCCTCCTGCTTTACCACCTTTATGACACGTGACCATGAACCACTGTACTAATGCTGAACCCTCCCAATTCTCAGATGAGTAATGAACATTTCAGAAAACTGATTTGGGCACTGCAACACCTTGAGTGCCCTCTACTGGGGGGTTCAAGAATGCACAAATATCTGTTTGAGAATATCTCCTAGAGATTCAGGAACAAGACAGGAAGTTCTTCAAATTGCATCTGCCATTGGAACCAGAAATATTTGTGGTTGGTTTTAAATCTCCCTCTCCTCCTCTCCAGGCCCTTTGCCAGAACTTTTTGCTTTGCCCTCTCTAATCTTTCTAAAAATTTACCCTTCCTCTCTGTCCGTGCCACCAAAACCCTTTTCATTTCATGAATGAGTTAGAGGCCAGTGCTTATAACAGAATGACAGACATAAGCTTGGCTAGAAATTCATACCCACCAAAGACATCCACCCAAAACACTGTTTAAGCTGCTAGGGCAGAAAGTGCAACTGGATAGAAACAACAAGAGCATAAATCTGGACTTCACCTACCTTTAAAGCTTTGGTGTAAAACCAATATGCAATCTGTGAACAACTGTACCATACTTGAGGCTAGAGGAGTGTCACTCTCCAACCAGGGGTAGCACTGCTGTTTACTTCAAAACACAAACAATGAAGTTGTGTCACTGCATTTATCAATCCAATATGGGTAATAAACATTTATGTAATTCATAAATATCTGCACAAGCCACCCTACCTTGTCCCTGGATGGGAATATTACAGGTGTGTGCACTCCACTCAGACTCAACCATTTACATTCACCTGTTCCTTGCTTGGAACAGGTACACATTATGGGACTGTAGTAAAGCAACCCTTGAGGTCCATAGTATTATCTAGTGACCTGAGCCAACATTCCCAGATCTCTTTCACAAGTGCCAAGCTACAGAATACGCCAGCAATAGTCAACTTTTCAATTATATGCGGGAGATACATTCACAGCTAAAGAAGACAGGGGGTTTAAAAGGAAACCGCACCTAATTTGCTAACATGAGAACTGTTTCCCCAAGTGACAACTCTGAAATGTATTTGAAAACACACATCCCACAGCAGGTATAATGCTAGGGCTGACATGCTGAAAAGTAACATGGAAGACATCGGTATTATGGAAGCTGAAGGCAGGAATCTGGAAGCCCCTTTTTTAATCTGTGTCCAGTACTAATTGCCAGCATCCATATTTTTCTTTTTATCATCTATGGTTCCACACCAGTGTTGAGTCAAGTGTACAAAGTCCAGAAAGGACTGTCCTGCTATGGCAAGATATTTTTTGTCCTGACAGTAGCAAGTTATTAGCTCTCAGTACAGACACTGGCCCCTCAGCCGAGCAATACTACTTTTCCATTGGCCCAAGACTGAGTGAAGCAAGTGTAGGACAGCGGATTAAGGTAATTCATTTACTGTGTGTTGTTTTTTTTAAAGACACTTCTGAAAAGCTAGGTGCCTTTTCAGGTTTTATCTGAAACTCAAGTCAAACACAACACTGACTGGAATGAGTGAGAGGACTCTGACCAAGTAATTTTCTTAGTGAAGTGCAATTCCTTAAAAAAAGGAAGATAAAAAACAGTGTTCAAATGAGTTCATAGATTAGTTCCACAATTGATCAATGACATGACTTTAAATTATAAACTGGTGTGCTGGTTAAACAGAGGATTACAATGAAACCATTACTTTAAAAAAAATACCCTTTTGTTCAATAGCAACAGTTCATGTAATTATGAAAAATTAAATTGCATTAGTGTTTACCTGACATAATCTTTATTTAAAACCAGAATCCATGGTTTAAAGAGCTCAATGATGGTTGAATGCAAGGACCGTACCACTAAAAAAAAAAAAAAACACACACACACAGCTTTGTTACTCAAGTATAACTGTAGCAATCAAATTACATCTTTTGGATAAAAGATCTTAACCTCCTCCTTCAAAAGAGGCACAAACCAGACTAAATCATGGGCAAATGAAGATTGGAAATAAATTAATAAGTACTTTATATTTCCCAATAGCATCACAAACATTACCTCACTAATTCTCACAACCCCTATCAGATAAATATTAACACGATTTTTATAAAATGAATCACCGGTGAGTGAAGGGACTTGCTAAAAGCAAAAAGGGACTGTGTCAGCACTGAGGAGTTTAGTTCCCACTCCTGTGTTCAAATCACAATGCCACACTTCTTGCTCTGAAAACAGTGGAAGCAGCACATATGCATCTGAAGAGAATCTGGCACCAGGACACACAACTCTCAGCAGTAAATCTAGATTTCTCCCATCACCATAGAGGGGAGAAGTTGTACAGCATTCCTGCAATGTGAAGTACTAAAGACAACGTGTCCCCACAATATCCTGTCCTGTTTTTTTTTTAAATGCCAAATAAAGATCAACCTGAATTTCCTGAATTCTGGATAAGTGCGGGCTGATTATGTTCCCTGGGTTCAAAGACTGCAGCTCCTGATAACTGGGCTCATATGGAGCCTCGGCTCTGGGGAGATCCTAAACTCCGTAGGAGTTAAGCTAAATGACTTCACTCACAGCTCATAGGCAACAGCTGAGATCTTTATAAGGCTGGGCCCTCTACTGTATTTACAAACGCAAATGTCTTCTATAGAAGATCTTAACCCACTAGATTGTGGATATTCAACTTCGCTCTTTAAATAATTTGCTTTTATGCACATTACCTGCTAGAATTCTGCTGCTGCCAACTGGTTCTTGTGCTATACTGACCACCTCAGAACCAATAAGCCGTTTCACGAGGTACTCCAGCAATGTCTTCACTTCAGTCATGTAGGGACTCCACTTTGAAAACAGGCCAAAGCTCCTGAAATCCAGTGAAGCTAACCGTAGCTTGCAGAAAGACTTGCAAAGCCATTCTATCGTCTCTGTAACCTGCAGAGAGTGGACAGCTCTGAATCAACCAAGGAGGATACAAATTCAGGGGGAGAAAAGTGTTACAGAGCTCTGTTGCTGTCCAATAGTGGATACTGATTTCAGCTGAGAATTACAGTAAACTTCAGAGATCAGCTAGAAAGCTTCCCACCTGTTCTGCAGACAGAAGGATTTTTGCTGCGTTTCGCAGTACTGGACTTTTAGTGGAGTCACCCTTGCTCCTTCGTTCAGTTTCTGAGGTACAGCAACCCAAAGTTCTAAGCAATGCCTTCCAACAGTCAGGGCTAAGGAGCTGCTCTGAAGAACCTTAAGACAAAAAGAAGGGGGGTTGTGTTTTTTATTTAGGAAAAATACATTGAAATCATAATGATAACTTTAATTCCTCTTTCCTAATATTAGCCATAGGAGCCTGCCATTAGATCGACATGTATAGCCGATGACAAAACTATGTGAGAGATGGTGGCTTGAATCTTAAACTAACCCCCAGATGTGGATATTTTAATGTTCAGATTTAGTGTTATTTGTATTACAGCTTACAGGGCCTCAACTAAGATCAAGGCCCCACTGCAGTAGGAGCACTATGCAGACATAGCATGAGACAGATAATGCCTCCCAGAGTTTACAACCTAACAAACAAGACAACGGGTGAAAGAAAAGGAGAATTGTCACCCCATTTTACAGATGGGGGAACTGAGGAATAGCGAGATTAAGGAATTCCCCCAGTCACACTGGGCACGTGTAGCAGAGCTGAGAATCAAACCCAGGGTTCCAGAATTCCAGTGTTTTAACCACCAAGGCTAGTCAAAGGTGTCTCAAAAATATGTTGTAACATAACTGATGGCAAAATGGCTCATTGAGACGCTCCAGCTCTGCCAGTGAGAGAAAGCTCTGCTCTGCCTCCCTGCAGCAATGCAGGCTGCAAATCTATCACTCCAGATCTGTGGATCTTGATATGAAGGAAAATGTGGCTTTTTAGTACAGATAACATACAATTAGCAGAAAATATACATACAAATCTGTACTTACTAAACTGTGACAACTTTGAAATCATACTGTATTTCTAGTGGTTTAATTGTATTGCAATCCCTCTCCATACCCCAGTCCAACTCTTAGGAGTTTAAATACTGAAGCAGTCTAGTACAGTTCAATGTACTAGTTATTTTAAAATTAATCTGAGGCTTGCCCTGGTTGCCTCAGATACTCACTTTGCATGAGCAGTCTTAGAAAGTCACTGTAATGGTCAGGGAACTGGTACTGAAGGAGATCTGTCCAGTGCTTGCAGAAAATATTAAATGGCATCAAAATGTCTTCTTCAGGCTCAAGTCCACAGGCGCTGAGTGCCAAGTGAATGGACTCCAGAAGCCGGGTACGGTGAGAGAGAGGCGGCTTAGTGAGGTTTAGCCATTGTGGGAGGTCAAACTAAAACAGAAGAGAGGCAGTGTTTGTTCAAGAAAGCTCTATGTTAAAACAGAGTTAACTGAAGAGCTAAATTTTAAGAATAAAAGGACTTGCTGGGACAGAAAAAGGACATTTTTGTTTCAAGATAGGCCAGGGAGAAGGAATTGCTGCATGGCTCGTAAGTTTGAAAATGGGGACAGCGTCTGTCTAACCTCTCGGTTATCTGTTCAAATCCAACCTAGGTCAATAGTGACTGAACGTAATCATTACCCAATGGTTGCTTGGCTGCCTCCGTGAAGTGTGTTGGGGCATTCAGTCAGGTTCCCAGTGGACATGTGTCTGTGTCTCCAACACCGCTGTAACAATGGGATTGACTGGCTCCTTTGTGGTTGGCTCTTCAGAGGCATCAAGGACAAAATGAGCCAAGCACCCCAAACCTTCCTTTGACTCCAGCTCTGAAGTAAAACTTGCTGAAAGGAAAGCACTGGAAAGCGTGTACTGCTGCCGCCCACGATGGGAAATGATATCTTTATAGTCTATTATATAGTATTATATATTCACCTCCAGCCCTGCTTCAACTTAGCCACAATAAGAGCGGGGCTATACTAGCAATATACTCCTAACGAGTAATTCATCACTGCTACTTAAAAAAAAAAAAAAATCAGGAATGTATTTTTCTCTGTTAGTGTGAATTCATATTCTTTTGGAAAACAGTCCTGAGATGCAACCCATATAACACTATATTATGAGCATTCAGAGCATGTTACCTTCGTCAGCAACGTGAAAACAACATCACTGTTGTCATCACTCAGAAACGCCACAACTTTTTCATACAAATTGACAAATTCATCAGGTGAGGCAACTGGAGTGAAGTAGGGAGAGAGCAGATTACAGAGTCTTCGATTCCGTAGGATGGTTTGGAGGACTAATTTGCATTCAGATTTGGTCCCGCTGATAAATACCTTAAAAAGAGAGTCAGTTTCATTAAATAATTCCTGGAGAATGTAGTTTCATTCTTTACAGCAGGCTTTTCTGAGGGTGGAGAATTCAGTTGGATTAGGATTCTCTCAAAAACAGATAATCCAGTGCGTATCTTTTTAAATACATCCCATCAGGTCTGTCTCTGGGAGCACATAAAAAGTACTCTTAAAACGCAATACAAACTGAACTGAGCTCTTTGGGGCTGGGACTGACTTTTTAGATCTGTGTTTTTCCTGGTCCATGATCTGGGCTCCCAGTAATACAAATAAACAAGCGTAACAAACACCCTCCTCCAAAATCCATTTGTAAAATAAATATGTTCCACCACTGCCTTTAGCAAAAGCCCAAGTGTCCAAGAAAGTGTTAGACCACAGTTCTAGAAGTCAGAAATTCTGGCTCAAATGGGCCAATGACAGGAAATTAATTCCTAATTCAAGAGCCCTTCCTCCTGTCACTATACATTTGAAACGTAGGGACAGTAAACAGGAACTCTTCAGCTGATCTCAAATGTGGCAGTGGCGCATAGGGAAAGTGGTACCTAGAACCGAAACTATACGAGGTTTAATAAATCAACATAAACACCATAATTGCTAATGGCTTCTCTGGACCACTGGCATAATAGGCTCCCTACAGTTAACACTACCAAGCAGTAGGAAATATGTTTTGCATCAGCAGTATCTTGTGACTGGTGTTCTACATCAGGGGTCTCAAACATGTGGCCCGCGGAGTTATTTGCTGTGGCCAGAAAGCTCCCCGCGCCCCCCCGAGCTATTTCCTGCAGCTGCCAAGCTTCCCTCCCCCGTAGCGCGCCATGTCCCCGCCCCTCTGCCTACCTCCAGGCACTTTCCGCCGCCAAACAGCTGTTTGGCAGCGCTTAGCGCTTTCCAGGAGGGCGGGGGGACGAGCGGGGAGCTGCGCACTCAAGGGAGGAGGCAGAGAAGAGGCGAAGAGGCAGGGATTTGAGGAAGGATTGGAATAGGGGTAGGGAGGGGGCAGAGTTGGGGTGGGGACTTTGGGGAAGAGGTTGGAATGGGGGTGGGAAAGGGGTGGAGTGGGGGTGGGGAAGGGGTGGGGGTGTCAATGATTCGGCCCTCAGGCCAATGTACTAGTCTTCATGTGGCCCTCGTGGTCATTTGAGTTTGAGATCCCTGTTCTACATCAAGCATACTGCAATAGTTTAATCTGCAGGTGACAAAGGCACGGATGACTGGACAAGTCCATGGAAGCAACAAAATAGTCAAGCAATGAACCAAAATGCTAAAATGCCCTTGTAAGCAGTGCAGCTACCTAGGATTCAAAGGGCAAACTGAAGATCCAGACTTTTTAACTATTAAACTCAATCAATTTCTTCTCCCATTGAGCCTGCAGTATCTGTAGCAGGCATCTCAGAACAACAATCTTCATGCTGCTTGTGTGTGACACTACTGAGGTATTATGCAATGTGGTGGCAGGAGAATGAGTGGCATACTTAGCTATGAATTCCCAGACATCTGTGGATTTATTTTAGACCTCAGATATTAGTAGGCAAATGGGATTAAAAAATTGTGAAGCATGCAGAATTAGAGCATATACAAAATAAACTTACTTGGCCGAGGATCTCGATGCAGGAGGTAAAGAACTGTCTTGTGGGTGGATGGCGTTGAGTTTCATCGCACACAAAATCTATTACTGCAAAGAACAAGCTAATTCCAACTTTCTGAATTCTAGACGTAGGCTGCCTCTTGTAGATATTTATTAACGCTCTGCAAAAGAATGCATATAAAACTACTAGCCTGTATACAAATTATCACCCATAACAAAAACCATATTACCAGGGCTGGTAAAATGACTTTTTGGTTTGGTAGGATTTTTTAAAAGTGGTTCTGCCTTGAAAAATGGCTCCCGTATGTAAAAGTAGCACCTTAGAGCTTGACCTTTGTAATCAGTCAGATACAGTCACTTTATTTTCAAAAGATTTTACTGCATTTTACTCATTAGCCATGAAGAACCAGCATAAAGTATAGAGAGGTGATATTACTGTACCTCTATATTGGACACTGGTGTGGCTACTGCTGGAATACTGCATCCAGTTCTGGTGTCCACAATTCAAGAAGGATGTTGGTAAATTGAAAAGGGTCAGAGAAGAGGCACAAGAATGATCAAAGGATTAGAAAATATGCCTTAACGTGATAGATGCAAGGAGCTCAATCTATTTAGCTTAACAAAGAGAAGCGTAAGGGGTGATTTCATCACAGTGTACAAGTACTTATATGGGGAATACATTTGATAATAGGCTCTTCAATCTAGCAGAGAAAAGTAGAATACAAAATGTGTATACTGCATATATATAAAATGGGAAATGACTGCCTAGGAAGGAGTACTGTGGAAAGGGTTCTGGGGGTCATAGTGGACACAAGCTAAATATGAGTCAACAGTGTAACGCTGTTGCAAAAAAAGCGAACATCATTCTGAGACGTATTAGCAGAAGTGTTGTGAACAAGACATGAGAGGTAATTCTTCCACCCCACTCCATGCTGATTAGGCCTCAACTGGAGTATTATGTCCAGTTCTGGGCATCACATTTCAGGAAGGATGTGGACAAATTGGAGAGAGTCCAGAGAAGAGCAACAAAAATGATTAAAGGTCTAGAAAACATGACCTAGGAGGGAAGATTGAAAAAAATTGGGTTTGTTTAGTCTGGAAAAGAGAAGACCGAGAGGGGACACGATAACAGTTTTCAAGTATGTAAAAGGTTGCTACAAGGAGGAGGAAGAAAAATTGTTTTTCTTAACCTCTGAGGATAGAACAAGAAGCAATGGGCTTAAATTGCAGCAAGTGAGGTTTAGGATGGACATTAGGAAAAAGGCCGTCACTGTCAGGGTGGTTAAGCACTGGAATAAATTGCATAGGGAGGTTGTGGAATCGGAGATTTTTAAGAGTGGGTTAGACAAACCCCTATCAGGGATGGCCTAGATAATTAGCCCTGCCATGAGTGCAGGGGACTGGACTAGAGGACCTCTCGAGGTCCCTTCCAGTTCTATAATACAAGCCAAAAGCTGGAAGTTGAAGCTAGACAAGTTCAGACTAGAAATAAGGTGTCAATTTTTAAACAGCGAGAGTGATTAACCCCTGAAACAAATTTAGCCATGGTCATGGTGGATTCTCTATCACTGGCCATTTTTAAATCAAGACTGGATCTTTTTCTAAAGGATCTGCTCTAGGAATTATTTTGGGAAAGTTCTATGGCGTGTGTTATAGAGGAGGTCAGACAAGATGAATACTATGGTCCCTTCTGGCCTGGGAATCTAGGAATCTATTTTTGTGCACCATCAACAGAATTGTTTACTGAGTTCCAATCAGTTACACCGTGGCAAACTCTGAATCGTAGCACTGACTATCAAAGCACTATTGAGTGCATTGGGGAAAGTCCATAAACACTGACATTATAAACACCTATTTTTAGTTTATGGCGGATCTAAATGCTGTAAAATTTTGCTGTGGCCTGATATTTAGTATATCATGTCATTGCACAAAGGAAGTGTTGTCATTTGCTTTTGCAAATGAGTTCGAAAGCAATGGTTATACTAGTGCAGAGTATAATAAATGAAAGTGTAACATGCAAAACACTATGAGATAAAGCTGGATAAGAAGAGCCTACCACTGTTGTCAAAAGACAGAGTTACGCCTTTTGTTCATGTGGCAGAGGTCTGTGTTATGAATCAGTAAGTTTGAGGGTTCAAATCCTGCCCATACCAGTGGGCATTACAAAAGCATGAAAATAGATTTTGCCTTTTCTCTTGGCTGTACAGAAAGTCAAATTCTCATTGTAAAACACTACCGTATACAGCAGTAATTGCGTTACTCACGTTATCAAGTTTTCCACATGCACAGCTGCTTCCACAATGCTCAGAAAAGGCGGCTTTGTGGCTTCTGCTTGTAGCAGTTTTACTTCTTTACGCAGAGCGTGAAGCTGCTGGCTTACTGATTCATTTTTATGCTTCCCTTCAAACTAAGGGAGATAGAGCCAGTTAACTACAATTTGAGAACCTTTACGAGACAAGTTTTTCTAAAATTCTCCCTCCCCTCACAACAAACATGAAAAGAAACTGGAACCTAGCAGCAAGGTCCTGAAGAGAGAGGATTTCCTGATTTTGGGCATAGAGCATGTCTCGATCCTGTGGAATGTACTGCGTAAGCACACACATCTTGATCGTTTTCATAGTTAATGATCACGTAGTAACAAAATTTATGCTCCTCTATTTAGTATTTTTAAATACATATAACCAAATGAATAAAACTTAAACCAGGGGTTCTCAAACTGGGGTCGGGAACCCTCGGGGGGGGTCACAAGGTTATTACATGGGGGAGGTCACGAGCTGTCAGCCTCCACCCCAAACTCCGCTTCACCTCCAGCATTTAGAATAGTGTTAAATATTTAAAAAGTGTTTTTAATTTATATGGGGGGTGGTACTCAGAGGCTTGCTGTGTGAAAGGGGTCACCAGTACGAAAGTTTGAGAACCACTGATCTAAACAAGTAGATAGACTAAAACTCAGTCTACACAACCAGTGAGGTCTTCTATAAACATCCCATTTTGGTTCCGTTATTCCCATCAACAAACATATTTGCCGAGTGTCTTTCACCAAAATAATTTAATAAGATTAAATATAAACTTTACATAGGGACCATTTCTTTAGTTGAGGAAACGCAACCACCTCTAGAGTGAAATGTAACAGCTGTACAACAATGCACGTCCTGCACTACCCCAAGTACAAGAACTCTCAACTTGGTGGTTTCAGTATACAAATTCAATGATCCAAAAGCATGGAGCTAGAGCGAGGTCCCCAAAGTGTGGGGAGCGCCCCACTATGGGGGTGCGGAGGAACACCCAGAGAGGTGTGGCGGGGACCTCCCCGCCTCCAGCTCTGCACTGGTCCCGTCCCCAGCCACATCCCCAGCTCCACGCCTGGCCCCATCCCCAGCCTTGGCACGGCTCCACTGATGGCCCACATCAGCTCCCAGCCTTGCTGCTGGCCGCGGCTCCGTTCCCAGCCCAGGGCCAAGGCTGGGGGCAAGGCCGGAAGCAGAGCCGCACCTCACTGCAGGTGCAGACCAGCTGAGGCTCCACCCCCAAGCCTCGGACCCAGCTCCGCCCCCAGCCTTGGCCCTAGCTCTGCCCTCGGCCCTAGTCCCCTCCCCCCCCTGCCTCAGCCCCTTTGCCCCTGTCTTCGTCCCTCTGCCCCAAGCTGCAGCCCCACTGGCTCTGGGGGGCGCAACCCTCAAAGGATTGGGGACCGCTGAGCTAGAGGATGTGAAATTAGATTTCTAACCTGGACTGTCACAAGAGCTGCTCCCTGACAGCTTTTATTTGAAGTACCCGGACACTTCAGCTCACGGGTAATCTGTTCTTCCCTGTTGATATAGAGTTTGGGTATGGTGTCCAATATTTCACTGTCAAGAGCAACCTGCTGGGTCTCCCGGCGAGCCGCAGTTCTGCGAAATATAGACAAGACATTAGCAAAACCTTTAACACAGAGCTGGGCATTGGAAACTTTAATAGCAAGAATTACCATGACTGCAGGATTACGGGTTTTACAAGGAAACAGGTTGTTAACTATAGTTCTAGATAGTAAATAATCCAAACTTCAGGCAGTACAGAAGTTTACTAAATGAAAAACAGAATGAATAAAAACAGAAGTACATTTCACAAGCAGCAATTCATAACAACGAGGAAGTAACTTCACCAGGAGGATCAGAAATTACTCAAAAATAGCACCTAAAAAAAGAGCCTGGGACAAGATGGCCTCCTTCCTCAGTTGTAAGATTGTGGCTTTTTGGTTGTCTAGTAAAGTGTTCTTAAATGATTTCCCAATTACCATTCACATTTTTCTGATTAAATTATTCCTCTCAGCTGATTTGGCTCAATTGTTTTCAGCTTTGTGAAACTCACTCTATTAATGCAATAAGTATATTTATTTATTCTGCTTGCACCTTATGAATGTGATCAAGTCAAGATTGTTTCTTAATGGCTAAAAAGGGTAACTTTTTTAAACTATCCATTTATCAGTTTTTTTAAAACTAAGTTCTTCAGCTGCATTTTGCTATGAGAATGGTGACAGAATATTCTGTATAAAAACAATGTATGAAGTTACCATCACTTGAGGCCAGATTTTCCTCTTGCCGGCTCTATTGCAAGAAATGGCCACAGTAGGATGACTTGTGTAAAAGGATTAGTTAACTAATTACTGACTATAACAATCTAGAGTAGGACTAAGTTACGTCTTAATTAGAATGAGGTGAATGTTCCACTCTTTTCCAGGGAACAGAATAAATCCTAGTGGTTAGTTCTGGTCCTAAATTTGTTAAATCATCAATTAAATGATGCAATCTACAGGAAAAACACAAAATAGGTCAGTAATAGTGAATCAAATTCCGTTATTTCTAATCATGCTAACGATACAGACAAGAAGGCTGCTTCAGAAGTCATCTGAACATACCAGCAGAGCAGAAAAAACATAGCTAAATCTTACTTGGCATGTTGCTGCAAGTTTTTAAGGTCCATGCGCACAAGCTGTGTTGCTTCCTTCTGACTTACTAGACTGGCAGAAGAAACAACAGGCACAGGAGGTTTCACTGGTTGAAGGGGAAGAGGGGGTTTGGGTGCATCATACTTCTTCAAATTACTCAGTATTCTCTCCTTGGCTAGAAAGGAAAGGAGGGGCAATTCTTGTCACTCAAAGAAAAACATGTAGGATATAATCTGACTATACAAATAATTTGATTACTACTGGTTGTGATGCTGACAGACCAGCTCAAATCAAAGTTGTAGGCCAATTCACTTGTGTGTGAATAGTAAAGAAATGTTAAGTGGGCTAGCAGGCATAGGACAATTCACTTGTTAGAATAGAACTAAGGGGAAAGTTATCACATTACATTTACATGGCATATACCCTGGTAATTACATTTACACCAAATTTACCTGTTGGTTGCTATTGTCTTACATTATGTATATCCTTGTACTTAGTTAACCCTAGATCAAATTATGTATTAATGCCAAGATGAGGAGATGGTTGATGTGTAAATTTCATGAAAACTAATGAAAGATTGTTTGGACTGCTGTAACTAAATGCATTGTGTATATCTCTAACTGGATTACCCATCAAACAGGACTGGAGCCTTGGAACTGTACATGAAGAAGCATGTTAACTTCAAAGTATGGGTCATTGTGTTCAGCAATGGGAAATCCACAGACCCAGTCTGCATTTAGTCAACAAGGAAAAGCCCAAGCTGTGATGGAGACACTGGCCAGATTGTTTTCTGGGGAAAACAGCTATAAGAACAGATCCAGGGGAATGATCATGAATCTCTGAACTGTTCTGGATTCTAGCAGGATGGAATACTGAACAAGGTGACAGAGATTTACCCTGGGTGACCCTGAAAAGACTTTTACAAAACTAGCAGATTACTACATCTCTCCTATCATTTTTGACTTACAAACTTGGACTCACCTGTTAATGTATTTTAGTTGCTTTAACCTCTCTAACGCTCACTTCTTTTTCTTAACTAATAACTCAGCCTCCTTGTGTGCATGAATTATGATATAGTCTTTAATTATATGATCACATACTATTTTCTCCCCAAAACCTCTGCCTCATTCATTGCACAAAATGGATGATGCTCAATTAAATATTGTTTTCTCCCTCGTTGTTCAGTGTGGGGCTTCAGTCCTTCTTTACTGCACACTATTCAAACCCTGCTCTGAAAACAGATTAGTTTCCTTAAGGGCTTTTCTATGGTGCTCATCACTACAGTATAGGAGCGCTTGACAAACATTAATGTCTTTATTATCACAACACTGAGATGAGGGGGTATTTTTTATCCCCATTTTACCAATAGGGAACTGAGGTCGGGAGATTAAGATCAAGTGTCCACTAATTTTGGATGCCCAATTTGAGATACCCGTGCTCTGATTTTTCAGAGTACTTAGTAATATATAGCACTTGACACTTTCAGAGCACAACTCCCTTTGGCTTCAGGTTCAGCTCAGATTGCTCACACTTGTGCAAATCAGAGCCCAACGTCTCAAGTAAGCCCCCAGAAAACAAAGACACACCATTATTGGCTACCTGCAAGAAGTCTGATTTAAGTGACCTGAGTAGCATCACACAGGAGCTCTTGGCAGAGGCAGGGATAGAATCCAGCTATACCAGGGAAGGTATTCAGCCACTTTTACCATGAGCCCATTGTGATAGATGCAACACCTACTTTGGAGTAGGGACACTTCAAAGACTAGTATACTATCGTGTCTGGCACGTAGAACCATAGATTTACAGAACACTGGGGAATTACAGACCAGTCAACTTATCTTTCTGGGTACTGAAGTTAATGAAGCAAATAATTAAGCAAACTGCGAACACCTAGAAGATAATAAGGTGATAAATAACAGTCAGAATGGATTTTCAAGAACAAATCATGTCAAACCAACCTAATAGCTTTCTTTGATTGGGTAACAAGCCTTGTGGATGGGAGGAAGCGGTAGATGTGGTATATCTTGACTTTAGTAAGGCTTTTGATCCTGTCTCACATGACTTCTCATAAACAAACTAGGGAAATACAACCTAGATGGAGCTCCTATAAAGTGGGTGCATAACTGGTGGTTCACAGCAAGCTGGAAGAGCCTACTGAGTGGGGTCCTGCAGGGATCATTTCTCCATTTGGTTCTGTTCAATATCTTCATCAATGATTTAGATAACGGCATAGAGAGGACACTTATAAAGTCTGCAGACGATACTAAGCTGAGAGGGGTTGCAAGTGCTTTGGAGGACAGGATTAAAATTCAAAATGATCTGGACAAACTGGAGAAATGGTCTGAAGTAAATAAGATGAAATTCAATAATGACAAATGCAAAGTACTCCATTTAGGAAGGAACAATCAGCTGCACACACACAAAATGGGAAATGACTGCATAGGAAGGAGTACTGGAGAAAGGGATCTGGGGGTCATGGTGGAGCACAAGCTAAATATGAGTCACCAGTGTAGCACTGTTGCAAAAAACAAATAAAAAAATCATTCTGAGATGTATTAGGAGGAGTGTTGTAAGCAAGACATGAGAAGTAATTCTTCTGCTCTACTCCATGCTGATTAGGCCTCACCTAGAGTATCGTGTCCAGTTCTGGGTGACACATTTCAGGAAAGATGTGGACAAATTGGAGAAAGTCCAGAAAAGAGAAACAAAAATGATTAAAGGTCTAGAAAACATGACCTAGGAGGGAAAACTGAAAAAACTGGGTTTGTTTAGTCTGGAGGAGAGAAGGCTGAGAGGGGACATGATAACATTTTTCAAGTACATACAAGGTTGTGGCAAGGAGGAGGGAGAAATATTGTTCTCCTTAATCTCTGAGGAAAGGACAAGAAGCAATGGGCTTAAATTGCAGAAAATGCGGTTTCGGTTGGACATTAGGAAAAACTTCCTATCAGGATGGTTAATAAATTGCCTAGGGAGGTTGTGGAATCTCTGTCATTGGAGATTTTTAAGAGCAGGTTAGACAAACACCTGTCAGGGATGGTCTAGAAGATAATACTTAGTCCGGCCTCAAATGCAGGGAACTGGACTAGATAGTCTCTTGAGGTCCCTTCCAGTCCTATAATTCTATGTGCCAGACACCATAGGCAAATGGGATACTCAGACTATCGTATCTATAAACGTGATATGTATCTGCATGAGCTAGAGCGTATTCCAGCTCCATGGAGGAAGGTACAGAGCTTTCTCCAGGAACTAAAGATCAGTGGGGGGAAAAGGGGGTAACAATTACAGAAGGTAAACAACTGCTCCAGAGAAGTCTCACCCCTGGGGGAACTCCATAAACTGCTTCAAGAGGCCCAGCAGAAAGAACTTTTGGTATAAGGGGCAGCCTGAATTGACTCAGGTACCTTCTTTTGATACTCAAATGGACATGAGACTGTAACCAAGAGGGCAAAACCCTGCTGAAGAATGTAGGGCACTTAACAGGCTCTCCATGCAGATGATGGGTTGATACTTGGTAAGCCTAGCATGTCTGTAGACCGTTTATTGTTTTGTGACATGTTGTCTCTATAATGCTTTTGTTCTATACATACTGTGGTTTGTGAAAGCTGGCCAGCCCCTGGTAACACAGTCATAGCCCCTAGGAGACAACAGGGTGGCAGGCACTGGATTAAGGTCAGACCTGCTGAGATAAGCCCAGGGAATTGCAAGGGGATTGCAAACCTAGATCCCAGGTCTGGAGGGAGACGACTGCAAGTCGCCACCAATAGAGAAGTGATGGCTAGAGGCCTGAGACCTAAAGGGAGTGCCCTTGAACAGACCACGGAGGAGGAAGAGGTGCAGTCAACTCTGGAACTGTGAAAATCATTCCATCTCTTCCTACAATCCCCTGCTTCATTCACTATGCACCTTCCAACTTCTGCAACAAAAAAGATAGGGGGGGTCCTACAGACAACAGCTGCCTTCACTACACAACCCTGATTCATTCCCAGAGCAGGTCCATCATGTGCACTGAATGAGGCAGGGGTCCTGTGGGGAATAAACAGCGTATGATCATGTAATTAGGACTGTATCATAATGCATATGCACAAGTGGACCAAGTTAAGGTTGTACAGACAGCCTTAATTCTGATATCTCCTAACGTTTAAGTGCTTGATTTTGCAACCTTAATATTTTCTTTTACCATAGTTTTGTGTGTGTAGTTTCTAGGTTGTTTAAAAAAATCTATCTTCAAGCATCAGCCTTGCCCATACCCCAACTCCCAGTTTCCCTTCCCTCTCGCCCTCCACCTCCAGTTTCAGTGTCTTCCCACCTTGACACAATACATTCCCGTCTTCTGTACCGGTCTGCTCTTGTCCCCTCTGCAGTCCAATCAGGGAGCTTCCTCCTTCAGGCTGCTTGGCTCCAACAGGGGAAGCAGTGAAAGCACAGGGGAGGGAGGCTCCCTGCTCTCAGATGCGATGTGGTGCCCTGCCCCAGCCCACAGCCGCCTAGAGCTACAACTGCAGGGGAAGTCCAACTTCATCCCTTCAGACCCAGGCTGGAGCATGATCAGCGTGGACAGAAACTTCAGGGAATTTAGCTGCAAAGCTCTAGCAAGACTCTACGGAGCATGTGCAAACTGCAATTT
Organism: Mauremys mutica; assembly: GCF_020497125.1. Classification (NCBI taxonomy): domain Eukaryota; kingdom Metazoa; phylum Chordata; order Testudines; family Geoemydidae; genus Mauremys; species Mauremys mutica. Next base: position 12,001,894 of record NC_059077.1, read on the forward strand.
TTCAAACGTTTATAATTTGGCCAAATTTCGGAGGATTTTCATGGGGACAGCAAAAGGCACGTCCCTGATTCAAAGGCCACCAGCTCCCAAATTTCAAATCCCTGCTCCAAAGCATGGGGGTACTTCAGCTTGTCTAAGGAAAAATCACCAGAATTTTTTAACATGGTCAACACAATTTATTTTTAATAGCCTTGTTTTCAGAAACACCTGAAAACATTTTGGCTGAAATTTTCCCAAAACAATTCAGCCAGAGGCAGATATCAAATGCTAAACCCAAATGGCCAAAGTCTGGCAAAATTATACACAAATGGAGTCTTATAATGGCACATTTTGGGCAACCTTAATATTAGGCAGTGCTAGCAACCTCACCTATAATATTTTGAGCACTTATACTTAGGGAAACACAGAAATTCATTGATTTTGCAAAATGATAAAGAGATAAAATGCACACTGCAAAACTGACAGTGTCTCCTCAAATTACCCGATAAAAGTGATGCACACTAGATGAAATCACATTCAAATTGTTTGTGAACATGTAAGGTCATAATCTTGGAATTAATACTCACCTTAAGATATATCTTAGATCATTCTTGCCTTTAGATATACTTCTGCAAAGCCACATGGAGCCAAGATTTTCAAAAGTCAGGCCCCAAAACCAAAATTAGGCATTTAAATAAGTGGTCTAAAAGTGCTCAACATCCATGTAACTTCCAACTGAAGTCAATGGGAGCTGCTGGGTGGCTCAGGACTTTTGAATAATCAGGTGTGACGTTGCAGTCTATATAATTTTATTAAAATATGCTAATGAGTGAATACAATGTAACTGGAATATGCTTCATGAAAAAGGTCTCTTGTAAGGTATCATTACAAGGCTTATAACCTACTGAGTGTGATCATCCTATTTGTATAAATGTACCACTCTTGTATCTGAAACTAGAAATATGAAATATAATGCTGAGGGCCTATTCTAATTATGTAAAGTGTGGCCCATTATGGTGGTTTGGAATCTTGATGACTCCCATTAACTAGGACAATTGTCTGCAGATGGGTGTGTTTTACCTGTAAGTTTTCCTGTATATGTGTGTGCTGGCAAGTGGGCAATGAAGTCGTGCAGTGACATGTAATCATGTCACCTGAACAGGAATCCATCTTTAACCTGGTGTCTTTCCATTGAGAAGGAGCGGGTGGGAACCCAGAGAAGGGCAAAGGATTCCCGCCTTATGCAAAGGAGATATAAAGGGGTGGAACAGAACAAAGGGAGGAGAGGAGCCATCATGAAGAGTTCCCTACCTACCACCTGAGCTGGAACAAGAGCTGTACCGGGGTAAGAATTGTGCCCAGTCTGAAGAAAAAACTTACTGAAGCATCTCTAAGGGTGAGATTATCTGTATTCAGTTTGATTAGACATAGATTTGAGCATTTTTTTTATTTTGCTTGATGACTTACTTTGTTTTGTCTGTTACTACTTGGAACCACTTAAATCCTACTTTCTGTATTTAATAAAATCACGTTTTAATTATTAATTAACTCAGAGTATGTATTAATACCTGGGGGAGCAAACAGCCGTGCATCTCTCTCTATCAGTGTTATAGAGGGCGAACAATTTATGAGTTTACCCTGCATAAGCTTTATACAGGGTAAAATGGATTTATTTGGGTTTAGACCCCGTTGGGAGTTGGGCATCTGAGTGTTAAAGACAGGAACACTTCTGTTAGCTACTTTCAGGTAAACCTACAGCTTTGGGGCAAGTAATTCAGACCCTGGGTCTTTGTTGGAGCAGACGGGAGTGTCTGGCTCAGCAAGACAGGGTGCTGGGGTCCTGAGCTGGCAGGGATAGAAGTAGTCTTGGCACATCGGGTAGCAACCCCAAGGGGGTTCTGTGATCCAACCCGTCACACAGGCTACTTATTTAGGTGCCTAAATGAGGATTTAGTAGTCCCCTAATTTCTGAAAATCTTGGCCATTAACTGCATTACAAAAACGTCATCCTATTGCAAGCCAAAAGTACTTCAATAAAGAATACATGAACTGCATTAACCCACTGGTTATGATAAACACCACCGTGTTCCCAAAGCAGCCTACTGCTAAAATGAGCTTTTTTTCACAACAGTCCTAAACGTACACTCGTTGCTTCTGCAATAGCTTGAACAATGCCGTGTTTGTGGCTTACCTGACAAAGGGTTAGTGAAATCTGTCTGCACTGATAAAGTGCTAGTGGTTGCATGGGATTCAAGTTTGACTTGGAGCCAAAGATTTACAGCTTCCTGAAATTCATGCTGTATGCGTTCAATATTGACATATTCCATCCACAAATCCTATGGCATGAGAAAAAGTCAGATTATTATAGGGCACTTTGCACAGCTGACGTCGTACAATATACAGTGCACCCATCTCCACGTACAGTACCAGGGAGACTGTACAATCATTGAGCAGAAACCAGGCCAATATTTTAAAGAAAAACTTTTCCCAGAAAAACTGAGCCCCCAAAAGAAAAAAGTTGAAGAAAAGCAGCAGCTAGAGATAAACCCATCTAGGCACTTATGACCATCATGGAAGGAATCTAACAGATGATCTCTGGGAGGAACTTCTATTAAGCTCAGGGAACTCATTTAAGGGCTCCGTTCCAAGCCCAGTTAAAACTGAACCCCAAGACAGTAGGGCAAGCACAACTCAAACAAACAACTGCTTGTAGAAAACGGAGAGGAAGCTGCAGTTCCTTAAGTATCAAGGGCATAAGTTATTGAAATCAGGTAAAAAAGGCCTGTATTTCCCAGACTTTATCCATACCCAAAATGAGTGGGGGAAAAAAACACAACTACAGCCACAAGGAATAACTGATCAAAGAGCCCTCAACTAATAGGGGCATGCAAGGTTTCACATGCACAGAATACAGAATAACGTAAGCATCCCTCTGGCTCATTTTTGCTTGATCAGGAAATAATACATAATATTTCAGTGAAAGCAGGTCTGAGGCTCAAGTGTTTTATTTGCTGTCTAAAATCCAGTTCTGGACTGTCCTCAGGGCCATTTGAAAAAGCGTAAGTAGGTGCAGAATAAGAGCTATGTTCTTGTTGTAGCATGCGAGAACTCTGGGCCTGAGCTCTGGCCCACATACAGAGGGAGGCTGTTTGGGTCAGCACAAAGGAGTCTAAGAAAAAGCCCACTCATGCTGGAGAGCCTCAGCTTGCAGAATGGATGGTGCTGCAGACTAGAAGGGCACAGGGTGCACCACAATTTAAGAAGTTATTAAGTGTCTCTTAACCAGTGAACTGAATTTTGGATCACAAATCAACCCAGTCCTGCTCTGTCAGTGATACTGAAGTCTCTGTTTCACCTGCTGATTTTGCATGATCTTAGCAAGTCTGTACACATCATATTGCTTTGGTAACGACGGAATGTATGCATCTCCTTTCTGAAAGCTCTCTTCCTCCAGCCACAGAACAAACACATTAAAAAGCCTATAAGAGAAAAATGAGAGGAGAGAGGGGAAGAAAAAAAGTTAGACGTCTACAAGAGTGTGTTTTCTTCCTTAATGGCACATGAACGAACACACACACACACACACACTCTGTGTATTCACAGCAGCTCGTGATGATCACCATTCTGATCAATACTAACGATTGAAATGGGAACCTCTGGAGCTAAAAAGAATGAGTCTTTTCAACCTGAGCTAAAGAACCAGGCTCAGTAACTGGGGGATGTAACCAACTAATATCCTTTACGCATTTAACACAAAGGGGGATATACACCGACTGGCGGGTTACATTAGAGCCCAGCTCAATGGGCCTGTTACACTCCAGTGTGGAACATGGTCTGTCAGCCTAGATTGAAGTATTGGATAGCAGGAGGAAAGAGCTTTGGAGAGTTAATTTTCAAGGATTAGAGGGGTCCCTGAAGAGGGACGGGAATGGGGGGGGAAGCAGGGTAGAAAGTAACTGAAGGGTGTAACCCTGCGCCACTGTATTAAGGACCCACTGGTCCGATGTTATAGACACCCACGCAGGGAGGAAGGAAGAAAGGCGGTTGGCAAACAGAGGGGAGGAAGGATCCGGGGAACAGTCCGGTAGGTCATGCTCAGGCATACCCTCAAAATGGGAGCTTGCCCATCTGCTTACTGTGGGTCGAGCCCGCCTGGGATGTAGATGGAGGTTGGTGGCCAGGGCGCCTCTTGTAGCCACCATGTCTTCTGTGGTGAGGCTCCTAGCGAGGGTGGCTCCTCTGGCTCCAAGACTGCTGCGACTTAAACCACTTGTGGGCAGGGCCGGGGATGTAAAGGCCCAGTGTTTTTATGGTCGTGCAGGAATCTTGGAGTTTAATGTCTGTCTGTTCTGCGAACAGGGCGTGCCCATCAAAAGGGAGGCCGTGCATCAGCAGGACGGGGCTGTTGAGTGGCTCTGTCCTGACTGGTTCCAGTCGCTCCTCCCCGAGTTGGATCTGGCTGACCTCGATGAGCATCTGGATCGGGCTCTTGGCGACCGGCAGCGCTGGACAGATCTGCAATGGCCCCGAGCTGGTGATCTACGCCTCACACTTAACGAGCGGTACTGTGATGTGGAGTGGGACCGGGAACCAGAGGGGGCCTGGCATCATGAAGATGAAACCACACGCGGTGACGTCACCTGGGGGATTGGCGACAGTCCGGATAACGGTATCGTCGGTCCCTCGACCTGTCCCTGGAGCAGTACCGGTGCCGCGGAGATTTCAGGCATCAACTCCAGAGGTCTGTGCCCAGTTACCGGTGAGCCGCACCTCGAGCCTCTCTGCCCTTGTCCAAGCTCCAGAGACTGGATGGGGCTATGAAGCTTCTGCCTATCACGGTCAGAAGCGTGTCGGCTGCACGAGGGCGACCATTGGCGGGATGTGTCCTGCCATGGGGAGCACTGCTGGAAAGGTGGAGACTATGATGGTGTCAACGCAGGTTTACCCCAGGACCAGGACCCTGCAGGGGCCGTAGTGGGAAGCACCGGGAGGGACATAATTTCATGTGCTGCTTGCAGGGCCTCTGGCATGGACAGCACCTGGAGCTGATGAGGACCTCCACCACTAGACTTGTCCTTTCCCTTGTGGGAAGCTGGAGACCTCCTTCGCCCCATCTTCCTGGGCTTCTTGGCTGGAGTCACGGAAGGAGACTGGTGCCGGCTCGTAGACGGTACCGGCGGGGTGCAGCGCACCAAGGTCATGGTGCTCGGCGCCGAATCGGAGCGCTGCTCTGACACTGGCGTAAAGGCAGACTCCATCAAGAGCGCCTTCAAACAAATGTCACACTCCTCTTCATCCTGGGCTTAAAGGACGTGCAGATTTTGCACTTATCACTAACGTGACCTTCGCCCAAGCACCGTAAACTACAGTAACTCCTCGCTTAACTTGTAGTTATGTTCCTGAAAAATGCTACTTTAAGCAAAGTGATGTTAAGCGAATCCAATTTCCCATAAGAATTAATGTAAATAGGGGGGTTAGGTTCCAGGGAAAAAATTTTTGCCAGACAAAAAAGGCTATATTTTTTTATATATATATAGACACACACACACACACACACTATAAGTTTTAAACAAACAATTTAATACTGTACACAGCAATGATGATCGTGAAGCTTGGTTGAGGTGGCGGAGTCTGAGGGTGGGATATTTCCCAGGGAATGCCTCACTGCTAAATGATGAACTAGCACTCAGCTGAGCCCGCAAGGGTTAACATGTTGTTAATGTAGCCTCACACTCTACAAGGCAGCATGAATGGAAGGAGGGGAGACAGCATATCTGAGAGAGAGACATACAGCCTGGGTGTGAGAGAGATGTGCATTGCCCCTTTAAGTACGCTGACCCCACTCTAAGTACACTGCCCTTTTAAGTAGATCAGCAAGTTGAAACAGCAGCTGCTGCCAGCAAGCTCCCTCCATCCTGAGAACCTGTGGTGCCCTCCCCACTGCTCTGTGCAGACCAGGGTAAGCGGTGGGCAGGAGCAAGGGGGAGAGGGACACCCTGACATTAGCACCCTTCTTTCCCCCCGGCACAGCAAGCAGGAGGCTCCCGGGAGCAGCTCCAAGGCAGAGGGCGTGAACAGCAGATGGCGGTGGGTGGGAGGGACAGCTGAACTGCTGGCAATTGATAGCCTCCTGGGCGGCTGCCGCACAGGGAACTTAGGGGACCAGGGAGCTGATAGGGGGGCTGCCAGTCCACCCTGGTTCCAAGCCCCCACCAGCTAGCTCCAATGGGCTGCTCTTCCTGCAAGCAGTGGACAAAGCGGGTGGCTGCCAAACAACATTATATAGGAGCACTGCGCAACTTTAAATGAGCATGATCCCTAATTGATCAGCAAGGTAACAACAAAACAACGTTAACTGGGACGACTTTAAGTGAGAGTTACTGTATTATGTGGATCGCTAATGGGCTTGGCCTTTTACAGCGATTATGGGGTTTAAAGCCTGAGGACAGGGGCATGCCCCCTCCCGAGGCAAAGTCCCTTTAAGGACCTACTAAGTCTCTACCATAACAAATCGGTTGAACTAAACTAGAGGGAAATATATACAATAAAATGTGCAAGAGGCAAATGAGTTCGAATGAATGAAAAGCAACAGCTCTAGCCGAAGCAGTACCAGTTCCATGCACCATCACTGGTGGCAAAAAGGAACTGAGGGTGGAGGGGGCCGGCGGCACCCTATAGCCGTGGCATATGCATGCCACTCCAGGGGGCGCCAGAGCCAGTCCCCTATGGAAACTGCTGAGGGAAAAACTTCCGGCACTGGTGCATGTGGCGAGCACACACACCTAAGTTGAATGGACATGAGCAATCACTCGAAGAAGAATGTGTATGGTACATACTAAATAACAGTAGGATCTCAGTAAATGCTATAGCGAAATTAGCTGTGTCAACCATGACTGAAACAGGACTGGCTTTCTTTACCTGACAAGTTCTTTATGCAGTTCTGGTGAAGTCAGGTAATCTGGTGAGCAGTTTCCCTTTTGTGACAAGCCTTCACTGCCATCTGCAGCACTCTCTACTCTAAGCGCTTTACTAGCTGCATGGTGGAAGTCTGCCACCTCTGTCAAGCGCTGCTTCATTGCACTTAATAGGTTAACCTGAGCTGGACTCTGGAAAAATCTTCTTCCAATACAGCCATCTACAGGTAACCTTCAAAACAAAAGTCTTGTTGTTAATGTCAAATCAACATCTCTGCATCATAAACTGGTTTTTGCTTCACGGAGACGGCTGACACTAAATACTGCTCTCACCTGAGCTTTTGGCACCAGGGAAAAGGGGTTGTACAAGGCACTTAGTAATCTCATTTATACTGGAAACACAAACGCCTGCCACTAATTATTTTAGAACCTTTAACGAACAACAAACTCACCCATACTGTGGCCCTGGTCGGTGAAGGTAAAGGAGGAAAAATTTTTGCCAGATGAGGGGCAGAAGGGGGTGATCTGCAGGGGTAACAAGGGCCTGATGAGCCCAACGGTAGATCATTAGTCTCTGGAGAGAAGGTACAATAGGCAGCTTCAGCTGGGCCTGGGCTTTCTGCAAAAGAAGTGGAGAAGTCTTTTCAACAAGTGTTCTAGGAGGCCCATTTCCATTGCAGTTCCCTACAACAGACTAGGTTCTAATTTATTCCTACATCTTTAATTTTGATTAGCAGAGCAAGGATGGTTTGGGAACTGTGAATAACCTACAGCTATTAGATAGCAGTAACCCATGAAACAGTCACGCTTCTGCCGTAATGTTAAGGCCAAGGTGCCCAACTCTCAGCTATAGGCCCAATCTGGTCCACTTGGTTTGCTATTAGAGGGTCATATTATAATTTCGATCTTCATGCAAACATACCGCTGGCACCAGCGGAAGGACTGCTGCGGACCAAAGGCCACATAAGGGGAATAGAATTTAATTCAAATTGTAAGTTGACCTTCTCCACAGAACAAGTATGACATTTCTGTATGGGGGCATACATCCCCCTGCCATCCCGTAGACAGCAGCAGACCATATATATTTTGTGAGGCCCAAGAAACCAACAGGGTACTAATGAATGTAACAAGTGCTGAGCACTTTCAGTAGTGTTTTGCAAATGAAAGGACAACTAGTGCAGTGCAGCAGTACTGAATGGAAAGCTAATTTGTTCACTAAAAAGAAATTGTATCAGCTTTTCCAAAGACAGATGAGATGAAGGCCAAGCAGAATGATACAGGTGCGTCCACCAAGCCCTGAACTCTACAAACATAAGACCACCTGTATTGATTTCATATTAGCAATAAGCTTTTTCTTTAACTAGTTCAATATTTATGACCAATGGTTTAAGGCTCCTTCAGTAAACACAATTACATTTACACTGCAATAGTTGAAGGAAGGAGGGTCCAGTGGTTAGGGCACTAGCCTGGAACTCCAGAAGCATGAGTTCAATTCCCTGATTCACCAGACTCCCTGTGTGAGCTTGGGCAAATCATTTAGTTGCTTTAATGCCTCAGTTGCCCCATTTGTACCAGGAAGATAATAGCATTGCCCTATCCTCACAGCACTCTTGTGAAATAAATACACTGAAGATTGAGAGGTGTTCAGATGCCATAGTAAATATGCTCTGTAAGTATTTCATATGCAGATAGAAGAGTTACTATAAAAATACATTAAAAATAATAATGTATTAAAAAATCAGGCCTTTGGCAAGCTGGTTTTAAAATGTTAAACTAAAAAAAGAGGATGGAAAATCCTTTAGAGCTTTTTTTATTTCCCTGTAAACCAAGCAAATAAGGTCTTATAGAGATACATCGGTGTCTGTGCAAGCAAAATTGCCAGGAATGGCTCAAGAGAAGACTTAATTTTCCATGTATGAAGGGGTAACTGTTCTCTTACCTTCAGAGCCTGATCAGGAGTTAAAGCGTTGATGACCAATTCACCCTCCACAACTCTGCGAAGTTGGGAATCTTCTTCAAATATGGACTCCATATTCAGAACCATCCATGAAAACCAAACCTGTAAGATACAGTGTATACAAAATCTTGATTACAGAGGAAATCCTGTTTTCTAAATATTTTTTTATAGATCCTTATTATGAAGTTTTGAAAGCATCACCACCGGGAGCCAGGAAGTTTTATGAACAGATACCCTAGTCCCCATGTATATGCAACCAAACTTTCTATTTCACTGCTGACCTATTAGAACCAGAAGGATCTTAGCTGACAAAGGGGTAAGATCCGTAGTTACCATTATCCATTCAGAGAACTCCAGATGAAATAACCAACCCACATATTTTATCATCGGAACTCCGCTCCCACACAACAGGTCTCTGCTTAGGGGCTTGTTACATGTTGTAAGCAGAGAGGAGGGTGACCAGAATTTAGAACATTTGTCAGACATGGCAGCCCAGTCTCTCACACTGAAGCCTACAAGGGATTATCTGGGGAGGGTACACATTATGTATGTACTGACAGTCATGTTAAATGAGTTCTTGGGTACAGATTTAGGATTTAAATTGCCAAATCCTTTACGCCAAAAAATGTCAGTGCAAAGGCCTGTGACATCTCCAGACTGATAAGCCTGCAGAGCTCTCTCAGACTAGATTAGAATTTTATTTCATCCCAAGAGACCTTTTGCAATAAGGAAAAAAAAAAAGGAATGACAAGAGTAGAAGACGACACTCAAACAGGTGTCATGGGAAAAAAAGAGCACTTTCGAGTTACGTAATTGCCTACCTGCGTGGAATTCGCATTGCCCTCGATGAAAGAAGGGGTCACATTTCCTGCCACAATCCAGCTGACCAGTGAAGAGAGCAGACCTTTGTCACAGTGATAACCTAAGGCATTCTGCATGGGAAGTTTGCATAAAATAAAGAATGAATGTGAGAGCGTGATGGGGAATTTACTTAGCTATGGAACTGTCTCTGTGCCTTTCTCCAGCCTGCCCCTTGTGTGTGCAACCAACTCCCAATCCTGCTTCACAAAGCCATTACTGAAATGCCAGCTAAAAATCTCATTTTTTCCAGGAGGTTCACAGGAGGCCAAATAATAATGAATATAATTAAATCATTCTAGTTTGGAAAATCCAAAAGCAAGAACAATGCATCCTGTCTTGTGTCTTTTAGGGCTGGGCCTGTATATTGTTCTACCATGTAAAGCACTGAGAACAGTATAAACACAGTATTAATAAGTCAGGAACCATAATTTAAAGATACAGTAAAACTCCCTTTACCCAAGACTCCATACTTCAAAATTCCCTATTTGTCTTAATGCCAGTGATGCCCCCATCCCAATTCACTCAGTACCACCCAATTAGCCAAACCCCAATTTACTCAATTGTTACCGACATCCCTGTTACTTTTCAGATAAATGGGCTCATACTATATACAGAACAGAGATTTATTTGGAACTGATAATCCCAGACCTAAGCCTTTAGAATTTTTCTACAGCTGCACTAATTCATCTGTTTTACCTTATGCTGTTGGTAGAGCAGTTTTTGCACACCGTCCTCTTGACTGTACTGAAAAGCTGCTTTGCACAGATGATCCAGCAGGTAGAGCGTTGCTCTCTCTCTGTGCCACAGCTGTTGAGCAGTGAGAACTTGCGCCCAGAACTCCAGCACTGCAGCTGGCCACACTCCATCAGGCTGACGGCTTACAAAAATGTGGGTCTGCCAAGTTAAAGGGTGGAGTTAACAAACAGCGCCCAGCCTGAATGATTAAAGCACAAACCTCTACTGAACCATTGTTTAATTTCCATCGGTTGATTTTTGTGACAGCAACAAGGGCTCTAATGAGATCCGTTTATTTTCAGGAGGACACAAATGACATCACCGTAAAAGGTTTGCTATTTTTGTTCTTTATCCCTGAGCACAGAAATTCTCGGGGTAAAGAGATGTTGAAGCAGGGGGTCCGTGGAGCTTACAAACACTGCTGGAGAAGAGGCCATTTCTAAGGCTTCTAACTCTGCAGGAGAAGAAACAGTCACTGAGGCCGTACATTTGAAACCCTGCAGGCCTCAGCCTGGCAATGCCAACCCTTCATTCTGCTCTCCCTGCAAGGCAGAGCTCTCAATGTCATCATGGGTATCAGTTTATCATCTTTTCTAAGCCTGGTATTTTCTTCCATTTAACTCCGTTGGGGTCTAGACTTCATGACCTGATAGGGCTACAGATACTTTGGCAGACCAGTGCCGATTCTTTCTAGACCAGCACCATTTTCCAAATACTGATCACAAACCAGCGATCAGAAAGGAAAACTTACAAACCCTAACAGTAGCAAGATACGCCTCTTAATTCCTGCTCTACCCAACCCTAATGTCAGTGTGCAAATTATGCTTCATACCACATTCTAAGCAACATCGGTGAGCATTCTCTCTCTTTTTAACAATCAAGAGCTGCAACACTAAGTTAAAAAAAAAAAAAAAAGAATTAGCACTGGAGCACTGCAGACCCATCTCCCTCTAGCCATTAGATGTACAGTCCATTCACGCTTCTTTTTCTGACCTGGATCACGCTGTTGAGAAGCTCAACATTTTCTCCATAGCTTGCTCCTGTCAAGTGTTGCGTCACTTTGTGCGTAACCTGCTGAGTCATGCCTTGTGGAACTCCACTATCCAGGTGAAGGAACAGCTGGATGTAAGATAAAAACCTAGAGACCATAATAACCACAAATGAAATTTATTCCATTCTAAGATTTCTCCTACATCATACATAAAGGGCTGGGTCAGTTTGTTCCGAGGGATTTAAGCGTCATAATACCGAAGGGGACAATGATTAGACTTAAACCCAAACCATGATAAATAAATTTGCATTTTTAAAAATCAGCATGTGAACATCTGAACTATCGCCTTGAGTTTATACCATGATTTTCGTCTCAACCCTTCCTGAACAACCCACTGCTGAAATACAGCAGCATCAGGAGCCAAAGGCCTGAGCCACTACACAGAACTTGTAAGGAAGGAACATTCTGACCAGAGACATCTCAATGTGCTTTTTATAAATATCAGCAAAGAGCAGACAGGAGGCAGGCTTTTACAGTCTCATCTGACACATCAACATGTTGTAAACAGCCTGGGACCCAATTTATCACCCTCCCTGCATCAGAAATGCACAGAGGTCACATATGAGCTGCCTCAGTCTAATTCGGACATTTCAGATGCGACATCCCCTCAAATTGTATAATCTCAGATCAATGCAATTTCTTTTTCAAAGATGTTTGGATTGCTGACTCTAGATCAACACTGTTAGTCTATAAGGTGCCACAGGACTCTGTTGCTTTTTACAGATCCAGACTAACAAGGCCACCTCTCTGATACCAGATCAACATTGAAACATTTGGTAGAAATAGTGTGTTTTCAAGAGACAGCTGAATTATGAAAGGGAAGTTGACTAGTGTGTGAAAAGACTGAAAGAATTCCAGGAACAGGGACCAACATGGAACAAGGCATGAAGAGGTGTGTGGGACAAAGCGAGGCAAGTGATATTTAGGAAGGCGAGTTGCATCAGTTTGTGTAGACAGGTCTCAGATGAGATCTGAAAAAACTGAGGTCCAGTCTGCTCTGCAGAGATTATGGTACTACTTGTAAGAGACAGATTTGCCCAACTGTTCTTAGCCAAAATTCCACATTGCCTTGTGCTGCACAGTGTGCCAGTGGACTGCCATCCTCTACATTAGAGGTTCTATAGGCAGAGTTTGTAATACACTCTGCAGTGCTATATAAGCACAGGAGTGCCTGACAGTTGCAGACTTGTGCAAGAGAAAACGGGAAGAACAGGAGAAAAGCTCAAATCAAGAAAGCACAGTATGGCATCACAACCAGGAACGGCAGGGGCAGAGGAGGACCACCCTGTTAAGAAAACCTAACCGTGCTGCTCAGATAGTTCAGGTCGTATCAGTGCACATTAGTCTTGAAAAACATCTGGAGAGATGTCTGACAAGAACTGACATAGATCAGTAATCAGGAGAAAGGCACCTGGGGCACTGGTGGAGGGACCCGTTTATGTTTCAGGATTTCTCTGCAGAAGTTACCCTGCAGAGGAAAGCACTCTCCGAAGTGCTCCTTGAAAGAGACTGAGAACTACCCTTGTCTGCCCCATGGGGCTCTAAGTACTGACCAGTCAGTCCCAGAACAGACCATGTTTCAGCATGACAGCAATGAGGACTTGGGAGGGGACTGATTTTGGATAGAAGGTTCTGCAGCCTGGCCTAGTAACATAGCAATTAGTCATGACAGGGCATTATGTTAATAGGCCTTTGGCCACGCCCTATGGGGATTCTGACTGGAACTTTAACACGCTTAGCAGTAACGGCATTAACAGCTTGACACCCAGAGTGTTGCCTGCTCCTCTACCTAGCCCATCCACAGAGAGAATGGGTCAGGCTGTCCAGAGACTGGAAAACTGTGCTACAAGCTACAGCCCTGTCTCAGCAGGATGTCTGCACACACGGTGATAGCACATGTAGTGGGTGTTTCCACCACAGCTGTGCCACTGATCACAATCGTAAAAAAACAACTTGGCAAATATGCTGATTATGTTTCTAGTCAACTGTTGCCACACACTAATATCGCTCTGCCTTGGCACTACAGTTAAATAAAGATCATACTTACTGTTCATTCTTCAGAAGGTAATACTGGCAGGGATAGAACAAGGGTAAAACTTTATCCAGTACATGGACTACTGTTCTCAGATACCTAGACTGCACCAGTATGCCCAGCAGAGGGATTCCTTCAGCACAGAACTTTTCAATGCTGCAAGGAGAGAAACAAAAACAAACAAAATGACCAATAAATACTAAATAGCGTCAATCGTTGTGAATTTATCCAAGCAGATTCAAGTTTTTCCACCTCATTCCCTCCCAAAAAAGGAGGGATTTAAGGCTGGTGAAAATTCCTGGTTTGTCAGCCCTAGAGAATTAAGGCCTCTAACCACATCGGTATTTGCTGCAGATAGAGATGGGGAGCCATTTGATAGCTGGCAATGCATTTCACTACAGGAGATGCCACATGGAATTCCTGCTCTTATCTTGCAGCAGCCTCAGACACTGCCGGGAAAAGGGATGTCTAGGAAAAGGGAGCCTACATCTCATTCAGTGCAGTTCCTGGTATCAAGTGCTAGCAATACAAACACGCAGCCCTGGGGCAATGTCAAAGGTAGCGAGGATAATATTTCAACGCCCAGATCTTCTATGCCAGAAAGACGTAACATTAATATTAAACACCTCCACTTTCATAGCTCTTTACTTTTTCCGTTTGCTTAAACATTAATCAGCCTTCAACATTCCTGTGATATAAGATCAGTATTAGCCCCCATTTTTCATATGGGGAGACGGAGCAAAAGATTTTCCCAAAACCACAGTGGGAGTCAATATCACAGCATCTCAGCTGGATCATCTATGCAAAGCAGCTTTTCAGTACAGTCAAAAGGACTGTGCGCAAAAACTGCTCTACCAACAGCATAAGGTAAAACAGATGAATTAGTGCAGCTGTAGAAAAATTCTAAAGGCTTAGGTCTGGGATTATCAGTTCCAAATAAATCTCTGTTCTACATATAACACGAGCTTCTCATCCTATGCTCAGATCACACCACCAACTTTCTCAAGCTAGAACCGCTCTTTAAAAACATGGAATCAAACTGCTCTAACCCTACTGGGGAGCACATGCAAGGGGGGAAGAACATAAGAACGGTCATACTGGGTCAGACCAAAGGTCCATCTAGTCCAGTATTCTGTCTTCCGATAGTGGCCAATGCTGCTTCAGAGGGAATGAATAGAACAGGTAATCATCAAGTGATCCACCCCCTGTCACTCATTCCCAGCTTCTGGCAAACAGAGGCTAAGGACACCATCCCTGCCCATCCTGGCTAATAGCCATTGATGGACCTCCATGAATTTATCTAGTTCTTTTTTGAACTCTATTATAGTCTTGGCCTTCATGACATCCTTTGGCAAGGAGTTCCACAGGTTGACTGTGCGTTGTATGAAAAAATACTTCCTTTTGTTTGTTTTAAACCTGCTGCCTATTAATATCATTTGGTGACCCCCCCCCCCCATCCCCCGCCAGTTCTTACGGTATGAGGAGTAAATAACACTTCCTTATTTACTTTCTCCACCCTGGTTATAATTTTATAAACCTCTATCATATCCCCCCCTTAGTCGTCTCTTTTCCAAGCTGAAAAGTCCCAGTCTTACTAATCTCCCCTCATACGGAAGCCGTTCCATACCCCTAATCATTTTTGTTGCCCTTTTCTGAATCTTTTCCAATTCCAATATATCTTTTTGAGACGGGGTAAGCAGATCTGCACGCAGTATTCAAGATGTGAGCGTACCATGGATTTACACAGGAGCAATAAGATATTTTCTGTCTTATTATCTATCCCTTTCCTAATGATTCCCAACATTCTGTTCGGTTTTTTGTCTGCCGCTGCACATTGAGTGGAGGTTTTCAGAAAAGCACTAGGACAATTTCTCCTCACAAATTAAATCAACATTATATGGAGAAAGCAAAATGGCTAAAAGTTGAGAAAAGAGTGAAAATATTGAGGCAGGACACGAGTAGCATCACTTTACAGTTTTGAACTAATCAAAGGAGAAACTCACAGAGAGCCTAACCACAAAGTGGCTGAGACTACGCTAGAAAGGACTGTTTTGAAACATGTTTAATGCTAGGTTAGGATGCTCATTAACATTTTGATTGAAGTAACAAGCGTCTTACCAATTTCTAGTACACAAGACGGACAGGGATGTTTCTGAACATCCTGTTGCAACACTGTTAGAAAACGTTGCTGCAGACTAATATGGGAGGGAATGCAAGACATCACTTTTTGGTTAGCAGGGTTAAGAAGGAACCCCTGTCCACAAGGACTACAGACATTACGCCAGCAATTATTGTTTTAACACTGTCATCACTTAGCATTGTTTCAACCATAATGTGAAGAGAGCCTAAGGGCAGGTCTACACTAAGGGCGGGGGTCGAACTAGGGTACGCAAGTCAAAGTAGCCTAGTTCGAACTACTTACCCGTCCAGACGCCGTGGGATCGAAGTCCGCGGCTCCAAGGTCGACTCCGCCACCGCCTTTTGCAGTGGTGGAGTAGCGGAGTCGACCGCGGCGCTTCCGGAGTTCGAACTATCGCGTCTAGATCAGACGCGATAGTTCGAACTCCGAGAAGTCGAACTCACCGTGTCGACCCGGACGGTAAGTGTAGACTAGCCCTTAGTTATAACTGAGGAAATGAAATAAATTAGCATGTTACTGGAAAGCATTCTCCTGAGGTGACCGGAGAAAAGGGTTTTCTATCCCCCTCTGTAAAATACTGAGACCATTTGAAGATGAACAAGAAGAATGTATTAGCCCTCCGGGTCCATTACCATTTAGGATGCTCAGCCCACTGGAGTTACCCACTCCTCACAAGCACCAGTAAAAGGCACACTTACCTATGACCCAGTGTAGTCATTGCCAATGCAAGGTAACAGCCAATAGGGATGCCGGATTTGACAGCCTTCAGTAGTGGATGAAGCATGACTGATTCTGTCATGTCTAGCATAGTGCTGAAAGCAGGAACTGCAGGCCAACGCTGCTGCACACCATGATCATTTCTGTGCAGCTTTAACCTCAAAATCAAGCCCCACGCCCACTGATTAAAGGAGGTCTCGGGTGTCTCTCCATAACGAACAACACTAGCCAAGTAGGAGACCTATAAGAAAGAAGTCACATGACCAGAGAGGAAGAAAGATCCAGGAGTTAGGGCATTAGACTAGGACTAGAGGCTCTGATTTAATTCCCTGCTCACCACAGACCCCTGTGTGACACTGGGCCTTGACTTTGCAATCTTTATAATGCTCTTTTAACATACACACACACAAAGACTAACAAATACCTTAGCTCAAGCATCATAACTATCCTTTCAGTCATGAAATGCCCAATACAACGGCATGAAAGTTTGGGTTTTTTAAAATTAAGCTTGAGGTTCCTACACTTCTTTCATCTACAACCACCAAAAATTCACAGAGGGCGGGAGAGGGGGAGAAGTACCTGTTTGATGCTCTCAGAAAGCAGTCCACCATACGGTTTTTGAGGGAGGTATTTCTGGTAAGCTTCTAGGATCATTAATGCAACTTCAGCATGGACAGCTGGATCGAGGTGAAGAGTAGTAGTGTCCTGTTAAAGTTTGTTTTCTTTATTAAAGAAGACCTATAAACTTGTATCATCATTCTCACTGTAACGTACCCTCGCCTGGCTTTTGGTTATATCACCAAGGAATGTGTAAAGACAGTGTAAACACAAAAAGGAAAACACATAGCTGGTGCATTAGATTAGCCAAATGCTTGGTCAGCAAGAGGAGTCTTGCACCGTACACTGAAGGATA
The DNA here is from genome assembly GCF_020497125.1 of Mauremys mutica. NCBI lineage: Eukaryota > Metazoa > Chordata > Testudines > Geoemydidae > Mauremys > Mauremys mutica. The sequence continues at coordinate 12,019,193 of NC_059077.1, forward strand.
ATGAACTCAGGCTCAGAGACTTCTAGCCACACAGAGTTCTACAGCTGAGGACCTGTCTATGGAGAATGACCTTCCTAGAGATCCCAAGAGTTTATTGATTTGTTTTTGAGTTTTCTGGCCCCATCCTGAAAAAAAACAACATATAAAAACCATTTCAAAAGCTAAAGTTTCTATACAATATTTCAAACCACAATTCCAAAGACTAGTTTCCAGTTTGAAGGACTTTTCCACAACCACCAGCCAATCATATCATAACAAAGACTTCACACTTAAATTAGCTCAGTTTCCAGACACACACACACCCAACTCCTATAAATCCATCCTCCTCCTTAAATGCACGAAAGGAAAAGGTGATCTATGCCATGCACCTGAAAATCTGACTACTGGCAGGCCCAGGAGAGAAGCACATTCCAGAGTCGTCAGGCCCTCAGAAAACACACTGCCGGTTGCCTCCTCTGTTTTATAATGAGGGAGCTTTGCCTCTGCCAACTGTGACAGTATGGCAGGGGAACAGAACTGGTTCCTCCAGTAGCATCTTCCAAAACCATTGGGATACCTGTATTCTCACACCTTCAAATGCTCACAAAGCAACCCATCACATCCCAGTAGAATGCGTTAGATCTATTAACCGATCTCCAGCATTCGTGATTAGTTACAATGCTAGCTGAATAACAGTTTTTCTCAGGTCTGACTGAGTGTCAAGCTTTCAATTTTTAATACATACATGCTCACCAAATCCCCAGTTTAGCCCTTCCAGGATAATGCAGGCTAGTTTATTCTCCACTGTGTTCAGATTGTAATTCAATAGCCAGTCACGGATCAGCGCTATCTCCGAGGAAGAGGGCTCCCAAAGGTACAATGGCAGCTCTTTAAACAAGTATAAGGAAACCTGTGGAGGGGGAAAATACACGTATTACAAATCAATGGTTAAAGAGATTGGTTTCTTTAGTGCTGACAATGTGCTCAGCACTGTACAACACACAGTGGAAAAGGACTGACCGTTACTCAACACTGATCCCAGCATCCCTCATTTCCCCCATTCTATTTACTCCCATCTGAACACGCTGAGCATATTTGCTCACAGTCACAGCACAACCAGTTTCTATTTGCACTACCTAATAAAGCACTGTGTGCCAAATGTCTGATTATTCATCCTTAATACACTAGGTCATAACATCCACTTTAAGCTCTTAACACAGTGGCTGTTTTAAAGGACACAGATCGGCTCTTACCATCCCGACTTTTTCAATGGTGTCTCTAACTCGATCCAGGAGCACAGAAATGATCCCAGTATGGACACCTGTGATTGCTCCCAAGAGTTCTCTGCCAACCTTTGAAAATGTCTCTCTTGTGGAAATGCTGACATAAGATACCTGAGAAGGTGAGAACAGAGGGGTGGAGGGGACAAAAAAAAACCCCACACATTATGATTAGGTTCATGGGTAGTATAGTGGAGAATACAATAAAATAACATGTATTTTCTTTTGCTGATCCTGGACAGTGGTGTTTACAAATTGCAAACTCCAGTCCAAGTTCTTCCAATTGTTTATCCTGACATAGCATGAAAAATTATTGGACCACACTGCCTAGGCTGCATGGACTCCATGGATCTCAGAAAATTAAAACAGAGCATAGACGGGTAGCAATAAAGTTGGAGAGTCAGAGCTCCAGCTCAGTCAGTTCTGATGCACTGCAGGCCAGCTCCAACAGAGAAAGGAAATGAGGAAAGGAAAGGAAAAGATTTCCCATGTCCTGACTTTGTTCATTCCAGCCTGGTCTACAGAAGTGATGTTCCGATGTAGCAATGACAAACAAGCCATCCAGATACTTTAATTCAGTCCTAGAGTATTAAACAATCAAGCCAGGAGAAGAGAACAGCTTGATAGGGTTAGAAATTAAAGCCTTAATCCTAATGGGTGCTGAGTGCCTTGAACTTTCCATTTAACTTAACAGTGGAAGACTGCTCAGTGCCCCACTGTAGTGTTCAGCACCTCACAGAACTGGCCCCGTGGCATTGCCCACCTCATATATCTCCAGTACAATGACTCTGATAAAGTCCTCATCTACATCAGCCCGCTTGGCTTGTGCCATCTGAGCAAACGTGGTGAGCAGACAAATTTCTTCCGAGCAGTTCATGGACGTAAGATTCTTCTCAAAGTTTTCAATGTGTTCTGGGTCTGCAAATCACGTGGAGGGAATACACGTCAATATAGGTCAAATGGTTAATTGCCTCCTATAAAAAACGTATATTTTACCTTTAGTCTAATGCCAGGAACAGAAACAGGGACATACGAACTGCCAGGCTGGATCGAACCCAGTGTCCCATATAGTACAGTATCCTGCCTCCAAAACTGGCCAGTCCCAGCCCTTTCAGATAAGGTGCAAGGAACCCAGTAGCAGGTAGCTATGGAATACCCTGCCCACCTGAAAGGTTCCTTCCTAACCCCAATAGTTATAGGTGCATTTATGTCTTGAAGCATGAGGATTTATAGTCTTTCCAAAACTCCTGGGGTGGGGGAAGGGGACTGTTAATTGTTATTACTCTAACTCTGGATGCTCATTATTCATAAAAATGTTTGGGGTTTTTTAGAATTTATTAACCTGTTGGCTTCAATGATATCTTCTGGCAATGATTTCCACAAGTGAACTACAAATTGTGTGAAACGACCAGTGATGGGGTGAACTAGGTCCGGAGGCCTCGCCACCCTGCCTCACCCCACCCCAGAAAAAAGCAGAGGAGAAGTCCTCCAGGCAGCCAATCAGAGAGGCTGCTGGAGCAGCCACAAGGGCCATATAAAAGGAAGCAGCACAGGCAGGGCACTCAGTTACTGCCTGGAGCTTGAAGAGGGAAACCAGGGTGCCTGGCTGCCTGGAAAAGCAGCAGGGCCACAGACAGCTCACCTCAGGCAGGACTGAGTCCAGGGAAGGCTGCTGATGACCAGGTGCCTGGCTGGCTTGAAGAGCAGCATGACCATGGACAGGTCAGTGCAGGCAGGATTGAGCCCAGGAAACTGAACCCAGAACCTAGGTGACAGTACTGTGATGGGCCCTGCCAATCTGGCTGAATACTGAGCCCGGGCAGGGGCACTTGCAAGAGGTGAGTGCTGGTGCCGTTACAAGACCTTTTCCTTTTATCAGTTTTAAATAGTTTATATAACACTGGTCTACAATTTTTGAAAAGTCGTCTGCTTCAGAGATAAAATGTGGTATTTATTATGTATTTTGATGTGCTGAATTCAAATATGACAATTAAAACAACTGATTGGCTACTGTTTCTAAGATATTTAAGTTTTTACATTTTATGTCTATGTATATTGTGTAGATAGTAGAGTTTTAATCATAAATTGTAAACCTAGGTCTTTTCATGTGTTTATGGGTGCTTTACATGATATTTCACCTGTCCTGTTTATGTAACACTTTAAAAATCAGCAAAAGGGTTATATAACTAAAATTTATTATGAAACAAAAGGCAAAAAACTATTATGTACATAGTTTAGTCCTATTCAGTGTCTACTCGGCGCTTCTTGGCTTGTCTCTTGTATTCATTAAATGGAGCATCTCTTGTCATTGTCCAGCAATAGTCTGCAAGCATTGATGGGCTCCATTTGCCCTGATAGCGTTTCTCCATTGTTGCAATGTCCTGGTGAAATCGCTCGCCGTGCTCGTCGCTCACTGCTCCGCAGTTCGGTGGAAAAAAATCTAAATGTGAGTGCAAAAAATGTATCTTTAGTGACATGTTGCAACCAAGGCTTTTGTATGCCTTGAGGAGGTTTTCCACCAACAACCTGTAGTTGTCTGCCTTGTTGTTTCCGAGAAAATTTATTGCCACTAACTGGAAGGCTTTCCATGCAGTCTTTTCCTTGCCACGCAGTGCATGGTCAAATGCATCATCTCGAAGAAGTTTACGAATCTGAGGACCAACAAAGACACCTTCCTTTATCTTAGCTTCACTTAACCTTGGAAATTTTCCACGGAGGTACTTGAAAGCTGCTTGTGTTTTGTCAATGGCCTTGACAAAGTTCTTCATCAGACCCAGCTTGATGTGTAAGGGTGGTAACAAAATCTTCCTTGATTCAACAAGTAGTGGATGCTGAACACTTTTCCTCCCAGGCTCCAATGACTGTCGGAGTGGCCAATCTTTCTTGATGTAATGGGAATCTCTTGCACGACTATCCCATTCGCAGAGAAAACAGCAGTACTTTGTGTATCCAGTCTGCAGACCAACAACCTTCAAATCGCCACAAAGCTGCCACTGATATTGGTCACAGTTTATGCACCTCAAAAGTTGTTTCATGTTGTCATAGGTGTCCTTCATATGGACTGCATGACCAACTGGAATTGATGGCAAAACATTGCCATTATGCAGTAAAACAGCTTTAAGACTCGTCTTCGATGAATCAATGAACTGTCTGCACTCATCTGGATCGTGAACGATGTTGAGGGCTGCCATCACACCATTGATGTTGTTGCAGGCTACAAGATCACCTTCCATGAAGATGAATGGGACAAGATCCTTTTGACGGTCACGGAACATGGAAACCCTAACATCACCTGCCAGGAGATTCCACTGCTGTAGTCTGGAGCCCAACAGCTCTGCCTTACTCTTGGGTAGTTCCAAATCCCTGACAAGGTCATTCAGTTGACCTTGTGTTCTGAGGTGTGGTTCAGAGGAGGAGGATGGGAGAAAATGTGGGTCCTGTGACACTGATGGTTCAGGACCAGAAGTTTCATCCTCTTCCTCTTCCTCGTCTGACTCAAGTGAGAATGATTCTGGTGCATCAGGAACCGGCAGTCCTTCTCCGTGGAGTACTGGGCCTATAGCTGATGGAATGTTTGGATAATGCACAGTCCACTTTTTCTTCTTTGACACACCTTTCCCAACTGGAGGCACCATGCAGAAGTAACAATTGCTGGTATGATCTGTTGGCTCTCTCCAAATCATTGGCACTGCAAAAGGCATAGATTTCCTTTTCCTGTTCAACCACTGGCGAAGATTTGTTGCACAAGTGTTGCAGCATATGTGTGGGGCCCACCTCTTGTCCTGATCTCCAATTTTGCAGCCAAAATAAAGGTGACAGGCTTTCTTAACCATAGTGGTTATACTGCGCTTTTGTGATGCAAAAGTCACTTCACCACAAACATAGCAGAAGTTATCTGCACTGTTCACACAAGTACGAGGCATCTCTGCTCACTTTGGCTAAACAGAAACGTGTCCTTTTGCAAAATCAAACACTGACAAATAAGAGAGCACGACACTGTATGATTTCTAGAGCTGATATAGGGCAATTTGTTCAGCAGAGTGATGTAAGCTTCATTATGATTGCATCATCCATGACTTCTAGGAACAACATGATGCAATTCATATCATGTATGACGCAATACCAGCTTCAGATTGCATCATTCATTGTTTTGCCTAAAAAGCAAGTACTGTCCAAACCCAGTCATAGATTTATTCATAGATCCAGTCAAAGATGTATTTTAGTCATTTCCAGTTTAAATTGAGATCCCTTCCCTTTATAACTCACTTATCCTCCGCTATTCCCAAGTCCAGGGTCGTATATACTGACCCAATAGCATAACTTGAAAACTAGAGCCAATCAACAATTTTAAGCATCATTTTTGTTCTCAGTGACCCAGAATTAGTAAAGTTTGACTACATTTATTTCAGAAGCATTTTGCCTGTAGAGCAGTAATCAGTAATCAGTCAAGGCAAGATCAGAACTGGGGAGAGCCAAGCAGAGCAGGTACGTTTTTAGTAAGTTCAGGGATTTTGCTCATCCCATATACCATGATTTTAGACAGCAATTAAGCTAGTGAAGTCATTCTGCACTGATTGAAAACTAAAATGAGCACTAGAAAACTGAACCCCAAAACGAAGCGATGTCCAAGAATTCTGTGTTACAAAGCCTGGGGGAAGCTCTGCTTCTCCCAGACACAGACCAACAAAAGTGGCTGAGCCTTGTCCTGGATTGAAGACAACACTACACATCTGCTGAGTATTTAAACTGAAGATTTCAACTTTGGTTTTGGAAAACTGTGTGAATGGAGTTAACTTTGCAGTAACTCAGAAGGGCACCACCTCGTTATAAGAACTGAAAGAAAAGCAGGCTCACACCCAACCAGAAAGGGGGCGCCCGCGAGAGGTGGGTGCCGCCCTGTTCAAAACAGTGATTGCAGTTACCAATCAGAAGGGGCAACATCCTTGTTCTTTGGAATACACATGCCTAGGCACTGGAAGAAGGGCTGTGTTTAACTACAGATCCAGAACAGAATTCAAAACACTGCCCTGCAGGTTCCTTAATTCATAGCAAGCAAAGGAATTCTACCTCTGAGTTTGTGCTTGCAGTCGGCAGGCTGCATGGTGGAGCAGAGATTTTCCAGGTGCTCATTTTCTGCACAATGCATGATGAAGAAGAGCTTCCAAAGCATGCCACTCGATATCGTTCCATAAGGCATCTCAGACATGAACTGCCAGACACCCAGCCTGTTGGATTTTGAGCCAAGTAGAAATAATTTGTACAATAATAAGCCTCAGTGCCTGAAAAGAAATTACAGGTCCAGACCCTCTGCTCTGGCTGAGGAGCCCACACCTCATTTGGGAAAGAGGAGAACAAGAGTGGGCTTTCTGTTCTCTTGATCCCACTTTGCGCTGATCAAGTCCCCACAGCATAAGTTACATCAGCCTGTTGAGTTCTAACCACTCCCCTTTTGGGTACCCATCTGCATGTTTAAGGATCTTGCATGCTACAGTCTAATCAGAAAATATTGAATCACTATTAAAATATTAAGTAACAATCTGACCAAAGCGGTCCATGCAGATTCTGGATTCTGCAGCCTGGGGTGTTCTGATGCAGGGTTTTATTTGGTCCCACCTCTAGACCTGCACCCTCCTATTGTTTTTAATAGCATTTTGGTGTGAGTTTTCACATCCTTCACTGGGATTTCCTACCTTTTTGCCTTCAGCACATGTAGAACAGCCCGAAGAAACAGTTCATCGAATTCCACTTGCAGTTTCTCCACAGAATAGGGGTGCATTATTGATCCATACTCTTTATTGCAGCTAACGTACTGGGCCCAGTGGTCACTCACGTAACAAACTGTCATCCTATGCAATAGGGGTTAAGGGAAAGGAGGATAAAAAGATCAGAGAGTACATCATCAGTGTCCAGAAACAGTAACTCCGATCACAAGCAAGAGCCAAACATTCAATCTTCTGTTCTCAAGTTTCAGAGTGTCTGGCACCTATACCCTCGGAGTTTTCCATCTGCTGAGAACTTTAGAGTCATAATAACTGTTATCTTTCTTTGGTCTTACAGGTAAATAAGTTGGCATTTTACTAGACTAAATAAGTTAGGACACACACGCTTGTGCGTCAAACACATCCCTCTCTTACGAATTGCAGTGCACACAAAAAAGCCCATACATCTAATAATTAAGAAACACCATTAACTTGCTCAGCACTGAACAAGTATGAAGGAAGCCATAACCTTTGTGCTAAAGCGAGTACAATCTAGATTAGACAGTAATAAACACATGGACTGAAGTAGCAGAATTGTAGAAGGGACCATGTAGAGTCTCTTTTGGTTTACAGCTATGTCCATTCACTACAACAACAAAGAGCTTCAAGTAATTAATTGAATTAAATCACCTGTCATGGTTCTGGGTTAGCATAGAGAAAGCATGTAGAACATCCAACTGTATTATTAACCCAAAAGGGAAAGCATGAAAGAAACATTTTTTTGAAATACATTTCATCCTGTAAAAAGCGACAAAGAGTCCTGTGGCACCTTATAGACTAACAGATTGGAGCATAAGCCTTCATGGGTGAATACCCACTTCATCAGATGCATTTCATCCTGTGGCTTGCAGCTTCTCTTGGTGCACCTTTGAGACAGTTTGGCAGACAGGATCCTGCACACATCATGCACTGGCAGTTTCCATCCTGTACCCTTTTCTCTATCCACTTTTTTTTTTTTTTTTTTAACCCTCAGACACACACAAGGTGGGTGAGTGAGATAATATCTTTCATTGGACCAACTTCTGTTGGAGAGAGAGACACGCTTTCGAGCCACACAGAGCTCTTCTTCAGGTCGGGGAAATGTTCTAAGGCCTGCTCTACACTACAGAGTTAGGTTGATGTAAGGCAGCTTACGCTGACCTATCTCTAAGCACCTACACTAAAATGTAGTTCCCATCAATGTAAGTCGCCCACTACATTGACTTAACTCCACCTTCACAAGAGATATAGCAGTTAGGTCGATGCTGTTAGGGCAAGATGTCTGTTACTTACATTGGCTGTTGGCTGTCAGCCCTGTATGGGGTTCACAGCCACAGGGGCCCCCAGCCAGCCCCAGGAGCTGACAACCTGAACTGTCAGCCCCCCGGGGGGGAGGGGCACGAAGAGGGGGACGAGACCTCTGGCTGTAAGCGCCACGCAGGGCTGGGCTCCAGCTATGAGCCCCATAGCAGGGGGGCTCCAGCTGTCAGTGCTCCACAATGCCCACACAGTTAAATGGGTAGAAGCACTCCCGGTGAGAACACATACCACCGATAGAAGGAGCATAATGTGGACATGAAACACCGCTTTAATTAATGCAGTGGCTCTATAGATGACTTAAGTCAACTTAATTTTGTAGTGTAGACATACCCTAAGAGTGTCACAGCTAAATGCAAGGTGGAACAGATTGTTTAGCATAAGAAGTTAGCACATATTCTTAGGGACCATTCAAGGCAGAGTGGCCCATTAACACGTAAGCAGTCATAGGACCAAAAGAGGGGGCTGGCAGGTTAGATTGTTATAATAAGCAATAAATCCAGTGTCTGTTCAGTCCATGATTTTTAATGTCTAGCAGAGTTATGAATTTGAGCTCCCAGGCTTGTCTTTTGAAAAGTTTTTGTGCACATTTCCTTAGAGGAAGAGGACTGACCAATCACTCTCTATCAGACCTTTCTGTGAAAAGTGTTCACCCACAGGTGATAGGGTGTTTTCGTCTTTTATCATTTTCCTGTGAGAGTTCGAGAGTGTAGCGACTGTCTGGTTTCACCCACAGAATTGTTTTGGGGCATTTAGTGCACTGGATCACATGTTGTGATAGGCATGTGTAGGATTCATGGATCTTAAAAGGTGTCATGGAGAGTGTTGATCATTATAGCAGTGGACATGTGTGTGCAGGTTTTGCATCTGTTGTTCTGGCAGGGTCTCGTGCCACTTTGAGTTGGTGCATCCTGATCTATGCAGAGCTTGCTTCTGATTATGAGCTTGGTGAGGTTGGGAGGTTGTTTGAAGCCTAGAAGAGGGAGTTCAGGAAAAATTGAGTCTGGATTGTAGTAGTTTGATGATACCCCATGTGTGTTTCGGAGTAGGACTGTAGGCGACAACTAAGTGTTTGCAGTCGCAGGAGGCTTTATTTCTATATTGAAGCAGGTTCTCTCAGGTTATTTGGGTGGCCTGTTCCATGATGTGATCTACTTCTTTGGTGGAGTGCCCTTGTTTGGTGAAGGCAGTTTTGTGTGTGTTAAGGTGTATATATCCTGGACTTTCTTCTTGGAGCAAATTCAGTGGTAACTGAGTGCCTGGCTGTAGACAACAGATGTCTTGGTTTGTTTGAGGTTGTTAAAGGATATATGAATGTAAGTGTGGTGATCTGTGGGTTTCTTGCATATGGTTGTCTACAGTTCCATTGTTGAAGCTGATTGTGGTGTCCAGGAAGTTGATACTAGTGTGGGAGTGTTCCAGAATTTAATGGACGGGTCGTAGTGGTTGAAGTTGTAGTAGAAATCTATGAGGGAGTTTAAGCCATCTATTCAGAGAAGGAAAATATTGTTTTTCTTAACATTCTGCTTTTTAAGCCTTTTGGCTCTGGCTCGGTGGTCTCCGTGTCAACAGACTGGTATATGCTGCACAGGGTGCAGCACTGGTGGCTAAGCATATTATATTTATTTTATGTATTAAAAATACCTCTGCTCCATTATGCTGTGCACTGATCCCTGCTGAGTCGCTGTGTAACATTATTGTCCCTCCTTGCTCCTGCGGGTTCATCAGGCATATTCCAAATAACTACCTGCAGACTGTGTGAACTGATGGTCACACAGCTTTTCTTTGCCCCACTGTGTACCCTCCATCCTGTGAGTTTGGTGCCCTCTAAGGGTTCCTAGCCTATATGCTGAGAAATACTATCACTGAACTTACTCTAAATCACATTCATATGCTCACATACGTTATATGCCTATACACACACACAGCTAGATTTATTGCGGCCCCTGTCAAACTCCAAGATCTGTCTGTGCAGATTCACATGACAGAGGAAGAAAGCTGTTCCTCTTACCTGATCAGATGACCAATTCGTTTCACAAACTGCCGGTAGCGTGCTCTATTAAATGTTTCCAGCCCCACAGCTAGCAGCTCCACTAAGGAGTTGGCAAAGGCAAAAATCTTCATCATCTCCTGAGGGGTTGTTTTTTCAGGGAAATAATCACCTACAAAATCAAAACACTGAACCGTAAGTTTCACAAAAATCAGCAAGTTACCTAGAAATTTAGAACTCAAAAAACATTAGAAACAATGAGGGAGTGCATTTCTATTCCGCTATCTAGATGATTGATTTCATACAGCATGAATACCATTTTATAACAGACAGATTCACAGTAGATTAAAATCTAATTGTGCAAGTACAAATAATTTATGTAAATTGCCTGCAGGAGATCTCGTAATCTTTTCACGTGGGTGAACAGAGATGGAGAAGAGTTTAAGAAACAGTGATTGAGCACAAGGAGTGAGGCGTTTATAATTTATAGGCCAGGGAAAAGAGATGGGATCTGAAACGCAGATCTACTGCCAGTTACCACAGATCAGAGTGAAAGGAGAGATAAAATCTAGTCCTTCAGAGGACACTGGAACAATATAAGTCCCCAACATGTTTGACATTTAAAATCATTCCTTATCCCCTACAAGTCTATGTATTTAGCAGCCAATTCACCTTTAGAGTTAAACCCAAGAAAATGCTGAAACAGTTCATGAAATGGAAACTGTGACAGGAGGACAATCAAGTCATCTTCCAAAAGGAGAATCCAGCTAGTTTCGGGATCTTCATCCTACAAAAAAAAGAAATATATCAGAGTGGATTTTATTAGCTTCCCCCAAGAGGAGAGGGGAGCAGACAATGAATGAACCTGGCTATTGTACTATCTACCTCCAGTTTTCTTTTGAAGGAAGAGAAAGAATGTAGCAAAGGGATTCTGGTCTTCTTCCCACTCCTCACTGTGACACCAGAATGTCAGTGCCAATTGGCAAGGGGCACAGAGGGGGTGCATAGGGGCTACAGGAATCTCTTGAGGCAGATATGTGTATTCTAGTTCAAAGAATGCTATGTAAGGTTTCCAATAGAAGTCTATATTACAATGTTATTGATGACCAGAGTGACATGTCTGTACAGGTAATATGTAAGGAGTTATGTACATGCACTGAAAATTGTAAGGTTTGGGTTTAGGGACAGGTTGCCAGCCAAGGTGAAAAACCAGTTTCCTGTCAGACAAGAAATGTTTTATCTAGTTGGCTGTTTGAATGTAAACTAAGTAGAATATACTTCACAATGAGTCTCCTATCATCAGTGTGAACTGAATGCAAATGAAGGATTGCAGGGACTTCAGAAAGAAACTAACAGGAAGAAAAAGAGCAATGGGAAGAACCCTGTCTGAAGGTGCATATGAAAGGCTCGCTCTACTATATTGGTGGGGGCAAAGACGACACGCTGTCACCCTTCACTGAGGAAGTAAAAGGACGGTGATTCTGCTTTATGGAAGGATCTCAATAAGGCTTGGCTGAAAACAACCTTGGGCAACAAACTTCTATAGACAGGAGGTTAACCTGTTTGTTGAGTTTAGTCTCTTGAAAGAGACAAAGGCTTACATATAAAATAAAATCATTGGTTTCCAATATTCTTACTCATTGTCAATGGAATCTCTGTTCTTGGGTAACGAAGTTATTCTTGTTTTCACTATAAACATACCTAAGTGCTGTGGTGTTAAGCAAAGTGGTGTGTATGGTTCCTTTATGAACAGCAGGTGTGTATGGTAAGCTAGTACATATGGTTCCTTTGTGAACAGCCGGCCTGCTAATTCTGTGTGTGTTCAATGGATAAGATGCTGGGCACTGCAGGCAACATTCTGAGGATGGGGGTTAGGAGGCGGTGTAGCGGGGAGGGTTTGGTGTGCGCCTATTGTGTCCTGCAGAGGCCTGGAAGGCAGTGCTTGTGCTGCCAGAGGCTGGTGGTTTCAGGGAACTGACCCACAGCAGGCTCAGACAAGACTGCTTCATGCTAAAGGCAGGTGTGGTGAGGTACCTCACAACGCTGGGTACACCTAGGAAGTATCACACTCACAACATATACTTTCATTCCCCCGTTCTGTGTGTTCCTATATGACAGCAACCATCAACTATAAAGAAGTGGTAGATACCATCTTCAAAGTACGAGGGAAAAAACTTCATAGCCCCCAGCGCAGCACTATTTCCATGATGACTGAAAGGAGGAAAGTTCCCAAATGGGTATCTATTTCTGCACTATTAAATAACAAGGGTAATTTTATACAACTATTTTTAGAACAGTCTATTCTATTTCCCTCCTTCCCGATTAGATTACCTGAGGTATTCGCTCTCAGATTTATATTACTGGAAATTTAATACTCTATGACAGTGATACTCAGACTGTGGCTCATGAGCCACAAGTAGCTCTTTAATGTGTCTCTTTGCAGCTCTTTGCAGCACAGGGTATTAAAACACTGATTTAATTATTAACCAATCTAAGTTACTAACCACTCAGGATAACTTAACTGGTTAATAACATAATAAAAGTATCAACTTGCACTAAATTACTAACTTATTTGCGGTGAGAATTTTATATAACTAAATATTTCCCATCAGACTGTTTAAAAATGAGTAGTACTATGGTAAATGAAACCATGAATGCATAGTGTGTGGCTCTTTTTGGGTAACGTTGATCGGGGGGCTGGACCAATTTGTGTAATGCGGATGCTGACAGCTATTGAACCAAACTGTAAACCCTGTGTATAATGCAAACAATTTCAAGTTAGGGGGTGCGGCAACACCCTCAGTTCCCACAGCTATGATGTGGATGGCTAATTTGGCTTCTGAATAACTCAGGTCTAAGTATCACTGTTCTACAATGAAGAGAATATAAGATTTATTGTTTGAAATGGAACTTCATTACAGGTGAATATTTAGTTTTTCCCTCCTCCAACTCTTCAATAAGACACATACAACAGGCTTGAGCACAAACATTAAGCAGAGCAGTTTAGTTTTAAAGTACCTCTTCTCCTCCCTCATCTACTAATGTCCAGTTCCCAGATTCTTTCCCAGAGGAGGTGGAGGATTTTCTTTCACTTGGTGTCATGTGGCACATAAAGTCTGCTCGATTTCTGGGGAATACAAATTCATTTCACATGAAAGCCAGGCTTAAGTAAATTAGAGAAACAAGTAAACATTCAAGATTTGTAGTACACCTCTACCCCAATATAACATGACCCGATATAACACGGTAAAGCAGTGCTCCGCGCGGGGGGGGGGGCGGGGTGGCGGCGCTGCGTGCTCCGGCAGATCAAGTTAGATATAATGCAGTTTCACGTATAACTGCTACTGACTTGAAATAGCTACAGTACAACTCTGACTATGCACGGTTTTAGGGGACACCCAAAACCTGGCTCAACAGACTGAAGTCTGCACTCAGGGGGCCAGATCCTCAGCTGATGTACTTCAGTAAAGCTTCATGAAGTTCAATGAAGCTTTGCAGATTTACAAGGGCTGAAGGATCTGCTCCAGGGTTTTCAACCTAGCCTGCAAACTCTGAGCACAGACATCAAAATCTGTAGGCCAATTTCTTTCCCACACTGCCTCAGTCAGCTCAGCTTAGTATATAAATCCTTATGCACTGAAATCAAACCTTCAACAGATGGTTGGAGTTTCAGTTAATTGGAGTTTGGACAACCCAGATTTGACTAATATTAACTCTAAAAATAACTCAGTCCAGCTCTCTCTTTACCCATTTAAAATATTTCTGTAGAACTGCTTCAGATCAGTTAGGCTCAATAGCTACTATCTTGACATTCAGAAAACCAGTGGCTGTAACTGTCATAATGCAGTGAGCACACACAGACATAAAAGTCACACTAACCTTTACTAATCTAACAGAGCAGGGTGGGGAGGAGGACACTCAAACAGGAAAAGATTGTGGTTTTGATCAGAACATTTATTTCCTCTGAAATATGTTTCATTTGTTATCATTGGTCCTTGACTTCACTGTTTTCATCAAGTATTGCAATTGTTTTTTTCTGAGTAAAGTTAGACGTATAGGGGAAAAAATTAAACAGCATAATCTTTGCAGGCAACAATTGTTCCAGACCTAGTGACTCAAGAACTTCTTTTTCATCCATGACAATTGTTCCTGCAAACAGTAGCCGAGAACTTTATTTCAACGTTGATAAGAACAATAGGCTATTGCACATTCATCATGCTAAATATTTAGCATCTGAGAATAGTGCTGCGGCTGTAAATAGAGGATGAGTGAACAACAACAAGGCTTTAGACTTAACTATCAGTTCACTGTGCCCATTTTGACAATTCCTCAACGTCATCTGAATATCCCTAGTGCTGCCATGTGTTTGAATATCCAGAGATAAACATTGTCAAAACACGTGTACAAATTCTCTCCTTTCCCACTTACTTGATGGGAGACATAAGCAAGGCAAGAGACTGCATAAAATGAAAGACTCCTGATGGGTTATCCAAGACTTTGATCTGAAATGAAACCAAGATTTCAGTCTAAGCAAACCAGAAGCCTCAGCTAGTTTAGTTTCAGCTTCTAAATAAAATCTCTGAATTTCCATGATCTGGCTTTTCCTTTAACTTTCTAGCATTAAAGGAAAATCTTGACAAAGCCCACTTGCTGATCTAAGCGAGAAATAGGTCTTCAAAGAAGACACAGCTTTTGCCTTTAGCTGCAGATCTCACTACGGCACAAGATTGGGAGGGCTGAAAATCCAGCCCATCAAAGCCCCACAGAAAGATTTTGGCTCCTCTCCTTCCTAGGCCCCAGATTCCATATTTCTGGACTCTGCCAGTTAGTCTAGTAATAGTCTTATGGTTTCAAGCGGGAGAGACTCTCTTCCTTTCTCCCACCCACTCCAAAATCTCAGCCAAAAAAAGCAAAGCACACAGGATTAAACATTCACACCTGAATGAACGAAGCAGCCCATCCGCTGACACCTGCTGGGCAACGGAGGATGTGGTTTAAGAGGAAGAGGTGGTCTCCTGGACAGCCAACTCTTTGCAAGACTGACACCTAAACAATAAAGAGGATCTTGTAAGGGAATTTCAAGGTCGGCTCCTTCACAGACTTTTCTATTACTCTCCTTGCACTTTCCAACAGAGAATGCTTTATCACCAAAAGGCTGACGGGGACAAGAGTACTCTTTGACAAGCAGGGGCTGCTGCCTGATTTAAGAGCTACAATACAAAGCTTTTTTTTTAAAAAAAAAAAAAAGGACTGATTTATGTGAAACTGAGTAATGAAGAAAGATCAACAGATTGACAGTGATGAAGACCTCCATCTCCAACATGAGTTTTCCCCAAGCTGCCTTATTAATGTGCTCTGTCCTAATCCAAACCAACCACCTTTGGGTTCACAGGCTCCAGTCCTCCCAACACCTGGGGTCTCAGTTGATTCTATCAACAAAAGAGCCAATTATGTTAGTGGTTTCAGTGATGTGGCCATTGTCTGCTAAGAACTGGAATGAAACCACCAAATTCTTTTCACCAGGACACCAAACAGCAAGAGCAGTGGTGAGCTTTCCAGGGATGGCCTCTGGGACTGATTCAGTTCATTTTAATAAACAGCAGTTACTCCATACACTCCTCCCTTACCAGCCTTTGCAGCCAAAGGAGGAGGTCACTCTGGAACTGAGGATCTTCAATAACTCTGCGCGTGAAACCGAAAAGAATGCTGACACATTCTTTCAGGTGACCCAAGTCCGAGGAAAGGTTTTCTGACTGCTTAGAAGCTGTGAATTAGAAACAGAATTAGAGCTCCGACACTGCTGATGCTTAAGAGCCCTGCTAGCCCTCACGGCTTTAGGGGTTCTATAGAAAATTTCTCCTTTGTCTTTTATATGTACAGTAGAACCTCAGAGTTACAAACACCTCGGGAATGTTGTTCGTGACTCTGAACATTATGATGGTTCTTTCAAAAGTTTACAACTGAACATTGACTTAATACAGCTTTGAAACTTTACTATGCAGAAGAAAAATGCTGCTTTTAACCATCTTACTATAAATGAAACACTTTTTTTTATTTCCTTTTATTTTTAGTAGTTTATATTTAACACAGCACTATACTGTGTTTGCTTTTTTGTGTCTCTCTCTCTGCTGCTGCCTGATTGCTTACTTCCGGTTTCAAATGAGGTATGTGGTTGGCTGGTCAATTTATAACTCTGATGTTCATAACTCTGAGGTTCTACTGTCAGGGGCGGCTCCAGGCCCCAGCACGCCAAGCGCGTGCTTGGGGCGGCATGCCGCGGGGGGCGCTCTGCCGGTCGCCGGGAGGATGGCAGGCGGCTCCGGTGGACTTCCCACAGGCGTGCCTGCAGAGGGTCCGCTGGTCCCGCAGCTCCAGTGGACCTCTCGCAGGCATCCCTGCAGAGTGTCCGCTGGTCCTGCGGCTTCAGAGGAGCATCCGCAGGCATGCCTGCGGGAGGTCCCCCGGAGCCGCGGGACCAGCAGACCCTCCGCAGGCACGTCTGCGGGAGGTCCACCGGAGCCATGGGACCAGCGACCAGAAGAGCGCCCCCTGCGGCATGCCGCCGTGCTTGGGGTGGCGAAATGGCTAGAGCCGCCCCTGTCTACTGTATATTATTAAATCCAAACAAATACTCTACTACTCTCTAAAACTAAGACACTAGTTTTTTTAAAACATCTTGTAATCACTAAATAGCAACTTTGATATACAAATGTCTTTGTTAATTTAAGTTAAAGCCTCCCTTCTGCCCACTTCCAGCACGCAGAACGAAAATATTTTTCTGACATAGGCAAAGCCAGTGCCACTACATAGATCAGACAGCAGGGGGCACTCCTGCAATCTGCTACCAAAATAAGCTTAAGCACATGACTTCTGCAACTGTGTCTATGCTCCACGAGACTGAAGTGAGAAATTCAGGGTGGTTTTGATGGACTGGGATTTCATGGGCCACAGAATAAGTCCCCTTAGTTTTTGGTGTTGAAAGAGAGTTCCTAATGAATACCCACACATAGAACTCCAGATTGAAAGTTCAAGTGTAGTATTCTGCATGCTAGGGACACCAGAGGCAGAAACTCAGATCGGGGACACACCTTGCTCTTGTTGTTGAACAGCCACAGATCTCAGCAGGGATGAGCTATTAAGCAACCCATAGATATAAGACTCCACCTGCAAGCGGGACAACATTGAAGTGTACGAGTGCAGCACCAACGTCTGATGCACGTGCTCCGTTTTGGCTTCAAACAACCTCTTTAGTTCCCCCAACACACTTTCATTCATCTCTACTGTCTGGTAGCGATGGTATTCAGACACTTGGCACTGATCTGCACAGATACCCTGCAAAGAGAACAATTATTTTATACACCTTTTTAAAGTGTGTTAAAAAAATCTGCACTTACATAGAGCTTCTTAGCCACAGATTTCAAAGCTCTTTGCAAAGGCAGGTCAGCAATGTTCTGCTCAGATAATAGATGGGGAAACAGAGGCTAAGACATTTTTGAAAGCAGATTCTGATTTTAGATGTCCAACTTGATTTTCAGAGGCACTGAGCACTGGAGCTGATGACTGCCCAGCACCTCTGAAAACGTCAGGCCTTGCAAACCCCTCAAGTACTCAAAATCAGAAACCACTTGTGAAAAATTGGGTTTAAGTGACTTGCCCAAGACCACGCAGTGAGTCAGTGGCAGAAGTGAGAATAAAATCAGGTGTCTCAACTCCCACCCTCACACCCAATCCAGTAGAGCACACCTGCCTCACAGCCTTGGTCCCATCTACTCTTAAAATGTATATATAAAAACATACAAAGAATTTCCAGGCAGACCCTGATCTTATTTTAAAGTCACAATATGTACACAAGAGGAGTATTTTTCTAGACTCCAGCCCACCTAACATCAATTTGTCGCAATATATTTTAAAAGTATCCAGACTTGCTAAGCAGTGAAACGACTTTCCTCAAACTGCAAATCAAATCATTGAGTGGAGTCTTTCCCCACCTCATCCAATGTTCTTTAATACAATGAAGCCATCGTTCCATTCTGCCCATGTCATTGCTTCATACAGCCACGCAACTAAGCTTCAAAACACACATACAGAAAGTTTGGTTTGAAACTTGTTCGCACCACATGCAGGACTTTACACTAGGAAATCAGTTATATTAATGTAAAAGTCTGTGGATAGAGTGTAGATGCAGTGTATTGCACATAAAAATGGATAAATACAAAATTTAAGTGATAAAATTCAATCATAATTAAATGTTATACTGTTCATTTACACCATATTCCTCTGAAAAAAGAGTAATATATCTACAACGGGGCCCTCAAGTCTCATCCAGCATAGGAAAAAATGGACAAGGAATTCACCAGCCGTGCAGCTCAACTCATGGGAGCAATGGAGGAAGTTCTCGAATAGGCATTCTTACTATCTAAACTTGCTCTGGGAAGAATCAGACAGTGAGTGGTAAGAACATCTACACTGACGACCACTTCCACTACTGCTGAATATCTCCAATTTTTCCTAGTTGAAGACAGGGCACTATAAGATCAAATCCTGCAAATCAGCACACAGCTGGAACATCAAGCTGCGTGATGGGGTTCTCCCGGAGACAACTGCAGTGTTACAAAGGCCATGTCTACAGAGCACGGCAGTGTGGACTACAGGGGTGTGAACTGCAGAGTGCACCAAAGTGTTGCACTGTAACTGCCCCACACTGAAGCTGCTGGTTGCAAACAGGACGACGTTAATAGAAGTCGGTACCTTCTTTACAACAGGGTAGCTGAGTGCAACACTTTGTTGCACTCTGCAGTTCACAGCATAGACAAGCCCAAGGATACTTCAGGGCTGCAGTGGTAGCCACAACAACAGGAATCTCTGTGCTACATAAAGGAAGCAACAACCAGTGCAAGTGGATCTATCTCCTCAGTCCCCTTGCTCCAAATAACCAGGCTGCTGCGCTGTGTCCTCAAATCCTTTCAGAACCATTGTACCAAGACTACTGGACATGGGGTCATCCACACCCAGGAAGGAGGATGGACAGGACTGGCACCGTCACGAAGTATTTCACTAACAGCAGACGGTCATTCTAAGCTGAATTCCAGTTTTCATAGTGCAAAGCATTGGAACTCTCATTCCAATTCACTACATACAGGAATTTTAGTATATCGAGCTCACTGCAAGGGAGACTGCACTCCACTATATTAGCTACAAGTTTAAAATCAAGGATTCAATGGAATAAGTGTTTCTATGTAATGAACTTGACTTAAGCAGTGACAGGTTTATTTTCCTTTGAACAGAAAAATAAAAAAAAATGACAGCATCCAAGGCAAATAAACCTCTGTGTACAAGCCAGCTTAAATACAGCAAACATCCACATTCAGCAGACCACATGACTGGGATCGTAGACTAGCCATGATCAAAAGCAACTTCAGTTACACCACCTTGACAGACTGCTGTTCCTCCTTAAAAGTCCACAACCTGTCCTTGGCACTTTGGCAATCTGATGTCATGGCCTGTAGCTCCGCCTCAGCCAGCAAGAGCTGCTTCCTACAGCGCCAATAGTTCAGGAGCAATTCATGAAACTCATGTCTATCCTGATGAGCAATGTGCTCAAACTCCTCCATGTAGGAATCAACATTCTCCAGCCACGAACACGGCTCAAAGATTTTCAGCTGCTCTTTGGTAAATGGCACTAGTTCTGGCTCAGAGGGAATCTCTGGATACAGCCTCTCGTTACGTAACAGTGGTTTTACCGCGAGTGTGGTTAGTCTCTCTTGGGACAATTCAGCTGATAAATCGGGATACAACGTTTTCAACCCAGAGGGTTGAGCACGCTCTTCGGCTTCATTAGAGAGCTGTGACAGCACAGATTGTGCCTCCAAAGAAAGAGCAGGATTTGTAGCCTCTTGTACCTTCTCAGTTCCTTTGTCCCGTACAATTCCCATTAGTGACTGAGTGCAAGCAGCACTGCATTTAAAGGTACTTTCTGCTATGCCAGAGTTTTCTGATTGATTAGCAAGTGCTTCCATAAGGCTCTGGGGTTTCTCCAATTTATTTCTACCATCTTCTTCAGACCTCTCCCGGCATTTCTCATGCAAGAGACTAGCTCTGAATTCTTCTCCTTGTGTTAGAGGTTCTAGGGTAGCTGATCGGGATCCTTCATCTGCTAAGGTTAAAGAAGTCAAGGGGATATCATACATATCATTCACATTTTTTCCATCCTCTACTTCATCACTGAGCTGAATCTCTGCAAACACTTCAGGATGTTCCACCTGCACCTCGCTAGCTCGGGAAGTCACCTCTTGATCTCTAGCTTTGTTGGGGAGGAAGACCTTGTCCAAGTCCTGCTTCTGGGGCTCGTCACTGCATTTTTTCTTTTTTTCCTAGAAACAAAAGAACAGACAGCGCATCAGGAATCTGACATTCATAAATGAGTAACAAAAGAAAGTCAGCATTTGTCTTGCACTACAATGTACCTAAAGCTTACATCACCAGCCTAATTTCCGTAGTTATGAAGGTAAGAAAAATGCATATTTCAACTCGCATGTTGATGTGGAATAAGTATACTTGGTGAGCCAGCTGCAGTCACTAGGCCCCTTGTTTCATTTAATCCATGAATGCTAAGGGATTCTGCTAAACAGAGCACATTTTAAATACATCAGATGTCTACTGGCCATGTGGACTTGCCAATGGCACCAAACACTGCACATGATCCATGGTTACGCAGACTGTGTTCCTCTATTCATTTCCTCTTTTTTCAATTCCCCTATTTCTTACTCAACATCTTGTTTGGGAACCAAGTATGTGAGTTAATACACAGCATGAGAGAAACTGTGCAAGCTGTAACTTTCAGTCTCCACCATGCCTGACATACTCTTGGTCTTCGACTTCCCCACCTTCTCCCACCCCTTAGTCTCAAAAGATAGCAGACAGTGCCTTGTCAATTTCACTCCCCTGCTTTCATGTCTTGGAATGATGCTCACCGTGTTGTTAATGAAAAACTGTCATCATTCTGCGGCACGGACTGTCTCTGCGCTATATGCTGTACAAATGAATAAAGCAATGGGGCCCTGTTCTTTGACTGAAAAACCTCTAGGCTCTACCACAATATAAATACATTGAATGTGTTTTTAATTTCATGGAAACATAAGAACATAAGAAAGGCCGTACCGGGTCAGACCAAAGGTCCATCTAGCCCAGTATCTGTCTACCGACAGTGGCCAATGCCAGGTGCCCCAGAGGGAGTGAACCTAACAGGCAATGATCAAGTGATCTCTCTCCTGCCATCCATCTCCATCCTCTGACGAACAGAGGCTAGGGACACCATTCTTACCCATCCTGGCTAATAGCCATTTATGGACTTAGCCACCATGAATTTATCCAGTCCCCTTTTAAACATTGCTATAGTCCTAGCCTTCACTACCTCCTCAGGTAAGGAGTTCCACAAGTTGACTGTGCGCTGCGTGAAGAAGAACTTCCTTTTATTTGTTTTAAACCTGCTGCCTATTAATTTCATTTGGTGATCCCTAGTTCTTGTATTATGGGAATAAGTAAATAACTTTTCCTTATCCACTTTCTCAACATCACTCATGATTTTATATACCTCTATCATATCCCCCCTTAGTCTTCTCTTTTCCAAGCTGAAGAGTCCTAGCCTCTTTAATCTTTCCTCATATGGGACCCTCTCTAAACCCCTAATCATTTTAGTTGCTCTTTTCTGAACCTTTTCTAGTGCTAGAATATCTTTTTTGAGGTGAGGAGACCACATCTGTACACAGTATTCGAGATGTGGGCGTACCATGGATTTATATAAGGGCAATAATATATTCTCAGTCTTATTTTCTATGCCCTTTTTAATGATTCCTAACATCCTGTTTGCTTTTTTGACCGCCTCTGCACACTGCGTGGACATCTTCAGAGAACTATCCATAATGACTCCAAGATCTTTTTCCTGACTCGTTGTAGCTAAATTAGCCCCCATCATGTTGTATGTATAGTTGGGGTTATTTTTTCCAACGTGCATTATTTTACATTTATACACATTAAATTTCATTTGCCATTTTGTTGCCCAATCACTTAGTTTTGTGAGATCTTTTTGAAGTTCTTCACAATCTGCTTTGGTCTTAACTATCTTGAGCAGTTTAGTATCATCTGCAAACTTTGCCACCTCACTGTTTACCCCTTTCTCCAGATCATTTATGAATAAATTGAATAGGATTGGTCCGAGGACTGACCCTTGGGGATCACCACTAGTTACCCCTCTCCATTCTGAGAATTTACCATTAATTCCTACCCTTTGTTCCCTGTCCTTTAACCAGTTCTCAATCCATGAAAGGACCTTCCCTTTTATCCCATGACAGCTTAATTTACATAAGAGCCTTTGGTGAGGGATCTTGTCAAAGGCTTTCTGGAAATCTAAGTACACTATGTCCACCGGATCCCCCTTGTCCACATGTTTGTTGACCCCTTCAAAGAATTCTAATAGATTAGTAAGACACGATTTCCCTTTACAGAAATCATGTTGACTATTGCTCAACAGTTTATGTTTTTCTATGTGTCTGACAATTTTATTCTTTACTATTGTTTCAACTAATTTGCCCGGTACCGACGTTAGACTTACCGGTCTGTAATTGCCGGGATCACCCGTAGAGCCCTTTTTAAATATTGCCGTTACATTAGCTAACTTCCAGTCATTGGGTACCGAAGCCGATTTAAAGGACAGGTTACAAACCTTAGTTAATAGTTCCGCAACTTCACATTTGAGTTCTTTCAGAACTCTTGGGTGAATGCCATCTGGTCCCGGTGACTTGTTAATGTTGAGTTTATCAATTAATTCCAAAACCTCCTCTAGTGACACTTCAATCTGTGACAGTTCCTCAGATTTATCACCTACAAAAGCCAGCTCAGGTTTGGGAATCTCCCTAACATCCTCAGCCGTGAAGACCGAAGCAAAGAATCCATTTAGTTTCTCCGCAATGACTTTATCGTCTTTAAGCGCTCCTTTTGTATTTTGATCATCAAGGGGCCCCACTGGTTGTTTAGCAAACTTCCTGCTTCTGATGTACTTAAAAAACATTTTGTTATTACCTTTAGAGTTTTGGCTAGCTGTTCTTCAAACTCCTCTTTGGCTTTTCTTATTACACTCTTGCACTTAAGTTGGCGGTGTTTGTGCTCCTTTCTATTTGCCTCACTAGGATTTGACTTCCACTTTTTAAAGGAAGTCTTTTTATCTCTCACTGCTTCTTTTACATGGTTGTTAAGCCATGGTGGCTCTTTTTTAGTTCTTTTACTGTGTTTCTTAATTTGCGGTATACATTGAAGTTGGGCCTCTATTATGGTGTCTTTAAAAAGGGCCCATGCAACTTGCAGGGATTTCACTTTAGTCACTGTACCTTTTAACTTTTGTCTAACTAACCCCCTCATTTTTGTATAGTTCCCCCTTTTGAAATTAAATGCCACAGTGTTGGGCAGTTGAGGTGTTCTTCCCACCACAGGGATGTTGAATGCTATTGTATTATGGTCACTATTTCCAAGCGGTCCTGCTATAGTTACCTCTTGGACCAGCTCCTGCGCTCCACTCAGGATTAAATCTAGAGTTGCCTCTCCCCTTGTGGGTTCCCGTACCAGCTGCTCCAGGAAGCAGTCATTTAAAGTATCGAGAAATTTTATCTCTGCATTTCGTCCTGAAGTGAAATGTTCCCAGTCAATATGGGGATAATTGAAATCCCCCACTATTATTGGGTTCTTAATTTTGATAGCCTCTCTAATCTCCCTTAGCATTTCATCATCACTATCACTGTCCTGGTCAGGTGGTCAATAATAGATCCCTAATGTTATATTTTTACTAGAGTATGAAATTTCTATCCATAGAGACTCTATAGTCTTCAATTCTGTAAGAGCTTATTTTCACAAAACCTACATTTTCAGCTGATATTGCTCTTGCAATGTCCAATTAATTAAAGACTGACCCTGCGATGCAATCCATAAATTAGAAATTAGCAGTTTCACTAGGAATTCTGTCACTTGGAGAAGTAGAAAAGCTGAATAAAATGAGAGGTGTGAATTTTAAATTGATTATTCCCTATTTAATTAACATTAGCTATTACTGAATAGGGATGGTTATGCTTGTGAGGAGACAAACAGCTAGCCCAGTCTGAAGTATATTTTTATGACTTTCTCATCAAAAGCACAAACGTGGAATAATCACATGATATGACAATATAACCAAGATATGATACAAGCACTCCTGTGCAAATGGCTAAAATCCAGAGTTCTGCCCTCATTTAGTCTACTGAACTGAGAAAATACCGGAAAAGTTAGCTTATACTGCTCTAAGTTCCCTATATTATGCAACAGATTGCCAAAATCATCATGTGACAAAAGTCAGAGAGAGCCCTCAGTCCCTGCTCAACGCTGGAAAAAGGCTAAGTAACAAAAGTAAAGTTCTGAACACTTACTGACAGTGTCACACATTTCCTAGCAGAGCAGCTGACTGTGCGGTTCTGCCTTATAAAGCAGCTAACAGACAACAATGGATATCAACGCCCCAGCTAACCTGACATTTGTTTTCACCCTCTCACTGAACACCTTTTAATTGCAGTTTCTTTATAAAATGGCAATTTATTTGGTTTGCTTTTGGATCCCACATCTCCCACTCTCCTGTTCTTCTTTCGCATGGCTTGGGTAGGTAGCAACAACTACAAATTTATATCTAAGCACGTTGCCGCCGCAATGAGCTGGTGAATGTCCTTCACGACCCCGGCGAAAGAACGAAGGGGACATTCAGATATGATGTGCTCTGTCGTTCGTGCCTGGTGACCACAGTCGCAGATGGTGTTTGCCTCATTTTCCATTTAAAAAGGGATACTCTACTTTATACTCTCCTGTTCGCTTCTTTCTATAGGATCGTTAGTCTGGACTTTACAGGAAAGTAAGGCAATACATTTCCCATGCTCCTTGATGCTTAAAAATCCAAAGATACTATCTTGCAGTTCTTATTCAGGTGAAACCAACCCTTCTCTTACGTTAGCACTTTATACTGCTGCTCACCACCACCACATCTGAGCACCTTCCCCATAAAATTGACCGTGAAGTCTGCGGCAGATTACACAAAGTCTGACATTTCTTCCTTTTCAGGGTAAAAATTCTACAAATTCAACAGAAACTTCATCTGAGTAAGGACTGCAGGATCAGGCTCTAAATTCAAATAAGAACATAACACCTGTTTCTCTTTTTATGCTTTGAGTGTAAACTTATCAAGCAGGAACCATCTTTTCACTGTGTCTGTAAAATGCCTCCTAGCACAGTGCAGACAGGCCTCTAGGCACTACTGCACTAAACAACAGATTACAGCCGTGGAGACAGCCATAACACAAAGCAGGAGGGTTTGGATACTTCCATGAATAGCAGAGTGAGTTGGTTAGTATTCTTCTTTTTGGATATTTGCGGGCTATTATTATTTAATAGCTGGATTTATTGGTTTATATTCAGTATTAGGCTGGCAACTGTTAATGTACTTACTACATGCAATATTTTTTATTCTCGCCTCAAAATGAGGTGTTTGACTGGTGTGGAAGATCATGGAGATTGCCTCAAGCATTTGGGGCAGTATGGAAGAACGCTCAAAGGAAAGAGTTGAAGGAAGATACAAAGGGAGCAACTACAAAAGGTTTGAGGGGAGCAAACAAGGAATATGTGTAGGAAGGGAGAAGAGCAGAGATGTAAGAAAGAGCAGAGACAGCCTGAACTTAATGCAGATGACAACAAGAAACCAGAGGAGGGATTTAAAGGAGGGAGTGATGTAATCAGAGTGGCAGGACAGGAAGATGATTTTCACAGCACAAAATGGTTTGGAAAGGAAGAAATTGAAATGCAGAAATGCCAAAGACTAAGAGTATGCAGTAATTGAGGTCGGACATGACAAAAGTACTCAGTGCTCAGAAATTAAAGCATAGGTTTTAGACCAGGGGTAGGCAACCTATGGCATGGGTGCCGAAGGCAGCACACAAACTGATTTTCAGTGGCACTCACACTGCCCGGGTCCTGGCTGCCGGTCCGAGGGCTCTGAGTTTTAATTTAGTTTTAAATAAAGCTTCTTCAACATTTTAAAAACTTTATTTACTTTACATACAACAATAGTTTAGTTATATATTATAGACTTATAGAAAGAGACCTTCTAAAAACGTTTAAATGTATTACTGGCATGCAAAACCTTAAATTAGAGTGAATAAATGAAGACTCGGCACACCACTCCTGAAAGGTTGCTGACCCGTTTTAGACACAAAGGAAAATCCAATAAGATCTGGCCAGAGCCTGGGTGTGGAAGGGGGCAGAGGAGTCTAAAAGTGACTGCATGTTGCTTGAGTGATGGGACAGAGTGCAGTTAAATGTGACAGATGGTTGAGGGGCCAAAATGAGTTCACTTTCGAGTTGTGAGGGGACTACAGGAAGTCCTTCCACTCCACCGGTGATTTCCTGCCCCACAAGCTGAATTCCCACTGAACATGTTCCCAAAAAGACACTTTTCCTATATAAAAGACTTTTATATATATTTTTTATATATTTTATATATATATTTATATATTTTATATATTTTATATATATATTTTATATATAGTGACAGAACTGAACCTGGCATCTGAAATACATTTGGTTGTGCCTATTGGGTAATTTACGTTAAAAAAAAGGGGGGGGGGGATTATTTACTTTATGTCAAACAGAATTAATTCCAATAGCAAGTTACGTATGGGTTGGGTTTTGTGTATTTGAAAACTAAATAGTCAATATTAAAATACATGAAGTCTAATTCTGTATGGAATAGTTACACACTTATGGGTCATTTACTTCTAGGACATCCATTAGTGTAGTAAGTCGGGAAAGTAATTCAAAATACTTTGCTGATGGACTGTTTTTTCTAAATGGACAACCAATCCTAAATTCTCAATTACTTGAAGGACAATCTTCACTCACTGATATATTTTCCTTTCCTCCACCAACTCTCTGTATAACTTTTTTCATGAGTAATGTACCCGAATACTTGGATGCTAATTATCTAAACTCTAGTCTTAAATTTATTCACCTAAATATGGGTTATTGCTGATTATGCCCTAGCTGTGTCTTATGACTCTAAAAACAAACTTTGTATTTGTGGATAACCTAAGCACTATAACCAGATGAACAAACACTCTTTTCTCAACCTGTATATTATATAATTTTAACATTAGCTTTAATAAAAAATTTAAAACTGTTCTGAGTCATACACAGTAATTAAAATTTACACAGGTGCCAGTGGTAAACTGCTCTTCAGCTCTCGCAGCTTCAGTAGCTTTGCCACCTTATTGAGTTTTGTTTCTTGTTAGCGATGTCATAAGTACTAATCTTTGTTTACTGGATCTTTTGCAAAAAGGTGACACTTGACGCTTCCTCTGAAAACCTCAGATTCAGTTTTCTGCCTTCTAGGTCTTGGTTACACAACTGAGCAAGTTCAGCAAAGGATGGATGCCTCATCTCCTGCTCCCAAGAACATCATGTTGTCAGATGCACTATCCCAGAGAATCACATATGGTTCAGTGGGTTACGAATGGAAAAGCAGGTTCTGATGTGGTTGGGCACCAGCTTGTACCCTGAAATTACACTGGATGTAAACAGAGCCAGTTTTTCTGCTAAGGATGAAGGTTGATGTGTTCTGGCAAACTTAAGTTCCCATGTTGCCCCCACCTTTAACCTCAGATGTACTGCATCACAAGAGTTTAGTCAGGAAATGATCAGCAGAGATCACTAGCTATAGTCTCATCAAGGAAAGCAGCCTGTAATTTTCTGGCAAACTAGAGGTGAACAAAATATTTCCTGTCATTGTTACTTCCTAGGTAGGGTGTCCAAAATTAGTAGTGAGTTCAGAAACACCCCAAGACTCAATACCTCCTTGATGAATTGACAGGAGATGCCTTTGATGAAGGGGGAGGGCAGTGTGTTGTTCAAAGGATTTCCCCATTCCAGCCAACATTACTTCTGTCTTGATAGGGTTCAGGCAGAACCACAGCTGCTTTTCATCCACGTGCTAACCTTATAGAGGTTGTCAAGGCTGAATCCCTACTCTGTCACTCCGAGTGCAGAAGTGGGGGCCCGCAAGGATTTTAAAAATTAATACTTGCCACTCCAGGCTTGTATTACAAAGCAAGCAGAGAACAGACCAAGAGGGATTTTACAGCTGGCTGGGTGAGCGTCCATCAAAGGGAGCTACTCTCCCGCCCCCAATGTATCACAGAGGTACTGATACATCTGTGATGGTTTGAAAAGTATCCAGGAAACAGGAGACAGAACTGTGAAATATCAGCAAGTTTCTGGCAAAGCAGCCCAGGGTCTTTCAACCTCTCCAGAGTGATGAGTAGTAGTTGTTCATCGTAACTCCTATAAGTCCTATTTGAAAGGATAAACAGGAATCATTATAACATTTGTCTGCTCACTACAGTTAGATCTTGGGTGCAGGTGAGCAGCCCCAGGGTGGATAAAAATCAATGATTTAAAAAAAAAATCAGATTTTTTTGATAAAATGCTTTTTGAGGAAAAAAACTATTTAAAGATAGTTTTAATTAAGATACATTATAGCTCAAAGATATCTCATCATGGAATAGGACTTATAAATTCTAATTCTATAGTATGAGACAATATATTCATGTAATGTTTAAGAAAAGTTTTGTAAATAAGTAAATGGATTAGGGACCCAATATTATGTGGTTCCAGGGGCGTCTGTATAGATTATTTAGGTTAATCTTTCTATCTGCCCAATGCAGATGGTATCTTAGCACTGATGGTATCAGTGCTAAGTCTAGAAGATACCATCAGAGATGCTTAGTTTTGCAGTTCTCAAACTGTGGATTCATGTCTCCAGAGAGAACATGCTTGTTAACAGCAAAAATGTTTTTAAATAAATAAATAAATAATATACAGAGGTGAGAAATAACAGACCTCAGCCTTATTGTCCCTCTGCAAATTTGTGTACACTGAGTCAATTTCTTACCTCTCTCTAAAAGTGCAAAGTTTCAAAAAGTTAAATGAATAGTAGATTGTTGGGAGAGGAATATATCTGGACAAGAAGTCTGGAGATAAATGTGAGAAGGGAGGGACAGGCAGTAGAAACAAAAGTGAAACTGTTTGAGCAGCATATTCCAGAAGTCTTAAGGTCTTTCTAAGTGTAGCCTTCATTGATTTGAGATCTACCACACCATTCTCTCACTAGAAGAAAAAAACTTATAGCGGAAGCAGGCGGCAAAAGAGACCCAGTTTGGGTCTCATCTATCTCAGAGTTGTAAAGAATATGTATTAAGGTTATAACAATAATTTTTTTAATCGCAATTAACTTTGAGTTAACTGCGATTAATCGACAGCCCTAGTTTTAATGTGTTGATATACACAAGTAGTTACAATGCTTCACTCCAGAGCTGACTGATGTAATTCCAGTATGTTTAACAGTTTGCAAGGCAAAAATAAAATATCCCTTTCCTTTAATTCAATCCCGTTAATCAAAGCCTCATTATAATTCAATCGAAACACCAGCAACCCATTAATTAATATTAGAAGCTGAAATTGCTTTCAGCTGGAAATACAGGATAGTTCTTTCAGTGATTAAAGCAGGCTGCTATTTAAATCACTAAGGAAAGAGGCTCAAACACTGAATGAGAGCCAAGATCCTATGGCAAAGCCATGTGACAAGTGATGCCCATAGTCAAGTGGTGTTGTTTATAATTACAGTAACTCCTTATTTAAAGTCATCCAGGTTAATGTTGTTTCGTTGTTACATTGCTGATCAATTAGAGAACATGCTCGTTTAAAGTTGTTGAAGCCTTTCTGGCACACCTCTGACCAAATTGCCTTGTTAGGTTGATGCTTTTTACGTAAGTCTGTGATTGGGAATACAATGTCACTGAACCACTCCACAAACCTCCTACAATAATTTGCCAAGCCTATGAAGGATTGGACTTGCCTTTTAGTTTGTGGTACGGGCTGCCTACTTTGTCCACTGCTTGCAGAAAGAGCAGCCCACTGGAGCCAGCTCGTGGGGGCTTGGAAGGGTCGACCGGCAGCCCCACATCAAATCCCCTAAATTCCCTGTGCAGCAGCCGCCCAGCAGGCTATCAAATTTCTGGGCAGTTCAGCTCCCCCCTCCCCATCCGTCTGTCGGTCCCCCCCCCCCCCACCATGAGCTGCGTGGAGCGGGAGGAGTGCCAGTTCATCATTTAGCACAGGGGTGGCCAGCCTGAGAAGGAGCCAGAATTTACTAATGTACATTGCCAAAGAGCCACAGTAATATGTCAGCAAACCACCCCCCTTCCCATCAGCTCCAGCACCCACCACCCACTGGCAGCCCCGCTGATCAGCACCTCCCCCTCCCTCCTACACCACCCAACCAGCTGTTTCATGGCATGCAGGAGGCTCTGGAGGAGGAGGACACGGCAGACTCAGAGAAGAGGTGGAGTGGGGACAGGGCCTGTGGCAGAGCCAGGGGTTAAGCAGTAAACACCCCCCAGCTTGGCACCTGTAGCTCCAGCCCCCGAGTCGGTGCCTCTACAAGGAGACACATGTTAACTTCATGAAGAGCCACAGGTTGGCCACCCGATTTAGCAGTAAGGCATTCCCTGGGAAATATCCCAGCCTCTGACTTCACCACCTCAACCAAGCTCTACAATCATCATTGCTGTGTACAGCATTAAATTGTTTGTTCAAAACTTAGTGTGTGTGTGCGCGTGCATTATAGTCTTTGGTCTGACAAAAAAAAATCCCCTGGAACCTAACCCCTCCCTCCCCCCATTTACAGGCTTATGGGGAAATTGGATTCGCTTAACATCGTTTCGGCAAACGTCGTATTTCTCAGGAACACTACAACGTTAAGCGAGGAGTTGCTGTATTGAGGGTGAAGCCTGTCACAGGCTATGGGAACCGCGACATGCCCCGGAAACCAACATCAGCAGCGCCACCCAGTCACAGGGAGGGGAGCGGGGCTGAGCCCACCTCTGACTAGAACAAAACAGCGCCAAGGGAGGCAGCGCCCCACCCCCACCCCGAGCGCGCAGCCCAGGACACCGCGCAGCGAGCGGGCGGGCGGGCTCGGGGGGAGCGGGGCCGGAGCAGAGGGCGGCTCCGGGGGGCCCAGTCAGCTCCCGCAGGGGCACGGCCGCGCTGTGCTCCCCTCCCCCGCCAGGCCCGGCCCCGCCCCTGGGGGACCAGCTCTGGGAGCAGCCCCCGCCCCGCCCCCCCGGCCCGGGGGCCAGGCGCGGCCCGTACCTTGGCCTTGCCCCTGCCGGGCTTGGGGCGCTCCCTGCGCGGGGGTCTCGCGGCCTCCGCCATCCCCGGCGCCTCCCTCGCTCCTGCAGCTCACACCGGAAGCCCAGGGCAGGGGCGGAGTCACATGACCGGCCTCTCCACCCCAGCCAATCGGCGCCGCGGTGGCTATGGAATGCGAGGAGGGACATGCTCGTTCCCCGGGAGGGAACGCGGCTCGGCCGCGGCGCCCCCTAGTGCTGCACAAGGCAGCGGCAGGGCGCGAAGACCCGCTGCCAGGGCCCACCTCTGCTCCGCCCCCTTAGGCCCCCAGTGCCACTGCTGTCCCCCACCTGCCAGAGCCCGCTGCCCAGCATGAAACCCCCCACCCCATCCTCTCTGGGGTCCAGCCCCACCCATCTCAGCCACCCCCCACCACCGATACCCGCCCTGCCTACACCTGCCCGTGCCGTCCCCACCACTGCTGCTGCTATGGCCACCCAGTGCTACCCCATTCCCAGCCCCTGCTCTGGCGCTCCCCACCGTGACATCCGCCCCATCACTTTTACCCACCGCCTCACCTGTCAGTGTCATCCCCGTCAGCACCTCAGCCACCCCAGGGCCCTTCACTGATACCCACCGGCCACCGCACACCCCGCCAACCCCTGCCATCTCCATCACCAATAGCCTGGTCACGCCCCCGTCAACACCTGCCAGCAGCGATGCCAGGCACATGACCCCTAACACTATCCCAGGCACTTGCACACACCCACAACCTTGCCCCTCCAAGAACCCCCTGCCCTGCAACAGCACACACCACCAACCTAACAGGTTACACTAAACCAAAGGAGTTTTGATCACTTTGATAAGTGATGAACAATTGCACACAAACATGTATCATGGCCATTTTATTAACTATTCAGAAAACAATAGTTCTTAATTAACATGACAAACAAATCATTACAAGTATACAAAAACAATCCAATAAAATACCAAAGCAGCCCATTCAGCACCCATTTGTTATCATTTATAGCACTGCGCCTCTTACTCAGCTCAGACAAATCTCATCACACAGATAATTTAACAGTCAAAACTCATTTGTTTTCTATTAACAAAAAACAGTTCTGTACAAGTATTTTGTAAGGATCTCTCTGCAAACAAGCAGTTCTGCTGTGTTTTTCAAGCAATGAGACAGTAAGTCGTGATGTTACTGGATAGCACATTTCCCCCCTTCCCCAACCCCAGCATTCCAGCAGCGTTGGATCTAGCCACACTGACCTACCACATGGTGTTCAGGCACAGATTAAACTGTGTATGCATGGTTGTAAAAATCTGCAGCAAGGCTATGGACTCGAGGCCTTAAAATCCTAGCGCACCATGCAATGGGTATAATTCAAAGACCTTGGATGGAGTCTTTGAGGGATGTGGTGTGTTTGTGTCTTTTGTCATTGCACCAAAATCCTGGTTAGGAAGCCCATTAAAGATAGGCAAACATAAGCAAAAATAACTTCCACTAATTTACTTCAAGCTTTTTTTTCCCCTCTCCTTTACTGCAGTGGTGAGTGACATCTTTGTGACACATTAACTGATGTCCTATTCTGTTCCACAACAGCTTAGCTACCCTAAAATTCTTATTGCCACTAACTAATGTTCTGAGTCACACTACAGATCACTTACCTGCCCTGCAGGGGTCAGTTGTATTGGTTATAATATTGGCAAGTCTACTGGTGTCAATAGCAGTTCACACAATGAGAAGCAAAGATGCAATCACAATCTGCAGCGCAGATAAGAGTTTTGCCCTTAATTTCCAAATTAGCTCACATTTTCTTTTCATTCAGCTAACAGCTTTAACACAGAACGCAGCAATCTCTGTGCTTCAAGTGCACAGAAAAATACAGCAGGATATTCACTGGAGGTTTAATTTGTATAAAAGTTACTGTTTCCTAAAGCAGCTAGCAAATGTCATGCTTTGGAAACAATCATCCAATGAGAATTTTTTCTGGTGACTCCCATCTTTTCATATGCTGTGTATTTAAACCTCCCTACAGTATTTTCCACTTCATGCATCAGATGAAGTGGGTTCTAGTCCACAATAGCGTATGCCCAAATAAATGTTAGTCTCTAAGGTGCCACAAGGATTCCTCGTTGTTTTTTCTGATGATGTATCACTTGTAACTCTGCAGCCTACTGCAGCTGCAGGGATGGGGGGTGTTGGCTGATGGAGTTCTGCGGCCCCAGATTGAAAGCTCCCTTCTACCACTTGCTTGTGAAGTTTCACTTTAGCCCAGTTGCACTAAACTCTTAATAAATTCAAATATATTCCAAATTTACCTCCACACTCTTACATATGATTGCTCTAATCACAATAATAAAAAGCTTTTACAATAGCCACTGACCACGCTTGTCATTTTTATCATTAACATTTTATGGTTTGAAACCATCTGCCTTTCCAGACTCCTTTAGAAACTGAAAACGTCAGGCTAGAAATGAAAGTATTTCCACATGTCTACCACCATCCTAATTCACCTCCTGAAAAACTGAACTCAATATTGCGTAGCTAGCGGTTTCACACCTTCCTCTTTTATCTAGAGAGTATTGACCTATTGATTCTGAAGTGATTTTAGACACTCTCTAGGACAACTCAGAGAAGAACCTTGATTTTTGGTGGCAGCTTGCTTTCTTTCTCTTTAAGATTGGCTGGGCAGAATACTCAGACTTTTTGCTTTTGCTTTCAGGACTGGCTTCTTTAAATCAGAGAGCAAATACAGTGAAGCGATCCACATTTCAAATGTGCATGACATTGCCCTGTGATTAACTACACTCTGAACTAAAAAGATCCCTTTCGAAAAGCACTTATTTATTGGAGTCCTGCTGTCAACTAAATAATCGCTCTCTCTACTCCCAGGACTGAGATAGGAGCATCACTCTTGGGCAATTAATATGGGGCTGCATTTTAGCCCCTCCCTTTTTCAAGTGATGCACGTGGGTTTCGCTGCATGACTTCCATTGAAGTTATTGTGAGTTATGTGCCTAAAACACAGTGCACCACTTTGAAAGTTGTTGAGCAGCAGTTTTTGTAGGCAAGAAACAAACTAAGACCATCTACCGCCCTGTGTCAGCCTGGAAATCCCAGCAGAGAAAAGGAGCTTCTTGTACAATATGCTTCTGAGTACTAGTTCTTATACTATGGCCCTGACCTTACTATTCAGCCATCCAAGTAATCTCTAATGAAAGGCCCTAGCTGTAGATCTGGGGTCAATTCTCTTTCTACAGCTTTCAGATGGAAGTAACATTTGGACACCACTCACAAAGGCTCTGTACCAATTCTCTCTCACGCTGAGACTATCTGGCCTAGTGGAGAGAATGCAGGACTGGGACTCAGGAGACCTAGATTCTAGTCCTGTCTGTACCACTGACCTGCTAGGTGACTGATCAAGTTGTTATGCCTCAGTTTGCCCACCTGGCAAATGGGAATAATTATACTGATCTCCTTTGTTAAGCACTTTGAGAAGAAATGATGAAAAAGCACTATATAAGTGCTAGGTGGTATCACTGAACCATCTATTCTGGTGTGCATTTGTAACAATACAATGATAAATAGCGATGTATTTTCTCATCTGCACTTTACCTGTTTGTTCTTTTAATGCTCTGTGGTCTGGATTTGCAAATGAAATCTAGGCTTGATCAGCTTCTGACATCTTTTAAACATGGGGTTCTCATCTTGGGAGTTGCAACTACTAGAACAGCAATAGGGACTGTCACAAACAAATGTTGGGATCACGACCACCCCATCCTTCCCATGTTGCTAAATGGGTAGGGGATTTCAGCTAGATGGGAAGGGGGCCTGGGATGGAACCGAGTGAGAACCACTGTTTAAATTCAATGGAGTGTTACATCATCATTTTCAACCACATTAGAGTCAGGGCTTCACTTGCATTTATAGGAACCCGTGGGATCACTTTCTCACTCCCACTCCCCTCCAAAGTGAGGCGAGAGAAAAATAGAGTCGGCCCAATGGGCCATCATATATGGAGATCCAGTCACTGAAGTTCCCTACATCCGTAGGTGTCTTGCACTGGAATCGACACAGTATATGTGCTCGTGGCTATGCATTCCAGAACAGGAGGAAAGCAGAAGTCCACACCCCAGCAAGCTCAAGGTGAGCACTGAGGTGCATTGGCAGAATGGTTTTGGAGACCCAGGACTGGAATAGCATAGAGGGTTGTGCTGCACTGGCAAGTTTGCATCAAAGGCCCAGCAGAAGAGGAACACTTACATGCTACAATGACCAGCGCTCAGTTAACATTTCAGATCGATTGGGTTGGGAAGCATCGACAGAACTCTTTGGGGGGCGAGATTTGAAAGAGTAGTGGGCTGTAGTGTAGGACCGAGATCCAAAGGGAGGACTGGGACTGGCAGAGCAGAGAGAGGTTAGATCAGGAAAAAGGTGCGGTAGCAGAGGTCTGTAATCTTCAATGCCTCCTTCCTGCACATTGTACTGGTGGCTATAACCAGTCTGTCCAGGCCTTTACATGCAGGACGGAGGAGCAAATTCACCTCCCAAATTGAAGTCTATTTTAGAGCATATATAATTACATGTTCAGTATGCAAGATTCAAATCTGAAATATATATATATATATATATATACAGAGAGAGAGAGAGAGAGATTCAAAATAATCTACAATATAAAATTATATCGGGATATTTAAAGGTCTTTTTTTTAATAAGACAACGTATTCCTCTAACTGTGCATTTCGTACAGATCATTAAAATGTAGCAGGGCAGAATTCAAACCTCACTTATCACATTGGGGTCTTTCCCACACAAGGAAACAAAGCGACATTCCCTAGGTTTGTACAAAATCACACAGAGCTCAGACACAATTTGATGCAGACTCATCCCTGTTGCTCTACAGCAAGAAATGAAAACCTGTATATGCTCGCACCAAGAGCTACACACAGATGGGCAGACTTCATCAGTGTCTCTGCACCTGACAGGTAACCAGGGCTGGCTCCAAGGTTTTTGCTGCCTCAAGCAGAAAAAAAAAAAAAAAAAAAAAAGTCGCAATCGCGATCTGCAGCTCTACTGCCACCGCTTCAGTGGCAATTCGGCGGCTGGTCCTTCGCTCCAAGAGGGAGTGAGGGACCCGCCACTGCATTGCCACCGAAGACTCGGACGTGCCGCCCCTCACCATTGGCCACCCCAAGCAGTTGCTTGCTGGGCTGGTGCCTGGAGCCGGCCCTGCAGGTAACAGCCAATGGAGATGGACATGAAGGCTGGGGAAGTTCTGGTCAGGAAATGAGCTTTGCAGCTAGGCCAACAACAGTAACCAAGTTAGTTTGGGCTTTATTAGAAACGGAAGAGCCAGATCCCACAACATTAATAACAAATGGGAATTCTGCCATTGACTTCAGTGGGAGCAGGATCAGACCTCAAAACATGGGGGGAGGGGGAAAAGATTTGCTAAATGGAGACAGGAAAAGGCAATAAGAAAATATTATTTATTTTCAAGCGTATTGGACAGTGGAACGCAAAAGATAGAAGAAGCAGCTGACGACGTGCCTGAATTGTTGCCTCCAACGGGCAAAACCTCACGAGATTCTGACTCTGGGTCCTGGTCAAAACATGCACCCAAGAGTCCAGCTGCTCACACAGATTAGCCTGTTTGGAGTTTGCGGAATCTGTCGAGAGCAGGATAAGTGGCGGGCAGGGCCGGCTCCAGGCACCAGCCAAGCAAGCTCGTGCATGGGGCGGCAGATTCTAAGGGGCGGCATTCCCTCAAATCCTTTTTTTCCTTTTTCCTTTTTTGTTTGCCGCTCCAGCTGCCCTGTAGGGGGCGGCGGCACGGAGGAGGGGAGTGCCCTGCTGGGAGCGGGCTGCGCCCTCCCTCTGCCCCAGCTGGTGCCAGGTCTGTAGCAAGCCTGGCAGGGCAGCCCGCGTCCTTCCCACCCCACCGACCGGAGCGGTGCGGAGCCCTCCCAGCAGGCGGCGCGGCAGAAGGCCTGCCCCCCCCCTCTCTCTCCCCTCCCTCTGTCTCCTTCCCCGGGGCATGTCTGCAGTGCCAGGAGTCCCCCTGAACTCGCGCTCCGGCCGCCCCGCAGGTTTTTTTCTTTTCTTTTTTTTTTGTTTGCGCTTGGGGCAGCAAAAAAGCCAGAGCCGGCCCTGGTGGCGGGTAGCTGAACAGCGGCAAGCTGCCTTCACATGTAGCTGTCCGGAGGGCCAGCTCATGTCCTCCAGTTATTCTCACCAGCCTGGACTTGCAAGGATGGTTTTGTATTGTACTGCTGTGCCACAGTAGAACCAGGGAAGGGTGGTAGGTAACTACTGAAGGGCCATAACTTGTTCACCTTCCTCTCATCAGAACCCATATTGAAGTCAACGGACCATTCATGTAATCCAAACAGGCTCCTGAGGCGTGATAGACAGAGACAGGATATGAATCAGCTTCTTCCAACATCACTGCGTAGCCTGGAGCAAATGCACAGTACAGCCATATAAATACCTCTCGAGTTCTAACTCTCAGTGTTGCCATGAGTAAGCAGTCTAATGAGCACTCCCACAATTAGGGCTAGGCTATGATCTTAGTCAGCCTGGTGAAAATCCAGCGTACCAGACCAAAACCTTACTTTGACCTGTGTGCTATGCCCAAAGCACTGCACATGATTCCCATTAGCAGCACTACGATGGCACATGTGAATTCTCAGTCGTCATGGTGAGAAGAGATTCCTTGTTTTAAAATCCTTTAGAGTCTTCCACACAGATGTTGAGATTTGCACATCACAAAGAACTGTCACCAACACCAGAACACAAGCCTCTCTTATTGATAGGGGAGATTCCATTGGTTCAGCTAACATTATTCAGAGATTCAATGTCCTCCTTCCTGACCTCGAAAATAGGACATCAGCCCGTGTAGTTTGTCGCCGTGAAGGAAGAGGGGCCTTGTTGGACCTCATGTGGATCCTCAAAACATACAAAATAGTTACCCTAGAGTTTCAAAATATTTTTTAAAAGAAGAAACAGTTCCATGCTGTGTCACTGTGCCCGATGCTGGAATTGCAACTGAATACACCGTCTCTGATGGGTGGCTCAGACGACTAATTTTTGCACTCAGTGCCACTACTGGGCAAGCAGCTTTGAGACCCTGGAGAAGAGGATGGAATTGTAAGAGCCAATATTTCAGTGAAAGAAATGTAGACAGAATGAAATGTACTGATGAGAGGAAAAGCAGCCAGCTAGATCATCCAGTCCCCCTCCCAACCTATGCAGGATTGTTCCACTACAGCGCTGGGTAGTGCTTTTTTAGCATGGCTTTTAAAATACCAAAGAATGGGACCTCCAATTCTTTCCATGGGAGACTGTGCAGCATGTCAGCCTGCACAAGTGTGACGTGCACTAACTGAGCTGTGTGGACCCTGCTGACACACATTAAAAGCTCCCTAGCGAGCAATGACATAGTACTGTTTGAAACCGGACTAGGTTAACACGCACTAGGGACCTCTGAGTGCACACTAGCAGGGTCTCCACGGGGCAGTTAGTGCGCAACATGCTGGCGAGGACTAGACCCTACACCTCCCTGGTGTGACTAACGCAGGCCCCAAGTAAGTCCTTTTCAGAATGAAAATACTTACAGCTCATGCTAGTGATGTATTAAACTGTAACCATCAACCGTCGCGTAATCAGGGTCACCTGCAATATAGAGATCACAATAGTAACACTTAGCTGCTACATGGTACTTTTCATCCATAAAGCTCAGAGCACTTGACAAAAGAGGTTGCTCGCATTATCCCATTTTTACAGATGGGGAAACAGAAGCAGACGGAGAGAAAGCGCTTCATCTGGGTAACCCAATAGGCAGTGGCAGAGCCAAGAACAGAAGCCAGGTCTTCTGAGTCCCAGTCCAGGGCCCTATCTACTAGGCCACACTGCTAATAATAAAATCAATGCTTCCCAAGGAGAGAAGAGCCCAAGCTGGAGCCTTCAGGTCCAGATCTTGCCTTTCTCAAAGTTCAGGACTGTCCATATCCAGGACTTTGGTTGGACCCTCTTGCTGGGTGAACTTCTGGCCCCATTGAAATCAGTGGCAAAGCTCCAACTGACTTCAATGGAGCCATGATGTCACCCTCTATTTCTAACAGAAGCTTACAGGTGCCCAGAACCACATTTTTAGAGATATCCATGGTTAGAATGATATGGGGAATATGAGAATCAGGCAAGCTCGCCAATATTTACATGGCAGTGGAATTACACACAGAACCTGCAACACCTGCAAAATTGAAATACAAAAGAGGATTGCACAAAAAAATGCTTTAAAATGTGTGATTTCTAGAATGACTGGGTGTAACTCACCTGGCCCACTCGCAGGAATTGGTAACGGCCCCCTCCTGCACAGAAAACAAACAAGACAACACTTGTCTCCTTGCTGCAAAATGATCTGATTCTTTCATATTATTCAATTCTTGCGCAGCCCCACATGGCATTTCTGGTAGATTGTGAGTGCCGAGAACTTTGGTTGGTTTGAGGTTTGCAATGTCCCAATTTCAAAGTGTGCCGTATTATTAATCTCCTGCAATGTCATTAGCAACGGACAAGACGCAAGAACCAGGCAGCCCCTGTCCCACCAGAATGTAGTTTTTGTGGTGGGGTGGGGAAGAAAAGTGGTGTTAGCCACAGCCCTTCACAGGGTGAACCGTGGGGCTTCATGCACACATGTGCCATCATTTAGTTCAGTATTCCAACCCCAGCCATCAGGGAGTCATTATTGTGACTGACTCCTATTGCAAAGCAGCCATGGACTTCAGTGATGACAAAGGTGCTCTCAGTTCCTTTTCTCTCCCCACAGCAGACCCGTCCACTCCCCTCTTTGGTCAGCAGGTTCCCTTGCTCTCCCAGTGCAGCTGATCTAGGTTCTCTCCTTTGCTCACATGGGCATGTGTTCTTCGATGATCCCGCCCACCCCAGACAGACGTGGGGAGAAGGGAGCCATGCAAGGAATGCAGGAAGGTTTCCAGCAGCAGGGGTGGGCTAGGGAGCAAAGGAGGTGGCAAACCAGTGCCCAAGATCTCAGAGGGTTTCCTGGTACAGAGGGGGACTCAATCCAGGCAAAATTCCCAACCTGCCCTGCCCTCCCCGCTGACCACGTACCCCAACCCCCAACTTCTGTGGGACCCTGAAAGAGCCTAAGATCCAAACAGTTCTGAAAGACTTAAAGAAGCAACACCCAGTTTTAACCTATAGGTTCCCAATAGCCAGGCCATTACTTTTATTATTTGGTTTGTGTTGGGTTTGTTTAGTCTTACCTCCCTTTCCCAGGTGCTGGGGCCTGATTTCTTGTTGTAGTTGCATTTCTTTGTGTGTTATAGTAATTTTCATAGACCACAGGAGCTGGAGGGGTGGAAATACAAGTCAGCTGTAAAAAACTGCTTTTTGTGAGCCGTTGGCATGCAGTGTACAGCATCACATCTGCACAATGGGAGATGCAAATTCCTTCTTCAGCTCCATCCCTTCCACGCTGAAAAAACTGTATTATTAGAAACCAAAGCCTATACAAATGAGGTTTGAGTTCTCCTCAGGGTCTGGTGGCAATTGCCTGCTACCCCAGTGCAAGGATGCCACTCTAGAAACAGGCTTCATTTTGAGACCAACACAGAACCAGAACCATCAAGCGCGCTTGCTTTCTGCGCCAAGCTTTGTTTAATAAAACCCATACCCTTACTAGAGCTGAGAAGCTGTACAGAATGCTGATGGCCACACCGCTTAGAAAACCCACATCAAGCAGTTACCTGGGGGCACACTTCCGGTTTTACGGAAATTTACAAAAAATTCGATATCCTTCTCGATGCTGCACATTTCTAGACTCCTACGGGTTTCTTCATATCTCTGTAAAAAGGAAAACAAAAAAAAGGGTTTTTTTTTAAAAGCATAAAGTGCAGAAACAAGAATTAATTAGTCTTTCTGGAAGGAGAAAGGATATAATTTGCATCAGCAAAATAAGTGTCAATAATCCAAGAGGTGAAAATCTTGGCCCCAATAAAAGCAACGGGAGCTTTTGCCATTGACTTCATTGGAGCCAGGATTTCAAATCCTGTTCCACACTATTGACTGGGTGTTCGTTATTGCGATCTGCTGAATTATCTATGAGAATATCAACAAAGCAAAAGCTGTGCGCAGACCACCCTATCGGAGCTAGCTTGAAGATAGCAAGCACAGGTAGCAATAGCGGTGAAGACAGTGCAATGCGAGGGAAGAACCTTCCCCTTCTGCTCGGCAAATAAAAGGTTTGGAGGGCCTTGGGTTTTTCGGACCAACCTCATCACTCTGGACGCACTCTTGAGAGAGCTGGTTAAGGTGCAGCCACAGCGCATTGCGGAAGTAGTTTATCCGTTCGGACTCCTGGGTCTCAAAGAACTGAGGAGATACAGGGAGGCAAGTCAGGGTATGTTAACAAAATAACTAACGGCCATGTTCCCAGCCAGCTGGGATTAATCGTGGAAGTTGGAGAAGGAGAAGACATACATCATCTAGGCAACCTCCCTGCCAATACAGGTTTGGGCCATATTGGACACATACTACTCCTTTGCTAGTCCTGTTTACAGATGTTCTAAGCAATGACCTGACCTTGGGTCTAACTTCACCACTTCTTGGCATTTTGGCCTTAATCTCCCCTCTCTAGGGGAGTCTATCCTACCTTTGTACGGGGCTGGACTTAGTCTAATGAGTCTTTTCCATCTCTAACTGCTACCATCCTTTATTCTTTATGGGAAAAATAGATTAACAGCCAGCACTACATGGTATTAAACAGAAGCCTGCATCAAGGCAGGATCCACCAGGTTCAGCTGATCCCGGCACTCTGCTCCATCAGGATTTGCACATTTTCTGAAGGGACCCCTTCTCCTCAAGATGGGTCTTCAGCTTTCCCTCTGGCCCCATCTCATCCACACACAACCCGCCTTAAGTGAGATCATCTTGCCTGAAACATCGGATGGCCAAAAATTGCGTGCTAAACTTAAAAGGGAAGCCCAGGCAGGTTATTGGGTCCTGTTGCACCATGGTGGGAGGACTGATTCCAGACGCTGACACCTGCGGATGGTGAGGAGGCAAGCCAGCTTGCCAATGCACTGTTTGGTCACCCCTTGATTTAGTGATCCCAGGCCACTGCTCTCATCCCTACACCCAGACCCACACCCACGTTTGGGTCATTCCGATAGGCATGGAACAGTCTGGATGCTCCACAGAGCCCAAACCTTCGGAAGTCCGCCCTTCCATATGTATTCATTCCATCAGGAAGAGTCCTTTTCACATTTCCACAGCTAACAAGCAACCTCTCACCAAGAGCACACATTTAATTGGCAGGACAATGGACCTGCGGCAGAACGTCCGCTCTTGGCGCGTCTAATCAACACAACCGGACTGATTTGAGGAAATGAATCTTTGTTTCCCACTCCTCACTATCAGCCGATGGGTTTTCATTACCCTGAGCCATTGACAAGTTTTGGATGGGCAAAGCACACACAGGCAGCTCATTTCATTTTAAGAAGCCAAAGCAAAATGGAAGAACGAGCAGCGATATTTTTGAAAGGGGTCAGCACTAGGGAATGGGCTGAGCTGAACTCATAATAGTACCTCCCTTTTAGAGCCCTTTTTAATCCAGAGATCGCAGAGCACTGTACAAAGGACATCACTATCATCATCCCTATTTTACAGATGGGAAACTGAGGCACAGCGCAATGGCATGACGTGCCCAAGGTTACCCAGCAGGCCAGTGGCAGAGAAGGGAATAGAACCCAGCTGCTCTGCCTAGAACAGCAGTGTCACCAATAGCAAATGCAATATATTGATGCTAAAGCAACGTGACAGGATCATAGGTGTGTCGGAAACCTCAAGATTTGCCCAAGATGATGCATGGAGTTCTTGGTTGAACTGGGGATAGAACTTAGATGTGAGTCTCGGTCTGGTGCCCTCCATCTCTCTCTCTCTCTCTCTCTCTCATCGTAAATGCATGTGGTGCTTTACAGGCAAAGGGCCTGATTCTTCTCCTCACTGACACATGTGTTATGCTGGTGTAGGAGCGACTCCTGATTTTATACCAGTCTAAGGCCTGGTCTACACTACGAGTTTAGGTTGAATTTAACAGCATTAAATCGAATTAACCCTGCACCCATCCACACAACGAAGCCATTTTTGTCGACATAAAGGGCTCTTCAAATAGATTTCTGAACTCCTCCCCGAAGAGGGGAGTAGCGCTGAAATCGACATTGCCAGTTCGAATTAGGGTTAGTGCGGACGCAATTTGACAGTACTGGTCTCCGGGAGCTATCTCACAGTGCACCATTGTGACTGCTCTGGGCAGCAATCTGAACTCGGATGCACTGGCCAGGTAGACAGGAAAAGCCCCGCGAACTTTTTAATTTCATTTCCTGTTTGCCCAGCGTGGAGCTCTGATCAGCACAGGTGATGCAGTCCCAGAATCAAAAAAGAGCTCCAGCATGGACCGTATGGGAGGTACTGGATCTGATCGCTGTATGGGGAGACAAATCTGTGCTATCAGAACTCCGTTCCAAAAGACGGAATGCCAAAACAACCGCCCTCCCCTCTCCTCCCCCCTTTGATCTCTGCTTGCAGA
The DNA here is from genome assembly GCF_020497125.1 of Mauremys mutica. Classification (NCBI taxonomy): domain Eukaryota; kingdom Metazoa; phylum Chordata; order Testudines; family Geoemydidae; genus Mauremys; species Mauremys mutica. The sequence continues at coordinate 12,063,357 of NC_059077.1, forward strand.
GGCAATAAAGTCAGTGTTGTTTCAAATTCATGAATTCTTTATTACTTCATCACACAAATGGGGGGATAACTGCCAAGGTAGCCCAGGCGGGGTGGGGGAGCAGGGAAGCAACAGGTAGGGTTGTTGTAGGGGCACCCGCTAGAATAGCATGCAGCTCCTCATTTCTGCAGGATATTTGGGGCTCTGACCCGGAGCAGCCGCTTGCCTCTCTGGTTCTTTAGTAGGCTTGCCTGATATTCTAGGCAGCACTGAATCTCCATTAGACAAAACTTAAAGAAGAGAATGACCTAGGGAGTCACTCCCATTTTTGTCCATGCACCCCCGACCAACCTCACGGAGGCCGGCCAGGAGCACCCATGAATGGGCTCCATGCTTGCCGTGCTATAGCGTCTGCTCGGACAATCCAGGGAAAAGGGAGCGAAATGATTGTCCGCCGTTGTTTTCACAGAGGGAGGGCTGACTGACAACATTTACCCATAACCACCCGTGTCAAATTTTTGGCCCCATCAGGCATTGGGAGCTCAACCCAGAATTCCAATGGGCAGCAGGGACTGCAGGAACTGTGGGATAGCTACCCACAGTGCACCGCTCCGAAAGTCGGCGCTTGCCATGGTACTATGGATGCACACCGCTGAATTAATGTGCTTAGTGTGGACGCATGCACTTCACTTTATACAGTCTGTTCCCAAAAATCGACTTCTGTAAAATCGGAGTAATTTCTTAGTGTAGACATCGCCTTAGTGAGAGGAGAAACAGGCCAAACATCCCTGGCTGAGAGGGTTTGCAGTGTAAGGTAAGATATGACCTGACAAGGAGTGCCATCAAGCCTCAGGGAAAGAACAAAGGTTACAGCAATAAGACCATGCAGCTTGTTACTTTGACTAGAATATGGAAAGAGTTTATGGGCTCCTCAGAGAAATAAAGTAATAAAGGCAAATCTCAATCTCCCTAAGCCTGTCCATCATTGTATTAAATAAGCTAAGGTTCCGTCCAGTAGATGGCAGCACTTTGCATACAAAAACTCCAGCACAAAAAATGCCACTATTTTGCACGCTGACACTTGAAGGCTTTCCAATATATTTCCCTTCTTTTAAATGCCAATTTTGGGGGCTTTGTATCCAGGCACCAAGAGGCAGGGACATGCAAGTTTAATTGGGAAGTATCTTGAAGTTTTACCAACAAGGAAACAGAAGAGGTCCCTCACTAGCATTGGCAGTGAAGGAAATGAAATCCCAATCTCAAAGACAGAGTGTTGCAGCATTAAGATCCTCCATTATCTCTAGGATGGATGGCAGGCTTTGGGGTGTTACCTCGCAGGCTTTGGTGTGTTCATTCTGCCATTCTTCTCTGATCTTCTCAAGCGCACCAACATTCAGCTGATATTGCCGGTCTGATAGGGAAATCCAACAGCAATTTGATCACATGTACAACACACAGGTCTGGATGCATGAAAGACTCAGGTAAACAATTCTAAACAGTGATCAGAATATGTTGGACCCTGGGTTTAATTTGGGTCTAGAGCATGTGAAATGAGTTTCAAACTCATTTCAAAGGATCAAATTGTTTAAATTATAAACACAGACACTTTCACCTAGAAAAGCGAAGATCTTTCAACCAGTTCTAAGTAGTAGCTGCTCTTAATTGTTAAAAGAAAATCCAATAAAAATAGAATATTTCAGTTACATCATGTCATACTATGACATGACAGCAGTTGTAGTGAATATTAAGCACTACTTTCATGGACGTGTCATGAAAGAACATTATAAAAATATTCAAAAAACTCAAAATACTAAACAGTATTTTGAAATTCCAAAATGAAATGACGAAATTTCGAAACAAAAAATTCCCCAAACTGAAACTTTTGAGAAATTCCATTTGGTGTGAAATTTCAAAAAAATATCTGTTTTCATTTTGAATCAGAACAAAAAGAAATTCTGAGGCGTTAACGTTTTCTGCAAACCACCAAGTCCAAGTTGCAGCCGGTTCTAGTGCAGACAATGCCGCACAAACAAGAAACTCTTGACATTTTCCAAGACAAACGTATTCCAAAATGGAAATATTTTTATTTCAAAATATTTTGTTCTGCTGAAATATTTGTCACAATCAAATAAACCTGTTATTCCAAAATTATTCCCAGTATGACAAAAATGGCATTTTCCATCAAAAAAAGTTTTAACTAAACATTTCCAACCAGCTCTAGCTGGGATATTGTCTCATCACAAGGAGACAATGAGCCATCAAGACAGAACGTTTGACTCCCTGGGGCAAATGTATCCAGCACATAACTGTGCGACCCACTGTTTTAGGAAAGGGAGGTCTATGCCATTCACCCCAATAGAGCACTTGTGTAATGGGCTCCCTTCCATCCCATCCCCTACCTGCAGCCCCCAGCGTGTCCCAGCCCCTCCAAATGTAACAGATACTCCACATTATCAGCACTCACCAGAATCTTCCAGAGCTGACTTGCTCTGAGCCAACTTTACAAACAGCTGAAAAACAGAAAGATAAAGAGGCCATTGTGAGGCAACAGCCCAACCCACAAACACTGCAGAGAAAGTAAGGTTGGACCTCATTTCTATCCTGAAAATCCATCCTTAACCAGCGGGTGAAGTCAAACCACCAACCCAGATTTTTTTTCCCCCCAAGCTCTGTGTCAATGATTCCTCACTAGTGATTCAAGTCTTCCATGCTGGCTGTCAACCATCAGGCCTTCAGCTAGCTACCAAGCACCCAGAACCACCTCTGAACTCCTAGCAGTTCCACTACCAGAGCCTCCGTGCAGTGAAAGGGGGCTCTCCTGTGTAAATCCAACTGCAGGTTCAGGGTTCCTGTCGGCAGGTTTCTTAGAAATTGTAGCCGCTATCTTTAGTTCTAAAATGACTATAATAGGGCTCAAAAAAGAACTAGATAAGTTAATGGAGGATAGGTCCATCAATGGCTATTAGCCAGGATGGGCAGGGATGGTGTCCCTAGCCTCTGTTTGTCAGAGGCTGGGAATGAGCAACAGGGAATGGATCACTTGATGATTACCGGTTCAGTCCATTCCCTCTGGGGCACCTGGCATTGGCCGCTGTCAGAAGACAGGATACTGGGTTAGATAGACCTTTGGTCTGTCCCAGTATGGCCGTTCTTATGTTCTTAATGTTATTTTTTCCTGGAGGTGATTTAGTTATTGAACAGTACCTAAGGCAGGACAAGAAAAGTGCCTTCCTTTCACCCTCCCTGTGTTACCTTTTCTTGTTGCTTTTGTGTTACAAGGTTTGCATTGCGGTGCACAGCCTGTTCTGCTTCATCTTTATCCCTGCATCGCTGCTCATACAGCCTCTTTGCCTAGGAGAGAGGTGGGTATGTAAGCGAGTAGGAAATGCAAAACAACACACACTCACTAAACTGTTGGATCAAATCCTGCACTCAGGTTAAGGATTCTATAGGATCTGCCACATACATTATTGGAACTTCAGTTCAGTATCCTGCCTCTGGTAGCCACCAACATCTGATGTTTCAGAAGAAGACAAGCCCCTCAAATGAAGGCAGCCAGCTGTTCAATGCTGCATATGTAAGGACACCTTTCCTTCCTGACCCGAGATCCATTTATGTCCTGAAGCACGAGATTTGATCACCCGCATCACAGCCTGAATAACACAGCTGGCCCCACATTCATTTTCCTCCCACATTCTTTGCATTTGCTCTGTAACTCCTTGTCTGCCTGCCACTCGCCAGGTGCAGAACAAAAATACAGTAAATACAAAGACAATGAAAGATTTGGTGGCTTAGTCAGCTTCAGTGCTTGGACACAGGATGTGTGCTCATGCAAATACCATTACCACTGTTTAACCATTCAAACACAAAACTATTGTAGGTAACACAGACAGTGCTATATTTCTAATGTGCCTGCATGTGACAGATCTGTGGTCTGTAAGAACCAGATGATAGGGGCCACTTACCTCCACTGTTTTCTTATACTGCAAATTCCTATTTTTATGAATAGCATCCATTACAAGCTCTATCTGTGAAGGGAACAACACCTGCATTAGTGCACCATCCAGCCCCAGGAGCGCTGCAAGGACGAAAGCTGCCGAGGAGCTTAGTGGCTAAGGCAGTCACCTTGATAGGTTCCCAGTTCAAGTCCTGTCTTGTGTGTGTCAGACAACATCTCAGCAATGCGAGACCAGCAAATCTCATAATGATATATTGCATCACATGACCAACACCCTTCCTGACTAGGGTCCTACCAAATTCACAGCCAGGAAAAATGCGCAACGGACCAGGACAGTAATAGTGATGATGAAATGCTAAGGGAAATTAGAGAGGCTATCAAAATTAAGAACCCAATAATGGTGGGGGATTTCAATTATCCCCATATTGACTGAGAACATTTCACTTCAGGACGAAATGCAGAGATAAAATTTCTCGATACTTTAAATGAGCAGCTGGTACGGGAACCCACAAGGGGAGAGGCAACTCTAGATTTAATCCTGAGTGGAGCGCAGGAGCTGGTCCAAGAGGTAACTATAGCAGGACCGCTTGGAAATAGTGACCATAATACAATAGCATTCAACATCCCTGTGGTGGGAAGAACACCTCAACAGCCCAACACTGTGGCATTTAATTTCAAAAGGGGGAACTATACAAAAATGAGGGGGTTAGTTAAACAAAAGTTAAAAGGTACAGTGACTAAAGTGAAATCCCTGCAAGTTGCATGGGCCCTTTTTAAAGACACCATAATAGAGGCCCAACTTCAATGTATACCGCAAATTAAGAAACACAGTAAAAGAACTAAAAAAGAGCCACCGTGGCTTAACAACCATGTAAAAGAAGCAGTGAGAGATAAAAAGACTTCCTTTAAAAAGTGGAAGTCAAATCCTAGTGAGGCAAATAGAAAGGAGCACAAACACTGCCAACTTAAGTGCAAGAGTGTAATAAGAAAAGCCAAAGAGGAGTTTGAAGAACGGCTAGCCAAAAACTCTAAAGGTAATAACAAAATGTTTTTTTAAGTACATCAGAAGCAGGAAGCCTGCTAAACAACCAGTGGGGCCCCTTAATGATCGAAATACAAAAGGAGCGCTTAAAGATGATAAAGTCATTGCAGAGAAACTAAATGGATTCTTTGCTTCAGTCTTCACGGCTGAGGATGTTAGGGAGATTCCCAAACCTGAGCTGGCTTTTGTAGGTGACAAATCTGAGGAACTGTCACAGATTGAAGTGTCACTAGAGGAGGTTTTGGAATTAATTGATAAACTCAACATTAACAAGTCACCGGGATCAGATGGCATTCACCCAAGAGTTCTGAAAGAACTCAAATGTGAAGTTGCGGAACTATTAACTAAGGTTTGTAACCTGTCCTTTAAATCAGCTTCAGTACCCAATGACTGGAAGTTAGCTAATGTAACGCCAATATTTAAAAAGGGCTCTAGAGGTGATCCCGGCAATTACAGACCAGTAAGTCTAACGTCGAATTACCGGGCAAATTAGTCGAAACAATAGTTAAAAATAAAATTGTCAAACACATAGGAAAACATAAACTGTTGAGCAATAATCAACTTGGTTTCCGTAAAGGGAAATCGTGTCTTACTAATCTATTAGAGTTCTTTGAAGGCGTCAACAAACATGTGGACAAGGGGGATCCAGTGGACATAGTGTACTTAGATTTCCAGAAAGCCTTTGACAAGATCCCTCACCAAAGGCTCTTACGTAAATTAAGCTGTCATGGGATAAAAGGGAAGGTCCTTTCATGGATTGAGAACTGGTTAAAAGACAGGGAACAAAGGGTAGGAATAAATGGTAAATTCTCAGAATGGAGAGGGGTAACTAGTGGTGTTCCCCAAGGGTCAGTCCTAGGACCAATCCTATTCAATTTATTCATAAATGATTTGGAGAAAGGGGTAAACAGTGAGATGGCAAAGTTTGCAGATGATACTAAACTGCTCAAGATAGTTAAGACCAAAGCAGATTGTGAAGAACTTCAAAAAGATCTCACAAAACTAAGTGATTGGGCAACAACATGGCAAATGAAATTTAATGTAAATTAAATGTAAATAATGTAGATAAATATAAAGTAATGCACATTGGAAAAAATAACCCCAACTATACATACAATATGATGGGGGCTAATTTAGCTACAACGAGTCAGGAAAAAGATCTTGGCGTCATCGTGGATAGTTCTCTGAAGATGTCCATGCAGTGTGCAGAGGCAGTCAAAAAAGCAAACAGGATGTTAGGAATCATTAAAAAGGGGATAGAGAATAAGACTGAGAATATATTATTGCCCTTATATAAATCCATGGTACGCCCACATCTCGAATACCGTGTACAGATGTGGTCTCCTCACCTCAAAAAAGATATTCTAGCACTAGAAAAGGTTCAGAAAAGGGCAACTAAAATGATTAGGGGTTTGGAGAGGGTCCCATACGAGGAAAGATTAAAGAGGCTAGGACTCTTCAGCTTGGAAAAGAGGAGACTAAGAGGGGGATCTGATAGAGGTATATAAAATCATAAGTGATGCTGAGAAAGTGGATAAGGAAAAGTTATTTACTTATTCCCATAATACAAGAACCTGGGGTCACCAAATGAAATTAATAGGCAGCAGGTTTAAAACAAACAAAAGGAAGTTCTTCTTCACGCAGTGCACAGTCAACTTGTGGAACTCCTTACCTGAGGAGGTTGTGAAGGCTGGGACTATAACAATGTTTAAAAGGGAACTGGATAAATTCATGGTGGCTAAGTCCATAAATGGCTATTAGCCAGGATGGGTAAAGAATGGTATCCCTAGCCACTGTTCGTCAGAGGATGGAGATGGATGGCAGGAGAGAGATCACTTGATCATTGCCTGTTAGGTTCACTCCCTCTGGGGCACCTGGCATTGGCCACTGTTGGTAGACAGATACTGGGCTAGATGGACCTTTCGTCTGACCCGGTACGGCCATTCTTATGTTCTAACCCCGCCCCCAACTCCTTTTTGGGTCAGGTTCCCTACAATTACAGCACCCTGAAATTTCAGATTTAAATAGCTAAAATCATGAACGTTATGATTTTCTAAATCCTGGGACCATGAAATTGACCAAAATGGACCGTAAATTTGGTAGGGCCCTATTCATGAGGTCTGGCAACATGGGTGAGCCCTCTCCCTCCTGTTTGGTATAAACTTTAACTATTGTTATCCTTCCTTTTATAGACAGAGGAGTTAAGTGTCTTGGCCCAAAGTCTCACAGGAAAGAGTCGGGAACAGAACCCAGCTTTCCTGGATCCTGCACATAACACAGCCCAGTAAGGGCTTGATTTTCAGATGCGTTCCAGCCCACAGTGAGAAAAATGGCCACTAGTGGGGACCATGTGTGTCTGAAAACCTCGCCACAGACCACAGCTGCCCCATTAAACGCAATTGTACGTTGTAAAGATCACCTGCCAAGACCTGAAGCTCTGGGAGCAGAAAGGCCCCAGGCACAGCTTTCGATGGGAAGAAAATACAAAAGTGATCTATTTTTCCTAAAAAGAAGCGTAGGACCCCAAAGGCAAACACATGCAGCATGAATGAGGAAGTTGTAAATCACTGCACTCAGGCACGCTGATGCCGTTACAGCATTCAGGAATGAACTCTGGACTTCCCAGAGCAGCAGGCAGTTCGTGGGCGAGGGAAGGGGAGGGACAGAGAAAGAAAACCCTCACCCCAGCATCCAGCATATACACCGAACAGGAAACTTAGCACACTTGCAAACTTCCAGTAAAGCTTGGGCTCTTTCCCAGCTCCCAGGCCCAGGTGTAAAGCTAAGGGGCTGGCCGTTTGGGGTCATTAAAGATCCCACAGCACCATTTGCAGAAGTCAAGGTTTTAATCCTGGCATTCTGGCCAGTTTCCAGCTCACGGAATCACGTGACGCCTTCCCAAATTCCTGACCTTTTTCCGATGAAGTTTTTGCTTTTCCCTGAAGTCCTCCATCTTCCTTGCCTCTTCCCGAAGGGTCTGGGCCAGCTGGATGTGACTCTGCCCTACACCATCGACCTCTGCAAGTGAGGGGAAGAAAAACAAAAAACCCACATGTTCACAAAGATTGTCTTGACTGGAGTCACTTGTGTTATCTAACACACAGCACTGGGCGGCATTTCTAAAACACCTCAGAGTTTCAGCTAGAGCCAGGTGAAGTTCTTCAGGCAAATGGCAATCACCTGGGATGTGGGAGACAGGTTCAAATCCCCCCTCTGCCTGATGTGGAGAAGACATTTTAATGTAGGTCTCCCACATTGTAGGTGAGTGCCCCAACTACTGGATATGGGATAGCCTAGTGTGGGGCTTTCTCAATCTCCTCTGTTGAAACTGTTACTGTGTAGAAAATACATGAATAGTCACTGGGCCAGAGAGAGAGAGAGAGAAAGTGAGACTAACTCAACAGCTGGTGACTGGAGCAGCCACCTGTGAGACCCAAGTTTGTATCCCCGTTCCAACCTGGCCAACAGGCAAGTTGTTTGGTGAATCTAACCCTTCGTTTCCTTTGCTTTTTATGTGGACAAAGTGCCCGGAAATGAACCAGTTCATTCTGGGTTGAACAAAACATTTAGTTCAACCCACAGTGACATTTTTGTGGATTTTTTTTCAATTTGCTGACCTTTTTTTTGGAAATTTTCAGATTTGGTCTGAATTTTTTTGTTTGTTTTTTGTAAGTGCCAATAAACTAAAAAATCAGTTATTTGCCCAGCTTTAGCTGCACCATGCTTCATAGACATCAAACCCTAAAAACATCCCTGTCAGGTAGGTCAGCCTATTGTGCCCACTTTACAGATTGATAAGCTGAGGCACAGAGACAGGTGAAGGATTAGATTTAGATTTAGATAACGGCAACAGTTAGCTTGAGTTTCTCCTCTCAAGTTAGCCTAGCTCAAGCAAGAGCAGCCACACACTGCGAAACAACACTCAAGATCTGATTAACAGTGCAGAGCAACTGCATTAGCAGAGTGATAAGCTATGCTAAAAATTGAGCTGTAGCCAGGAGTGGGGTCCCCACTACATTACTCAAGCTTTACCCCACGTCCTCTCACAGGCCAGCTAAATGGCACCATCTAACTCAGCTAGAGATTTTTGCATCTGAAAAGGAGTCCAGTTAGGGGCAACACTTGAGATACACCTCAAGCTGCCGTGAACACCAGCCCTTTAGTGTGGTGTCCACGGATTTGGAAGGGCCCAATTTGAAACCCCTAGCACCTGATTTTCAGAGGCTTTGAGCACCCACAGCTCCCACTGATGGACCCGGAATCAGAAAGGAAAAGACTCAAGATTGGTTTCATTTTACTATGGATCCCCGTGACTAGGTATTGGCCTTGCCTGGGGTTAGAGGTCACCTGGCTTACAGATGAAAGCTTTGTTCTGTCCCACAGGGCACTATATAGAACTAGACCCAGAACGCCGACAATTGACAGCTTCTGTTCAAGGCTTCCAGGACTGGAAGAGTCGGGGGTGCAACAGGTCAGGATCCAGGCACGCTGGCCGAGTTGTGTGGGAAGTTAGGGTAAGACTCAAGCTGCCCCGCGTGAGCGGCTCTTTAATGGTCTCCTGCGGCTCTTTGCAACACACAATATTAAATCACTGCGTCACTTAATTCTTAATCAATCAGGGGATGCTTTTACTATGTCATTAAACCAATTAGGTTATTAACTTGCACTAAGTTATCAACTTATTTGCTGTGAGAATAACTATCTGTATATAAACTAAATATTTCCCTGTCGTGCTGTTTAAATATGAATAGGGCTATAGTAAACGAAACAGTGAATTCACACGACTGTGGCTCTTTTGGGCAATGTTGATCACTAATTTGGCTCCGGGTCCACTGAGGTCCCTGTATTACTGCTTTAGGCTGATGAACAAAACAGCCCGGGGTGTACCACAAAGGCTGGGTTTTAACTGACATAACTTGATGTCATTGTTTTCAAGTGAATTGCTGCCCCCCTAGATTTTTCAACCAGGAAAATGTTGAAAGGCCAGCATGCTACATAACAGCAGCACTAGCCTCTACAAAGACGTTACAATGAGCTGGCTCGGGTGTGTGCGCACCACTGCCCTCTATTGGATGCAATCAGCATTGTGCATCTGTGTGTCATAGGTAGGGCCCTACCAAATTCATAGCCGTGAAAAACACGTCACGGACCATGAAATCAGACCTCCCCCATGAAATCTAGCTATTGGAGGGGCTCCAACTGTTCAGCTGCTCCAGCTACTAGTCCGCCGGCCTGGAAAGGGATGGGACTTCCTCTTCCCCTGCATACCCGCTCTCGGGGGGGAGATCAGACCCACCTCTGGGTACCTCCCCTGGCTGCAGGAAGCTCCGTGGCTGTACCTTCCGAGCCCAGCTCTGGAGGCAGCACAGAAGTGAGGGTGGCAATCCCGTGACCCCCCTACAAAAGCTGTGTGACCCCCCCCAACCTCCTTTTTGGTCAGGAACCCACCATTACAACACCATGAAACTTCAGATGTAAACATCTGAAAACGTGAAACTGACCAATTTTAAAACCCTCCAGCGGTGAAATTGATCAAAATGGACCGTGAATTTGGCAGGTTCCTAGTCATGGGCAAGAGAGCTGGTCAGGGAAGAGGCTGACAAAAAACATTTTTTCCATCAGAATTTGAAGATTTATCTAAATGTTTCACAGACACGGTTCGATTTCAACAGCGTTACGACAGAAACCGGTCTGGTTTCCTGCCAGCTTCCCCATCTGGCTCCTCTGCAACCCAGCTGGTGGGCGGCTGGAGAGCTCGGCTTCCAGGGTCTGCAGCCCGCCTGGCAGACTGCCCGGAAGCTGGGGCTCCATTCCGTTTGGCAGCAAAATTTCAACATTTCTGTTTTGGTTTCATTCTGACTCAGAAGCAAGTTTCGAAATATCAAAAATCTCCCACAAAACGGAATTGCCTTTCCCTGCCCTGCTCTAACAGACCCCAGCTTGCTTGTAGTTCTAGCCATGACACGCCGAGCGCCTGCAGCGTGCAAAGTAGTGACAAGCGTGCCGTTCCTAGAGCACCACAGATTTCCGGCAACACTATTGTGTTGTCACATTCTTTCCAGCCTCTCTCACGTCTACCAATGCTGTGGGTGTTGAAATGCCAGCACTGCTGTTCTTGCGCCACCAGCTTCCTCCCTTTCAGAGCATCTGCCGGGAAAGAAACAGTTATCACGAAAATAACTGCACTGTCCGCCTGGTGCCAGCCAATTTTAAAATGCATGTTAGGACCCCAAGGCTGCATTAGTGGCTCTATCAGGCCAGTTACTTCGAATTAACCTCAACTGTTTTTAAGAGACAAGTTTGTCTCTAGAAAGAGACTTCCAAGCTCTCCAGTAGTGGTTGGAATGTGCTTAGAACAGAGCAGCATGAAGTACACCAAAAACCTTCCTGCAGGTTCAACTTTACTGTTCAATTCTCCAACCTGTCATTCCAGTTTTCCCACTGATGTAACATCACTGAAGTCGAGGGAGTTACCCCTGGTTTTATATGATTGTTAAGTGGAAGGCCAATCAGGCCCATTGGACACACACAAGGAAAATAACTTAAAAGTATACAGCATGAGAGCTGGCCAAAACTTGGGGTTTCAGCTCACAAAAAGTTTTGGTATTTGGGAATTTGGTTTCTCTCTGATTTGGAATTTACCGATATATTTTGCTAACTGACAAACCACAAAAACCTGCATCTGGGAAACACTGAAATGGGGCCTTTTGGATACAAAATGGGGCCTTTTGGATACACCCCTGCTATTCAAGGAGGGCAGCCCAGGGAGCCAGCTGGCCCAGGCGTCTGGAAGCCCTGGGCTCCTCAGTCCAGGCCATCTGCCCCAGAGCCACAGACACTGGAAGCTGGTTCCAGGAATTGCAGGCTCCCAGGTCTGCGGCGGGAAGCCCAGAAGCCCTGATGAGCCTCACCTAGAGCCAGGGCTCTAGGGCTTCTGGGCTCCTTGCTGTGGAGCTGGGAACCACACTGCTGCTAGACCCACAGCGCCAAGAGTTTTCATATTCCTGGCTCCCTGCCCCGAACAGTCTGCGTGGTGAGATTGTCCCAGAGCAGGCAGGTTTCCAGTACAAAGCTCCCTGTGTCCCTATGAAAGTTTCATCTAACGTGTAACAGGGCTGGTTAAACACTTCAGTCTGCTGTATTGTTACTTTCCAACTAAACTTTGGTTTCATCAGAAAATTTCATCAGAAAATTTCCAATCAGCCCTTCGCTGTAGTCTAATTAGTCTCTTTGATACGTGAAAGAAATGTTTCCTGTCAGATCAGGCCGCGTTGTTGTGTCCTGGGACCCACAAGGCTAGAAGAGAGACAAGCTTTGGGCCAGCTTTGGGCCAGCTTCTGTTGGTGACCGAGACCAGCTTTGGCTCTTAGGCAGAGCTCTTCTTATCACATCAGATCAGTTATTTCTCCAGTGTTAAAAATTAACCACCACAGTCAGCAAGTTCTCTCTTTCCACCACCAGACGAAGCAATACAATGAGCTGTTACATACAGGATGATAAGGGGTTAGGTGCAGGCTGGAGAAAGACACAATGGAACAACCGAGCACAGCCACAAATGTAAATACAGCCAACCAGGAGGCGATAGGAAGCTGAACAGAATGCAGAAGTGGAGGCACTTTGAATATAGCACCAATCTGCCTCCTCCAAATCCCTTCTTAGAATCCCTGCGCTCCCAACAAAGACATTAGATAAATCAAAAGCTCAAACAGGTGCTAAACCACACTGCTCAGTCACATCCCTTTCAGTCACATCCCTGCTCTTCCCCCCAGATCTATTTAGATGTTTAGCTTCTCAGGGACCCAGTAAGCATAATGCTAATTACATTGGAGTGGGGGGGGGAGGGGAGCTCTATGACTAACAATGCTTCTAACTGAGGGGGGTTTTAAGCAAGTCACTTCATCTCTCTCTGCAACAGCTCCCCAGTTTGTGAACCAGAGATTACACTTCCCTCTCTGATCTACCCACAGGGGGTCTTTGTGAGGCTTCATTGGTTAAGGTTTGTAAAATGCTCTGAAGGTAACAGCGCTGTGCATTCTATAATGGCACTACGCTCCTAGAAAGTATGGAGTGGACGTAACTGCTAAGGAGACGCAAACAAACGAATGTCAAACGGGAATAGCTCACTGTATCCCTGATTTTACAGTCTATTTCTGAGGCAAATGACTGTACAGGTTTGCAGACTTTTGCATATACTTTTTTCAAACTGTCGTCCACAGTCGCCGATGCAGCCGGATTTCTTGACAAATACAAAGAACGATGTTAAGCAGTTACTTACGTTGCTTAAAAACTTCAAGAGCTCTCTTCAGGGTGCTGAAAAACACAGGCACAGAGTTACAGGGTAGGTGATAGAACTGTCAGATTCCCCATGGCATGTAATGATGGCTTCGCTGACAGGGGCAAGATTCCCCCTTCGCTCTAACCTGGCAAGAGTTGATCCTTTTCATATGCTGCTCACACCCACTCAGTCAATCTTTCGAGATCATGTACGCTAATGGGTTGCACGTGTACGTACACACACACACACAGAGTCAGGCTCAAACAGAGATTTGGGCTTTTCACCATTCTGTCATTCAAGGACAAGACTTCATTCCCCTATGCAGCAGCAGCACAGACGGTGGGGACAGGAGACACTATTAACATCACTACTATGCCAACCAACTGGGCAGTTCGAGATGACATTCCTGTGACACCCAGGGCAGCTTTAACCCACGCTTATATTATCATCCTCATTAATATTTGTTGGTATTATAGTAGGACTTAGAGGCTCCACCCAAGATTGGGTGCCACTGGCTTAGGCACCGTACATAAACACAGCCTCTTTCTGTGTTTAGGGCGGGGACTGTCTAGACAGACAAGACAGGCAAAGAAAGAGAAATGATCCCCATTTTACAGATGGGGAGCTGAGGTGCTCTGACGGACATGACAAACTCCAAAGAACATAAAACTAGCTCATTTGCTTTCATTCCACTTCCTTTTCTGTGACTGTAGCAAGGGTGGGCTGTAATCTAGCTAGCACAGGTCACAGTAGCAGTGTAGACCTGGTGGCACAGACTTCAGCGTGGGCCAGCCACCCATCCGGGACCCTGGGTAAGCATTTGGGTTGCTAGCCTGCACTGAAGCCCATGCAACCAAGTCTGCACTTTCCCAGAGTATCCTTACACTGCCCACAGCCAGGGGCGGCTCTAGCAATTTCGCCGCCCCAAGCAGGGCGGCACGCTGCGGGGGGTGCTCTGGCGGTCGCCGGTCCCACGGCTCCGGTGGACCTCCCGCAGATGTGCCTGCGGAGGGTCCGCTGGTCCCGCGGCTTTGGTGGAGCATCCACAGGCACACCTGCGGGAGGTCCACTGGAGCCGCCTGCCGCCCTCCCGGCGACAGGCAGATCGCCCCCCGCGGCATGCCGCCCCAAGCACGCGCTTGGCGCGCTGGGGTCTGGAGCCGGCCCTGCCCACAGCACCAAGTCTGCAGACGTGGGCTTGCACTACGGCCCTGAACGTAGCTGGTAGAGGTTGTGGCTCAGGCTCAGATGCCTAAGGTGCTGGCGGGGGCAGAGAGGAGGCTTCTGAGTGTGAGCTCCAGCTCAAGCCGCGACTTCAGAGTGCAGCTATTTTTACAGTGCTCGTGCAAGCCCAAATGTGCAGACCAGGGCTGGGAGGCTCACTGCCACGGGCTATGGAGACATACCCACTGTTACCCGGCTAGCACAGATATGCCTGCCTGGGACAGAACTACACCTTCATTTGCTGCGTAGTCCTCAGGTACCCTAAGAGGAAAGCTGGAGCAGAAAAGGCAGTGGAATTAACATAAAGAAAGCTAGTTCTATGTTCTCTTGCGTTTGCAGCATCTTTCAGAGCATAGTAGGTTCAACCTAAACACCCCTTCACCACCCCTAACATACACATGTTGAAATGTGTCCTAAGAAACTGGAATCTTTTGGACAGTGAATTTCAGTGATGAAATATAGAGGAGATCTTAGAATCATAGAATATCAGGGTTGGAAGGGACCTCAGAAGGTCATCTAGTCTAATCCCCTGCTCAAAGCAGGACCAATCCCCAGACAGATTTTTACCCCGGTTCCCTAAATGGCCCCCTCAAGGATTCAACTCACAACCCTGGGTTTAGCAGGCCAATGCTCAAACCACTGAGCTATCCCTCCCCTCGATAGAATTTCCATTCTATACAAAGCCCAGGTGCAGGAAGATGCAAGCAAGTCGAGAATACAGCCTTTCACATACAGCCAGACACTGCAGTTTATGGAAGTGAAGGGACTTGCCCAAGGCCATGCATGAAGTCAGGAAGAGAACCCAGCTCTCACGATTCCCAGGCCTCTACACTAGACCACAACAGCGAGTGCTGACTTCCTTTAAGTAGTGTTAATTTCTGAGAACAGGAAGTTGGTTTACTGGGATGCTAACTTCAGAGAATTCCAATTACTGGCATATCTCTCATATGCAAGAATCTGATTTTAGCCAGTCTTTTTCCAGTCATATCAATACTAATTTCAGCCTCCTTCTGACTTGCACTCCCTTTTTTGGATTCGACATTGCAGTCCCCTCCATCAGCGTTCCAAGTCAAGGTAGCTTTTGTTCTGAACACAAATAGGAATGAGAACACACACAAGGATCTAAACTTACTTCAATTCTGTCTGCCCACAGGGCTTCTTCTTTGTCAGGTTAATGAGCTCTTTGCCATATTTTTCTTCTATAGTTGCCCTGTTGTGGAAAGAGAGGAGGTTAGAAGAAACTCACATGCCACGCAGAGTCTGCAAGGTGCTTGCTAGAAGGAGATGGTGCTAGAATGAAATCTAGCTCCCAAACCAACTACACACAACATGCACTGCCTCGTACTGCCATGTGGTGTCGAGCTGAGTCCTGACCTGGTTTAAGGGGTTGTGAAAGGGACTGTTACCTACTCGACCAGGTCTGAACCACCAGAGGGCTAATAGCTGTGGTTTGGCCAAAAATGGAAATGAAGTATTGTGAATTTCACCCTTCCACCTCCCAGGTTTCCAGCCAGCTGCTACAGACAGGCTGCACATGGTTAGTCCAAAAGAGCAGCAGCTAAGATTATATTGTCGCTGTTTATCCAACGAACCCCCCCAAAATGCATTTTTCAGTGAAAAAACAATCTGTCAAAACAAAACAAAAAATCACCCAATGCTACTTGCGAGTTCCTGGCTCCCAGACCTGTGTTCAGACTCTGCCTCCTTTGAAGCTCTAAGGACAGCTCCTCCTGTATTTGGGATTACCCTGGTGAAATTTATAAGGGCTACCTCTGTTAAGTGGATGGAAAATTTGGCCCTAAAATCCAGTGGGAGTTTTCCATGGATCAAGGTCTGTAAAGGATCTTTGGAATAATAAAAAAAAAAAGTTTTAAAAACAACATCTGAAGCAGGACCTTAGTCTAGGAGTTGTTACCCACCAAGTCAGCTGTTAAATATGGCATGCCCCAGAGGCTACGTGGCACTTCTGAGATATCACACTAGCCTCTTCTCTCTGGAGGAAAACAGAATTCGAACCCATGGCTAGACCACAGAAATAGTGTTTAGTCACCTTATTCTAAGCCCAAATGGACATTTACAATTGCTATGAAATCAATACACATGCCCTACGTGTATTAAAAATGTAAAGATCCACTGAAAATCAGGCAGCTATTTATATTTATCCTAATGCCTGCCAAAGCTGTGGCCTTACAATATCTGTCATCTTTAATATCCTCTTGAAAGCGAAGTCTAAAATCATCAGGAAACCCCAGTCTGATGGGTACCACACAGTGATCAAAGTGTCCATGAAGAACTATGTGTACAGAGGGCTAAGTATCAGATTTGTCTTCAGACTCACTTCTGCAATAATCTTCCCCCGAAAGGACAGTACAGTGAAAACCTGCTGCAGCTGTGATAGTAAATATAAGGAGGAGGGGGAGCTGAAGCAGAATGACTCACAGTAGTTAATTGGAACAATGATGTGCATGATATAGACCTGCAAAAAGTCTATCTTATTACAGCGGCCAGGCGGGGCTGATGAATTGGAGAATGAGGAGAAATACTGACCAACGGCAAGAACAACTCCGTTATCCTTCGGTACACAGAGTAACACTTTCCACCTCTAAATCATCAAGTCTGACTGCAGATTGGGCTGGTAGTGAAAGAGAGCTGTTACTGTCTCACCGCCATTTGGTGGCCAATGTGCAATGGATCTCGGATTTCCATTCCAACACGTTGGAGGACTGTATCGGGGATCACTTTTTGTTCCAGAAAGTGGAGGATGCAACCAGAGGGACTGCCATTTTAGACTGGATTCTAACCAACAAGCAGGAATTGGTAACATGGGTCCCATGGGAAGAAAATATACAGAAAAAAGGAGCTCAAGAGCGTTGGCAGTTCCTCAAGAAAAACAACATTAAAGGCACAACTACAAACTATTCTGATGAAAAGGAAAGAGAGGAAGAATAGTAAGAGGTCAATAGGGCACCATCGGGAGCTCTTTAATGACCTGAAAAATCAAAAAGGAATCCTACAAAAAGTGGAAGCATAGACAAATTGCTAAGGAGGGGTACACAAGCAAGTAGGAAAAAAAAATCCAAAAGGCTAAGGCACAAAAGGAGTTATACCTACCAAGGGACAGAAAAGGCAATAAGAAGAGGTTCTATAAACACATTAGGAGCAAAAGAAAGATGAAGGAAAGTGTAGGTCCTCTACCTAGTGGGGAAGGAGACTGAATAACTGATCACCTCAGCAAGAAAGCGGAGGGGTTTAATGCCTATTTTGCTTCAGTCTTCACCAAAAGGGTTAATAGTGACCAGATACTTAACACAACATTAACAACAAAAGGGGAAGGAACGCAAGCCAAACTAGGGAAAGAACAGGTTAAAGAATATTTAGCCACGTTAGATGTATTCAAGTCAGCGGGGCCTGATGAAATTCATCCTAAGGTAAATGAGGGCATGTCTACACTACAAACTTAAGTCAACCTAACAGATGTCGACTTACAGCCACTGCAGTAATTACTGCAGTGGTTCATATCCACTACCCTCCTTCTGTCGGTGGTGCACGTCCTCACCAGGAGCACTTCCACTGACTTAAAAGGGCCAGTGTGGGGGGCTGAGAGCCCTGACTCTCAGCTCCGTGCAGCGCTTCCTGCTGGGAGCTTGGCTTTCTGGAGCCTGCTCCCTGAACTATCTTTGAAAACTCCTCAAGGATGGGTTTGGTCCCAGGAGACTGGGGACAGGTCTACACCATGAACTTATATAACTATATTGCTCAGGGCTGTGAAAAATCCACACCCCTGAGAGAGGCAATTAGACCGACCTCACCCCCAATGTACACAGCGCTATGTCAACGGAAGAGTTTCTCCTGTCAAGGTAGCTACCGCTTCTTGCGGAGATGGATTAACTATGAGGATGGGAGAAGTTCTCCCATTGGCATAGTAGCGTATTCTCAAAAGTGTCAACATAGAATCAGAACTGGAAGGGGCCTCGAGAGATCATCTAGTCCAGTCCCCTTCACCCCTGGCAGGACTAAGGATTATCTAGACCAGTGGTCCCCAACCTTTTTCGTCTGGCAGGTGCCAGACGACGAGCCACAGAGGACCGTGGTGGCGGACGAGCATCCGCCGAAATGTCGCCAACAAGCAGCATCATCCAGAGGCGTCGCCGCCGAAATGCGGCCGAAATTCGACGGCATTTCGGTGGCTGCTCATCCTCTGGCCAGTACGCAGGCACACTTATACGCCATGGCGCCAGTGGGCACCGCGTTGGGGACCACTGATCTAGACCATTCCTGACAGGTGTTTGTCTAACCTGCTCTTAAAAGTCTCCAATGAGGGAGATTCCACAACCTCCCTAGGCAATTTATTCCAGGGCTTAACCACCCTGACAGTTAGGAAGTTTCTCCTAATGTCCAACCTAAACCTCCCTTGCTGCAATTTAAGACTGTTGCTTCTTGTCCTATTCTCAGAGGTTAAGAAGAACAATTTTTCTTCCTCCTCCTTGTAACAACCTTTTACATACTTGAAAACCGTTATCATGTCCCCTCTCAGTAGGGTGACCAGACAGCAAGAGTGAAAAATCGGGATGGGGGTGGGGGGTAAAAGGAGCCTATATAAGAAAAAGACCCCAAAATCGGGACTGTCCCTATAAAATCGGGACATCTGGTCATCCTACCTCTCAGTCATCTCTTTTTCAGACTAAACAAACCCAATTTTTTCCCATCTTTCCTCCTAGGTCATGTTTTCTAGACTTTTAATCATTTTTGTTGCTCTTCTCTGGAACACACCCCGGAGAAGGGCAAATATAGCGCCTGTCTTTAAAAGGAGAAGCAAAGAGGATCTGGGGAATTACCAATCAGTCAGCCTAACTTCCATAACAGGAAAGATACTGGGACAAATTATTGAACAATCCATTGGTAAACATCCGGAGATAATAGAGTTATAAGGAATAGCCAGAATGGATCTGTCAAGAAAAAAAATCATGCCAGACCAACCCCATTTCCACAAATTGACTATGAGTCAACAATGTGATGCAGTTGTGAAAAAGGATACTATCATTCTGGGGTGTAATAACAGGCGTGTCATGTCGTATGTAAGACATGGCAGGTAACTGTCCTGCTCTACTCTCCACTGGTAAGGCCTCAGCTGGCGTACTGTGTCCAATTCTGGGCACCACGCTTTAGAAAAGATGTGGACAAATTTGAGATATTCCAGAGGAGATCAACAAAAATGATAAAAGGTTTAGAAAATGTGACCAATGAGGAAAGTTAAAAACCAAACAAACAAAAAAAACCTGAGCATGTTTAGTCTTGAGAAAAGACCGACTGCGAGTGGATCTGACAAGAATATTGAAATCTGTTAAAGGCTGTTATAAAGAAGATGGTGATCAATTGTCCTCCATGTCCACTGAAGATATGAGAAAAAATAATGGGTTCAATCTGCAGCAAGGGAGATTTAGGTTAGATATTAGGGAAAACTTTCATACTATCAGGGTAGTGAAGCTCTGGACTAGGTTTCCAAGGGAGGTTGTGGAAGCCCCATCACTGGAGGTTTTTAAGAACAGGCTGGACAAACATCTGTCAGGGATGGTGTAATGATACTTGGTCCTGCCTCCATGCAGGTGGCTGAACTAGATGACCTTTCAAGTTTCCTTCCAGACCTACATTTCTATGATTCTCAGTGGACACGTGTCCCCATCACTAAAAGGCACCAGCTGGCAATTTCTTTGGCAGTCTCAGCACCAGGTCCGAGGACTGACTGGACGATGGAGGCTGAACTAATTCTCATTCCATAGATGTGGTCCTTCTAGGTCAGGTTTGAAACCTATTAGTGGGTTGAGAAAGCTCGTCTTGCAACTCGACTGTACCTGGACATAACTAGAGGAGTTTGGTCTCCAGGGCTGACCATTCAGCACCTTTTGCCAACACTCTATTTGTGCCAAAAGAGTTAAAGAATTAAAAGAATCTCTTCTTCTGTAGCCATTTAATCCTAGAAGATCAAAATGCCTATTGAAGTCTCACAACTCAGGGAGGGCGGTGTTAGACCCATCTTCTAGATGATGAAACTGAGACAAGAAAGATTTACGTGATTTCCCCAAGGTCACACCACAAGTAAGGGTCAGGAACAGAAACAAAAAGACCTAATTTGGTCCCTTGCTTTAAGCACTAGAACATGCTGCTTCTCCTGCACATTTGAGCGCAATGACACCGAGATGCATGATGCCAAAAAGTGCCTGCTGAATAGCCCGTAAAAAAAAAAATACGCTGTTCCGCAAAGTGCATGTATAATTTGAAGTACAGCCTTAAGGGCTTCTAATTCAGCAAACATAAGACCAATATCCCCAGTGCAGTTGAGTAAAGGGTGCCCCAGGCAGAGGTACCAACACCCACCCCGAAAAAATTTAAGGAAAAATTAAAAAAAAATCTCTACTGGCACTATTCCAATTTAAAAAAAAAACAATCAAAACAAAAAAAAAAACCCTGAAACAGTCAAACACAAAAATTGGCCCTAAAATTCCCGATGGCCAATTAGAAAGTCATGAGAGCCCCTGGAAAATAAAGAGCAACCATTCCAAAGCAATCTGGGAGTCACACACCTCCAGTTTATGGGCACACGTGCCAGGCTTTAGCGATTCCGTCGCGTCAGTCAATAAAACAAGAATGGCCATAAATCCAGATTACTTGTTCAAAGTACTCCTGAGCTGCTGGCGTCAGGAACATTTTTAGTTTGCTTTGGTGGATCGACGTTGAAATACTTCACAATGCCACAGGGCAAGTCTATAGGGAGGATAGTTTCAAGTAGGCTTTCTTGCCCCCTCTCCCTTCCAATGTTTTCCATAAAACGCGAGCTGCCTAACTGGCCTAACCTGAGAGGAAGGATGGCCTAGAGGTTAGGGCATCATTCCAAGACCTGGGTTCAATTCCTTGCTCCACCACTTGCTTCCTGTGGGACCCTGAGAAGTTGCCTCAGTCCCTCCTCGCTTCACAGGAGTGTTGAGGGGCTACACGCATTGGAGAGTCATAGATTCCAAGGCCAGAAGGAATCATTGTGACCATCTAATCTGACCTCCTGTGTAACACAGGCTCTAAAACTGCCCCCAAAATACTTCCTAGAGCAGCTCTCTTAGGAAAAACCACCCAATGATCACTGTAGTATCTGAGCACCTCACAACGGGGGTGGGGGAGGCACATAAGTATCATAGGTTGAACTCCCCATGCCCAGAAAAACCTCCCACTGACTTCAATAGGCGTTACAGGCATGTAATGACTGCAGAATCGAACACGAGGCTTGGGAACTGATGTTAAATTTGATTGGCACAGGATTTCAAGCACAACACACACATAGGGTGATCAGATAGCAAGTGTAAAAAAAAAATCAGGACAGGGAGGTGGGGGCTAATAGGCACCTATATAAGACAAAGCCCCGAATATCGGGACTGACCCTATAAATTTGGGACATCAGGTCACCCAACACACACGGTACCAGAGGCAGCATAAAAATGCACGTTCCATATAATTCAACATGGAAGATTTTTTACATCGTCCGTGGACAGTGAAAGACTGAAAAACCAGATGTGGAACAGCAGATCAAAATATTACCGACACATTTCCTAGTCATGACTGACTAGCCGTTTAGAGAAAGCTTTGTACCTTTCCTTCAGAAAGTCTTCAAATTCCTTGCAGTTCTTCCTGCCATCATTCAGATGTTGAACGATGCTGTCGTAGCCAGCTGTGCTCGTTAAATCGGTACTCTGCAAGCACAAATAAAAAACACGTCACATGGGCATCAAGACAGATCATTGTCAATATCACCACCTCCACTTGGAGTTTAAGATGCTCACAGTTTAGCCATTTCTAATACTTAGTTTCCTTTCCAACATTTTTTCTCCTGTGTCTGAAGAATATATAAAATGAAATCCCTTCACCCTGGACTGGAGGAGGTCTCAAAAACCTAGGACAATGGATCTATGCTGGCTTTCAGGAAAACGTAACAGCCAGGCTTAAATACTACAGAGATCTAGTGCAGAGTCTTGCACAATAGGGCCCTGATCTTGACTGAGATTTGTAAGCGCCCCTGGAGTATAAATCATAGAAACATTCTCAACTCACGAAGGTGAAACCTCTAATTATCTAAGGTAATTATATGGCCACCATCACATTCCTATCTCAGTGCCTCGTGCGCTTTAATGTATATGCCCTCACAGAACCCCGGTACAGGAAAGCAGTTCTATTACACCCCTTTTACATACAGGGACCCGAGGCTCAGGCAGACTAAGGAACTTGCCCAAGGTCACACAAAAAGGTTTGTGGCAGAGCAGGCATCGAACCAGACTTTCCCATGGCCCAGGTTAGTGCTTTAAGCACCAAACTGTCCTTCCTCTATATAAGAAGCCTAGAGTAGATGCTGCAAGCCACATGTGAATGGAAGATGTCCCCAGCTGAAAGAATAGCTCTGTGTTGTGTGCGTGAGAGTTTAACCTGGTTGAGAAGAGACAAACACATGGGCAGAGAGCATATAGACAAAAGCGGTAGGAAAAGGAAGCAGGGGTAGGGATGGGTATGCAGCTTGCAGAAAGGAACTGGAAGCCACAGTCAAACAGATAACAGGAAGCCTACGTGAAAAGAGGAATAATGTCAGGACTAAGATTCAGGAAATGGTTCAAAACCAAGATGGCCGGAGATCATTGAAGGGGAGGGGGATTTCTAGAGGGTTTGTACACAAGTGCAAGAGGCAGGACAGAGAAATAGGAGAAGTTGCAGCAGCGCTGTCAGCGTGCAGCAAGGATTTCAGCACTGCAGACTTAACCACTGTATGTCAAGGAAGTGAAAGTCGGTGGCTAGAGAGGGAGGAATCCCATGTCGATCTGGTGAACACTAGGGCTGAAACAGCAGGAGGGCCCATGAGACTCTGTATGAGTTTAAAGTGGCCTGCAACCAGAGACAGATCCCCAGCTGCCCTGCCCCGTGCCATCTACAGGCACACCTTTGAATGCAAATATCCCCTAACTGTGCCAGGCAACTGTAAGCAGATGCAATGAGACTCGTCGTGCAGAGGGAGAGCCTTAGCGAGTGTGGGATTTCAACATGGTCCTGGCTAGCCGAGTGCTGAGACTGCACAGCGTCTATGGTCAGCACCGGTGGGAACAAAGCAGGTTTATAAGCCTGTGGCCGCACACCCTGATGGCATGGCATAATGCAGCAATAACTCTGCCTCTGGTTCCCGCCGAGTCTTTCGCTGCTCCACCCTGCCTCCAACACCTTCCGGGCTGAGGGGACTTACCCTCCAGCTAGATCATGTAACAGTTCCATCCCTCCCCAGATACCCAAAGGCTAAAATAATCACAAAGAAACATACGTTTTTCCCTTCACCCAGGAAGGCCCCGATAGGCAGCAGCCTTCCCCGGTTACTGGCCCCAGCCAGCCATCCCTCCCGCACTCAGAGTTCAAGATCTGCTCCCCATCCCAGCCAGACAGCAACTGGACCTGGCTCTCCCTTTTCAGCTCCTCTCTCAAAGCCTGACACCTCGAGATGGCGTAGGGTGGGACTGCCTGGGCTCCGAGCAGCCCGTTAACGCTTTCCTGACTTGTCTGGGGTTTGTACACCCCATCACCAAGCCATTTTACAAAAGGGCTTTTATAAGACCTTATAGATAGGTTTCTACCCAGTAAAATAGCATTTGCATCCAGCTAGCAAAAACCATGCAAAAGCAGATGGAGCCTAGATTAAGGACACAAGACCTGCCGTACAGGGTCAGATCAATGGTTCATCATTCTAGCCTGTCTTCTGACAGCAGTCAGTATCATACTTCAGGGGGAGTGTACAGATCCGGGCAGCTGGAGTGATCCATCCGTGTCTTCCCCTCCTGGCTTCTGGCTATCAGAGGTTTAGGGTCACCTCAAGCATGGGGTTGTGTCTCTGACCATCTTAACTAATAGCCATTGACGGACCTAACCTCCAGGAACTTACCTCATTCTTTTTTGAGACCAGTTATACTTTTGGCCATCACAACATCCCCTGGCAATGAGTTCCACAGGTTAGTAGTGCATTGTGAGAAGAACTTCCTGATTTTGTATTAAATCTGCTGGCTGCTGATTTCACTGGGTGACCCCTGGTTTTTGTATTGTGGAAAAGGGTAAATAACACTTCCCTATTCACTTTCTCCCCACCATTCATGATTTTATAGACCTCCCTCAGATCCCTTCTCAGTCGTCTTTTTTCTAAGCTGAACAGCCCGAATCTTTTTAGTCTCTCCCTGTAGGGAAGCCGCAACGTCCCCTTGATCACCTTTGTTACCCTTCTCTGAACCTTTTCCAGTTCCAGTATGCATTAGACTGGGGGGCAGGACTTAGGGGTCCATTGCAACTCTCTGAAAGTTCCAATCCCAGAAAGCTCCCTCCCAGGGGTATGTTTACAGGGGAGGTACAAGAGAAGGGGCAGGGAAGAGGAACAAAGGGAGTTAGGCTCCTTCTGACTGCACCTGGAGAGCGCGGGCCCAGTACTCCCCACAGAGCAATTCTGGCTATTCCTGTACAGACTCCTGCTTCTCCTTGGCTTCTCCTCACTCCACCCTACCCTCCCAACACAGCCAGTGGCTTAAAAAAATATTGCCTGTTTCCTTCTGCTCCCGTCAGTTTGTCTTTATCTGTTGCCTCTTGCCTTCTACTTAAGATTGTAAACCCCTTGGGAGCAGAGATTGGCTTCTTGTTCTGGTCTGTGACTAGAGCTTCCAGACATTATGGTAATACAAACCAATAATACATACGTACACCCACACCTACACCCCACCCATGCTGTTTAATACGGATGCTCCTTTGTACAACCCTAATGGAGGTGAAATAGTCTCCATACGCTCTGGACAGGGCCGGCTCTGGCTTTTTTGCCGCCCCAAGCAACAACAACAACAACAAAAACTCTGCGGCAAAGCAAAAAACGTGCAAGGTGGCCAGAGCCAGGGTGCAAACTTTCAGTGCCACTCCCCCGGCCGCGCTGGCTAGCGGGACTCCCCGCGCTGCAGACGTGCACCAGGCAGCAGAGTGCGCGCCCCGGCTAGCGGGGGGGGGGGGGAGAAGGGGGGCGGCCAGTGCTTCCTTCAGCCGGGGCACTCACCACTCGGCCCCTCCTGCTGCACTGCCTGCCGGGAAGGCTCCGCGCCGCTCCTGCTGCAGGTGAATTGAAGGTCGGCGGGGAGGGAAGGATGTGGGCTGCCAGGCTTGCTGCAGACTTAGCACCGGCTGGGGCAGACGGAGCGCGCAGCCCACTCCCAGCAGGGCGCTCCCCCTCCTCCGCACCGCTGCCTCCTACAGGGCGGCCGGAGCAGCAAACTAAAGAAAAAAAAAAGGGCGGCTGTGCCACCCTAGGATTGGGCGGAATGCCGCCCCGTAGAATCTGCCGCCCCAAGCACGAGCTTGCTTGGCTGGTGCCTGGAGCCGCCCCTGGCTCTGGAGCCAGGTTTTCAGTCAGACACATCCTCTGCTAGCCACCCTTTCTCCAGGTTCTGGAAAGCAGTTTTCCCTCCAGCACTCTACCGCACTGCCAAAGCCAGCACATCACTGTGCATCAAGCACACCAGTCAGCCGGTACTTTCAGCATTCAAAATCGTAGACATTAGAGATGGCAGCACCCCACTAGATTATCCAACCCATCTCCCTGCCGCTACAGATTTGCTCTCTCAAGCACATTTTCTTGTGCTTTGTCCAGTCATTAGATGTCCCAAAGAGACAGAGC
The DNA here is from genome assembly GCF_020497125.1 of Mauremys mutica. NCBI lineage: Eukaryota > Metazoa > Chordata > Testudines > Geoemydidae > Mauremys > Mauremys mutica. The sequence continues at coordinate 12,089,542 of NC_059077.1, forward strand.
TTCCAGCACTGCCTTTTGGAGACACCATTTCACACCCGAAAAGACCACACTCTCTGAAGCCATGGGAGTCAGCCTTAGAGCTGTTTGTTTCACTGGAAAATTCCCAGATTTGTGTTGATTTGTGAAGAGAGGTTTCTAAGGTACAAAGAGAAAGAGAGATCTACCCCAGCGGGTCCTAATCAGCAAGCTGTTGGCTACTCACCTGTGGTATGACAGACCTGGGCTCAAGTCTCTGCTCCAGACCAGGCAGAACAGGAATTTAAACCCAGGCTTCCTACCTCCCGAGTAGCCACCAAGGTACTGAGCTAGTCGGGGATTTATGCTTTGTCTTTCTACCTTGAAAAACTTTAAAAGGTCTATTTTATCCTAAGGTAGAATGGAGGGAGGGGAGATATTTCCCACCCAGTTCTATTCAGCCTACATTTCATCTCATTACACTTATTTAGGAAATGAAACACGGGGATATAAAACAACTCCTCTCCATACCGACAGTGATTATGTAGATGCCATTCAAATGGCCTCGGTGCAGTTACTGTCCCTCTAGCATAGAAGGCAGGTGAGCAACCTCTTACAAAGACCAGCACAAATATTGCACTACAAGTTAGCTGGAAAGAAACATTCACACGGCATGCAACTGAGATTTCCTTTCCCCCAGGCTCTAAGTCGTTTTTAGAGCTCGTCAAGAATTTGCCATTGGTCCAACAAAAAATGCTCTTTTTACAAAAAATTTTATTTTTCATCAAGAAGATCAAAATGATGGCCTCCCTGGAAGGCTCTTGTCAATATCAATCAAGGATTGAAATTGACAATAGCCTTTCAGATAGGGAGCTGTGAAGAAAAAAAAATTCTACTTGGGTTTTCCCAAAGCACAATATTTCTGGAAATCCCTTCCTGTGAACAATTTTGGATTTTTTTGTCCCAATTCAGAATGATTATTTTCCTAAAAAATGTGAATTTTTTTTGCAGGGAGGGATTTCCATTTCCCAGTCACCTCTAATGTAATGAAGCTCCAAAGATCTGGGAATCAAGTAGCCCTAAGATCAAATCCTGAGCTACAACTGTGAGAGAAGCGTTCGAACAGCTGATAGATGAGACATAAACACAACTGCCTTCTTTTACCAGATTCCCATCAAGCCAATAGGCAAATTGGGAGTTGGCATTAATTTTATTGTGTGATGAATGGGCATGACCAAACCTGTATGCTCTGACATTGTTTTGTCAGGATCCCAGAGAAGAATTTTTAAAGAGTCCCCATTACACGCTCTTGTGACTTAATATCACTAATTTTTTGATATTACTAGTATTCAGTTTCATTAGCAATAAGAGATGTGACAGATAGGCAGAGTTCTCAGAAGGAAAACTTTATTGATCATGCATAGTGGCCAGTGCTAAATGCTGAGAGGCGTGTTTGTCCAGTAGCAGCCTGGCCACCAGCTTGCATTCCTGAGCCTCTCGTCTCACGCCAGACCATTTCCCTCCTGAAACCAAAACCTGTTTTTTCTTATCCCGCTCATCACATTACACTTCAGCACCTCAATGTGCAGCAGCAGTCAAAAAAGCTAACCAAATACAAGGAATCATTAGGAAAAGGAGATAATAAAACAGATGCCACCACGTAAATCCATGATAAAAAAGGTAATAATTGGAGATATACCAATCTCCTAGAACTGGAAGGGACCTTGAAAGGTCATCTAGTCCAGCCCCCTGCCTTCACTAGCAGGACCAATTTTTGCCCCAGATCCCTAAGTGGCCTCCTCAAGGATTGAGCTCACAACCCTGGGTTTAGCAGGCCAATGCTCAAACCACTGAGCTATCCCTCCCCCAAGGTGATATGCCCACACCTTAAAAACTGTGTGCAGTTCTGGTCACCCCATCTCAAAAAAGATATATTAGAATTGGAAAAGGTACAAAGATGTGTAACAAAAAATATTAGGTATGGAACAGCTTCCATATGAGAATATAAAGGACTTGGATTCAAGTGTCAGAGGGGTAGCCGTGTTAGTCTGTATCCACAAAGACAACGAGTCCGGTGGCACCGGAGGAGTCCGGGGCTTGGATTGTTCATCTTAGAAAAGAGACAGCTAAGAGTGGGGTGACCAGACAGCAAGTGTGAAAAATCAGGACAGGGAGTGGAGGGTAATAGGAGCCTATATAAGAAAAAGACCCCAAAATCAGGACTGTCCCTATAAAATTGGGACATCTGGTCACCCTAGCTAAGAGGGATGTGATAGAAATCTATAAAGTCGTGAATGGCATAGAGAAAGTGAATAAGGAAGTGTTGTTTACCCCTTCACGTAACAAGAACTAAGGGTCACTTGATTAAATTAATAGGCAGCAAGTTTAAAAGAAACATAAGGAAATACTTCTTCAACCAGCACACAGTCAACTTGTGGAACTTGTTGCTGGGGGTTGTTGTGAAGGCCAAAAGTATAACTGGGATCAAAAAAAGAATTAGATACATTGGTGGAGGATAGATTCACCAATAGCTATTAACCAAGATAGTCAGGGACGCACCCTATGCTCTGGGTGTCCCTAAACCTCGGACTGCCAGAAGCTGGGACTGGATGACGGGATGGATCACATGATATTACCCTGTTCTGTCCATTCCCTCTGAAGCATTTGGCACTAGCCACTGTCAGAAGCCAGCAAAATAGATGGACCATTGGCTTGACCCAATATAGCCATTCTTATGAATAAAATGTTGATAGCAACAGCCAGCATCAAAAAGGTGATCAAGTTTTTTCAAATCTGTTAGGCCCTTTGCTTAGGCAATCAGAGGATGAGTGAATTACAGCAAGTGTTTTTAAGCTAACTTTAAACCCAACATAAGCAGCAAATTCCTCAACCATCAGGAGCAGGGGAAGCTTCCTAAAAGTGGGAGGACCACTGCCACTCCTTCCCCTGAGGCCCTGCCCCCATGCCACCCCTTCCCTCCCAAGACATCACTTCCCGCTCGGTCCTCTCCACCCCCTTCTCTCCCCAGTCGCTTGCCCTTACGTCTGGTAAAAAGTGATGGGGTCAAAGCCCCCTGGGAACCCCTGTTCTGGCATCCCTGTCTTCCATATACTCTACAATCAGTGAGCCAAACCCATCCCTTATGTAAACTTCAGCAGTCACTGTGGCCCTGTCTGCTCCTATTCCAGCCATGTGGGTTTCTCAGTACAAACTCAAGGGAGACCAGATATTTGCTGCAGGGGCTGGAGCTGAGACAAGCAAACTTTTTCAATAAAAGCTTTACATTCTGGGCAAATCTTTGTTTCAAGACTAATGAGCAGCTGTGTCATCCCTGCCCTGCAACTCTGGAAGCCTTACAATGCCCTGCTGAAGTAGCTCCCATCTGGGCCGCTCACAAACAGCCTAACAGCATGCAACCAACATCCTGAGTGTCTGTGTGTAACTGCAGCCTGCCAGCCCCACTTGGGTTACGCTCTGGGCTCTCACCAGCCTGGGTCATACTTCAAGATGACCTCAACACACCCCCAGTCTCAGATTTTCCTCCAAACAATGTATGTCCTGTATTGCCCAGCCCTCTCCTGGACAGTACAAATCTTTTGAGTCTGTTATTCCTTTAAGGGACTAAGGGTAGTCTACACTACCCGCCGGATCCGCGGGCAGCGATCGATCCAGCAGGGGTCGATTTATTGTGTCTAGTCTAGACGTGATAAATCGACCCCCGAGCTCTCTCCCATCGACTCCTGTACTCCAGCTCCACTAGAGGCGCAGGCGGAGTCGACGGGGGAGCGGCAGCAGTCGACTCACTGCAGTGAAGACACCACGGTAAGTCAATCTAAGTACGTCGACTTCAGCTACGTTATTCACATAGCTGAAGTTGCGTAACTTAGACCGATCTCCCCCCCTCCCCTCAGTGTAGACTGGCCTAATATGTATGCAACTTGTCACCCCAAATGGAGACACTTCAACTTGAACACACTGGATTAGATAAAACAAGTTTATTAACTACAAAGAGAGAGATTTTAAATGAGTACAAGTAACGAGGCATAGAAATCAGAAAAGGCTACAAGGAAAATAAAGATAAAACATTTACTAATACCCAACTTAAACTGTATTAGATTCAAGCCAAGTTTCTCACCACATGCTTTCGGTAGTCCTACTGACCAAACCCTGTAGGTCAGGACCCCTCCCCATATTGTCCAATGAATGCTTTCTTTGTCCTTCCAGGTGCAGTGAATGTGATGGGCAGAGAGAGAGAGAGACAGACAGACAGAGAGAGAAGGGGTCCCTTGGGGTGTTTTATCCGTCCTTTTTATAGTTTCAGTCCCCCGCCTTGAAAACATTTCCAGATGTGCACTAGGAGACAGAGTCTATGTGGAAGGATGTTCCCTGCTGGCTTTTCCTCACCTGTTTGAGCTTTGTTTGTTTCCTTTCCTGCTTGATGACTGTGTTTATTGCTTAAATGCAAGTTAAGGAGAGTACACACTCCGTTGTTTAGGACAGACCTGTTTGTCAACCTTAATTTGGGCAGGGCTTTGGGTTTTGGAACATGTGTTTATAGCATTGGACAGGGAATCTTATAACTTCACCTACAACGTTGCCACATACATTTTACCATGACAATGTCGATCAACAAATTATGAGCTTTCAGGTGATACCTTCCAAGGCGTACACCGTACAAAGATGATTACAATGGTGTAGGGTGTGAATGCAGGGGTGTATTCTGTTCCACTGACCAATGAGGAAAGGTTAAAAAAAACTGGGCATGTGTGGTCCTGAGGAAAGAAGATGGAGGGTAGACCTGAGAAGACTCTTCAAATATGTTAAGGGCTGCTATAAATGGGATGGTGATCAATTGTCCTCCAAGTCCACTGAAGATAGGAGAAGAAATAATGGGCTTAATCTGCAGCAGGGGAGTTTTAGGTTAGATATTAGGAAAAACTTGAATTATAAGGCTAGTTTAAGCATTGGAATAGACTTCCAGGGGCCACAGTGGAATTTCCATCATTGTTTAATCTGTTCTTAAAAACCTCCAAGCACAAAAGGGGAACTTCCAGTTGTGATGAGTCGCCACTTCTGCAAGTCGTCACTCAGAGTCGAAGAGTCCGGGCGGATTTCATTGGAACTGTTTGGCGGTAAACCTGTGTGGTGTGTATAAATAGATTTCAGCAGAATGTCGGGCGGGAACAGAAAAACAGCAAAGGCCCGACATTAAAAACACATTAACAGTCACAAATATATATTTTTTTCACAACGGCCATTTTTTTAAAAATTGAAAACGGTTTCTGGGTTGTTGTTTTTTTAAAGAGGGATTTGTAGTCTGCAGCTTCATTTGGGAATAAGTTCTTCTCTTCAGCCTTTTATCCCACTCCTGGGTACCAGCAGGATGTCACCGTCAGGTTTGCTAAACCTTCTATCATTTTTGTTGCTGTCCTCTGAACTCTCTCCAATTTGTCCTCATCTTTCCTGAAGTGTGCTGCCCACAACGGGACACAGCTGAGGCCTTACCAGTGCCAAGTACAGGGGAACCATCACCTACTGTGTCCTACATATGACACTCCTGTTAGCACACCCCAACATGATATTAGCTTTTTTTTTGCAACTGAATCACACTGTTGACTCAGTCAATTTGTGATCCACTATAACCCCCAGAACTGCCAACTAGCCAGTTATTCCCCATTTGTTGCTGTGCATTTGATTTTCCCTTCCTAAGAGTAGTACTTCTCACTTATCTTTATTAAATTTCATCTTGTTGATTTCAGACCAATTCTCTAATTTGTTGAGGTCATTTTGAATTCCAATCCTGTCCTCCACAGTGCTTGCAACTCCTCCCAGCTTGGTGTCTTCCGCAAATATTATAAGCGTACACTCCACTCCATTATCCAAGTCGTTAATGAAAATATTGAATGGTACTGGAGCCAGGACAGACCCACTAGATACATGCAACCCATCACAACGATCACAACCCATCACAACGATCCAGATCAACAATTAGTTCTCAGGAAAGGCCCTGTGTGCCCACAAACACAAATCCATACACCTTCCCTGTTCATCTTCAGAGGCTGTTTGTGCTAGCGGTTAGCCAAGGGTTATAAAAGATACTCGATTTGAGATACAGAACTTAAAGGCCCTGCATCAGGGGCCATTATTGCCACTACACACTAATAAAACTAATAAAAGATTAGTGAAGCCAAATTCCTCTGGTGTCTTGGGATGGACTCAGGCATGTAAGGGACATGCTGTGTGTGCTGACCAAAAGTTAGGCTGGCACATCATAAGGTCTATGCTACATACTGAAGGCAATTGGAATGCCGTGACAATTGAGATGATAAGCTCCTGTAAGAAGACCGCAGGATATGCCCAGCATACCCCGATTACACTGCCACTGGGGGCAGTCAGATAAAAGTCCGGTTACGCTGGGATAAATCCAGAGTAACTGTTGGCTTCCAGTGGCGTTATTCAGCTAACGCTATGATACTGCTGCTACTGGCCTCGTTAATGCCAGCGAGCTCGGGAATCCTCATCTGCATCCGAGCTCCATTTGCCTCTCCTGTTCGGGGATATGGGTGATTGCTTTTCGGGTGTTGGGATCAGGGGCGGCTCCAGACCCCAGCACGCCAAGCGCATGCTTGGGGCGGCATGCCGCAGGGGGCGCTCTGCCAGTCGCCGGGAGGGCGGCAGGCAGCTCCGGTGGACCTCCCGCAGGCGTGCCTGCGGAGGGTTCGCTGGTCCCGCGGCTCCGGTAGACCTCCCGCACGCACGCCTGCGGGAGGTCCACCGGAGCCGCAGGACCAGCGACCGGCAGAGCGCCTCCTGCGGCGTGCCGCCCTGCTTGGGGCAGCGAAATGTCTAGAGCCGCCCCTGGTTGGGATCTCCTGTTGTGTAAAATCTCCTCTGCAGAGAAGGATTTGCTACGGCAAGATTTTTAAATCAATTTGTCAATAGGACTTTCCACAGAGAAGATGCAATTAACAAGAACACAGCCACATAGGAGTAGCACTGCCAGCTTTTTAACCATACCAACACAGAATTCTAAGCACCAAACTGAATGACCACCAAAGGCTGGCTGCCGGGAAAAGACATGCGTTAGAAAACCATCTAGACAGGCTTTCGCTGTGACAGCATGCTCAGAAGCAGTTTGAAGAACATGGAAACATTACTATCTGAGGTCGGCTACTTAGCAGCAGCAATCTATAGCCACAGCCACAGGGAGATTATAGAGAGAGAGAGTTCCTGTCATTGTTGACTTGTTTACAAAAAGGGGTTTGGGTTTTTTTAATATTTCCTTATGAACTTGCTAAGAAGCACAATGAGGATGCAGCTTTGCTGAGTGCCTGTGGTAGTTTGGCTGTTGCCCACAGTCTGTGTAATAGTTACTTGCAGAGCAGCGTATCAGCCTCTGGTGTATTCACCTGCTAGGTAAGAGAGAGGGTATGCAGAGTAGCCAGGCACATTACAGGCCAGTGATGGACTCAGATAAAAATCTGGCCTCAGTTTACATCCATGTCAACCCCCAGCCACGGTTGACTCCCAAGTTGACACTGATTAACTAACTGGGGACAGCAACTTGGCTCTCCCAGGGTGGGTATCTGATTCAGAGATGTGAGAATCAGAGAAGCAGGAGTGGGGTTGGGATGTCATAAAAACATTCCTCACCCCACCCCGTACGCACTTCATGTAAAGACGCTACTTTCCAAGGGCAGGCTACATTTTTTTAAAACATCTAACAAAAGAGAAGCCTGTACTACGCAAGCAAAGATTCTTGTTTGAAAGTTGCTGTGCTGCTAGAATTCCAGGGAAATAAGATACATTCAAAAACTGCAGCAGCCCAGAACTTGCCTTGTGCCAAACACAAAATCTTGACCCTCAGAAGCTCCAAAGTGCCGTTCTAAACTCAGAGAGACTGATTTTCAAGTGAATTCTAAATCTGGCCAAACCAGTTGCCCACATCTCTGATTCACATGCAAGTGTCATCGCAGGCCTGGGTGAGAGCAGCCAGCCCCACTAGTGAGTGCTTCCTATTTCATGGTGACCTGGCATTTGCGTAAGCCGTTTCTGCTTAAGTCACATCCCTTATGGTAGGAGTAAGAAAAGTAAAACCAGTCACTGCTTCTTGGACTGAAAGACCGCACGCCTGAAGCATGGTCCCCTTGTAACGTACTAGGTCGGGGTGGCCAACCTGAGCCTGAGAAGGAGCCAGAATTTACCAATGTACATTGCCAAAGAGCCACAGTAATACGTCAGCAGCCCCCCCATCAGCTCCCTCCCCCTGCTCCCAGTGCCTCCCACCCACCGGCAGCCCCAGCCCCTCCCCCCTTCAGCTGTTTCGTGGCATGCAGGAGGCTCTGGGAAGGAGGGGGAGGCGCGAGGGCAGGGCAGGCTCAGGGGAGGGGCGGGAAGGGGTGGAGTGGGGGCAGGGCCTGTGGCAGAGCCAGGGGTTGAGCAGTGAGCACCCCCCGGCACATTGGAAAGTTGGTGCCTGTAGCTCCAGCCCCGGAGTCGGTGCCTCTACAAGGAGCCGCATATTAACTTCTGAAGAGCCGCATGTGGCTCCAGAGCCACGGGTTGGCCACCCCCGTACGAGGTTTATGAGGGCTGGCTAGACCTCCAGCGGCTGGCCCACAATGAGGGTATGGGACCTGCTATAGAGAAGTTCTCAAATAGAAGAGATTGGGGGAGGGTATAGCTGAAAGGATCCCGGTTCCAGGCCCGGCTCCGTAGGGGTTCAGCAAGTTACACAGAAATTGCGTTTCTCTGTAGAGCAGGAGTTCATTCAGTGCTGAACTCTGTTTGCCCTTAAATAAGGTCAAGTCATCTCTGGCTTTGCAGATAGAGGCTTTGCGAGTTTGTGCTCGGTGCAGAGTTCACTGAAAGCAATATGGGTTCAACTAGTGGGGCTAGAATGCATTGGAGCTAGAATTTCTAACCCACTGGTAACGTAACAGTCCACTGTTTTTAAGGACTGCAATATCTTCCTTGAGGCTGGGACACAGATGTCTCCTGAACTCTCCGTTGAGTGACCGGAGTCACAATGGAGGGGTGGTGTATTTGAAAACTATGTTGAAATTGTAGGCTGCCACCTTAGTTAGTACGAGGTTTACTGGTCCTGATTGCCAGTGAGAGGGGCTCTGTAGGAAAGCACACAATCAAAGTCATTCTGGAAAGAGCTAGCCTAAAACAGTAGGGTGAGCTGTGTCTCTCTGCCTTAGGGAGAAGCCTGCTTTGTCTCTCTCTGGTTTTGGTTATGGTCTGTTTTTGTGCTGGATTCTCAAACAGTGTTATGTTGCAACCTTCCAGCAAGAGTGATTTATGTTTTTTATCTGACTTCTCTGCACGTATGCCAGAAACAGAACAGTAAGCACCTATCACCAGCACCACTCAGCAGTGCACGTTACAGAGACATGATACTGAAAGAAGAAATGGGAAGGTCCCCCACTCAGGCCTGGTTTCTGTCTCTCCAGCACTGTTCTGCTCAGGACTGCAGGATTTTTGCCACACCAGGTGATGTACATTTGATATCTGAGTGTTTGCCAGTGGCAGAGGTAGGAACAGAACCTAGGTCTTCTGGTTCCCAGCCCAGTGCCCTGTCCACTGCATCCCTTATATGGGGCAGAGAGCTGCAGAATTCCCCTTCTCACAAGCTGAATACAGCGATCTACGGAAGCAAAGTCAGATGAATAATGTCTGTCATTTCAAAGAGGATTTGACACAAGGGCTAGAAATATTTTCCTCTGACCTCCTGAATGGTTCATTATGACACATTCCCACCCCTCCCCCTAATCACCACCAACTCTGTACTCTGGTTTGTATGTTGTAAAAATATAATAGAGCCATTTAGAGGGATTAAAACCCCCTGGATATTAGAACGAGAGGCAAGACAGTAGCAGCACTCAGATGCAGATTAGGTTAGCGCTAGGGGTCCGAATTCAGGTGCAGACTGAATGCAAGTCTCTTGAGCTCTTTTGCAGGATAGTTTGGCTGTTTCTGAACCAAAACCAACAAAAAAAAGCTCAGTCTGGTTTTGTATCCAACCCAGAATCAAAGCTGTACGGTCAGGCTCAGATCCAGGAATCCGACCCCTCTGAAAAGCCAAAGAGGATCAAAGTCAAGAGTCACAGACCAGAAACAGAAGAGTGGGTGAAAATGAAGCAAGGCAGAGAGGGGGGACTCCACACTTCACTGCCAGAAGCTGGGAGTGGACCACAGGGGATGGATCACTCAATGATTGCCTGGTCTGTTATAGACTCACCATCTTTAAGGTCAGAAAAGAACATCTAGTCTGACCTCCTGCACATCGCAGGCCACAGAATCTCACCCTCTCCTGTCATAGACCCCTAACCTCTGGCAGAGTTACTGAAGTCCTCAAATCATGCTTTAAAAACCAAGTTACAGGAATTCACCATTTACACTAGTTTAAACATGCAAATGACCCATGCCCCATGATGCAGAAGGTGGCGAAACCCCCCCAGGGTCTCTGTCAATCTTAACCGGGGGGAAATTCCTTCCTGATCCCAAATATGGTGATCGGTTAGACACAGAGCATGTGGGCAAGACCCACCACTACCTGGAATAATTCTCTGTAGTATCTCAGAGCCCTCCCCATCGAGTGTCCTGTCTCCCACGGCTGGGGATTTTTGCTACTGGCAGTCACCGATGGGCCAGATGCCGTTGTAGGCAATCTCATCATACCATCTCCTCTGAAGCATCTTGTGTCGACCACTGTCGGTAGACAGGATACTGGGCTAGATGGCGATTGGTCTGACCCACTATGGCCGTTCTTCTGGTCACTCAGGATTATTTTAAAGATGACATGCAAAGGGTGCCTCTGTCTTGTTTTTTTTCCTGATTATTTATTATTCTTATTATTTGTATTGCAATAATCCCACTGTGCTAAGTGCGGTGCAAACACAGAACAAAAAGACGGTCCCTGCCCCAATGCAAGTATAAGGCTTTGCCAGTAGAGCCTTAAATGTGAATTTAAACCAGCATAGCTAAACTGGTGCAAATCCCTGGGCAGGACACTCCTGTTCCATTATAAGAATGGGGTTGTTTCCATTTGATCTGGCGTTAGTCATGAACCAGTTTAAATTAAACCAAAACCAGCCACGCAACTGAACTAAGAGAGGCCCCGGCGGGATTTGCACTGATTTAACTAATTTAACATAACCAGTGCAGGTCTGCACACAGACAAACCCGAAGACAAGAGAGAGCAGGCGCAGACAGTCAGAGAGATGGGGAACACAAGGAAACCATGAGACAAAGCTGACGGGCAGTGGTCTCAGTCCACCAGCTGCCTAACAATGTAAACTTTAAAAGCTGCTTGGCCTATGTTTAGTTTTTTCCTGTTAACTCATGATGGCCATTCTTGTGATTACTGTGTGATCAATGACTGACTCCCGTACAAATGTTGCTTATTAAAAAAAATTAATACAGTGCTGACATGACTAAAAAAAAAAAAAAAAAAGTCAAGTTTTGGAAGGTGCCACAGCAAAGGAGAGTTTCAAGGAGGAACGGGAAGACAGAAGAGGAGGTGGATTTGTGGATGAAGGGGGCTATCAATGAATAAAGGAACCCTGAAAGGCTTTTTGTTGTTTGGGGGGGCGGGGCCCACAGGAGAATTTTTTGGTTATCTGTAAACTTTACAACTATCAGGAAAGTCAAGTCTGGTCTTCCCTAGTTCTACTAAAAGACCTCTTGGGGCTCTCAGAGAGCAGTACTGGGAGCTCTGGCACCTTAGTAAGGGGCAGAGGTGGTACATCTTTAACAATGATGTTCTTTCTCCCTCGTGTTTATTAGGCACTGGAATTTAATGGGTGTGAAAATCAGTTTTAAAAAGCATAACTATGAATCCCTTCCACCGTCAATAATTCAACTCAAGGTGAAACCCCACCCCATTCAAGTCAATGGGTCATTTGTCATCAAGTTCAATAGGGCCAGGATTTCACCCTCTGCCCCTTGGTTTGAAACAATTTTACTAGTTTCCCAGCAGCAAGTTTTCCAGGGCAGATAAGACCTGAATTCCTAAGTAAACTAACAAGCGCGTGATGGGAAATGTTTTTGTTCACAAAATCTTGTATGATATATACAGGGAGCCTTAATATAGCACAAGTTCAGTTCTCACCCCTCAACCACATTCTTCGCTCTCTGCTAGAGCTGTTAACAGAAACCCAGGAATGCTTTACAGTGTTATCCACTTAAACGCTAAACAAACAAGTTCAAGGTGACAAATCAGCAGCTGATGTTTCCAGATTCTGCAAAAGTTACACAGGTTTCCAAACAAATGGAAACTCACATTTCAGCCATTTTAAAACACACACCCTAAGGGCCCCAAGCAGCAAGGAGCCATTTACCAATCTGAGTGGAGGGCACCTAGCATCCAGGTCTGCAATATTCCACGTATACAGAGCTGTTTGGAAAGTTAGACTTATGCACATTTGAAAATTTTCCCAGACATCTCCTACTCAAGCATTTCCCCATACATGCAAAGCAAGAGGACAAAAAGCCCTGCTTTCAAGGTTCAGGATTGCATTCCACGATGTCCTCCTTTGTCTGTTTTATAGCAATTTAATCATTGTTCTTATTGCTGTTTTGATTTACAGGCACTCAAGACCATAATTAATGTCCAGTTAGGTGCCAAGGGTCCTGCCTGCCAAATTACCTGAAATATTCAGGGTGTGGGGGGAGAGAAACTGGTGCAGGGAGAAGAAGAAATTCAGGAAGTGATAAAAAATAAATAAAAGAACAGGCCTAACAATACAAGATGAAAATGACAAGTTGCAAAAACTTTGCTTGCTCAATTGGCAGCAATTGCTTCAGGAAAGGCCAACAGGAAATAGGATGGGAAAAAAATTGTCTTCAGTAGGTTTCTTTTCCATGTATGTTCCATTTGTAGAGGCAGCTTTACATTAATAACTGATCTTTTACTTCTGGACTTGTAGCGTCACTCAGCGAAGGGCATAACTAAGAATTTCTGACACAGCTTATGTCTACAATGCCTGCGGTGAATATGGCGCTTTAGAGACAAAAGACCCCTCTGCCCTATAGAGTTTACAAGCTAAGTTTAGACCTAACAGGACAAGTGATAAACAAGGTGGGAGTGAAGGGTAATGAAAATAACATCATGTGGTTGGTTTTCCAACAATCCTCTCCACAAGTCCACCAGCAAGGAGCAAACCTGAGACATTCACCCTCAAAGCACAGGCCTCTACCACTGTACCTAAAGGAGAGCCTTCATTAGCTGGTAGCAGTAGCAGACTCTTATCCTCTATAAGTCAGCCACGAGAGGGGCACATCACACGCACTTAGCCAGCATCTTTCAAGTTGGTTTGTTATTCATGCATCTTGAAAGAGCTGCACTCTTAAAATGTTTGTTTATAAGCTACAGTGACAATACTTGGAGAAAAGTTGTGAGAATAGAGGTGAATTAAAAAGCATGAAGAACAAAGGGGAGAGAAGAAAAACATATGGACAAGGGGAAAAGTGCATGAGACTGGAAACAGGATAAGACTGTGAGGCCAGGTTACAAGGGATGGTTGCATGATCTGAACTGTGTTTACTAGTAAATTTATAGTATCTACCTAATCTGACACCTCTAGCTGCTATTTTTCAGATGAAAACGATACATAAATAACTTACTGCGGCAGCTCTTTGAATTCTAATGTCACGCAAGAGTATCAATGCAGACAGACAGATGAGGATACAAAATAAGCAGTTCAGATCAAAATCAACTGGAAGTTGGTTAGCTTGGTTAACAAGGTACAGTGACTTTGAAGGGCTCCCTGATCTTCTGTTATCAGTGAAGCACCGTAACATTTTCCTCCTTTACCACAACGGTCATAGGGAATTTTTGAATAAATCAACCAGAAGGTCCTAGCTGAGTATAGCTGGAAATTGGTGAACACCTGCGACATGAAGAAGACCCCACCAGCCAATCAGAATGCGGCTTTGGACAGTCAGCATCCACAGCTGTGCCTGTCATTCAGTGGTGACGGTTCAGACTGGTTTGAACTAAGAAACTCTGTAGTCATAATTTACCATCAATGCAACTCCAGTAGGAACAGGACTTAGACTTTGGTTTTGTTATTTTTAGCCAATGTGTTGCCTAGCCCAGTTAACCCTTTTTTACCCACCAGCCATGATGTTGGTCGACCCTACAGAGTCCACCCTTGCTAACGGGTGGAGAAGTATAGCAACCAAGTTTCCCAGTGCAGACACAGCCTGACAGATTAGTTCTTACTCTCCTATGGTATCATCCTCGTCGTTCACACAACGATGGTCAGTAGGTTTAGTGGAGAAAAGCTCTTCTTCCTCTTGCTTTTTTCACTAAGCAAAGCGGAAAAAATTAAAGGAGGAAGTTGGAGCTCTATTGCTGCATGCAATGGCTAGCACAGCAATGATACACAGATACCTGCTGAAGCCAAGTCGTGAGAACCTAAAACCAAATCCCTCTTTAAACTTACTGCGTTGGCTTCTCCTTCCATCACTCATTCCCCTCCCCACCCATCTGCACCCCCACCAAGCAGTCCTGGCCAATCAACAGTCGTTAGTACTTAGATCATAAGCTCTTTGGGGCACAGACTGTCTTTTCACCCTGTGAGCCTAGCACAAAGGGACCCTGATCCTTGAATGACACTTCTAGGTGCTACCACAACACAAATCCAAATAAATAATAATGCACTGTAACCCTTTAATCCTCGGCTCAACCCTGTCATCTTTACTACACTGGAAGTTCTGCCAAATGAAAAACTGCAAATCAGGGGGATAAATGTTGGGGAAATAAGGAGATTTTATACAGATATGGTGGACATCTGCCGTCATTAGGGGGTACTGAATGAAATTTATAATCAGCTATCACAAATTATTGGATATTAATTACCAAATGATCCTTTGGCAATCTACTGGGGCTTCCCACCAGAAATGGTCACACACAAGGAAATGAGGAATTAATCTCTTATCTGCTAGTAGCTGATAAGCTTCTGATAGCCTCCGGTTGGAAAAAGAAAAATAGTCCAACTCTAGAGGAATGGTTCAAACAAAGGCGACTGTCACTGAAAAATTAATGCACCGATTATGTACCCTGCAAAACAGACAGAGGACAAATAGATACACAGATATTTGGTTACTATTTATTCAAGACTCAAACCACGTATATCCACCTGCAAAAAAACCCAGCACACCCGTCTGATGGACTTGAATATTAACAGTTGAGAGATGTGCCTGGTTGTTAAATACATCATCAGAGATTTCACTCAATTTAATCAAATCACTAGAAATGCCACGTCCTGGGCAGTGTAAAAATGCTCACTCTGTAGCCGGCTAACACCCTGTCAAATAAAGAGATCCAGCGATTATAATACTGTATAATGTTTCTCAAAACAAAAGCTCGCTGTTGTAATGATTACTGTATAGGCTCTGATATTTACATGGCTAGGATATGCACACCTGTAAAAACTTCCTAAATGTAGAAATAGTTAAAAAGCCAAACCAAGCTAAAAAACATCAACACCCCCCCCCCCCCCCCCCCCCCCCCCCCCCCCCCCCCCCCCCCCGCATATCAGACTGTAAGCATCCTGGGGTAGAATCCATCTCTTCCGGCCTGTTCGTGAAGTGCCATAAATAGCAGGATTAAGAATCTAGCTGCATGTCCATTACCAGCCTTGACATTCAGGTGTTCAGAACCCACTGTAAAACTTCCCGCCAGGCTGAAAGGGGTCAGCAATATCCTGGAACTGGAGCATTTTGAAAAAGGAGGGGGATGAGGAGGGTGGAATGGACTAAGAATCGCAAGTACTACTGCAATCAAATCAGGGCCCAATCCCGTCAACACACAAAACTGAGGGCAGATCTACAATGAAAACCGACATCGACAAATCTGCGTCTCTCAACGGTGTGAAAAAATCCACGCCACTGAGAGCTCTAGCTATGCTGGGGTGGCCAACCTGCGGCTCTTCAGAAGTTAATATGCGGCTCCTTGCATAGGCACCGAATCGGGGGCTGGTGCTACCGGCACCAACTTTCCAATGTGCCCCCCGGGGGGGGGGGATGCTCGCTGCTCAACCCCTTGCTCTGCCACAGGCCCTGCCCCCACTGCACCCCTTCCCTGAGCCTGCCATGCCCTTGCTCCTCTCCCTGCCCCCCAGATCCTCCTGCACGCCAGGAAACAGCTGATCAGGAGGTGCGGGGAGGGAGGGAGGGAGAGGTTCTGATCGGCAGGGCTGCCAGTGGGTGGGAGGCGCTGGGAACGGGGAGGGGGGAGATCTGATGGGGGGCTGCTGACAAATTACTGTGGCTCTTTGGCAATGTACACTGGTAAATTCTGGCTCCTCAGGCTCATCCCTGAGCTATGCCAACCTAACCCCCGGTATAAACAGCACTAGGTGGATGGAAGAATTCTTCCGTGGACCTAGCTACCACCTCCCAGGGCGATGGATTAATGGCAGGAATGAGAGAACCACTCCCGTCACTACACTGAGTGTGTGCACTGAAACGCTGCAGCTGCGCCACTGTAGACGCAGCCTAAGGGTAACTTTACTCATGTGAGTAGTGCCATTGAATTCCCTGGTACCACCCACATGATCTGACTAACACACAGACATAAGTGCTGACCGGACCAGGCCCTGCATGATTCACAAATGAACAAGGCTCATGCACCATAAGAGATTCTATACGCTTTCATTTTGACATGTGTGGGGTAGTTGAACCAATCAAAAATTTTATGTTGAACATTTTCCCCCCCACCATGGAAAATTATCTTTTTGACCAAAATGAAAACTTGCGCATAGGCATGCACACACACACAAAATTTCAACCAAAATTAGATGTGTGGATTTTACACACACACACGCGTTTTGAAATTTTGGGGGAAGGTTTTGTTTTTGTGGGGGATGGGGGAAGAATATGCACTTTTTATACCCCACCCTCCGTCATTCTAGGAGAAGGGTGGGGAAAAGATGGTTTTGTCCTGCTGACAAATGAAATTTTTTTTTTTTAAGTATTTGAAAATTTCAAAAAGCTTTGTTTCAAAACTTGAAAATACATGACATTTTCATTTAAAAAAATTGACTGGAAATTTCAAATGAAATTAATTCTTTTCATTTCTTTCAAAATATTTCACAAAATGTATTTCTCTTTCCCCCACTACCTCCGTTGCTTAGCTTTATTCATTTAGGATACGTCCTAACTGAACTGCAACAGATCTTCTCCAAGAAACAAAAGATTACTCATAAGAGACACACACACACACCCTCCTACAGCAGTGGTTTTCAACCTTTTTTTCTGGTGACCCAGTTGAAGAGAATTGTTGATGCCCGTGACCCAGTGGGGCTGGGGATGAGGGGCTCAGGGCTGGGGCAGAAGGTTGGGGTGCAGGGGTGAGGGCTGCGGGGTGGGGCCGGGAATGAGGGGTTTATGTGAGAGCGGGCTCTGGGCTGGGGGTTGGGATACAGGAGGGGGTCAGGGCTCTGGGCTGGGGGTGCAGGTTCTGGGATGGGGATGGGGGGTTTGGGGTGCAGGAGGGGGCTCCAGGTTTGGGGGGGCTCTGGGCTGGGGCAGGGGGTTGGGATGCGGGGCTGGGGGTGCAGGCTCTGGGGTGGGGCCAAGGATGAGGGGCTTGGGGTGCAGGATGGGGCTCCGGGTTTGGGGGGGCACTCAGGGCTGGGGCAGGGGGTTGGGGAGTGGGGTTGGGGCACAGGCTTACTTCCGGCAGCTCCTCTGAAAAATAGGCCTTTGGTGGTCTCAAGCCGGACACCCAAGACCTGAGGCCTCCCAACTAGCGCTGTGCGAAAACTGGATTTTTTTCTTTCAGGTTTCTTTGTAACTAAACAATTTAGAAACAAAACACGAATTCCAAAAACATTCCAGTGTCGCCGAAGCAGCTTTGCTCTCCGGGGGAAAAAGTTTTGGCTTAAAATTTTCAGCCAGCATCAGTGGAGATGTTTTGTAAATCCTTCCTGAGACAGGGGAGGGAGAGCGAGCAGTGTGTGGCCAGGGGGAGGAGGGAACTTGGGATATTCTGTTGTATTTTCCTTGGGTGTGAAGACACAAGGGGGAAGGGAGGATCAGCCCCTGTTGTGATACCCTTCCCCCTGTCACTGTAGTAGAGGACACTCCATGCTGGGGGGGGGTCTCGTAGGGTGAGGAGAGTGGCAGGGGAAGAGACATACATCATTCTCCTTCGGCCTCTGAGGGCCTTAAGATATTTCAGCCCCCAGCCTTTCCTGCATAGCCCCTCTGGGGACACAGACACACACACTATCAGCATTCCAATGGAGCCAGGAAGCAGAGGGCTGCCCAGGCAAGACCAGAGACACAGGGCCTCTGAGAAGATGATCCTGGCGCTTCAAACTAGGTTTGGGGAAGCGGGGGGAGAGGAGGTGACTCCATTTAGAGATTTTCTCCCATAAAGCCCCCTCCTGCAGCTTTTCAAAATGGGAGGGGATGATCTGATGCCCCACTTAACTTAAGGGCTTGTCTCCACTGCAGCGCTAGCTCAAGGGATAACGGGCACCGCCCCTAACCTGACCCCCGTCCACACACACAAATCTCTAGCTTGGGTTAGGTGCTACGTTAAACTTGAGGTAGCTGGCCCGTCACGGGGGTGGTGGGGAAGCTTGAGTGCTGCTGATGCTCAAGCGAGTACCGCAGAAGGAATGCAGCTGCTCTGTGTGGCTAATCCAACCCAGCTGGGTTATTTTGCGGTAGGGCCGCCATCGCTCAAACTAGCTAACTTGACTGTAGATGACCACAAAGTAAGTTTGAGTCAAGACATCCCCTTAGTCCACAGTGACATCAGAGACAGGCAAACTGCTCAGAGGCAGGTTTTTTCAAACCTCTCTAATACTTTCCCTACACACGCACTTGATGGCTCATTCACACACCCCACCCAGCCCGCCCTTTCTAAAATCCTAAGGGTAAGGAGGGCCATGAATTTACAGTTTCCAGAGGTTGGTTGGTTGGTTTTTTAAACGCACAGCCCTGGATCTCACAGACCTTCGTCCCTACAGATGAAGTTCTGTAGCACGTCTACAAAACAGAGCAAAGATAAAAATGGGTGTTGTTTATGCTGAAAAACCAGAGGCGAGGCGCGAACCAATGCTTATTTTCATACTTTTTTCCAATATGTACCTTGTATTTGCATGCCGATTGTGCCATGCTACGGACCGAGACAACAGACCCACTACAACACTCAGCATTTACACCTCACATTGCAAACCACCACAGTCACATTCAGCTAATCCAGCCGACCCCTGCACAGTCTTCAGGGAGGCTGCTCTGTGCTTCTCAGTCAGGCTAACATCCTTGTGAGGTGGGGGAGGCGTCATTAGCCCCATTTTACAGCTAGGGAATGGCAGCACCAAAAGGCCAAGGACGACATTTTCAGAAGTGGCCACCGATTTTGGGTGCCTCGGTATTAGGGTGTCCACATCCAGACACCTGGATTTTCATAGGTGCTGCATACCCACTTGCTCTGACCACCTTTCACTGGAGTCGTAACCCCTCCGCATTTGGGCACCCAAAAATTAAGGCATTCAAAGACAGCGGAGAAATCCAGGCCCAAGTGACTTTCCTAAAGATCACACACCAGTTTAGTGTAAGAGCTGAGAATCAAACGCAAGAGTGTCTAGGTCCTACCCCTGTGATCAGACTATGTCAAGGGACCAGAAAGTCAGTTTCCGTCATCTACCCTGTCCCGGCAAGTTACTTCGTGCATGCAGACCCCTGCACCGAGCCCAACTGACTGCATCCTGTCCTCAGTGGGGAGGCACTCACAGGAGCGATTGCATCTGGCTTGCGGAGCAGCTTGTAGGATCGGGGCCATAGAAGTGCTATATAACTATATATAATATAGTTTAACAGCTTGTCCTGCTCCTTCCACTCCCTGCCTGACCCAGCTGCCAGGGATAGAGGCCCAGGGTGCCAGCGGGCAGGCACGGCAGGAGGACGGAGCCCCTCTCTCTCCCAGCAGGGCAATCTGGGGAGGCATTTGACCCAGGGGTTGAAATCCTGGCCCCAGGGAAGTTAACAGCAAAACTCCCATTGTTCTCAGTGGGGCCAGAATGTCACCCCAAGTGCATACACGGAGGGATGGTGTCGCTCACCACAGAGCTGCAGCCACTTCTGGGGTGCTACACAGCACACAACAAAAGCCACACAAACAGTAAGTGAGGGAAAACCCCGTCCGAGGAAAGCTGCGACATATGGTATCCAAACGCCACAGAGGACCAGCCAGCTGCAGTTACTGCCTGGCAGGCAGGCAGGCAATTTTAACCATGAACATTATTTCCTGGCGCTCCACTCCTGCTGTGCATCAGAGCTCTCCTGACAGCCAGCCTGCCCCCGCTGAGGGGAGGCAGAAGGAAAGCAGGAGCAGAAAAGCTGGGACAAGCAGGGAGCTCCAGCCCAGGGAATTAAGCTTCTCCTTGGAGAGAAAAAGGCGCTTGGGAATCCAGAAAAGCCCAGTTGGGGGCTGGCTTCATTGCAGCTCCTCTTTCCCCAGGCCAGCTGTCCCCACCCCCCAACACCTCCCAGCCAGCTCCCCCTCTCACCCAGAAGTTCCCCTTGAACAGAGTCTCCTTCATGGTGCAGGACGAGCTGCAGCGGAGTCTCCCAGCGCCCCAGGCAGCACAGAGTCTGTGAGCCACACGGCGAGTCGGTAACTTTTTAGTTCCTCCTCAATCCCTGGTGCCTGCCGCTGGCTCCTCTGGGTCCTAAACCCCAAAGCCAGCAAGCAGCCACCCTGCTTTCTCCGCTCCTCCCGGCCAAGCCAGCGATTGTCTGCCCGGGATTTCAGGGCTCAGCAGGACTTTCCTCCTGCATTTCTGGGCTTGTTTCCTTTCTAGTGGCTCGTTTCTTGGGGAAGAAGGGCAAAGCATGGAGAGAGTCTGGGCTTTAGGAGGGAAGGGCCCAGCGAGCGCACACCTGGCTGGATGTTGCCTCCCTAGGCTGGTTAATGACTACAGCAGATTACAAAATCATGGGTCAAAGCTCTGCCCCAAATCAGTGTGGCCTAGTGGAGTGAGCACTGGGTTGGGGCTCAGGGGACCAGGGCTCTAATCCCAGCTCTGCTGCTGGACTGCAGGGTGACCTCAGGTAAGTGACTCTCTGTGCCTCAGTTTCCCCATCTAAAAATGGAGATAATTAATGATATTGACCTCCTTTGTAAACTGCTCTGAGTGCTACTGAATGAAAATAGCTGTAAGAGTTGGGCAGTATGATTAATAATCATTTGATAAATTGCAATACATGTACAGCTGTAAAGCATTATGAGGCAGCGAACATGGTCAAGAATAATGTGGGGCCAGATTCTCAATTGCTGGGTGCCCATGACTGGTTCTGGATGGGCCTTGGCCTTTCCAAGTTAATGATCTGTAACACACACAGCTATTTTCAGGGCTGATGGTGAGGAATAACCCAAGGGCAGAATGGAAATACCAAGAGAAAGAGGGGAAAACACCACCAGTAATCACTGCCCACTGGTAACCACCATCAAATAAATAATATAGGGAGATATACCTATCTCATAGAGCTGGAAGGGACCAGAGGTTATTGAGTCCAGTCTGCTATTTTCACTAGCAGGACCAAGTATTGTCCCCAGACAGAATCCCCCCCCAATGGTCCCCTTGAGAATTGAACTCACAGCCCTGGGTTTAGCAGGCCAGTGCACAAACCACTGAGCTATCCCTCCCCCCATGTACCAAAACAGCAAATAATCCGGGTTTCTTGGAATCCCTGGGGTGTAGGCACAGTTTCACTGCATGTGTGCCAACAGTCAACGGGCACAATTAGTTCAGTGCAACTGGCTGTACTGCATTCCCACAAGGTGTGTGTGAATTTCCCCTCCGATTAGATCATTAATGGATTCCAAGGCAGGAGGGTTCATTGTGATCATCTAGTCTGACCTCCAGTAGACCGGAAACCTCGCCCTAGGATTGCTCATCACCTCAGAAAATCAGATGCTAATGGTGTCTCAAGTTGGACACCCAAAATTAGTGCCCACTTTTGAGCCTAAGAGAGGACAGAGCCCCTCTCAGTAGGGCAATCTATGGGGGGGCTTTGACCTTAGTGTTACACAGCAAGCTAGGAGCACTGCCAGGATGAGAACCCAAGCTTTGTCCTACAAATTGCTAGACAGTGCTGCTTTCCCTGCATGCATCTGATTATTTTCCATAGAGCCTACGCCTTGCCTTAGTAATAAGCACTGCTGCCAGCAAGAACCTTCTGACGTGAACCTGCAGGTCCATTTACTGACATCTGACTAATCAAACACAGCCTAGAATTAGTCAGTCTCATGGCGGCTTTTCAGCCACTGGATAACCAAAACCTGCAGAAAATCAGCGTATCCTAGGGCAATATTTGCTGCCAGTCAGTTACTAATGCTTCTTCCCACAAAGAGGCAAAAGAAGGTGGCAGATCTCATCCAGGTTAAGTTAACTCGGGCGATTGGCACCTGGGTTTTAATCTTGCCTGGGTCTGAGCAGCCATACTGCAAAGTCGTCCTAGAGGCATTACTGTGTCCTCCCTGTTTCTGCACTCCCCCATGTGTTGCTGGAGGGTACAGCCCATGGTTCTTTGTGCTGAGACACTCTAGGATTCTTTCCCACCCAATAGCGAGAGGACTATTCAGAAGGCACCAATGTCCTACGTCCACATTGCAAAGTGGGCAGGTTCCAGCCCAAGTTGAAGTAGACCCTGGGTTCTAATCTATGCTCCCATAAGATCAGCCCACGTTTAAAGCACCTCCCAATCCAGATACACCGTGTGGATGGGAGGGTTGGGCTATAACCCGGGAAAGAGCCTGGATTAACATTGCAGTGTCGATGTGCAGCTGTCTACGTGGTTTATTACACACTGTAACTAACAAGGGAAACCCAAATCACTCCACGGCGGGAGAGTGTTGTCCCCATGAGGAACGATCTAGAGGTAAAATGAGAATCTGCTGGAGGCCATGTTGCTGTGTGCAAAGGCCCCATGTGGCTGCACTGGCTCCAGGGACCCTAGCCATTTCCAGCTTCCTGGCAACACTGTTCATGTCAACTACTTAATATGGCTGCATAGACTGTATTTACTTTTCAAAGGACAGCAGGTTAGCGGGGGCGATGATGCTCATATCCCCAGCCCTGGAGGGTATACCACGAGCTCCCAGGATGGGGGAAGATTCTGCTATAAAAGCAGCTATCCATATTTTCCACGTGAGTAAGGGGTCCCCTCTGCATGGAATCATCCAGACCTTAGCTTGCAAAGTGTGTTGGGATCCTTCAGAATGAAAGCGTGTCAATATGCATCCTGGGTTGTTGTCATGTGGTGCCATCTAAACCCAAGTAGAAAGCTTGGAGGAAATAGGCCCTTCTACCTGAAAAGCTCAAAGGATCATCTCTAGTCCTTTGCAGGACACAAAAGCAAGGAGTGTGAGCTGGAGCTGGGGACCCCATGCAAACCACCAAGATTTGCCCAATGCTAGATGGACATCACACCATTCAGTTCCAAAATACCAAGGCTTCTATCTAGAAGAGGAGGGGGAGCATGTCACTTTCTTATGATTTCTGGGCCAGCCACTTGAAGATGACATAGTCATAAATACTTGAGCAGCGCTTGCCACTCCGTCCTGGAGAGGGCAACAGGAGCTGCAGCTGCCACACCCTAGTAATAAGGTGCATGAAGAGGCGGGAGGGGAGAACACCATGTGGAAGGAGGAATGAGCACTCAGGGTTGTTCGTTACAGGCTTTAAATAGCTACATAACAATTAGCAATGTCATTTGTTCATTAACATCCCACAACAGCAGAAAGACCTGGCTGGTCCTTCAATGAATCCGCCCTGTCAAGTTACTAAGAATAACTCTGCTGTTGATGAGAAAAATAAAACAGGTTCCTGCTCTATTGCCATGTAATATACATGCGGATGTCACCTAGCCCTGTGATTCAGAGCTGGATCAGGAAGCGGGGCTGTTGAGAATGATAATTAAATCCATTAGTCTCCCTTTCTATACAGGGTAAAGATAAGGAGAGCTTTGGGTCAGGTCAGAGATTTGTCTGTTTTGAAATGGGACAATGGCAGGCACCATTCTGATTCATTCCTCCTAATGGGGTTTCTTTCTCCGCTGATACAGGTTGAGTGTCTGCAGCATCCCTAGGCAAGGGATATTTGTACAGTTTAACATGCCGATGTCCGATTGGCCTCTTTGAGAGAACAAAAGGCTGCCCACCGTGAAGTATGTTTGAAGAGATAATGTTCCATGCTCAGTAATAACAGCAGGAAAATATGAACTCATGAGGTTCCCTAATTCCTGTCCCAAGAGCGATGGAATAATGACTCTCCACGTACGTTGTCTCAAGCTTCGGGGGTGCACCGTGGAAAAGCACTTGCACCTGCCTGGTTAAATTACGCCCATCCAAGAATCTATCTGGGAGCATCCTTGGACTTAGCCACACTGATTGCGGAGTTTGCAGCGCCAGCATTAGGCCCATAGAACAATTTTTCACACAGATGCACAAAGCCAATGGGAACCATGATCACAGGCAGAGCTCCCTCTGCTGCCAGGAGGAGGAGAACCTGAAATAGATTTCCATACTTAGCACGTCCAGAGAAACCTGTAGGGCCTCTCAAAACTTAACTGACTTATTGTTTATCAAAGGGGTAGAAACACCCTTCCTGGCATGGATGGCTTTGTGCTTAAGGCACTAGCCTGGGACTCAGGTAGATCTAGGTTCAGTTCCCTATTCAGCCACAGACATCCTGTGTGACCTTGGGCCAATCACTTAGTCTCAGTGTAAAATGGAGATAACAATATTATTACTTATTTATGTTACCATAGCGCCTAGGAGCCCCTGGCACGGATCAGAGCCCCATTGTGCTAGACACTACAAACACACAACAGAAGGATGGTTCCTACCCCAAAGAGCTTACAGTCTAAGTTCTTCCTTTCTCCCAGTCCAGTTGTCTGATCTGTGCATATTGTAAGCTTGCCAGGGTGGGGGTCTGCCTCTCTCTGTGCTCATGTACAGTGCTGAGCCCAATGGGGTCCTGATCTCAATTGCCATCTCTAGGCGCCACCATAAAATAATAACAATAATCATCAGCTTCCGAGCCGACGTGGAGCCTAGCTACAAGCTGGGCACGGCCCATCATTGCCAGCTCTCAGAAAGGTTAGTTGAGGGACTGTCCTCCAAATGAACTGAGGCTGTGGGGCTGTTAGGTACCGGAGAACGTGGATGCATTCTGGTGAATTTGAGCATGTATATGACTAGAGTTATACAATCATTAACTAGCTAATTGTTACAGGCAGATAAAGTAAGTAGCCACGTCACAGGTTTAAATATGGGGAAACTGAGGCAAAGATGCTGAGGGACTTGACTAAAGCCACAGAGGGAGTCAGTGATTGAGCTGAGATTAGCCCACTGCTGTCCTTTGCTCTCAGTAGCTTACAGGGGATCTACAGGGAAAACCACAGAAACATCATAAGTTATCAGTTCCCATTGGTTTAGGCTGTCAGGGCTCCACAAGGAGAGGGGCTGAAATATATCTCGATATTTCTTGGTCTCTAAAAGCAGTGGGATCCCGTGGGCTGCATGTATCCTAAAACCTGCCTCTTCCCCTGCGAGGTAGATAAGTATTATCACCCCTCTGAACAGGTGGGGAAACTGAGGCAGAGAGTTGGTGAGTGATTTGGCTCAGGTCACATAGCAGAGCCAGGAGAAGAACCCCCATCTCCTAACTCCAAGTCCTGTGTCATAACCACAAAACCACTCTCCCACCGGAGCCTATGCCTGTAGCTATTTGTGGCTCTCTTGTTTCGAACTGACTAATTTTGCACCTTCCTTTTCTCATTCAGATACAGACACAGGTGGCCAATGCATTTGGAAAACCAGCAATCAATCACTATCCCTGGACTTCACTCATTTTGCTGGGGGGAGAGAAGGGATTTCTCTTTCCCCCCGCCCACCTCAAACACAACCAAAGATTCTTACCTGCATCTGGGGTGCCCTTGCCTTGAAGATAGGTTTTTCTATTAGGGCAAAGCTATTCCAGAAGAACTCCATGTCTCTCCTTCTCTCAGCACCTGCCAGCTCTGATGCACCATCCCAACTAGCAGAGCCAGTGGAACAGGTATGAACATCGGTACCAGGAAGGCGCAGCTGTTCTGTAGTTCTAGAGCAGAGCAGTCTATGGAGCACGTATAGGTGGGGCACTCCAGGGCAAGCACCAGCATGGGTGTGGCATTTGGGGACATGTGATCCCGTGGGAAATGTCTCTACAGATTTATATAGTTGCATGTTATGCACAAAAATACAGAATCAAAAGTGTGGCTCAAACATAAGCAAGTCCAAATGAACATGAAGGGACTTAGGAGAAATTAGGCTACTCCATCAATATAAAACTAGAAACCAGGAGCTTCTGAGTTCTAACCCTACCTCTGACACTGGTTAATTGTGTAGCCTTGAGTACATTACAATACTTAAATTTTTCTATGCCTCAGTTCCCCAACAGTAAAACAGAGGTGATACTACTTCCTTACCTCATAAGAGGATTGTAAAACTTAATTAATGTTTGTTAAACACTTTGAAGACACTTTATGTGTCCTTAGTGTTATGCTGATGATGATACAAGCTTCAGAAAGAAGACTTTCTGATACCATCAAACCAGATCAGTTCCTGCAAAGGCAGCAAAAGTTACTTCCTAAAGTCTTCCTTCCTCTTTGGCCTGGTCTACACTACGCGTTTAAACCGAATTTAGCAGCGTTAAACCGATTTAACCCTGCACCTGTCCACACAACGAAGCCCTTTATATCGATATAAAGGGCTCTTTAAACCAATTTCTGTACTCCTCCCTGACGAGGGGAGTAGCGCTGAAATCGGTATTGCCATGTCGGATTAGGGTTAGTGTGGCCACAAATCGACGGTATTGGCCTCCGGGCGGTATCCCACAGTGCACCATTGTGACCGCTCTGGAAAGCAATCTGAACTTGGATGCACTGGCCAGGTAGACAGGAAAAGGCCCGCGAACTTTTGAATTTCATTTCCTGTTTGCTCAGCGTGGAGCTCTGATCAGCATGGGTGGCCATGCAGTCCCAAATCCAAAAAGAGCTCCAGCATGGACCGTATGGGAGATACTGGATCTGATCGCTGTATGGGGAGACAAATCTGTTCTATCAGAGCTCCGTTACAGAAGACGAAATGCCAAAGCATTTGAAAAAATCTCCAGGCTATGATACAGAGTCCACAGCACAGTGCTGCGTGAGAAGCGTAACGGAAAGCCAAAGAATCAAATGGACGCTCATGGAGGGAGGGAGGGGGTACTGAGGACTCCAGCTATCCCACAGTCCCCGCAGTCTCCGAAAAGCATTTGCATTGTTGGCTGAGCTCCCAATGCCTGAAGGGTCAAAAACATTTTCCCGGGTGTTTCAGGGTGTATGTCGTCAATTTACACCCTTCCCCCACCCCCCCAAAAGAAAAGGGAAAAAAACGTTTCTCGCCTTTTTTCAATGTCACCCTATGTCTACTGCATGCTGCTGGTAGACGGGGTGCTGCAGCGCTGAACACCAGCATCCCCTTTCCGGTGGCAGATGGTACAATATGACTGATATCCGTCTTCATCATCAGCCCGTGAGTGCTCCTGGCTGGCCTCGGTGAGGTAGGCCTGGGGTACCTGGGTAAAAATGGGAATGACTCCCAGTCATTCCCGGCAGATGGTACAAAACGGCTGGTAACCGTCCTCATCATAGCAACTGGAGGCTGAGCTCCATCAGCCCCCCCCCCTTTCATGTCTAAAGAAAAGATTCTGTACTGCCTGGACTATCATAGCAGCGGGAGGCTGGGCTTCTCTCCCCCCCGCACCCTTTAATGTCCTGCCTGGCTTCCTCCTTCTCATTTTATCTCACTAAAAAGTCAGTGTTTCTTATTCCTGCATTCTTTATTACTTCATCACACAAATGGGGGGACACTGCCACGGTAGCCCAGGAGGGTTGGGGGAGGAGGGAAGCAATGGGTGGGGTTGTTGCAGGGACACCCCCTAGAATGGCATGCAGCTCATCATTTCTGCTGGATCTCTGGGGCTCTGACATGGAGCGGCTGTGCTCTCTGGTTCTCTAGTACAC
This sequence comes from Mauremys mutica, assembly GCF_020497125.1. Classification (NCBI taxonomy): domain Eukaryota; kingdom Metazoa; phylum Chordata; order Testudines; family Geoemydidae; genus Mauremys; species Mauremys mutica. Next base: position 12,117,580 of record NC_059077.1, read on the forward strand.
TTGCCCCATATTCTAGGCAGGACTGACTCTATTTTTAGACAAAACATAAAGAAGGGGATGACCCGGGGAGTCATTCCCATTTTTGTCCATGCGCCCCCGGCCCACCTCAGTGGCCAGCCAGGAGCACCCATGACAGCAGCAGACAGTACAAAACGACTGATAACCGTCATCTCATTGCCAATTTACAATGGCAGACAGTGCAATAGGGATGGTAACCGTCTCTGCTACCTTGCAAAGGCAAATGAATGCTGCTGTGTAGCACTGCAGTACCGCGTCTGTCAGCAGCATCCAATACACATACGGTGACAGTGACAAGGCAAAATGGGCTCCATGGCTGCCATGCTATGGCGTCTGCCAGGGCAATCCAGGGAAAAAGAACACGAAATGATTGTCTGCCATTGCTTTCCCGGAGGAAGGATTGAGTGACGACATTTACCCAGAATCACCCGCGACACTGTTTTTGCATTGGGATCTCAACCCAGAATACCAATGGGCGGGGGAGACTGCAGGAACTATGGGATAGCTATGGGATAGCTACCCACAGTGCAATGCTCCGGAAATCGACGCTAGCCTCGGTACATGGATGCACACTGCCGAATTAATGAGCTTAGTGTGGCCGTGTGCACTTGACTTTATATAATCTGTTTTACAAAACCGGTTTATGTAAAATCGGAATAATCCCATAGTGTAGACATACCCTTTGAAAAGGCCTTTCCACCATAAGAACGATACTCTATTTCCCCATGTTAAGTATTCTCCCACCTCTTGTCAAATTGTCTGTAATGGGCTATCCTGATTATCACTACAAAAGTTTTTCTCTTAACTAGCCTCTTAGAGTTGGTAGGATAACTCCCACCTTTTCATGTTCTCTGTATGTATATATACTGTATATCTCCTTACTATATGCTCCATTCTATGCATCCGATGAAGTGGGCTGTAGCCCACAAAAGCTTATGCTCAAATAAATTTGTTAGTCTCTACGGTGCCACAAGGACTCCTGTTCTTTTTGCAGATACAGACTAACACGGCTGCTACTCTGAAACTCACACCACTGGCACTCTTCTGCCCAGCAAACCCCAACCAACCACAAATAAATAAAATTTAAAAAAAGCAAAAACCTGACCTCTAGCAAAGTTTGTAATCCAAAAGAGAAGTGCCAAAGACCCCATGGAATTCAATACAGACATTGCTCTTGATATTGATTTTATGTGGCTGGTGCTCTGATACTATGGTGACAGGCTGTGGGTTGAAACCTGTTTGAGCATCCACAAATCCCACTGAAGTCAGTCAATGGGGTCCAGCTAACAACCCACAGCCTCCCCCTTGCCCCCGTCCTGCCCAAAATGACACTTTCCTTACAAATATTTTAGAACTTCTACCTTTTGGCATGTATTTATCCATCACCCTCCCGTAACCTCTGCCTTACCAGTTCTTGAGCTTAGGACTGGAGTAACTGGGTGAAATTCTCTGGCTTCTGATTTAAAGGAGGTCAGATTAGATGATTGAACGGTCCCTTTTGGCTTTATAATTTATCACACGGTTCCCCTCCTCATCCCAACCATGTCCCCCTGTGCTTCTCCTGGTCCTCTGCACACACATGCGTGCACCCACCCTCCGTCAGGGCTGAAATGCTTGGGTAGAATGTATTACCATTCCCCAGGGGGGCTAGTTTAAAGCAGAGAGGTGGGACTCGGTTGTTGTTGTGCCTCAGTCCAAGAGTCCCTGAGGGCAGAGTTCCCACGGAGAAAGGTGAGGCCCCTTTCTCCGCCCCCACCCCATTAGCCTCCCAAAAGCAGACATGTCATTTGCTATGGGGCAAGAGAGGCAGCTCCCACTCCTCGACTTTTCATAGGTCTGTATGCTCCATGCTTTCACTCCACTCATCAACTTTGGAAGCGGTCATTAGGTAAGCAAACTCCCCCGACTGCTCCCTCAATGTTCCTGAAATGATGCCCCTGCCCAAGAGTATGTAGCTGTTGGATAGGACCTTGTTTAACAGGCTATTTACTGAGTGCAGCATGTGAGGGATATCTCCCCGTGAGAGAGCTGTGTTGCCCAGAGCATTTGGAAGCTAGGAGAGGGTAAAATGGGTGGAGCGCCAGCTGGCCGCAGCTCAGCCTCAGGGTCAGAGCTGTCCCCTGCTGAAAGCCCTGGCTTTGTGGTTCCTCAAGTTAATCTCTGGACTATTATTGGTTCAGTAGAATTTCTAGTTTGTTTTCGGTCAATAAATAACCCTTTTCCCACCTCCAACATTGCAGACTTTGAACTTATTTGACCAAAATCAGGACTTACTGACTGTCTGGCATCCCCGGCTTCCTGGAAAATGAGGGGCCCATGTGACATCCCAGGGGAATTGGTTAATTCTTGGGAAAGCTGGTGGGGGAAGGAGATATTTGGGCACGGGGTAGCTACAGAGAAATAGCTTCAGTGCTCACCACGGAGCAGCTCTGTGCTTTCACAAACCCAACTAATTCAGCCTCACCACCTCTGTGAGGTGTGGAAGCAGCGTTATCCCCAGGCCACAGAGAGAGTCAGCGATGTGGGACCCCAGGTGTCACAGGCCCTCAGTGCACCAGATAATGTCTTTCATTTAGTAACTGATCTGGGCCTGGCCCGTGTACACATGGGCGGATGGGTGAACCTTCCTGTCCTTGTGCAGCCCATGTAAGAGCCAGACACACTGCAGTCCCTGAGTGCAAGGGCTGCTTCCTCTGGACACCCCGATGAGCAGGCCCTAAAGGGGCAGGCCCATGCTACTTTCTCTCAGCTCCCCCTCTCACCCCCCCTAGCAGTAGGTGTGCACAGGGGCGGCTCTAGACATTTTGCCACCCCAAACAGGGCGGCATGCTGCGGGAGGCGCTCTGCCAGTCGCTGGTCCCGCAGCTCCGGTGGACCTCCCGCAGGCGTGCCTGCGGAGGGTGCACTGATCCCATGCTGCCAGCGAAGCTGCGTGGGACCAGCAGACCCTCCGCAGGCACGCCTGTGGGAGGTCCACCAGAGCCGCAGGACCAGCGAACCCTCCGCAGGCACGCCTGCGGGAGGTCCACCAGAGCCGCAGGACCAGCGAACCCTCCGCAGGTACGTCTGCGGGAGGTCCACTGGAGCCGCCTGCCGCCCTCCCGGTGACCGGCAGAGCGCCCCCCGCGGCGTGCCGCCCCAAGCATGCGCTTGGCGTCGTGGGGTCTGGAGCCGCCCCTGGGTGTGCACCTCCTGGAGGAGCATAGTATCTGTGGAGCTGTAGTTCAAATAACGTCCATCAGAGCCTGCTCAGATGCAACACTGATAGAGAGCCATGTGGCTGCATAGGGACATAGAACAGGACTAGAGTGACCATATGTCCCATTTTGGCCAGGACCGTCCTTTTTTTAAGTCCTGTCCCGGCCATCCTGACTTTTTTGGCAAAACTGGGCATTTGTCCCTTTTGCTCTTGCCAACTGATGGTCAGTTGGCAAGAACAAACTGGACAAATGCCCAGTTTTGCCCAAAAAGTGGGGTGCGACCCTTAGCGGGGTGCAGAGGAATGGGGGGCGGGAGGGGGCAAGCAGCAATGCCAGACCTGCACTGGAGGGAGGGCTCGGGAGAGCGGCTCGGGCCAGGCCAGCCCTGTGCAGGCTGGCGGCAGGGGGTCTTGGGTCAGCCCCGCATGCAGAGGGTAGGGGGGGACTTGGCTGGTCCCAAGCGAGCAGGGGGTAGAAGGGGGCCTCGGGCCAGCCCCACACAGGCAGGAGGCAAGGAGGGCTGGAGGGGGGGGCTCGCGGGAGGCAGGGGGCGAGCCTTGGGCCAGCCCAGTGTGGTGTCCTGTTTTCCCTTTGGGAAAATACGGTCACTCTCGACAGGACCTTCTGAATCAACAAGTCCAATCCTCTGCCACTGCAGACAATCCTGGCATATAACCCCACTCAAAAATGTATCAAGTGTCATTTTAAAACTAGTTAGGTTGTTTTCCCCCAGCACTACTCCTGTTGGGAGGCTGATCCAGAATCTCACGCCTCTGATGTTAGAAACCCTCTTCTAACTTCCAGCCTGAACTGATTCATGTCTAGTTTATATCAATTTGTTCTTGGGCCGACTTTGTCCTTTTGTTTAAATGCCTGGTGTAGACACATCTCAGACATGACATCCAGCAGCCGGCTCCAACTCCGAATGCCACATCCATTGCACAGGGACACCATGTGGATGGGTGGCCCTTTCTGGAGCACCCAGTGAATGGCTGATATTCACCCACCTTCTGTAGGTCATTCTTCCGTCTGAGAGCAATATGACAAGAGGGTTCATTTTCTTTACCTGTCTCAGAACACTAGGGAGCCCGACAGATCAGAATTTGCTTATGCAGTACATGCTGCAAGATCTACTCTCCAGATCGTGTTGTATTTCTGAGCTACACGTACTTTTCTGGTCAAGCAATCGTGATCCTACAGTAATATTACATAGTTCTGATATAGCACATTATCACTAGACCTCAAAGCACTTTACAATCTTTAATGTATTTATCTTCAGAACATCCCTGGGAGGCAGGTAACTATTACTGTCCCCATGGAACTGAGGCACAGAGAGATTAAGTGATTTGCCCTTAGGTCATACAGGAAGTCTGTCAGAGCAGGGAATTGAACCCTGGTCATTGGCTAGTGTCCAAACCACTGGGCCACGTGGTCTGTGCTGGTGGGGAGGATTACTACTGCAAGAGTGTATTTTCTGGTCACGCTTCCTGCACATTGCTACACTGTTTAGTACTTGCAGTTTCAAGCAAAAATTGCTTATCCTCCATTAGGCCCTGATCCAACCACCATTAAAATTAATGGCATTGGAGCAGAACCAGCGTGTGGGGGAAATATGAAGAATCCTCTGAAGGGTGTAGCAGTGGGTATGCAGCCCCTTGCTAGTGGAACCTAGGTCAGGCTATTAATATGGAACAGTTACTACCATATTCTCTGTTAAGGAGGCAGGGTAGTACTATAGATAGGAAATCAGGACTCCTGGGTTCTATTCCTACCTCTAGTAGGGTGACCAGATAGCAAGTGTGAAAAATCAGGACACTTTTTTTGGGGGGGGGGCGGAGGGTGAGTATAATTACATGCATAAGACAAAGCCCCAAAGATCAGGAAGTCTGGTCACCCTACCTCTAGGCTACCATTGGCTTACTGTATCAGAGGGGTAGCCGTGTTAGTCTGGATCTGTAAAAGCAGCAAAGAGTCCTGTGGCACCTTATAGACTAACAGACGTTTTGCAGCATGAGCTTTCGTGGGTGAATACCCACTTTGTCGGATGCATGTAGTGGAAATTTCCAGGGGCAGGTATATATATGCAAGCAAGAAGCAGGCTAGAGATAACAAGGTCAGTTCAATCAGGGAGGGTGAGGCCCTCTTCTAGCAGTTAAGGTGTGAAAACCAAGGGAGGAGAAACTGGTTCTGTAGTTGGCAAGCCATTCACAGTCTTTGTTTAATCCTGAGCTGATGGTGTCAAATTTGCAGATGAACTGGAGCTCAGCAGTTTCTCTTTGGCTTACTGTTTCACCTTGGACAAGTCACTTTACCTTAGCTGACCTAGCTATCAGATGAGGATAATAATACTTTGATACCGTCTGTCTGAGAACTTTAATCAATGCATCAAAGGTGCACTGAGATTCTTGGTCAAAATATCCATGGGCGAGTCTTGCAAAATTAGGAGCATTTTGGGGGACTTTGCCTTGCTCTGAAGCAGCAGCAATGGCTACTGCTGGAGACTAGATGGGCCATTGGTCTGACTTCGGGTGGCAATTCCTAATTATCGACTTGGCTGCATCTGCATAGTCAGAATTCACACCTGTAATCCTCCAATGGTGCAGCTCTACTAGTGGTCACACTGGGAGAAGCTGTAGTCCAGACAGAGCACAGGTGTTTTTAGCGCTGGGTTATCTAACCGTACTTTGACTACACTACGAAGCTTCCACTATTGCTACCACTGGTGGGGAAATACACGGCCTCTTTTTCATCGTGTAGGACAGGCCTCTGCCTTTTCTTTAGCATTCCTGCTCAGCTTCCCACCTTGACAGTGCTTCTTCTTGTTTCAGCTACATGCCCCTGCCAGGGAAATGGCCCTTGAATATTTACCATTAAACAGAGCCAGGATCCTGCATTGCTTCTGCGTGGAAACTAACTGCACAACTCACGGTCCCTGTTGAGCCATCTGCAAGGAGTGTCACTCAACGGAAATGTGCTAATAGGGATGCGGAAAAAACTATCCGTCATTCATACCAACATGGAGTGGAACTTCATTCCTTTTCCCCCTTTCTGTGGTCACGCTTCCCCAAGCACATGCCTGTCTTCATCTACCAGGTACTCTCTGCACCTTCAGAAACTTGCCGGGATCCAGCCTGGTAAGCAATCCCCACAAAGTGCTTCGCGGCTGGAACGGCTTGAAATTTTTCAGGACACTTTTTTTTACATTGAAAAACAGTTCTTCTTCAATCAAAATATTTGCCAAAAAAAATAGCACTATCATTTTTGTTGGCAATTTTAAAAAAATCTTTTTGAAATCTTTTTTTTTTAATCAAAATGGTTTGTTTACCAACACCCCAGGGCTTTTTGGTAAACAAAAATGTTTCAAAATGGTAATTGAATTATTTAGAATGCCAATAACGATTTCAATAGAATTTTTAATAAAAGAAATGTGAGGGGGAAAGTCTCACAAAAAACTAGCCCTTTTCAATCCCTGTGAAACAAAAAATAACTTCTAGATCAAAAACGGTCACAATTTATTTTATTTTATTTTTTAAATCAGCTCTGCTCTCCAGAGACTTGTCTTGCCTTATTGACTGCAAGTTTTTCAGGGCAGAAAATAAGTCTCATCCATTGTGTCACACTCTGTATCTCAGGCTTTGGCTACACTTGCATTTCGAAGCGCTGCCGCGGCAGCGCTTTGAAGCGCTAAGTGTAATCAAAGCACCAGCGCTGGGAGAAAACTCTCCCAGCGCTGTCCGTACTCCACTTCCCTGTGGGGAATAACGGACAGCGCTGGAAGCGCGGCTCCCAGCGCTGGGGCTTTGACTACACTGGCGCTTTGTAGCGCCGCAATTTGCAGCGCTGGAGAGGGTGTGTTTTCACACCCTGCTGCAGCGCTGCAAATTTGTAAGTGTAGCCAAGCCCTCAGAGGAACACCTTGCACCCTCCTGTTCATCCTTATAATATGATTGTGTGGTATCCAATGCAAAGTTTGGCATGTCGGGTGTCTACAGAAGGCTCACGATCCACTGAGCATTGTTGTTATAGTGATGTTATAGTAATTGTTACAGTAATGTTATAGTAAAGTTATAGGTTGTAATTTCATGTATATAGTTATGAGGCTGAAAATGTGTCCTCATGGCTTAAAACAAGCCCAGGCAAAACTCTCCATGAACAGAGAGGCAGTTCACACCTCATCAGGGCATGGATGGGACAAACCCAGCTCAGCCTCACAGAAACAAAGGACACTGGCCTTGGCAGCAACAAAGGATCTGTTGGATTCTCGAGTGAGTCACTCCTGTTCCCTTGGTCAGTCAGGGACTACGATGAGGTAATGCTCACCTGACCCTGAAGAGGGGGGCAAAGCCAAGAGGGAAGAAAAGACATGATAAAAGGAAGAGACATTTGCCAGGCTCTCTCTCTTCCACCTCCATCTACAGACACCACCACCACCAAGCGACTAAAGCGCTGATCGAAGGTCAGCAAGTGCATCTGAAGAAGTGGGTATTCACCCACGAAAGCTCATGCTGCAAAACGTCTGTTAGTCTATAAGGTGCCACAGGACTCTTTGCTGCTTCTACAGAACCAGACTAACACGGCTACCCCTCTGATACAATCTATCTTTTGTACTTAATAAATTTGTTTATTCTACCTGAAGCAGTGCGTTTGCTTTGAAGTGTGTCAGAGACTCCCCTTGGGATAACAAGCCTGGTGCATATCAATTTCTTTGTTAAACTGACAAACTCATATAAGCTTGCAGCGTCCAGCCGGCATAACTGGACACTGTAAGACGGAGGTTCCTAGGGTTGTGTCTAGGACCGGAGATATTGGCTAATGTCATTCGGTTGCACAATCCAAGCAGCTTACATGCCAGAGGCTGCGTGTGAACAGCCCAGGAGTGGGGGTTCTCACAGCAGAGCAGGGTAAGGCTGGCTCCCAGAGTCAAGGATTGGAGTGACCTAGCAAATCTCCGGTCCAGATAACACCAGAGGGGAACATCACACAGTTAGTAATAGCATAAGTAAATATTTATAGTACGATAGTGCCTGAATCCCCCAACAGACAGTCCTTGCCTTGAAATTCATCTAGCCATCACAGTGCACTAATACAACCCTCAAGGAGATAGTGAGACTGGGAGGCAGTGAGTGGGCTGTGCTGTATAACTCGCTAACTGGAAGATCCAAGTTTAACAATAAACTCTGTTATGGCATTATGAAACCTAAGAATTACTGTCCGGAAATTAATGCTAGTGAGTGGGCAAGTTAAGGTAAAAGCAAGCTTGGGAACAGACAAAAGAAAATGAAGAAACCCTATGAAAAGGAGATGTTCAATCGAATGGGACAAAGTCATTTTAGAATCCTTTTAATCCTCTTTAAAAGATCATCTCTTTAGAATCCCTGACGCTCAAAAACAAACAAACCCTGAATTTCAGCTGGATGTGAGGTTTCTGGCCAGCCTGGCAACAAAAAGGTTAACTAGAAAAGGTGGCCGGCGTATTCCAAAACAGAACATTCATGGTGCCAACCTGGAACCAGTCTGAGCTGATGTGTCTTTTGCTAGCAAAAGACAAAGTGAGGTCACAGGGATGCCTTCCCCATTGGGAGATTCAGGTCACTGTAACAGCTAGTCCATATGAAGCAATCTCGGTCTGGTGCCTTCCTAGTTTTGCAGTTATGATTCTTAGCTACTGCAAACTTCCACTTCTCATATTTTTAAAGATTCACTGTCCTTTTTTCTTTTCTGTGCTTTGTTTCCCCAGGTCTATCAATCCTGAAATACTGTTGTGTCTCTGAATTATTATAATCAGTGCTGTTTATTGCAAGAAACCCTGGTCTGGTCAGCTGATCCAAGGATGGGGAGCTGAGAACTGCTCCAGCTATGACACTGATTATCTCTGTGGCTTGGTGCAAGTCTCTTAATCACTATGTGCTCGTTTTCCTGAGCTAAAACAAGCTATTGCACAGGAGAGTGCATTTGTTAATGCTTCTAAAATAATTATGTTAAATAAAATTAAAGTAAATTGAAGATCTTTGTGGGGAACTTTAATCAATAACATACAGTCAATCTTGAAATAACTCCATTCCACTGCCATTCACTATTTTCACTGATTTAAAAAAAAAAATCAGTGAAATTTACAGAAGTTATTTAGGTGCAGGCACTTGCATCCATCACTCAGCATGGAAAAGAGTATCTGAGAATCAAGTTAAAATAAAAAAAAGACCTCTACAACAAAAAACATGGGTGTGAAATCCTGGCCCTCTTGAAGTCAATTAATTTTGTCATTGCCTTCTGTGGGGTAGTTTCACCTGCCCACTATAGCTGTGCACTAATTTCACCACTCAGCCACTTCCACAATATCATTCCCACCTACACCAAGGGAGGGATGACTCTTGACTTAGTGGAGAATGTTGTTCAGATCTCTGTTTCTTTTGTGAGTTGCACTGAACATACGACAATAAAAACAAGTCTTAAAAATCCTCCCAATAAGGGATCGTCCCTCACTTGTAGACTGTAAGATCTTTGAGGCAAGGATTGGCTTTTTCTTGTGTTTGTGCAGCTCCTAGCACAGCAGGATCCTGGTTCATGACTGAGGCTCCTTAGTGATACTGCAATACAAATAAATAATGATCACATCTACAGGCTCACCAGAAACTTGAATGTTACTGTGTGAGGCGGATGAAAGCAACCTCATGCTCCAGGCATTTGTGCGACCTGTTTCCTTGCACTGGGTTGTGAATTCAGAGTACTCTTCCAGAAGGGAAGCACCTATGTGGTTGCAAAATGTCTTTCCCTTGACTTCAGAGCTGTGCTGAGCTCCACTGCCAGATTCTCAGTGTGTCCTGGAAATGGAGAATTGCTTTCAAGAGAGGCACCACATTTATATGTGTGTGTGTAACAGCCCTCTACAGCCAGCAGTGATTTCCATCATGGACATCCAGATTTTAATACAGGAATTGCTCCTCTGCTTTACTCTATCACTTCGCATGGGAATCCATTGGAGCCAACCCTCTGGCTGCTGGGTCTCTATTGCCTTCCCTGTGTTGATCTCATCTGTTACCATTTTAGTGAAATAATCCATTACGATGTGCCCAGCAGAGTCAGGGGCCGGGCAGGCACCTCCTAGCCAGTTGTGTAGGGCATGGTTGGGGGTGGGTTAATTAGCTCTGCTCAGCACTCAGCAGGATTTCAGACTCCGCGAAGATGTCTAAATGCCCCACCTATGTTGGTTCAGAACTGACTTTCAGTCTCAAAAGCTGCCCTTAATCCCCCTTAATACACATAGGGCCCAGGCCCCCCTGCACAGCGCCTCCCTTTGAAGCCAATGGAAGTTACCCACCTGCATTGCCCGCCAGTTGCTGAGTGCTCTCCTTCCCTAGCACTGCTGCGTGCTGCTCTCTGGAAACGACAGCTCCAAAGAGCATGAATGAAGTGATGTGTGTGTCTACATTTAAGTTTGTGAAGATCTAGACCAGGGATCGGCAACGTTTGGCACGTGGCTCACCAGGGTAAGCACCCTGACGGGACGGCACGGTTTGTTTACCTGCGTGTCCACAGGTTATAAGAACATAAGAATGGCCGTACCAGGTCAGATCAAAGGTCCTTCTAGCCCGGTATCTGTCTACTGACAGTGGCCAATGCCAGGTGCCCCAGAGGGAGTGAACCTAACAGGCAATGACCAAGTGATCTCTCTCCTGCCATCCATCTCCATCCTTTGACGAACAGAGGCTAGGGACACCATTCTTTACCCAGGGGCGGCTCTACAAATTTGGCCACCCCAAGCAGTCATGCCCGGGAGGCGCCCCCGAGCCGCGGGAGCAGCGGACCTCCCGCGGGCATGACTGCGGAGGGTCCGCTGGTCGCGTGGCTCGGCTGGACCTCCCGCAGCTGCGGGCGGTTCGCTGGTCCGGCGGCTCCGGTTGAGTTGCCGCAGGCATGCCTGCGGGAGGTCCAGCCGAGCCGCGGGACCAACGAACCATCCGCAGTCATGCCTGCGGGAGGTCCACTGGAGCCGCCGGCCGAGCGTCCCCTCCGCAGTCATGCCTGCGGCAGGTCCGCTGCTCCCGGGGCTCCGGTGGACCTCCCGCAGGCATGACTGCGGCAGGTCCGCCGGCCCAGCCTGTCGCCCCCCCGGGAAAGGGCCGCCCCAGGCGGGTGCTTGCCCCGCTGGGCTCTGGAGCCGGCCCTGTCTTTACCTATCCTGGCTAATAGCCATTTATGGACTTAGCCACCATGAATTTATCCAGTTCCCTTTTAAACATTGTTATAGTCCCAGCCTTCACAATCTCCTCAGGTAGGAGTTCCACAAGTTGACTGTGCGCTACGTGAAGAAGAACTTCCTTTTATTTGTTTTAAACCTGCTGCCTATTAATTTCATTTGGTGACCCCAAGTTCTTGTATTATGGGAATAAGTAAATAACTTTTCCTTATCCACTTTCTCAACATCACTCATGATTTTATATATCTCTATCATATCCCCCCTTAGTCTCCTCTTTTCCAAGCTGAAGAGTCCTAGCCTCTTTAATCTTTCCTTGTATGGGACCCTCTCCAAACCCCTAATCATTTTAGTTGCCCTTTTCTGAACCTTTTCTGAATCGATCGCGGCTCCCACTGGCCGTGGTTTGCTGTTCCAGGCCAATGGGGGTGGCGGGAAGCGCCGCGGGATGTGCTGGCCACCGCTTCCTGCCACCCCCATTGGCCTGGGGAAGTGAACCGTGGCCAGTGGGAACCACAATAGGCCAAATCTGCGGACACGGCAGGTAAACAAACCGGCCTGGCTCGCCAGGGTGCTTACCCTGGCAAGCCACATGCCAAAGGTTGCTGATCCCTGATCTAGACAGTTTCTAACTATCAGAGGAGTGAAGTTCTGGAACAGCCTTCCAAGGGGAGCAGTGGGGGCAAATACGTATCTGGATTCAAGACTAAGTATGATAAGTTTATGGAGGGGATGGTATGACAGGATAGCCTAATTTGGGCAATGAATTGATCTTTGACTATTAGCGGTAAATATGCCCAATGGCCTGTGATGGGATGTTAGATGGGGTGGGATCTGAGTTACTACAGAGAATTCTTTCCTAGGTGTCTGGCTGGTGAGTCTTGCCCACATGCTCAGGGTTTAGCTGATTGCCATATTTGGGGTCAGGAAGGAATTTTCCTCCAGGGCAGATTGGCAGAGGTCCTGGGGGGTTTCGCCTTCCTCTGCAGCGTGGGGCACGGGTCACTTGCTGGAGGATTCTCTGCACCTTGAAGTCTTTAAACCATGATTTGAGGATTTCAATAGCTCAGACACAGGTTAGGGGTTTATTACAGGAGTGGGTGGGTGAGATTGTGTGGCCTGCATTGTGCAGGAGGTCAGACTAGATGATCATAATGGTCCCTTCTGACCTTAAAGTCTATGACTGTAGATCCACTTCAGGATGAAAGTCACAACAGAAACAGAAGAATAATTTTATGCCACAGACAAAAAAAATCTATTTAAATGCTATCCAAACCCAATTTGAAACCATCGTTCTTTCTGGTCAGCATGCTCTAAAGCAGCATGTTGCTGGTTTAACTGAGAAAATGGGGGTCATCTAATCAAAATCTCGATTTGGCATGTTCCAAAGCATTAGCTAAGATCTAGTCCTCTCTTCCTCCTCTTTCACAGACAACTAAAAAGATGCCAACAGCCTTGGGTTCTGGTTCTACAAGCCGGGATGCAGGCGAGAGCCAAAAGCTGCTTCTCGGAGCACCTGACGTCTTGTGGAGATACAGCAGGGCGAGGCTCATGAAGGAAATACTGACTGGATGTCATGGCATGAATGGAATGCACACGTCCTGCCTTTGCAAAGTGGATGAACTTTATGACCTGCTCGGTCTTTTCCATTTCTGTCTCCTCTGGGTCTTGTGTCTACGATGTGTCACTTTTGTTCATTCCTCTCTATAGTGTTGACTGTACTGAGACCTCCACTTCTTCTCCAATAAGTTTCCAGTCATTATTCTTTCAATCCCTAACCTTAGAGAGGACACAAATGCCACAGCATTGGGGGGAACTGATAATCATAGGCACCTGGGATTCCAGTGTGGTCCAAGGGCAAGTCCATATGGAGAAACTGAGGAAAGCAAAGCTTCTTTTAAGAAGCAGAGCTTTGATTGGGAGGAGGGATAGCTCAGTAGCTTGAGTATTGGCCTACTAAACCCAGAGTTGTGAGCTCAAGCCTTAAGGGGGGCCATTTGGGGATTGGTTCTGCTTTGAGCAGGAGGTTGGACTAGATGACCTCCTGAGGTCCCTTCCAACCCTGATATTCTATGATGAATTGCCACACAATCCTGTTTTAGGCCACTAACTCCAGAAAGAGCACAGTTAACTAGGTTTAATAAAAATAGCAGATGTATAGCATGCCATTCATTGCAGAGAATCACTTCACCCACTAGTAAGATGCAGCCACCTCTCGAGTGGAATGTGACAGCTATTTACCCACAGCACAACAGTCAAGAACAGAAACTGAAGACCACCACTGCCCTTGGGAATGGCAGGGGAATTTCAGCAGGCAGAATGAAATTAGCCAAACTGAGCAAGTTTGTAGGCAGTGATGGATAAAGTATGCTCTGTTGTGCAACTACGGCAAGTTTGAGGAGTAATTCACCTCTGTCATCATCAGCAACTATATGAAATTCCAGCTGGTATTTCAGAAATCAGTTCTCCCCTACAAGGAAAGGAGAAGGCACATGATGCTTGGTTGGTCATCAATGAATCAAAGCCGTAACAATTTTCATGAGATTAGACTCATTGCATTGTGTTCAGATGACCTATTCCTGACAGTTCCTCGTCCCTGCCACTTGAATTCAGCCATGATGTGCTGCCAATACTTTAACCAGGGGCTCCTAAAAACATGTCAGCCAAGTCTGAGATAAGCCCCCATGGACCAACAAATGCATGTTCACACAGAGGAGGGCTGAAGGCCTCTTTATCTTCCCCTTTACTGAAACAAAGCTGCTCAGTTGTAACCAAGATGACACTATTTGGCAAACAGTGCATTTTCTGAGGACATTTATACCTTGTTCTTGAGAACTGTGCTGAATACAACAGGAGTTTGTAATGGAAATGGCTTTGCAACCTTATTAACAGCAATTACTACCCCTTTCAGAGTGGTAGTTGGACAGCGTTCAAGGTCTTACACAGCTGGGGAGGTTCCAGCAGTCGCCTCTAGGGCGCTTCTCAAGATTCCTGCAGTGCAGTGCAATCTAGTCCACTGCAGAGATAAAAAAGAGTTTGCTCTTCAGCGGTATTTGATTCTCAAGGTTGAGTCTTGTCTAATACTTGTACAGGGCTTTATGGATAACCTCTCAGAAGCGTTCCTTAGTTTTTGTATGTCTGCTAGCACCCCTTATGCAATAGGTGCTCAAGATTATATACCAGTATCCAGAGAGAGCATGAACACCCTGTGTAGACAAGAGAGAGAATCCTCAAAGCTGTCACCACATTGTGTTCAGCAATCCTAAGAGTTTCTCCAGGCCCAGTACTCCTCCATGATAACAGCATTGTTAATCATCTAGCACCCTCCTGTGGTCAAAACAGGTCACTTCACTTTCCAGCTAACCTTGCGGAAGTCTTAACTTATATTTTTTGTATGCCTCTTAGTGCCTACTTCATATAGGGTGCTCTCCATCATCACGAGGAACCAGAATTTACACATGTCTACCATTGGCATGCCTTTGGACAACATTAGCATTTAAGAGAGGGTAAAATTCTTACCTTAGCCCCCAATCTTACTATACACCAGACCAGTGGTTCTCAACCCACAGCCCAATCAGCACACAGCTGCGGCCCATGTAACATCCTCAGGGCCACATAGGTAGTATATATATTGTATGGATGCAGCCCATGTAACACAGAGAGCTGCATATGTGGCCCACAATAGTAAATAGGTTGGGAACCAGTGCACCAGACTGTATATACAAGATGCACACACCCCAACATACACCAATGCTCCTACTGAAAAAATGTCAATAAATCCTGTCACAGCTACAGACCCTACAATAACAAAAAAATTATACTTACTTGTGTTAGGATATAGCTATTCAGGCCTGTTTGCAAAGGCCTATACTTTAAGAATTTAGGTGTATTTTTACTCAGCTAGTTATAGTTATAGAGGTATAAAAGAAAATTAAAATCACTGTCTGCCAGTGTAAGGGCCTTCTCTTACTGCGACAGGCTGAGGCCTTTTTCTTAGGCCAAGCCTTTGGTTAAGCAGCAAAGGCAGCCATAAGCTGGGAAGTGTATGGTTACATCCTTACATTACAAACTAGTCAGATTGAAATAAGGTGCTATTGAGCTGTTAGGAATATCAGGACAGGATTGTATTCCTATCACCTCCAGAGAAAGGGAAGAGCCTAGAAGATGTAAAAGGAAACTTAGTTTAATACCATCCTGTCTGGCAAGAACTTACTTATCAATAGCTGGGATGTGAAATCCTCATTTTTGTATTGTTCTATCACTGTAGTCTTCACTTTCCTATTGTTTGTCTGTATAATCTCTGTCTGGTTCTGCGATTGTTTCTGTCTGCTGTATAATTAATTTTGTTGGGTGTAAACCAATTAAGGTCGTGGGATATAATTGGTTAAATAATCATGTTACAATATGTTAGGTTTGGTTAGTTACATTTTAGTAAAATGATTGGTTAAGGCAGTGGTCCCCAACCTTTTCCGGTTGGCAGGTGCCGGATGACAAGCCACCGAGGACCGTGGCCGGCGGACAAGCATTTGCCAAAATGCTTCCAAGAAGCAGCAATGTCAAGAGGCATCACCGCTGAAATAGCATCAAGAAGCATCGCCGCCAAAAATCAGTGGCATTTCGGCAACGGCACCTCTTGGTGACACCACTTTTTGGTGGCATTTCGGCAGCAACGCCTCTTGATGATGCCACTTTTCGGCAGCCTTTCAGCAGATGCTTGTCCACTGTCCAGTATGCGGGCGCATAGATGCCCCGGCGGATGCCATTGCACCTGTGGGCACCACACTAGGGACCACTGGGTTAAGGTATAGCTAAGCAAAACTCAAGTTTTACTATTAGTCTACAGTCAATCAGGAAGTAAGGTGGGGGGGGGAGAAATGGGAACAGGGATGGGAATTGAAATTATGTTTAGCTAAGGGGGGGAATGGAAACAGGGAATGGGACACAGGCAAGGCTCTGTGGTGTCAGAGCTGGGATGGGGAACACTGAGGGAGGAAACTGGAATCATGCTTGCTGGAAGTTCACCCCAATAAACATTGAATTGTTTGCACCTTCGGACTTCGGGTATTGTTGCTTTCTGTTCCCTGGTCCTTCTCGCATGAAGTGAGAGGGTGAAGAAATAAGCCCCCTAAAAACTTGCTCTGCAACTAGTCTCTGTAGAATGTGGAAACTGGAAAGTCGGGCAGTCTGAGAACAGATCTGGGAGCTAGGAACACCCTAACCCTAGCACTTGGGCAAATCTGTTCAATGAAGATGAGCCTCAGACACTTATCCGTATAAAAAGGGATATTACCTACTTGTCTTCAAAGTGCTTAACAAACATTAATCAATACAATATTCCTGAAAGACAAGTGCTACATATGGCAGGTATTGACACTTGCTGTGTAGTGAGAACCTATGGCATATTCAGTGCCAAAGCATTTTCCTGCAGTGGACAAAACATTTATATTATGCTAACATACAAGCTAGTCTGTTTTCACTGTCAACTACAGAATCCTAGTAGTCTGTGTTACTACTTCACCAAGGTAAATAGTCACATCTTCCCACTTCTAAGAGCTTTCAGCCGTGAATGCCAGCATGCTTAGATAGTGGAGTATTGCTCCACACAGAACTTTGACAATGAATTAGCAAGGGTGCAAAAGGATGAAGCAGCTGAATATTATGGTGCAAATTTTTGAGTTTTGTCTGAAGTGTAATAGGGTTCTTTTTTAGGATGATTTATTTCAGCAGCACAAATTAAATTACTGATGGTTAATACCTAAAATTCTCAAAAGCCGGTAAGTTATTTTTCTCAGAGTTTGAAGAATACGGACTAAGATGGTACTGGTAGCTAACCCTTACATTTTTATAACATGCAAGGAAAGCACAGTATATCTGAAAGTTACATATTGAGAAGCTGGTTTGAGGGCATTGTATAGACATCCTATTATAAACAGGTGGTAATTTTATGCAATGATTTTATGGATAGAGCATTGCTTCCTAAGTTCCCACTAACCTGCATGGCTGGGAGGCCACCTAGCAGGCTACCTGATGTGCAAGGCACTTATGTCCCTCCCCGAACTGCCACGCTGCTCCTGCCCTCTTCCTTAGAGCCCCTGGCCAGCTGCTCCCAGGAGCCTTCTGCTTGCTGTGCAGAGTGGGTAGGAGGGAATGGAGGAGGGGGGCACTGGTCAGGGTGTCCTCCTCCCTTCACTGCTCTACCCCATCTCCACGAAGCAGGAGAGCGGGATGGGACATGACAGGACTCAGGAGGGAGGGAGCTTATGACATCTGTTACTGTGTCTAAACAAGCAGGCTTCAGCCTGCTGAGTGCAGAGCTACTTGAAAGGACAGCACATGTGGGTCCCTCAGTCTCTCTCAGCCACACATTGTTTCACACTCACCTGTCAACGCACATTTGTATTATTGTTATTTGACACTTTTCAAAGTACGTTTAGTTTTTTTTGACTGGTCTATGCCTTTCATAAGTTTTATTTCTTTTGCTTAAACTTAATTCTGAGTACTGAGTTCTAAAATGCCTAACCTGTTCTGGCTGGAGTAATAATCCCTATGGTAACTTCTTAAATATTTTTCTAGGCTTTTTACTTCTACTGGTGGTGCACATCCACACATTACCTTGATATGGACATAAAATTCATTCCACCTATGGATGGAAAAAATTAAAGGGAACACTGATTGCTTCTACTGTAATTTGCTCCACAATCACATATTAGTAAGAGTTGGACAGCGGTTATGTAGCAACTTTACATAACATATTTAAGCACTTCAGTATACAGACCTCTAGCGGAATTTACAGTAGCAAACTTGTTGGCTTGTGTGCTCACCTGCTTCTGTAGGTGCAGAGTGTAATTTATCTACCTATTTAGGCACTTAAAATACCACTGTAAATTAAAGCTCAAGGCTGCTCAGTGACCCAGAACCACTGCTGGAGAAAAGTGTTGAAGGTTATTTACTCCTGAGGGAATTCTGCAAATTTTATTTGTCAGAACACCACCCTATAACTCGCACCACTTCCAAATATTTTGAAATTTCCAAAATATTTGAAAGTGGTGTGATTTATAGGGTGGTGTTCTGAAAAATAAGTGGGAATTTTACAATATTGTATGTGGAATTTTTAGTTTTTTGGTGCATAATTCCCCCAGGAGTACCAGGATACTGTGTGGCACAATAGGGGTACAAGCAGGTCGGGGGGGTCTGGATGCACAGGAGCTTGTTGGGGTGCAGGGGTTCTGGATGCAGGGGGAAATGGGACTCAGCAGCAACGTCCAGGTAAAGGTGAGTAGGGGTTGAGGGGGGGAGGCGCTCAACTGGGAGTCAGAGTGCAGCTGGGTGGGGCCTAGATGCACAGGGGTTGGGCAGATTTGGGGGGAGGGGGAGCAACTCCCCAAGCAGTGACCGCTCCCCTCGTGGCTGAGGAGCAATGGGGCAAGTAAGTGGGGGGAGGAATTACTGTCCACTGAGCTGCTGCCTGCCTGTCCAACCCCTGTGCATCTGAACCCTTCATCAACCCCTCTGCTGAGCCTTGGACCCCACCAGGCCCCCACCCCATACTGCAGAGCTTCCTACAGCCAGGGGAGTTTCTGGGGGTTGATCTGACCCAGCCCCAGCTGCTCCATGCAGGGAAGGAACCCCTCCACCCCACTCCCAGCCAGGACTAAAAGCCCTGGGCAGCCTGGGCATTTCCCCTCCCGCCCCCCCCATGACTTACCTCTCCCCTGGCTGTGTGAACAGACACCCATGCTGCCAGGGAGGGGTGTGCAAGCATTAGGGAAGCTGCTCTTTGCTTCCCCATTTTTCTGCTAGAAAGTAAAGAGAACCTGTGGGAGGACACGTTTCTTCATTATGCACAGAACCGCCCATGTGTATATAGTGCAACAAGACAGGTACAGCACCCTTAAGATCATATCAGGCTGATTACTGGTTGCTTCCTCTGCTTGCTGTTAGTTTTGACATGATTGAACAGCAACTCTTACAAAAGTGGAAGAGATTACATTATACAGATTTGAAAGCTGCAACCAGCTACTGGCACATGCTGTGTGTACTGTACCTCAAGCAGTAGAAACTGCTAATGCCAGAGTTGAAAGCAACTAAGAATGAAATAGCAAGTTTACAGGAAACCCAATTCCCTTGTGTAAGACACTTAGCGAAAATTACCAAATAACACCCCCCGGCCCAAACTGAAATTAGTTTTTCAGTGTTTAGTGGGGGTAAATAGTTCCTGGGCCTTTCATATGCATGAGTTTTAGAATGGTCCTTTACCCTCTGAGTTTTCTGCATTAGGGAATTGAATATATTCAGAAACCATTTGTTCTAGGAAGTGTCCCAAGAAGTGTTAGTTAGGGATGCTGATAAAATTCTCAGCCTCAATTCAAGTTCTTCATGACTTGCTACAAACTCCATTTATACAGGCTTTTGGGCAGGGGAGACTTGTCAAGTGGGATTATGATCAGGAGACTGACAGCTTCATATTCAAGATTCCTAGATAGTCCTAACTCAATGCATGCTTCATCAGGTTCCAAATACATGCATTGAGAAGATAGCTGTACTGGCTCTGCGGCATAAAGTATAGGAGGAAGTGTGATTTAAGTGGCTTCCAGTACTTGTCATTATGATCTGGGCACCCGCCACCAGCCCATCATGTATCTAAGCTCTCAGTTTCAGCTACAGAATCTATTCCTATTGATAAGTGAGCCAGAAAGGACCCAGATTAGCTTTTAAGACATTAGATTCTTGTTGCCATCCCTGGAAAAATACTTGTGCATTAAGCAAAATTTGATCTAAATATTGTGACAAAATTTGAGCCTTATGACGTTTTCCACATGCTTTCCAGAATTATAAACAGCACTTCAATGAGTGGGGAAAGTTATATTTTTAAATTTGTGTTGCTTTAGTAGTTTCTGTAGACACACCTAGAATACCTGGATAGAAAGGTGTCAGTTTATACTGAATGTCTAGAACTTTTTTACATGGAACCTTTTATTCTCAATGAGATATCTGTACAGTCAAGTCACACATACTTTAAACTTCTGAAGAATGGAGTTAGAGCCCTAGAATTCAGTGACAAACAAACAGTGTGGCATGTTAGAACAGTTAAGTGTTTATGCTTCAAAAGTAGCCAGGAAGTTTGTGACTACTTCTTTCAGCTTAGCATCTGTTTGTTCAGAGATCTTCCCATCAGTCCTGTTAGAAAAAGACAGGCATGAATTACACTTCAGATCCAATAATAGGTCATTCCCTAACCCCTCCCTCTTGACACAAAACAAAAAACAGCTATCTAGAATCTTACTAACTGAAGTGGGAGGTCTGTGGCAGGCGAGCAAGTGAATGAACAGGAATGCAAGGTTAAGGCATACTATTGAAGGTAGTATTTTGTGGAAACAACATCAGTAAGACTTCAGTTGTGGTGAGAATCAAAACACACTTCTGGCACAAATTCAGTATCTAGGTTAAATGAGATTCTGTTTGTTGCCAGTAACCTTTACTTCAAGATAATCTAACATGCTTCAGATATGCTTTGAAGACCAGGTCATGTGCCCTCCATTGCTATCCATCAAATAGAGAAGGAGGGGGATGAATAATTTAACAGTGACTACTTACACAATTAAAAATTCAATTTCAATGCTCAAGACTTCACTGTTACATACCAATAAGAATCTTAGGTCTGGTCTACACTACCGGGGGAGAGGGGGGGGGGGGAGAGAGGAAGAGAAGGGGTGTCGAACTAAGGCGAATAGCGTAGCTGAAGTTGAACTACCTTAGTTCGACTGACTTCCCCGTCCAGACATGGCGGGATCGAACTCCGCGGCTCCAAGGTCGACTCCGCCACCGCCGTTCGCGGTGGTGGAGTTCCGGAGTCGACCGGAGCGCGTGGGGAGTTCGAACTCCGAGAAGTCGAACTCACCGCGTCGACCCGCGCGGTGAGTATGGACCTACCCTTAGTCTTTATGTTTGGAGTATTTACGGATACATCACCTTTAAAATAAAAGTGGGAACACTGAAGACACACATACCTGATTGTGGCTAGAAGGGTCTGTTGCTGGCTCAGAACGTGGGCTAGGAAAGCACTCTCAAATTTGGTGATTTTGCTGGGCTCCAGTTTGTCCAAGTAACCTCTTACACCAGCATAGATGACTGCAACCTGTTCCTCAATAGCCATGGGGGCTGCACAGAAGAGGGCAGTGTTAGCCAACCTCTATTTCTCGCCTCAGAACATAGCTCAGTGTTGTGCTGGAGTCCCTGGAAAGCTCACTGTATATTTGTAACAAGATGATGCAAAAATAATGAAGACTGCATTCTGCACTTAAAGCTGAGTAGTTGTGCACAAGTTATGTGATTGTAGCTGTACTCACAGAAGCTGACCTGATGATTAATAGTCAGAAAGCTCTAGTGGCCTAGCAACACCATATCAGAACCAGAAGAAGTCACCCAAAAAGACTGAAATGTTTCATATTGGCTGCAACTGGTCTGACCCTGCTATGGACCCAGACCTGTTTCTTCCCCAGCTAGTTAAGTGTTGTATAACGACAGGGCACTCACCATACTGTCCTTGTTTGAGAAGCTCAGTCAGACGCACACCACGATTCAGGAGCTGTTGAGTAGCAGCATCCAGATCAGATCCAAATTGAGCAAAAGCAGCTACTTCACGATACTGAGCCAATTCTAGCTTCATGGTACCAGCCACCTAAAACAAGAAAAAATCATTGGGTTTGGTTATATGCCACATTTTGCAAGCGGCTAAAATCCTCTAACTTATTTTCCTTAGAAAACTATAAGAGCAACATGGATTCATTTCAGGTCTGAATGATGGTTATTAAAGTCACTTTTAAGCATAAGGAGCACCATAATGGTGCAAGGATGAGAAGAAAAAAAATCAGACTCAAAGGAGAGAGAAGGTAAGCAGAAGTTCAGGTAGTGGATCTGTGTTGCATCCTGAAGTAAACTCTTCAGTGGAGAATAATTATGCAATTTACATTAAAGTTAAGGTTAACTGCCTTCTTATTTTGATTAAACAGATTATCACAAGTCTGATCAGAGATAATACCTTCAGGTCTGGATTCAACAGAGACAATAGTTGGATACTTATGTTTGATTTCATCATGTCTAAACTGGGGAGGGGGGGGGGGGGAATTTCTATAACTCCACCAATATTTACAAAAACAGAACGCAGAGGCAAGTTTCTTGAGATTTATTCTTTGAGAGTTTACAGTTATTTACAACTGGCTATACGTAAATAGTGAAGTCAGTTTTAGTGTGCAGTTACTTTCCATGTTATGATCTTAAATGCTAGCAAAAGGAAGTGAAAAGGAGTATACGATAGGACCTAAAGGTCCTTGTTTTTAAGCAACAAGTGTTCTAGTAACATTTAAGTTATTTTATGCTCACCTGCTTCATGGCTCTGGTCTGAGCAGCAGAACCCACACGGGAAACAGACAGCCCAACATTGATGGCTGGACGGATGCCTTTGTAGAACAGTTCAGTTTCCAAAAAGATCTGAAAAGACAGATTTCTGGAGTTTCTACAGTGATACTAACAGACTTTATGCACTTTAACAGTGAGTGTTGATTACTTATCACCCAGTTACACCAGCACGAAAGGAATATATCCTTAAATCCTACCTGTCCATCAGTAATGGAGATTACATTAGTTGGAATGTAGGCTGACACATCACCGGCCTGAGTCTCAATGACAGGAAGGGCAGTCAGAGAGCCACCTCCAAAGGAGTCATTCATTTTGGCTGCTCTCTCCAAGAGACGAGAGTGTAGGTAGAACACATCACCAGGGTAGGCCTCACGACCAGGTGGACGTCTCAGCAGCAGAGACATCTGACGGTAGGCAACAGCCTGTATAAAAATAAAGGAAAAGGCTTTAGAAAAGTAAGAAATTTCTAATGACAAGTCTAAATTGTATGCCTGTTTAAATTCCAGTGTTAAGTTCCCAAAGCTATGTCACAATTTCTTGAAATAGGGAATATTTCATTTTACCTGTTTGGATAAGTCATCATAAATGATCAGAGCATGTTTCCCATTGTCTCGGAAATACTCTCCCATGGAGCAACCAGAATAAGGAGCCAGATACTGAAGAGGAGCAGCATCTGATGCTGTTGCAGAAACCACAATAGTGTACTTCATGGCATCTGAAAAGAGTTTGAGACAGTTATTGATAAATGTTATTTTATTTAAAAATCCTTTAGACTCCTCTTAGAATTACAAACCTGTTAGAATAGCTATGAAGTCGTGTTACTAATTCAGTCACTGTTTTGGTCTCCTCTAAGGAGATACATTTATAGTTTAAATTGAAATGAAGCGGCTGCTATAGTATTACATAAGCTTATGCATATTTAAGCAGATAAAGGGCTCCTTCTTCATGTGACTCCAAGGCAACAATTTCTCAGCTTCTGCAGTTATATCACTGCTCTTTGCTCCATGGGACTACAGCATATTAGAGTGAGAACGTACCACAGCAGAGTTGAACCTTTTTCCCCCCTGCCAGAAGCTGACACCACTTGCACAAGAAGCAAAGCAATACAGCTCCATGATGAGTGTTGGGTATTTTCAAATACCCGTGAAAGACTATGGAATTCAAAATAGAGGGAAGCAAAGGAGAAACTTCTATTTGACCTAGAACATTTGTAATTACTAACCATGAGACTACAATTAAGGTCTTTCCTTCAGCCTCACCTGCTATCACTACTCTTAAAATGCCCCATTTATTTTGTGCAAACCTCATCTGCACATGAAGTGTAGACACAGGAAATGATTCTACTTTATGAAGTGTGTACAATGCACAGCATTTTTCAGGTATAGTTACCAGCCTACTGCCAAAGAGAAGGGCTGGCTAGAAATTAAAATCAATAGTGTAGTTCTACTCTGACAAGCCACCCAGACAGGAGCACTGTCAGGTTCCATGCTTGCCTCAGCAACTTCTAAAGAACACCCATCAACAGAATGTGCATTTTCTGCCAACTGAAAGTACTGCAAAACAATTTGGGAACTGAAATCAAGCTGGTTCTTTTCTTGTGCATCAGAGATTCAGCAGACAGTTTGCTCTTAGGGAGATTCGTGCACTCCCATGACGTTTAGCACATTTGCACCAGTTAATCACGTTGAACCAGTTAACCCATTATTAAATGTACAGAAGGAATAGTATTAGTGTAAAAGCTGAATTGGAAAGTCACTTTAACTTAAAGAATTCCAGTGTTTTCTCCAACTCTTTGTACCTGCATCAGTAAGCCTCTTCACCAGCTGGGCAACAGTAGATCTCTTCTGACCAATTGCGACATATATACAGTATAGTTTCTTTTTCTCATCAGTTCCATCATTAAATCGTTTTTGGTTGATGATTGTGTCAATAGCAATTGAAGTTTTGCTGCAAAGTAGTAGAAAGTGAGAACTGAGATGGGCTAATTTGTCCAAGTTACTTTGTTTTCTTCCCTGCACATGTACAGATTAGCTTTGTATATTTACACCTTTTCTTCCATGAAGAAACAACTCATCAGCAGCTTAGACATTAAACAGTAAGCTTCAGAAGACACGGATTGCTTACCCTGTCTGTCTGTCACCAATGATCAATTCACGTTGGCCACGGCCAATGGGTACTAAACTATCCACAGCCTTGATGCCAGTTTGCATGGGCTCACGCACAGAGATTCTGGGAATGATCCCAGGAGCCTTTAGACCAACTCTCCTACGTGTCTTAGAACCAAGTGGCCCCTTGAAAGCAAAGAAAGATTTTGTAGCTATTCACAAAGCATTTGTCATTATATAATTTAAGATACAGCAAATATTTGTTTGCCACATTTACCTTTCCATCAATGGCATTACCCAGCGCATCTACGACACGGCCCAAGAGCTCATCACCAACTGGGACATCCACAATGGCACCAGTCCTCTTCACAATGTCCCCTTCCTTAATCAGTCTGTCGTTACCAAACACGACAACACCAACATTGTCAGGTTCCAAGTTCAGGGACATACCCTAAAACAGAGGCGATGCCATTATGGAATAACATGATGCAGGTAGGAATTCAGTTAGTTCTTGCAACAATTTAACCAGGTATTAAGAGAATTACAAAAAATGAAGGTATTCTGAATGATAATAGGCTTAAAAACATTTGAGCTCTCCATAGATGAAGTTGCCACAGCAGGGAGACTGAGGCTGTGCATCTATAGTCAAGCTGTTTCTAGAAGGAAAGGGAACTCTAGAGGCATGTTTCAAATTAATGACAAGATACTAAGACAATACAAAGTTATGCATATTGGAAAACCACCTCAACTATACATATAAAATGGACGGGGTCTAAGTTAGCCCTTACCACAGAGGAAAGATCTTAGTCACTGTGGATAGTTCTCTGAAAACATTTGCTCAATGTGCAGCAGCAGTCAAAGCTAACCGAATGTTAGGAATCATTAGGAAAGGGATAAGGACTAAGACAGAAAAGATAACGCCATTATATAAATCCATTCTTGTCACCCGATCTCTAAAAAGATATTAGAATTGGAAAAACATAAAGAAGGGCAACGAAAATTATTAGGATATAGGACAACTCCTATAAGAGGAAAGATTAAAGAAAATGGGACTGTTCAGCTTAGAAAAGAGATGACTAAGGCAGGATATGATAAAAGTCTATGAAATCATGGATGTTATGGAGAAAACAAGTGTTATTTACCCCTTTACATAACACAAGAACCAAAAGTCTGGTGAAATTAATAAGCAGCAGGTTTAAAAATAAATAAAATAAATAAAAAAGCAAGGTGCTTCTTCACACAAGGCAGTCAAGGTGTGGAGCTCCTTGTGGGGGAATTTTTTTTTTATTTTATTTTTTTTAAAAAATGGATATACACCTACCGGTATATACTCGAAGGGTCATCGAGTCCAGCCCCCTGCCTTCACTAGCAGGACCAAGTACTGATTTTGCCCCAGATCCCTAAGTGGCCTCCTCAAGGATTGAACTCACAACCCGGGGGTTAGCAGGCCAATGCTCAAAACACTGAGCTATCCCTCCCCCCATTGTATAGGCCAAAAGTATAAGTGGGTTAAAAAAAAAAAAATTAGCCATTATGGACCTATCCTCCATGAACTTATTAGCCAAGATTGTCAGGGATACAACCCAATGCTCTGACTGCTTTTAGACCTCTGACTGCCAGAATCTGAGACTTGACAACAGGGGATGCATCACTGGATAATTGCTCTGTTCTGTACATTCTCTCTGAACCATTGGCACTGGCCATAATCGGAAGGCAGGATACTGGGCTAGATGGAGCATTGGTCATACTAGGTCAGACCATTCTTATATTCTTAAACAAGCAATTCTGGATTAAGACTAGCAAAAAAGTAAAACGGTTAGCTCTGAGAAGAGATAGTGATAAATAATATCACATAACACTCAGATGTAGTGATAAATAATTTCCCTCAAGGTAAATATTTTAGCACTATGACAACTGAAACTTCAGTTCAAAGGGTTAACTAACGCCCCCTTTAAAAAGTTTTGGTGCACATACTGAATTAACTCTTTTCCTGGAAAGTGTAGTCTTTGTACTAATTTTGGCACCCTTCTCAATGAGGGAGCTTTAATTAAAGATGGCTTGGAAATCTAACATCTAGTTACATTAAAAGAACCACCTTGCTCCCTGAAACAGTAGCCATGGGCTTCTAGTATCAAGTTCAAGGGCCCTCCCATTATTCTGGAGACAAGTCATATAGAAAACAAAAGTCACTCATAAGTTACTAGACATTAGGAGTTACTAACCAAACACTCACAGGTGTTGTGAGGCGCAAAACAATATGCTCAGCTCACTGCTTTGTTTATATTGGACTGTTAAATCCTGAATAAAGAATCCTGCTAATCACTGTACACTGTATTCAGCCGTGGTAATTTTTACTTTGTTTTTTAGTTCAGCGAAGGAACTTATTCTCTGAAGCTAGGGAAGCCCCTCCTTCAGACCCACCAAGTTCATCTGTTCTGTTTAGTTTCCATCTTAAGACTTATCCGGTAAGTGAAAATGTGATGAAATAAAAAAAGCAAGACAGTGATACATCTGAGGTAGACTAAATACCAACACCCTAAAACCATAACATTATTGTTCAGATTCCAATTTAAATTCTGATCTCCACAACAAATGTTACTCAAAATATTCCCTGCACTCCCATATGAAGTAGAGGATAAGTGCTTCTGAACATAACATGCTATCAAGCAGAATCTCAGAGACATTCCAGTGATACTTTTAGCATCCTGAGAAACAGAGTGAAACAAAGTTTTAGTTGTCTCAAGTTTACCTTTAGTCCAGAAGAGAACTCCACCATTTCTTCTGCTTGAACATTCCTTAGGCCGTATACACGGGCAATACCATCACCAATTGACAACACACGCCCAGTCTCTTCTAGCTCTACGGAGGTGTCAGTTCCCAGAATACGTTCCTCAAGAATAGAGGATACCTCAGCAGTGCCTGGTAAGAACAAATAAATTTAAACTGGAACAGTACCTTGTTAAAACAGCTGTGCCAATTTAGTAGTGTTAATCCAAGAAAATACAAGTTAAACCAGGCATAATGCAAGATTTTAGGCACAACTGTTCTTTAGAACTACAGCTTGCTGGGGAGAAACAGCCAATGGTAGCCCTATCTGCTCCCATATCTAAATGAGACTTTTCTGTCACCGTAACAGCACAGTGCCTCTGTGAGGCAGCATGATGAATTCAGGAGTGATGCTGGCTGAAGAGTATTAAGATGTAAGCACTTAGTTCTCCAAAAAGGATGAAAGCATTGGATTTGGACCCACTGAGGGGTTAGAAGCTGGACAGGTAGTGACAAAGTGCTACAGGGCTCCATTTGTGGGCATCTAGTCTAATCCAGTTGCAAAATCTAAATGTAGTTCTACTGTGGCTAGACTAGTATAGCATTCACGTGGACTAGGTAAATATTAAAATTCTGTAAATGCAGAAACAAGGTTTTATAAAAAAAGCCAGAGAAGTGTTCCCATAAAAAGCAGATAGTTTAAGTAGTGAACATTCTCCTAAAACTCACAACTCAAAGACTGTAGTAGTGTGCTGCATTAGCATATGGAAGTACAATTGAAGAAACTGAACAGTTTATTTTTTCATTACTGCAAAGCAAGGGAAAATTAAAACAAAGAACTAAACAGACTAATCTTGCTTTAGATTTTTTTTAACAGTCTGTTTAGTTTTGTTTTAATCTATGTTTAATCTAACAAATTGTGTCTTACTTCATTAGAACTTGGTTATGGTACACTGCCAAACTAAGGTCAAAAGCTTGTACCAGCAGGATAGACAAGCTAGGCCCATGCTGTTAAGACATATACATTTTATAAAAACCGTCATTCATCCTGAAAGGTCTTAAACCACTTGACTAGTCGTATACAGCAGCACTGAAAAATACAGCCAAGCAGACAAAGCATGCTGCTGGAGGGACAGAGAAACTATGGCCAAGGACACAGGGTCAAACCCAAGCACTTCTTGAGAAGGTTGTGAATTTAGCACAAATACTGAACTAACAGGAACCTGGGGTTTAAGACTTTAAAGCTCTTCTGCATGGTACTCCCTTTATCTCATTTAGAAGGGCTAAATTCAACCTTCAGTTCCCGGTACACTAGATCTGATGCTTAAGAATACAATACCATTCCCTCTAATTTGAGCATACCACTCACAACTGACCAAGTAATTCAAACAAAATAACTAAGGTACATCTTAATATCTATGAAACTTCTAAAAGACAGTTTGATATAAAGAAATCTCCACAAAACAAGGAGATGGGAGACATGTTTACAAACTGAAATGTAGAACTTATATTGCAAAGTCATCTTTCTATCTGCTGTGAATATTGTAATTTGGTTAGCAAATTTGAATTTGTAAATTCGCATGAACAGCATGTGTCTTATGTTAAGAAGTTTCCTTGGACTCACCAACTTTTTGAAGACTAGTTTTGGAGGCATGGATGTTCCTTGTAGCAACAAATGTTGCACCCAGGGCATTTCTGGAAACCTAACAAAAAACATTGTTTAAAGAGTCAGTAATTTATTGTGTGTTTCTAGTGACTATGTAAAAACATGCAAGAGGAACACAATATTTTAAAGGGCACCACCACCTTGAAAGCCATCTGCATATATAAAATTTCCAGACAGAAACCCAACGCCTAATTCCTCAATTTCACAAGTTGCTTTCTGGCGATACCCTCTGCAGAGCCCCACTGACTTCAATAGAAGGCCTCCTACCCAGCTTGAAAGATCAGGCCCAAGATTAGTATAATTAAGAGTAGCTAGTAAAGAGTTCCTATTTTTTTTTTTTATTTACTTAATGCATTTTCCATTCAGATTCTATACTGTCCTCAACACTATAGCATATGAGCACCTTCCGGAAGTGCTTTAAGCAAGGTGATTACTACTCACAATACTTCAGGTTTAATCACTTTCTATAATGGTTTTTAAGCCACAGGACGGTTTGATTTTTTTTTAATTAAAGGATTTTAAAAAGGGAACTATCAGAAACTGGGAATTTTTTTTAAGTTATCAATTTAAGCATAGAGCATCCTCCTGAAGTTCTCAAACCTCATAAGTGAGCTCCATTAACATGAGTGCGGGTAAAAGACAACAACTAAAAAGCTAGTGCTACAAAGGCAAACTACACAAAACAAAGCGGCACCAAGGCTTCCAGAGGACTGTCTAAAATAGCGTTAACACAAGCAAATGCCAGGCCAGGAAGACTTGGGAAGCCACCAAAGCCCCCCACTCACCTTCACCAGGGTCACTGCCTGGGGCTGAAGCGCCTCAGAGATCCCTGCACTCCCACCCCAACCCCCGAGACCCCAAGGCCGCCAAGTGGCCTGCTCCGGGGTGGGAGGCTGCCAGGGCTACCCCAGCCCGGAGCTCAGCCCGGAGCTTGTCCTCCCACCCCCCGCGCGTCTCCGCCCGCCCCAGGGACCCGGGCTGGGCCTGCCTTAGCTGGAGCCGAGCCCCCCGCAGCATCCAGCCAGAGGAGGAGGATGGCGGGGGTCCGGCTCCAGGTAGGGGGAGGAGGCGGCAGCCCCGCGGGCCCCTCTCAATGTCACCCCAGCCCGGACTCCAAGATGGCGGCGGCGGGCGGGCGGGCCCGGCTGCCCCGTGCCCAGCGCGTTCTCACCAGGCCGGCCTGCCGGGGCAGCGCGCGGACGAGGGCGGCAGCCACGCGGACCGAGAGCATCTTGCTGGGCTGAGGGGCGAGCGGGTGGTGTCTCCTGCAGCTGCTGCTGCCGCCGGCGCCTTGCACACTCTGCACAAAATGGCGGCTTCCGCTCCGCCCCTTCAGCGGGAAGGTCACGCCCCCAGCGCGCCGCGGCGGGGCAAGCACCGGCTCTGACCCGGAAGCGGTTCTTGCAGCCCCTCCCCCCAGGGTGATAGCTTACACTTTTCATTTCACAGTTTCGGGGTTTTCTCACCGTTTTTAGGGCATTTCCTGTAAAAAAAAACACAACAGTTTGAAATTGTAAAAAAAAATGGTCAGTTGCCCTTGAAATGGCTCCGCCCATTGTAAGCAGAGGCAGCTGCCCCTCCCCCAGGCAGGCAAAGGGCAGCGTCCAAGGGGTGGGGCCAGGCCAAGCTGGCAGAGGGCAGGGCTAACTTGTGGCCCCTGCCACCCTGTCCCATAGCTAGGGGGACCAGATGTCCTGATTTGATAGGGACAGTCCCGATTTTTTAGTCTTTTTCTTATGTAGGCTCCTATTACACCCCATCCACCTTCCGTCCCGATTTTTCACATTTGCTGTCTGGTCACCCTACCCCATAGCCAATAGGACAGTGCCCATTCTGCACTGGTACTCAGTGTCACCAGCTCTCACTATAATATCCCTATGTTTGGTGGTTTTCTTGAAGCTCCAGATCCTGGAGTCATGTGATTTCTGTAAGAAGCTCTGCTTTAATTTATATACACCTCTACCCCAATATAACGCGACCTGATATAACACGAATTCGGATATAACGCGGTAAAGTAGCGCTTCCCCGGGGGCAGGGCTGCGCGCTCTGGCGGATCAAAGCAAGTTCAATATAATGTGGTTTCACCTATAACGCGGTAAGATTTTTTGACTCCCGAGGACAGCGTTATATCTGGGTAGAGGTGTATATACCCAACACACCATACATATGCACACATGTTCACATGTGCGCACACACACACTAGATATATGTATGTACATACACACAAACACACTATATATGTATGCATGCACACACACTATATCGTTTCTAGCCCCTTGTGGTTGTGGAAAAAAAGCTTGAAAGCCTTGAGAGCACCCTAAAGATTCTAAAACCTGGACGCAAATAAAAACTTTCCTGAATTTTAAGTCAATCTCATGATGTTTCGGGGCTTAATGATTTTTGAAAGCTTAGCATTGGCAATTCTGTAGAAACTTGGCCATCAAGGCTGCCTCCATTGCACCAGGTGAAGGTACTTCTTTGTCATGGGGAATGTGACAATTGTATGGCAAAACCACTGTGTATTGTGTGGAAATGTCTTTACATAGACATATACCACCTGCAATTTTAGGCAGGTCAGTCATCTGGTTTTAAGCCGACCAGTCCTCTTTTCCCATGGTTTTGTCCCGTTCTGGTACTGAGACAAAACTGGACATGGTTTCCTCTGGTATCACGGATGAGGGGCACCATTTTGAAGAGCACTCGGTGACCAGATAGCAAGTGTGAAAAATCGGGACACTTTTGGGGGCAGGGGGGGAAATAGTTGCATATATAAGATAAAGCCACTAATATCAGGACGGTCCTAATAATGTCAGGATGTCTAGTCACCCTAGCACCACTCAGCCTCCCACCAGTGTGACCTTGCATGCTTTGTGCATGCAAGGTCATGTCCATGGGAGTGGGAGGAAATGCTCTTCAAAATGGGGTCCTGAATAGTACATGCGAGGTCAAGTGTGTGGAAGGTCACACTGCCAGGAGCACGGTCAAGCCGGCAAGTGTGGGCCCAGGCCATTCCCAGAAGTACTGGAATGCCTGCTATTCTGGGGATGCAGCAGTGGCCACCCTAGGCAATATACAAGATGCAACTAAAGATCCAGAGCTATATCAGCTACATCATGCCTCTCTATGGCCCAGCTACACAGCTGCACTTTTATTTGACAATGAAATTTGCCAAGTCCAGCATGAAGAGAGCAAAAGATACAGCATTTTAAACTGAGAAGGTCTGGGCTGTGAAATGAGTCCCTGGGGATTAGACTGGCATGCTGCGAAAACTTTCTCTCCATATCCGAAAATGTTAAATAAAACAAAAAGCAAAAACCTACAAGATCTTAAAGTCTGAAAAGGGCAAATAGAGGAGACCTCATCAAAAGCTACTTTGAGCATCAACATGAGAATCTGATTTGTGATGCCAACTCTTGCAATTTTAATGTGAGTCTCAAAATATTGGGTGTTTTTTCTTTAAGTCCTGATTACAGGAGTCCTGTGATTATTTCAACTGCTATTTTTAAAAAAATGTAAGTTTCTAGCCCTTGTGTCTGTGGAGAAAAGCTTGGAAAGGCATAGCCTAAAGCAGGGGTCGGCAACCTCTGGTACGCAGCTTGGCAGGGTAAGCACCCTGGCGGGCCGGGCCAGTTTGTTTACCTGCCACATCGGCAGGTTCAGAGGACCGCGGCTCCCACTGGCCGCAGTTTGCCATCCCAGGCCAATAGGGGTGGCAGGAAGCCGTGGCCAGCACATCCGTCGCCCGCGCCGCTTTCTGCCACCCCCATTGGCCTGGGATGGTGAACCGCAGCCAGTGGGAGCCACGATCGGCCAAACCTGCTGACGCGGCAGGTAAACAAACTGGCCCGGCCCGCTAGGGTGCTTACCCTGGCGAGCCGTGTGCCAGAGATTGCTGACCCCTGCCCTAAAGATTCAGATACGATAAGACAAAAAAAACCCAAAATGTATTATTTTTAAATCACAGTATTTTTAAGATATCTCATGGTTTTTTTGATGGCCTGACTCAAGCATTTTGAAAGCTTGGGATTTAGGACTTCTAAACAGAAAAGCAAAGTATTATCATCTATTATCCTATTGAGTACCTATGATTAAGACTATGATTGATTTTTTAGTGAAAGTCATGGACAGGTCACGGGCAATAAACTGAAATTCAGAAATGACTTTTACTATATATCCCAGACTAAATCTTAGCTGGGGGGTGAAGGGAACGCTGCTTTGGAGGGCCGGGGCCAGGCACTGCTGTGGGAGGGGTGAGGGGCCGCTGCTCCTGGGGGAGGGGTCCCAGGAGCCAGCAGCACCAGCCAGGGGCAGCTCCAGGCACCAGTGCACCAAGCATGTGCCTGGGGCAGCAAGCCGTGGGGGCGGCCTCCTGGTCGCCGTGAGGGTGGCAGTCAGGCTGTCTGCAGCAGCATGCCTGCGGGAGGTCTGCCGGTCGCGCAGTTTCAGCGGCAATTCTGCGGCGGGTAAGCCGAACGCGCGGGACCGTGGGACCTCCCGCAGGCATGCCGCCGAATCCACGTTACCAGCGGACCTCCTGCAGGCACGCCGCCGAAAGCCACCTAACTGCCGTGCTTGGGGCGGCAAAATACATCGAGCCACCCCTGGCACCAGCTGCCAAGGGTAGGGTTGCCAGCTTTCTACTCGCACAAAACTGAATACCCCTACTCCGCCCCCTGCCCTGCCCCTTCTCCGAGGCCCCGCTCCCGCTCACTCCATCTCCCCTCCCTCTGTTGCTCTCCCCATCCTCATTCACTTGCTCATTTTCACCAGACTGGGGCAGGGGGTTGGGGCACTGGAGGGGGTGAGCATTCCGGCTGGGGGTGCGGGCTCTGGGGTGGGACCAGGGATGAAAGGTTTGGGGTGCAGGACAGAGCTCCGGGTTTCAGGGTGGAGCCAAGGGGTTTGGAGTATGGGAGGGGGTTCTAGGCTGAGGCAGGGGGTTGGAGTGTGGGAGGGGGTAGGGCTCTGGTGGAGGATGTGGGCTCCGGGGTGGGGCCAGAAATGATGGGTTCAGGGTGAGGGAGGGGGCTCTGGGCTGGGGCAGAGGGTTGGGATGCAGGGGGGATGAGGGCTCTGGCTGGGGGTGCGGGCTCTGGTGTGGAGCCGGTGATGAGAGGTTTGGGGCTCAGGAGGGTGCTCCAGGCTGGGACCGAGGGGTTCGGAGGGGATCAGGGCTGGGGCAGGAGGTTGGGGTGTGGGAGGGGGAGGAGGAGTGAGGGCTCCATCTGGGGGTGCTGGCTCTGGGGTGGGGCTGGGAATGAGGGGTTTGGGGTGAAGGAGGGTGCTCCGGGCTGGGACTCAGGGGTTCAGAGGGTGGGAGGGGGATCAGGGCTGGGGCATGGGAGGGGACTCAGGGGTGCAGGATCCAGGCACCGCTTACCTCAAGCAGCTCCCAGAAGCAGCGGCATATTCCCCATACGGCTCCGACGCGGAGGCACGGCCAGGCGGCTCTGTGCACTGCCCTGTCTGCCGGCGCTGCTCCCCAGCTCCCACTGGCTGCAGTTCCTGGCCAATGGGAGCTGCAGAGCTGGTGCGTGGGGCAGGGTCAGTGTGTGGAGCCACCTGGCTGCCCCTATGCATAGAAGCGGAGGAAGGACATGCCTCTGCTTCCGGGAGCCATGCGGAGCCACGGCAGGTAGGGAGCCTGCTTTAGCCCCACTGCGCTGCCTACTGGACTTTTAACGGGAGCCACCAGAGTCCCTTTTCAACTGATGTTCTGGTCAAAAACTGGATACCTGGCAACCCTAGCTGAGGGCCACCAAGGCAAGTGACACCAGCTGCTGGGGGGGCCACCAAGCAGTGGCTGCTCCAGCAGCCTCCAGGGCCGCCCACCCGCCGCTGCTCCTGCAGCCCCAGGGATTGTGGTCAGCTGCCCAGGGCCACTCGAGAAGCAGCTGATGCAGCTGGTCCTGAGGCTGCTCCAGCAGCACTGTTGTGGCTGGCTGTGGGGCCGCCCAATTGCCGCTGCTCTTTCCGCTCCCAGGACTGCTGCTCAGGCCATAGGTGCCGACTCCGTGGGTGCTCTGGGGCTGGAGCACCCACAGGGAAAAATTAATGGGTGCTCTGCACCCACCAGCAGCCAAGCTCCCCTCACCCACTGCTCCACCTCATCCTCCTCCCTCTCCGAGCATGCTGTGTCCCCACTCCTCCGCCTACTTCCCAGTGTTTCCCGCCTGGCCGTCGCCAAACAGCTGTTTGCATGCTCCGGAAGCAGGGGGACGAGTGAGAATGTGGCGCGCTCAGGGGAGGAGGTGGGGAAGAGGCAGGGATTTGGGGAAGGAGTTGGAATAGGGGCAGGGAGGGGCGGAGTTGGGGCAGGGTCTTTGGGGAAGGGGTTGGAATGGGGGCGGGAAGGGGTGGGGCAGGGGCGGGGCCTCATGGAAGGGGTGGAGTGGGGCGGGGGCAGAGGTGAGGGTCAAGCATGCACGGAAAAGAGGGGATGTCGGCACCTCTGGCTTTGGCGGTCCCCAGGGCCAGGTGCCTGGGGCCACCCAAGCAGCACTGGTGCAGCTGGCTGCAGGACCGCTGAGAAGTCACAGAGATCATGGAAAGTACAGAATTCATGACTTCCGCAACCACTTTGACAGACATAGAGCCCTACCTATGATCTGTCTGTATGATACTAAACCAGGGTTACCACTTATCCTAATTTTACTGGGGCAATTCTGCATAGTGAAAGATCTTTTTACCATCATAAAATTATATCCAAACCTGTAAAACATGCTATTCTAATGTATTCTATTCAGGTTCTTTACTGTACCCATGATGGTAGTATCTGAGCGCCTTCCAGTAGTGCATTAAGCAACATGACTAACATCTGTCATGGATTTCTTGTCTCATCCTCCTTTCAAGGGGAGAAGTATATGCAGTGGACTGTTTTGTTTAGGAAATGTTTTTTGATAAAAAATATCCAAGTTGTTGTACATTTGTTGGAGAAGACAAGGTCAAAGAAATGCTCCTTGCACCTAGAGCAGAAGGTGGCGAGGTTTATGATAGTCCTTAATTGCTGGGGGCATTCATTCCACAGTCTCGGGCAAGCCTCAGAGAAAGCTTTGTGTCTTGCATAGGTGAGCTTTTCCACTGTCAAGTTTCTCTGTACCAGAGGAGCAAAATTGCTGACAACAGTCCTCATCTCAGACCTTTACATGATTTTTCAGATACCCTGGGCCAGGCCATTGAGCATCTTGAAGAAAAGGACTGAGACCTTGAACTTCATTTGATAGTCTATGGGAAGGCAGTGCAGGGAGAGGAGCATGGGTTTGATGTGTTCATAGCGGCTAGTGTGTGTTACTGAGGAGATGTGCATTATCATATCATGATGTGATGCTATTTTCTTCAAGATGTCCAAATCCTATATTATGATGACACTTTTTCAGGACATTGTTCCATTGTATTGTGACCTGATATCATGTTTTAGCAATCTTACTATGTTGTGTGGATACATAGTGATATCACAGTTCCTTTTTTCTTGTAATCTTTGCACAACATGATTTATTTATAGAATTAAATCATCACATATAACAGCATAGTGGTTATTTTTTAAGACCGTGCGGAAGTGGCATTACATGGTAACATTTTAAACAACATTTTTAACATGGTAAGTTTTTAACTACATTATGTCCTAATCTCAGAACAAAAGTACCGGTATGTCATCACAGCATGAATGACAACATGGTGATGGTTTTCCTGACACTGTGTCACTGGGATAAGACACGACGTTTTCCTGAAAATGACACTAGGGTACAATCACAAGATTTTGGAACACCATGTCACCACGCCAGGACATGGTGATGGGTTTCCTGACAGCATCAATACATTGTGATACAACAGTGGGTTTTTTTGGAGGGGGCGGGGGAGACGACCCATGTTTTCCTGACATGGTGACAGATTTCATGACTCTGTGTCAACACATCATCACAGTGACAGGTTCCCCGCTGGGGTCTTGGTTACGGTACTGTAACGTGACATGGGGCTTTTGCGAATTCTGCAACATTCTTCTTGCCCAGGCTGAGCAAGGCGAGGCCCCTCGTTTTAGACAGAGGGTCACAGCCCAGGACTCTCGTGTGCTGCCTCTAGGACAAGGGGAGCTGCCACCAGCCTGTCAGTCCCTTCTGGGCGTGGTTTAGGGAGGGGGCGGAGTCTGAGAGACGGACACCCGCTGCGAACTACAACTCCCAGCAAGCGCCGCGGCACTGAGGTCATCTGTTAGCGGCCTCGTTTCCCTCAGTGCCGGCTGCGGCAGTGCGCGGAGGCTGACGGGAAGGAGGCGGGATTCAAGCGGCGGAGGCCGGGATGGAGGAGAAGCTCAGACGGGTAACGGTCGCCGCGCGGGCGCTGCCCCCGACTGACGGTCCTTAGGGGGTCCCCACAGAGAGGGACGTGTCCGGCCCGAGTCCGCCCGGCCGGGATACTCCTCCGTCCCTGAGCCCCCGCCTCAGGGCCCCTCCTCCGCGCCGTGCGCCCCCCGTGCCCTCTGGCCTCTTCCTCGCCGTGCGCCCCCCGTGCCCTCTGGCCTCTTCCTCGCCGTGCGCCCCCGCTCTTCCCCATCCCCCGTGCCTGCCTGCCTCCCCCCCCCGGCCGGGGTTTGCCTCCGCGTCCCCCCAGCCCGCCCCCCCCCCCGCTGCACGCTCCCAATGCCCCCCCCCCGGGTTTGCCTCCGCGTCCTCCCAGCCCGCCCCCCCCCCCGCTGCACGCTCCCAATGCCCCCCCCCGGGTTTGCCTCCGCGTCCTCCCAGCCCGGCCCCCCCCCGCTTCACGCTCCCAATGCCCCCCCCGGGTTTGCCTCCGCGTCCCCCCCGCCCGCCCCCCCCCCGCTACACGCTCCCAATGCCCCCCCGGGTTTGCCTCCGCGTCCCCCCAGCCCTGCCCCCCCCGCGCCTAATGCCCCCCAGGGTTTGCCTTTGCGTCCCACCAGCCCGTGCCCTCCAGCTCCCTGCTCCCAGTGCCCCCCCAGCGGTTTGCCTCCACTTCCACCCAGCCCATGCCACCCCTGCTGCACGCTGCCAATGCCCCCCCCCCGGGGGGTTGATTCCACTTCCCCACAGCCCAGGCCCTGTCCCGCTCCCAATGCCCCCCCCCCGGGTTTGCCCCCGCTTCCCTCCCAGCCCATGCCCCCCAGCTCCTGTCTATGTTCTCCCAATGCCCCCCCTGCCCCAGTGTTTGCCCCGGGTTTTCTACAGTTTCCTGCTGTGTGCCCCCCAATGCCCTTGTCCCCGGTGTGTGCTCTCAATGGGCCTGTGGCCCAGTCCTTGCTGTGTGCCTGCAGTGGTCCTCCAGCCCGTGCCCTGTCTCTGATATGTGCCCCCAATGGCACCCCTGGCCCGTGTCTCTGTCCCCACTATGTGCCCCCAGTGGAGCCCCCAGCCTGTGCCTCTGTCCCTGCCATGTGTTCGCCTGTGCTCCATCTCCACTCTGTAACCCCTAAAGGCCCGCCCATGCCCCAGTCCCCACTGTGTGCCCCAAATATTCTCCCATCCCAGGCCTCTCCTGCTCCCTGGTGTGCGTGCTAAATATTCTCCCCTTGTGGTCTCCCTCGCTCCTGGTGTGTGCCTGAAATCTCCACTGTGTGCCCCAAATCTCCTCTGGGCCTCCCTCCTCTCCTCTCCTCTCCCCAAGTGTGCTGCAAATATCTACTTCTCCTATGGAATGTGGAGGGGTACATTCATAATTATCCTACTCTGTATATTACTTACTGATGGGTGGGGTCACTTGGGCTTACTCGAAGCCCCCTGACCCCTCTCAACATAAGGAACTCTGTAGCTTATGAGCTATGTTTAACTAGACATTGTGGTTTGCACAAAAGTTTGCAGAGAAGTAGATATTTGGGCTCAGGAAGAACAGGGGATGCAACTTCTGCATCCCACTTCAGTAG
Organism: Mauremys mutica; assembly: GCF_020497125.1. NCBI lineage: Eukaryota > Metazoa > Chordata > Testudines > Geoemydidae > Mauremys > Mauremys mutica. The sequence goes on from NC_059077.1 coordinate 12,156,812, forward strand.
CATAGGCTGGTGTACACCTGTGTTATCCTAGATAAGTGCTTTCCTACCTCCTGTTTGTATGGAGCATTAAACTAAAAACCCTGCTTTCTTATTATGTGAATAATAACTGGAAGAAAAGGAAGGGGAATGCTTAAAACAAAGCAAAGTCCCATTAAAAAAATAGTCAGCCCTAATTCAGTGTGCCTTAAATGATGTCTGGGCTGGTAGCCTTTTCAGGTTTAAGGTACTGTACTATTAAGATAGATCTTATGTGTCAGAAAATTGTGATTTGCTGATGTAAAGTTGCCTGCAGTGACTCAAAAACAGGAGTACCAGACTCAGTGCAAACTGTTAGGAAGGAGAGCACAAACACCAAATTGTTTGAGAGTTCTATAATTAGATTACACCAAACAGTTATCAAGTGTAAGCTGCTCAGATGCTATACAGTAACTCCTCACTTAACATTGTAGTTATGTTCCTGAAAAACGTGACTTTAAACAAAATGATGTTAAGCGAATCCAATTTCCCCATAAGAATTTATGTAAATGAGGGGATTAGGTTCCAGGGGAAAATTTTTCACCGGACAAAAGACTATATTATATATACACACACAGTATACATTTTAAACAAACAATTTAATACTGGTACACAGTGAGATGATTGTGAAGCTTGGTTGAGGTGGAGGAGTCAGAGGGTGGGATATTTCCCAGGGAATGCCTTACTGCTAAATGATGAACTAGCAATTGGCTGAGCCCTCAAGGTTAGCTCTCACACTCTACAAGGCAGCAGGAATGGAGGGCGGGGAGATAGCATTGCCAATGGAGACAGAGACACACACCATGTGTGAGAGAGAGATGCACATTTCGCTGACCCTACTCTTAAGTACACTGCTTTGTTAATTAGATCAGCTTGCTGAGACCCCAGCTGCTGCCAGCAAGCTCCCTCCATCCTGAGCCCTGTCATGTGTCCCCCCCCTGCTCTATGGAAGATGGGGCCGGGGGGAGCAGGGGGGTGGGGGACACCCTGACAGCCCCCCTCTTCCTCTCCTCCCCCCTGCACAGCAAACAGGAGTCTTGGGGAACAGCTCCAAGGCAGCGAGCAGGAGCAGCACATGGCAGTGATGGGAGGGACAGCTGAACTGCCAGCAATTGCTAGCCTGCTGGGCAGCTGCTGCACAGGGAACTTAAGGGAGCGGGGAGATGATGCAGGGGCTGCCGGTTCACCCTGGTTCCAAGCCCCCACTAGCTAGCTGCAATGGGCTGCTCTTCCTGCAAGCAGTGGACAAAGTAGGCGGCTGCCAAATGATGAGAGAAGGGAACATTACACAACTTTAAACGAGCATGTTCCCTAATTGATCAGCAACATAACAACGAAACAACGTTAACCAGGACGATTTTAAATGAGGAGTTACTGTACAGCCTTAACATGCAGTCACAGACAGTCCCCTTGGGCACTATCTTGCCATCCAGCTAAGCTTACCTTTGTGATAGATGGTTCCTTACACCAAGAATCACAGCGATATTCAGGTTACACCCAGTCTCAAAGGATCAGTTACTTATCCCAGGTCATCAAAGACCATTAGATCTTACACCAGAGATGATGCTTGTAGCCAATCTTATAATAAACTGTACAAAATATATTAAGTAGGAAAAGGAAACAAGTTATTTATAAAATTAAAGCAGGTGAACATTCGCACCCAAATGAGTTAGTCTTAAGTTTCCAAAGGTAATAGAAGCTTCTGTATTCAGCAAGTTCTGTATGCCCTTGCGGACCCTGGGGTTTCCGCAGACTATATTTAAGGGGTCTGCAAAAGGTGACTATGAAAATAAAGTTTGAATCAAAAGTATGTGAATCCTTCCCCCTTCACACACACACTCCTCCCCTCTCCCTCCCCCCCATTGTCAGAACCCTGGAAGTGTTGTCATTACCATAGAAGCCTACAGTTTAGCACTCTTTCTCACACTACGTCAAATGCCCTGCCAAGAACACACAGTCAGTTTTCAGTCTAAGACTTCTATGGTAGGGTCCACGGACTACAGGTTGAACTTCAAATGGGGTCTGCAACTCCATTCAAAATTAGTTAGGGGTCCATAAATAATAAAAGGGTGAAAACTATTGCTTTAGGACTAACCCAGGCTAAGAGGCTGTGGACCTCTTGTTTATGCTTAGAAAACCTTGTTCCTCAGACTTTAAGCAGCATAGAGATCCAGTTTATTCTTCTTAGGTGTCTTTCTCCCCCTCCTCCATTGTGCTCTGAGCTGCAAGCTCAGCTGAAGGGAGGAATCCACTTGCATGGCTTGTTTTTAGAATGAGAGGGACAAAACAACCAATGTCTTTTGTCTTCTTTAATGTCCCACAATAATCTGTCTGTTATCAACATTTAAACTCAATATAAAACCATTTCAGGCTAAGCTGACAGGAAAAATAGTTCAGTGGTTAGGGCACTACTCTGGGATATGAGAGACCTAGGTTCAAATTCCTACTCTGCCACAGACTTCCTGTGTGACTTTGGGTAAGTCAGTTAGACTCCTGATCCTTAAAGGTATTTAGGGTCCTAACGTCCCTGGAGGGAGTTTGAGGATCTGGTTCTTTGTTCCTCATTTGTAAAATAAGAATAACAACATCCACCTATTTCACAGGGCTGTTGATAGGGTAAATACAAAACAGTGTGGGATGCTGAGATACTATGGTAACAGGAGCCACAATGTGTTCTGCCTGTTTGTCTGGCTAGAGCAGATGAGCCTAGAGCAGATCAGCCAAACAGCTTCTAATCAAAGCTACAGTTGAATGCTTAAGAAAAACTATATTTAACACCACTTGCTGGAGGGGTAACTGGGTTGCCTAAAAGCCAATTATGGTTTTAAATAATTTCTTTAAATATGAATTGACCATGAACTGAATTCAAACACAACGTACCTTAGAAACTGTTTAGCCTTATCTATGTTAGCATGCCAAACAGTTTTTGCATAGTATTGGAAATTCCAGACTGTTAGATTTTACCACTTGTAGTCTACTGTTTCATTGTCTTGTGAGAGCGTTGTCCTGAAGTCTTACCCCATTTTGCATGTGAGCTTCATGTGCTTCTTCATGGTTGCAAAGGGTGACATGGATAAGCATTCATGTCGTGCTCCCTGTCAGTACCCGGACAGAGAAGCTAATGATCCAACCAGCAGACTGTATTTGGGGGTGAACCCTGTTCTTCCAGTCTACATTTGTGCTTCTACCATTGCTACAACCAATGGTGGTGCAACAATAGAAGATACCCCCGCACACACTCCCCCCCCCCAAAAAAAAAGTCTAGTGTAGACAAAACCCCTCAGACAGGAGTAAGATTTGTGGCTGGTGGCTCTACATTCCAGTTCTCTTGCGTGATATTTAATTCGCCTTCCTTAAATTAAACCATTTACCTTCTTTACGCCCACTTTCCTGGCAGGTTACTTTATGGCTAAAAAGGACATTTGGGGATCAACCCATTCCACAATACGAAGTGAATTCACGGACTGTTGATATTTTATATGAGCTTGTGGAATGCAATGAAACCAGAGACAGGGATGTCTCCCTCGTGATAGATGACATGAAACAGAAGACTGCAGAATATGAGTCAGAAGGTGAGCTTGGTGCTTCAAACTCCAGTTACAGTAAAAGCGCCTTTTTCTAAGTGACCCTATAGGGTTTCTCTTTACTACTCGCTGTAATATTTTATAAGAAGTGTGAAAAAGTAGCAATAGGCTCAGATTTCCCTGAATTCCAGCTATATATTGTCATACACAAATGCTTTTCTCCCAACAGTAACATCAGATTGGCCAACAACAATTCTTAAATCAACTTGACCAGGCTGTAAAGGCTGACAAGCATCTTAGCTGCTGAACTTCCTACACTGCCAACTAGATGTACATACAGCATCTCTATTTCAGTGCTGTGCCAAGGGTGGGGGTCAGGGTTAGTGTTGATCTCAAGTGTCTGAGCCAATGTTAATCTCTAACTGAGGGAAGCAATTTAAAATTCTGAAACAGCAGCGATGTTATTTAGCAACTCCTTAGCTAATCATAGGGAGTGAGCATTGGATAAAGTGGAGAACAGCAGTCAGTATTTCTAGAGTGACCATGCAACTCAGGGCACCGTAATCATTCTTTTAACATTTCATATACTAAATAAAAACCAGTTGCAAGGTTTTAATTAGGTAGGATTCTATAAGTTTATGATATCATAAGAATTCTGATACTATATGGAGGAGAATTTTTTTTCTTCTTTCCTAATCACTCCCAAAAATATGTTTTTTCCTGTGTAGTCTCCCAATGAATCATAGACTTGTAGGACTGAAAGGGACCTCAAGAGGTCATCTAGTCCAGTCCCCTACACTCTTGGCAGGACTAAGTATTTTTTAGACTATCCCTGAGAGGTGTTTGTGTAACCTGCTCTTAAAAATCTCCATTTATGGAGATTCTACAACCTCCCTAGGCAATTTATTCCATTGCTTACCTACCCTGACAATTAGGAAGTTTTTCCTAAACTGCCCTTGCTTCAATTTAAGCCATTGCTGCTTGTCTGTCCTCAGAGGTTAACGAGAACAATTTACCTCCCACCTCCTTGTAACAACAGTTTTCAAGTACATAAAAAGTTATCATGTCTCCTCTGAGTCTTCTCTTCTCCAGATTAAACAAATCCAGTTTTTTCAATCTTCTCTCATAGGTCATATTTTCTAGACCTTTAATAATTTTTGTTGCTCTTCCCTAGACTTCCTCCAATTTGTCCACATCCTTCCTGAAATGTGATGTCCAGAACTGGACACAATGTTCCAGTTGAGGCCTAAACCGCATGGAATAGAGCAGAATTACTTCTTGTGTCTTGCTTACAACACTCCTGCTAATACATCCCAGAATGATATTTGCTTTTTTTGCAACAATGTTACATTGTTCACACATATTTAGCTTATGATCCACTATGACCCCCAGATCCCTTTCTGCAATACTCTTTCCTAGGCAGTCATTTCCCCTTTTGTATGCGTGCGACTGATTGTTCCTTCCTAAGTGGAGTGTCCTTACTGAATTTCATCCTATTTACTTCCAGTTTTTGTCCAGATCATTTTGAATTTTAATCCTGTCCTCCAAAGCACTTGCAATCATGCACAGTTTGGTATCATCCGCAAACTTTATAAGTGTGCTCTCTATGCTGTTATCTAAATCACTGGTGAACATATGGAACAGAACTGGACCCAGAACTGATCCCTGCGGGACCCCATTGAATATGCCCTTCCAGCATGACTGAACCACTGATAACTACTCTCTGGGAACAGTTTTCCAACCAGTTATGCACCCACCTTATAGTAGCTCTATCCGTAGTTTGTTTATGAGGAGATCTTGTGAGACAGTATCAAAAGCCTTACTAAAGTCAAAATATGCCACATCTACCACTCCCCCGCATCCATCCAGAAGGTTTGTTACCCTGTCAAAGAAAGCTATTAGGTTCAGCTTGTTCTTGGCAAATCCATGTTGACTGTTACTTATCACCTTATTATCTTCTAGGTTTTTGCAAGTTGATTGCTTAATTATTTGCTCCATTATCTTTCTGGGTACTGAAGTTAAGCTGACTGGTCTGTAATTCCCTAAATTGTCTGTATTTCCCTTTTTATAGATTGGCACTATATTTGCCCTTTTCCAGTCCTCTGAAATCTCTCCAGTCTTCCATTACTTTTCAGAGATAATCGCTAATGGCTCAGATATCTGCTCAGTCAGCTCCTTGAATATTCTAGGATGCATTTCATCAGACCCTTGTGACTTGAAGTCATCTAACTTGTCTAAGGGTACATCTACACTACCTCCTGAATCGGTGGGTAGTGATCGATCTATCGGGGATCGATTTATCGCGTCTAGTGTATATGTGATAAATTGATCCCCGATCGCTCTGCCGTTGACTCCTGTACTCCACCGCGGCGAGAGGCGGAAGCGGAGTCGATGGGGGAGTGGCAGCAGTTGACCCCGCGCCGTGAGGCTGCGAGGCAAGTTGACCTAAGATACGTCGACTTCAGCTACACTATTCTCATAGCTGAAGTTGTGTATCTTAGGTCAATTCCCCCCTGTGTAGACCAGGCCTAAGTAATTTGTAATTTTTTCTTTCCCTATTTTAACCTCTGATCCTACCTCATTTTCACGAGCATTCACATCCAGTCACTACTAACCTTTTTAGTGAAAACTGAAACAAGAAAGTAATTTAGCACTTCTGCCATTTCCACCTTTTCTGTTATTGCGCCGCCCCACCCCCCTCCCCTCCCCCCCAATCAAGTAATGGGCCTAACCTGTCCTTAGTCGTCATCTTGCTTCGGAGATTCTCAAACTTTACTGCACCGCCACCCCGTTCTGACAACAGTTACTTTATGACCCTGGGGGAGGGCTGGAGCCTGACCCTACCACCATGGGGATGGGGAAAAGGGGCCGCAGCCTCATTCCCGCCTCCCCGGGTGAGGGTGGTGCTCAGGCTTCAGCGTCAACCCTGTGTCCCAGCAAGTCTAAAGCTGGCCCTGATGACCCCCGTTAAAATGGGATTGCAACACACTTTGAGGTCCCAACCCACAGTTTGAGAACTGCTGTAAATGCATTTGTAGAATGTTTTCTTGTTATCCTTTATGTCGCTAGCTAGTTTAATCTTGTTTTGTGCCTTGACCTTTCTAATTTTGTCCCTACATACTTGTGTTATTTGTTTATATCCATCCTTTGTAGTTTGACCTAGTTTCTACTTTTTGTAGGACTCTTTTTAAGATCCAGCCAATAGATTGTTTATGTAATACTTACAAAATGGAGCACAGAACATTGAACCTTAAACTGTGTCTTTTGTGTCTGATTAGACTGTAAGCACCTTGAAGCAGAGACTTTGTATTCTAAATGTGTATAGTCCCATGCACACCTGTGACAAATATTAAATGAAAGTAACTATTTGTTTTTTTCAGTCAACTATCTACAGGATCTTCTCATGGAGAGTGTGAATCTTTCCTTCAACAGTCTCTCTAGCGCAGGCACCAGCTATCTGAACGCATTGGTAGACAGTGCAATGGCGCTTGAAACAAGGGACACTTCCCTAGCAAGGTAATTCTTCCACAGTTTGCTGAAGTCTCGGTCAGTGGTGTCCAACCTTCTCAGCTTGAGGCCACAATCAGTTCTCTGGGGCCAATTTTCTGCCCTGTTCCACTTCTTTGTGTCACTTATGCAGCACAAAGTGAGTGGAAAGCACCCAGAATTCTGTGATGGGGGAGTTCCCAGTGGATGTAGAGATGAAATGGCCATCTCCTACTCCTCCCTCCCTCCCTATACTCCCTGCGGTAGGTCAAGGGTGGGGAGGGGGAGTAGTTGAAGGATGCTGCACTCCAGCTATCCCTTGCTGGCATATGGTCCCTCCCTGGGGGCTCTTCTGCTAGCAGGCACAATTTACAGCAGCTCCCAGACTACTCCAACCTGGACTCAGCTAAAGAATCAGGGAGCTGTAACTGGCTGCTCATTCCCAGCTTCTCCTCTTTTTCCCACCTCTTGGGCTGCTCTGAGTCAGTGTGTGTGGGAGTGGGAGCCATCCTTTGCTAGCCACTTCCATAGGCCCAGAGGGAGCCAGTCTAGCTGCTGTCCTGCTCTTCCTGGGGCCCCCAGAGCCAGCCGAGAAGCAGGCAACGGAATAGTCAATGTTACTCTCACTTCCTATTCCTGTGGTGGTGCAGGCGGCCAGCAGGGGTGCTGTTGAGCACTTGCAGCAGAGAAGGACTGATAGCTTCAGTGGGTAGCTGCAGTGGTTGGCTGATTCAGATGTTTCTACTGAAGAATTGCAGGATGTGGTTTCAGGGGTTGCATATTCAATTCTTAATTAAATAGACGTTTCCTTAGTGTAGTCACCCTCAGGAGCCACAAGTTGGACACCTCAGTATTTCAAATCTGATTGCCTAAAACCTGCCAGGGTCTGCTCAGCTCCTCATCCTTTTGGAGAGTTTTAAATGGAGTATTTGGCTGTGCACCCTGCATCGATTTCTCAGATGAAACCTTACAAAAATGAGGTTCAGTCTGGCTCTAAAAGTAGGGGTTTTGCGTGTGCCTTTAGATAAAATGTCCCTTTCTGCCTCTGTTTCTGTCCTTCCTACTCCAGCTGTTGTGCAGTGTGGTGTGCTCAGGCTGCATGCCATGATCTGTCCCGAAAGCGGTTGCAGTTCAGTTAGTGCATGTTTATAGCTTGTGAAATGCTTCATGATAAAAGGAGCTGTATAAATGTGTATGGCATAGCAATTAAAATGTTAAGCTATTTTGAATTTTGTGTACATTGTCAAACCCTGGCTTATAGAAGTTCTTAGCTATTTAGATTGTAAGATCGTTTAGACAGACCTAACTATTATCAGATTTGCCATTATTTGAGAACAATCCTACAAAAAGTTTATGGAAAATGTGAAAGAAAATAAGGGATTATATAACCCTGAGCTTCGGCGGAGTTGACTTCTAAACAGATCAATGAAATCTCTTGTTTCATTAGCTTCATCCCCGCTATCAATGATTTGACCTCAGATTTACATGCGACGGAATCAAGAAACAGAGAAATGGAGCTTGAATTGACCAGCCTTAGGAAAAAGCTAACTGCAGCTCTGGTGTTGGAAAAACATCTCCAAGAGTGAGTAGTGGGGGAAAAAGGGAAAGAGCTGAATGGGGTTTGCTGGTCTCCTGTTCTCAGCAACTTTATTGTCTATGAACAGTAACAAGGATATCTGAATATTCAGTTCAATATTGCTCTACTTCACAGCAATTTAAACCACTAGTCAAGGTCCTTGCAGAAAATTTACTTCAGATAGTCGAAAAAGGTTTGAAAATCCCAAGCCTACAATGATGAAATTAAATATTATGGGGTGAATAGTGCTCACAAGTACATGCCTGCGTCTCCCACTTACTACTTTGTGCATAGGTTTAAAGTGAGCGTATTTTTCTGAGCATGAGCAGTGTGGTTTAGTGATAAAAATAAGGGACTGGGTTAGAACAAAAAAGATTCCCAAGAAGAATCTTCTTTAACCAAAAGATTATAAAATTCCACTAAGTCCACCAGCAACCTCACCATGCAGATTTAATTTACATTGAAGTGCTTGGATACACAATGAGGGGCGTTGGAGTTTACTCTAACTATTGTGGCACTGATAGCAGCATAGTTAATGTCGTAGACCTAGCATTCCTGTGTACTTGTCTCGGCTCTGCCATTATCACACTGCATGATTTTAGTTAAGTCACTTAACAGTTGTAGTCCTAGATTCTCTACTAACTAATCTGTTATAGTGATCCACCAGGTTATTAGTATCAGTTGTTGTATAGATGTCCTGGCTTTTCATGCAGATGCCCTGCTATCAGTAGGGATATCCTAGGGTCTTGGGAATCTGTGGGGTATCTGTGCACATGGAAATTTCATTCCACCAATAATTAAGCTGGTGGAGAGACTGAGTGTGAAACCCTGTCCCTCCTGTGGGTGTTTACTTGAGAGTGTTAATTTGGCTGAAGGTTAGTAAGCCACATACATTCACCACAATTTTCTTCTTAAAGGGACCTTAAAAAAACAGAAGAACATCTGGCAATGGAAAAAGCCAAAGCTGACAGCCGAACCCAGAACATGAAGTTCCTGAAGGATAAATCTGAGGACTTCAAATTCAGGATAAAGGCTGCAGAGGTTGGTGATAAATGTCTTCTACCAGTATTGTTGAAGGAATACGTGATCGTGTCAAATTGGGCCCCAAAATGTATGGTTTCACTATTAGAGACATCTTGGAGCTTCTTATGCATGTTTCATTAGCCACTGACTCCACAGTTAAAGTTGCTTGGAGATTAGCACTTAAAACAGCAGTAAATTCTTTCTCTAGTTGACTTTTTTTCTTTTTCGCTGCTTATGTTAAAATACAAGTAAGCATCAGAATATCTCTATGCATTTTCTGTTTAAAGTTTTGCTATGAATAATGTATTGTACACTGTTTGTTCAGTAGAGGAGCAGAGTGTGCTGTACAAACTGTGAACTGTTTTTTCTCTTGTAGGAACAGCTTTCTGCAAGCGGGATGGATCCTTCCTTGACACATCAGTCGTTAGTGAGCCTCTCAGAGGTGAGTGTGTTGTGACAAGAGGGACATTTCTGAAGTGGTGCATGTGAATCAGCATTTGTTTGGATAGTTTTAAAGAAATAACATTTATTCATATGGATATTTGAGTACATGTGTATGTTAGAGAGAGGCACAAACTAACATCCACATCCAAATGCCTCTGATACAAATTTTACATCCTGAGGCCACCTCCAGTTTTAGATGAACATAACATTTTTGGATATAATTGTGAATACTGTAAGATGATAATGGTGTAATTTGTGAGAGAGACACTGTCACAATTACTTTCATTTTTAAAAAACCATGTTTCCTGTGTTTCTAATTGTGGATTCTCCAGCTCTTTGCTTCTGCACATGATGTCTGTCTGAGTCTGTTCTTTCTGCTGTCACAACACTAATATCACCCTGTTACTATAACAGAGAGAAATCCTAATGTGTAATGTGCTTTTTGCCATTTGTGTTGTTTTATTTCTTGCTTATTAGTTAGTTTGAATGATGAATATAGCCTAGTCATTTTCACTTTGTGTGGATGTCATGAACTAGCATTGTTTGGCAGTATTTGGATTGCAAAATGCTGGTTGAAAAATGTTCCCACTGAAATCTTAAATTTAAAAAAATCATAGAAACTTCTATGTAGGTCTTGGTTTTGTTAAAACTTGTTATCTAATAGAGCCTAAATATGGGGGCAAGTTTGACTTGACAGTATTCTTTTATCTGTTTTGCAGAGTGCTGAACAAATATTTGGGGTGAAGGGGGTGTAAATTACTGCATCATAGGTTTATCCTGGATTTTTAAATGGCTTTAGTGATGGTGAAAGTTGCTTGATTAGTAATCCTCAAGTTAACTCTTCTCTTTGTGCACTGAATGGTTACAGCACCAAAAGTGGTGGTGGAAGGTTCCCCACACTGTCCCACCTATGTGGCTCAGCCCTGTTCTGACAGGGCAGCCTCTAGGTGTTAGTGTGTAACTCATTCTTAGTGATCTATTCAGTCTTGGCCTGTGCTGAGATCACCAGCAAGGGTCTCAGATAGTGCCCATTGCGAAGGTGTTTTTCTGTGACGTGGACACCTGTCCACTGGGTCATAGATTGAGATCACCACAGACCAGCGAACAGCCACCAAATGGTACACTGTATGAAAAGACGTATTTTTTTCATAAGGGTAATGCAAAAATGTGTATTTTTACTTCAATATAAAACTTCAACTGGATTTGACTGAATAAAATTGTTGGAATATTAAATCCTGGGAAGAGTTATGGATCCTTAATCAGAATTACGGCAACGATGGGCTCCCTTAAAATCTATACAGTATAAAACATTTGGAAATTTGTAAATGCTTTGTTTTACTGATTTGCATCACTTATACCAAATTAGATTGCAGAAATATAAGATGGTGCATTGCTCTTTTCACAGAAACTGACTGAACTAAAGCAACAGACTGTGCCTTTGAAGAAGAAACTGGAGTCCTACTTGGACTTAACTCCTGTAATTATTTCTACTACTACTATCTTCTGGTATCCTAAGTGTGTGTGTGTGTGTGTGTATATATATATATATATATATATATATATATATATATATATATATATATATATATATATATATATATATATATATATGAAAATGGAATTGCTTCTCTTTAGGTGCTATAACTTAGGCATTAATTTCACTGTCAAATTAACATCAGGGGATGTTGTGTAGCTGAAATATTTTAGATATATATAGACATCAAAATGTAAATGAATTCTGTTGCAATGAATTGACAGGCTCACAGTTATGCTGTTTCCAAACTCTGTGTACGTCCCTTAATGAATTGTCTAGACGAAGGATTTTGCTTAAATAGAAGGATGTTTAAATAGTTCCACTAGGTAGATTTTGCTCTCTCCTACCACAATGCATGGGAATTGAACCCAAATAAACTGGTTGGATAAGCTAGGCATCAGGTGAATTATCTGGAAAAGTTGAGAGGAAAACAAAAATCTGTGGCACAATTATTTTCCAAAGATTATCAACCATTTTAAAAGGTATACACATCAAACTTTGAATCTGCTGGTACATACCACCATTACTGTTAATCATTTATGTAGCAGTATAAACGGTTACAGCATTGTGCAGTAGTTGGAGTTCAGTGAAGGGAACCTCTGTAAACAACTGTACAGTAATTCAAAGAGATTAGAGCCAACAGTAGTTTATTAATCCACAAAGTGAGAGGTATCCAAACCCTGTCTTTGCATGAAGTGGACAGGTCACCTGTATGTGTTGTTTGGGGGACAATCTAACTGCAGCACTTGCAGAGCTCCTCTAAAAGTGGATGAAACACAAAATTCATGTTCCTTTCTCAAATCAGTAGTGAGGGATTCTCCCTCTTGGACATAGGGAAGATGTTGCCACAATTGGGGGGTAGCATTGTGATTTATTAAATGAACCTATGTGTCGAGATTCACAGTTCTACCTCTCGTATTTATCTGGCCTCATTACTGTAATCTCTGGATGCCTCTCAATCTTTAATGTATTTATCCTCACAGCACCCTGTGAGGTAGGGAAGTGCTATTATCCCCTATCTCAGATGGGGAAATGAGGCACAGAGCCATTAAGTGACTTGCCCAAGGTCACATGCGGAGCTGTGCTGGAACAGGGAACTGAATCCAGGTCTCCCAGGTCCTCAGCTAATGCCCCTAACCACTGGACCATCCTTCTTGTCTTCACCAACCCGCTCCTTGCAGTGAGTTCCCCTACTACACACATCCTTGCTGCATGCCTGACTCCCTCACCTTAGATCAGTGGTTCCCAACCTTTCCAGACTACTGGACCCCTTTCAGGAGGCTGATTTGTCTTGCATACCCCAAGTTTCACCTCATTTGAAAACTACTTGCTTAAAAAACAGACATAAAAATGCAGAAGTGTCCCAGCACACTATTACTGAAAAATTGCTTCCTTTCTCCTTTTTACCATGTAATTATAAACTAAATAGCAATCCTCTCCTCCCCCCTAATTGTGAAACACTGATATAACACATAGAGCAGTATAAACAAGTCATTGTCAATATGAAATATTAGTTTGTTCTGATTTTGCTAGAGCTTTTCATGTAGCCTTTTGTAAAACTAGGCAAATATCTAGATGAGTTGATATACTCTTTGGAAGACCTCTGCATACCCCCCTCTATCCTAGTCCCCAGAGGCAGTTTGCTTGGTTCTATCAAGGGACTCGAGACACCAGAATTGGCTTTTATTCTTCCCATTTTCCCTATCTTGCTTTCAGTGAATGTGGAAGGCTCAGCCCTGCCCCTTAGCTTTTGTGCTTCTCTCACCACTGGCTGAGTGCCTGAGATGCTGAGCGGGAGAGGAGTGTTCCTACAAGCAGGCTATGTGCACATGTGGGCACCTTCCTATTCAGCGTCTGGCCTGCAAACACTGCAGGGAATGCTTAAAGCCAGGCTATCTTGGTAAAGAGCTTTGTGAATTTTTCATGCAAATGTTTCTTTTAACATTAGGCTTTGTAAAAGCTCTTTCAAAATCCATTAAATTTTGGGTTGTTCTGTGTCTTTAATTGCAGCACTTTTTGCATCTTGGGGGAACACGTGGAGACCATTTGATTATTGCCCATTCCTCTCCTACCCTTTATTAAAATAGTTTGGGTGAGGAGAAACCCTGTGTTTCAAGCTGAAGTAGGACTGTCGCTACTTGCGGTTAACATGCCATTTTTCTTTCTTTTAGAATCCTTCCCTTGCTCGAGTGAAGATTGAAGAAGCAAAGCGGGAGCTGGTAGGGGCTTTTGTTGCTTACAGAGATTTAATTGGACCCTGGCGCTCTCTCCCTCCCTCCCCCCCCCCCCCCCCAAAAAAATTCCAAAACTCCAACATTGATGATGGTTAGGTTCGGGTTTATCTGCCTCAGATTCTAATCTTGATGCTCTCCAGAGATAAAGATCTGGGTAAAAATGTGGCTCAGATTAGATGGAAGGGATTCTTGTTGATAGGGAGGAACATGTTGAAGGATGGCCCAGCTTTTCAGAGTTATTTAGATGCTGTAGTCTCACTGCAATGAGTGGAAGTTAATCACCTAAATAGCTCTGAAGAACTGTGCGGAAGTGTTTGTATCACCTTTCAAGGATGCTTTTTGCTAAAACGCTTTGCAATCTCTAGGCCCTTTTGGATACATCACTGCTGCTGGATTCTCAGATGGTAGTTGTGGCCTGTAATGCATTTTTTAATCAGCAGTTGGACAGGAGTATGGCCATTTCTCTCTAAAATAGACTGCACAAAGGTCATCCATGCATTTGTCTCCTGCAGGCTTGATTGCTGTTAAGTGCTGTATATAGGGTTGCCTTTGAAGTCCACATGGGACTGCAGCCGCCCTTCTCCTGAGTGTCATGGACCAGTGTGTACATAAATCCTGTGCTTCAGTTTTTGCACTAGCTTCCTATTTGCTTCTAGATGCAATTGAAGATGTTGATAATCATTAAGGTCCTAAACAGTCAGGATCTCAATTATGAGACCATCCATCTCTTTGGACTGTACCAGTAGGATCAATGGTGAGGCACTTATTTCATGAATTTGATCCCACTTCACCAGTGGTAGGGCTTTTTCAGGTGAGAGTTTTTTCACCTTAGTAATATGCTTTGGCAGCCTATCTGTGTCTAATAACCCTTCCAAGCATGATGGAAAGCCCACTACATGTGACTAGCATTTTGCTATTTTTGTGCATACGTGTGGAATTTGTATGTTAATCTCAGTAAAACAAGAGTACATGGTTCTTCAATATTCCTGTTCTGTGCATCACATTGTAAGAGATTGTGTCATGGACTCTCTATTCACCCCCTGTTCACCAGCTGCTTGGTTCTAAAAATGTTGCGTTCCAAGGACCATGAGGATCACACAACGTGAACCAATGGTGTCAGTTTGGAAATAATTACTGCGATTTAGCCTTTTAGCTACCAGCAATAAGCTCTCTAGATGTTACAAGCCAGACTTGTTTGTTTGTGGACTATAAGTATAACAGTGGATGCTTTATTAGGGTTTGATATTTGGAGATTGTCGTGGGAACAATGTAACATTGTCATAATATTAAAGAATACTGTATATCTTTTTGGGTCATCATTCGGATTAGTAATGCTAATTTTTGGCTTTTTATGGTGACTCATTTTTCTCTGTTCATGTGCTGCTAAATGCTGCGTCACCTATTATATTTTCAACTAACCATGCATTGTACTGAGTACTGGTAAACATCCCACACCAATAATGCGCTTTCAGTTATTTGGGTTAATGCATACAAATGATGTCCAGTGGGGTTGACCATTAGAGACATATTTGTCTAACAGTGATGTAAAAAGTTATTTGCATTGCCACTTATTTCTCTTGTTTCTTTCTCCCTCTAGAATGCTCTTGAGGCTGAGTTCTCCAGTAAAGTGGACATGATGGCACTGTCAGTACCAGAGCCCAGCAAACGCCGATTTACCTGACATCAACTGTGTGGGAAAAGGACTTCTAAGGCAGACTTTTTGCACTCCTAAACATGGTGGTGTATTCCTCACTGTTGGGGCCTGCACACTTGCCATCTTTCTTCCAAGCACACAGATTCTGATGGTTTCTCATAGCTTTGGTTTTGTAAAAAATATGTATATTTCTGTTTTCTGTAAGACTGAATAATAAAAACAAGACTTCTTTCCTCTGTCCATTTTTATAAGTATGAGCTAAAACTGGTAAATGACCTCCAGATGGTGACCTAATCAGCAAACAAGCAGTTTCATGTTTGGTTAAATTTCTGTACTAGATATCTTCTGTTTTACTAAATTAGATCAACTGGGGGAAAAGGGAGGGAGGAAGGAGTTGGGACTTGACAGAAAGCTCTCTGGTTAGTCTTGGTCTCTTCTTCTCCCCTGCCAGGTTCTGGATCTCTAGCCTTAGAAGAGCCCTCTATTGGGTGAGTCAAGGGAAACTAGACAGCATTTGTTATTACGTCTTGTGAGATGAGAGTCTCCTCACCCAGCATCAATCACTTTTTTCTTCTCTTCAAATCCTTTTTTTAAATGAGTGTAGAGTTCTAGCTGTTAAGACAAAGCTTAATTACTTTCCCCACTTTAACATAACAGGTGCCTGCTGCAGACAGAAATTGAAGTGACTGAGAGTAGTAAGGCCGCTGTAGAGTAGAAGCACACTATAGCCTATTCAAGCCCTGGAGCCAGCCAACAAGGAGAATGCCTTTTTTGGTGGGATGGATGGCTGCCTGCCATCACCCTGAGCTCAGTTCCTCATTTCATATCGATCACTGAACAGCCTTTGGCTGGCAACAGCTTTCACTGCTCACCTGGGTTGGATTTGAATCAGTGACCTACAGCTGAAATCTCCTAATACTGACCCCAGGAGGGTCTCTACTTGCCCTGGAGTCTAATCAAATTAGACTATATCCTCAACTGTGAGGTTTGCACTGGGTTAAGGCTTTGCTGTCTTCCTTGATCTTTTTAGTACATTATGATTAATACTAAATCAATGGAAGAAACTCCAGAGAACTTGCTGTAGTTCAACTATGAGGAGGAAAGTGATAGAAAAAAAGATATAGGTGCCTAATTGACTCTTCTAGTTCTGGGAGCACCTAAGCTTTGGGTGTATTGAGCCTGGAGAATGTGGAAATACAAGCAACGGCTGAATGAGCAGGCAAATAAGGGGAGAAGAGTTCATTGCCTACATTAGTCACCACTGCATGCCAATTACTGTCCCCTCTTTGAGCTGCACTCCCCCATTCAATTCACAGCAGGGATTGGGCTTTGCTGGATCTATATGAGGATCTACTTTCTCCATGACCTTGTTCCTGCTTGTAGTGTAGTGTAGCACCTGTTCTTATCAGTGTGATATCTGATATGTTCTCACTGAGAGCTTTATATCAAATAGATTTTTGGAATGGGGAGATGGGATAGGGGCTTGCTCCATCCACTCCATGCATCACCTTGGTATTGCAATATCTCTTGATGCAATACCAGCATGGGATCTAGGGCCATGGTGCTCTTGATTATGTGTGTGATCAGGAGCAGCAGAACGACAGGGCTGGTGTTCTATACTTTCAACCTCCTTTGTGGTTCTCCCTAAACCTTTCCCCAAGGGGATGATTTAGAGAAAGCTCTGTGAGCTGAATCTCATGGGAGTTTTCTGGACCATCTCACCTTCCCAGAGGAGAGGACTGTTGTGGTTTGGCTGTTAAATGGTAATGTTAAATAAGCCAGGAGTAGGGCTATTTACCCTTGTAGATGGTCTCACTTCTTTCTCGGTTCAGCTAATAGGACCCAGAGGCTTCAGGAACATCAATCTGCTGGACAGAGTGCGGCAGTGGACTAGCTGGGAATAATACTTGAGTGAGGCTTTATTCAGTTCAGCGCTAAGTTAAGCCCTTGATTTTAGTACAGTACACAGCAACCTTTCATTTTTCCACATCTGGCTTTGCAGCAGCAGAACCTACCCAAGCATCCACACTACATACATTGGTATTGGCTGACAGCAGCAGCAGGGGCTGGAGTTTGACTTCAGTGCTACTGTCCAAAGATAGCTGGATTGCTATCCTACTTGGTACTGCTAGGAAATGTCTCGGGGGTGGGGGGAATCAAACAGCTGTGTGCTAGCTCTGTGCCAGAACTGAGCCATCTGCTGCAGTCACATGAATCAGATGCCCGTTGTCACAGCACAGTTCAGCTTTCAGTAAGTACGGTGAAAATCAAATGTTAGACCTTGACACTTATTTTTAACGAGTTCTCAGTTCTTCAATTACATAGTGTTGTAAATGTACATGTTGCTTTACAAAATAGTAAGAGATCCCTCATCATTGGTATTGTACATTATGAAAGTCACACAGCTGAAAATACTCCAGATGCGAGATAGCCTGACTGGGAAAAGGACCACAGTGCCTCTCCCAATAAACCTAAGCAAGCGCATTGCCCAAGTTCTGGCTGAGACCTTTAAAGAGATCACCGAGGCCGATTACCGCGATGTGAAAGAGCATATCAATGCCCTATTCTGCATCTAGGCATGCATACAGCCCTAATCCTCCTCGCCCTAAGAGCCCACACCGAATAACTTCCTTCCCAAAATAAAAGCTGCTTACTGGGAACCTCCTCCGGTGTTTGTCCTTCCCCAAGCACCAGCCGCCGTGACTGGCTACCTTCCTCCTGGCTTGAGAACAGCTGCTGGCTGCATGCATCTAGGGATTCCAGAGTGTGTTTCTCCTCCTCAGCACCCTCGCTCCCGCTTTGCTGCTCCTCCTCCTCCTGCCTTGTTGAACTGGGATCTGAAGTGTCCATGGTGATACTCGGAGTGGAGGTGGGGTAGCCCCCAAGTATCGCATCCAGCTCTTTGTAGAAATGGCAGGTGTTGGGGGCAGCACCGGAGTGGCAGTTTGCCTCGCGGGCTTTGTGGTAGGCGTTCCACAGCTCCTTCACTTTAACCCTGCACTGTAGTGCGTCCCTGTCATGGTCCCTTTCCATCATGTCCCTTGATATCTGCCCGAAAGTATCGTAATTCCTATGGCTGGAGCGCAGCTGGGACTGGACAGCTTCCTCCGCCCAAACACTGATGAGGTCCATTGCTCCATATTGGGGATCACCTGGCACGTGGAGGCATGGTCACCTGGAAAGATTTGCTGAGAGTGCTCCACACCTGGCTGAGCAAACAGGAAGGGGATTTTCAAAATTCCCAGAGAATGTAAAGGGTGAGTCTTACAGTTGGTCACCTGAGGGCAGGGCAGTAGAGTTCAAACTGATGACCAGCGTGGCTAGAACAAGCATTGTGGGATACTTCTGGAGGCTGATCAAAGCGCATTAACAGACCAGGGCGTCCACACTGGCGCTGCGGCGTTCCAGCAGGGGCGCATCAAATGTTATTCCACTCGCTGAGGCGGAGTACTAGGAGCGCTCTAATCGTGGAGTCAGAGCGCTCTACGTGCCTTGCCGGTGTGGACGCGTTGTGAGTTAGAGCGCACTGGGCTGCTTTAATGCGCTCTAACTTGCAAGTGTGGCCATGTCCTTAGAAAGTCTATCTAGGTCAGATGTGGGCAAACTACAGCCACTGGGCCACATCTGGCCCGTGGGACCATCCTGCTCAGCCCCTGAGCTCCCAGCCGGGGAGCCTGTTCCCCGGCTCCTCCCCCGCTGTTCCCCATATGCCGCAGCCGGGCCACGCTCTGGCCCACCGCTCCTGCTAGGCAGCATGGGGAGTGCAGCTGGCTCCTGCTGCTGGTAAGGGGGCGGGGAGCGGTGGAGTCCTGGGGGGCAGTCAGGGAGGAGGGGGGGGGTTCAATGGGGCAGAGATTCTGGGGGGCGGTCAGGGGATGGGGGACAGGGAGGGTTGGGAGTGGGAGTCCCGGGGGGCCTGTCGGGGGGTGGGGATGTGGATAGGGGTCAGGAGGGCAGTCAGGGGACAGGGAGCGGGCAGGGTGGATATGGGGGTGGGATCCCAGTGGACAGTTAGGGGTGGGGAGTCCCAGGAGGGGGTGGTCAGGGGACAAGGAGCGGGGGGGGGGGTTGGAGGTTTTGAAGGGGGCAGTCAAGGGGCAGGGGCCTGGCTGTTTAGGGAGGCACAGCCTTCCCTACCTGGCCCTCCATACAGTTGCACAACCCCAATGTGGCCCTCGGGCCAAAAAGTTTGCCCACCCCTGATCTAGGTTGTGGGTATGAAAGAGGTTGTCGCCTAATTTGAGTGTGGTCTATTGTGAGAAAAATAGCACAGTGATTTGATAATTTAGATGGATTTTTAATTGTGCATTTAAGACTATGAGTAAACTGGGAAAATAATGCCCTGGGAAGGGCTCGAGCATGCGTGGTGCGGAGAGAGTCTTTTAGCTGTGAAGCTCTGAGAAGTCTTTACTGAGCATATGCAAACAGCAATTCTTCAATGGTTTATAACTTCGCCAAATCTGGGTGGATTTTCATAAGAACAGCAAAAGGCACATTGCTGAGATGCAGACAACTCCCCAGCCAAATTTCAGGTCATTGCTCCAAAGCATGGGAGCATTGGAGCTCACCAACAAAAAGACTAAGAAACTTCTAACATGGCCTTTCCCTAACCTCATTCTCAGAAACGGTGGAACCATTTTGGCTTAAACTTTCCAAAACAATTCATCATGAGGCAGACACCCAGCATGGGAAATTTCAGCCTAAATGGTTAAAGTTTGGCAAAGTTATATAAACAATGAAACAGGGTCATATCATGGGAAGTGGGCAATCTTAATAAATAGGCTGAGCTGCAAGCACTTCCTATAATACAGACACTTGAGTTTGGTTATAAAAAGCCACTTAGCTTTAGGATTGGCAGAATTTGATTTTTTTTAATAACTTTTGATGGTTGATATTTATTATTTTTAACATTTATTTTTACAGATACAAATTTTCACAGTTGTGTGAATTATGGGGGAGGGTAAGACCACTACTTATTGACAGTAGATGTTAAGAATAAAAAAGTTTTATAAACCATTAAACACAAACTGTCAGTGTCACATGCTAAAATATACACAGTAAATATCCTTGTTGTTCCTATTCATTTGCTAATCCATTGTAAACAAGCCTAATTCACTCTCTAAATCACTGGATTTTGAATCAAAGTTCCCCAGCTGCATTTTTTTTATGTTGCCTATCTGTAAATTTCATTTATTATCACTGGAAATATATTTTGTGGGTTTGTGTGTGTACCATGAAATAGACATTTACTGACACTCATAAAAATCTAATCCTTCCAAGCCCTCTCTAGGGGGCTTAGGCTATTGCTAATGCCTGATTGTTTTATAGGCATCACTAGGGCCAGCCCTGGATGAGGAGCTTCTGCCGTGCCCTCTCTCCATTTGCTAAACTTTCAAATATCTTCTTTTTTTAATTGCATTTGTAGCCCATTTCATGATTTTGATGCACGATTTGCATGCATGAGTTATCCTCACCATGTGATACATTTGAACGCTAGGATCTGTAAATCTGTATTTATTCATGCCATATATAAGCAAATACAAAAATTAGTTTACTCTAAGGTTATAGAAACTTTTTAATTTTAAGAATAACTGAAATGTACTAACATCAAGAAATGGAACTGTGCCTCAACACTGGGTAGACTGGTATTAAATCGTGTTACAGTAGGTGACAACCTTGGAATGTTGACCCTAGTCCTGTAGTTCAAAAGGTCACTTTTGTCACCTTTGCCCTTGCGAACTGAACCACAGCATCAGAGAGAAATCCAATGACTGGCCAATGGCATTTTCAAGTGATAAAATAGCAAGCAATGTCAGTCTCTCATCAGCTACTGTTGATTGAATATATGTTTTAATCAGGGGCGGCTCTAGGCATTTTGCTGCTCCAAGCCACGGGACCAGCAGACCCTCCGCAGGCAAGCCACCGAAGGCAGCCTGCCTGCCGCCCTCGCGGCGACCGGCAGAGTGCCCCCAGTGGCTTGCTGCCCTAAGCATGCGCATGGCGTGCTGGTGCCTGGAGCCGCCCCTGGTTTTAATGAGCCTGAGCTTCGAAAAGCTGTGCTCACCACTTACGACTGTGACTGGCAGAGTGAACAGAATCCTCAAAGCTATCCACACATTTGGAAAAGTGTCCTTCAGCTCTGCATTATGAATGAATTGGAGAATTTGGGGTGGAGAGTGCTTCCCGTGTTGCAAAATGTGATGGATGTTCATGTTCTTCGATTCAACATAGAGATCTTTATCATTGATGTCTGAACAGGGCTGTCCCTAGCCATTTGGGTATCCTACGCCGCACAGGGGGGCTGTGTGGGGGCCCTAGGCCTCCCCCCCCCAGGTTCTGGGAGGCAGGAGCTGGGGGGGGCACTTTTGGGGGTCCCACAGGCCCAGAGTGGCCCGGGGGAGTGGTGGGGGGCCGGGAGCAGCCCATTCTGCTTCCCTCACCCTGGCCCCAGCTGTGTCGCCCGGAGGAGGGGGCTTGGAGGAAGCGATCCCCCGGTCACTGGCAGCGGCGGGAAGCGGCGCAGCCCGGCTCCAGCCCACTCTACTCCGCCAACTCCCAGCCGCGGCACTCTGCTTCCCGCCGCAGGTGAGTGCAGGGGGGCGATCCTTTCCCCAACCCGAGCGACATGGCTGGGGTCAGGGCAAGGGAAGCGGAGTGGGTTTGGGACTGCGTCTCTCTGCTTCCCGTCGCTGGTGAGTGTGTGTGGGGGGCGATCCTTTCCCTGCACTCACCGGTGGCGGGAAGCGGAGCGCCGTGGCTGGGAGCTGGCGGAGTAGAGCAGGCTGGGGCTGGGTTGCTCTGCTTGCCACCACTGCCGGTGAGGGCGGGGTCTCTGAGGGAACAGGTGGAATGGGGGTGGGTCAGGGGCAGAACTGGGGGAAGGGTAAGAGGCAGGGCGGAGGGAGTTTTTCAGGGCCCCACATCCCGCTAGGAACGGCCCTGCCCTTACAGGGGGGCCGGCTGAGGGATAGGGCTGGTCGCCGGGGCTGGTGCTGCCACGTATGCAGCACGCAGCTGCCTAGGGTACCATGAAATTTGGGGCAATTTGGTGCCCCAAATTTCATGGTGCCTGTGACGTTATTAATATAATCTGGGACCATATAGAACATGGTTGCAACCAAGGTCCTGTAATGGCACCAAATCTTATGTAAAGGGGGTCATATAAGGTGTCTAAGACCAGGTTATGGGGTGCTGGTTATGATTATGCTGTCTGTATGTATGTGTCATTTTTTAGTTAAAGTTATGAATATTGGCTCTAAACTTATGCTGTGCTTCTGGGTGACATCCCAGACAAGTTGGTGTTAGTTCCGCCTAGCCTGCTTGATGGCCCATTAAAGACCATCAGCTATACAATTGACCTATTGAGAGAAGGCAGATACGCCTTGTAACTCAGCAAAGTATGCAGGGACTTGCCCATGTGACTCCAGACTCCATTTTGCTGTAATTTTCCACAGTATGAACAAACAGCTGTTCTTACACCTGGAAAGGCCTATAAAAGGCTGATGCCTCATCTCCATCTGGTCTTCAATCCTGCTTCTTACCTCTGGAGGGACTTTGCTACAAATGGAAGCTCTACACAAAGGACTGAATGACCCATCCCAGCTGGGGATGTGCTCCAGAGACTTGATTTGAACCTGCAATTTATTCCATCACTGCTACAAGCCTGAACTAAGAACTTTGCCATTACTGTATGTAATTGATTCCATTTAACTAATTCTAGCTCTCATCTCTATCTTTTTCCTTTGATGAATAAACCTTTAGATTTTAGATTCTAAAGGATTGGCAACAGCGTGATTTGTGGGTAAGATCTGATTTGTATATTGACCTGGGTCTGGGGCTTGAGTCTTTGGGATCGAGAGAACCTTTTTCTTGTATTGGGGTGTTGGTTTTCATAACCATTCATCCCCAGGACGAGTGGGACTGATGGTGATACTGGGAAACTGGAGTGTCTAAGAGAATTGCTTGTGTGACTTGTGGTTAGCCAATGGGGTGAGACCAAAGTCCTCTTTGTCTGGCTGGTTTGGTTTGCCTTAGAGGTGGAAAAACCCCAGCCTTGGGCTGTGACTGCCCCGTTTTAAGCGATTGGTCCTGAATTGGCACTCTCAGTTGGGTCCCGCCAGAACCGCATCGTCACAGTGCCCTAGGCAGCTGTGTATGCCTAAGGATGGCCCTGCATCTGAACATTACATTCCCCATGTGTCAGTGTCTGGTGAAGGTCTGTACAATTGTTCAAGAATGTTACTAAGGTAATACAACCACCCCAGGTCCTTTTGTGGTGCTTCATTTGTCCAAACCTTTCTTTGATGGACTCTAAAGCAGTGTAAATGAGTGAGCAAAAAACTTCCCTCTTTAATTTTTCTTCCAAGCTTCCCATCCCTGCCCTCATAACCAAACTATCTCTTCTGATGAATACAAGTTTCCTTGAAGACAAGCTCAACTCCAAAGTTTTCCGCCATTTCTTTGGCAGCAGTGATGACACCTTCAAATTCATTGTCTCTGTAGGCCACAACGAAATCAAGGCAGCTTTTCTTCGAAGTAGTAGTGGTCACAATGTCCAGCAACTGAGTTCGTAATGCCTTGCTTACAATCTTTACTTGGAACAGGATATTGTGCCAGCCCATAATTGAGACCAGAAATTTGAAGTCAGTGATCTGGTTTTCCAGACTTTGCAACCTGTGTTGGATTCTGGCCTTGGCTTTACTTGACTGCACCAGTTCCATGAGGGTGTTGTATACCTCAGAAACTTGGTATCTCACTGGCCTTACACTGTCAATGTGGCTCTCCCAGCAAGTGTCACTTAGCGGCTTCACAGTCAGATTTGTAGCATTGTCCATGACCTTGAGGATTTTCCACCTGATAGTTGATGCTGAAAACAGGATATATAGCCCTGGCAGTACTCTGAAGAGAGTTAGTCAACCTAAAGAAGAAGACACTGCATCTGACACAACCAGGTTGGGAATGACAACCACAAGGCATGAAGGAAGCTCTTGAATTCAGCATAAGGATTCTTGCCTGGACACCACTGTTTCTTCCCTTCATATTCACGTTGTTGTTGTAGTCTTGGCAGCGGCAGTCCTTATTCTCATTCAAAACGTTCATAAACAGTTCTGTTAGGCCTTTTCCAGTAGTGTCATCCACTGACTGGAAACAGATGAAGTGTTCCTTTACTTGGATACAGCCATGCTTGTCATCAACAAATCTTACTGTAAATGACATCTTTTCCCTGTGACTAATGTTGGGAGTGCAGTCCACCATTATGGCATAGTACTTCGCTTTTCCAAGTCGCATCAATATGTTATCAAGAGCCTTCCTTGCCATAAGGTCAATCAATTCATTTTGAATTTGTAACCCTTCTGCCAGGTGGAGCTGGCAGCAACCAGTTCAATATCTAGGGGTTCCTTTTCTACAATACAACACAGAACCAGCTCAAGCCCCCACCCAGTAGCCTGGAAAAATTACACACCACCCCTGGGCGCCTCTCAGAGGCAATACTTTCCCACTCGCCAGCACAGAGTCTGAGTGTAAAAAAGAAACTTTTAATGAAAGTGTGCTCTCTATGCTGTTATCTAAATCACTGATGAAGTTGTTGAACCGAACCCAACCCAGAATTGATCCCTGAGGGACCCCACTTGATATGCCCTTCCATCATGACTGTGAGCCACTGATAACTACTCTCTGGGAACGGTTTTCCAACCAGTTATGCGCCCACCTTATAGTAGCTCCGTCTAGGTTGCATTTCTCTAATTTGCTTAAGAGAAGGTCATGTGAGATGGTATCAAAAGCTTTATTAAAGTTGAGATATACCACATCTACCACTTCCCCCCATCCATAAGGCTTGTTACTCTGTCAAAGAAAGCTATCAGGTTGGTTTGACACGATTTGTTCTTGACAAATCCATGCTGACTGTTACTTATCACCTTATTATCTTTTAGATGTTTGCAAATTGATTGCTTCATTATTTGCTCCATTATCTTTCCAGGTACAGAAGTTAAGATGACTGGTCTGTAATTCCCCGGGTTGTCCTTATTTTCTTTTTTATAGATTGACACTATATTTGCCCTTTTCCAGTCCTCTGAAATCTCTCCTGTCTTCCATGACTTTTCAAAGATAATCACTAATGTCTCAGATATCTCCTCAGTCAGCTCCTTGAGTATTCTAGGATGCATTTCATCAGGCCCTGGTGACTTGAAGACATCTAACTTGTCTAAGTAATTTTTAACTTGTTCTTTCCCTGTTTTAGCCTCTGATCCTACCTCATTTTCACTGGCATTCAGTATGTTAGATGTCCAATCACCAAGCAACCTTCTTGGTGAAAACTGAAGCAGACAAGTCATTAAGTACCTCTGCGATTTCCACATTTGCTGTTATTGTCTCCCCCGCCCTCATTAAGCAACGGGCCTACACTGTCCTCAGTCTTCCTCTTGCTTCTAATGTATTTGTAGAATGTTTTCTTGTTCCCTTTATGTCTCTAGCTAGTTTTATCTCATTTCACTACCCCTGCATTCAGTACTAAAGTGATTTTTTACCCAACACCAGCCAAAGTTGATCACTTGGAGCTACATAGCTCCTGTCTGCTGGATATCTATGCAGGGTAGATGTGTTAATGTAAATACAGTTTGCTCCTGAAGTCTCTCTCCCTCTCCAACTAGCTGTCAGGGAAGAACTCATTCAGACCCTGCTTACAAATTGTTTTGCTGTAGTAATGGTTCATAGCTTCTTTACAAACTACTCAATGTAAGTGCTCATGCATGATATTGTCATATTTCCCAAGGAGCGCTACCAAACCAAGGAAATTACCATTATGTTCAGTGAACAACGTATCCGAATCCCAGAAAGGCAAATTATTCTTTGCAGGGAAGAGGGTAATTGAGATCAGAGGTTTGAGCACGTTCCTTCAGTGCTGGATTTCTACATTAATAATGTGCTGGTTTTCTGCATCTGTGCATTTATTCAGTTTGAGCCTGGACTGGACCTCCATATATTTGGAGTAGGCCATAAAATGGCCAGATGCCTTTTCATGTTGCTTCAATGCATCAGCTAAGTTATGCCAGTAATTGTACCCCAAAAGCACAAGTAATGATTTGACATTCTTGTCAAATATTTTGCAATAAAAACAGAACACATTGTCAGTTGATTTTTAGTAAACTAGCCAATGCCAATTCAGTTTCTTAACATTCTTGAGTACTTTTTCGCAGTGTGACTTTGAGAAGTGTCACTTTTCATTTATTGGAAACATATCTTCGAATTAGCCTGGTCCATTCAAAATTTTATGATCAGTATCAGCAGAGTTTAGGATCGCTGGCAATAAAGCAGAATCTGATGTATTTATTTGTGGGGTGCAATTTTTCTAACTGCTGTTTCTGTCATCATGTGAGGCTGATTCTTTTCTATTGCTTCTCTCCTTTTCATGTAAACCAGATTTTTCTTTATCATCACTCTCCTTTACACCGCCAGGAAATCTGGTCGATTCTTCATCACTTTCCTCACATTTCCATTCCTTATCAGGTAAATCTGCTAATTCCTTAGTAATAGGACTTCCATCATTTACACTTTGCTCCTCAATTTCTTCTGCACTGGGACAATCACTATTGCCTAAAGCCTGGTTTGTGTTGTTGTGTTTCAGATATTTTCCCATCAAACTTGCCTCTTGCTTCAAACGAGATTGCAATTGAACTTTTTGCTTCCTATATTGAGCTCCTGAAAGCTTCTTTGGGGGCATCTTTTATTTTCTATGGGGAAGAACAGACAATATTACGGAGAACAAAAGTCTATGTTCTGCAGTCTTAGAAAGGCATTGAACATTGTGTTAAGTATGGCAAAAGAAGTAACAGTATTTCTTTTATATTGTTGCATAGATAGGGGTTCAAGAGATATCTCTGGTGTCTCGTTAAATAGTCCTTTACTAGTCACTGTTTACACTCTTCAAGTCTTAAAACACAAGTACACTTTCACAATTACACAATATTGAAGCTGGGCTCTCACTTCACTCTGTATCTTACTGACTAGCAACGCACTACCCCTTCTATACCAATGAGGGCATGGCTGACAACATTCGAGGAGGTTCAAAGAAAATGTAGTTCTCAAAAAATCTGGAAGGTTGCACGAGGTTCTACAAAGGTCCAGAACATTCTACGAGGTGAGTGAAAAATGAATTTGCGCACGGAACACCTGAAACATTTTACTTCAAACATTCTATTTTTCCCTTTGTCACTAACAACAAAAACAGCAACCGGAGTAGGGTAACCAGATAGCCCTATTTTATAGGGACAGTCCCAATATTTGGGGCATTTTCTTCTATAGGCGCCTACTACCCCCCACCCCCGTCCTGATTTTTCACACTTGCTGTCTGGCACCCCAAATCCAGCTCCGGACATGACTGTGAGGATGGGACTGCGGTGTTAACTTGTTTGTGTCCAAACCTCCTCTGTTTCAGACAGGGCGGCCATCCATCATGGGATTGCCAGCACTGCCCTGCCCTTCCAGAGGGTCAAGTATCAGAGGGGTAGCCGTGTTAGTCTGGTTCTGTAGAAGCAGCAAAGAATCCTCTGGCACCTTATAGACTAACAGACGTTTTGCAGCATGAGCTTTCGTGGGTGAATACCCACTTCGTCAGATGCATCTATAAGGTGCCACAGGATTCTTTGCTGCTTCCAGAGGGTGATATCACAAGCACTGCTCACAAGCCATTCCCATGTGGCCCCACAGGGAGAGGGAGCTGACAGGTGAGGCTCTGGGTCTCACCCATTGGGCTCGAGTGTGGAGAGAAGGGGGGCTGGGAACAGGCTCTGGGTCCCATACAGACCCTCGTTGGGAGGCTCTGGATTATTCCCCCTCCTGACTCCCCAGAGGAGGAGGGAGGGATCTAGGGAAGGAGGGATCAGGGGTCTCCCTGGTTCCTTTCCCCAGGGGGCCCTGCTGGGGGCCGGAAGGAAGGGTTCTGGCTGCTCCCCCATCCCTATGGGGGGCTGGGGGAGGGGCTCGGCCGGTTCCCCCTCCCCAGTCTCCGGGGAGCAGGTTGGGGGCGGCAGGGGCGACGCGCCGCAGGGGCCGCCAGGTGGCGCTGCAGGGGCCAGCGGCGGGGCCGCTCTGTGCGCCGCTCGGCGGTCAGCGGCAGCCCGGTCCCGGCCGCCGGAAGTGACGCCGCGAGCGGAGCCGAGCGGCCTCCGGTGACATTTTCTCTCAGTGGCGCGCAGGGCGGGGAGCGGGGCAGGCGGCGGCGGCGGAGGAGACCCGGCCTCGGCTCCGGCCCCCCATGTCCGAGCTGCTCCCCCGCGAGGGGGAGGCGAGGAGGAGGAGGAGCCGCGGTGGCGGCGGCGGCTGCTGCGCTGGTGAGTGACCCGCGTTCAGCCGCTGGGGGCTCGGGCCCCTCTCCAGAGCCAGTCTTGGGGGACCCGCCCGGCCGCCCTCACCGAGATCCGGGCTCGCTGGCCCCCTCCCTCCCTCCCTCCCTCTCGCGGGAGGAAGGGGCCCCTACACCCGCCCCCAGCGCGCCGGGGCTGGCAGGAGCGGGCCTCGGGAAGAATCCGCCCCGCTCGGGGCCGGGGAGGAAGCCCGTGAGCGCAGGCAGGGCCCGGGTCCCGGCGCGCTGCACCGGGCTGGGCCCCGAAGGGACGCCGGGAGGAGGCGCTGAGGAGGGACGGGCCTGCACCCTTAGAGTGCGCAGCGCGGGCGGCCGGGAGGGGCCCGCTGGTGCCAAGGCGCAGGGTGAATTCTGCGGGGGGGGGGGACGGGACTTAGGGGTGGTTCTAGGATCCCAGGGCCCGTGTGGTGTGTGAATGCCGGGCACCCTGGTGGGAGGTCACATCCACACCCTTGAGCTCCAGGTAACGCAATTCAGCGCACCAGAGGAATGACTCTTAAAGAACCTTCTAGGTTTTGGGGGTGGCGTTTCAGAAGCCCTTAGATGTATCTCTCTCCCCCACTCCTGCCCATTTTACCACATGGCAGGAAGTGTGGGAGTGCAACACTTCACTTCTGATTTCAAGAGAAGCCCACTAGAGACTTTTAGTGTGTCTGGACTTGTTCCAGTCAAGGCCGGGTAGCGCTGTTTGAAGTGGGGGCCAATAGAATTTGCTCCTCTGCCTGACCTTTCTCTTCTTTGCTCAGGCACCCCACCCACTAGCAACCTGGTCTTCCTGCCCATGAGCCCCTACATGCATCCTCTCCAAATTTGAACAAGTGATGCTGCAGTCTGGCATGTGAGGTTGCAGAACCACTCAGGTCTGACCCAGTTGCCCTTCCATCATGATGGAGGGGTGACTGGGCCAAATTTGAGTAGATGGCATTGTGACCCTGGTGCAAACCTGAGTGCTGCCATAACCCTGTGTGCCAGGTGGGGATGCCATTCACTCAGATTTGGTTCAACTGCCCCTTGGTCATCACAGAGGAGTGTCCTGAGTGGTGTTGCAACGTGGAGTGTGGGCTCAAAATGCCCTCAGGTTTGGCCAAGTCAAAAAGTGGCCAGGTGCCTCTCCCCCACCCCCCTCCCCCACCACTGCTCCAGCTCTGCTGCCTAGCCATTCTAGTTACAAACTCTTATGCTCATCCTATCTGCCTTTAGGTATCTTACTTACCATGTTTTTTTAAATCAATATTACCGAGGACAGAGAGAATACATAGACGTAACTGAAATAATGGTTCCTGGTATTCAGGTTTACTAGATTAGTGCCAGTGAGCACTGATGTGATGTTTTGTGTTCATTGATGTCTTGACATAAAAGCTCAACTTTCAAGTTTTCCAGTTCTTTATAGCCCCATAATCGGTTGTGACTTGATTACTCTAGCTCGCTGAATCTATCTTGACAACACTGGGAAGCACATTTTTGGTTACTTAACTTAAATAGTTCTAGAAAGAAATTTACATAATTTGATACCATAATGTGTTTTGTTTGAAAAGTCCCTTGAAACAAGTGCATGCCTAATCTATGTAATAAGTAGTAGACCTTTCTAAATTTACGCAAAAGTTCCAGTTCAGAGTTTGTGATGAGTTCAGATTGAGCTTTCCTTACTTAGGCAAATTTCCCATTGACTTTAATAGGAGTTTCTACTGAATGACAGTAGGACTTGTCTCGAAGCTTTAAGTATAAAGACCTTTTGAAAATACTGTAAAATACAACTTCACTATCCTGCTTGGTTTAAGAGAGACACTATGGCTATGTCTAGCCAACCACTTATGCCTGCAATTTATGTCACTTGGGTGTGAAAAAAACACCACCCCTGCCCCAAGTGACATAAATTATGCTGTCATAAGTCGTGGTGTGCGCTTCTTCTGCTGACGTAGCTACTGCCGCTTGATGGGGTGGTTTAATTATGTTGATAGGAGAGCTCTCTCCCCTTGGCATAGAGTGGCTGTATGAGAGATCTTACTGCAGCGCAGCTGCATTGGAACAGCTGTGCCGCTGTAATATCTCTAGTATAGACATAATCGAAGATGTTGAATGTATTTCAGATGACATTTTCTAATGTTTGAGCTTTTTCCTTTTGGTCCTACTCATTGTTATAAATTCTGGCATTTTTGGACAGACTTTTCCAAAGTTGTCATCACTCTTATTCAGAATACTGAAGACTATTCTTAAATCTGTCTGATCCCATGGAACTTAAATACACTTCTGAAATATTTTTAATCTTGAAAGAAATCAGCCAAATTGTTTGTGCTCTGAGAAGTTTACACATTTGCTTTTGTAGTCTTCTTGTGAAGTCATAACTCAAACAGCATAGTTATAAAGTTTCAAACTTTTGATAATAGCTAGTGTTAATATATAAGTAACGCAAAGTTTCTGACTTTGTTTCAAAGACTGTTAGAACTCCTTTGTAGAAATGCTAGTTTTACTGGAATCAGTGAATCTTGGCTATTAAAGTCAACCAAGCATAAATCTTTGCTGAAATACCTAACAGTGTTCCTTTAAATATATCAAATTTCTATTATCTTCTGAAAACAGTTTATTTAGCTTTAACCATTCTTCTGCAGTACTTGCAACCCAGATAATAATGTTATGCTATTTAGACTGATTATACACAAGTGAAGTGCTAGTCTATTTTCATTGTCCGGGCTGTTAGTAAGGGATTTAAAATCTGACAGTTTATTATTTAAATCTTTGTCTTTATAAAACTTAATGTTTGGCTTCAACTATCTGACAGCATCACTTTAACCATTTTAGATAAAAGTGGTGAGATGGAAAATGAATATAGTATCATCCTTCAGAGCAGTGGTTCTCAACCTATTTCTTATTGTTATGCAGCCCATGAGGTGTTATGTGGGCTGTATCCAATACTACCTGAATGGTCCTGAAGATGTCACATGGGCAGCAGCTGTGTGCTGATTGGGCTGCAAGTGGGTTGCTTGTTGAGAACCTCTGCTTCAGAGGTAGTTCTATTGTGGTGCTTGCCACACCTAGCCCTAATGTTAGGTGTAATTGTTTTTCCTGTGATTAAGTGCCAAGAGCTGTGTCTGGGGAAGATGCAACTTTCTCCCCTTCTCCAGGGCAACTGTTCTCTTAGACCTCCTTGCAAATCTAGAATTCATTTTACAAGCTTGAAATAAAGTTTTGGGTGACAGGATTTTCTGTGGTTTGGGTCTAGCAAGCACCCAACCTTTTTTTCCTACATGGAGTTTAGATCCATGTCTACGTATCAGTATCACCCAATCAGTGAGATGAAATGTGGTGCAGTTTGGCAATCAACACAGCAACCATTCCTAAGACTATAATGACCTGCTTGATCAACTTGTGAGTGCTGTCCTCTTGAACAGTTTATCTGCATGGTTAATGATCTGGAAGAGTCAGGTGTTTACAAAAGAAACTGATCCAGAGAAGGGTTTCATTATTTTGAGACTTGAATGGCTGGTAAAATATCAGATGATAATGCCAGTGTACCTATAATGCCAGTGTTTTGTTAAGTGAATAATGGGGGGGAGGGGCAGAAAAGATGCTGGAAAATGATTGCTGAATATAGTAGCTGCATATGAACAGAAGGATTAGGATAACAGTTGAGATTCATTTTTTATATACATACACACTTGTATTTTTTTAATTATAAGTGCCAGCTATCCCTATCTGCTTTTCAAACTAATCATTAATTGGCTGACTTCTTAAAGGCATCTCAGCAGAAGTGTGTTTTGAGTAGAGATTTGAAAGAGGAAAAGAGTGACTTTGTGTTTAGTTATTTGTGTTTGCTTGTATTGTGGTAGTACTTGGTCCCACACTAAAATACGCATTGTAAAAACTGCAACAAAAAGACTGCATGCTCTGAAGAGCTTACAATCTATAAGATAAACAAATGGTACAACAAACAGATGATGAAGGAAATGCAAAGCAACAGGGAGGCAACTAAGAATAGCATGATAGTGGTCACAGCACATGCCATGTAAATCCTCCTGAATTGTAAAAGAAGACATGGAAGCACCTGTGGGAAGCTGACAGACTGGTAGATAAGGCTACCATCAACAATGCAGAGGAGATGAGGGTTAATGAAGTAAGACTGGATGAACAAAGAATAGAAACAGAATTCTGAATGGCCTTGATGATTAAGAGGGAAGGATACAATGGAGAGATCCAAAAAAGGGTATGGTTTGGTCAAAGCAGCAAGTAACATACCTGCTGTCAACTTTGCCTGTTGCTCTGATCACATCTCTCCTCTTTGAATCCCTTCACTGTCTTCCCAGTTATACTGCCTCAAGTTCAAACTTCCGCTCTTTGTTTTTAAGGACCTTCCTGGCTCTGTCTTCTTACTCACCCATCTCCTTTTGTCTTATTGTGACCACTCCCATATCCTCCGCTCCACCGACAATGCAAGTTTCATCGCACAAGCATCTGTGTCCCTTGGACCCTGTAGTTTCCACAGATCTTACGGTCTAAAGGAGTGGCTGCAGGTTGTATTTGCGTAAAGAAGAAGGTGGTTAGAACTCTGTTGGCTGTGTTTATTCCCCCTCCTCCCCCCCCAGTCTACGGTGCTACCTGTGAAAGTTTTTGAAAAATTGTAGATTTTTAAAGGAACACAGTGAACTTTTATCCCCCTGGACACTTTATTGCTTAGAGTTACTAGTAACCTCTAATATTCCTAAAACTGAAAGGTCACAGGAAAAGTGTCTGTATTGATAGCACTGGGTATGTAATGTAATAATATAAAAATGTGGCCTAAAACTGCAGATACTGGTGGGGGACTGCTGAGCAAGTGTTCGTATTGCAAAACGCTTATCCACATTCAACCCAGAGGGCCTTCAGTTTTGCATTTAACTTTTAGCTGTATCTAAAGCTCTAGGAGTTGCTGAGCTACCACAGCACTGGCGCCTGCTCCAATGAAATAGTATTATCTCACTTAGTCTATTTATAGTGATGATGATTTCCATGGTGGACTGACAAACCAGGCTGTTCAATTCTCACTAATATATGTGTGTCGTTAGTCACACGATCCTAAAAGCAAGTCAGCAAAATTAGTATTTTCTTCCTTTAGTTAACTGTACTGTTGTAATTGAGAGAAATATAGGGGTTTGTATAAAAATCCATAACACAAAATACTTGGTGTTTAGCGTTAGATAAACTGCAGTACTGGTAACACCTTCATCATGGAGAATTATTATCCCTATGTTAGATAAGAAACTGAGCTAGAGAGATTGCAACTGAACTGGTGGTATAGATGAAGTCCAGGTCAGTGTTATAACCAGGATTAAAACTAAATAGTACCTTGCTCCCAGTCCTGTGCTCTCTCTGGTTAGAATGTTTCCCTGTTCACACACATCTGTAATACATTTTTCATTGATAGCTGAAGAGGACAACACAATTGTACTATTAATGTTACCTTATTTCCCTACAGCTTAGATTTTTGACATTTGTATAGTAATTTACTCATTCAAGATTTAAAAACCAGGCACAACATCTGAATTAGTGAGGTGGTGTTCTTACTCAATTACAGATGGGTTGCCTGAGGCACAGGAAGGTCAAGTAATACACCCAAGGGCATGTGGTGGGTTGAGTTCAGGTCCAGGGTGATCCAGTATCGTCTGTTTTCTCTGAATTTAACTGTGTAGCTGCCTTTCAAACAGAATATGCATAACTCACTTAGCATAATAACAGAGATTTACTTTCACAGATATACTATACCTCTTTTGATGCTCAATCTTTGTGGAGAAATCTTAAACATTGTTATGATTACATCGGGCTACTTTTAATCACAAATAGGTATTTATGTAAGGCTAGATGTAGGTATCAGTGTGTATATTTGCACCACTTCAATTTCAAGAGGCTACTGAAATTATGGCTTGGGGTATTTATGGTGAAATGCTCTTTTTC
This sequence comes from Mauremys mutica, assembly GCF_020497125.1. Lineage (NCBI taxonomy): Eukaryota > Metazoa > Chordata > Testudines > Geoemydidae > Mauremys > Mauremys mutica. The sequence continues at coordinate 12,191,584 of NC_059077.1, forward strand.
TAGTAGTATCCTTTAAGACATTGTTTCGCTGTACCTTCTTAAACTTTCCAGAAAGGTGAACATACATAGCCTGACCACATATGGGAAATTTAACTCCTATGCCAGCCTGCTCCAGCAGTGTTTATCAGATGGTCTCGTGTTTTAGTCATTGATAAAACTGTACAAGGCTTCCTTTCACAGAAGCTGGCATTACTGTTCCCATTTTGGGTAAACTGCGGTGAAGCGGTTAAGTGACTTGCCCAAGTTTACAAAGTGAGCGGCAGAGCTGGAAATACGCCCAAGGAGACCTGACTCAATCTACTGTAAATGTTAGATTACAATTGCTATTGTACTTTTTTCTAAGTTAGATAATTGTCTGTTTTGCTTAAGCAATTATTCCAATATTTAAATGTACCCTATATTAGTTTGTCATAATGCTGATATCCATCTCTGGTAATGCTGCGGAATCAGGCTGACATTTGTTAGCAGGAAAACAGTTTAAGACTACTAAACTTTTCAGTTTTATCTTGGCTTTCTAATCAGTTGTCAGCTTCCAGTCCACCCACTCCACTCTGCCAGTTGTCTTTTCTGAGAATGCTTTCCCAGAGAATTCAAGATGACTGTATAGCAAGTAATGGCAGAGCCTCTTAGGGGAAGAGGTGGTGAGTACAAGAAGGGGATTGGAGACTGACTGCTGATTGCATATGCTTGTTACTATAGCTGAAGTTAAAATATTTTAACTGAGGTCACTTAATGTAATAGTTTCTATAAACCGTGTGGAATCAAAACACCAATCTTCTCCCCCAGAAAAAATACAGGGCCTCAAAGCAGTTCAATTCAAACTTTCTACTTTAAGCAGAGCTTCTCTTCTTCCTCTTTAGCTGGCCACTGATAAGGACTGTTAACATTGGGCATTGGTACAGGGCAATAATTTAAAAAACCCTAATACTACAGGTTCAGTACAAACAATATGCATGTTGACTTTCAGTATAAGGCATTTTGGATAAACTTGTAACCTAAAGAGATGTTGAGTCACCTATTGAATATATAATGCCATTGCTGTTAGATGGACTAGATCTAATAGGTTGCCTCCGTTACCACTTGTAGCCAGTCAGGCACCTTTGACAAGACTAGAGGAATTCAGCAAAATAGCTGCAAAGAGATGACTTTTCTTTGTCCTTAGTGAAGCAGAAACTGGCCTTTTGGGGAAAAAAACATGCTATGACTGACTTTAACATTTGATAAAAGAGAAGTATTTAATATCAAAATTACAATATTTGAGAGGCGAGTCAGGTCAAGCACACTGCAGGCTAGCAGGGGGACACTGACAATGCCTGTAGCAAACCCAGTCTCCAGGCTGTCAAGGTAGCACCTTTCACTAGCACTATTTCACTTTAAGAGGAAAAGTAGAGGAAGTATTGTAATTGTTTATTCTCTTCTATAATAAAAATGTGGAGGCTAATGGTAAAATTATTAATAATGGGCTGGGGGTGCAGGCTCTGCGGTGGGGAATGAGGAGTTTGGGGTGAATGAGGGGGCTCTGGGTTTGGGGGGGTCAGGGCAGAGGGTTGGGATGTGGGATGGGGTCAGGGTTTTGGGCTGAGGGTGCAGCCGGCTGGGTGGAGCTGGGGATGAGGAGTTTGGAGTGAAGATTTGGGGCGCCGGCTTACCTCCAGCGGTTCCTGGTCAATAGCACAGCAGGGTTCCTAAGGCAGGCTTCCTGCCTGTCCTGGCACAGCGAACTGGGCTGTGCCCTGGAAGTGGCTAGCAGCCGGTCTGGCTCCTAAGCGGAGGCATGCAAGCAGCTCTGCGTGGCTCTCGCGCGCAGGTACCGACCCCCAGCTTCCATTGGCTGGGAACTGGCCAGTGGGAGTGTGGAGCCGGTGCTTGGGGCAGGGGCAGTGCGTGGAGCCCCGTGGCCCCCCTGCCTAGGAGCTGGACCTGCTGCTGGCTGCTTCCAGGGCACAGTGCGGTGTTGGAACAGGTAGGGGCTAGCCTGCCTTAGCCGGGCAGCACTGCTGATGGGACTTTTAACGGCCTGGTCAGCAGTGCTGACCAGAGCAGCCATGACTGAGTGCCTTATGTTCCACAACCCAGTAATGGGTTGCAACCCGCAATTTGAAAACCACTGGACTAGATGATCATGATGGGCCCTTCTGACCTTAAAGTCCATGAGTCTGATTGTGAATGTTTAAAGGGAATAGTGTTGTTCTCTAAACATGCTAGGTTCACCAGCTTGTCTACTCTTTTCCTACAGTGTGAGGTTGATATAACTATCTTTTCCCTACTGCCAATTCAATATTACCTTATTCTTCAAAAACAAAAAATAATCAATGCCAGGTATCAGAGTACTCAGGAGAACAATCCTATGCTAGTGACTATTAATTTTAAATGCCTCTTATTTAGAGTTACCATTCAATCCATGATGCTATTACTACCAGCTCGAGGTGAGAGAGTGGGTTTGATCATGCATGCTAGGGCCTCCTTGAGCCAGAATAGCTGAGGAGCATGTTATCCATTTATGGAACCAAAGTGTGTGTAGTTCAAACATAACAATCATCTGCTATCATTCAGCAAAACTTTAGTTCTAAAATTCTTCCTCTCCTGCCTTGTCCTCATAGCTTATCATAATTTACTACTTATCTACATCAGCTGATGGGCAGAATATTATAATACAACTGGTGCTAAATATTCTTGGACTCCCATTAGCATCACAAGAAATTTTATGCAGTCATAAATAGAGCAACTGTGCTAGCGGTCAAAATAATCTTCACTCCCACACCATCTGCAATATCTCAATCCAGACTGCAGTTGACAGCTTCAGATCAGAGTCCCTCTCATTGATAAGAGCTCTCATGCCTCCTTTTTTGAAAGGATCAACAAAATTATTTTGTTACCGTAGTGTCTAGGGTTCTCAAGTGTGGTCAGTATCCCATTATTAAGAGCTGTATAGACATGGAATAAAAGTCCCTACTGAAAGGTTTATAGTCTAAACTGAGAATTAGAAATGGTCTTCTATGTGACCCAATTGTACAAATGGGTGTTCTTAAATAGAATGCTGTGATCTATATGAAATGGACCTGTTACCCCTGTGATTGTTGGAGAGTAGCTGGGTCCTCTATTGACCAATATTATCAAAGTTTCTCATTGTGGGCAATCTACTGACCACCCTAAATTGCACAGTAATCAGATAGTTCTCAAGCCAGCTATCAACCTTCCTTCTTGCCCCAAAATTATCAAGAAAGTGGTGCTGAGAATAGTCCAGCAGCAGCTGATCTCTACCAGTGTTCTTAGACACTTCAGTCAGGTTTCAGATGAAGATATGGCACTGGTACCACCTGTACTCACTTTACAGATGGGTCTATATATTCATCCTGCTGGATTTATAAGAACGGCCATACTGGGTTGGACCAAAGGTCCATCTAGCCCAGTATCTGGTCTTCTGACAGTGGCCAATGCCAGGTGCTTCAGAGGGAATGAACAGATAATCATCCAGTGATCCATTCCCAGCTGCTGGCAAATAGAGGCTAGGGAACACCGTCTCTGCCCATCCTGGCTAATAGCCATTCATGGACTTATCCTCCATGAATTTATCTAGTTCTTTTTTGAACTCTGTTATAGTCTTGGCCTTCATAACATCCTCTGGCAAGGAGTTCTACAGACTGACTGTGCGTTGTGTGAAAAAATACTTTTTTGTTTGTTTTAAACCTGCTGACTATGGATTTATATAGAGGCAATATGATATTTTCTGTCTTATTATCTATCCGTTTCTTAATGATTCCCAACATTGTTTGCTTTTTTGACTGCCGCTGCACATTGAGTACTTGTTCTCAGAGAATTATCCACACTGACCCCGACGTATCTTTCTTGAGTGGTAACAGCTAATTTAGACCCCATCATTTGATATGTATAGTTGGGATTATGTTTTCCAATGTGCATTACTTTGCATTTATCAACATTGAATTTCATCTGCCATTTTGTTGCCCAGTCACCCAGTTTTGAGAGATCCTTTTGTAGCTCTTCGCAGTCTGCCTGGGACTTAACTACGTATAAACTCGTTTATAAGTCAAATTTTATTAGTAAAAAAGGGAAGCACCAGAGAAGGGAGTCGGCTTATGAACGGGTGTAGAGAGGGAGAGGTGGGACACAGCCCCTTTCCCCAACAGAGGGAGCAAGGAGAGGCAGCACAGCCAGCAGAGCCAGAAGGGAAGAGGTGGGGCCAGAGTCTCTCCGCTTCTGGCCACGCTGCTCTCCCCGCAGCCTCTGAAACAGCTGCAGCTCTGGGGCTGGCAGGCTGCAGCCGTGCCGCTCGGCCCCGCACCCCAGAGCAGGCTGTGGCCGTGCTGCCCGGGCGCTGGAGCATGCTGCGGCCATGCCACCTGACCCAGCCTGCTGGAACATGCTGTGGCCACGCCGCCCGGTCTGGCCCGCCAGAGCAGGCTGTGGCCGCGCTGCCCAGCCTGTTGGAGCAGATCCAGCCAGGCCAGAGACATCCTCCCCAGATAAGGTGGGACGGGATGGGAGAGTGTGGGGGTCCTGGGCTAGGGGTGGGGTCATGTAGGGGGTGGTCACCGGCTTTACTCCCCTGACTCCCAACTTCTCCCCCCACAAAAATTTCCCCACCAGTTGCTGTCCTGGCCCATCAGGGTAAGCAGCTGGCGCGCTGGGACACTTTGTTTACTTAGGTTTACCACGCCTGCGGACGCTCGAGGTAAACAAACCATCTCGGCTCACCAGCGGCTTATCCTGATGGCCTGGGAGGCAGAGTTTGCTGACCCCTGAATTATAGGATCGGCTTATGAATGGGTTATAACAATTTTCCATTTTTACTTATTTACCTTGGGGGAGGGGGGTCGGCTTCTAAACAAACTGGCTTATGATCGAGTATATACAGTATCTTGAGTAGTTTTGTAGCATCTGCAAATTTTGCCACTTCACTGCTTACCTCTTTTTCCAGATCATTTATGAATATGTTGACTAGGACTGGGCCCAGTACAGACCCCTGGGGGATACCACTATTTACCTCTCTCTATTCTGAAAACTGACCATTTATTCCTACCCTTTGTTTGCCATCTTTTAACCAGTTACCAATCCACGAGAGAACCTTCCTTCTTATCCCATGACTGCTTACTTTGCTTAAGAGCCTTTGGTGAGGGACCTTGTCAAAGGCTTTCTGAAAATCTAAATACACTATATCTACTGGATCCCCCCTTGTCCACATGTTATCAGGAGCTTTCAGTTCTATTTGATCATACTGTGTTGTAGATTTCCATACAAGAGCTATCAATGATAGATGGATCCAAGTTTGAATCCATGCTTCGCCTGATTTGGAGCAGGGACCTGAACCCAGGTGTGTTCAAATAGCTGCTCCAAATTATGCAGAGCAGTGGTTTGAGGGGTTTTGTGCAACCCTGGTGAATGCCCTAACTACTGGGCTATTAGCTCTTATGGGGCAGATGCCCAAGCTATTGTGGGGCAGATGTCCGTTAGGAGTGTGTGTGAGAGAGAGAGCAAGGGCTGACCTGGCTTAGGTGCCTAACTCCAAGAGGGGGTTTGTGGCTGTGAATCCCGAGAGAGGTAGATGTTTCCCTCTGGCCTAGAGTTAGGCACCTAGCTACCTTTGAGGGATGTGCTTAGACAGTGCACCTCTCCTGGAATTCTTACTGGTTAGTTTAGGCAGCTCCCCACTCAGCGTGTTGGCTTCTGTGAATCTCTTTTTTAGGAACCTAACTCTCCCCCTAAAATGCAGGGGGAGGCTGGGCACTTAACTTGGGGCTGTAAATACAACTGGCCAGCAGGGTACCTGAGTCCCTTTGTGGATCTGGTGTCTTCTGTCTCCATTTTTAGAAACAAGCAGTTTATAAAAATCCATCTCTTGAATATTGAATTCAGAAGGAAGAAGTCTTGTAGATGTGAAAATGCTGACCACTCACAACAATGGAATATGGACAGCCAGGCATAGTGGAAGGGAAACACTTAACAAAGCTAACACACCTTATCTTCTGTCCTCTTCTCCTGTATATTAAACTCATGAATTTATTTTAGCAAGGAAAATGATTTTGCTTGGTTCCCCTTCAGCTGGTGAGTGCTGTATAGAGTGCTGAGTGCAGGCTCATGTCCTACAAGTATGTTTTGGATTATCTTGGCTGGTCAGTCTTGACTAGTTTTCTTTAATATTCTCCCTTTTTTAGGTTCACCTGTATTAATATTTTTAAATAGAGGATTTTTTTTTTACTCTAAGTACTTGCTTACTCATGCTGGAAAAGGACTGTCTTTTTCAAGACTGCAGAGGTGTTTCACAAACGTACCCTTTCTTCTGAGTCTTGAATGGTTTGTATACACAATCTGAGGGCTTAATAGAAATAGTTTATTTTTTAACCTCATTTGTTTATGCAAAACTAGTTGAAGCAGAGCTTTAGTTTAATCCTTTCATCTCATGTTTCTGTAACCATATTGGCTGGAAAGGGTGGGGGTGTCTAACCTTTTAGGATTGCTGCTGGGCCTGAGTTATGAATTAACTGGTTAAACAGCCAAGTCCACTCCCCAAAAATGTTCTTAGGTAGAATGGCGTGCTATTGAATCAGCTTTAGGAGAGTATTTTCAAAGGACCATTTATATAAAGTAGTACAATATCCAGAAGGTGGTGGTATAGTGGTGTGAAAAAGGCTAGATATTCTAGAGCAGCCCAGGTTTCAAATTCAAGCAAAGGTGACTCCACCATCTTGAGTTAAACTGAGTACCATGCAGTCATCTGTTTTATGTATATGGATATGCCTGGAACCTTCTACGAGCAGATAAAAAGATATAGTCTTGGAGCTTGCAGAGTAAATCAGATCAAGAGCTCAATAAAAATGACAGACTGTGGTGGGTGGGAAGGAAAACATCCATACTTGCACACCTGTCTTGAGGGAGGCTAGTATTTCCAGCAGAGATAGGATCATTTGAATTTATTTAGTTTTGTTTGTTTTCCTTTGGTTACTTAGATATTTTTATTATTGAACAGTTATATAAAACTTGAATTCAGTGTTATATTATCATTGATGGGCTTCATGAAAGGAGTGAAGAAGGGTTTTGAATTGAGGGGGTGGCCTATTGATACTAAAGGGGAGGGAGGGAGTTCCATGCATAAAAGGGGAGGGGGGAGTACAGCTGCAGGGTGATCTCCTATGCCAGTGACCTGTACTTCCCACTTGGGGGTTTCAGGGGTAATGGAGTAGCTGAGGGAGAAGGAAGTAATGGCTGGGAAGGAGCCTGAATATGAGAGGGGGGGCATTTAGGGATCTGGGGCAAAAATCTGTTTGGGAATTGGTCCTGCTTTGAGCAGGGGGTTGGACTAGATGACCTCCTGAGGTCCCTTCTAGCCCTGATATTCTATATTTTAAATTGAAAGGTTGTTGGGTGTAGGTGGGAGAAGACTGGAACAAGGGTTTTTTGGGCAGGGATTGTTAGGGAGCCTCCATGATGCAGAGTCTGGCAGACCCCTAGTCTCTCTCATTCAGTCAGGCACATCTGAGACTGCCCCTGGCACATCGCAAGGGTCAGACCTGTCCCAGAAACACCCTGTGGCCCTACCTCTCCATGCAAGGCACACCAGGTGTGGGCAGGCAGGATCCAAATGTGGAGGGGCTTGGTGTGGGATGAGAGGATTCTGTGTGGGCAGCTCAGTGGGTGGCTGGTTGCAGAGGCAATGGGATTCTGTAGAGGGATCTGGGTGATGGTGGTTGGGCCTCAGCAGGGAAGTCTGGATGTCGGGGGATGGGGCTCGACGGGAGGGGCTCGGCAGCAGGGTCTGGGTTCTTGAGGCTTGGTGGGGTAGGGCTCTGGGTGCAGCTGGTTGGGGGGTTGAGGTGGGAGGGACCTGTTGTGGGGGATCCAGGTATGGGGGGTTTGGGCTTATTGGTGTAAGGGTTGGAGTGCAGGGGGCTCAGCAGGCGTGGTCTGGGTGCAGGGGGTAGGGCTCAGAAGGGGGGATTTGAGTGGAGAGGGGCTCTGGATGCACGGGGTGAGGCTCAACTGGATGGGGGCTCGGTGGGTGGGTTCTAGGTGGGGGGGGATCTGTGTATGGGGGCATCCAGATGCACGGGGGTTGGGGAGATGGGGGAGCAGCTCCCTGTCCAGTACTCCTCCCCCATGGCTGAGGAATGATGGGGGCAGGAAGTGGGAGGTGGGAGGCCTGCAGAGCTTACTTCAGCCAGGTTTCTGGGGATGAGTCTGGTCTGACCTGGCCCTGGCCACTCCTTGCAGGGGAAGAGCACATCCTGTCTCTTCCCCCCACCCAGCAGGGACTAGCAGCTGAACCCGATGCAGGGTAGGAGCCACTGGCCTAGGTATTTCTAGTCCCCCCAGTGATTTACCTCTCTGTTGGCTGCTCCAGGTGCCCGAAATGGTGCACCCACACTGCTGGAGAAGGGCACATGTCTGCTCTTGCAGCTTCCCTTTGCTTCCCCCATCAGAAAGTCATTTTTCTGTGGGGAAGCAAAGAAATCTGCAGGGGACATGAATTCTGCCTGTATGCAGTCGTGCAGATTTCCCCCAGGAGTAATAGAGCGGTAGACTGAGAACCAAGGCCTCTTGGTTTTATTCTTTATTCTGTCACTGCCTTGGTGTGGTATTTGGACAACTTTTTGTGCCTCTGTTTACCCATATGTAAAATGGAAACAGTAATACAGGTATTATGGCGGTCTTGTGCGGTGTAGATTGCTGAAGTTCTTTAAGAGAACCTGATTAAAGGTTAGGAAGAAATGCTTAGTATTACTATGCCTGCAGTTGATGCATTGAGGCAGAACCTTTGAGTTTCGCAGTCCTTCTGGATTAATGCCTGAATTGTTTGCAAGATACACTGTAATTCAAGTAAAAGTGCCCTATTTGACAGTGTGTAAATTAATGCATACATTTTTATTGCTTAAGTAGAAGTCAAAATGAGCCCATGAGTTGATTTCTGTGAAAATACTTCCTTCATAGAGATCATGTTAGATATTTAGGTGTCTTTACATATGTGCATTTTCCATGCACTGTTGGGTGGAGAAAGTCCTTTGTGTTACATGGATCTGATAGCGCTGTTTTATAGAACTGTTTTCTTAATCTTCAAACATTCAAACCAAACACTTGTTCACTAAGAAAAAGGACAAAATTGTTTTGGCTGAATGGAATTCTTGGGCATTGTGTAACTAAATATCCATTTGAGCCTGTGATGTTTCACAAAACTAGTTTTCAGTGCAGTGGTTTTCTGATTTAAGTAGCCTGCTTGCCTTTCTCTTAAGGTTACCTTGAGAACTTATGTAGCATGTTTCCAGGAAAGGGTGGGAGTATTTCAACATAACCTTTTTGCTTTTCTTTCCTCTTTATATTTCTCAAGTGGAACTAAAATAATAATAATTCTTAAGATTTGTTTTTCCTTAGTTTTTTGCAGAGACTGTCATCCCTGTGTGTTCTTCCCTGCAGCACGGGAACACTTTGAATCTTGGCAGACATCTCTTTCAGGGTTGCTATGTACAAGGGACACTTTTATTTTAAAAAATTCAGTATTAGTAAAAGATTGACAGATGTGGAGACTGCAGAACTGGCTCCTCGGAACAAATATTTCCCACACAGCCTACCTAATGTGCATTGTTCTTGGCCAGGTGGGTACATCCAAGAGTGAGTCTAATAAATTATCAATTACAGGTGACTGACTAAATGCTACTCCTCACTCCATGCCACAGCTAGCAGGGACAGGTACTGCCACCAGGAGAAATTGTTGGTATCCTTTCCCTGTGCCAGTACATCTTCCATTAGTCCTCTTTGGGGAAATGAGGTTGCATGTTTCCTGAAGGTGTTTCTGGTTGCTGAAAAGGCTCTGGGACATGAGTCCTTTGCCCACCCTTATGCCACATTAAGATTGGGGAGAGTGGCTTTTTCTTCAATCTCAGTGCCTTTAAGTCTAATGCCAGGTCTTCACTACAGACATATATCGTTATAACTATGTTGCTCAGGGGTGTGAAAAATCCACACCCCTGAGTGACATAGTTATGCTGACCTAACTCCCTGTATAGGCAGCGCTATGTTGATGGGAGAGCTTCTCCCATTGACATAGCTACTGCCTCTCAGGAATGTAGGTTAACTATGCTGATGGGAGAATCTCTCCTGTTGGTGTAGGAGCATCTTCACTTAAGCGCTACAGTGGCACAGCTGCAGTACTGTATGTGAAGATGTGCTCTAAGGCGCTAGTCCTCATGCTTCTAGCTGGAGCATCTTTGTTTCTGTGAAGCAGCAGGGTGCAGATCTTGATTTCAGAATGAAATCTTTAAAATCACCAATCTGCAAGGGGCATGTAGTAGTGTGATTTCTGGTGTCTAGTGGAGATACAGTGGTATCAAAATCTTCATGCTCTTCAGTTCAGGGGCAGAGGTGGAAGAATATATACATACACCTGCAAAGATCAGGCAGCAGAATTTTCACATCTCTGCCTGAGATCTTCCCCAGGAACATATTTCTTTTATCCCAGTGAGAGGAAAACAGGGAAGGTTATGGTGCTCAAGAAGGTTATGGAAATTCTGGATTTCCATAAACACGATTACAAAATCACCACCATGCTTTGGGACTTAGTTTATTACCATATGTGCAAGTAAATAGTGGAGAAGCAGCAGGCATCTGTATCAACAGAGCTGAAGCATGACGGCTGAATATCATTGACCATTTGCCCTGTTGACTTCTGTACCTTATGTAAATCTCAAGTTCCCAGAGCTTCCCCTGGCCCAGACATATGCTGCTTGCCTTCTGACTCCCTAGCTCAAAAGGAAAGGGAATCATGGACTTTGTTTCCACAAAGTTTTCTTGGACCCTTAATTCCCATATGGTATAGCTTATCCAGTTATAGCACTGGAGAAAATTAATGTAGACAAGCTTGGATGGACTCAAGGTTAAAAATGCCTGAGCCCACATGAGTCTTGTCTACTCTGCTGCTTTGACCAGTGCTACCGACAGAGAACTGCACCCATAGCGAATTACAGACTAAAAAAATCGAATGTAGACAAAGTCATGGGATCCGTTCCCTGGTATAATATATCCTGTGTTTGACCTAGGACAAGTCACTTAACCTCTCTGTGCCTCTGTTTTTCCATCTGTATAACAGGTATATTACAGTGAAGTGCACGGAAGTATTATAGTATTAGAATGCTTTTACATCTCAGTATATTCACTTTCCTAGTTAAGTTTTTTTTTCTTTTTGATGTATGCTGTAACATTTGAAAAGAGGCAGAGAAAGTGGATCTTATGCAGTTATATATTGTCCATAAGAATTCTCTGTAGAAATTACCAACTTCAGAAGGGCCTTCTCATATTTTGTCCAGCAGAGGGCAACAAAAATGATTAGGGGGCTGGAGTACATGACTTATGAGGCGAGGCTGAGGGAACTGGGATTGTTTAGTCTGCAGAAGAGAAGAATGAGGGGGGATTTGATAGCTGCTTTCAACTACCTGAAAAGGGGGTTCCAAAGAGGATGGATCTAGACTGTTCTCAGTGGTAGCAGATGATAGAACAAGGAGAAATGGTCTCAAGTTGCAGTGGGGGCGGTTTAGGTTGGATAAACTTTTTCGCTAGGAGGGTGGTGAAGCACTGGAATGGGTTACCTAGGGAGGTGGTGGAATCTCCATCCTTAGAGGTTTTTAAGGTCAGGCTTGACAAAGCCCTGGCTGGGATGATTTAGTTGGGGTTGGTCCTGCTTTGAGCAGGGGGTTGGACTAGATGACCTTCTGAGGTTCCTTCCAACTCTGATATTCTATGTTTCAAACTAGTTTTGCTCATTTAAATACTGTAAAATGCTTTGTCTCTATATACATCACCATGCTTTCTTCTTTAGCATTTGTAATTGTGATTTCCTCTTAGAAGTTTCCACTTTCTCATTTAGTAAACCTTGATTTGTCATCCTGGTGTTTTTTCATGTTGCCCAACACTAATATGGCAAGTCTATTTCCTTGCTTAAGTAGCCAATACAATTAAATGTCAGCACAACACTGTGAAAGTTTTGTCAATTTAAGCTTTCCTTCCTTCACTGGTATCTGTCTGAAGTACACCTCTACCTCAATATAACACGACCCGATGTAACACGAATTCGGATATAACACGGTAAAGCAGTGCTCCGGGGGGGACGAGGGGCTGCACACTCCAGTGGGTCAAAGCATGTTCGATAGAACGCTCCCGAGGGCAGCGTTATATTGAGGTAGAGGTGTACATTTATAACCCCCCCATAACTGTAGCATCTGACAATCATAACACTTAGGGAGCAGTGAAATATATGTGTAAAAAATAAAAACCCTTGATTCAGGATGATTCAAGGGATTGGTAACATAATCTACAGCTTTTTCCAGCACCCTCTGAGGTAAGGAAGTACTATTATTCCCATTTTACAGAGAGGAACAGAGGCACCCAGCATCTCATAGGAAGTCTGTAATGGAGCAGGGAATTGAACCTGGATCTCCCAAGTCTAGATTAGCACCTTACCCATTAGACCATTCTTCCTATGGGAATGGACAGGGATGGTGTCCCTAGCCTCTGTTTGCCAGAAGCTGGGAATGGGTGACAGTGGATGGATCGCTTGATGATTACCTGTTCTGTTCATTCCTTCTGGGGCACCTGGCATTGGCCACTGTCAGAAGACAGGATACTAGGCTAGATGGACCTTTGTTCTGACCCAGTATGGCCATTCTTATGTTATACAAGTACTCATTGTCTTTTTCTAGATCCTACAGAAATAGAAGCCCTCCCTTTAAAAATCCCTCCCACAAATTAGAACATAACACTGTATATTTTTTTTAAAATAATGAATGTTGACGGTAGTAACTGTTAAATTATCTTGTTAGCACATGCCAATTTTTAGGTCTAAACAGATTGTCCCCTTTAATTTACATATAAGTGGGAATAATAATTGAAAGATTTTTGTACGGTTTTACGGTTTGTTGAAGTTGAAATTAAAATGTGGATGGTAGGTGATCTATGATAAACGTGAAAGAATTAATGCTATTTTTATTTATAATACTTTGGAGGTGCTCAGATACTACAATGGTTGGGGACCTATAAGTTAGCTTTCTATACAGCTTGATTTTAACATTTAAGATGGAACAGTGCTGTTTATCAAACTATAACGTGAAGTAAAAGATGGGATTGAAACTTTTTGTGTGGATAGAAAATGTTTCTTGTCAGCAGCTGTGCCATTTTATGCTGTTCCCTTGACCGATCTTATCAGCTAAACCAGGTCAGGATGGGTCAATACTCATATCCAAGACCTTCAAGGAACACCTAAATATTGTATGAAGTATTGTTAGTACTTCACTGTAAGTGAACCATCAACACCACTTCTCTCTGGGCTGATACTAACCAGTCCCTCAGCAGATTTAGTAGTTCTTGAAGTGGACTGCTAACACTCATTGGGTTCCCACTGGCATGGAAACTGAACTATGTTGTCACCCCTAAAGGTGGCCTCCCCAGGTAGAGGACTTCAGGTTTTTTGGGTTTCAATGTGTTACTTTTTACCAATACTGAAATTTCCTTTAAAGTGTATTAAAAATTGCTTCTAGATAAAAGTTCAAAATCTGCTTATATTGTATTAATTTAAACTTTCCAAAGTAAGAGCTTAGAAACTGCAGTCATATTTATTTCTGATCTGTTGTGATAACTAGCTCAGATTGAAGTGTATTTTGTACAATGATAGTGCCATCTTTCATTAAGAAAGGGAAAGCGTTAAGCATGTCAGTGTAACAGACTGAGTTAACCAGGAAAAGGCAGAAGCTAAAGAAAAGTACCACAGCCAAAATTGTAATGTACCATCCTAGCTTTAACTGAATAAAGAAGTGGTCTCACTGGGTGAAATTGTGGACATGACCAAAAAAGTAGAAGTGATTCTGCTATTTGAGTAAATTGTCATTACTGTTTGTTCTTATGCAGGTTGCTTTGCTGTTGAAAACCTAATCTAGTTCTCCCAGTCCTCTAGACTCCATGCTGTGAGACAAGGAGGAGCTTGGAACTCTGAAATGAAGATGGAGGCGATGGGAAAAGTAGAAGAACTCATTGACTCAGAAGTCTCACCAAAACTCTCTGAAAAACAAGAGGAAGCTCCTGGTGAAGATGGACCTATAGAACTAGACACGTGTGCTCAGAAAGATGGTGTGCCCATTGTAGCAGATTCTGTGGTGCTCTCCTCAATGCCGTGCTTACTGATGGAACTGAGACGGGACTCCTCGGAGTCTCAGTTAGCCTCTACAGAGAGTGATAAGCCAACAGCAGGCCAAATTTATGAGAGTGACTCTTCTAATCACTGCATGCTTTCCCCTTCTTCCAGTGGGCATTTGGCTGATTCAGATACGCTGTCTTCCGCAGAAGAGAATGAGCCCTGTCAGGCTGAAGCTCCTGTAGAGGGAGACCCTTCTGGAGTTTCTGGGGCTGCAGTTGGGAGAAAATCCAGACGATCCAGGTCTGAAAGTGAAACATCAACTATGGCTGCCAAGAAAAATCGACAGTCTAGTGATAAGCAGAATGGACGAGTCACCAAGGTAAAAGGTCATCGGAGCCAAAAGCACAAAGAAAGAATCCGGTTATTAAGACAGAAGCGGGAGGCAGCTGCTCGCAAGAAATACAACCTGCTGCAGGACAGCAGTACCAGTGATAGTGACCTGACCTGTGACTCAAGCACGACTTCATCAGAAGATGATGAAGAGGTTTCAGGGAGCAGCAAGACAATCACTGCAGAGATACCAGGTAGAGGATGTTTTTTAAACTGAACTGTAAAGCGCCTGACATCGTTTCTCAGCTGTCATGCTAGATTAGATGAGTGACACTTGAGAAAAACCAGGAGAACTGCAGCTCTCTGTAAATTTGAAGACTGCAGTGTATTAACAAGACATGGCAAATTTTAAAATCTGTTCTGAGGTTTTCAGTTTGCTTTTGCACAACAGCAAATTGTAGAAGGGACTATCTTAAATCTTGGAATTTTCGCATTTTTCTTTGTAAACCTATATGAACTCTTATCAGTGCTGGTTAGACGGTAATAATCATAATAGCCTAATTAGCCAATACATTATTATAAGTGGGCAACCGCACTTTAATATATTACAACAGCACCTCTGCATCTGTGTTTGAAATAACATGGCATATCTATTGCCCATTTTACCATAAGGCCCAATTCTCCAGTGTTGCACTTATGCTGTGCTTTCTAGCTCTACATTTCAAATTATAAGTTTACTTAACCTTTTTGTTAGTTACATTCATGCAAATTGCAGCTGGCCACTTACTTTAGGGCATAAATAAGAATTATTTATACGTGCCCCTAATTGTCCCCACTCCTGGTGTCTCAAAATTTTAGGAGTAGGCCAGTTCCATCCTTCTGTGTTATATTAATCTATAATTTTTATATTTCTGAATTCTCCGATATATCCATGTTGACAAGCTGGGTGCAGCAAATTATTGGGGCATTCTCATGATTTTTATAGCAGAAGAAAGATAAGTTCTTAAAGTTTCTTGTCTGGTGAGTCTTCGTTATTTAATTGGTGCAAATACCATGGTCAGGATTATGTGTGAACTATTTTTCCAGTATACTATACCTCAAAACCTTCATCGTATGGCAACCTTAAAAAATAAAATAAAATTTTAAAATAAATTTTTTGGTTTGCCAGTCTTTTCTGGGTGGATCTGCCTTTTCCCCCTTTCTGCTAACTAAAGAGGATATTTGGGGGATAAACTGCATGCTAAATAACAGCATATTTCTGTAGTTTAAAGGAAGATGTAAGGAAAATGGCAGTCTTAATAACTTTGACAGCTAAATGAATGTGTGTGTATATAATATCTAAAGATGAATTTACATATGATTTTACAAATAGCTGTAACTGCTTCAACTTTAATAATGGTGAATGGTGCTGGTCTATCTGATTGAAAACTGATATTTTGCTTATACTCTGTAAGGCTGCATCTCTTTGCTAGGATGTAGATTGAACACAGGAAATGCAGTTTATCATTGGAAGATATGGGAAAGGCACAGACTTCCATAATTATGTGGTTAATTCTGTTCTTTCTGGGTTTTTAAAAAAAAGTTTATTTAATAGTGGTTCAGTAGCTATATTTACCAATTAAAATAGTACAACGTAACTGATAACTTTGACAGTCACTTGTTTCATTATTTTTTTTTTTAGCGCATCCTCAGGACTTGGGGCCTGAGTTAGAACCCATTGAAGACTCCCGTTGATTTCGGTGGGCTTTGGATCAGGTCCTTCAGAACAAATAAATAGACCAGGGCCAGCTTTTCAAAGGTATTTAGCTGCCTAAAGTTGCAGATAAGCCCTAGTGGGCTTTTCAGAAGCACCTGGGCACCTAGCTCTCATTGATTGCAATGGAAGTTAGGTGCCTAGGAATTTTTGAAAACCTCACTAGGCACCTGGTTGCATCTTTAGGTGCCTACATACCTTTGTAAATCTGGCCCTCAGTCCTGGCCCTGAAGAGCTTGCATTCTTTGCCCACTGAAATCAATGGAAGGACTCTCTCGTTGACTTCAGTGGACATTGCATCAAGGCCTAATTTTACGTGTGACACAAGGAGTGAGCATACAAAACACTAGAGGACAGCACTGACCTGCATATCTTTTTTCATAGCCCATGTGTTCTGATTGACACTAAATAGTGGGTTTCTCTTTGACTATTCTTTTTTTAAGTGATTTTTAAGACATACTTCATGTTTTTAACGAATCCTTGCCAATAGGATGCAGTGATTAGAATATATTCTTTCACATTTCAGTTACCCTTTAAATGAAAAGGGTCATGAGAGAGATGATCCAGAATGCATCCTATTGCTCTTTGTGGGCTAGTGAAAATTAATAGATTTAATAGGTGTACTTGAGCCTTGAATTTGACCTGAGTTTCTAACTCTCCCGTTGTAGGTGGCTCACTAATGATCTGGCATGACTACTTTTACTTAAAATAAATATTTATTCTGCTTGATCCTTCTTCGAATTGGATGAACTGGTTATATTAAACTCATAATTATTTCTCTTAATAGAGAGCATTGAGAGAGCATAGCGAGTTGACATTGTGTTGTGAATAGGACCCTCTAAAGACTTTAAAAATTAAAGACCACTCAGACACTAATATAGGGCGGCCCAAAGTGCAGCCTGAAGGCCAAGTTCAGCAATATTTACCCCTATTGGTGATAAAAGGGTGATAAACTGCAGGTTTAATTGCTCCTGAACTTCAGTAACAAGAAACTGCTGTGCATCTATCAAGGGAAATATAAGAACGAGCAAATGTGTTCACTTATTTTGAAAAATTCTGTACCTCTTCATGCAAATGACTTATGACACTGTACTCCTCAGTGTCATAAAGCTTGGATGCTCTTGCACTAATGAGTTATTGTTTCAAAATTGGCTCAGCAGCTTACCATAGATGGTGTTTTGCAGACATGTCTAGCATAAGCATGAAAAATAGCTACACCAGCAAAGATGCTCCAAGATTATAACTTCACTGTAGGTGTTTTTCTTAGCACAGCTATGTAGAGATGCAGTAAAAAAGAGTAAAATATTCCTGCTGTCATCTTCTGTCAGAACATGTAAAATTATTTTACAGTTATAGGGGAAAAAAGAGTTTGTTTTAAACTTGTGGGTAGTTTGAAAATTAAAGTGATGTACTTAATAGGATACAATTGGGTCTTTAATTCTAAAGGATTTCACTGAACATCTTTCGTTTTAAGAGTGAAGATATAAGTAATTTTTGAACCCCACAATATGATTGCTTTTGCAGTGAGTTTGGGATGATTATTAAGAAGAAAAATGTCCCAGTAAATGCATAATGATGCCATAAACATAAACAATCTTACTAGCTATTCTGCTTTCACTCAAACACATGATTTCTGAACCAAACTATTTTGCAATAGAATTTCAATTGTCACTGCTAATCTGCAAACCCAATAATTTTCATTTAAAATATTAGCAGTCTTGTTTCTCTTCTCAGCTAAGGCTGAATAGCAAAGTGTTATGATGAGGTTTCATTACTAATACTTCATTACAATTATAACTAGATTAGTGGCATACATGACAAAAGTACATTCTGTGAGGCAGTATTCTTGAATATTTTACGTTGTTCCTTTACGCAGTATAGGCACTATCCCACACCCATTGAAGTTAGTGAGAACCTTTTAATTTACCTCAATGGGCACTGAATTGGGCTTCAGTACAGTAAACCACAATGGCTTGCTAATTCATGCAAATTAAGATGTCTCTATTGTATGCCAATATTGATGTTCAAGCTTTAAAATACAAGATTCCTAAGCAATCCTTGGATACATGATGGCATTCACTTTGGGCACTGATAAAATATGATACAGCAGCTTCCACTAGCCCTTCTATTATTGTTTAGGGTTTTGTTCTTTGTGGATTTCCAATTTCACCGTACAAACTGGCTCTGGATGAAGAAAACTCAGCATGCAAAATGATCCTAGGAATCAATATTTGGCTTAAAACAATTTGACTCTTCTTAAACTATAAAAACAGAATATTGTTATTCCACACACCATTGTGCGCTGCTATAAGTCAAAAACAGTTTGAATGTTAAAAAGAGCATTAATCCATGTTTTAGGCTAATATATGGGGGAATATTGTTAAAAGCTGGAATATTAAAGTTGGAAAAGTTGCCATTTCATGTATGTAAATTACCTGTATATTCATAAGGATTTTTAGTATGCTTAGTATGCAGGCCTTTCTAACACATGGTGCAATTTACATTGGTGCAGAGGGCCAGCACAAAGCATATGAACCATTTCAATTTCACCTAAGCTTCCTGCCTAAGTCTTTTGTTGGCACTCTGCCAAGGAATGAATTTTAACCAAAGAGTAACCGAGGATGATTATTCAAGAACAGATATATTTAAAAGTCTGTTTGGAAAGATTTTGCTGTAAAGTATGCAATTTTTCCTTAAAAGTATTGGGCTAGTGTATCAAGTGAGACCCCCACTATTAATAGCTAGGGACAAGATGCTGCATACCATCTTAAACTGATCTTGCCAGATCTCATAAATTAAACAACATTGATCCTAGTTGTAACTTGTGTGGGAGACCTAAAGAACGCACATAGTAGATTCCGCTTAATAGCTATCCTGATATTAGCAACTTCCAGTTAATGGCAACATATTTCTAGGAACCAATCCCATCCTATTAACATCAATTCGAAAATGCGCTGAGTACCCCTGCAGGCAGGTTTGTGAGGCTGGAAAGGTAGTGCTGGGACTTCTTTTCTCCAGTTGCAGCCCTGCAAAAATACACCACATCCTAGCAGTTCCTTCTGGGGCTTCAGCCTCTTAAACTTGCCTTCTCACGGGAGATGGGGGAGCTGTGGGCAGAGCAGTAGCAGGAAGAGGGAGGGGCTGCAGCCTGGATGCTGGAGTTGCTGTACCTCCCATTGTGCTCTCCGGGTTGTGCCATACCAGGGGACCTCACACAGGGAAGGAAGCTCAGGGAGAGAGACTGTGTGGCTCCATGGGTCCCAGCACCCCTGCTCCTTATGGAAAGCCCTGGCATCCAGGCTGCTGCCCCCAGCAGAACTTCCTTCCTTGGTTGCTGCTTTCTGCTTATCAGCAACTGATGAGTAACAGCAACTCTTTGCTGGCTATCGAAGGATTATTAATAAGAGGAAGCTATTGTAGATAGACAGTGTTGGTGATTTCAATAGCTGGTGCTCTAATCTCTAAGTCAGTGTTGAAATCACTGCCCCAGTGCAGTACTGAGGGATGTTATTCTGCTGGAGCTGCTATGTTTCATATGAGGCATAGTATTTATATCCTGATCTCTTTATGTCATTAAAGATTACAAGGCTGTTTGGTGTCCTAGCCAAATTTAAAAGCTATAAAGTTTAGACTGCAGAGAGATCTATTAGATAAATGTTGTTGTTTTAATATCATGAAAAAAGCACCTTGAAACTAGACTTTATGGCATGCAAATCTGCCAATAAAATTGAAAGATTGACTGAGGCATGTTGCAAACAAGCCTCTTGTAACATTTCATGTACAAAATCATACATCATCTTTTACTTAGAAGTGCAAAAGAAGTATTTCAAACTGATTGATATATTTGCTGCTACTATTAAGGTAAAGTGTAATTATACTCTGAATAGTGCCTCTTTAAAAATGACGTAGGATTACATATTTGTGTCTCAACAGCTATCATATCAAATTCCTTCAGCTGACAAGTTAAAAAAGCATGTTTTTTTTCTAGCTTCTAATCCTGCAAACTCATCCCAGGGTTTTGAACATCAATCTGGGTTATTTCTTACCCATCATCACCAATACTAAAAAACGATTGGGCAGTTAGAATTTAGTTAACAACTTGTTGGGATCTGATCCAAAACCCTTTGAAGTTTCCCATTTGTTTAACTGAACTTTGGATCAAGCCCTTGATGAGCAAGCATAGAGTTCAGCTTACTCTTATTGTATTGGTCTGCAGTAATATTTGGAAGTAAAAAGAAGGAAAATGTAAGTTTTGTCAGTAAATAGGTGTGACCCTGAATATACGCACAGGAAGCAGATCTGTTGAGCAAGATGCCATTTTTAATTATACTTTCTAATCACAACCTTGTTTTACATAAAATGCAGCCCACGCAATTGAGACTAAATATTATAAAGCAGTTTGCTATTGAATAGAGAACTTGAATGCTGAGTTTTATCCTGTTTAATATGAAAACAGATGAGTTGATAAGTCCTTAAAACAGGGGCTCGTAGTGGAAATGCCATGTGACCCTTAACTATAGTATTGCTGCTAATAGAAAATAAGAACAGAATAGTCTTAAATATTGGTAACTATCCAAAACTTAAGGATTCTTCTACATGTCTCATTTTAAATGGCATATCAAAGAGAATGTATTGTTTAAATGACACTAATTTTCTATAAAAGATAAAGCCCCAATAATGTGTTACTATCGTATCTCATTATCAATAAATTCTGGGTCTAGGTCATCCAGTGATTTTTCTGCATTTTAAGGCATTTTCTGTTGTTGATAAGATATGATAGCCTATGGATTTTGTAAACAATGACTTTTGTTTACTAGGACACCCATATCCCTATAGCAAGTCATTAGGTTTATAAAAAATAAAAAAAAATTGTAAACATCCAAACAGACTCTTCCAGAAATTTAGCTGAATGAAAAGTCACTTAATTAAATGTATTTATTAGTAAATATTAATAATTTAAATGTAAACTGTTGGTTAATTACCTGTTTTTAATAGCTTAATGTGATCCTTGTCTAGTTGTGAAAACATCTAAATAAAGTAACCCTTTATGTATTAGCACAATGTAACTGTTCTGGGTATACGCTGTTGACTTTTCCTCATACAGGTTCAGATCCTCATGTTACTGTCTTTTTGAGGTGGCATTTGGAGGAGTTTGTACACCAAACAGGGCCGGCTCCAGAGCCCAGCGGGGCAAGCACCCGCCTGGGGCGGCCCTTTCCCGGGGGGGCGGCAGGCTGGGCCGGCGGTGCCGCAGTCATGCCTGCGGGAGGTCCACCGGAGCCCCGGGACGACCGGACCTGCCGCAGGCATGACTGCGGAGGGGCGCTCGGCCCGCGGCTCCAGTGGACCTCCCGCAGGCATGACTGCGGACGGTTAGCTGGTCCCGCGGCTCGGCTGGACGTCCCGCAGGTATGCCTGCGGCAGCTCAACCGGAGCCGCCGGACCAGCGAACCGCCCGCAGCTGCGGGAGGTCCAGCCGAGCCGCGCGACCAGCGGACCCTCCGCAGTCATGCCCGCAGGAGGTCCGCTGCTCCCGCTGCTCGGGGGCGCCTCCCGGGCATGACTGCTTGGGGCGGCCAAATTTGTAGAGCCGCCCCTGACACCAAAGCATAGGTTACTGCTGCCTTTCTTTTTTGTTTAGAAGCTAAAATAATCTGAGACGAGCTCCTCTGCTTAGATTGTTTCTGACCCTTCCAATGACAGTCATTTTAGCACCTCACTGAGAAGGGAGAGCAAGCAGTTTCCTTCTCACTGGACCCAGGAAAGAGGGTCTCCTAGAAACAAAATGCCATTTTTCTGATACTGTGGACAATAAGGGTCAGGTCTTGCTCGTATTTGTATCAAAGGGAGTTTTGCCACTGATATCAATTTGGGCAGGCTTGGGCTTTGCATGGATTACCCCTGTGGTGTGGTTAGTCTTCCCTGCCATCAGAAACAAACAGAAGCTGTTTCATTCCTCCTTTCCCCATATAGCAGCATGGTGTTACTTACTACATGCAAGATCAGGGATTTTTTTTTGGTGACATTTTATTCTTCCTTTAGTGTCCAGTGTTGTTTTAGAAGTAAAGGCTGACAGGGCTAAAATTTGGGTTTTGCTACTTGAAACAGTACAATTTTAGTATCAATCTCTATCTCTGTTATGTATATAGTTGTGTGTGTTTACCCATCCCTTCGTGGTGGTGGGGCTAACTATTTAAGTAAAATGTGTATATATTGAGGTTTATCCATTAAAATCTGATATTTTTGTATTGCAGTTTAATGGAGGTATGCATTATATCATTAAATATTGTACGATGTTTTGATTTTTGAATCAACAGTGAAAGCATCTAAAGTTTCTGTGGGAATCGGACTAAATTTGGGTTCCAAAACCTACAAGCACATTGTGACAGCAGAGTTACCAGAAAAATCTAGAATGAAATATTTTTAAAGCCAAGAACTTGAAGTAATAACTCTGTGGTGTCCAGTGGGTTTTTACTTTGAAGTAAATGCTTCTGGTTAATGTGGAGGCTGCAGATTGGTCTCCCAATATTGTATCCATCTGGCCACAGTTAGAAAAGTTTATACTGTTTCCTGAGTTAGCATGCCTTAATAAACACTATAATGTTCTTACTTAACGTTGTCTTATCAAATGGCCTCAATGTCTTTAAAGCTGGCTACAGTCGTGCTGGGGGATCTGGAGGAGCGACCAGGGAAATTCCAGGATTGCTTGACAGGGGCACCGTGTGGGATAGGAACTGCATAGGCAATGTCCTGGAAGAGGCCATGAACTGCTTTGCCGAGATGCAGAGGCAGACAGAGGAGAAATTTCGCATGTGGATAGAAAAGCTAACCCGTCTTGACACAGATGAAGAAAGCAAGCAACAACTGGAGCCCAGGGAACCTAAAATGCAACTAGTTGGCCAAAGAATTCCCCCTACCACACAGTCAGGGGCATACATGCAGATGCCTGATAGCCAAGTACTTCCACAGCAGACCTTTAATTCTTACGTGAGCTATCAAAATGTTGACGCTACATTAGAGTTTCCAGCGACTTTTAATAACAATTTTCCAGCTGTGTTTCCAGAGAATGGGAATATTGCAGAGCATGATTTGAATCAATCAAAAACTTAGTCTTTAAAATCTTGACATTACCTTGGATTGTGCTCAGAACAAAATTTGCTTTTCTCCATGCAAGTATTTTTTTTTTCTGTGATGGGTTTTTAACATTATGCCATAAATGTTTTATTTAAAGAAAACTTGTGGTTTAAAAAAAAAAAAAAAAGGAAAATGCACACATACACAAACACATGCAAAACTCAAAACAAAAACCTCCTGTCACCAGCGTTTGGCAAGATGTAAATTAGAATCCTTGTTACATACCCTTGGAATGGTAGAGCTATGTTTGTTATAGTTGAAGCAATCAGTGTATTCATCTGTATGTTCCTCTTGCATGCCAAAAAGTTTATATAGGGAAATACAAGTTTAAATTTAAAGGCTTAAGGAATCTTAGTGAACCTGACTACATAATAACAATTAATACATACTTAAATATCCCTTTATACCTAAATTCTGCAGCTTAAACTTGTCTACATATTGACCTTCCTTCCTCCTCTTTTGGCGGAAGTCGTAAATAAACCTACCTTAAAGATTAGCTATACATACTGAATGTGCTCAATAGTTGATATTCATGTCCCATTTGGTAGTTAATTTTCTCACAAGAGCTTCTATTAATGACGTGGCCATGTTGCATACAACATTCATATTTAGGGGAAGCACCAGTTTTGTATGTATGCTTGCATACATATATAATTATGTATACACATACAATTTTGTGTGTGTGCGATATATGCACACAAATAAAACATTGATTTCTTGTGTTTGTGTATATGTATATGGTCAAACTATGTCTTTCATGCTGAAATAAAAAGAGCAGTGTCAGTCCTGAGATAAGCAAAGTTTGTAGGTAGATTTGAGTCTTGGGCGAAGAACTTAAAACGAATGTCTGACATTCAGATTGGTAAACACTGTGGTGGACTTAATGCACTGTTTGCTTGTGGATCTTAAAGCAAGAGCATTTTCTGAGCCACCTCTCTGACTGCCATTGAAATGATTACCTGTGATTGAGAATGCCATAGCATTAGTTTTGTTTAAATAATATAACTGTACATTGTGAGTTTTGTTTTAATTATTATACTGATAATTAGTTATTCTGAGTAATCAGGCTTAAAATTTTGATGTTTAAATTAGGATTAAGCTATATATTATAGAAATAACTAATTCTCACCATTGCCAGAATACATGTTTTTCTGTTGCCTTTACAGTTGGGCCTTCATAAGAGAATAATTTCCCCTTAGTTACCAAAAGTATACATTTATATAGTTTATTATCCCTTAGTATTGGTGAGATGTTTCTAATGCAAATAAAGTCAAACCTGTAATTATGGGAATTAAAAGTTTCTACCTAGATGTCTTTTAAGTAAAAAGAATGGAACAGGTCTTTTGGGGCTCTTAGCATTTCAGTTTTTAAACGATGGTGGCTTTATGAATTTTTATTTACATCATTTCAGTAAAGCTTTTTCTTCCAGTTAAAAATACCATTGTGTATTCTATAGGCCTGATACAAAGCCCGATGAAGTCAGTGGGAATTGATCAATTTATGTAGCCTTTTGATCAAGCCCTACATTAATAACTTTTTTAACTTGTTTTAAAAATAAAAGTAACCATGGAGTTTTTTAAATATTTTTCCTATCCCAGCCAGTTTAACAAACTTGTCCTCATCTGTTTAAAAGTTAAGCTCTTTCAGGGAAAATTGATTGCTGATTTAAAAAAAGTCTTTAGTATTCATAGATTTAATATATATAATATAAACATTTAGAATTATAGTATGAGCAGCATATTTAAAGCATGACAACTCTACAATTTTCCCCGTGCATGAAAAAGCTGCTTCCAGCAGTGAGTGGTTTCTTTTATATATAACAGGGTCACTTATTCAGTATGTTAAGCATGCTCTGAAACATTACTTTTTTTTAAAAATGGAGCAATTAGGCATTTGAAAACAAATTGCCTTAAGAGTTGAGCAAAATTTGTTCATCTCTGTTATACAGACTTTTATATACTGATTAGAACTCTCTTGTAACTGGATAATAACTTTGCAATGGTTGTAGTCAATTAAATTTCTCTCTAACTTCTGTGCCTTGAGTAAGTCATAGGAACCTTGAAAAAAAATCTTTGCATTGAAGCTGGATGGGATTTTTTTTTATTGAAACTGACCTTTGGAATTTAAGTGTTAATAAACAGCATTCCTAGCTTTGGTTACTACCTGCAACAACAAAAATATTCTTTCTGCTTCAAAAAACCTTTTCACCACCAACGTTACTTGATTTTTACCTTGTAAATTACTGTGAATGTTAACAAATCAGAAAATAATAATGGTGGAACATACATATTTTGATG
Organism: Mauremys mutica; assembly: GCF_020497125.1. NCBI lineage: Eukaryota > Metazoa > Chordata > Testudines > Geoemydidae > Mauremys > Mauremys mutica. Next base: position 12,217,220 of record NC_059077.1, read on the forward strand.
CATATGGGATGATGCTTTTTAAGATGGTGCCGTTTTTAGGGTAGCTTAGTTCAAAGGCAGCCAGTTGATCGTTAGGAAAATGTTTCAGATTAGAGATGTAGAATTTAACAGTATTTCCACATATGAACTACACAATATTTAAAATATCTGGAATGTGTAAATGGTTTTAGTTTGGTCAGTTGCTCAATCTGCCTCCAAAACATATTGAGTCAGATCTTCAACTGGCATAAGTCAGTATGGCTTCCTTGAACTCAAATCCAATGTCATTTTATACAAGCTGAGGATCTGGCCTATTAGCTTGTGTTCTGGTTTCAAGGATTATATTCCTCCTGTGGGGGGCGGCGGGGATCTCCACTTGCATTGTTTTGGTATAAATATGATATTTGAGACAAAGAATGGTCTGTTTTTATGCTCCTGGAAAATATGCAATCATTTTGGTTGTATAGTTAAACAAAAGTATCTATTTTGCTGCTTTAGATTATGAATTAAAAAGATGTGATGTGCTACAGGAAAACTGACCTTTTCACGTTGACATTAGTGTTGAGTTTGTATTTGTTTATGCCAGCACTTGACATCTTTTTTTAACTCAATGAAGTTCTGGACTTCGGTTGCATTATACAGTTTGAAAGTATTTCTGGAAAACTGGAAGTATTTTTATTTCATGGTGGTATACGCATACAGCTGCAGTTAAGGTTGTCATGGTTCTGCTGTAAGCTACCATTTTCAAAGATTTTGACTTGAAATTAATATTTTCAGGGAATTAAAATTTGCTCTGAGCTGAAATTTTAGTATATAAGGTCTGGCCCCCACCTTGACGTCCTGCTAATAAAATAGTCTGGCCTTTTTTTATTTTAAGAATATGAGCCTTGCCTTTAAAAATGAAATTTAATTAACTGTTGTGTTTAAATACACTTGTGGGAGAGTCCAATAGGAATTCTGCATATGTTGGGGGAACAGCATATTGGAGTGTAGATTGCCTTTGATTGCCCTATGGTTTTTGCTTCAGAATGGAGTAAAGAAACATTCTGGTTTCTTAAGAAAATTATTACTCAGTCTTACAGAATCCTGTGAAAGAATAAATAGGTTAGGACAGATTGTCAGCTGGTATAAACTGGCATAGCTCCACTGAACGGTGCCTATTCAAATCCAGATGAGGAACTGGCCATTAAATTTTATATGCTCGTTTATGCAAAATCTTGAATGAAAAAAGACACCTAAAATACTGCTGACATTTATGCATGTGAATAATGAAAGTACACATACAACTGGAAATTCAGGAACTAGGAATTGGTGCTTCTGTGCACTTGAAATACATTTACTTCATTTATGATTTTTGTAACAAAGTGCAAATGAAACTTAAATCTTTGTAAGCTCACTTAATTTAAATGCCACTGAGGATGTGTGTCAAGCTGATGAATCAGGAAATTCAAAATTCAGATACTGGAATTGGTCTATGTGTAGAACTCCTTTGAAATCTCAGAGGATTTGGAGTTCAGTTGATTGCAGGCTCAAGTTTTCCTGTAGTTCCTTATGGAGGCTTGGAGCCACTTCTCTCCCCCACAAATGGGGTAAGTGAAGAAGGATGTGCTGGCTGTAATTATGCATTTCCTGTCTTTTACTAGTTTGTTACACAAGTCTTTTATTTAAATAAAGAGTTGCTGTTTTACTTAGCATACAAATGATAGTTTGACACTGGTTTAATGTTTTATAAATTATATATTGTTTACGTTAGAGTCCTATTTTAAAATGTTTATAACTTTAAAATATTTTAGATTTTTTTAAAAAGTACACAGCAAAACAAAGTGTAATAAACTGTAACATAACACATTACCCTGAAGTCCAGAGTTATAAAACATAATAGTTGTCTCTAGGACTGAAGGAAAAGTATTTTTAAAGCAAGGTAGCCTAATATTCTTCAATCTCCATAATTTAGCTCTAAACATTTTACTCTGGGCTGAAATTTGTCATACATTGACTTCACCTGAGGGTAATTTTTTAAACATCTGGTTAAAAAGTTAATTTTAATACACTGATAACTTTATGCTATTAGATTCTATTCTATTATCTCTTCAAAGTATCATTTGATTACAGAAGTCACATTTGACAAAGGGTTAATTTGGGTAAGACACTAAAATCTGACATGTGGCCATGGTTGCTGTAAATGCACAAAAACTAAATTTAAATACAAAACCAATTAAATGGCTATGCATTTTTAACATGCATCCTTTGGCCTCAATCCTGCAGATCTGATCTGTGTGAACAGACTCTTGCCTCCATATAGAGTCCCAGTTAAATCAGTAGGTCTCTCAACAGGTGAAGGGTCTACCCTCTTTGTTCTGCTTATACACAGCAAGAGCTCCAAAGGAGGCATCTTGATATACTGGTGATAGGCACATTTGGAAAATGGTTGACATGCCCAATGATACTGCTGATACTGCTGATCATACTCTTATGATTTCATGTGATGCACTGAATTCTGATACTTTTGCATTGCTCTAATTGAAGTTAGGAGGAGAAGTCCATACATACATCCAAGGCCTGAATCTGCCTCTTTGTTCATAAAGTACCAGTAAACTTTCTTAAACATACATTTACATGAGCTGAATGCCTTTGGAAGAGTTCTTCTAGTATTTTAATTAATAGATATTTTATTAGAGAGACATCATCAAGTTGAAAACTAGTCATTTTAAGAGAGACAGATAGTTTTCCCTGTTTGTGTAGTCACAAAGCAACGTGAATTTTTTTGTTAAAATAAATAGGAAAATGTGATAGTAAACCCACAAAACTCACAGAAGGACTCTGGCCAGGTGCAATACCTGAAACTGACTGGCTATTGGGACTCTGCAGGTGAAAGCATGAAACTGTGAATCTGACAGCACTTTTTGTGTAGTCAAAGTAAAGAAATTGAGGTCTGGTCTACACTAGAAAATTAGTAGAGGGGTAGCCGTGTTGGTCTGGATCTGTAAAAAGCAAGAAAGAGTCCCGTGGCACCTTGTAGACTAACAAATGTATTGGAGCATATGCTTACGTGGGTGAATACGAAGTGGGTATTCGCCCACGTAAGTTTATGCTCCAATACATTTGTTAGTCTATAAGGTGCCACAGGACTCTTTGTTGCGTTTTACTAGAAAATTAGGTTGATCTAGATGCATCGCTCAGGGATGTGAAAAATCCATATCCCTGAGAGTTAAGCCGACCTGAGTCTCTTTGTGGATTGCGCTAGGTTGATGGAAGAATTCTTCCATCCGCCTACCTACCACCTCTTGTGGAGGTGGATTACTTAGTGACAGGCGAACCCCTCCCTTCGGTGTAGGTATTGTCTACACTGAAGCGCTGTGCTGTAGCATTTCAAGTGTAGACAAGCCCTGAGAAAATAGAGGAAAAATAACATTTTGCCCAATACCTTTCACTTATACTGATCCTCAGTGTGACTTGTAACAATGGTAGGTAAAAAAGATGGTCAGAAATACTATTTTTTGTCTAATATTATTTAATGTCTATGAAAGGAATATTTTGGTTATTTTTCAGAGCTGCTAAAGCTAAGGATGGATTATCAATCTGAACCTAAAATTTTCTGGGATTATTTGTGGCAGTTGTTACAACCTTAAATTTATTTAAATGATTTTCTTGTTAAAGCTATATATTGTCTTTTCCTGTATCACATACTGTGTCTCTCTACTGGCCATTTTAACACAGAGTGAAATCCTGGTTTCATGGAAGTCAGTGGGGAAAAAGGTGGATTTCCATGGAACCAGTATTTAAACCTTATTTTTAATTATGGTGGAGCTAATCCTGCTGTTCTTACTCAAGGAAAACTCCCATTCACCTTAATGGGGCATTTGCATGAATAAGGTCTACCGGTCAGGCTCCTAACTGTATGCTTGATTAGATTCAGCATAACAAAGGTCTGCAACATGACACTACAGTTATAAGAAATCATTAGAATGAGAGTGCTGTGTGATATGTACTGTATAAGCTAAATATTCAGGCTGATTGATAAAGGTGGACAGTACCTAGCAAAAAGTGAAGTCACCAACCCACTTCTGTGTGTTTTTTTACAAATTCTATTAATCCCATGTAGTATTAGCTTGGGAAAATGAGGGCACATGGAAAATAGTTTCCTTGGCTGAAAGGGACTCAAAAGGTCAGATGGAAGTTTAGACTGGCCAGCTAGAGTGCCTGGACATTGTTTTTGTAATGTTTAGCTCACAATGCAATAACAATAGAAACAGAACATACCATCAGAAGATAAACATGCACTGTAAAACAATATGCACCATTTCCTAGAATCTTTAGGACATAGCCATGTTCCATGTGCCTTTATTCAGAGCACAACTAAGTGACTTTATCGCTTGTGTATTATCCAAAAAAAAAAAAGATATTTTCCATCTACCCATCAAATAGCCTGAAAGTATGAATGTTTCTCTACAAAGCTTGAACATCTGGGCATAGTATCTTAAAATGAGCTTGAATCCAATCTCATAACAGATACTCCTTTACTTTTCTTCTGATTTTGTTGCCATGGTGTAAATTAAATTAAGAATCTTATTAAATGAAGGAAAAATATGAAAAACACTAATTTCAATAGTAATTTTTGTTCACTTTATGATTTTAGAGAGAATGTAGTTTCACTATTGTTTTTATTGTATTCACAGTGTGTATCTTTTGCCTAACCCTGTAAATTTTGAAATGTAACTACTGTAACCTAGAATGAATAAATATAAATAGTAATAAAATGTTTCTTGTTATTAAATTATAGACAATGGGCAAGATTTTTTTTCCTCTCATTTGGGAGTCATTTTAGAGTTCAGCTAGTCTGGTTCACTGCCACTTGAACCATGCATGTGTTACGAAACTCTTGTTCTGACTAATGTCTTGAATAATATCAAGCTTGTATTTTGTTTTTTTAAACAAAAAAAGTATCTATCCAGTCCAAACTCTTAAAAAAAAAAATAAACCTTCTATGGAGTGTCAGAGGCATTATTAGTATTTATTGCCTAAAATTAATTTTGTAAGTCATGTAGGGCAATATTCTTAAGCATAACCTATGTTATGTGTTCTTTGGACTGTGTTATGCAGGAGGTCAGACTAGATGATTCTAATGACGTTTTGGTCTTAAACTATAAATCTATGAAATGCCACTTTTAAAATTTTTTGGTGCAACTCCATGGATGTAAATAAAGTTACCTTGGATTTATACTAGATATAAATGAGAGCAGAATCTGACCTTATTCTTGTGGGATTTTTCTTTTAAACTTTTTAATATTCTCCTCACATGATAGATAAAAAAAATTAAACCTCTGTAGGGTAATGCAGTTCAAATACTACAAAGCATTATGAATACCCATGATTAAGATCCAAAATTATTGCTGTATTGCAAGAATAAAAGAAGTCTGTTAATGGCAAACCAATAAGGATAAGAGTGCCTCTCCTACTACTTTGTCACCCTTTTTAATTTTTGTTTCAAGAAAATACTTGGAAGCTAATTTTTTTAACCATTAGTAATTTACTGTTTAGAACTATCCCGGCATCCTGATTGGAGCAATCGACTAGGACTCAGGAAACCACCTATTCCCAGGTTGGTTGCTGGTTGACCTTGGGCAAGTCACGGCTGTGTGCCTAAGTTCTCCAATCTATAAGATGGAGATAATGATACTTACATCCTTTGTAAAGTGATTTGAGATCTTCTGATGTAAAGCACTTTGAGAGATTGTTCTACCAGTTTTATATATAAACACATAGTGCCTAAATTCTCCCTACAGCATTAGTTAGTTAGTCCTAAACTCCTACAGTATTATATGTGTCGATAAACAGTTGTTGGGTTTCATCACAAAGAGGCTGAATTTTATATACAACAATCACCCAAGACTGAAATTTTAATTCTGCCATCCTTGCTCAGGCTCAGTACCATTTCAGTGGGACTTAGAGAGCAAGGGTGGCTGAATATGGCCCAAAGTGTTTTGGGAACCAGCAGGGAGAGAGGCACTATAAGTGATTTAGTAAACATGAGTGAGATAGTGAACTAACTATATTGCAAACTTAAAAAATATAAAAAACTGACAATTGAGGCCTGAGCCTGATTTTACACTGGTTGAAATTCCATTGACGCTTGTGTAGACAATTCTGATTTACATCAGAGTAGGTGAGAACAGACTCAGACCTTTGATGTTTTTATGCCAGGGATGGCCTCTGCCTTTGAAAGGAAAAAATTGGTCTCTTTTTTGCATTAATATTAAATGTCAACAGCTGTATTTTGCTGCTGATTTATGTTAATTTTCAGACTTGTCTTTTCCCATGTTTATTGCATTAATCATGGATTTAAGCTTTCCACCAATTTAGCTTTTTTAAGCATTTCTCCTAAATTGAGTCTCAATAAGTCTGATTTTTAAAAAGAAAAAAAATTGTTTAGCTTTTGTCAGCTGACTAAAAATCTTCCTGTTTCTCTCATGTGGAATATCATTTCTGATTGTTCCAGAGTCTGCTTTAATAACTCTGTGCCTTTTGAATTCCCTTTACTCAATCCACTCCTTTGAAAGAGTAGCCTAATTCTTGTGAGAAAACTGGAAAAAGAGTGTTGAATTTTCTTTCATCCTTTTCATAAGGATATTGTAATGAAAACAATTTTTCTTCAGTAAAGTTCATTGTTATTCCCTTCCTAGTGTCAATAGGAAGGGGACCTGACCAGGACATCTTATTTCCCTTATATAAATCCATGGTACACCCACATCTTGAATACTGCGTACAGATGTGGTCTCCTCGTCTCAAAAAAGATATACTGGCATTCGAAAAAGTTCAGAAAAGGGTAAAACGATTAAGGGTTTGGAATGGGTCCCATATGAGGAGAGATTAAAGAGGCTAGGACTTTTCAGCTTGGAAAAGAGGAGACTGGAGGGATATGATAGAAGTATATAAAATCATGAGTGATGTGGAGAAAGTGAACAAGGAAAAGTTATTTACTTGTTCGCATAATATAAGAACTAGGGGGCACCATTACCGGCCAGGTTCACTCCCTCTGGGGCACCTGGCATTGGCCACTGTCGGCAGACAGGAAACTGGGCTGGATGGACCTTTGGTCTGACCCAGTATGGCCGTTCTTATGTTCTGATGGCCTGATTTTTCTGGTGCTATATTGTAATTTTGCATTGCACCACCAGTGTAAACTGGCACTAAAGCTGGTGTAACTGGCCTGTAAGGAGGAAGCGGGGGAAATCCACCAGTGGTCTGGAGCCACTATGGGAGCCCTTATGCAACTCCCACTTCTTCTGGGAAAAGAGAGCCAGGTTGAAGGAAAGGGGACGTGGCCAGGACATCTCATACTGTGCCAGTTTTGGGGTGCCATTTTGGCTGCAGCTGAGTCATATCTGTCAGGCTGCCCTAACCTAGTGCAAGAGCTTCATAAGCACCCTCAGTCTCCAGTCTGGGTGAACTTTGCCCTTGTGCAGAGAACCAACACAAGGCCAATGCAGTAAGACCCAGATTCTCAAAGTACTTGTGCTCCAACTTCAATTGAAATGGGTATTTGCAGTGGTGGTGCATCTATGTTGGTCCCAGGATATTAGAGAGAAAGTCGGTGAGGTAATATCTTTTTATTGGACCAATTTCTGTTGGTGAAAGACGCTTTCAAGTTTCACAGAGCTTTTCTTTGGTCCCTGAAATCAATGGGACTTAGGAGCTTAAATCCCTTTGAGGGTCTGGGCCTCAGCCCTCAAAATAAAGTGTAAGGGAGATTTAAATAGTGCATAGGTCTTTTGTCCCTTTGCAGAGGGTGCACTAATGTCACCCTTTGTGCTTATCAGCTGCACTGCAGGATCTAGCCCATAACTTTTTCTTTATGCAGATTGTGATGGCAGATGCCAAAGTGACAGCCCTAACCTAGAGAATTCTTTTTATCCGTTTGAAAGAAGTACAGCACCGACAGTAGCACTGTTAGCTTCCCCATGCTGCCCTGTTCCTTGCCGTGGATGAGGGGATGGAGTTTGTCAAGGTTGCCGTCAAGGATTCCATTTGTAATGGTGGCTTTGGTCATGTGTATGTCTGTCTCCAAGGAAATCAGACTGAAAACACCAGCTCTTTTAACATAGGCCACTGGCAACTTTCAGTCTGTGCCAATATGAGCTGGATTTAAAACGGCTACCGAGGGGGGAAACGCTACTTATCGCTGTACAAATCTTCTAAGTGCTCTAGTCCTAGAGTTCTTTTTAAGGAGAGTCTTGGGTTGGTTGTTTGTTTTTGTTTGTTTTTTAAAAGGGTTTCACAGCTTTTCAATAAGGCTTATATTCTAGCTTCACGCATGCTGACGGTCTCAGGATTTTGCTCCAGTCTTGCAGTCATTAAGTTGGCATAATCAGTCATTCACTGATGATAGGTTTAGATAGCCCTGATATTCATGGCAGATTTTGTTTCCAAATCTGATTTTTGAAAGGCAAGACTGAGAAAAGCAAAAATCTCTGTTTTTGTGGATGGTTTGTAAATAGTCCGCTTGTGATTAGGTGGATTTTTAAAGAGCCTTTAATGGTGGCTGTCAAATTGACAAAATTACTGTACAGTAATGTAAATTATATTGAAGATATTTGTCTGTCTGATGTATACTAAATTTAAGCTAAGTTATAAGGTGTGCTGTTTGGAAGTGTGGAAGATACAAGAGTGGAGCTACAGATAACAAGTTTATGCTTGTATTTCCTACTGATGAAGACTTTCACACACGTTATTTCTATGGGTAGGTGAAGAGAATATCACTCTGCATGTATATACATTTATTATACATTTTTGCATGATTATACATGTAGGAGTGGTACAATTTTGACTTGAGACTTTTGATGCCATTTTCCAACTATAATTTGACTCGTGTGGACATGCCTACTTAATTTAAATTTGGCTTCTGCTCTTAGAAAGATTAGTAATAACCAAAAGAGAAACCAAACATTGAAGGAATTATACACAGCTCCTTAAATAGGTAATTCTTACTGAAAACATGGTCAAATAGTCAATATTGTACTTGACCCTCGTATCTTCTGCACTCAAGTATTTATTTTTATAGATCACACAATATATTGATACCATATCACACTGAACTCTGATGATAAAATTGTGAAAACATGCCTTTGCATCATTCAATTATATTGTAAATTCTGCATGTAATTTAGTCTAAAATGTGCAAAAAAAACCCTTCAGAAACAACCAATTTAATCATAAAGTTGGTAATCTTGTACTTTGGATTTGCCTTTTTAAAAGAAAACAGTTGTCTTTCCACTAGTCATCAGGATTTTTTTTCACAGTAATAATCATCAGTATTTCATGTTGTGACATATTTGCTCTTTTATACATTGGCATTTAACTATCCATTTATTTTTACGTTGGGTCTGTTTTGAATTTGTAATGTAACAACTTTGTTTTATGAAACTGATGTTGGGGGCCGTTCTGACTTGAAATGGTTTGTGAATTTTTTCATGTCAGGTTGCAGAACTGATCTTCAGCACAGTTTAAGCAAGATTCCTTCATAATGTGCTTTAGTGAAGTGGGTTGCTAACTGCAGAATAAGAATTCTTTAAAATTGTTGTGTTGGATTATTTTCTGAGGGATTAAGTAAAAACAAAACAAGCTCTGGTGGAATCAGTTGTGCAGTGACCCAAGATTTAAGCTTTAATTATACACTATCTTTTTTTCTTCAGTGCCAAACGCTTTTCATGTTATGCCCCTAAATAAGCCAGAGTTTTCCGAAACAAATGTTTCTTTTAGAGAACTGCTTTTTTTATTTGTATTTTAGTTGTTTTATAATTTAGAAGATTCTATACGACAAAAGTAGTAGTAGCCTTGTCAATGTATCCTATTCCTACTGCAAATAAGCTATGCTATGCTGACATCAGCTGAGTCTTTGTCCAGAATATTCAGATATTTGTACACGTGCCACTCAAAGGTATGATTCCTTTGGAGGAAATATTGGCCCTGTTGAAGTCAATGGGAGTTTTACAGTTGATTTCAATGGAGTGAAGATTTCATCCTTTACAATGCCTTCCAAACTATCTAGATCAGTTACTTAGAGCTATTAAGGGATACAGGCTTTTTTGAATGAAAATGGGGACTTTCTTAATTATATTTATTAATTCTTCTGCTTCCAAATGACCCTTTAAATGGAATTTGATTTTATTTTGAGGATGGGCTGCTTCTGGTCCCACCTCAAGCTACACATTATTTTCATCCCTCAAGGAAAGAAAATGGGCATTTGGCATATGGTTCCCAGTGCTATGCAAGAAAACAAAGGAAAGCAAAAACACTGCCCCTCCCCCCAAAACTCTTCTTGCTGCAAAATCCTGAAAGTTTACATCTTTTCCCCCAACTCCTTGGTGAGATTCATACTGTGAAAACACTGTGCTGAAAGCATACTTGTTGCTATGCTTTGCTTTTAAGGGTATTATTCGCTTGTATATTTTTACATTTTTTTGCACTTGTATATGAAAAAAGCCACTGCAGTTTTGACAAATGCCAGTGTCCTTGGCAGGTGGATTTTATGTAAGGAAACTTGCCTGGTGTTAAATGTATTGTTGTTGGATCAGTTACAAAAAAAAAAAGTAGTTAGTTTTATCCAAATTAACCCCTAAAAATGTAAGTTGTAATTTAAATTAGGTACAATTCCATAAACATTTTCTCTTGCCATACTTAATGTCCCGTCATTCAGATTTTCTTTCCTTAAACTGAAACTTATCCGTTTTAGTATTATAAATGTAACATTGTTAAATATGGAGAATTTGCTGGGTTAATGTAAAAGATAATATATAATAAGCAGATATGAGAGGGCAAGCTTAAATGGATGGTTATTCTGTATCTTTTCTATTTATGCAAAATTTAAAATGCCTCTGGTGTCAGACCTTCCTCCAGTTGAAGTGTAATAGTTAACATACATGACTCTTACTGTTCCTTGAGGACATGTTTAGGAAGATGTGATGATCCTAGAGCTAGGGATTTGTTTTAAAAGTGTCTTTCACAACATGCATTCATCTTATGTCCATTGCTTTTCCTTTCCTCCTCAGATGGACCTCCGGTTGTAGCTCATTATGATATATCGGACACAAACTCTGACTCTGAAGTGGTAAATGTGGACAATCTATTGGCGGCTGCAGTAGTTCAAGAGCACAATAATTCTGTAGGAAACCAGGACACAGGAGCTACCTGGAGGACCAGAGGTCTGCTAGAGGAACTGAATGCTGATACAGGTTCGTCTAAATTAACTTCCTTCTCTGATGCTGTAGCATGTATGTGGCGTGACACCAGTTATAAAAAGTATAGAATAGTACAGATCAGATATTAAAGGGTCATGTTGAAGAAAGGTGTGTCCTGAATGTACTTTGTTCTTATTTAAGGACAGATTCTGCCATCCTATCTCATGCTGAGTAGTCTGTTACTCTCTGACTCGTTCCATTGAAATCAATGGACTCATCACAGAGTAAGGGACTGCCCATGCCTGGTGTGTACTACCAAATTACATTGATGTAAATCACCTTGCACCGACCTATTTGTGCATGTGTCTGTGTTTAAATTTGCCTCTGGCTGACATAAGTGCCCTGTTACAGTGACACAATAAAATCACCTCCTGGAATCCGAAGGTTGTTCAGCTACTGCCTGTCATCGAATACCTGCGTTACAATGCAATCCCACTTGTCAGGGCTCATTTCTAGGGCCTCGAAGGCAGTGCTCCACTGTCTGCAGCTGCTCTGAATGCTACCAACAACCTTGAATTGTTTTTTATGTCCCTCAGCAAACTGCCCTTGAAGACATCCTCATGTCCCCGGTGGTTGTACTTCCTGCGGGTCTGCAAGTACAGGAGAATTATGCATCCTGTATTTTCAACGTTCATGAGAATAGCGCAGAGCTCTGCAGGCTCCATGCTTCTGTCAGAAGTAGCGGAGATGGAAAAATGCTGCATGGGTTTGTGGGATTTTAAAAAGTGTGACAATTATGGGATATGGATGGCATTATGGGATGGAGAAAATTGAATGCTGAGAACTTAATCTCTAGCTCCTAGATCCCTGGGTATGTCATTTCTATCCCACCAACTCATTGCAAAAATTTCCCAAAAGGCAATGCACTGGATGGTGGCACGTGGCACACTGGGATACTTACCTGTGGTGCACTTCACTTTACATCCACACAAGCACTCCTAATGAGTAGGACGCAAGCTGCCAAGTGTGCGCACACATGAGCAATGTACAAACTTAGGCGGATATATGCTGACATCATGCTTTGACCACAGTTAGTAGCTTGGAAATGGCCTACTGACATAGGATGTGATCAGCTACAAATGAAGACAGCTGGAATCAGTTTCCAGGGTAAACTGAATCAGGCCTGTGAGTACTATGTTAGATATACTCCACACTATCTGTAACCATAAAGTTCAGATCCCAGCAGGGTCAAACTCAACCCTTCAATCTTCCAAGGTAAATAAAATAACTCCCATGAAATGTACTATGTATAGGTCTTTTGGATGACACCTTTGAAAGCTAAGAACTCAAGTCTGTGTTAAAGCTCTAGCACTGATACCTCAAGGTTTGAGATTGGGACTGTCTTGCTGTAGTATCTCCCTATTGTTCTAATTTTACATGTAAACTGTAAACATGGCTTTCGCTGGAGTTTGTATATATATTTTTCTTTTTTTATATAACAGTTAGATACAGTACTCCTTTCAGCTAATTTCTAAATTATTTGCAAAACCTTAGAGATATCAGGTGGCTAAGTAGTCATTGGAATCATGGTTAAAGTCCCCCCTTCCTCCCCACCCCCCAACCAAAATCAGAAATGGTGCTCTGGGTGAGCCAGGAGGGCCATGGACTCTGGCAAGATGCAGCTCCATGTGACAGCACAAAGCCTGCCTTGAGCCACATGCCGAGCATCAGGCACCACGAGCCACAGCAGCAATGCAGAAAGGTGGCAATACACTATATACCATGCCACCCTTACTTCTGTGTTGCTGCTGGTGGTGGCGTTGCCTTCAGAGTTGTGTGCCCGGCCAGCACCCGCCAGTATCAGGCTGCCCTGCCGGTGCTTAATTTGTGCCAGGACTGAGCTCTAGCCTCTGGCTTCTCTTTTAATACAAATTAAACACTGGGGGAGGCAGCAGGGCTCAGAGGTGATGGTGGGCGGGAGCCCGGGGGGGGTGGCATGGAGTGATTAGCGGGAGGGAAATACAAGTTTGCCCAGGGTTTAGTTTTCCCTAAGGCTGGCCTTGCTGCAGCTAATCAGACATGTTCCTTTCATCATCTTCAACGCAGCTTCCTCCTGAGAAGGAATGCTTCTCATGATGATGTTTCATTTGGTCAGCCAGGTCTTGCATTTCTTTGTTGCATTGTTTGCATTTTGCACGCATGCTTGTCTTACCCACAGCTAGAGGAACTTCATTAAAATATTCCCAGACTGGGTCTCTTTTGTGGCCTGCTGCCATTATAGGTTTTCCCTTCTAGTGAGAGAATGGTATAGTACATCTCAAATTAGTGAAGGCTACACTTGACAAGACCTCAAGACTTCTGGAATATGCTGCTCAGACAGTTTCACTTTTGTTTCTACTGCCTGTCCCTCTCTTCTCATGTTTATCTCTAGACTTCTCCTTGTCCAGATCTATTCTGCCCTCAACAATCTTCTGTTCATTGAACTTTTTGAAACTTTGCACTTTTAGAGAGAGGTAAGGGATTGACTCTGTGTACACAAATTTGCAGAGGGACAATAAGGTTGAGGTCTGTTATTTCTCACTTCTATATATTAATTTATTTAAAAACATTTTTGCTGTTAAGCATGTTCTCTCTGGAGACACAAATCCACAGTTTGATAACTGCAAAACTAAGTATCTCTGATGGTATCTTCTAGACTGAGCACTGAGTAGATAGAAAGATTAACCTAAATAATCTATACAGACGCCCCTGGAGCCCCGTAAGATTGGGTTCCTAATCCATGAACTTTTGGAACTCATTTACAAAACTTTTCTTAAACATTACATGAATATATTGTCTCATACTATAGAATTAAAATTTCTAATCCCTATTCCAGGATGCGATATCTTTGAGCCATAATGTATCTTAATTAAAACTATCTTCAGATAGGTTTTTTCCTCAAAAAGCGCATTAAAAAATCTGATTTAAATAAAAACTTTTTAAATTTTTTTTTAAATCGTTTATTTTTATTCACCCTGTTTTCAGGTATCTATTTCATTTTCAGACAGTACCAGATGATTTCTCTTGGAATGTGGTCACAAGGCTGCTCAAGATTGATTAGTACTTATGTGCAGGGTTTTTTGCCTTTCTCTCTATTTTTCCACAAGCAATCTTAATGCAAAGATAGTATCCATTGTTGACTTGGCATGACACAACACTGATTGTCATACACCTTGACTTGTCTCCCAAGTCTCTTATCAATAACTGTCTCCCATATCTTTTTGTGGCTCAAGAGTTTAATGTCCCAGTAATTACCACAGTTTTGTATGTCTCCTTTTCTTTTAAATATTGGTATTAATATGTTTGTACCAGGCATCTTCTGAGTCCTCATGATGAAATTAAGTAATTGTGTCAATATGTTTGTTTAATTGCCACAGGCACTTCCATACTTTTGCAGGTATGCCGTAGGAGCTTCTAAGACTGGTGCCATCAGATGCCGACTTGGTTTTATCATGTCTCAGTTCTCTTGGATTCTCTTCATTCATAAGCCTTTCAAAGTAATTTTTTCATCGTTCCTTAATCTGGTTCTCCTTGATTAACGTATGTCCACTTTAACTTTGATCTCACCAGTGTCCTGAATACTCTTATCGTGGGTCTTTGCCACAATCTGTATGTTTCTTTCTCACTCTCCTTTGTTTCAAGATGGGCATATAAGCCTTCTCTGGCTTTAACCTTGGTGGCTGACACCTCTTACTTTGCAATCTTTTTTGGCTTTTTAAAATCCTCCGGAACATTCTGCTGTTGGAGCATTGCTTGCTGAGATTTAAAACACTTTTAGTTTTCCTTCACAGCCTCTTGAGCTTTTTCATTCTTCCATGAGGTCTCATTGGGGAAGAAGACTCATTTTTGTTTCACGAAGTAGGCTTTTTGCACGTTCTAGAATGTAGCTTGCAATATGATTCCACCATTGATTTGTATTTTCTCTTACCCCTTCTAAAGGGATCTTCTGTAAGCTTTAGCCCTTTCAGTAGCAGAAGGGCACTGTGCTTCACTTCGGAGGAAAGCCCTAGTCATATAGGGCATATAAAGGACTCATTTCATGGATTTATTTGGAGTTCCAAGCCTCAAACATTTTGTAAGCTGGTTGTGTGTTCCAAACTCACTGGTCACTCTTTACTGTGCTCCAGGATTGGGAATTTGGAACACACTTTTCTCCCCTAATTGACTTTCATCTTCATCCAACCCCCTCTTTATCTGAGGCCTTGTCTACACTCTGGGGGTAAGTTGACCTAAGTTACACAATTCCAACTACGTGAATAATGTAGCTTAGGTCGACTTACTGCAGTGTCTGCACTGGGTTGACAGAAGAAACTTTCCCATCGACTTACCTTATGCTTCTCGTTCTGGTGGAGTACTGGAATGTATGGGAGAGTGATCTGCGGCTGATTTAGCGGGTCTTCACTAGACCCACTAAATCAACCCCTGGTGCATCAGTCGCCTCAGCGTCAATCCCTGGTAAGTGTAGACGTACTCTAAAAGCTTTGGGTTTCTTTGGATAAATGCTTGCACTGTGCTTGTCAAAAAACCTAGATCCTCCATTGAAGTAGTCCAAGTCCAGTAGATCATACATTGTGGGCTTATATGAGAAACTTTCTCTGTGTTAAAGTGGAAAATGTCTTCTAGGAAGTGGTAACAGCTCTTTGATGGGGATGCAAATACTTTGGGTTGTTCTGCAAGTGCTGATCTTGGAGGATAAACAAAATACCTTCTGTTTGTGTTAGTTTGATGCTTGTGAAAGTGAGAAACTAACAGCCTAGGCATGACATTTGTGACTATAAGAGTTTGCATATTCAAGTCTGCCTCTGCACCTCAACCCTCACCTGTACCCAAGCTTCTTATTGTAGTATTTACTCGTATTTGCTGTCCTAATCATGCTTTCTTGGGTGAATTGCTGAGCCATGGTAATATATAGCCCTATTCTTTAGCACTTCCATTTCATGCTTCACAGTGTGCTCTGCCACTTTATTACATATGAAATATATATAACAAAATACTCAGAAGTTCTGACAGCCTGGTAACAATTGTCAAGGGTTATTCAGTTGAACTTGAATGGTCAAAGTAGTTGGCCTTAGCTGCTATTCCTTTAAAGTTCAGCTGACAAGTCATCTTTCTTTTATCTTCATATTTTATTTGTGAGGTGGCAGGCCCCACCCCACATCTGAGCCCAGCGCTTTCATACCCCTTCCGATATGATCAGAGGCTGTGCCAAGGCGGCGGCCCTCACTTCCCAAAAGCAGTGATCAAGAAGGTTGGATCAGAGTGGGTATGGTAAAGTGGACATTCAAATAACATCATAGAAGTTGAGGATGAAAGACTGATTAGGTCATCTAGTGAAGTCAGCCCTGTTCCCAGTGCAGGGTTGTTTTCTTCAGTGTATTCTCTGCTGTTGTGCTTTGTCTAAAACAGTTTTAAATATCTCAAGTGATATTGCTTCCAGTGCTTCCCCAAGGGGTCATTCCACCGTCTAATGGAGATCTTTACAATTAATAGAATCCCATTAGAAAGTTTTTCTAGTGTCCAGTCTAAACCTAAAAAGAACAGGAGTACTTGTGGCACCTTAAAGACTAACAAATTTATTTTAGCATGAGCTTTCATGAGCTACAGCTCACTTCTTCGGATGCATAGAATGGAACACACAGACAGGAGATATTTATACATACAGAGAACATGAAAAGGTGGAAGTATGCATAACAACAGGAAAAGTCTAAGATGAGATGAGCTATCATCAGCAGGAGGAAAAATAACTTTTTGAAGTGATAATTAAGATGGCCCATAGAAGGTGTGAGGAGAACTTAACATAGGGAAATAACATGGGGAACAAGCAGGGAGAGCTAGAAGTCCTGGCACAGTCAAGGAATTATGATGTAATTGGAATAACAGAGACTTGGTGGGATAACTCACATGATTGGAGTACTGTCATGGATGGATATAAACTGTTCAGGAAGGACAGGCAGGGCAGAAAAGGTGGGGGAGTTGCGTTGTACGTAAGAGAGCAGTATGACTGCTCAGAGCTCCAGTATGAAACTGCAGAAAAACCTGAGAGTCTCTGGATTAAATTTAGAAGTATGAACAACAAGGGTAATGTCGTGGTGGGAGTCTGCTACAGACCACCGGACCAGGGGGATGAGGTGGACGAGGCTTTCTTCCAGCAACTAACAGAAGTTGCTAGATCACAGGCCCTGGTTCTCATGGGTGACTTTAATCACCCTGATATCTGCTGGGAGAGCAATACAGCAGTGCACAGGCAATCCAGGAAGTTTCTGGAAAGTGTAGGGGACAATTTCCTGGTGCAAGTGCTGGAGGAACCAACTAGGGGAAAAGCTCTTCTTGACCTGTTGCTCACAAACAGGGAAGAAATAGTAGAGGAAGCAATAGTGGATGGGAACCTGGGAGGCAGTGACCATGAGATGGTCGAGTTCAGGATCCTGACACAAGGAAAAAAGGAGAGCAGTAGAACAGAGACCCTGGACTTCAGAAAAGCAGACTTCGATTCCCTCAGGGAACTGATGGGCAAGGTCCCCTGGGAGAATAACATGACGGGGAAAGGAGTTGAGGGAAGCTGGCTGTATTTTAAAGAAACCTTATTGAGGTTGCAGGAACAAACCATCCCGATGTGTAGGAAGAAAAGTAAATATGGCAGGCGACCAGCTTGGCTTAACAGTGAAATCCTTGCTCGTCTTAAACACAAAAAAATAGCTTACAAGAAGTGGAAGATTGGACAAATAACCAGGGAGGAG
The DNA here is from genome assembly GCF_020497125.1 of Mauremys mutica. Lineage (NCBI taxonomy): Eukaryota > Metazoa > Chordata > Testudines > Geoemydidae > Mauremys > Mauremys mutica. The sequence goes on from NC_059077.1 coordinate 12,235,149, forward strand.
TATAAAAGTATTGCTCAGGCATGCAGGTGTGAAATTAGGAAGGCCAAATCACGCTTGGAGTTGCAGCTAGCCGGAGATGTTAGGAGTAACAAGAAGGGTTTCTTCAGATATGTTAGCAACAAGAAGAATGTCAAGGAAAGTGTGGGCCCCTTGCTGAATGAGGGAGGGAACCTAGTGACAGAGGATGTGGAGAAAGCTAGTGTACTCAATGCTTTTTTTGCCTCTGTCTTCACAGACAAGGTCAGCTCCCAGACAGCTGCACTCTGCAGCACGGTATGGGGAGGAGGTGACCAGCTCTCTGTGGGGAAAGTAGTAGTTCGGGACTATTTAGAAAAGCTGGATGAGCACAAGTCCATGGGGCCAGATGCGCTGCATCCGAGGGTGCTAAAGGAGTTGGCCGATGAGATTGCAGAGCCATTGGCCATTATCTTTGAAAAATCATGGCGATCTGGGTAGGTCTCGGATGACTGGAAAAAGGCTAATGTAGTGCCCATCTTTAAAAAAGGGAAGAAGGAAGATCCAGGGAACTACAGGCCAGTCAGTCTCACCTCAGTCCCTGGAAAAATCATGTAACAGGTCCTCAAGGAATCAATTCTGAACCACTTAAAGGAGGGGAAAGTGATCAGGAACAGTCAGCATGGATTCACCAAGGGCAAGTCATGCCTGACTAACCTAATTGCCTTCTATGATGAGATAACCGGCTCTGTGGATGAGGGGAAAGCAGTGGATGTACTATTTCTGGACTTTAGCAAAGCTTTTGATAGAGTCTCCCACAGTATTCTTGCCAGCAAGTTAAAGAAGTATGGGCTGGATGAATGGACGGTAAGGTGGATAGAAAACTGGCTAGATGGTCGGGCTCAACGGGTAGTGATCAATGGTTCCATGTCTAGTTGGCAGCCGGTATCAAGTGGGGTGCCCCAAGGGTCGGTGCTGGGGCTGGTTTTATTCAATATCTTCATTAACGATCTGGAGGATGGTGTGGACTGCACCCTTAGCAAGTTTGCAGATGATACTAAACTGGGAGGAGTGGTTGATACGCTGGAGGGTAGGGATAGGATACAGAGGGACCTAGACAAATTAGAGGATTGGGCCAAAAGAAATATGATGAGGTTCAACAAGGACAAGTGCAGAGTCCTGCACTTAGGACGGAAGAATCCCATGCACTGCTACAGACTAGGGACCGAATGGCTGGGCAGCAGTTCTGCAGAAAAGGACCTAGGGGTTACGGTGGACGAAAAGCTGAATATGAGTCAACAGTGTGCCCTTGTTGCCAAGAAGGCTAATGGCATTTTGGGTTGTATAAGTAGGGGCATTTCCAGCAGATCGAGGGATGTGATCATTCCCCTCTACTCAGCACTGGTGAGGCCTCATCTGGAGTACTGTGTCCAGTTTTGGGCCCCACACTACAAGAAGGATGTGGACAAATTGGAGAGAGTCCAGCGGAGGGCAACAAAAATGATTAGGGGGCTGGAACATATGACTTATGAGGAGAGGCTGAGGGAACTGGGATTGTTTAGCCTGCAGAAGAGAAGAATGAGGGGGGATTTGATAGCTGCTTTCAACTACCTGAAATGGGGTTCCAAAGAGGATGGATCTAGACTGTTCTCAGTGGTAGAAGATGACAGAACAAGGAATAATGGTCTCAAGTTGCAGAGGGGGAGGTTTAGGTTGGATATTAGGAAAAACTTTTTCACTAGTAGGGTGGTGAAGAACTGGAATGAGTTACCTAGGGAGGTGGTGGAATCTCCTTCCTTAGAGGTTTTTAAGGTCAGGCTTGACAAAGCCCTGGCTGGGATGATTTAGTTGGGTTTGGCCCTGCTTTGAGCAGGGGGTTGGACTAGATGACCTCCTGAGGTCCCTTCCAAGCCTGAGATTCTATGATTCAATTAGTGTAATGACCCAACCATTCCCAGTCTCTGTTTAGGCCAGAGTTCATTGTATCTAATTTGCATATTAATTCGAGTTCAGCAGTTTCTCTTTGGAGTCTGTTTTTGAAGTTTTTTTGTTGCAAAATTGCTACCTTCAAGTCTGTCACTGAGTGGTTAGAGAGGTTGAAGTGTTCTCCCACTGGTTTTTGAATGTTATGATTCCTGATGTCAGATTTGTGTCCATTTATTCTTTTGCGTAGAGACTGTCTGGTTTGGCCAATGTACATGGCAGAGGGGCAGCCTAAACCTGCTCTTCCTAATCGCCCTTTTGTTGCATCACCCTAATGTGTAACCATTTCTCAAGATCTTTTCAAATACTAGAAGTTATCATGTCCCTTCCCCCTCCTCTGTCCGTTTAGCAGATGTTCAGCCAAGCTAGATGGAAACACACCCCTTCCTTCTTATCTGAGTGCTTTTCCTCTGGGTGAATGGCACTCCCACCGTGTAGTGCAGCTAGTGCAACAACCAGCTGTTTCCTCAGGCAGTTGGAAAAGCAAGCAGTCTCCTTCAAGGCTGCCCAACCTCTCCCAACTCACCAGTATGCACTAAAAAGAATATGCACTGCAAGACAAACCCAAGAAAGAAACCAACAGGACTCCACTGGCCATCACATACAGTCCCCAGCTAAAACCCCTCCAACGCATCATCAGGAATCTACAACCCATCCTGGACAATGATCCCACACTTTCACAGGCCTTGGGTGGCAGGCCAGTCCTCGCCCACAGACAACCTGCCAACCTGAAGCATATTCTCACCAGCAACTGCACACCGCACCAGAGTAACTCTAGCTCAGGAACCAATCCATGCAACAAACCTCGATGCCAACTCTGCCCACATATCTACACCAGCAACACCATCACAGGACCTAACCAGATCAGCCACACCATCACCGGTTCATTCACCTGCACGTCCACCAATGTAATATATGCCAGCAATGCCCCTCTGCTATGTACATCGGCCAAACTGGACAGTCTCTAAGGAAAAGGATAAATGGACACAAATCAGACATTAGGAATGGCAATATACAAAAACCTGTAGGAGAACACTTCAACCTCCCTGGCCACACAATAGCAGATCTTAAGGTGGCCATCCTGCAGCAAAAAAACTTTAGGACAAGACTTCAAAGAGAAACTGCTGCGCTCCAGTTCATCTGCAAATTTGACACCATCAACTCAGGATTAAACAAAGACTGTGAATGGCTTGCCAATTACAGAACCAGTTTCTCCTCCCTTGGTTTTCACACCTCAACTGCTAGAACAGGGCCTCATCCTCCCTGATTGATCTAAACTCGTTATCTCTAGCTTGCTTCTTGCTTGCTTATATATACCTGCCCCTGGAAATTTCCACTACTTGCATCCGAAGAAGTGGGTATTCACCCACGAAAGTTCATGCTGCAAAACGTCTGTTAGTCTATAAGGTGCCACAGGATTCTTTGCTGCTTAAAAAGAGATGCAGGTTTTAACTTTCCTTGGAGCACTCACTGGTAGTAGATGACTTTTCTTGAGAACTTATCACCAGAGCACCTGACTGCTTTTTTGGTGGGGTATCTATTTTAGGTATTTTTTGTGGTTCTCTACACCTAACACCTCTTCACTAAATTATGCTAAAGATTTAGTGTTTTCCACTTCAATGTGGTGTCTGGCACAGTATGTAAAACAGCTTTTAAAACATCCTTATTGTTTGTTTGGTGAACCACTCAAGTGAATGTCCAGTGAATGATACAGAAAAGTTGTTCTTTAAACAGTATACACCTGCAGATCTTTTCATGAATGTTTTTCTAAAAGATTCTCTGATAGTGTTTGTTTACAGGAGATGCATTTCAGGAGAGTCCATTGCCAATTCTGTATTTTTCAGACTGTATTTTATGTTCTCAGGGGGCATCTGTATTTTAAATATCTGAATTTTGTAACTTGAAATTGATAACTACAATAGTATTATCATTAACAACAACTACTACCTCTTGTATTTAGCATCATGTTTCCTCTCAAATCCTTTCCCAATGAATTCAGTTCTAAGGACAAGGTACCCTTTCGACCAAAATTTTCATCATCCGCATAGCAGATACACAGAGATAATAGCAGTAAAAGTTTGTCCACACTTCCAACCCCTCTGCTTTGACTCTGTTGGAAAGAGACCATCTCTGTGGGCAAGAGAGTAGTTCCGTTTTCATGTCCATTCTCTCTGCTGATACTAATAAGGGCCAATTGTGATGATGGTTTTTATGATGCGGCCAGTGGGAGTTAAAGACAGAGATCACCAACTCACTTCCTAAACCACCAGACAGCCTCACGTGGAAAAAGCCTCTGCTGACCTTGGCTGGATTTCACTGATAGGCAAGAAGTAGCAGAATGTATCCTGTTCTCCAACCCTTTCACTCATCAGTCACCAGAAAAACTATTTATACTGTAACTGCCTGTTAGTCTGTGACAGTGAACAGAACATTTGGCATGTCCTGGAAGAGTGCCTTTTGCCATAACACGCCCCTCTCCAGCAGCCTCCTAGGGGAAGTCCTGTCCAGCAAGACAATGTCATAGGGCCCTGGGATGGAATCCTAGCAGGGGTTTCAGAGTCCCACCTAAGAGGGCCTCACTGATCAGGTACTGGCAGTCAGCTTGTAGAGGGGCTAGGCTAGTTTCATGTGAGAGATAAATTTGTTTTCTAGAATCAGGGAGAGAGCACTCTGCTGACAGAAGAGCGACTTTTATTCATTGCTTTTTGTACATGTTGGAGTTTAAGGGTTTAAGCTGCATGAAGAAGGGACTGATGGTTTGTGCTGATATTTTTTTATTGCACGATTTCCCGTTCCCCTTCCCCGGCTTTTAAAAAATAAACCTGAAACACCACAGAAGATTTTATTCTGCTTAACCTGTGACTCTTGATTTATTGACAGTAATGTTTCCTTTTCTGAGTGATGGGTTAGCTTGGGCTTATGACTATGGCACTGCTAATTCCTTGTCTAGTGATTTTCATGCATTCATTGCTTGTGCTGGAAGTTGCATTCAAAAAATAGTTCTTAGAGTAAATGGCTTAATCTTAAGAAAAGGTACAAGGAAAACAATTGTAAATTTCCTTCTTGCTACTTCAGTAACAGACTTGAAGGAACTTACTTTTCTCTAGGATAAGCCATAGTTTGGCCTTCATTTGGCTTTACCTCAGGGTTGGTCAGGAGCAGTCTGCCTCTTAAGGCACTTCTGAAGTACTACAGGTAAAGAATCTAATTATTTCTAGAGTTACAAAGCTCTCATAACAGTAATTGGGTATGACCTTTTGTGCGACAGCCCTATGACTTGAGTCATTCAAAACAAGATTGAACAAATCACTTCAATATACAGTATCAACTAGTCCTGCAGTAGGAGGGGGTTGCATGAGATGATCTAATAGATTCTCAGATTCATTGATTATTTGTGGTTAGTGTGATGGGAAGTATCTTTCAGCATTGGTTTCCTGAGTTATTTAGGCTCAGGTTGTGTTTGCATTTTTTCTTCTATGCAGGTCATCTGGATCCAGGTTTCCTAGCAAGTGAGAGAACCTCTTCTGGCAATGCACAGATCAATGAAGAAATTAATATTGCCTCTTCTGACAGTGAAGTAGAGATTGTGGGAGTTCAAGAACATGCAAGGTACTTATTCTATTTTTTCTTTAAATAGCCAAAATAAATGAAAAAGGAAAATGCTGCCTAACTTCTGATGTTACATTTCTTCAGCCATGACCAGTGCCAAACATGCAAAATATATACTGTTTTATTTAGGTTCTTATGCTCTACCTATCATTGGGATATCAGAGTTGCCTATCTTTTTTAGCCTATTCATGTTTTCAGATGTACACAGATTACGCATGTGATTTCTATATCAAATATATTGATACACTAGGTATACTTGATACTGATGTCACATGCTTAATCCATGTGCAACTGAACACACTAATAGGCTTACAAAAAATAGGTGTTTTTAAGGACTTCCACCATGTATGTACACAGTGCCCTTAAAAATGTGCACTTACTGCATTTCAGTATTGAAATGGTTTCTTGGATATTTGATTTAATTCCCCATTTTAAGAACATTGACCATTAAATACTTGCATGGTCAATGTGCTAGATGTCAGGATGCTCACTATGACACTGCATTTCATATTCACCATAGTGATATGATTATGATATGGTTATAATATAATTATGATGCATCTTGTACAAAATATGTCATGAGGGGTCAATGGAAAAGTTTATGGTTTGCTGAATATGACTTTCCTATTTGTATGCATGTATCATTTTTGTATCTGGAGTTGACCGTGCATCTGTATTTCAAATGTGTTTGCTCCTGGGTAACACCCCCAAAGTTTGGTTACATCCAGTCTAGCTAGCACATTGCGAAGGGGCCATCCAAGGTAATGGCTCATCAGCGAAGATGGTGAGCCATGGGAAAAGCTTGGCCTCACCTGATAAGCTTTCCTGTGGATGCTTCAGTCAAAATATAGGTAATGGCTGCCACTACTCATCCAAGCATGCAAGGGCATGTGATTAAATCATGTGATACTGAACTTCATCTCATTGCTTGTACTTTGGGGCTTGGCTTGAAACAAAAGTTTCCTCCACATGGAAGAAGCTATAAAAGGGGAAGGTGGCATGACCACTAGGCCTCCCTCCCCCTACAAGACAACATCTACAAACACCTGAGGAACAAAGACTGAACTGGGGAAGGGGGTCCCAGGCGGGAAAGAAGGAAGCCTGCCTGTGTATGGAAGCTTGGTGAACTGTTTATACTATCTAACAGGGTGAGATTCAAATCCTATCCAGTTTAGACAACTTAGACTGCATTTTTGTTTTATTTCTTATGGTAATCTACTGTACATTATTCCTTATAATCACTTAAATCTACCTTTTGGTAGTTAATAAATTTGTTTTATATTTTTACCTAAAACAGTGTGTTTTGCTGGAAGTGCTTGGGGAATCTCAGGTATTATGAAGTAATTAACAGATTGAGGCCCACATAGAGACGTTCCTGTATTCTGGGAAGCTAAATTGGGAAAACAAATCAGTTGTTGTTGTCCACACAAAGCTACGTTTGGAACATGCATAGCTCTGCTGTCTGATGTTGGGGGTGGGGCGGTAGAATCCTGGCTCCACCTACTCTTCACCCTTTTTGCTCCTTCACCACTTATGCACTGGTGGGAGGAGGGACGTATGACGTATGCAGTACCCAAGATCTCAGTCCTTTGTAGTCATGCAGGAGGCCTTACTCGGTGTGACGCCGTAGGACTGAGGCACAACCTAGCCCTGTGGGATTGGGGGATGATGACAGACGGATGACATTTTGTGTGCAGGTTGAGCCTTATCTTATGGAATATTGATAATTCTTTTAAAGACGATCTCACTTGGAATACATCAGGGGTTCTCAAACTGGGGGTCGGGATCCCTCAGGGGGTCATGAGGTTGTTACCTAGGGGATCACGAACTGTCAACCTCCACCCCAAACCCCGCTTTGCCTCTAGCATTTATAATGGTGTTAAATATATTTAAGTGTTTTTAATTTATAAGGGGGGGTCACACTCAGAGGCTTGCTATGTGAAAGGGGTCACCAGTAAAAACATTTGAGAGCCATTGGAATACATGGTTTCTATATACTGCAGACCTACTATTTAGAAGACCTTTCTCCTCCATTGTAAATTAAATTTATTTGTCCTCCACTACTTGTTTGTGTAAATGCTAACACAAATTACATTCATTTTTCATCCCTTTCTCTTTTTTTAACTTTCTAAGTTGTTTGCCTCAGTAATACTTAAAATGCAAACCTTTCTAAATTCAATGCACAATTGCTAGTGGAAAGTTAGTTTTAGTGGACATAGGCTTGCTAATGTGGAAATACTTCCTGCACTTCAGAAAGGAAGGAGAGAGGATGTTGTTTTTCCAGCATGTTTTTCTTAAGTCATCCTCAGCTGTGTTTTCCTTTGTGGTTATAACTATTTTGCCGTCTTTGGGGAGACCATCTCTCATCAGTTCTGTTTGAAACTTGCACCTTTTGGTTGGTTGTTTCCTATTTAGAATTTTATTTCCCTTGCAGGTCTAGGCTTGCCGTTATGAAGTATTGATGGGCTTCTGGCAGGGTTGTCATGTTGAAAAGGTTTTAGGTTTTTGATCAGTATTTTTTTGCATGCTTAGTTTGTATGATTGGATTCAGTTCTGTTGTTCGCACTACATTTCTCTGCGTCATACTCTGTAGTGTTGCTGGATTGGTGTGGGCTGTGAAACTTGAATTTCTTCTTCGAGTGATTGCTCCTATGCATCCAAGTCAGGTGTGTGCGCCGTGCGTGCACGGCTCTCCGGAACAAGTTTACCCTAGCAACTCCGGCGGGCCAGCTGGCGCCCCCTGGAGTGGCGCCACTATGGCGCCTGTTATATACCCCAGCCGGCCCGTCCGCTCCTCAGTTCCTTCTTACCGCCCGTGACGGCCAGTTGGAACTGTGGAGTGCTCTCTGTCCTCCACAACCCTAGCTCTCGCTACTTTTTTGTGTATATAGTTTGTTTAGTGATTAGTATAGATAGTTAGTTTTTAGGATAAGGTTAAGGGGGGTTTCCCCTCCCTTTCCTCCCCCGGTGCGGGCTCATGCCCAAGGCACCGGGCTTTAAGCCCTGTGCATCTTGCCAGCGGCCTATGCCAGTAGGGGATCCGCACGACTCCTGCCTCCGTTGCCTCTGCGAGAGTCACAGGGCAGATAAGTGCCCTATCTGTTCCTCTTTCAAACCCCGGACGCGTAAGGAGCGGGACATAAGATTAAAGCAGCTCCTCATGGAGGCTTCGCTCCAGCCCCCGGCACCATCCGCGCCGGCGCCGCAGGCTTCCTCGGTACGGAGCGCACCGCCGGCCCCGGGCCGTTCCGGCACCGAGACTCCGCGACCTCAGCCACCGGCACCGAAGGCCCGGCACCGCTCCCTCTCGCCATTAAGGAAGCGCAAGCCGGCGAAAGCGGGTACCAAGTCCCACGCTGAGGGCCCAGCAGCCAAGACAATTGCGCCACCTGCGGTCCCCGCTGTGGCTGTGCACAGGACGTGCACCGGGCCGTTGACTCTGGCGCCGCAAGGGCCGTCGAGTCCGGCACCGTCATGCTCCCCGGCACGGACCGCGGTTGAGCTCCGGCTGCCATCTACGCCGGAGACATTCTCCTCGGCGCGCGAGCTTATACAGCTCATAGAGGCACCGAGCCTCCGGCACCGCCGGTGCGGGCTGTCGTTTCGGCGGGAAAGCCGGCAATGATGATACGGCCCCCCTCTCCGGACAGACGGCATGGACGGTGCTCCCGGTCCCGGTCACATTCCCGGTCCCGCCGCAAGTCACCGTCCCGTCGCTCGAGATCTCGGCACCACTTGCCATCGTGGTACCGGTCGCCGTCCCGACGCCGGTCGCAGTCCCGGTACCGTTCGACATCGATGTACCGGTCGCACTCCTGGCGTCGCTCCAGGTCCCGATCGCCTTCGCGTCGGCACCGACGGAGATCTGTGTCCCGGCACCGTTCCCGGCACCGCGACTCGCGTAGCCGCTCCCGGCGCCGCAGGTCCGGATCCCGGTCGAGCTCCCGGCACCGGTCGAGCTCCCGGCACCGCAGCGAACGTTGGTCTCGGTCACCATCCCGGTACCGTGCAGACCGGCACCGATCCTCGGCACCGTCCGGGGACAGACTGCCTCATTCGACGGCGCAATCCGTCAGCGCCTCGGCACCTCCATGGCCATCCCGCCCCGCGTCGGTTGCTTCCGGGGCAGACAGCAACGGGCACCTGCCACCTACCCCACAAGGCCAACCTCAGGGGGCACAGCAGTGGGGCTTCTGGGTTCCCTGGAGCCAGTACGAGACTCAGGGGGTGCCCTTCCCTCCGAGAGCCCCTGCCTCCGAGCGCAGGGTACCAGAGGCGACCGTCAGCCGACCGGCCCCTTCGCCACCGGGCGCGGTTTCCATACTGCCTGGCCCCCAGAGGCACACGCAGCCCGACCCAGCCGACGAGCAGTCAGCAGGTCCATCGACGGAGGCTGTCGTCCAGGGCTTGTCCTCGTCGTCCTCACCTGACGAGGCGGTGGCCGGAGCATCTGCCAAGGATCCTCCGCCGATAGACTTAAGGGCGCACCAAGACCTGCTTCGCCGCGTGGCGACGGCCATGGCTCTCCCTGTGGCAGAGGTCCAGGAGGACGAGGACCCTATAACCAATGTCGTTGGAGCGGAGGCTCCAGTGCGCGTGGCATTACCGTTCGTTCGGACGATACAGAAGAACACCACCACGCTCTGGCAGACACCTGTGTCCATCCCTCCTACGGCCCGTGGGGTTGAGCGCAAGTACTCAGTCCCCCCCACGGGCTACGAGTATCTGTATACTCGCCCAACCCCGGACTCGTTGGTCGTCCAGTCGGTCAACGACAGGGAGAGGAATGGTCAACCCGCCCCTGCGCCAAAGTCAAAGGACGCACGGCGAATGGACCTGTTAGGCCGCAAGGTCTACTCGGCTGGCGGCCTGCAACTTCGCATCGCCAACCAGATGGTCCTCCTCGCCAGGTATGTGTATGACATCATGGCGTCCCTGGCAAAATTTACAGAGCTCCTACCAACAGCCTCCCGCCAGGAGTTCTCTGCGTTGTTGGAGGAGGGGAAGAAATCGTCCAGGTCCTCCATCCAGGCCGCCCTTGACTCTGCGGACTCGGGAGCTCGGACCTTGGCCTCAGGGGTGACGATGCGGCGCATCTCCTGGCTGCAGTCCTCCACCTTGCCACCGGAGGTGCAGTATACGTTGCAGGACCTGCCCTTTGACACCCAGGGTCTTTTCTCCGAGAAAACTGATTCCCGGATCCAGACCGTGAAGGACGGTCGCATCGCCATCCGCACCCTCGGGATGCACACGCCGGCTCCACAGCGCAGGTCCTTCCGGCGGCAACCCTCTCGGTCTTTCCCTCAACAACGATACCGTCCGTACAACAGCAGGTGACCAGGCCCGAATCGCCGTCGACCATCCGGCAGCAGGCGCAGCCAGACCCAGGCCCCTTCCAAGGCCCCTCAGGGGTCCAAGCAGGCCTTTTGATGGGACGCCCGAGGACGGCCCATCACTCTCCCTACCGGATCCTACCCTTCTCTTCTACAACCGCCTCTCCTATTTCTTTTTGGCGTGGTCCCAAATAACAATGGACAACTGGGTGCTTCAAACAGTCCAGTCGGGATACCGCCTTCAATTTGTTTCGCCCCCACCTTCCCACCCACCCTCCCTGTCCCTCTTCAGGGACCCCTCTCACGAGCAATTCCTCTTACAAGAGGTCCAGACTCTGTTGAGCGTGGGTGCCATAGAGGCAGTGCCTCACAACAGGCGGGGCAGGGGATTCTATTCCCGTTATTTTCTCATCCCCAAAGCGAGCTGAACAAATACCTGCTCAAGCCCAAGTTTCGCATGGTCACCCTGGGGACCATCATTCCCTCTCTGGATCCGGGAGACTGGTTTGCCGCCCTCGACATGAAGGACGCCTACTTCCATGTCGCGATCTATCCTCCTCATCGACGTTACCTCCGGTTTGTGGTCAACAACGCCCACTACCAGTTCGCCGTGTTACCATTCGGGCTCTCTACCGCACCGAGGGTGTTTACCAAATGCATGGCAGTGGTTGCCGCAGCCCTCCGCCGTCGTCATATACACGTCTACCCGCGGACAGTCTCGACAGCTGGTAATGGGCCAGATGACAGAAATCCTGTCCCTCTTTCAGCGACTCGGTCTTCTCATCAACGCCGAGAAGTCCACCTTGATTCCATCGCAGCGGCTGGAGTTCATTGGAGCGGTCCTCGACTCCTCGTTGGCCCGCGCCTGCCTACCGCGATCTCAGCACCAGACGATGGTCTCCATCATCCGGGACCTAGTCACCTTCCCGACCACGACGGTGCGATCCTGCCTCCGCCTCCTGGGCCACATGGCATCGTGTACGTATGTCACCGCGTATGCGCGGCTCCACCTCCGCCCTTTCCAGTCTTGGCTCGCGTCGGTGTACCGGCCGCATCGAGATCCCATCGACATGGTGATCACGATCACCAAGCCGACCCTCGAGTCCCTCCGCTGGTGGCTCGACCCGGTGGTCGTGTGTGCGGGAGTCCCGTTTCACCCTCCTCGTCCATCCGCCACTCTGACCACAGATGCCTTAGCGCTCGGCTGGGGAGCTCACCTGGGCGACCTACACACCCAAGGCCTTTGGTCACCCCAAGAGCTCGCCATACACATCAACGTCCGCGAGCTGCGAGCGATCCGTTTGGCGTGTCACACCTTCCGCACCCGCCTGCAAGGCCGCTGTGTGACAGTGTTCACGGACAACACCACGGCAATGTTCTACGTGAACAAGCAGGGCGGAGCCCGCTCCTCCCTCCTCTGCAAAGAAGCGATGCTCCTGTGGGACTTCTGCGTGACCTACTCCATTCACCTGGAAGCGTCCTTTCTTCCGGGAGTGCAGAACACGCTGGCCGACCATCTCAGCAGGTCGTTCCTCTCCCACGAGTGGTCTCTCCATCCCGACGTCGTGCACACAATCTTCCGGAGGTGGGGGTTTCCCCGGATAGACCTATTCGCCTCCAAGGCGAACAGGAAGTGCCACCTGTTTTGCTCGTTCCGGGGTCACTCGCCGGGCTCCCTGTCGGACGCCTTCCTGTATCCCTGGAAGGATCACCTCCTCTACGCCTTCCCTCCGTTCCCGCTCGTGCACCGAGTGCTACAGAAGCTGCGGAGGGACAGAGCCAACGTCATACTCGTAGCTCCGGCCTGGCCGAGGCAGCATTGGTACACCCTGCTGCTAGAGCTCTCCGTTCGGGATCCCATCCCCCTTCCGTTGTGGCCGGACCTCATCACACAGGACTTCGGCAGACTCCGCCATCCGAACCTGCAGTCCCTCCATCTTACAGCCTGGTACCTGCGTGGTTGACCCACGCAGAGCGGGGCTGTTCGGCGGCAGTACAGCACGTCCTGCTAGAGAGCAGAAAGCCTTCCACTCGCTCCACCTACCTTGCAAAATGGAAGCGATTCGCACTCTGGTGTGACCAACGAGGTCTCAATCCATTCGTAGTCCCTGTCCCTACCATCCTGGACTACCTCTGGTACCTTAAGGAGCAAGGTCTTGCGGTCTCCTCCCTGAGGGTACACCTGGCAGCAGTGTCCGCCTTTCGTCCATCTGTGGAAGGTCGGTCCATCTTCTCCAACCAGATGGTTTCCCGCTTCCTTAAAGGCCTGGATCACTTGTATCCGCCGGTGCGGCGTCCTGCCCCGACCTGGGATTTGAACCTCGTGCTGGCCAAGCTGATGGGTCCCCCCCTTCGAGCCTCTAGCCACGTGCTCTCTGCTCTACCTCTCCTGGAAGACAGCCTTCCTCGTCGCAATTACATCAGCGAGACGAGTCTCTGAGCTCCGTGCTCTAACGGTTGCTCCACCATACACCGTCTTCCACGGAGACAAGGTGCAGCTTCGGCCACACCCGGCCTTCCTCCCTAAGGTGGTGTCGGCCTTCCACCTCAACCAGGAGATCTTCCTCCCGGTCTTTTTCCCGAAGCCGCATGCCTCACCTCGTGAGCAACAGCTTCACACCCTGGACGTCCGCAGGGCCCTCGCTTTTTACATCGAGCGGACGAAGCCCTTCCGACGTTCGACCCAGCTGTTTATAGCAGTCGCCGACCGCATGAAGAGCGAGCCGGTCTACTCGCAACGAATTTCCTCATGGGTTACGGCATGTATTCGGACGTGCTACGAGCTGGCTCGCGTGCCACCATGCCGACTCACTGCTCACTCGACGAGAGCGCATGCCTCGTCGGCCGCCTTCCTGGCTCATGTCCCCATCCAGGACATCTGTAGAGCGGCTACCTGGTCTTCTGTCCACACCTTCGCCTCCCACTACGCGTTGGTGCAGCAATCACGAGACGATGCAGCCTTCGGCTCCGCAGTATTACACTCCGCGACGTCTCACTCCGACCCCACCGCCTAGGTAAGGCTTGGGATTCACCTGACTGGAATGCATAGGAGCAATCACTCGAAGAAGAAAAGACGGTTACTCACCGTAGTAACTGTTGTTCTTCGAGATGTGTTGCTCCTATCCATTCCAGACCCGCCCTCCTTCCCCACTGTCGGAGTAGCCGGCAAGAAGGAACTGAGGAGCAGACGGGCCGGCTGGGGTATATAACAGGCGCCATAGCGGCGCCACTCCAGGGGGCGCCAGCCGGCCCGCCGGAGTTGCTAGGGTAAAAATGTTCCGGAGAGCCGTGCGCGCGCGCGGCGCGCACACCTGACTGGAATGGATAGGAGCAACACATCTCGAAGAACAACAGTTACTACGGTGAGTAACCGTCTTTTGTCTTTCATTTGTGGTAGTTTAGATTCTAGTGATTTGATTACGTTTTTCATTATTAGAAACTCTTTGGCATTTACTTAGAGCACTGAATCCTTTTGGTAGTTATGTGCTGTTTTTTGTTTAATTTTGTTGAATGGATTTCCTACCATGCATGTATTTAAAAAATAAATCCTCCTCTGTTTCTCCTTTTCTGTTTTGGTTTTGTTACATTTACTTCATGATGTATTCACCTTATGCTCAGGTTGTCAAGCATGTTTCTTGAGCTAATATTTGATTGAACCTTCTGCAATTAGCAGAAGTGTGTGATTTGTTCAAGGATATGAATTTTTGTTAGGAATCATTTCCACGTAGTAATCTATAGCTAGATTTTTGTTATCTTCAGGGTGAAAAGTTACCTTTTAGTTTTGCATAGGTCCCAAAGGCCAGGTCTACATTGGCGCTTAAGTAGATATAAGGTACGTCGCTCTGGAGTGTGAAAAAATCACACACACCCCGAGCAATGTAGCTTACATCGACCTAACACAGTGTCTACACCACGCTATATCAATGTGAGATGCTCTCCTGCTGACTTACCTTCCGCCTCTTGGAGAGGTGAAGTACTGAAGTTGACGGGAGAACACTTGCCCTTTGACTCATTGTGTCTTCACCAGACCCACTAAATTGACACCGCTGCATCAGTTGCAGCAGCGCCGATTTAGCACTCAGTATAGACAAGCCCAGGGGACTGTCATTTTACACTGGAACGATGCACCATAACTATTATGATCTTGCAGACTCAAGCATCATGAGATACTTTCTGCTTTGGCCACTGTCTTGTCTTGTAAATTATTATTAAAGGCATTTCTTAAAAAAAATCCTAGATTTAGCTAGAGCTCCAAACTTCTTCTTATAATGAACCTTTAGTAGATATATAGAACTCCTAAAGATTTGAGAGAACTGATGGAAAAACCACCTTGAGTGCTTAGTCGCATTTTTCAGTAACATAACTACATTAAGTGAGGAGTTATTGTACATATTGTTTTCTAGTACATATATACATTGATACCATCAGTTCAGGCAATAAATTCAATACTGTTCCATGATAATTAGTCCTCCCCAAGTTCAGTATACTGCCATTTGGGGACAAAGTCATATGGCTTTGAAGATGATACCAGTGCACCAAAGAGTGTCCTATACCAGGCCGCTGCCATTGACTCCGGATCATAGTTACTTCAGCGTTAGAGGTCATCATTTGGAGGTTTACAACAAAGTCTGTTTTCTTTGCTTCCTTCACATGGTACAAACACTGGAGCTTGAGAGTCTGCATGTGATTGGCCAGGTGCTTCCCTGAACAAACTGTCGGGACGTAAGACTGCTGCATTGTAGCTGTAAGATAGCTATTGATCCTATATTAGTATGATGGTGGTTTGCTCAATGAACTTCTGAATTTCAATCTGGGTTCTGCCAAACTGGCCACGTTGCCTGACAAACTCCAAATCAAAATTGTGTGTGTGTATATATATTAAAATTAAATTATTCATTGAGACAAACATACCTATCTTTGACTGATTTCTGCAAAGATTGAACCACCCCAGCTATCATATAGGGACACACCCATTGTAATTAGATTTTAATTCTAATACTGAAATAGCGTGGTACCACAAAGAAAAATGTGTTACTGATTATATTATTATTATTTACACCTTTGCACCAAAAAGATTGTTGTTGCAATAAAAACAAAAGTATGAAAAATCATAACCTAGTCATGTGACACAACAAAAAAATAAATCCAAACAAGTAATCCCAACACACCACAAACCATACCACCAATGGATTAAATATTGCTGTTCAGAGCAGGTCCAGGAAACCTAAGGGTTGAAATTTATTAATTGCCCTGGGTTTACATCCTTGGTTTGTCTATAAAATAAGTTTAATGATTTAGTCAGGAGCTTGCTTTTCTTTAATCTTTAGATCCTAGATTAAAACAGAAATGAGCGAAAAAGAAAAATATTAACACATGCTTTAGTTAGGAAATATAAAGGGGAAATTGCAATTAGATAAATTCAACATTTTATTTTTGTGAATTAGGACCTAAAATAATCATGATTTATATTGTGGTAGCAAAGTTTTCTACCTGTCACTTGTGAGAGGCTTTGATAGTTCCTTAAAAGAATAATTCCTGTGTGAAGCAGAAGGATATGTTGCTGACTTCCTTTACCATCTTGGGTAAGTCTGAAATTGCAGCTTTCTTGATACCTATTTTTGGAATAATAATGCACAACCCATCAGTTAAATTAGGAATATATCTAATACAAACACGCAAGTAACAAAACAGTATAAATACTTAATGCTTGACTATTCCCTAAAGGCGTTACCTCACTCCTTTCCCTACTTTTTCTTATGGAGGATAGGTCTAGCAATGGATAGTAGCCACGATGGGTGGGGATGGTGTCCCTAGCCTCTGTTTGCCAGTAGCTGGGAATGGGCAACAGGAGATGGATCGCTTGATGATTACCTGTTCTGTTCATTCACTCTGGGGCACCTGGCATTGGCCACTGTTGGAAGACAGGAAACTGGGCTAGATGGACCTTTGATCTGAACAAGTGTGGCCATTCTTATGCACTGCTTCCCCCACCACTTACAGGTTAGAGGAGTAGTAAACAGAGTTTGCTTTACCTGGTACATGCACATTTAGACAAGGTTATGTCTAGCATGTCTAAAGGATGCCGAACCTTATCTCTTAATTTATGGGATATATATATTTAATATATATATAATTAGATGTTTTATGGGTCCCTACTTTTTAATATTCTGCCAAATTCAAGTTAGAAGCAATTTTCTTTTCCTACTTCCCCTTTTCCTCCCAAGCAGAGTGCAGAAGTACTCCCCCTTTCAGCAACATGTTAGTTGCTGGTCAAAGCCTGAGTGATTTTGCTGCTGAGGGTTACTTAGAAATTACAAGTTAAAGGCACAGAACCTGTTGTCTTGGTGGATTACAGGGTATGGGCTAAATGCATAGTTACAAGGTCTCTAAAATGAAGCTTTCGGTACTTTCTGGTAAGTCAGGGTTTTTTCCTTGTTCCTTTGATGCTTCTTATTCAACCATTCCTTTATATTACTGTTTGTTTTAGTCTGCTGGGATTTTAACACCCTGCTTTGGTGGAAGTTGGGTTTGTACTTACAGCTGTGCTTACTGTCTTGTTGCTTCTCATTTCTCCATTTGAGTCATTGCCCACTGACAAGCATTAGTAGTTATGTTACATTAGACATATGATCAGATGAACGAACCCACAAGTTAGGGTGATTAAAAAATAGCCTGACTATGTTGCATTAGTATGAAACCTCCTCCATAACCTTTGTTTGTATGCTATGTTTTGGTTGACCACAACCAGACTTCTGAGATGACTCTACCACACTTACCTTCAACTCCTACTTCAAAGAAGCTCAGTTAAATTTGACTAGCTAGCTTCATCCTAACTCTGCACAATAAGCACGTAGCACTGTACAGATGTAGAAGCGTCCCTCCTTAAATAATTAACCCCTGAACCGGTTTGAACAATTACTTGAACAAGTCTCAAGAAAAGCGGAGGGGATGGAGGTTCTGCTCCCTCTGTCTTCCCTCGATGGCTAATGTGCTTTTAGCTAATCGAGAGGTAATTACTCAGTTGGGACCTACAAAGCAGCAAGGGGGAGGCTGCGGGGACTAAAATAAGGTATCCCGGACTGTACAAGTTCTGAGCCGCTATGGCCTCTTGGCACCACCTCAAAGTGTGGGTCATTGGGCCAAATGCAATTGCCATTGTAACTCTTATAGATATCTCAAAATTACAACCAGTTTACAAAGCCCCCTTAACACGTGTATAAAGGAATCGCCTCCTTGCATGATTCTAAACCCAGTGACTAGTCAATAATACCCAGTGAGGAGTGCAATCAGGCTGATGTCCCGCATCACCCACTTGCAGCCTTACACAGTTAGTTTCCATGGGCATCTAATGGTGGGAGAAAAGTGGTTACCCATGAGTGTCCTACATTGCCTCTGGTATGCCAAGTGAATCTGATGGTCAAGAAATCGAGTGCTCCTCTGTTTGATGTGAGTGTGTGTTACTACTGTCCTCCTGGAGGGCATACCCTCCCGCCTCTTGCTAAGAAAAGCAGAAATAGTAGACAAGAGGCAAAGAACTAGAAAAGAGGAACAATAGCTGAGGGGGAAAAGAGGAAGTCCCTGGTGAGTTACAATGAGCGTTTTTGACAGGAACCAAATTGTGACTGAGAGTTTACCTAGATTTTAATTTAGATTTTACCAGAGATGAGTTTACCTATGCCAGGTAGAGAGATTATGGCTGTATGCCCTTGGGGTCCCTGTTCGGGCGCCAATCTGTAGCCTGATCCGATCGATTATGAAGAAGAATGCCCAGTTATCACCTTAAAGTTAGACAGGTTCTTGTCCCAAGATCAAGCCCTGTATTATTAAAATTAGTAATAATTGGGAACCCCAATGTGCACAGGTGCAACACTCACACTATAGGAACTCTTATATTTACAAATAAATAATCTATTAATACACTTATCAAAGTCACACACACTCTAACTCAGTAAGGTAAATAAAGATAATACAGAAAGTAAATCTGAACATCCATACTCACACCATCCCTTGCAGAACAGCCTGAAATGTTAGCCATTATCTTCATCACCATCATCTTCTTCATCTTCACCAGTGGCCATCATTCTGGCCCCTCCCGAGGGCTACATCTCTTCCCCCCCGCCCCCCCCCAACTGACCACATGCTGGGATGCCAATTTTATAATGTTACGCTGATGTTACCATGTCTAATGCATATTCAGTAGGAGTTTTTCCCCTCTTCTTTATTTGTATTTCCTCCCCTTACCAATGTTAGGTTCTATAGGTTAGTATATTTATGATTTTAACTCATCAGGTAGGTCAGTTTGTTGCCATGGCATTCTTGCGGTTGGATGTTCTGTCCAAAACCTTCCAGAAGCTGGTGCATGTTTCTATTGTTGGCTGATGTCATTATAGACCCAATCCCCCCCTACTCTCTACTGCCAGTTCCCCAAAACTAACGAGTTATCTAAATTTATCTATGCCAAAGTTCGTAGGCCTCAATCCTCATGCTAACTGCTGAAGCCAATGTCTTACAAGATACAATCCTGTAGGTTCCTTGCAATACTGTTGAATATAATAAAGCAGAATATAATACAAAGCAGTGAATATAATACAGGTATGCTGGCCCACTGGGCTCCAAAGGAAATAAAGTATAATGGCTTAATTTAAAAAAAAAATTGTACAAAATATAGGTAGATGTCTACTATAATCGCTGTAAGGCACGTATCAGCTCCTCTGTTAATGGGAATCTGGTCTCATACAATTTTTTTTTCATGAAGGTTTCTCCTATTGAAAAATTTCTTCTGTAAAAAGACTAATGGCTGTAATTCCCAGCAGAAAAAATACCCTATTTTCCCCCACTACAATGCAGTTATCTCAACAGTACATGATGCTACACATTATGGAGCATATTCTCCCTGTAATATTGGGAGCCGGGGACGCATGACTTCCTGGGAGCTTCACTCACTTCCCCTGACAGAATTTGATCCTTTGTATTTCAGTAACTGAGTGCAGGGAAATTTCATTCTAGGCTTTACATTGTTTGTGATTTTGTGAGCTCAAGTTCAAGGGTTTACTGTTCAGTGTGTATAAAATCTGTAGTAAGTCATGTTGGCAGGTCTTCATGGACTCCACAAATGGAAAAGGCACGAGCAAATTTTGAAGAGAGACCTGTTAATCGGATGCAAATTAACACCTTGAAATATTGCAACTAAGGATCTTGTATGGGGAGTTGACAGTAGTGTTTATGCTTTTGCTCTTTGTTGCAGATGTGCCCATCCTAGGGGAGGTGTGATTCAGAGTGTCTCTTCCTGGAAGCATGGCTCAGGCTCGCAGTACATTAGCACTCGGCAAACACAGTCATGGACAGCGGTGGCCCCCCAGCAGAATTGGTCTTCACCCCCAGAAGTAGTTGATCTCACTTTGGACGAGGATACCAGACGCAAATATCTACTGTAATGCAATGTCACTGTGTTTTTGCCCCCGATCCCTTCCCCTCTTTATGGCACGGAAGTTCATTGTTTTAGCTTCAGCTTCAGCAGCCTGTGGACTTCAAACTCCTGGAGAATTTCCTTTTCCATCAGAATGCAGTGTCATTTTAATATTGCTTCAAATATTTTACCTTCTCAAAGGAGGATTTTTCCTAGTATGAAAACTTGATAGCACTGAATTTAAATGACACCTACCGTTATGCATTGTGTGTGTTAATCTAAAGAAATAATTGTGAAGACAGATACACGCTCCCATCCTCTCCCACCACTGATATCAAAATTATTTTAATTTACCAGTAAATTTATTGTTTGTAGAAGCTAGTGTTTTTGCTGTGTGAGCATCAGAGACAGTGATCTGATCTTGAGAGGCGTTGAGCCCCCTCCATTGATTTCAGTGGAACTGCAAGTGCTCAGCCCTTCTGAAAATTGGACCAACAGTATTTACCCAATTTGATTTGGTTTCTTCACCAGCAGGACTGTCGTTTTATAGAAAGGCCCATAACATGTGCACTGGACTTTTTAATTAAAGGTTTGTTGTTTTCTATGTAATTTATAGTTTACATTCTGTTCAGTGCTGTGTCTTCTGTCTTTCTTGGCTACAGTGTTTTACTAGTCATTTGCCACAGCATGTTACATTTTTTTTCCAAATAGCAATGACTTAATAGCAGCTGATCAGCACAAAAGCATAAGAAAATAGTAATAAAAAGACCCAGCATCCCTGCCCATTTTAAAGGGATCTGAATCCCTTGCATTATAGGATCCTGCTTTTTATTTTAAACCATGCCTCTCAATCTTCTTCCTTCTGAAAGGTTCCTTTTGTACTTCACCTCTTTCCTTCAGTCATCTTCTCCAAAAACTTACTCTGTCAGGCCCCATTCCAGCACAGCACTTAAGCAGATGTGTAATTTTAAGCACCAGAGTATCCCCATTGAAATCAACGGGGCTACTCAAATGCTTAAATCTGTGAATGTGCTTAAGTACTTTGCAGGATCAGGGCCTACGCTTATCCTTTGGTTTTAAGTAGTTCTGCCCCATTTGCCTATTCTTAGGTCATGTTTTCTATCCTTGTGTTTGAACCTCTCTTAGGGTCTGATCCTGCAAACACTTACCTACCAAAGCTGGGTGTTTACCACAGTGAAATCAATTGGACTAGACACTCTAGTAACCTATAGTAAGTATTGAAGTAGCCCTTAATCACTCACACTGGCTCCTGTTCAAGGTAAAAACCAAAGACTAAACTTCAAAACAAGAGGATGTTCACTTTAAATTTCTATTGTGCAATTGAAATGTGTCCTTTTGTATTCAAAATGCATTTAATGGAATTTTTCTACAGTTCCAACACAGAATTTTTACCAGCTAGGGTTACACAGCAAATAGAAAGGACACCATGAGTCCTGATCTGGTTGATTTGGTGTCAATTTGCAAGAGTGCAGGGTGGCTTCCAAAAATTTGCTGTATGGATAAGAATTTTGCCTTTGGTAGCACAGATTTGTTTAAAAAAAAAAGATTCTAATGTTAATAGTAAACAGTTTGCTTTGCTTCAAAAAGTGGAAAGGTTGTGACTGCACTTTAAAGAGCAACTAGGTAAAGGATTTATGTTCTGTTTTAAAAGATTCTAAAACATTAAACGGTGATCAGCGTGTTGCATGACCATAACCTGTAAGATGTATTTGGTGCTTCTAGTAATTGGTCTCTTTGTTTGGGGGTGGGAGGGAGTGTAGTGAATGGAATCCATACTCATTGCAATAGAGAACTGTCCTGTAATATTGGTACACTATATTAATAGTGACTATTGATCTTTTTTCCTAATTGGTTAATTACATAACTCATCCATCATTTTAGCAGATTAGCACCATGCTGTAGGTTAACTGGGAAAGATGATTTAGTGTGGCTGCTTTTTACTGTTTCATGAAGTTGTCTTTAAAAGATCAGTTTCTAAGAAAGCTGCAGGGACCCATTTGTAGTCCTTCCATTTAAAAAATTGCAAACAGACTTTCTGTTTCTCAGTTTGTATATGATGTGACTTCCATGTATATATAAAAATGACTGCATCCTAACCAAACTTCCTTCAATTGTGCACTGTGTTTGTTTTAAACAAATCATGTATTTTAGTCTGATGCTGGTTTTCTTTTATTTAAAACACTACACATTTCTTTTATTCTTTTAACAAATTTTAAAGGGTAGTGATCTAAAAACCACAATCACTGGATAGCTAGGAAGTATTTCTTCTTTTGTTTTGGGGGATTTTTTTTAAGAGAGCAAAAGGTGCCTGGACAATTTTGCTCTTTTCGACAGGAAAGTGAAATGTTAGCCATTGTATGGCTAAGAACCAATGCACTTGGGGCCTGATCCCAAAGCCCACTGAAGGCAATCGGAGGCTTTCCATTGACTTCACTGAGCACTGTCTTAAGCCCTTTATGGTTCAGCAGTTCTAGCGTTTGAACTTGGAATCTTCTGCAGTGGAGACAAATCATTGCTTAGAATTTAATGTTTAAAATGTGCAACTCTAGTAAAAAAAAATTAAAAAAAATTGGTGGTTCTTGACACTCATTATTTAGTTCTCATTTTCCATCTAGTATTTAATGGTCTTTGGAGGAAAAAAATAATAAGAGTGTTATATAGATATATATATAAAAATAAATATATATATATATATTTTTGGTGCAAGATGAGACCTTCTGTTTTTTGAAACAAGTCTGTAGCATAAAGGTTAAACTATTTTAAGACAAAATAAAATAGAGTGTATTATTTAAACAATATTACCTTGTGTGGGAGTTTTTTTCCACTTCCATTTAATACTGTGATATTTGAAGTGCCTCCAAAATAAAGCCTTTAAGCTCTGAGAGTGGGTTATATACTTTTAGAATTCAGCACTATTCCCTTCTCTGACATTCAGTTTGTCTAGTATGTTAAATATTTTTTCTTCACCACAAAAGCTTTCCTTTATCCAGCATTTCAAAGACTTGGTCCAGCACAACAATTCTGGATTACAGCACTGATGGGATGGGATTTATAGTACTGATAGGACCTAGGTACACCATGGGTACCAGCAAGACAGGTTTCTACAAACTATTCCTACCATGTGCTTTAAGCCTTACCAGCAGGGGCCACCTGTAGGGATGAGAATACCATGTCCAATTCAGTCTCAGTCCTGATACTCAAAGCCTTCCATAGGATTCACCCCAGCTACCTGGGGGTCACACCTCTTCCTCTGTGACCACCCATGTCAGCCATGTTCTATTGGAACCATGAAACTGACCAATAGGGGGAGACTTCTGAATGTGGGAGACAAAACTTCCCCTGGAGTTGGATCTAGACCAGGGACTGGCAACCTCTGGCACGCGGCCTGCCAAGGTAAGCACCCTGGTGGGCCGGGCCAGTTTGTTTACCTGCCGCATCCGCAGGTTTGGCCAATTGCGGTTCGCGGCTCCAGGCCAGTGGGATCCGCAATCGGCTGAACCCTCGGACGCGGCAGGTAAACAAACCGGCTCGGCCGGGCCGCATGCGAAAGGTTGCGATCCCCGATCCAGACTATGGAACTTGCTCCTGCAGTAGATAAGAATGACATGGGCCTCTTCACATTCAGAATTAAATGCAAAGTTCCTTACTTTGACTAAACTTTCCCATGACCTTTCAGTCTGCTTGTGCATAGGAGGGAAGTGAAGGGAAAGAAAAGAAATCTGCTACCTTTCAAACTATTCCTGCAGGAGAAGAGGGTAGAGGAGGAGTTTTGTTTTAGTATCAGTCTTTTTGTTAGATGAGAGTGCAAGGTGGTACTACTCTAGGTGCCATATATACTAAATACAAAGATAAATCGGGAGGGGTGCTGAGGGTAGTTCACTCTTCGTACCCATTCACGCCTTAGTATTGAAATTACAAATTGTGGTGGTGGTGATGTGTGGTGGACACTGGTAGAGGACTCCAACTAATTTCACATCGGGCATCAGAAGAGAGCTTGACACTTTAGAGTTTGATGTAAAGCTAGAGAGGACAACTGGTGCACCTGCAAGTCATTCAGCTCCTGCTTTGATATTGATGCTTATTTTGAAAGATTTCAGTAACAGGCTGGATATGTTTCTAACCATTTTCTATCATTTATATTTTTAAAATCTGCTTTCTTCACACCCAGAAGGTATCATAAACTAAGCCTTCATAAATTGAAATATACAGCCTCTGAAGTTCCACCCCAGTCACCTACCTCTTTCTCCTGGCTCAAGCTGATCCACTTCCAATTGCTTTTTGAAAATCATGATTCCTGGGACAACACAAGAGCCAATAGATCGGTCCTGATTTTCCTTCCCTTCCTCACTCCCCCTCCCAGCCCCCCTCATCCCCCCGGATCTTCTGGATGCAAATTAATTTCTTGGCTGAAAAGCTGTTCCATCTGCTATGAAATGGGAATTGAAAGTAAATGGATTGAAAGGTGGTCTATTTTCACAGTAGCATTTGTAAATACCTCTGTATCCTTTGGTGAAATGCCGTTCCCCTCCCTCCCGCCGCCTTAATACCATAGGCTGAATGACAATTGCTATCGCTTTGTTTCCCAGAGCATCAATGAATTATGACTACAGTTTACACTGGGAAAAGAATAGCACTCCACCAAAGGCTGGGTTACTACTAACAGGTCCTGCATTTAAAGTGGTCTGGAACAGGTAAAGAGAAGAATAGTCTCCATCTAATATTGAAATCAGATGGCAAAGTCCAGGAGTTCAGAGCCCTGAGTCTGTCTTGAGACCAGGGCTGAGCAAAATTCACGTGTTCCTGAGCAGATGGGTGTGTTCTGTACAGACTCGAGAACACTGATGTGTAGCAAACACCCCCGCACACCCTGCCTGCATTCTCTTGGAGATGGTTATTCAGCTGTATTTACAATTCAGCTTAAAATTAAAATTGGCTGCCAGCTGCTGATGGGGGGATGGCATTTTTCAAAGGGTAAATCTAAGGGGGCAAAAGGAGTGAAATGGGCAGCGGTA
Organism: Mauremys mutica; assembly: GCF_020497125.1. Taxonomy (NCBI): domain Eukaryota; kingdom Metazoa; phylum Chordata; order Testudines; family Geoemydidae; genus Mauremys; species Mauremys mutica. The sequence goes on from NC_059077.1 coordinate 12,260,468, forward strand.
AACCCAATGAACTCATTTAACCCCCGATAAACCTCCCGTGTTACTGCCTTGATTTGCCGATTTAGGGATAGCACGTGAGAAATTGGCAAGAGGCAAGTGAGAAACCATGCCAGAGACGAAAGGGCAAAAGAACTAGAACACATGTTGTTTTTCCTAAGTTCCTGATGAAAAATCTTAAGTGTTTGAAATACTATTGCTTCCAGTGGGAAGCCCTGATTCGACTGAAGGTTTAGAAAGCAAAGTTCTGCAGAACACTAAGAAAGGGAGCATCACAGCGTGACATCCATCAGGGAGTTGCTACACGTTCCTTACCTACTGAAGGTCCTGTCCTTTCCATCATGTTTAAACTGCTGCCCTCCCGGGACCTCTATTTTGTCCTACTGCCTAAAGATTTTATTTAAAGGTGCTTCTTGTGTGTTCAGTGGCTAGGGAAAGGTAAATGGATATGGAGCCTATTACCTAAGATTCTTGTTTGAATCCCACTAGGGTGGTAGTAACTGAAAGTCATTTTGCTGGTTGTTGGACAGCCAATGTGAAGGGAGTTACGGTCTCCGTCTAGTTCCTAACTGATAAGTATCTGCAGCACAGCAGGCACCTCTGTTGGTATGAAATTATCTTCTCATTCTCTGCGGTGGGTCCCTCCAGCTCAGGATTGAGGCATGTTTTGGAGAGGGGAGAGGCAACGTAAGGAAGCTGGCAGTATCTCTGCTGTAGCTAAATAAAGGAGTTCGATCTGCAGGCATGTCCATTGGATACCTCTCATGAGCACTGTATGTCTGAGACAATAAATTAAAAACACACATTCAAGAGCTAACATAGCTGCTGAAGGCCATGATGAAAAAAGCATCAGCCCTGTTTAAAACTGAGGCATCTATTTATATATATATAGATGGTGCCTGTTGGAAAATGGTGCTTATTATACATGGCAGTTCAACCCCCCTGCTTTCTCTCCAAGACTCCCTCATCCTCCCAGCCGCCAATCTCACACAGACCTGCTGAAGTTCCACTTCCCTCTTTTTTTAAACCATAATCCTCAAGTGAAGATGCAGAAAATTACAGCATCTGTTTCCACACTTAGTTTATAGTTGTGTGTAGGGGCTCACCTATTCCAGTAGGCATTCACGTACTATGGCCATGAATGTAATGTAGAAACCTAGATAGATCGCTTCCTGTTCAGCAGATGTAGCTTTTCACTCATTTGGCCTTCACCTTATTAAAATAAGTATGTCAAGCCCTTCCACTTCGTTAGTTGAAAGAGGTGGAAAAGGCCTAACGTCATCTGTTATATCCCTTGCCCATTGCAAGTTTATTCTCTCTTATTTAAATACTAGAATAATCCTGGGTTTACTCTGGGTGCTATTTGGGGAAATGGACAGATAACATAATAGAACTTTCCCCTCTAGTTTGGATGATGATAATTTGTATTACCGTAGTTGCCGTAAGGGCTCCATTCAATATCCGGGCCCCTTTGTGCCAGATATGGCACATACACCTAAGGGAGACAGTCCCTGCCCCAAAGTCTTTACATAACTGACGGAGACCTGAGAGCTAGAAAAATGAAGCGACTTGCCCAAGATCACACAGGCAGTTTTTGGTGGAGCCACAAATTTGTACCTGAATCCCAGTCCAGCGTCCTAATCACAAAACCATTGTTCCCCTCATGATGTGTTGTCAGGCATGTTTTAAATGAGTAAGCAATAGTCTTCCTGCCATTTTTTGGGAAGATCTTTCAGATTTTAATGATAGCCTTAAATAGCCCGATTAAATCCCAGTACTCCTAATGATCCTTTGGAACACCCTAAAGCTCTGCAAATTGTAAGCTCCAGGATAAGGCTGAGGACTAACTTTGACTTTGTAACAGCAGGTATACATTTTAAATTCTCCAGCGGGAGTATATTGGGATGTGTTTCTGTTATCCTTTGTATTATGCTCCGGTGATGGCCTCATTATTATATGAACCCAAAGGGGAGCGTTAGTGTCAGATATTTGGCTTGGAGTTATGCTTTTAAGAGCCGGATGAGCAATGTGGTGCTATTATACTGCTTTATGAGATGTGTTCTTACTCTAAGCTCCTCTCACCTGCTCGAGCGGATGTGCAGGACATGAGAGGGATTCATGAAAGGATAATTGTATTGCTTTTCCACATGATTACACTTCCCATTTGGGGCCCTTTGTTAACACTCTCCCTGAGATCTGTGTGACAAAAACACCTAATAAAAATACCCCTTGACGGGATATGAGCAGCCAGCTACAAATCACAAGCTAAACACTGGCAGTCTATTGTCAGACATCTTAGTAACACCTTGGTCCTGGCAACATTTTACAGTTTTAATGGGTTCTGTAACCTGCACAAATAGCCAAAGAGGAGCCCTGTTTAACAATGCAGACAACTGGCTGACTACTCATTACAAGCGATTTTCTTTGTGGAGTTTTCTTCTGGTTGTGCATTGTCCCTGAACAGATTGTGACGACTTCCTTATTTGCTTATTATTCAGAATAGATTGGGGGGAGGGATAGCTCAGTGGTTTGAGCATTGGCCTCCTAAACTCAGGGTTGTAAGTTCAATCCTTGAGGGGGCCATTTAGGGATCTGGGGCAAAAATCTGTCTGGGGCTTGGTCCTTCTTTGAGCAGGGGGTTGGACTAGATGACCTCCTGAGGGTTCCTTTCAACCCTGATATTCTATGATTTGGGCCAACAGTTCACACGGGGGACTCTTCTGAGTATCTGGGGTTAGATACTGAGCTGTGTGATTAGTAATTTAAATCACATGACTCATATACATTAAGGCTGGAAGGGACCATTATGCTCATCTAATCTGACCTCCTGCATAATGCAAGCCATAGAAACTCACTCAGTAATTCCTGTATCAAGCCCCTAACTTCCCTTTGAGCTATAGCATATCATTTAGAAAGACATCCAGTCTTGATTTAAAGACTACAAGTGATGGACCACCATGGTACCATCCACTTTGTGACTTAGTAAATTGTTCTAGTGATTAATGACCCACCCTGATTAAAAAAAAATTGCACCTTATTTCTAGTCTGAATTTGTCAAGCTTCAGCTAGATTCTGGTTTCTGTTCTTTGATTGGATGACCTAGCTTTTATACACAGGAGGAGTACCTGTAAATATCATTGGAGTGTTGAATGAGGAGATGCAGGGCACAACTGCATCCTCTCGGAGCTTCATGATTGTGTCCCACCTGTGGATTATCAACAGAGCTTATGCACAGAGTGGGGGGCAGCGCACCCTGACTTAGGGTGGCAAAACTGGGATCTTAGCATTAAAAGTAGTATTTGAAGTCGTCATCATCTGTATGTGATGAAGCTGAATGAAACAAGCGAAGAAGAAAAAGATAACAGCTCTCCGTGTTTTTTGTCGAATCACTCATCTTTTTAACACCTTTCTTCTGTGTATCAAGGTCTTGGCAATGGGCTGCTAGTGTGAGCTTTTCCAATCCTAGAATGAATATTAAATGTCAGGGAGACACAGGGTGGTCAGATTTTCAAAGTGAAACACCAGGAAAGCTTTTCAAAGTGAAGGAAGGAAAAGGGAATCCAGAGGAGTGTGCTTAGGTGTTGCAGTGATGGGATAAAACCCAAGATGAAGAATAATTCCATGTCCACATGAGGAAAAACTGTATATTTTTAACACAGGTTAACTAACAAGTGTTAAAAGCCTCATGTGGACAAGAGCAGTTGCCATTTTAACATGTGTTAGCTGGTCCAGGTAAATCCGCAGCAGAAGCCTAGGGTTTACCAGCTAACCAGCGTTGAAATACACTTTTTGTTCCCCAGTGAAAACAAGGCATTAGAGAACGTTTTGACTAGGGGGTGGGGGAGGGAGGGTTAGGACAGTACCCACAGGAGACTTTTCAGAGCAGATTTGCAGAAGATCTCGGCTCCCACTTAAGAACATGAGAATGGCCATACTGTGTCAGACCAAAGGTCCATCTAGCTCCGTATCCTGTCTTCTGACAGTGGCCAATGCCAGGTGCCCCCAGAGGGAATGAACAGAACAGGTAATCATCAAGTGATCCATCCCCCGTTGCCCATTCCCAGCTTCTGGCAAACAGAGGCTAGGGACACCATCCCTACCCATCCTGGCTAATAGCCATTCATGGACCTATCCTCCATGAATTTATCTAGTTCTTTTTTGAACCCTGTTATAGTCTTGGCCTTCCTCTGGCCATCCTCTGGCAAAGAGTTCCATAGGTTGACTGTGCATTGTGTGGAGAAATACTTGGTTTGTTTTGTTTTAAACCTGCTGTCTATTCATTTCATTTGGTGACCCCTAGTTCTTGCGTTATGAGAAGGAGTAAATAACATTTCCTTATTTACTTTCTCCATACCAGTCATGATTTTATAGACCTCTCTCATATCCACCCCCCCTTAGTCATCTGTTTTCCAAGCTGAAAATTCCCAATCTTATTAATCTCTCCTCATATGGAAGCTGTTCCATACCCCTAATCGTTTTTGTTGTCCTTTTCTGAACCTTTTCCAATTCCTATATATATATATATATATATATATATATGTGTGTGTGTGTGTGTGTGTGTTTTGAGATGGGGGGACCACATCTGCATGCAGTATTCAAGATCTGGGGCGTACCATGGATTTATATAAAGGCAATATGGTATTTTCTGTTTTATTGTCTATCCCTTTCTTAATGATTCCCAACATTGTTAGCTTTTTGACTACTGCTGCACATTGAGTGGATATTTTCAGAGAACTATGCACAATGATTCTAAGATCTCTTTCTTGAGTGGTTACAGATCATTTAAACCCCATCATTTTATATATATATAGTTGGGATTATGTTTTCCAATGTGCATTACTTTGCATTTATCAACATTGAATTTCATCTGCCATTTTGTTGCCCAGTCACCCAGTTTTGTGTGATCCCTTTGTAATTCTTCATTGCTTTGGACTTCACTATCTTGAGTAGTTTTGTATCATCTGCAAATTTTGTCACCTCACTGTTTACCCCTTTTTCCAGGTCATTTATGAATATGTTGACTAGGACTGGTCCTAGTACAGACCCCTGGGGGATACCACTATTTACCTCTCTCCATTCTGAAAATTGACCATTTATTCCTACCCTTTGTTTCCTAGCTTTCAGTCAGTTACTGATCCCTCTTGTCCCATGACAGTTTACTTTGCTTAAAAGCCTTTAGTGAGGGACCTTTTGTCAAAGGCTTTCTGAAAATCTAAGTACACTGTATCCACTGGATCACCTTTGTCCACATGCTTGTTGCCCCCTTCAAAGAACTCTAGTAGATTGGTGAGGCATGATTTCCCTTTACAAAAAACATGTTGACTCTTCCTCATCAAATCATGTTAATCTATGTGTCTAGTTGAAACGATAGTAAAGAACAGAATTATCAGTTTGCCTGGTACTGAAGTCAGGCTTACTGGCCTGTAACTGCTGGGATTGCCTCTGGAGCCTTTTTTTAAAATTGACATCACAGTAGCTATCCTCCAGTCATGTAGTACAGAAGCTGATTTAAATGATAGGCTACATACCACAGTTAGTAGTTCTGAACATTTCCCATTTGAGTTCCTTCAGAACTCTTGGGTGAATATCATTTGGTCCTGGTGATTTATTACTGTTTAGTTTATGCATTTGTTCCAAAACCACCTCTAATGGCACCTCAGTCTGGGACAGTTCCTCAGATTTATCACCTAAAAAGAATGGCTCAGGTTTGGGAATCTCCCTCCCATTCTCAGCCATGAAGACCAATGCAAAGAATTCATTTAGTTTCTCTGCAATGGTCTTATTGTCCTTGAGTGCTCCTCTAGCATCTCGATCATCCAGTGACCCCACTGGTTGTTTAGCAGGCTTCCTGCTTCTGATCCACTTAAAATTTTTTTGCTATTACTTTTTGAATCTTTGGCTAGCTGTTCTTCACATTCTCTTTTGGCCTTCCTAATTATATTTTTTACACTTCATTTGCCAGAGTTTATGCTCCTTTCTATTTTCCTCACTAGGATTTAACTTCCACTTTTTCAAGGATGCCTTTTTGCCTCTCACTGCTGCTTCTACTTTGTTGTTTAGCCACGGTGGCACTTTTTTGTTCCTCTTACTGGTTTTTAATTTGGAGGATACATTTAAGTTGAGCTTCTATTACAGTTTCTTTAAAAAGTTTCCATGCAGCTTGCAGAGATTTCCCTTTTGGCACTGTACCTTTCTGAAATGAAACGCTAACCCGGTGGGCTGCTGTGATGTTTTCCCCGCCACAGAGATGTTAAGTTTAATTATATTGTGGTCACTATTACCAAGCGGTTCAGTTATATTCATCTCTTGGACCTGATCCTGTGCTCCACTTAGGACTAAATCAAGAATTGTCTCTCCTCTTGTGGGTTCCAGGACTAGCTGCTCCAAGAAGCCGTCATTTAAGGTGTGAAGAAACTTAATTTCTGCATCCCATCCTGAGGTGACGTGTACCCAGTCAATATGGGGGATAGTTGAAATCCCCCATTATTATTGAGTTTTTTTATTTTTATAGCCTCTTTAATCTCCCTGATCATTTCACAGTCACTATCACCATCCTAGTCAGGGGGTCTGTAATATATCCCTCCTGCTATATTCTTATTATTCAAGCACAGAATTACTATTCATAGAGATTCTATGGTACAGGTTAGTTCATTTAAGACTTTTACTTCATTTGACTCCACGTTTTCTTTCACATATAGTGCCAGTCCCCCACCAGCACGACCTGTTCTGTCCTTCCATTCTGTGCCCTGGTATTACTGAGTCCCTTTGATTATCCTCCTTCCACCAAGTTTCTGTGATGCCTATTATATCAATAGCCTCATTTAATACGAGGCACTCTAGTTCACCCATCTTATTATTTAGACATTTAGTGTTTGTATATAAGCAGTTTTAAAAAATTGTTACTTTTTAGCTGTCTGCCATTACGTGATGTAATTGAATGGGACTTTTTTTCATCAGATCCTACCCATATTTTATCTTCTATCCTCTCTTCCTTACTAGGACATAGAGAATGTCCATTAATAGATCCTCCCCTAAGGAATGTCTCTGTCCAAACCACGTGCTCCTCCGCACCTGTCGGCTTTCCCCCAACCCTTCGTTTAAAAACAGCGCTACAATCTTTTACATTTTAAGTGCCAGAAATCTGGTTCCGTTTTGGTGGAGCCCACCCTTCCTGTATAGGCTCCACATTTCCCAAAAGGTTGACCCCAGTTCCTAATAAATCTAAACCCCTCCTCCCTACACCATCGTCTCATCCATGCATTGAGACCCTGCAGTTCTTTTCTTAAGGTCAATTTACACTGCAATTGGTGTGGGGGGGTGTGAGAGAGAGAGAGAGTGATTGAAGTACATGTAGACATACCTGAGCTAGCTTTAATCTAGCTCTGCTGGGTACCAATAGCAGTGAAGCTGTGGCAGCCCAGCTGCTGTCCGAGCATGCACTCATGGGCCCAAGCTTGTAGACTCTATGCTGAAACCCACGCTTTGCTGCTATTAGTACCCGGCAGTAGCTAGCTTAAAGCTAGCTGAGGGATGTCTACATATGCTGCATTAGGCACGGAAATAAAATGGCCAGGTTGTCACTGGGAATATTGGGCTGTTTTGAAAATGTAATCCCCAGTGAGTGTCAATGAAAGTCTGGCCATGGGGACTATGGGAAGTTGATGGCTGACTCTTCCCTCCCCCCTCCAGAGACTCTGGATACCATCCATGGGCTACTTAGTTAAATTAATAATCAACTTGAAGCTTAATTCAAAACTGGAACTATCCCTGAACCGGATTGTTTCAGAGAGGCGGGACAGCAGGGTGGACTAATTTCCCAGTATGTTTTATTGTTAGGACGGCGTCTGGCTCCATCTGTCACTGGAAAGGTAAGTGTTGCCAAGGAAAGACTGTTCAAGCAAGATTTCCATCCTAATTCTGCAGATTTAGGAGGATCAGATAGTGCAGAGATTTGAAGAGGCAGCAAACATCTCTGTGTGCTCAGCTGAAATGAACTTCCAGACCTTCTGAGACTCCTCCAACCCTGTTGGACAGTACAGTTCTCTGCAGGTACCAGATCGCCATGTGAATGTAGCTAGATGTTTGGGGTGAAGGGGGGTAGCAGATAGGTTAGGTATGCTGAAAAAGTGCTACCAACAGACTTAAAAACTGCCTGATGCTTCAGAAATGGGAGCCTTTCATTCATTGGACAGACTCATATTATTGGTATCCTCCTTCATGACGTAGGAAATCTTATCCCTTTAGATCCTATGTTCACGGCCATCTACAGATTAGTTTATTTTGCTTTTGTGGCAAATTGCTACGTGTTGATTGAACCCGTGGGAAAGGTGGTAGAAATAACTGAGGGCCTCATACTGCTCCCATTGATATCAGTGGGAATTGAGCCCAAAGGAGGAAGACTCTGCAACACCAATTATGCTAATGAGATTCAATGTTCTGTTTAAATCCTCATCTCCTGGAGTCATGTGATTATGTGAGAATCTCTGCTTCAAGTTTAAGTAAAAAGTAAGTGTCACAGGGTGGCTGGCCCCTGTAACTGGAGTAGGTCCTGTGCCAGAACAGGTGCTCCCAGTCAGGGCAATTAAGGGGGCAGGGCTGCACCTGGGGCTATAAAGCGAGTGCTTTCAATACCACTAGCCATTCTGCAGCATATGTTGGGAACTAATACAGGGAGAGAAAGCACCAGTGAGTCACAACTGGCTGAGGCAGCACCAACACAACTATCACCACCACCACAACTGCTGCTGCTGCCAATGCCACCAGAGTCCCCTGGTAGGGAAGGCAGTGAGCCTAAAATGTAAAGGGTGACACTGAGGAACTCCTTTGTTTGGACACTAAACATGTCTAAAAGAGACTGTGGGAGTGGCAGTGAATCCTCAGCAAGCTGGGGAGAAGCCCTGCCTTGTCATGGTGCATTTTTAGGCCTCACCATTGTGGAGAGTAGCCTTAAAACTTGGCCTGAGCACTCCCAAAAGGCTCAGAACGAGAAGGCAAAGAAAAAGAACCCAACTCTTCTGTTTTAAAATCTCATGATTTTGCAGGGCCTGACTCTTGATTTTGGAACTTCTGGAGTTGGCAATGCTGGAATATGTTAAATAAATAGACAAAGTACTCATTGCACAGAGAGACAGCATTGCCTGGTAAATAACTTTAACAGAGTCCTTTGCCTTAACAAATAAATACATAAATAAATAAATACAAAGCCTTGAGCTTTTTGATGTATGCTGGCTTGGAAGACAGTGTGTGCTGCTCGAATGATCATGTATTACTTAAACTAGAGAGAGTAAATAGATGCCTTCTCTTCAATAATTGAAGAAGCAGTGTCTTTTTCCTATGGCATATGCTCTGCGGAGCAACTCAAAAGACTGTTGCACAGTTCCTTATAGAACAGTTTAGCATAAATTTGTATTTCAGCTGAGAAACTTAGCACGCACCCACCAAAAAAAAGCATAACATGTATTCATATGCTGTGGAAATGTTTCAATGTCTTATTCCAAACCAAATAAGAACACCTATAGTGAGTCAGACCAATGGTCAGTTTAGTCCAGATGCCTATCTCTGACAGTGTCCAGTGCTAGATGCTTCAGAGGGAATGAAAAGCACAGGGCAATTTCAATTGATCCATCCCTTGTTGTCCAGTCCCAGCTTCTGGCAGTCAGAGGCTCAGGGACACCCAGATCATGGGGTTGCATCACTCACCATCTTGGCTAATAGACACTGAACTTATCTAATCCGTTTTTTAAAAACTCGGTTATACTTTTGGCCTTACATCCCCTGGCAATGAGTTCCACAAGTTGACACTGCATTGTGTGAAGAAATACTTCCTTTTATTTGTCTGAAGTGCAGTTCAGGAGCGGTCATGCCATTAAGTATATATGTAAAAAGCCCCGTGATGGGACATGCATACCCCGCACTAGGCAAGAAAGTGTTAATCTCATACTAGGGGTGGTGTAAATCCCACCCCTTAGACCAGACTGGATATGCTCCAAATGCTGCACTAGTATAAAGAAAAGCAGCCCAGCTTATTCCGGGCTGGCTGCCAGGGAAGAAGGACGCTTGATGGAGGCTCCAGCATGGGAGCCACTTCAGCCCCTGACAGCAGAGACCAGAGACCGGTTGCCCACAGCCAGTTGACAGGAGTCGGAATCCCAACAAGCTACCTGCGCCAAAGAGCTTGGAGACCCTGATGGTGAATGGACCCCGGCTTCAAGACCCACGATAGGAAGTGGCCCCGGGGTGTGGAGTGAGTGGTACCTCGCACCCGAGGGAAGTCAGCGTATTGTGGACGAATCCCTGGTGACTGGGTGGTGACCATGCTCACGACTGGGCCAGGACCCAGTGGAGAGGGAGGGGCTGTACTACAGATGAACTGGAGTCTCAGGCAGGCCCAGACAGAATGAAAAGGCTGCATAACATATAGAGCTTTCCCTCTCCAAAGCTTTCCCTCTCTTGGTGCTGTTGTCCAGCCCCTCCCTCTGCACTCTGGAGCCTAAATGGTGCAGCTATCTATGAAAAAGAAGGGAGAGATAGGAGACTCTAGGGCAGTGGTTTTCAACCTGTGGTCCGCGAACCCTGGGGTGGTTGCAGACTATGTCTAAGATTTACGAAGAGGTCCGCACCTCCATTTGAAATTTTTTCGGGGTCTGCAAATGAAAAAAGGTTGAAAACTACTGCTCTAAGACCTCAAAATTCATGTGTGTGAGGACAGGGTAAGTTTCAGCAAAATGAGTGAGAGAGTCCCTCTGCATTAGGGATCCCTTCAGAGGCGAGAGCATTTACCCTTGTTCAGGTGCTTGATTTAGAAAACTGTACCCGTTACTGGCCTCTGGGCACTGGTGCAATATAAACAGATGCTCATTATATGTGAACACATTGACAAATAGTGAATAGAGAAGCTTTCCCTTAGTCGCCCCAATTCATCCAGAACTTCGGAGCAGAACCCAGGTCCATCTAGACCTGTAACCCATCTCTGACTGAGGCCGGCACCAGATGTTTCAGAGGAGGGTGTAAGAACCCCACGCAGGTAGGTGTTGGGGCAGGAGCGGCCCTAGCCATTTCACTAACTGAGGTTGGAAATGTTTTTTGGAGTCCCCCATCCTCCTCCTTTTCCTCATCCTTGCTGTTCATGCCAGGGGCCTGTGAGTCAGGCTTCTTGCAGGTATCCACGGTGGTGCTTGGGTCAGTGGTAGCATCTCCGCTAAGTACTGCATTCAGCAGGTCTGCAGCTTAGCACAAGATCGACTGGCCTCCCTGGCCTTCTGATATACTTGACAACTCCTTTGATTTCCTGCAGCCTTACTGCTGATCCATGGTGTACCTCTTCTCCTGCATCCCCTGTGCCCTCTGCTCATTGATGTCCACATTTCTACAGCTGGTCTGTAGCTGTGCTTGCACAGCTTCTTCTTCCCACAGGCCCAGGAGATCCAGTATCTCCGGTCTCCTCCTCTAGTATGAGCAGTTGGGCAGTTGCACACAACAATGGCATGCTGTTGGGTGTGCTCGCCAAGCTGGACAATCAGAAAAAGGCATTAAAAAAATTCTTGGGCCTTTAAGTGAGGGAAGTGGGAATCTTCTGGTTTGCATAACCCTGGGTAGTGAAGTTCACAGTTGTGACCAGAGCAGTCAGTGTCAGGCATTGTGGGACAGCTGCTGGAGGACTGTTAGGGTTGACATAGATAACACAGTGTCTATATTCGTGTTGTGTTGACCTCAGAACATTGACTATGACATAATGCCATTTGGGGACATGGTGTTGCTGTAAAGGAGAGCTTAGATCAGTGGGAGACAAATGTAAGTGTTAGATACAAGGCGGCTTTTGTCGACCTAACTGTGTAGCATAGACCAGGCCTGAGTAAGATCTCCCTTTTTTGTCAATGCCATGATGATACCAACTTTCCACTCTTGTAGCACATGTTCCTTCACCTGTAGTTTGTTAGAGTTTTGTTAGCGGCTCAGTCAGAATTTCACCTCCTGCCTTTAGTTCCTCTGCTTGAATTGTGTCACCTCCAGGAGCCTGCGCGAGGCATTTGATGGCAGCTTTAATCTCATTGAGTGTTATTGGTCCCTCTTTTATTTCTAAATTAGTATTAGCTTTTCTCTCACACTTGTGTGTGGTCATCAGCTCCGGACAGGAGGAAAATGTTCTTTTCATTGTTTGGCTTGTTCTTCATGTGGTTTCAACATCTGTCTCTGCGCGTCTCTGAGGGGCATTACCTGGGATGATCGGGGTCTTCCTGAGATGCCATTCACTATTCTATGGAGCTGTCCTATAGAATAGGCTGGTTGTGGCCCTCTATTCATGAAACAACCACACTGTCATTTTGCCTCCTCGGTGAAGGATTAAATCTTGTCCCCTCTCCTTGGTTTTTATGCCGTTACAGACTGTTGTCTCTTGTCCCAGGAGACTGGAGGGTGCCTATCGCCTAGAGAAACAGCAGGGCCTGCATTGGCCTAGAGGGGAGTGCTCGTGTTGCCAATGGATGGTGCAGTTGGGGAGCCGACCCCTGTCATGCAAGAGAAAGCTTCCTCATGCTAAAGGCAGGTGGTAGTGATGTGCCTCATAGCCCTGGGTGCCCCCAGGAAGTATCACACTTACAGCCACCTCTCTAAGGGCTAGTCTACACTTACCATCCGGGTCAACGTGGTGAGTTCGACTTCTCGGAGTTCGAACTATCGCGACTGATCTAGACGCGATAGTTCGAACTCCGGAAGCGCCGCGGTCGACTCCAGTACTCCACCACTGCAAACGGCGGTGGCGGAGTCGACCTTGGAGCCGTGGAGTTCGACCCCGCCGCGTCTGGACGGGTGAGTAGTTCGAATTAGGGTACTTCGAATTCAGCTACGCTATTCACGTAGCTGAATTTGCGTACCCTAATTCGAACCCCCTTTTTAGTGTAGACCAGGCCTAAGAGTTCTGCCTGGGTCTTACACTCTTCCTTTTTTGCCTTCAGAGCTTTCTGCTTGTCAATTGCAGCCCATGCTCCAGATGGAATCCATGCTTCTTTCTTCTGCCCTCTTTGGAGCCCTGCTACTTCCGATGCTGTCTTCAATACCGTTTTCTTCCAGTTTGACCAGTCATAGAATCATAGAATCTCAGGGTTGGAAAGGACCTCTGGAGGTCATCTAGTCCAACCCCCTGCTCAAAGCAGGACCAAACCCAACTAAATCATCCCAGCCAGGGCTTTGTCAAGCCTGACCTTAAAAACCTCTAAGGAAGGAGATTCCACTACCTCCCTAGGTAACCCATTCCAGTTCTTCACCACCCTACTGGTGAAAAAGTTTTTCCTAATGTCCAACCTAAACCTCCCCCTCTGCAACTTGAGACCATTACTTGTTCTGTCATCTTCTACCACTCAGAACAGTCTAGATCCATCCTCTTTGGAACCCCCTTTCAGGTAGTTGAAAGCAGCTATCAAATCCCCCCTCATTCTTCTCTTCTGCAGGCTAAACAATCTCAGTTCCCTCAGCCTCTCCTCATAAGTCATGTGCTCCAGCCCCCTAATCATTTTTGTTGCCCTCCGCTGGACTCTCTCCAATTTATCCACATCCTTCTTGTAGTGTGGGGCCCAAAACTGGACACAGTACTCCAAATGAGGCCTCACCAGTGCTGAGTAGAGGGGAATGATCACATCCCTCGATCTGCTGGAAATGCCCCTACTTATACAACCCAAAATGCCATTAGCCTTCTTGGCAACAAGAGCACACTGTTGACTCATATTCAGCTTTTCGTCCACCGTAACCCCTAGGTCCTTTTCTGCAGAACTGCTGCCCAGCCATTCAGTCCCTAGTCTGTAGCAGTGCATGGGATTCTTCCGTCCTAAGTGCAGGACTCTGCACTTGTCCTTGTTGAACCTCATCAGATTTCTTTTGGCCCAATCCTCTAATTTGTCTAGGTCCCTCTGTATCCTATCCCTACCCTCCAGTGTATCAACCACTCCTCCCAGTTTAGTGTCAACTGCAAACTTGCTAAGGGTGCAGTCCACACCATCCTCCAGATCGTTAATGAAGATATTGAATAAAACCGGCCCCAGCACCGACCCTTGGGGCACTCCACTTGATACCGGCTGCCAACTAGACATGGAACCATTGATCACTACCCGTTGAGCCCGACCATCTAGCCAGTTTTCTATCCACCTTACTGTCCATTCATCCAGCCCATACTTCTTTAACTTGCTGGCAAGAATACTGTGGGAGACTGTATCAAAAGCTTTGCTAAAGTCCAGAAATAGCACATCCACTGCTTTCCCCTCATCCACAGAGCCGGTTATCTCATCATAGAAGGCAATTAGGTTAGTCAGGCATGACTTGCCCTTGGTGAATCCATGCTGACTGTTCCTGATCACTTTCCCCTCCTTTAAGTGGTTCAGGATTGATTCCTTGAGGACCTGTTCCATGATTTTTCCAGGGACTGAGGTGAGACCGACTGGCCTGTAGTTCCCTGGATCTTCCTTCTTCCCTTTTTTAAAGATGGGCACTACATTAGCTTTTTTCCAGTCATCCGGGACCTACCCCGATCGCCAGATTTTTCAAAGATAATGGCCAATGGCACTGCAATCTCATCGGCCAATTCCTTTAGCATCCTCGGATGCAGCGCATCCGGCCCCATGGACTTGTGCTCGTCCAGCTTTCCTAAATAGTCCCGAACTATTTCTTTCTCCACAGAGAGCTGGTCACCTCCTCCCCATACCGTGCTGCAGAGTGCAGCTGTCTGGGAGCTGACCTTGTCTGTGAAGACAGAGGCAAAAAAAGCATTGAGTACACTAGCTTTCTCCACATCCTCTGTCACTAGGTTCCCTCCCTCATTCAGCAAGGGGCCCACACTTTCCTTGACTTTCTTCCTGTTGCTAACATACCTAAAGAAACCCTTCTTGTTACTCTTAACATCTTCAGCTAGCTGCAACTCCAAGTGTGATTTGGCCTTCCTAATTTCACACCTGCATACCTGAGCAATACTTTTATATTCCTCCCTGGTTATTTGTCCAATCTTCCACTTCTTGTAAGCTGTTTTTTTGTGTTTAAGACGAGCAAGGATTTCACTGTTAAGCCAAGCTGGTCGCCTGCCATATTTACTTTTCTTCTTACACATCGGGATGGTTTGTTCCTGCAACCTCAATAAGGTTTCTTTAAAATACAGCCAGCTTTCCTCGACACCCTTCCCCGTCATGTTATTCTCCCAGGGGACCTTGCCCATCAGTTCCCTGAGGGAGTCGAAGTCTGCTTTTCTGAAGTCCAGGGTCTCTGTTCTACTGCTTTTCCAGTCTTCTAGACTTTCATCAGCCTAGTCCTGTAGAACCCTGGAATGGTTGCTAAGTGCAATCTGATCTGTGTTTCTTTGTCCTCAAACTTCCCTATCGCTAGAACAGCCTTTTGGTCCATCTTCGTGATCTTTTTGAGTATAAATTGTAACGTGGTCACTCAAAGACAATGATCTAAGCCGACCTCTGCTCCTTTGCTGATGCTGACATCCTTCAAAAAAGGTGCCTAGCTCTTGAGTAGACGCACATTTGCAACAACTCTACTGGCTGAGAGGGAGTCAAAGATACAGCAGCAGAATGCATCTGAACCTACAAGGGTGAATGGCGCTTGACTCTCTGTGGCACAAACTCCCTTAAGAGAGGAGGCTGTCTCTTCCAGCACGAGAGGCCTCACAACCTCCATGGAGATCACCAGACAACGTGACCGTCAGCCACAGAGTAGCTACACAGGGGATAATTAAGCTAAATAGATATAAACCCAGTGCAAGCTTTATGTGTAGCAATGTGCCATGCAACTGGAACGTCCACCACTTTCCTTTGGAGACTATCCTGTCGTGTAATGAATGGGGCTAGTGTTCATGATGCAAACACCTGTCAAATGGAAGCTGCTCTGAGGTCAGCCAATGTAGCTCAGCTGATAAGGAACCTCAGATCTAGTCCCAGTTCAGCCACTGATTTGCTGTGTGATGTTAATAAATTTGCTTAATATCTCTGTGCCTCTATTTCCTTACCTGTGAAATTGGGATTGTCCTTAGAGATCCATGCACAAAAAGCTCCCTGTATTATTTCACACAGGCTACTGAACAGTCTTCATAGTACAGTGGATTTTTGTCACTACTCTCAACCAGATGAGTCACCCATTAAAGTAATTAGCAGAGCAAGATTAGGCCTGTTCCCAATGACATGAGCCATCCTGGCCCCCGGCTTTTGAATTCCTAACCCACGTGATGCTTCTCCATTCATCCAGGAGTTTGGCTTCTCAGGTGAACAATAGCTCAGCCTCCCAGCTGCTGGTCATGGTTTCTCATTTTAAAATTGTAGCTCTTGTTGTCAGAGGCTGATGCTCTTTTCTGTACTCCGGATGGATTTTAAAGGAAAAGCTGCCCTTTGCAGAGATCCAGAGCTAGAGTTGGCTGTCTGCATCACTGCCGCTTTAAACACACTAACAAACAAAAGGAAGCAAGCAAATCTGGAGGCAGAGGTGAATTACCTGTTTAGGGATTATTCAAAGCTCCAAATCAGGTTTAAAAAGCCATCTAAGGTCTCAGAAAGTTGACATAATTCCTTTCCCCCAATGGATCTGCTGTGAGCCGCACTGGGCTTTTTGCTCTTTCAAGGTTTCCCCTACCCTCTCCACTGGAGCTGATTGTTCCAGACTTAGGTGATTCTGATGGATCTGTTTTAAACGACCTCTCACCTCAGCTGTGACTAACCTTAAGAGCAACCACTGCAGCCTCGGTGTTGGTTGTTACAGCTCATTATTTGGAATAACTCAATATGATTCACAGCCTGGAGCTTACTGAGCACTTCTGCTCTAGAGAAAGCGTGTGCGCATTAAAGCATCAGCAGCCAGAGCCTAGCTCAGTGGCCTGGAACTATGCATGTGGTAGGTGGGAGCCCGTTTATATAGAGCCAGAGGGAAGGATCCAGCTGCCCCCTTCAAGCTGACAAAGGTCAGAGTCGTAAAGAAAGGCAACCATGTTACCTGCAGAGGACAAAACCCACAGGCTACTAGTGAAAGACAAGTAGTGGACAGTCTCTTGTTATGGCTCCATGCCCTTGTGCATACCCCTTTAAACTAGTGATGTTCACAGTCCAGCAAATCAGATCCCTGGGGGGAGTCCTCCCTCTCCTTCAACCCCCACCCAACTCACGTACTTGTGATGAGCTGATGTTTAGAAAACATGAGATTTCTGGAGAGGCCTGGCTTAGTGGTCTGACCACAGGAATGGGAACTTGGAACACCCGTGTTCCAATCTTGGCTTCAACACTGACTTGCTGTGTAATTGTGGGCAAGTCACTAACCTCTCTGTGTCTCTCAGTTTCTACATTTGTAAGGCTTGTGCGACACGAGCAAAATGAGTGTCTGTATTCCAGCAATGGGGCAAACACTCACAGACTCAGGGTACGTCTACAGTGGCACTGGAAGTGTAATTTCCAGCTTGGATACATATACAAGGGATAGCTTTGATTGAGTTAGCGTGCTAAAATAGTAGTGTAGCTGTGGCTGCACAGGGTGGTCTAGCCGCCCTTAGTACAGACTTAGGGTAGGGTGACCAGATAGCAAGTGTGAAAAATCGGGGTGGGGGGTAACAGGTGCCTATATAAGACAAAGCCCCGAATATTGGGACTGTCCTTATAAAATTGGGACATCTGGTCATTAGGGTCTCAGACTGGCCCATCCCACCGCTTGCACTGCTGCAAGTCTGCTGCCTTGATCAGCTGGGAATTACTCGTCCAACTACAGTGTAAACACACCCACTGCATCATCCCCAGTGTCTGTCCTACGGTTGACAGTTGCTAAACTACAGGGACTGATTTTGCTAATCAATAGGTTCCCTAAAATGGGGATGATAATGCTTGCCTACCTCTCAGGGTGGCAGTAAGGCCGTGGCAGTTTGTAGGGCGCTATGTAAGTGCTGTTGCTGGAAACAGTGATTTGAAATTCTCCCTCGCCTCTCTATTTTCCTCCTCTTTTTTTGACCCTTCCTCCTTGTGCCTTTCTCTTCCCACATTTCCAGCTCCTTTTCTGAGCCTCTCCCGTAGTCATCTGCTCCCCCCACTTCAGTTCAGACTACTAACCAGCAGAGAGTGCAGCTAGAGACACCTAGTGAAGAGAATGGCAAACTGTGCAGACTGTGCTGGGGAAGACGTGGCGTTACTGCCCCTGAAGAAGAGCTCCGTGTAAGCTCGAAAACTCATCCCTCTCACCAACAGAAGTTGGTCCAATAGAAGATATTACCTCACCCATCTTGTCTCTCTAATATCCTGGGACCAACACAGCTACAACAACACTTCTTATACCATTAAGGGCGACATTGATAAAATTGGACTACAGCTAGGCTTGGAAGGATTAGACTTTTGCTGGTAATTGTTGATTTCACTGAACACAGACAAATCGACGAAAAAAAATGCGTCCATTGATGATGATTGAAATGTACAGTTAGGCAAAGCAAGCAGAATGCGGCTTGAGAACTCAGTGGAGTTTACTTTCAGGAGATTTACTTTGTCTGTTTTGACATGTGATGTTGACAATTTGTGTTTTAACCATTATGGAGCTTTAACTTTTAAAAACTCAGTGTCTGTTATTAAAGAATTATTGTCTGATCCCCTCCATTGTCTGCCCCCCAATTTCCCACAAGCGTGAAAATGTAAATAAATAAATAAATAAAAAATCCTTAAAACCTAGAACTTTGCCCAACTGTGAAATTTAAATGGATCCAAATAGAAAAACAGGCTTAAAAATGAATGAGATCAGTAAAAATTATATCTAAAAATAATAAAACCTAAGTCTGTAAAGTCTAGCTACAGCACAGGGAAATGTCCAGCACACTTTCCCAAGGCTCCTCTAGTTTCAGAAGAAGCTGCATATACCCACTGTTGGCAAAGTGCCCCTGTGTGCCTAGATAGACACTGAAATGTCCATAGTTTCATTGAAATCTATGAAGATGCAGATTTTTGCTGCTAATGAGTTATTGCTGCTCCAAGTGGCATCAAAATACTTTGGCTATGTGTATCCTGTGTAAGCAGAGTCAGGATGAGCTCTACCCTGACATCTGGTGGTGAATTGTGGTGAGTTGTGGAAATGAACTTCAGGGGCTGGTCTTGTTTGCATAGGCACACCCACCTTGCCCAGCATGAGCCCACAGCCCACCCAAATGGTCACTTTGGCTGCTGTGGGATCCCCAGTTTCTCTGTTATTGGGGCAGGAAGAATAAAGTGGTGTTACCCTGATTATGTGACTCAAGGCCAGTGGAACTGTTTTATGACAGAGAGACTCACCATCAGCTAAGTAGCACTTGCTAGACAAGGGACATGGGTTCCAAAAGCCAGTGAATGAAGAAAGCGGGGGGGATAGGTATTTGATGGTATGGGTCCCCTTTGAGGGTCTAAAACACCAATTGTACTGCTGCCTCTCTCCACTGTTGAATAGCAGAGCTAATTTTGATTTCATTAAGAGTCTAGTTACAGGCTGCTGTGCTTAATTTACTTTTGGCTAATGGTGCACCAGCACTTGGGCTCACCTACTACAAGCAGAAATCACTAAGAGCTGAGATCACTAAGTGCTGTGTTAACTAGTGGAGGAGCCTGAAGATATATTGCTAAGCGGCTAGCAAAGCAGAGCAGTTTGTGGGATGGTTGGAGCGGCCCATCGGATGGCGAGTGGAGCAGAGGGGAGCTGAGCAGGTTGTGGGACGGTTGGAGCGGCCCACGGGACGGCAAGTGGAGTGAAGCGGGGCAGAGTGGAGCAGTTTGTGGGATGGCTGGAGTGGCACACGGGACGGCTGGTGGAGTGGAGAGGCTCATGGTGAAGGCTGCAGCAGAACCCCACGGAGAGGTGGGGCAGTCGGCCTCGGACCATGTAAGGTGCCCCATAACACCCCGCGTGCTCCTTTCTCTCCCCCCTCCATTTCTACCTAGGCTGGGGGGTGTGTGTAAAACTCTGCAGATAAACTTTTGAACTCTGGGGCTGCTCTGACCAGGGACACAGGCTTTTGGGTTGTTGGACTTTTGAGTGATTTTTGGGTTGCTGGATTTAAGAGACTTTTGGGGTGTTGGACTTAAGACCCTGAGGAAAAAAGGATACTGCCAAACTTACTTGGGAGTGGGTCTTTTGCTCATGGTTTGTGTTATGAATCCTGTTTGTGGTGTTTCCCCAACATAATGCCACATTGTTTCCCTCCTTTATTAAAAGGATTTTGCTACACTCAGACTCCATGCTTGCAAGAGAGGAAGTATTGCCTCTTAGAGGCGCCCGGGGGGTGGTATGTAATTGTCCCAGGTCACTGGCTGGGGGCTCGAGCCGGTGTTGCTTTGCGTTATTGAAACAGAACCCCTAGATACTGAACCTGGCCCTTGCTGCTGCCAACTCAGACGGGCAGAAGGGTTACACCTGCAAAGAGAGTGTGTTTTTTAACATGGAGATAGCTCTGAAATCCTAGTGGAGACAGGGCACTCCAAGTAGCTAGTCAAGGACAGCCACAGGTGAGGGTATATGGGTGACCTCAGCTAGCTACAGTGAGGTTAAACACTACTCATCTCAGTGGGAAGAGGTACCTTTGTTATAGTGAACTAAGGTTTTGGTAGTCATGGCACCCATGGTTTTAGCACCCATTGGCACCCAGCTCCCTCTTCCCCACCCCAGCGCCTCCCACCCACCGGCCAGTGTCTCCCCCTCCTGCCCAGAGCCCCCTGCCCGCCGCAATCAGCAGTCTCGTGGCATGCAGGAGGCTCTGGGAGGGAGGGGCAGAGCGGGGATGGGGCGTGCTGGGAGGAGAGGGTGGATCTGGGCAGGAGCAGTGTGCAGAGGGGAAGGGGTGGGGCACGGGGTGGAATGGGAGCAGGAGGAGGCGAGATGGAGTGGGGGTTTGGGGGAAAGGTGAGGGGCTGAGCACCCTCCCGTGCCCAGAGGAAGCTGGCACCTATGGTGGAAGCTGTGTTGTTGCTGGCTTGATGAATCTAAGTATTAGAATAGCCAACAGTTTTGGGGATTGTCTGCCCCGTTCTTTGCAGTTTGCCCTAACTGAGCAATCTCAGTGTGCCCCCCCTAGGACTCTGGTCACAACTTGAAAAAGGGGAACTACACAAAAATGAGAAGGCTAGTTAAACAGAAATGAAAAGGAACAGTCACAAGAGTGAAGTGCCTGCAAGCTGCATGGAAACTACTACAAAACACCATAGCAGGGGCTCAAACTAAATATATACCCCAAATAAAACAAACAAAATGCCACCATGGCAAGTCAAGTGTAAAATGTTTAAGTACATCAGAAGCAGGAAGCCTGCCCAACAATGAGTGGGGGCCTCTGTACCAGATGATTGGAGGATAGCTAAAGTAATGCTGGTTTTTTAAAAAGGCTCCAGCGGTGGTAATCCCAGAAATTACAGACTGGTAAACCTAGCATCAGTACCAGGCGAGGGACCTTGTCAAAGGCTTTCTGAATAGCCAAGTACACTATATCCACTGGATCACCCTTGCCCACATGTTTACTGATAAACTCAAAGAATTCTAGTAGATTGGTGAGGCGTGATTTCCTTTACAAAAGCCATGTTGACTCTTCCCCAACAAATGGTGTTCATCTCTGTGTCTGATAATTCTGTTCTTTTCTATAGCTCCAACCAATTTGCCCAGTACTGAAGTTAGGCTTCTACCAGCCTGTAATTGCTGGGTTTGCCTCTGGTGTTACATCAGCTACCTTCCAGTCGTCGAGCATGGAGGCTTGTTTCAGCAATAGGTTATATACTGGACAGTTAGTAGTTCTGCAATTTCATATCTGAATTCCTTCAGAACTCTTGGCTGAATACTACTGGGTCCTAGGGACTTATTACTGTTTAATGTATCTGTTTGTTCTAAAAACATCTTGTACTGACACATCGATGTGGGATGGTACTTCAGATTTCTCACCTCAAAATAATGGCTCTCATGTTGTTCCTCTGGCCTGGCCGCCTTATGTGCAGGATGTAAACTCTCACATGCACCTGCCTATGGTATCAGTGTGAATCTGGCAAAGAAACAAAACATCAAGTGCAGGCTATGGGAGAATGCCTTGGATACAATGATCAGAGAGAGAACATTCTGTTGACCAGAGTGCAACATCTGACTCCGTCAGATCAAAACCCAGATAGAAACAGTGAATGAAGAATCATCTGGGGATCCCTTTCCTTGAGCGTCATTGACTGCCGCTGCCCCAGGATTTGCTCTCCCAGCTCCATAGGTAATATGGGAGGAGGGATAGCTCAGTGGTTTGTGCATTGGCCTACTAAACCCAGGGTTGTGAGCTCAATCCTTGAGGGGGCTACTTAGGGAGATGGGGCAAAAATTGGTGTCCTCCTAGTGAAGGCAGGAGGCTGAACTTGATGACCTTTCAAGGTCCCTTCCAGTTCTAGGAGATGGGTATATCTCCTATTATTATGGCACGGCACACAATCATCAGTATGTTTTGATATACATGCCAATTACATTCTCTCAGCACCAGCTGGGCCCACAAGATCTGGTTCTTGAAGGTTCCCTTTTAGATTTTTCACTAAGCAGTCACAGGGGCACCAGCTTTGTGGGCCATTTGTGCAGAAGAAAGTGAAAACATCCTGAAAAGTGGAACAGGCTGAAACTTTAATTTGAAACACTTTTGGGGGGGACGGGGAGGAGATGAAAAACAGCTTTTTTTTTTTCTTGGTCAAAATAGAAATTTAAGCAGGAAATGACCATTTTCAATGAAATTCTTCTGACTTCCAATGAAAACCAAACAAATTTGTCCAAAAACTGAAAAAAAAATCCATTTCTGCATGCTGGATTTTATTTTATTTTATTTTTAATGAAAACTTGAAAACTATTAAAGAAAACACAAAAATAAAAACGATTTTGCTTTCATCAAAATTTTTCATTGGAACCAGATCTAGTGGAGAGACATGAAGCCAAATAGAGTTGAGGGACTCTGAGTACAACTGACTCTGCACTCAAATTCTGCATCGCTGACGTAAGAGTTAACTAAAAGCATTTCACTGAAGCCTGAGACTCCTTGCTCTTTGAGGAGGCAGAAAACATCAAGGACAAGGAGACCTTCAGACTACTTTCCATCCCAGTTTAGCTGCCCCCTTTCTCTTTTCTTCTGATTTGGGAGGGAATGGAGAGGCTCTGGCCGACGTATGTGCTTACGGGACCCATTTTTAATCCAAGAAATATAAAACCCTAGTATGTACCGGAGTTTGGATGCCAGTCAATGGAGGTTCTCTCTCTCTCTCTCCTCATCAATTCATTGCATCACTGCACCTTTAACAAAACAGAATCAGATCCTTGCCATTAAAAACATGAAGCAATGATTTCACGTGAGCACTCTTTGCTTTTGAAGAAAGAGAATCAATTCTCAGGTCATAAATGTACCACACCCAAGGTAGCACCAGCCAATGTCCCATCGAAGGCCAGGGCTGTAATATACTGGCTAGTGTATCTATACAGTAGTGTCCTCTGTTCACTAACATGTCGGATTGTCCAAGGAGGTGTGTATGCGTGTTTCCCTCTAGTGGTCATCTCAGAGCCTTCACACTGGCACACATAACAGGGATTCTGCTTTGCATCAAGTGGTAGCGTTTGCGGGTGAATGGGAAATCCTTCAGTGCGACAGAATTATTACTCAATGATTTGCAATTGGAGAAGAGACCTTTGAGCAAACTACTTTCCTCAATGTAATATATACGTGATGCAACTTCCCTCCTGTCCACAAGTCATCTGAGTAGATCCAGTTCTGGAATCTGTGCATGATAGAGACACGGCTGTTATCTGCGCTTGCTCATGTATCACCCTCTGTCTGATGACAAGAGAGCTAGCAGGCTGGGGCTAGGTAGCTTAGGAGGTTGGGAACAGTCCAAGATCTCTGGTTCCACCTCTCATTTAGTTTAACCTCCCAGCCTGGGGGTTAGTAGGTCTTCTTCTTGAACTCATCATCAACAAATTCTGACACTACTCACAACAGCTTTGTGTTCCCAATATTTCTGCTCAAAAAGTCTCCAACGAGAAATAGACCTTGGAAAGTCACTAGATGGCGCCAAAGTTAGCTACATTTTTTTGGACCCAATTCAAAACCACACCCAATAAACATGCATTGCAGACATTTCTAGAGGCGTTCTGTGGTCATGCCTCTTGTCTATCGATGGGCAGGCAGGATAAGCTGCTGATTGAATGATAGGTGTTGTTGAGGTCTGAACAGTGCTAGAAAGTGCAATGAGACTTGAGCTGCAGCACCATGAAAACGTTTCCCCTGCCGAATGCTGTCGTGATCCTAACACTGCTGGCTAAGTAGGAAAGCAAGGTGCAAATCTTCCTGCGAAATCTACAAAGTAAGATTCAGTCTTGGCCAGTCCTGTCAGCGGCTCTTAAAGCAAATGGCATGTGCAGTGCTGACATGACTTTGTAGCATGCAGCCGACAGTGCTTTGTTAATGTGTTGGGATTTTTCCTAGCGTTTTGCTGGTTACATACCTGCCTGTCATCTGCTCTGCTGCGTAGCATGGCAATAACCGCAACAAATGCCAGGTTCCAGAGCCCAATCTGGAGACTCTCCTCTGACATCCGCAGCTAAATAAGGAATCCATTTGCTGCAGACAGTAAGCCTGAATCACTCAGTTGTTTGGGGAGCTGGGATTAGCATCCAGGTCTTTAATATCAGAGGGGGGTAGCTGTGTTAGTCTGGATCTGTAAAAGCAGCAAAGAGTCCTGTGGCACCTTATAGACTAACAGACGTTTTGGAGCATGAGCTTTCGTGGGTGAATACCCACTTTGTCGGTGAATACCCACTTCGTATTCTCCAAAACGTCTTTTAGGGTACGTCTACACTACAAGACTATTTCGATTCATCTTAATTCGAATTTCTGGAATCGACCTAATGAAGTCGAAGTTGTGTATCCACAATAAATACACTAATTCGACTGTGTGAGTCCACAGTAACGGGCGAAGCGTCGACTTTGGAAGCGGTGCACTGTGGGAAGCTATCCCACAGTTCCCGCACTCCCCACCGCCCATTGGAATGCTGGGATTTCCCACCAATGTATGCTGGGGGGGGGGGGAAATTGTGTGGAGGGTGGTTTTGGATAACTGTCATCATTGAACTGTCAATCACGCCCAGCATCCCTCCCTGAAAGCGCCAGCTGGCAATCTGTTCATGCACTTTTCTTCTGAGTGACAGCGCGGGCGCCACAGCACTGCGAGCACAGATCCCGCTGCAGTTGTGGCCGCTGTCAGCTCCTTGCAACTTATCGTCCACCTCTTCCGCAGTCAGCTGCTGAGAAATTTGGCTAATTTTCAATGGTGCTGCGAGCAGCGGTGGACCATGGGGGACGTTTTACCAACATCAACGTCGGGTGGCCAGGCAAAGTTCATGACGCGCGTGTTTTCAGGAACTCTGGTCTGCTTAGATGCCTGCAGGAAGGTAGTTTCTTCCCGGACCACAAAATAACGCTTGGGATGTGTAGATGCCCATACTGATCTTAGGGGACCCAGCCTACCCGCTAATGCCCTGGCTCGTCACGCCCTATGCAGGCACCTTGCACAGCGACAAGGAACTCTTCAAGTACCAGCAAGCAGCGTGAACTGTGACTGTTCAGTTTCTTCACAGAGAAGCTGAACCTGCCCCTGTTTCTTTACCAAGTTACTGTTGACTAGCCTCTGCAGTTACATACCCCGTCCACCCCGCTTCCCCAACTTCTAACACACATTTAAAAATTAAAGTATGTGCTCCACTGTAGCTTTACAACGATGTCTTTATTGATGACTTTGCGTTAAAGGGTTGAAACTGGGACGCACACTGTGCTGGGTAGGGTGTGTGGTCATGTAAAGACCGCCTCTAAAGTCGAGGTTTGACATGCTCCCGCTCCCAGACCGGTCAGCAGTGCCGGACTGGTTGTTTCAACGGATCCGGCCATCCCTCCTTTTTTGGACTCTGTGTGCGGGGGCTATGTGGCCTTGTTGCGGGGGAGGACGGATACAGATTCCTCTGCTGCGTGGCTCTGTGGTCCATTACAGGGACCGTTGCATGAGATCTGTAACCCCCCTCCCCCGCTACAAATGCACGTACTACCCCCAACGAAAGAAAACCTGCAAACCACCTCCCATACCAGCTAACCGCCTACTGACTGCACTGTGTGTGTGACATGCTGCTGATCCAGCCCCCGTCTCTGTACCCTGCTAAAGGTGACTGTCCCATGCATTACACTACCCCCTCAACCACCCAACGACCCACCCAAGACATCTAACACAGCGTTGTGTAAAAAACCATGACGGAAAAAGCAAGTAACAGAAAACTACTTTTAATAATCAACAACACAGTAAGGGAAGGACTTTTCAAAATGTAGTGACTGATAGCTTTTGGGTAATTTAACACTGTCCTGTGGTGCAGTGACAGTTTTCACGGCCCCTGGTGACCCTCCTTCTTGTTATTTTTGATGAGGGGGGGATTGGAGTTTGAGGCAGGGGTGGGTGGTTGCAGATACAGTGCAGGGGGGCTCTTTCTTCCTGCCTGCGGTCCTGCAGAACATCGACAAGGCGCCTGAGCGTGTCCGTTTGCTCCCTCATTAGTCCAAGCAGCGTTTGAGTCGCCTGCTGGTCCTCCTGACGCCACCTGTCCTCCCGTTCGCAGAGTGAGCGGTGCTGCTGACTGAGGTTCTCCCTCCACTGGCTCTGCTGGTCCGCCTCGGCTCTGGAGCAGCCCATAAGTTCAGCAAACATCTCGTCCCTTGTCTTTTTCTTACGCCTTCTAGTTTGCGCCATCATCTGTGAGGGGCATGGTGCATCAGGTCGTGATACAGTTGCACCTGTGTGATGTCAAAAAGGTAGTGAATTTCTTACAATGATACATTTTTTAAACAAAGAAACATAGTCTACTCGGTGTCTGTGAACAAGAGTATGCACAATACCTGTCTCATGCGCACTCACTAATGGAAAGTTCGATTTCTCTGAATGCGCTTTCATTGCCTGGGGTATTGGGCTGCAGATCAGAGAACCTTTGCAGGAAAGAAGAATTCATGTAGCAGAAAGGCATGGTAAGCCAAACACTTTTGGATTCATAGAAGTGAATGTACAGCTCTGTCCTCTTGATGCAGGCAATCCTGAAAGCATAAACTCGGCCCCTGTTGCACCCCCTCGCGGCTGTTCACTGGGAAAGATCCCTGTATGCTGCCACTCTGTAGACTGCAGCACGTGGCTGTTAAGTGAGGCTTCTTGTTATGCAAAGGAACAGTTAAGCGCTCCCATTACTAATAGTACCCCAATTACTCTAATTTCATGCAGGAGTGTGCGAGAGAGATCACCCTGAGGAGAGTCTCACGGGCAGAGAGAGCGCGCATGCTGGAAGAAAGCCACCACAACCCAGGGGCCTACTCTGCCATGCTCGTGAGGGCAATGGTCCCGGAGTTCCAGCTTATAGCATGGAAAGGCAAAGTGTGCTACCTTGGGGCACACGATAAGCTAGCTCTGCCAAGGAACCTCCTGCATAGACTTTCAGATTACCTCCAGGAGAGTTTCCTGGAGATATCTTATGAAGATAAAAGTTCCATCCCCCTGTATGTAGACCTTCTGTTCTCCTAATGTCTCTCCCTGTTTAATTACTAAAAAAATGTTAACTCGTTGGTCTTAGCTGCTTTTAATAAATAAATGTTAACTTGTTTAAAGCACTTACGGACTGATCCTTCTCCCGATTCAGGGTCCGTGGTAACGGCTGGGGAGGGTTGGTAGGGGATCTCAGTGAGGGTGAGGAAGAGATCCTGGCTGTCGGGGAAAGCGCCGTCGACTGCCTCGTCCTCCTCATCTTCCCCGTCCGCGAACATCTCCGAGGAACAGTCCGTCGACACTATCCCATCCTCAGAGTCCGCGCACACTGGTGGGGCAGTGGTAGCAGACCCACCGAGAATGGCATGCTGTGCCTCGTAGAAGCGGCATGTCTGGGGCTGGGCTCCGGAGCGTCCGTTTGCCGCTCTGAGTTTCTGGTAGCCTTGTCTCAGCTCCTTGACTTTCACGCGGCACTGCGTTGCATCCCGGCTGTATCCTCTGTCTCTCATTGCTTTGGAGACCTTCTCGAAGGTCTTTGCATTCCGTTTGCTGGAGCGCAGCTCCGAAAGCACAGACACATCGCCCCACACAGCAATCAGATCTGAGACTTCCCGGTCAGTCCATGCTGGGGACCTCTTTCTAGTCTGAGATTGCCTGGACTCCTCTGCTGGAGAGCTCTGCATCGTTGCCGGTGCTGCTGAGCTCGCCCCGATGAGCAACCAGGAAATGGGATTCCAACTGTCCAGACAGGAAAAGGAATTCAAATTTTCCCGGGGCATTTCCTGTGTGGCTGGTCAGAGCATCCAAGCTCCGACTGGCGTCCAGAGCGTCAACAGAGTGTTGCACTGTGGGATAGCTCCCGGAGCTACTAAGATCGATTAGCATCCACACCTAGCCTATTTCGACATAGCCATGTCGAATTTAGCGCTACTCCCCTTGTCGAGGTGGAGTACCGAAGTCGAACTAAGGAGCCCTCTATGTCGAATTAAATGGCTTCCTGGTGTGGACGGGTGCACGCTTAATTCGATTTAACGCTGCTAAATTCGATTTAAAGAGCTAGTGTGGACCAGCCCTCAGTCTATAAGGTGCCACAAGACTCTTTGCTGCTTTTACAGGTCTTTAATGCAGGTCTCGATCACATGAGCACACTTTACCCCTAGACAGAGTCTTTCTTCCCATCAACCCATCCAGGTCTCCTCTGCTCCTTTCTGAGTCTCTTTTTTGCTTGCGTGCCTGCTGTGTTATGCACTCCCAGGTCTCCTCCACCCCATCCTTCAGCCATGCAGGCCTCCAGCCCATCACATTCCCTGTGCATCCCTTCAACTTGAAGCAGGTGTCCTGTGCCCTTCTTCCCACAACCTGGTGTGACCAAGTGGGAATTTTTGGTAAGATGTTTATGATGCCTATGTGTGCCTCAGTTTCCCTGATATTTTGCATGGCTACAGTGGGGGGCAGGGGGCAGGACTATGTTGGCTCCCATAGTAGGCTAAGAGACATGGGGGAGAGGGTGTCGCCTAGTTCTCTGAGCCTGAATGGGTCATTAAAAAGAACTTGCCTAGGCTGACCACATATCAATGGAAAATCAGAAAAGAAAATGGAAACCCCAATCTCCAGGACATTGACATAGAGGGAAATGGATTTCCCTGCCTCTCGGTAGGGAAGCTAAGCAAAGACCCCAGCTCCGGAACAAAGGACTGGAAGATGTGCAGTGGGGGATAAGTGCTGGCTTCTGCAGGAAGCTGGGAGCTCTCTCACCTGGGAACTAACTAAGGGGGTTGGATTGAGAGAGAGACACAGAGCCTGAACGTGGTGTTCACCACAGCTTGGCTGGAGCTCTGGGCTCACCTGAACCTTCAGTTCTCTCTGCTCACCTAAGGACTTCCCATGCTGTGTTCCAGTGTACTAATAAACCCGACTGTTTTGACAAGGCTGCTGGGGTGTCCCTGCAAATAGGGGGTAAGGTGCATTAATCCATGAGGCGTGTACAAGTCTCTCCCAGGAGCTCGTCTCAGCTGGACTCGCTGAACGGAGCTCACGGTGTGAAGAAGGCAAGCTGAGGCCCAAACGTTCCGTCTTGGGACGCAGGGAGGCCGTGTGGCCGGCCCGAAGGAAGGGCGAGAACCCTTGTGGGTTTGGCACATCGAAGGGGCTCCGCCAAGAGATTGTTGCAAAGCTGGGGGACGTGGCACTAATCCTGTGGATCCGTGACACCACGGTTTCAGAGTAGCAGCCGTGTTAGTCTGTAATACCCACCTGCTGAAGTGAAAAAACAGATTGACAGAGCCAGAAGAGTACCCAGGAGCCACCTACTACAGGACAGGCCTAAAAAAGAAAATAACAGAACACCACTAGCCATCACCTACAGCCCCCAACTAAAACCTCTCCAGCGCATCATCAAAGATTTACAACCTATCCTTAAAGATGATCCCTCACTCTCACAGATCTTGGGAGACAGGCCAGTCCTCGCTTATAGACAGCCTCCCAACCTGAAGCAAATACTCACCAGCAACCGCACACCATACAACATTAACACTAACCCAGGAACCTATCCTTGCAACAAAGCCCGATGCCAGCTCTGTCCACATATCCATTCAAGTGACACCATCATAGGACCTAATCACATCAGACACGCCATCAGGGGCTCATACACCTGCACATCTACCAATGTGATATATGCCATCATGTGCCAGCAATGCCCCTCTGCCATGTACATTGGCCAAACCGGACAGTCTCTACGCAAAAGAATAAATGGACACAAATCTGACATCAGGAATCATAACATTCAAAAACCAGTGGGAGAACACTTCAACCTCTCTAACCACTCAGTGACAGACTTGAAGGTGGCAATTTTGCAACAAAAAAACTTCAAAAACAGACTCCAAAGAGAAAATGCTGAACTTGAATTAATATGCAAACTAGATACTATTAACTGTGGGCTAAACAAAGACTGGGAATGGTTGGGTCATTACACCAATTGAATCTATTTCCCTATGTTAAGTTCTTCTCACACCTTCTATGGGCCATCTTAATTATCACTTCAAAAAGTTTTTTTTCCTCCTGCTCACCATAGCTCATCTCAATTGATTAGACTCTGCCTGTTGGTATGCATACTTCCACCTTTTCATGTTCTCTGTATGTATAAATATCCCCTGTCTGTGTGTTCCATTCTATGCATCTGAAGAAGTGAGCTGCAGCTCACGAAAGCTCATGCTAAAATAAATTTGTTAGTCTTTAAGGTGCCACAAGTACTCCTGTTCTTTTCAAGTCTTCTCAGTCCTGCTGCTGCCAGGCGTAGGTGCTTGGAAGGGGACATTGAAAAGCCTGCTCTCATGCTCTCTCACACATACTGTTTCTGTCACTGACATCTGTTCCTTTGATCAAATGGATAAATGTACTGGATGGATAAATGAACTTTGGATACATGTAAAGTAATGCACATTGGAAAAAATAACCCCAACTATACATACAATATGATGGGGGCTAATTTAGCTACAACTAATCTTGGAGTCATCGTGGATAGTTCTCTGAAGATGTCCACGCAGTGTGCAGAGGCAGTCAAAAAAGCAAACAGGACATTAGGAAACATTAAAAAAGGGATAGGGAATAAGACAGAGAATATCTTATTGCCCTTATATAAATCCATGGTACGCCCACATCTTGAATGTTGCGTACAGATGTGGTCTCCTCATCTCAAAAAAGATATACTGGCATTAGAAAAGATTCAGAGAAGGGCAACTAAAATGATTAGGGGTTTGGAACAGGTCCCATATGAGGAGAGATTAAAGAGGCTAGGACTTTTCAGCTTGGAAAAGAGGAGACAAAGGGGGGATATGATAGAAGTATATAAAATCATGAGTGATGTGGAGAAAGTGGATAAGGAAAACTTATGTACTTGTTCCCATAATATAAGAACTAGGGGCCACCAAATGAAATTAATGGGCAGCAGGTTTAAAACAAATAAAAGGAAGTTCTTCTTCACACAGCGCACAGTCAACCTGTGGAACTCCTTGCCTGAGGAGATTGTGAAGGCTAGGACTATACCGGGGTTTAAAAGAGAACTAGATAAATTCATGGTGGCTAAGTCCATTAATGGCTATTAGCCAGGATGGGTAAGGAATGGTGTCCCTAGCCACTGTTTGTCAGAGGGTGGAGATGGATGGCAGGAGAGAGATCACTTGATCATTACTTGTTAGGTTCACTCCCTCTGGGACACCAAACATTGGCCACTGTCGATAGACAGGATACTGGGCTGGATGGACCTTTGGTCTGACCCACTATGGCCATTCTATGTTCTTATGAACACAAACCTATGTTTTGCAAGTGGCTTTGTGATGGGCCAAACCAAAGCCCTGCATTGCTGCCAAGGGTCCCTCACAGTCACACAGTAATCTCTGCTGTCACTCACTCTGTCTCATGCCAGCTTAAATCCAGGCAGGAAGCAAGATTTTGCCATTAGCTTCTCCTCCTGGCTATGAGAGGCTACTCCATGGGGCTTCCTTGCAGGCAGCCAGACCCTTGTCCCACAGATATTCCCCCTTGTCCCACAGATCAGTCCTTCTCAGTGCAGCACAGTAAGGAGGAAGAAGCAGGCAACCCTGCTTCCCCCTGGCCCCGAGCAGCATCCCCACCTCACTAGCCAGTCATGTTATGAGGGAGGCAGGTGCCAAAGGAATTCAGGGAGAGAGCAGCCTGCGTGGGAGACCGGACAACTGAGAACAGAGGAGCCAGTGGGAAAAGGCAAGGAGAAAGGCCTAAGTGGGGGCAAAGAGAGAGATTGGGGGGGTGGGGAGAGAAAACAGTGGGAACAAAGATGGGGATGGTGCACAGGACTGGAGATCAGGACTCCTGGCTTCCAAACCCAGCTCTACTACTGTGACCTGGGGAAAGGCATGTCACTGTCCTGTGCCTCTGTTTCCCCATTGGTGACACGGGGATAACAATCCTGAGCTATCTCACCTTAGTAATAATAATACCTGGCTTTAACATAGTGCTGCTCATTCGTAAATCTTAAAGCGCTTCACAGTTTTTAATGCATTTATCTCCACAACACCCCTGTGAGGTAGGGAAGTGCTGTTTTCCCCTGTTTTTGCAGATACGGAACCAAGACTCCGAGCAGCTAAGTGACTTGCCCAAGGTTACACAGAAAGTTGAGGATGGAAGTGTTAGCAGTAGCGTCTTACTAGAAGATAGGGCAGTCAGAAATCTTGTTCCCTTTACAGCCACATGCTCAAAAAGGTCACCCAAGGAGCTCCCTGAACAGCTGTGTCAAAGAATCCAAACAGCTGCAGCTGTGGGATGTTGGGAATCTGGCCCTAGACCCAAATGTGACTGCATAGGCTAGTCTCTGTTCAGCTGCCAACCAAACCAAAAAGGCACGTTTAAATAGAAAACTCGACACATTATTGCTCAAGTAACGCTCCTTACTCGGACAGTAATTTGAGACCAACCCCCACATACGTTTTTATACCGATTTGGAGTAGGAGAGTATATGATATGTAAAATAACCATAAATGGAGGAAAATAACCTTGCCCAGCCAACTCTGACAGTAACATGAAATGATTCTGCTGTAATCCCAAAATAACTACAGTTGAGGCAAAACCAGGATCATTTACCCAGCTCTAGCAGCCCTGGACTTTCGCAGTTGAGATAAATTGGGACAAGACACTCTGGTTTTTCAAAAGCCAAACAGCTCCAATGAGTAGGGTGACCAGATGTCCTGTTTTTAAAGGGACAGTCCCGTTTTTGGGGACTTTTTCTTGTATGTATTACCCCCCACCCCTGTCCCATTTTTTTCACATTTGCTATCGGGTCACCCTACCAATGAGGCTTCGCAAAACCAAAACTACCTTGAGTTTGCGCATCTTTGAACTAACCACTGAGATCGCTGTAATTAGCAAATGAAATGCAGACTTCAATTCCTGAAGCTGTTTAAATCCTGGTGCAGTAACAGGTGTTTCCAGTAGAGGGCTATCTTTTTGTTTCTATCAAAAGAAATGAAAACTGCTTAAAGGCCAGCCCTGGTAGTGATCATTTTCCAAAGCAACTGTTTAATGCATGGAGGGGCCGGGGAGAGCCCTATTTATGGCCTGTACAACAGCAATGAGCTTGTAGAAAAATACTGGCCCATTTAATGCAGCTCTTTGCCTCACCCTGTTGCAGGGATGTTGCTGCATCATTGTAAAAGCCTTTTTGCATTTAGTGCCCAAACAGGGATCTGCAGTGGAAAATGAGAACTAACAATGCTAGACTGTGGGTAGCAGGCTGCTCCAGTGCTTAGGGCACTGGGGTGGGACTCTGGAAGGCTGGGATCTGTTGTTGGCTCTGCCACTGAGCTGTTTTGTGGCCGCGGGCAAGTCCCTTAACTCTCTGTCTCTCTGTTTCCATTGTGTCTTGTCTATTTAGATGGTAGCTCTTTGAGGCAGGGACTGTCGCTTGTGTTTGTTTGATGCAAACACAAAGGGGTCCCCATCAAGGGACTATTCCCATGCTTAAAGTTAAACCTACCTGTGACAGAGTGCACTCACCCCCCAATGGACGGGGAAGAGTTAACTCTGCATTGTGGGCTGAGGAAGCCACACCCCCTCAACCCTACTGGGCATGCTCCAAGTGTAGCCGTTGTATAAAAGGGAGCAGTTCAGCTCAGTCTGACTTGACAGCTGAGAAGGAAGGATGCTTGCTGAGGACTCCAGCCTGGGAAGTGCCAGAGGCTCTGACAGTGGGAACCAGGGACAATGAAGTCCAGGCAGAGACCCAGAAACCAGCAGAGGTCTGTGGGAACCCAGGGTCACCGGGAGACACCTGGTGGTGCTCAACTACAAGGGACAAGGTATGAAGTAGCCCAGAGGGAGGAGGCAGCCACATGCCCAGGAACAGTCAGGTCCCCCTACCCTGGCTGTCACCCACCTCTAGCTGGTGCCCGACTGGCTGCTGGACCACTCAGCCCTGAGAGAGGGGGCAGCCATATTGATTCTGGCCATCAGGCCTTACAACCCTGAGAGCAAGGGTGACTCTCTTTACTCTGGCCGTAGGCCTTACAGCCCTGAGGCCAAGGCCATTCCAGCAGATGTATTCACGAGGTGCACTCACCACGCACTGGATGGGGTATCCCCACCCTGTCACACTAACTAAAATCCCACAGCAACATAGCAGGAGACCAACAGATGGGATGGGGATGTTTAGCCATGAGATATTATTGGGCAGAGTGGAATGAACGTTTCCATCCTGCAGTGTCTGCCTGGTGATAGGGCTTATTTGAGACGAAGAAGCTGCACTGGTTAAGTTAAACTGATACAGCTTTGTGTGTGTGTGTGTATGTGTGTATAACCCCAGGCTTACGTTGAAGCATTTAGTGGTGTAAATAAGGGAAGAAACAATGGTGAGCATACACAGTTCTTGTTTTTATTCTGAGAGGCTCTGTGTGCCTGCAGACTTGGTGGAGCTAGGTGAGGCAACTCTGCTGGGTGGGCCAGAATCATCCAGAACTTGGGTGTGGCAGGCACTAGGCATGCTCATTGGCTGTTTGAAGTTACTTGGGTGATTTCCATTGTGGGCATGCAGCTGGGCAGGACATGCCCAAAGTCACTGTCTGAGAGTGGAACCAATGGGAACTCAAGGAGTTTATAAATAGAAGTGGGAGCCCAACTGAAGCACTCTGTGGTAGAACAGCGCAAAGCCCAGGGCCGGATTTCCAATTAGGCACAGTAGGCACGTACCTAGGGGCACCTAAAAGTTAAAAGTGGGTTAAAAGTTTCATTTTTTATGGAAAACACGAAGGTGAGCTGTAGGCATGGAGGGCGCTGAAGACACTGTGCACAGGGGCGCATAAGGTGTAAATCCGGCCCTGACAAAGCCCAGGCGAGTCCACTGTAAGGATTGTGGTCCAGAAACTCTGCCGATTCTGTTGGCTTTAGACTGCAGGTTGCATCACTCCCCTGGAGAAGAAGAGGACTAGAATCGACTGCAGGCTGTGCAAATCGTAGGCTGACAGTGCAAAGTC
The DNA here is from genome assembly GCF_020497125.1 of Mauremys mutica. Classification (NCBI taxonomy): domain Eukaryota; kingdom Metazoa; phylum Chordata; order Testudines; family Geoemydidae; genus Mauremys; species Mauremys mutica. The sequence continues at coordinate 12,295,965 of NC_059077.1, forward strand.
TTACGGGGAATTTGAAGGCGATTGTGGGATTATCACTTCCTTCCCACCTTTAAGGAGCTGATGTGCCATACAGAGGGTTTGGACACCATTTCTCAGAGACTGAGCAGGGTGAATCCTCCCAGAGAAGAGGAAGCATATGTATGTACATGAGTAATTATAGGCTGCATTTGAATGTGTTATAGTAAGTACTAAAACCTGGGGGGAAATCCCCTGAAAGTGTTTAATTTGTAGAGTTGTTGCTGACAACATTTATAGTTGTTTCTTGGTTTATACGTACATTGTCATGTAGTCACATGGACCAAGAGGGATTTTGTAAATGTTTTCCTTTTGAGGTTTGGTCACTCTCCTGCCATCAGAGATTTCTCTGTCTAATCTAGATAGATCTAAACCTCAAACTCCTGAAAACACCAGATTCTGGTCTGCACCCCAGCAGAGAGGTAAGCTGAGGTACAGGAAGGGGAAAGAAATACTATACCCATTCTTGCCAGAACACGTTGCCTTTGCCAGACTGGCTATATGCACACATACTTCACTTCCATTTCCTGCCTTAAACCCCTGCAGCTCATCTGATGAAAGCAAGGCTTAAACCAAAGGCAAAGTGCCTACATGCAAAGCACCGCTGCTTTAACTAAATCAGTGGAACATCACCCCTTCTGTAAACTGGCGCAACCTTGTGCGGACCCTATGCCTTAAGGCAGTGGTTCCCAACCCGTGCGGCAGGCCCCCCCTAGGGAGCCTGGGGAAATGTTTGGGGGGTGCACAGAAGGGCCCAGACCAACCCCCAGGCCAGCTCTGCCTGAAGCCTCAGCTCCTTCCCCATCCCCAGTTTTGTCCCCAGCTCTGTCTTCAGCCCAAGCTCCTCTGCTGAGCCAACTGTGCAGCAATGGAGTGGGGATGCGGACAGATTCCATCACTGGGAAGTGTTGTGTATTTGGTTGTCATGGTTTTTGTTGCTATGGCAACTGAGTTAGATTATTATGGGTTAGCTCAGCCAGCTTCAGCCGGCTGAGTGAGCTCTCTGTCTCTGTAAATAAAATGGTGGTTTTGTTAGCTGTCAGCTCTCTGGCCTCAACTGATTTCTTCCTAAACCGGCTCCCCCCCAAGGATATAACAGGAAGGTGGCAGGACAGGAGCTGTTTGGGCACCACTGCCTTAAGGTGTCACTGGGACACCTTGGGATACTACAAACCACCCCGAAGTGCAGAGACTGGCATTCGTCACTGACAAGAGAACATAAGAACAGCCGTACTGGGTTAGACCAAAGCTCCATCCAGCCCAATATCCTGTGTACCGACAGTGGCCAATGCCAGATGCTCCAGAGGGGGTGAACCTAACAAGCAATGATCAAGTGATCTCTCTCCTGCTATCCATCTCCATCCTCTGACAGACAGACTAGGGACACCATTCCTTACCCATGCTGGCTAATAGCCATTTATGGACTTAACCACCATGAATCTATCCAGTTCTCTCTTATGTTCTTATAATTGATAACTACTCTTTTGAGTACAGATTTTCAACCAGCTGTTCACCCACCTTATAGTAATTTCATCTAGACCACATTTCCCTAGTTTGCTGATGAGGGACTGTCAAAAGCCTTACTAAAATCAAGATAAATCACATTTACTGCTCCCCCCATGTGTTAGGCCAGTAACCCTGTCAAACAAGGAAATCAGGTTGGTCTGGCATGATTTGTTCTTGACAGATCCATGCTGGCCATTCCTTATTATTCTATTATCCTCTAGGTGCTTACAGATTGATTGTTTATTTGTTCCAGAATCCTTTCAGTATTGAAGTCAGGCTCTTTAATTCCGCAGATCCTCTTTATTCCCCTTTTTAAAGGTAGATACTATAATTGCCCTTCTGGGACTTCACCCATCCTCCATGAGCTTTCAAAGATAATTGGTAATGGTTCCAAGATTGCTTCAGAAGATAGTTCCTTAAATACCCTAGAGTGAATTTTATCAGGCCCTGCCAACTTGAATACGAACATCTAACTTACCCAAATATTCTTTACCCTGTTCTTTTCCTCTCCTGGTTTGTGTTCCTTCCTTTAATATTAATTGTCAGATATAATTATCCTTTCTAGTGAGAGCTGAAGCAAAATAGGCATTAAACACCTCAGCCTTCTTGATGTTGTGAGTTATTAGCTCTGCTTCCCTAGTAAGTAGTGGACCAACACTTTCCTTCATCTTTCTCTTGCTCCTACTGCATTTATAGAACCTCTTCTTGTGTTTTGGGTATTTCTATTACCATGTTGTTGATACAGTGGTTAAATAAAAGTGTTTCCCGGATGCTTGATTGTCCCTGCTACCTCGAGAATGCTGCAAATAGTGTTTGTGGTTATTTCGATTATCATTGCACCTAGGAGACTTATTCAGCGACTTCATTGTGCTGGACAAACACAGAACAAAAAGATGGTGCCTGCCCCAAAGAACTTACAATGTAAATATAAAATGAGATACCAGATGGATACAGGCAGACCAATGGGAGCATACCAGGAAACAATGAGACAATAGTTTCTGAAATTCTCTGAGTTGACTCCACAGGAAAAGTAACCAAATTGTATGTTTTATATTGAGTGCAGTAAGTATTACTGTTCTTTCCTTATGCAAGTGAAAACTGGGAGGTATGATGTTTAAACAGCAGCAAGCTTTTAGAGCCTGAGTCTCCTCTCACTTACATCAGCAGTCTTGCCAACTCTTGCAATTTTGAGTCTCATGATATCCGGTGTTTTTCTTTAAAGCCACAGCTCCTGGAGTCAAGTGATAATGTGTAAGGCTACATTTTAGTCACGGGTATTTTTAGTAAAAGTCATGGACAGGTCACAGGCAGGAAACAAAAATTCACAGCCCGTGACCTGTCCATGACTTTTACTAAAAATACCCCTAACTAAAACTTGGGCTGGGACCCCCATGGGTGCTGGGGCCAGGACCCTCGGGGCTGGCAGGCTCCCTACCCATCTCCGACTGTTATGTTCCCGCAGCTCCTAGGGGGAGGGGTGGCATGGGGGCTCTGCACACTGCTCCTGCCACAAGCGCCAGCTCCACAGCTCCCATTGGCCGGGAACAGCAATGCATGGAGCCCCCTGGCCCATCCTCCTAGGAGCTGCAGGGACATGCTGGTGGGAGCTGGGAACCTCCCCCCCCCAGATAAGTGCTCCCCAATCCCCTGACCGAGCCCTGAGCCCCCTCCCACACATCCAAACTGGTGCTGCTGGCCTGGGGACTGCCCGGCTTGATTATGTGGGACTCGCAGCTTTCGATTTTTTGGAAAGTAAGTTTCCAGGCCTCTATGAAAAAGCTTGATAACTTGAACCCTGGAGTTTTATTACCATAAAAAGGCAAATAAAAAAGAACCCAAAATGCATCATTTAAAAAAACCTCATGATTTTAAAGCTGCTCTTGTGAACTTCGGGGGTGAAGACTTGTGATTTTTTTTTTTTTTTTTAATGCTTGGGGATGGAAAATGTATCGGCTTTCTGTGTTTGCAGCTCTATCACTAACTCAGGCTACATCTACACTATGAACTAGGGGCATGATTCCACTGCTCGTGTACACATTCTCACAGTACATAAGAATGTGTCAGACCAAAGGTCCATCTAGCCCAGTATCCTGTCTTCTGACCGTGGCCAGTGCCAGGTGCCCCAGAGGGGATGAACAGAACAGATAATCATCAAGTGATCCGTCCCCCATTGCCCATTCCCAGCTTCTGGCAAACAGAGGCTAGGGACACCATTCCTGCACATCCTGGCTAATAGTCATTGATGGACCTATCCTCCATGAACTTATATAGTGCTTTTTTGAAACTTGTTATGGTCTTGGCCTTCACAACATCCTCTGGCAAGGAGTTCCACAGGTTGACTGTGCGTTGTGTGAAGAAATACTTCCTTTTGTTTGTTTTAAACCTGCTGCCTATTAATTTCATTTGGTGACCCCTAGTTCTTGTGTTATGAGAAGGAGTAAACAACATTTATCTACTTTCTCCACACCGGCCATGATTTTACAGTAGCCTGTTGAGAGCTAGTACCAAAATAAATAGCAGGGCAGCCATGGTAGGCTGGGCAGTTGCTGCACAGCTGAGCAGTGCTGGGTATGTAACCACCGTTTTCAGGAGTGTTGGTACCTGGCCGGCTGAGCCATGCTGCTGCTATTCCATCACTGAGCTATCGCGAGTATGGATATGCCAGCTGGGGAATCACTCTCCTAGTATACAGCACAGAAAAGGTTGTTACAAGGAGGAGGGAGAAAAATTGTTCTCCTTAACCTCTGAGAATAGGACAAGACACAATGGGCTTAAATTGCAGCCCAAAAAAGGGTGAGGGCCACACCTAAAAGAGAGCCTGCAGAGTCTGCCCAGAAACCAGCCCCAGCGGAGGTTTGACTGGGTATTGTGACCAGGTGTGTGAGAGAACACACAGAAAGAAACTGGGAACAGACCAGCAAAGCCAAGCAGGAGCCTGTAAGACAGAGTGAGGGTTAGGGTTTGGGTTTGGTGTTGGCTAAAGAGGCAGGTGGTTACCTGCAAGCTAAGAAACAGCTCCTTTTGTTCTCGAGTCCTTCTGCGTTCGGGGGCACGGGGCTGTGTACGTTCTTTGCAAATAAACAAAGCTGCGTCAAAGAAATGCCTGACTATCACCAATTAACTCTGCCACCTGGAACATCTCCAGCCCCCACAAACTTTGACTAGCGGCTTGGGTCAAGAGGAGCAACGCTGTATACTACACTTTTGTTGTGTCTTTCCTGTCCACGCAGCTTTAAGAATGAGGCAACCTCAAGGACATAGCTAGGTTCCAAATGACTGTATTTACTAACTAGCTTCTGCAGTCAGTCCCACTAGAGGGCTCCCAAGGTATTTAAAGGGATACTCCCCAATTCCTGTACACTACATCAATCATGTATTTTCTATGATTAAGAAACAATAAAATCATCATTATATGTAAAGGTGAAGAACAGACACAAAATGCAGCCCCTAATTGCACATCAGTCTAAATCTTCATTTATTCCATGCCAGTTAGCAATAGAATCCATATTTTAAATGATTCCTGTTAATGCCAGGCAAGGACAGTCTGCTGCAATGCCGTCTCAGTTCTTTTTGTCTGATCCTAGAGAGGCTGACATGATCAAAAAAGGTGAAACAATGGCAAGCCATTACATTACATTATTACAAAGGAAACAAAGGCTTGGAACAAGAAAAAACATAAAACTGAACCTTCTGTGCTAAAACCTGCTTCAGATCTTGCCAGTCATTTGAAGATGCAGTGACAGTTGGCTTTGAATCCCCTTAAATGCTGCTGCTTACGAGGCAATATCCTCATTCAAGCATCCACATGCTGCACAAGGGTACAGAAACCAACATGTGCGCACACCCGCACCTCAGAATGGCATGTTGTATCAGGAAAAGTCCGTGGGCGAGATCCAGATTATTCACAGAAGCTACCCTGGATTGATGGTGGTGTAGGACAGATCAGAATCTCACCCCTGCTACTTCCTTTTATTAATGTAAGGGGATTACATGCAAAGATTGGTCTCTGCTCTAAGGGACTGAAATATCTTTACAAAACCAGGACAGCTGCAGATATCTAGTATAACAATGAACCTGCAAACAAATGTAGATTTGCCAGCTTCCCTCTGTTTTCCTTCACACCCATTTTCTTCCAACACTTGCTACTTTTTCCCTCTGCTAAATAACCTCTTCATACCCTGAGCTGACCTATTGTTTCCCATCTTGTCTGTTGTTTGTTTAATGCAGCTACCTTAGATTGCACCAGGAATATGCTTTGATCACACTAAATGATCAAGCCTCACCAATTCAGCTGGGAGCGAGGTAAACAATATATAAGGATCTCTTTACCCACCACTGAAATGCAGCCACTTCTGGGGTGGACCACAGTGCAAAACCAAGCCACTCTTTTTTGCCTCCTTGTGACTCCAGTACATCTGGCATCATTTGATATGCAAGATGACAATACACAAGCTGGATAGAGGCAGTTTAGTCTAGTGGAGAGGGCACTGGAGTGGAACTTAGCAGACATGGGCTCTATTCCTAGTTCTATCATTGTGCAATCCACTTCACCTCTTTTCCTCTCCCTCCAGCTGTCTGCCTTGTCTATGTAGATTGTAAGCTCTTCAGGGCAGACACTCTCTGTGTTTGTACAGTGCCTGGCACAATGGATTGAAGCCTCCAGGTGCTGCTGAAGTATAAATAATAATAAACACCCAACAATCAGAGATGTCTGAATTAAAACAGCTCTGCTGCTCGGATTCATCTGCTGCACATGTGCTGATGCCTAAGATAGCACAGGGGCTGGTGCTGAGTCTAGTGGGTGATGTATCTGTGAGGTCTGTTTGCTGGAAGGTAAGACTTTGCCTTGTAAAATTCTTTGGAGGTACCTGTAGAGAGAAAAGCCCAGCAGTAAAACCAGAGATGGGTGGGGCCCAACCAATCACAAAGATACGGATGCTCCTGAACTCAAGGGAGTGTAGATCTGGAGCCGAACTTCGCAGCTGGCCCCTATAATGTCTGTCAGGGTAGAGAGGAGAGACAGGCCTGCCTTGGCATGACTGAATATAAAGATTTCCACCACTTGCATCTGAAGAAGTGGGTATTCACCCACGAAAGCTCATGCTGCAAAACGTCTGTTAGTCTATAAGGTGCCACAGGATTCTTTGCTGCTTCTACAGAACCAGACTAACACGGCTACCCCTCTGATACTTGAATATAAAGGGTAGTCTTTACGGGGGTCAGGGAACACAGACAGACCCTGTCGTTTCCCCCGGTCCTCTAGCTTCCGGATGGATTAAGTGCAGTTTAAATCCCAAGATGGAGGAATCAATATGGGATGGGACTGCTGACAAAACTACAGCCCGTGGCCCTGATTCTCTCCCACACTGTTTCCTTTATACTCTCTGCATGAAGTGGCCAGGTGTTAGACTGGTATCACAACCCTGTGCTCCCTCCTCTCACAACCCTTGTGCCGGGGACTGGAGGCAGGAGCTAGTTTGAGTTCGTAGGATGGCCCATAGGTGCCAGAGGTAAGTCATTGTAACTAGAACTGCTGGGGAGATAACCTACTTTGCCGTTGTTCAGGATTCAGATAGGGCTCCGAATCCAGTGGTTTATGGCTCCCTTTGCTCCCATCTCTGTCATGGGCTGGGCTTGCACAGCACAGAACTGGGCGCAGAATCTCTCTAATAAGCCAGCCCAAATTCCTGCATCCCAGCTCCACCCAAACGCTGGTAAAATTCAGGGTCCGATATGACCTGTGAGGCTCAGTCCCATCTCAATGTAAAACCAGATGCTTGTCTCTCCTAGCCTGCTCTATTGCTCCCACGGAGCAGTTCTGTGTGGTCCTTTAGTAAGCACCCGGAAAGCTCAGGAAGAAAGAGAGGAAGACCATGAATAACATGGAAACGAACCGTTCTGAACGGCATCAAGAAAGGGGAAGATTTGGAGAGAAGGGCAGTTGACAGGCAAGGATGATAAATGTGGGTAGCCCGATGTACAGCAAAGCAGGGGACGGACTAAAGTCTAAGGTTTGTAAGCACTCTGAATAGTGTGCTTGGAGCTCAGACAAGGCACTCAGACATTCATGATGAGCACTCTGATGCTTGGAGAACTAGCTGACTTGGGCAGACTGACACACTTAGGTCACGGGAACAATAGTGAGCACTGTGGGTAATTTTCAGGATGGATAATAATAGCATTTAAAAAAAACCCCAGAAAATATGCTAAGCTGCAGATACGGAATTACAGAGCTCGGTGGGCAGACACCTGTAAACTGGGGAGCTCATTCTTGTTTACACCAGGGATCCCTTTACACCAATCTGGCAGTGTAAATTGAGCTGGAAATGGGTAGAAAGGGAAGTAGCTCCCCCTTTAAGTTCCCTCCCTTTGTACTGCTTGAGTGGCAAAAAGGGGACTTAACATGAAGGAGAAGCTGACCCTACAGCTCTATCAGGAGGTTTTTAAGTCGCGTTGACATTTCCTCTTCTCATTTGCATCCATTTTCTTTTTCTTTAAGTCTCCCCGTTGTGGTGGAGTTCAGCAGAGAACTGAAAGCAGATTCCAGGGATGCTTGCTCAGTCTTGACGTGACTGCCAAGGAGGAGAAGGCATCCCCATGTTAGTGACTCTCAGTACTGCTGCAGCTGGGTCACAGAGGCAATATAAAACCCTATCCCTACCCTCCAGCATATCTGTCTCTCCCCCCAGTTTAGTGTCATCCGCAAACTTGCTGAGGGTGCAATCCATCCCATCATCCAGATCGTTAATGAAGATGGTTAATGGAGGGTAGGGATAGGGTCCAGAGTGACCTAGACAAATTGAAGGATTGGGCCAAAAGAAATCTGATGAGGTTCAACAAGGACAAGTGCAGGATCCTGCACTTGGGACAGAAGAATCCCATGCACCATTACAGGCTGGGGACTGACTGGCTAAGCAGCAGTTCTGCAGAAAAGGACCTGGGGATTACAGGGGATGAGAAGCTGGATATGAGTCAGCAGTGTGCCCTTGTTGCCAAGAAGGCTAACAGCATATTGGGCTGCATTAGTAGGAGCATTGCCAACAGATTGAGGGAAGTGATTATTCCCCTCTATTTGGCACTGTTGAGGCCACATCTAGAATATTGCGTCCAGTTTTGCGCCCCCCACTACAGAAAGGATGTGAACAAATTGGAGAGAGTCCAGCGGGGGGCTGCGGCACATAACTTACGAGGAGAGGCTGAGGGAACTGGGCTTGTTTAGTCTGCAGAAGAGAAGAGTGAGAGGGGATTTGATAGCTGCTTTCAACTACCTGAAGTGGGGGTTCCAAAGAGGATGGAACTTGGCTGTTCTCAGTGGTGGCAGATGACAGAACAAGGAGCAATGGTCTCAAGTTGCAGTGGGAGAGGTCTAGGTTGGATATTAGGAATAGTTGGAAAATCTATTTCATTAGGAGGGTGGCGAAGCACCGGAATGGGTTACCTAGGGAGGTGGTGGAATCTCCATCCTTTAGAGGTTTTTAAGGCCCGGCTTGACAAAGCCCTGGCTGGGATGATTTAGCTGGTGTTGGTCCTGCTTGGAGCAGGGGATTGGACTAGGTCTCTTCCAACCCTAATCTTCTATGATTCTATGTTGAACAAAACTGGCCCCAGGACCGACTCCTGGGGCACTCCACTTGATACCGGCTGCCAGCTAGACATTGAGCCATTGATCACTATCCATTGAGCCTGAAAATCTAGCCAGCTTTCTGTCCATCTTATAGTCCATTCATCCAATCCAAACTTTTTTAACTTGCCGGCAAGAATACTGTGGGAGACTGTATCAAAAGCTTTGCTAAAGTCAAGATATATCATGACCACTGCTTTCCCCATATCCACAGAGCCAGTTATCTCATCATAGAAGGCAATCAGGTTGATCAGGCATGACTTGCCCTTGGTGAATCCATGTTGACTGTTCCTGATCACCTTCCTCTCCTCCAAGTGCTTAAAAATGGATTCCTTGAGGACTTGCTCCATGATTTTTCCTGGGGGGGCAGGGCTGATTAGTGATTTTTGAATGGTTGGGAGTGGCAATATTAATTCAATAAAGGCTGAGAAATAAACATCTAAGCTTTAAGAAGACAGCCAGCAAAACCAGGCTAGACCAGCCATGACCTCCTGATATTTCTAAGGGCTTGTATAGACCAGGGAAATTTGCACTGGGGTAACTATGTTGAGGAAGCTACACTGGAGCAAACCCCTAATGGAGATGCACTGTTTGGACCAAAATGTAGCTTCCCCTACACACCAAGAACTAAGGATGTGTCTACACTGCAATGGGAGGTGTGGCGGCAACACTTGTTGAGGTACCTGAGCTATCTTTGATCTAGATGTTTACACACACTGACCTGTCATGCCTTGAGTGCAGTGAAAACTTGCATGCCCCAATAAGTGGTACTGGCATGGGCCTCAGCAGTGCCTCTCAGCTACATTAGAGTTTGCATCAGTGTAGCTAATGGTAGAAAAAGAGTCAACAGCACCACCCCATCTAAATTAGGCCTAAGGTAAAAAAACCAAACAAGCAGGAAAAAAACAACCACCCTTGTTAGGTCAGCCTCCGTATGTCATAAAGAAGCCAAAGAAGCACAATTCGCGCCCCCCCCACCACACACACACACACACACCTTGTGGGGATATTTACAGGCCAAATCTTGATCCCATTGAAATCAATAGCAAAACCCTGGCCCTATGTACATGCAAAGTGCCCTCTGCTTTATTTGTCCCAAGATAACAAGGAGGAGGAAATAACCTTTTAAGTCTCTTCCTTCCCTTTAAAAATAAAACAATGAGCTTGTCTGGAACTCTCTTATTATTTAGTCCATTAACAGCCCCTGAGTATTCCGGCTGCCTCTCTTGTTTCTGGCCTGGGTTCTATTGTCTTCTTTTGCTTTGCATTGTTGCATTGTCTCTTAAAGCTTTGTTTATCCAGCCACTTGTGAATCATTTGCTCTTTGAGCAATTGACTCAGTCATGTATTTGGGGCTGATTTTTTTTCAGAGGTTGCCTAAGAACTAGCTTGATCTCTTTTGTTAAATGTGTGCCCTGGTTCCACATCTTTTTCGTTCTCTCTGATATTTGCAAAGCTTGTTCCTCAGGTTTTATTTCACTGTTTCTGACTTTTCTGTAGAACAACATAAGCATGGTCCAAACATCAGACTGGGACGCTAATGAATTATGCAGCAGTTAGAAATTGTTCTGAAAGCCTTAGCTTTACCCATGGAAAACTAGTTAATTCCTGGGTGGATGTCATCTGGGAACTGGCTACATTTCCTAGGAAGCTTGGAATTTGCTAGAGAACTTTACACTGGGGAGGAGGGAAGGTTTCTGGCAGAAATGGATTCATAGCACAAGGTTCTGGTTCAGATACAAAGTTTCAGGGTATTTGGACCCAGGCTTTTGGCTGGTTAGAAACGGAGACATCTATCAAGTTCAGATCCTGCTCTGAACTCCTCCAAGGCTTGGGAGTAATCTGGTTGGACTAGATGTTATCGAGGGTTGGACTAGATGTGACTGGGAGTTGGACTAGATGACCTCCCGAGGATCCTTCCAACCCTGATATCCTATGATTCTATGGTTTGGGAGTTGGCTTGGGCCTTGTCTCTAGTTTCTGGCTGCTGGAAGGGAGGGTCACTGTGGACATTTTGTTTGAAGTGAAGCCCTCTCCATTCCTGGGCCTATGATCTAGACACCCCATGTCTCCTGTCACTGGTCCTACTTTCAAGCCCAACACCTGCTGGGGATAGCAGACTCCACTGGGAGCAAGGCCAGTAAAAACCTTCCCATGGAAACTTGAACTCAGGTCCCAGAAGTAGTGGATTCTCGTGCGTGTTTTAAGATATATTGGTCAGATTTTACGCACAGGTAAAGCCCTACAATTTTTGGGCATAGGCAAGCCTTATCGCTAACCTGTGCAAGCTGTTTTTTGCTGGGCTTGGTACCGGAACATGGCTGGAAAAAAGAAAAGTGTGGATCCCCTGACAGACATCCAGGAGGACTGGGACTAGGTGAAGATGATCAACATATCATCCCCAGGCAGAAACTGATCTACTGCAGGGGCATTAGAAGATTGGTCCAACTCTGAGTCTGGGTCTTGGTGGCCACAGACCCTGGGGAACTAGGGTGACCAGACATCCCGATTTTATCGGGACTGTCCCGATATTTAGTTGTTTGTCCCGCGTCCCGACCGATGTTCCGGCACAGGCGGAGCCCAGAGGGGCTCTCGCCCCCCCCAGCCCGGCCCCTTCCTTCCCCCATTGGATCCCTCCCCAAATCCCTGCCCTGGCCCCGCCCCCAGCCCTGCCCCATTGGATCCCTCCCCAAATCCCTGCCCTGGCCCCGCCTCTTCCCCAAGCACACCGCATTCCTCCTCCCTCCCAGGCTTGCGCTGATCAGCTGTATGGCAGCGCAAGCCTGGAGGGAGGGGGTGGCCCCCAGCACTCACCCTGCGAACTGCTCCAGTCCAGCTTCTGGCGGTGGTGGCGGCCATTTTTTTTCTCCGCCACCCCCCTGGCATCCCCATATTTCATCTTTTGTCATCTGGTCACCCTATGGGGAACCCTAGTCTCAAGGATGCTCTAACTCATGCTCCATTGTCCATGATTCCTATGCCCCAATGCCAGAGGCTTTAAAGGGGATGGCACTGAGCCAGCTGCCAGCTCTAGGCCACCCAGGGGTAAGCCCCTATGTTAGGAATATTCCCATGTGAGCAGATCTGCTGCCAGAGCAGTGTAACAGGGCCATAAAACAACAGAGTCAAGCCCTTGATCTCTTTGCTTACAGAGGCTTTTCTCCTACCTGGCTGGCTCCTCTAGGTGCTTCTGCCTGTAATGTAACAGACCAACAATAATAACAAAGTGCTGGGAGGTGGTCTTGTGACTAAGGCACTGGTGTGGGACCCAGGAAATCTGGATTCAAATCCCACTCTCTGCAACAGACATAGACCCCAGTCCTGCAAAGATTCATGTGGGCGCTTAACTTGACTATCATGGGTGGTTCCATTGATTTTAGTGGGACAGCTCACAATAGAAAAGTTAAGCACCTGCATTAAGTCTTTGCAGGATTGATGGAGGGAGGCTTTGCTGTGTGATCTTGGGCTAATCACTTAATTTCTTTATGCTTCAGTTCCCCATCTGTAAAATGATGTAAAGTGATCTGTCAGTGAGGCAGCTGTACTCACAAAGGTGCTGAGAGGGGATTCCATTAATAATAATGAGGTACCCAGATATTAGGGTGATGTGGACCATATAAAGAGAGAGATATACAGCCCCGTTCTGCTTTATTTAAAAAGAGCAGGTGGAGTTATATTACATGAACAAGATCTTTGCTTGGGGAACTGTTGAATTTGGCTGATACCAGCTCACTTGCCAGAATGAATTACTAGACATGTGCTGCAGTTTGTTTCACTATTGTTATGTTTCATGCACGTTAACGAATACAAAATTGACTTTTTTTGTCTCTCATCACCAGAGAAACCCCTTTCCCCACCCCCCGCACAAATATTTTGATCGCAAAACTAAGACTGGCTGCTGAAGTCTGATTTCTGTGAGTTGAATCTAGTTTATTTTTAATCCGGGGACAGTCTGCAAAAGAAGCCATTTATTATAAGCAATTACAAAGCCAGCATTCAAAAAGGAGCTATGAGATGGTGAATAGTCCCCCTCAAAGACAGCTGCAAGCTCACTAACATATCCCAGTGTTCAGGGAACATAAAGAAATGAGATTCCGAGTTGTGAGAAAGTGCTGGGCAATCTATTGGAAATCTGTTCCAACAAAGTATCCACTTTCAGCCATAAAGAGAGCCTCTCTGTGCAGGCTGTCTATTTACTCTTTGTCTTCAGCTGCAGAGACCAGTTCCTGGAGGATGGATCCCTTTGGTGTGTCATACAATCTCACCCTTCCCCTTCCTCCCCCATTCCTTCATTACCCAACCAAAGGCTAAGTGTGTTTTCTCCCCTTTCATAAATGGGCAGACGGCGTCGATGGCTCCTTGAATTTGCTCTGCCGGTTTCCCTTTCCAGCCTGGAACAGGTGGGGAGCTTCCAAGAGAGAAAGGAGAGAATCACGTGAAATAGCAGGGAAGAGCCTTGCTCCCTTCATGTTCAGTTAGGCAGGGAATGCAGCTTCCCTGGCATTGCTCGGAGGAAGCTGCTGCCTCTTTTTTTCTTTCTGTGGGCTAGTCTACACTTACCGCGCGGGTCGACGCGGTGAGTTCGACTTCTTGGAGTTCGAACTATCGCGTCTGATCTGGACGTGATAGTTCGAACTCCCCACGCGCTCCGGTCGACTCCGGAACTCCACCACTGCAAACGGCGGTGGCGGAGTCGACCTTGGAGCCGCGGACTTCGATCCCGCGGCGTCTGGACGGGGGAGTAGTTCAAACTAGGGTACTTCGAGTTCAGCTACGCTATTCACGTAGCTGAACTTGCGTACCCTAGTTCGACCCCCACCCTTAGTGTAGACCTGCCCTAAGAAAGGGTTTTCCCTGGGATCCTTCTTCCCCTTTCCCCAGATTTCTGTGCCCCTTCCCCACCCCATACATTTCTTCTCTTGCTTCTGCTTTACATAAACCCATGCAGAAGGGGAGTGGGAATCTGCTGAAATCTGGAGATTGGCTTCTTCCTGGTGGGTGTTATGGTCTTCCATGCACTGTTGTGTATTTGGTTGTCATGGGTTTTGTTACTATGGCAACTGAGTTAGACTATTAAGGGATAGCTCAGCCGGTTTCAACCGGCTGAGTGAGCTCTCTGTATCTGTAAATAAAATGGAGGTTTTGGTTAGCTGTCTGCTCTCTGGCCTCAAGTGATTGCTTCCTACACCGGCTGCCCCAAGGATATAACAAGTGGCGACGAGGGTGAGACTCCAGTGCTGCTCCAGTAACAGAAGGAAGTAGAAGTTAAGGTAAAGAACAAACAAACAAAAAAAGCTGCTTGTTTGCACTGACTGTGAAAGTGAAACTAAAATCATGGCTACTCTGACCAGGCCTCTGGAACCTTTTGATGAGAATATAGAGCAGTGGCATGTGTATGCTGAGCGTTTTGAGCTTTTTTTTATTGCAAATGACATTACAGAAGCGAAGAAGGTGCCAATATTCTTAAGTGTTGTAGGGGCTAAAACCTACTCCCTGCTACACAGCTTACTACACCCTGTTAAGCCAGCAACTAAATCTTACAGTGACATTGTGGAAATCCTGGGGTCCCATTTTTCCCCAAAACCACTGGTAATTGCTGAAAGATATAGGTTCCACAAAAGAGACCAAAAGGAAGATGAAACAGTTGTACAATTTGTAGCCATTCTAAAAAAGCTAGCAGAACACTGTGAATTTAAAGAAATGTTAAATGATGCCCTGCATGACAGGTTAGTGTGTGGCCTGTACAGTGAAGCTATACGGAAGCGCCTACTGACAGAGGCTCAGCTTACCTTACAGAAGGCTGTTGATATTGCTGTCTCCATGGAACTGGCTACAAGGGAGGCACAATACATCGGTGCACCCCCTAGGGTGCAAAAAGTGTCACAAGAACCGACCCACAAAACTGTGCAGAGTCAAGAATGTTACCGCTGTGGTAAGCATCAGAATGCTGGTGTAAGGACCTGGTGTGTCGACACTGTGGCAAAAAGGGACACATTGAGTATGCCTGTAAACAAAAGAAAAAGAGGCCTGTGGGCTGGCCGACAAAAAGAGGAACCTTGCATACCCTAGAGCAGACCCAGGATGATCAAGGTGACACCTCCTCACAAGAGGAAGTGCCACTGCATGTTTTGTCTTTGGCAGCGGGCTCACATGAATACTGGGTAACCCCCTTATTGGAGGGCAAACCTATACGCATGGAACTAGACACCGGTACAGCTGTCTCGCTGGTTCCTGAGACTGTGTATAAGGAAAAGCTACAGCATCTTCCGCTTAAGGCAACAAAAACTGTTCTGAAGACGTATACAGGTGAAGCTGTGCCCATGTTGGGCACTATTGATGTTAAGGTGGAGCTCAATGGACAGGCGGCTAAATTGCCACTGTTTGTGGTGAGAGGTAACTACCCAGCCTTAATGGGTAGGTCTTGGCTTGGGAAGATTCAACTGAACTGGGCAGAAGTGCACCGGATGACTAAAGAAGAAACCAGTCTAACCCCTATACTAAGGAAACATGCTGCTGTTTTTGGAGATGATTTGGGAAGTATGAAGGGAATCACTGTGACATTGAACATTAAACCTGGCAGTCCACCAAAATATCTGAAAGCCCGAACTGTGCCATATGCCATCAGGCCAAAGGTTGAAGCAGACCTGGAGCGCCTGGTCACCAATGGAGTCCTAATACCAGTTACCCATAGCCCATGGGCCACTCCTATCGTTCCAATAGTGAAGAAAGATGGCTCTCTCCGGATTTGCGGTGATTTTAAAGTCACTGTCAACCCAGTGTTGTGTGCAGAGCAATACCCGCTTCCCCGCATCGATGACCTCTTCGCAGGCCTGGCTGGGGGACAAAAGTTCAGTAAGATTGATCTGAGTCAAGCATATTTACAGATGCACGTCGATGAAAAGTCCCAAGAGCTGTTGACTATTGTGACTCATAAGGGGCTTTATCGATACTGTCGCCTACCCTTTGGAATCACATCGGCTCCCGCCCTGTTCCAGAGGGCTATGGACCAGATCTTGTGTGGCTTGTCAGGAGTTCAGTGCTATCTGGATGATATCCTGGTCACTGGAAGAAATGAAGAGGATCACTTAAAGAATTTAGAGGCTACCCTACAAAGACTGGAGGAGTATGGCCTACGAGTTCGCAAAGACAAGTGTGAATTCTTCAAGCCCTCTGTTGAATATTTGGGACACATCATCGATTCTGCAGGTCTTCATAAGGCCCCTGCAAAAGTTAAAGCTATTGTGGAGGCTCCCCCACCTCGAAATGTAAGCCAGCTACGCTCATTTCTAGGACTACTGAACTATTATGGAAAGTTCATCTCACAGTTAGCCACACTGCTAAAACCACTTCATGAGCTCCTTGGGCAGAACAAGGCCTGGAAGTGGTCTGAAGCCTGTGATGTTGCATTTAACAAAGCTAAGGATGCATTGTTAAATTCTGAAGTTCTAACGCACTTTGATCCATCCTTACCCCTGCAATTGGCCTGCGATGCTTCCCCTTATGGAGTGGGAGCGGTCGTGTTACACATTATGCCTTTGGGAGAAGAAAGACCTATTGCTTTTGCTTCACGCACTCTAAGCAAAGCAGAAACTAACTACACCCAAATCGAACGTGAGGCATTAGGAATTGTTTTTGGAATTAGGAAGTTTCATCAGTACCTGTTTGGGCGAAAGTTTACTCTTCTTACAGACCATCGACCTCTGACATCAATTTTTGGACCCTACACAGGCATTCCCCCATTAGCTGCTAGTCGTATGCAACGTTGGGCATTGATACTTTCTGCACACACATATAAAATCAAATATTGGAAATCCACTCTGCACGGCAATGCAGATGGCCTCTCAAGGTTGCCTTTACCGGTCAAACATCAAGATAGTGCCCAAAAGGAAATCTACTTTGAACAGGTAGAGAATACACCCATCACTGCTACTCAGATAAAGAAGGCAACCCGCGTTGACCCAGTATTATCCCAAGTTATGGACCTGGTGATGCATGGAAAATCTCGACAAACCTCTCCGGTCTCACCCGACCTTGTTCCCTACATGTCCAGGCGGACGGAGTTATCGGTTCAATCTGGTTGTTTGTTGTGGGGGAGGCGTGTCATTATTCCACCACCCCTGAGATCACAGATGTTAGAACAGCTACATTCTGGTCACTGTGGAATAGTGCGCATGAAGGAAATTGCACGAAGCTATTTTTGGTGGCCTAGATTGGACGGTGCTATTGAAGAGAAGGCAAAAGCTTGTATGTCATGTCAGGGTGTAAGAAATGCACCCCAGTGGGCACCCCTACACCCATGGGACTGGCCTGAAAACCCGTGGCAACGTATTCACGTTGACTTTGCTGGCCCCCTTGAAGGAAGCATGTTCTTGGTGGCAGTAGATGCCCATTCTAAATGGCCAGAAGTCTCTATAATGCAGTCCACTACTGCAGAGAGTACTATCCAAAAACTACGAGGACTCTTTAGTCGTTTTGGTCTGCCAGAACAACTTGTGAGCGACAACGGACCGCAGTTCGTCTCTCAGGAGTTTCAAAATTTTATGAAGGCAAATGGGATACACCACATCACGTCAGCACCATATCATCCGTCCACCAACGGATTAGCTGAAAGATTTGTGCAGACAATGAAAAACGCTTTGAAATCAGCAAAGGGACAACATTCCATTCAAAAGCGTCTGGATACCTTCTTACTTTCCTATAGAAACACACCTCATGCTACGACCCAGGCTTCCCTAGCCTTTCTAATGATGGGACGACAGCTGCGCACTTGCTTTGATCTGCTGAAACCTTCTGAACCCAGACAAACTGTGCAACATCAGCAGCACTATCAAGTCATCAGACGGGCACCCAGAGCAAAAGACCGAACCTTTAGCCCAGGACAGCCAGTTTTGGCTCGGAATTATACTTCCAGAGCTAAATGGGTCCCGGCCACAGTCATCACTCAAACAGGACCTGTTTCCTATACAGTCCGGACTGCAGAGAATCTTACCTGGCGGCGACATGTAGATCAGCTGTTGCCAGGTCATGCCAGTCTTCAGGACCCATCTGCAGTTGAGGGGTCTGACTTCACCCCTCCTGGTGAGACACCGAATCATGAGTCACCTGTTCCTGACTGTTCTCCTCCATTACTGCCGGCAGCTGAGATACCCCTTTGCCCAGCACGAGCTGATACCACCTCCTCACCTATTCGTGCTGCGGACCCTGAGCCCCTAGTACTTTCGGATGCAACAACACCAGAAGTTCGCCGTAATCCACCTAGAGACAGAAGGCCTCCTCATCGGCTGGATCTTTAGTTAGGGCGAACCCACGGTTATGGGGCAAAATAATCCCCAGGGTTTAGCCGGGAATGGAGGCAGTCTACCCTCCTTCTCTAGTTTAGTGTGTGTTTTATTTAGGGGATGTTCTTATTAGGGGGGGAGGAATATGTTGTGTATTTGGTTGTCATGGGTTTTGTTACTATGGCAACTGAGTTAGACTATTAAGGGATAGCTCAGCCGGTTTCAACCGGCTGAGTGAGCTCTCTGTATCTGTAAATAAAATGGAGGTTTTGGTTAGCTGTCTGCTCTCTGGCCTCAAGTGATTGCTTCCTACACCGGCTGCCCCAAGGATATAACATGCACCAAGAGCCCGGCTGTATTTTCAGGGGGGCATTTACACCAGACCCCTACCTGGGGTTAGTATTGAGCTACCGCACCCCGGGAGGAGCCCTGGGGGAGAGGATTGTGCTGCAGGGCGGGCAGAAGCAATCTCTGCAAATACTGCTCTGCAGTTCGCTCCCCTCCTTGCAGTGCCCCCACTCCACAAGCTGAGGCGGAAGAGGGAGGGGTTGTGACCATGCCTTTCCACACACCCCCTTTTTGGTGACTTGCTTCCAGGAGGTGGGGGGATCGAGATCAAAGCAGTCCATATGCTTCACAGGGTTGCTCTTGCAGGAAGTCCCCTCGCGAGGCTACACAGGGAGCTGATTGCACAGCTGAGCAAGGCCCATCAGATTTCAGATCAAGGGAATGCGGCTGGGGAGAGCACAGTGTGTGCCTCTCTTCAGGAGCAGACTGCATGAGAATGGCAGCTACTTTTATAGGAGGATGGGGAGAGATGCTCCTCCAGCAGCCCAGGGGCCCTGCTCCTCTCTGCTCCCATGTCCATGAAGCAGAGAGGGGCTCTTAGGGAGGAAACTGACGGTGCCAGCTGGGTTTGTGTGAGCAGGGATAGGAGGCTGGGCCACTACTTTATTCCCAGCTGGAGTCTGGGGGCTACAGCCGGCCCTGAGCTGCTGGACCCTTCACAGCCTGGGAGACTCCCTGGGCAGCTCCTGAGCAGCTGGTCTCCCTCTCCCTGCTCTCGTAGGGGAGTAGGGCAGAGCGGAGAAGAGCCCAGAGCTGCAGCAGCAAGGTGGGTGGAGCCCTGCAGAGTTGTCAGGCTGCGGGGGAAGGGCTGAGTTAACTTTATGGAGGAAAAGTGGAGAGGTCTGGCCTGAGTTACTGTTATTGGGAGTAGGGTCAGCCTGTCTTAGTTGCATAGTGAGTGGAACGCTGAGCCGAGACCACCCCTCTCTCCCCAGATCCCTCCTCCCCATAGCATCCTGAGAAACTCCAGCTGGGAACCTCTCCCCAGACCCACCAATCCCAGAGCAAGGACTCCTCCCAGGTACTCCCCCCCTCGAACCAGCCAACCCGTCCGCTCTCAAAGCAAAGCGAGGCTGGGGTGGGGCTGGCCTTGCAAGGGTGACCTCCCAGGGAAAGCACGGGAGGGTGCTGTAGGAAGTGGTGGTGGTGGTTCAGTAGAAAGCCCCCTCCCGAGGTCACTCCGACACGATGTAAAAGGGGTGCTCTGGTCAGGTTCATGTCAGTCAAAGAGCCCCTTGCACTGCAGGTGCAGCTGCAGGTGCTAACCCTAATGTCTTGGGTAAGGGCATGCTCAGAGTCTTTCCCCATATGGCTTCCACTGGTTACAGGCCTGCTTCTGCAAGATCCTCTGTGCCTCCTGGGAGGTGCTGAGTGCCCCAGCAACTATAGAAGTCAATGGGAGTTGAAGGAACTCATCATCACGTTGCAGCAAGGGCTAAGTACCTTAGGGTGCTACTTCCTCTCCTGAACTGGTGCAGCGTGCCCCGTAGGAACCCCTCTGGTGGCCTGATGGCAGTTTGGAGTAGGTGTGGCTTTGTGGACCCCCGTCCCACAATGCAGCAGTGCAAACGCTGCTGCCCTCCCCAGCTGGTGAATCCCACGTGGGTATAGCTGCCTTGGTTGGCAGAAAGGCGTGTAAATTCCACCCCTCTGTTCTAGCAGGGGCAAGCCCATGCCCATAGTTTGTATAGCACCATGGAGCCTGGTTGGCTGAAGGATATTGCGACATTTTTGTTCCACTTTATTTTATAGCTCTTGACTGAGAGCTAAGAACTTCGCATGAACTTATTATGGTCTCCTACAAGGCAAGTTCTCGCTAGCACGGCAGGAATGTGTATCTTGGATAGCACTCGCCGTTCGTGAGTTTTACTTTTCTGACTGACTTGTGCCAGACATAGAGAGACATGGAATGGATCTGAGCATATGCTCATCTAGAAGCTATGTTGAAATGACAATAGGATCATCATAATGTTTTAGAAACCCCTGATCCAGTCCCTGGGGGGTAATTGCTGAGGCAAAATATAGAGTAATATAAAATATGTGGTTCTCAAAGAGGAACCTTTATTAAATATATATATATGGAGATATACCTATCTCATAGAGCAGGTAAAGTACCTTGAAAGGTCATGAAGTCCAGCCCCTGCCTTCACTAACAGGACCAGGTACTGATTTTTGCCCCAGATCCTTAAGTAATCCCTTCAAGCATTGAACTTGCAACGCTGGGGTTAGTAGGCCAATGTGCAAACCACTGAGCTATCCCTCCCCCTTTATTTGCCTTAAAAAAGCAGTGTGGGGTGCTTTTCTATCAGCTTTTTGGCCTTTTAACAATAGATTTAATAAAAAAGTGCATGCTAATGCAGGTCACAGGAAGAGTGACAGCAGGCTGTGTGAGGGCTAGGGGACATCAGTCTCATAGGGCCCTGGTGTCTTGAAGAGTCAAAAAAGGTGAAGCACCAAATTAAAATTTCTCCTTCTGTAGGCTGCAGAGTCATGACATGGATTCATCAGTGCATGGTTGAAATTTGTGGGGTTTGAGATGTAAATCCTCTTGGGGGGTTCTCAGAACTAGTTCGCGGTCAGTGACTTTTCCGCCTGTAATTAAAATCTGTTTTATTTTCCACTGGGGTGATTCAACAACAGGTTTTTCAAGTTAATGAGAAACCAGTGAGGTGTAGAAGGGATAGAATAAAGCAACCCAAAGCAAGGTTGTTGGCACAGAGCTGCTATTGTATATTAGAGCTGGTTGAAATTTTTTATGGCAACAGTTTTTTTCACCAAAAAATGGCCTTTTTTTAATAGGAAACTATCACCAAAAATGTTTGTTTTTCCAAAATTTTCCACGAAACTGGAAAATGAAAAGTTTAGTCTTTAGTGTATTATTGCTCCCAGGGGTGAAAGTAACTTACAGGAGTTACCGGTACTGCCGCAGTCCTGAGGGGGGCGTGGCCTCATCCAGAAGAGGCGGGGCCTCTCAAGATTTAAAGGCCCTGGGGAACCAGCTGTGGCTGGGAGACCCAGAGCCTTTAAATCAACTAGGGGCTCCCAGCTGCAGAGGTAGCTGGGAGCCTCCCGGGGCTCAGGGGCAAATTAAAGAGCCCGAGGCTCTGGCTGCCGGGGGAACCCCAAGATTTGCGGGGCTGGGGCAGAGATTTAAAGGGCCCAGAGCTCCTGCCACTGAGGGAAGCCCGGAGCCCTTTAAATCCTGGCCCCAGCCCGTCCGCCAGAGCCGTGGCCGGGATTCAAAGAGGTCTGGGCTGCCTGCAGCGGCAGGGAGCTCTGAGCCCTTTAAATCCCAGCCCCGCCCGGCCGCAGGAGCCACGGCAGGGATCCCGCAGCCCAGAGCCCTTTGAATCCTGGCTGCGGCTGAGATTTAAGGGGCTCAGAGCTCCCCGCCACTGCGGACAGCCCAGAGCCCTTTCAAACCCGGCCGCTGCTGAGATTTAAAGGGCTCAGAGCTCCCCGCCATGGCGGGCAGCCCAGAGCCCTTTCAAACCCGGCCACGGCTGAGATTTAAAGGGCTCAGAGCTCCCCGCCACGGCGGGCAGCCCAGAGCCCTTTCAAACCCGGCCACGGCTGAGATTTAAAGGGCTCAGAGCTCCCCGCCATGGCGGGCAGCCCAGAGCCCTTTCAAACCCGGCCACGGCTGAGATTTAAAGGGCTCAGAGCTCCCCGCCATGGCGGGCAGCCCAGAGCCCTTTCAAACCCGGCCACGGCTGAGATTTAAAGGGCTCAGAGCTCCCCGCCGCTGCAGGCAGCCCAGAGCCCTTTCAATCCCCGCCGTGGAAGTCGATGCGGTCCAGCACGGCGTACTGGCTCTTGCCGGTACGCTGTACCAGACCGTACCGGCTTACTTTCATCTCTGATTGCTCCTCTTCCATCTTTTCCCCCTCCTCCTTTTCAGTGGCAAAATGGAGAAAGACAGAAAAAGGAGGGAGAGAGAGGGAATAAAGGGAGAAACGGAAAATAAAATAAAAAGTAGAAGTGAATAGTGTGGCAAAAAATCAAATAAATACAAAATCATTCATTTTTTAAATGAGCAGAACAAAAATTTCTTCAAACTCTTAGAACATAAGAACGGCCGTACCGGGTCAGACCAAAGGTCCATCTAGCCCAGTATTCTGTCTACCGACAGTGGCCAATGCCAGGTGCCCCAGAGGGAGTGAACCTACAGGTAATGATCAAGTGATCTCTCTCCTGCCATCCATCTCCATCCTCTGACAGAGGCTAGGGACACCATTCCTTACCCATCCTGGCTAATAGCCATTAATGACTTAACCTTCATGACTTCATCCAGTTCTCTTTTAAACGCTGTTATAGTCCTAGCCTTCACAACCTCCTCAGGCAAGGAGTTCCACAGGTTGACTGTGCTCTGTGTGAAGAAGAACTTCCTTTTATTTGTTTTAAACCTGCTGCCCATTAATTTCATTTGGTGGCCCCTAGTTCTTATATTATGGGAACAAGTAAATAACTTTTCCTTATTCACTTTCTCCACATCACTCATGATTTTATATACCTCTGTCATATCCCCCCTTAATCTCCTCTTTTCCAAGCTGAAAAGTCCTAGCCTCTTTAATCTCTCCTCATATGGGACCCGTTCCAAGCCCCTAATCATTTTAGTTGCCCTTCTCTGAACCTTCTCTTCCCTGAAATGTCTTCCCCATTGTTTTTTGATCATCTCTGCATTCATGGTGCTGCTGCATTTCTTTTTTTGGTGATTTTTCCCCCTCTATGCCATCAGTCTTCACTCATTTTTTCACTCCATTCTCTCCTCAATTTTCCAGCCTCATTTTTCACGCTATATTTTCCTCTCTTGCTCTCACACTCCCCCAAGTGGGATGTGACCCTTTTCCTGCCCTTGCACTATTCAACTCCGAATTAAACTCTAAACTCATTCCATTCAATAGGGTTTGAAATTAGCAAGGCAAGCTTATCCATCCTACGATTGATCCTCACCATAAAATTATCGTGAAGACGTAAGGGGATGGGATGCTGTGCCTGTTAACACTGACTGATATTATGTGCTATTGCAGAATTTGTTATTTAGTGAGTAGTTCAATATTGGAGAATAATCAAATATTAGCCAGTTATCTAGCAGGAAAGGAAAGTGTGTCATTCATGTATCTCTTGTATATAGTAACCATAAGGATTTTAAACAAAATGTCCCACTCAAACTTCCCATGTCTTTAAACTACTTTTTCTCAGACAAGGACAAAGGAACAGGTCATGTTAAAGTAGGGTGACCAGTGCGCAAGTATGAAAAATCAGGACGGGGATGGAAGGTAATAGGTGCCTACATAAGACAAAGCCTTAAATATCGGGACTGTCCCTACAAAATTGGGACATCTGGTCACCCTATGTTAAAGATCTACCAAACTAGCTGAGTTTGAACGAAATTGGCCCAGCTAGTTTTGATTCACGCCTGAATGGAACATATGAGAAATGGGTTGGCTGATTTTGCTCAAACTTTTGAAAACAATTCTCTACTAATTTGACAAAACGGAGAAAATGTCAACCTCAAATAAATGTCTTTGAGAAAGTTCTGGACAGTTGGGGTAAAAGAGGTCAGAATGAAGATTGGTGCGTGTCACAACCAGAATTCGTGTAGTCAGACCTAGTTATCAGACCAGGAATCAAGCCAGGGATCAGACCCAGAGTCAGAAATGGGAGTTGAGCTGACGGTCTGAGTTGGGAGACATGGGGCAGGGATCAGGAACAACTCAGGAAAGCAGGGCTCAGGAGTCAGGTGAGAAGGCAGTATCCAATGTGCCAGCCAACCAGGAATTCACCTGTCTGCGTGGACAACTTCCTGTGCTTCCTTCTGGCTTAAATAGCACAGGCCGACCAGTTGGGTGGGGTGCTGTTCTGGTCAGGACTTCCATGGGTGGTGCCTCTGGTAGGGCTCAGATTCCATTAGCCACTCAAAGCATGTCTGCACTACAAAATTAAATCAACGTAACTTACGTCGGCATACAGCTGCTGCAGTAATTACATGCTTGTGCGTGTCTACGCTTTGCTCCTTGTGTTGGCAGTGCATGTCCTCACCAGGAGCACTTGCACCAATTAAGCTGTCAGTGTGGGGCATTGTGGGACAGCTTCTGAAAGCCAGCAATAGTTGATGTAAGCAACGCAGTGTCTACACTGACACTGCGTCAACCTAGCTACATCGACATTGACTCTACCTCTCGTGGAAGTCAGTGTAGTGGGCGAGTTATGTTGGTGGCAGTGAAATTTTAGTGCAGACACTTGCACTGTTAGGTCAATATAAGCTGTCTTGTGTCAACCTAACTCTGTAGTGTAGACCAGGCCTCAGCCCACTAACTGTTTATAAAGAAGACACCTGGTGGCAGCCAGGAGCCAAAGGTTGCCCGGAGATCCTCACAGCTGGAATGCCAGTGCTTGGCATAAAACAAGGAAAGTAGCAGCAGCCTTTTAATATAACTCAACAACAATTCTGGAGTCAAAATAAAGAATTCAATATCTAAGTAAAATTGGAAAGGAATTGTAGGTAGGCAGAAGGGAATTACCCACACAAAAATTTGGCCAGGCATTATAGACTGGCATTGTATTGCAAAAATGACAAGGGATTTTATAATTACTCTGTGTCCTGTTGTTAGGACTTTGGGGTTAGAGAGAGTCTTATCATATCAAGAGGTCTTGAGGCACTTTATGAAACATCTACAACTGAGTAATGCCATGCCCAAGTGCCTGATTAGCAACTGAAATCTTCACTTTGAAATCAAAGAGTTAAAGACTAGTAGCACCTCTGATGTTTTATGGCATGGCTGCCCATTGAGAAATTGCTAAATGAAAGCAGTGGCTATCTAATGTGGCCTCCCATGGTACCGGTGAAATGAGTAAACCAACATCATGTTACTGCAGCTGGTGTTTAGGGCTGTAACAGAGTGACCAGATCAGAGAAAGCTCAGATTAAGATTTCAAAGGTGTTTATAGGTCTGGAAGCTAATTTAGAATGAAACTGGCAACCAGCATAATAACGGAGCCAAACGTGGATATGCAGTTGTCATAAACAGATAGTTAAGGGTTAATGTCTCTTTTACCTGTAAAGGGTTAAGAAGCTCAGTAAACCTGGCTGACACCTGACCAGAGGACCAATAAGGGGACAAGATACTTTCAAATCTTGGTGGAGGGAAGTCTTTGTTTTGTGCTCTCTGTTTTGGGGTTTGTTCGCTCTTGGGACTAAGAGGGACCAGACGTCAATCCAGGCTCTCCAAATCTCTCTGAATCAGTCTCTCATGTTTCAAACTTGTAAGTAGCACAGGCAAGGCGTGTTAGTCTTATGTTTGTTTTCTCAGCCTGTAAATGTTCCTTTTTGCTGAGAGGATTTTACCTTTGTTTGCTGTAACTTTGAACCTAAAGCTAGAGGGGTTTTCTCTGGGCTATATAAATCTAAGTACCCTGTAAAGTATTTTCCATCCTGATTTTACAGAGATGATTTTTACCTTTCTTCTTTAATTAAAAGTTTTTTGTTTTTTTTAGAACCTGATTGATTTTCCTTGTTTTAAGATCCAAGGGGATTGGATCTGGACTCACCAGGAATTGGTGGGGGGAAAGGAGGGGGAATGGTTAATTTCTCCTTGTTTTAAGATCCAAGGGGTTTGGATCTGTGTTCACCAGAAAATTGGTGAAGTCCCTCAAGGCAGCCCAGGGAGGGGAAGGTTTTGGGGGGACAGGGAGTGCGCTAGACACTGAATTTCTGGCTGGTGGCAGCGTTACCAGATCTAAGCTAGGAATTAAGCTTAGAAAGGTCCATGTAGGTCCCCACATCTGTACCCTAAAGTTCAGAGTGGGGGAGGAAACCTTGACGGCAGTTATGTGTGAGATCAGACATCATGGACTTATTATACATGGGTACATTATAAATATACAGTGGCTGATGCTCCTCTCACATACACCAGAGCAACTTGGAGTCAGTGGAGTTTTGGAGGAAAGTGAGAAGAGATTCAGGCCTATAGCTAGATAGCGCCATTGGGAATTCTGCTAGTAGCAATTTGTACCAGCTATGAGTGCTGCAATAGCACTACATGGCAGAAAGAAACACTGGTCTCAACATTAGAAAGAGCGAGGAGGGAACAAGATCTGACAGTGTTCTTTAAATGGTAAAGAGCAGACTTCTTTGCATGCAGTTCAAATCTTGAACCATAACCCAGCTGAACACTGGGCACATTTAACTGTGGGGTAAGAGGCAAGTGATTGTAGCCAGGGGCGGCTCCAGGCCGAAGGCAGCCTGCCTGCCGTGCTTGGGGCGGCAAAAACCCTAGAGCCGCCCCTGATTGTAGCTGCTGTTGAGATGCTGAAGCCTTGATATTGACTAGGCACGTAGACTGCATAGAGGGAGCAGAAGGAATATTATGGCTAATTTTAACGTAAATCTGTGCCTTTGGCATCTGAATGAAATGTAAAGCCATGTCGATAGATCAAATTGCAGAGGGAAAGCACGTGCAGTTTAAAAGCAGAGGACTGAGGACAGAGCCTTGTGAACTACCCAAGACAACTGATTCACCAGAGGAGGTGAAGTTGTTGAGAGACATATGAACTGCTGGTGATTGGCCTGCAAGAAAAAAAAAGCGTTCCAGTCAAGCCAACAGATGTCATCAGGCATTTGAGGAGAATCAAATGTTGAGATGTGTCAAATGCAGCTGTGAAGGATGACAAGAAGGACAAATGCAGAAGGCAGCTTGCTAGCAGTAGTTAGAAAGAAGCTGTTGACAATCTGAACCAGGGCACTCCTGGGGATTTTGCTGTGCTTTCCAACCAGTCCAGAAACATGTAACCAGGCTGTTAAGTGATTGTAGAAGATGACTATTATTTATGTTCTGTTAGCACCTACAGGCCCCTGCTGAGACTGCAGTCCCATCATGCTGCGCACTGAGCACACTGTGACAGTCCTTGTCCCAAAGATGTTACACGCTGACTAAACAAGGTGATCAAAAGGTGGGATGGGAAACTGAGGCACGGAGAGAGGGAAGTGACTGTTGCAAGGTCACACAGCGTATCACGGCTAGAGCTGCTAGTCCACTGGGAAACCCTGCCTCTCAAGCAGACAGGGGCTTTAGCCAGAAAGGGGAGATAGGAGTCTCATTCACCACTGTGTAAGCAGGTAAATCTCCATTGATTTCAATGGAGCTGCCCCCACTAAAACCACCTGTGGATTCAACTGTGACCTTCCAGCATGGCAGAAACCTGAAAATACTGGAAATCTCAGAAAAGGGCTTAACCCCATGAAGTGTTCAGCATATTGCAGACTAAGAAGGCTCAGCTAATGACATAGGGGGGAGTTATATGGGCTCATGGTGCCTGTGCTCCATCAATATTTAGGAATGTGGGCCTGGCTCCACCAATGTTTGGGCTTACTGTGCTTTGGGGGGGCCCCATGCTTCAGGGGGATGCGGAGTCCAAAGTGGCCTGGGGGGTTTGCGGGGAGCCTGGCCCCAGCACTCCCTGCCCCGCCGGCCCAGGGCGGTTGTCCCGGTCTGTCCTATGGACGTTCTGAGCACCACCAAAAATTATACAAACCTGGTACCCATGGCTAATGGTGAATGTAACCATATGCATTTTCAGATTCTTCTCTCTGGTTGTTTGTGTGTTAACTCCCCTCCCCCTTTTTTTTTTTTCTTTTTAGCATTCACTTAAGTCAGTGTCCCTGTGGTATGTTTAACATAGAGAGATCAAATTGCAAGGGAAACAGTGACTGCCTCTCTGTTAAGTCATGAACTCACCGATCAGGGTGTAATAAACGAGCCTCACTTAGTTGGAATGAATCACCTGCATTTCTAATCAGTTTGCAGCCTGCTGCTGAACCAGGATTATTCCACGGAAAGGGCTTCATTGTGGTAAAAGAGTTAATTGTGTTGCGCTCCCCTTCTAAAATGCTAAATGCTTGCATCTGAAGAAGTGGGTATTCACCCATGAAAGCTCATGCTGCAAAACGTCTGTTAGTCTATAAGGTGCCACAGGATTCTTTGCTGCTTCTAAAGGTAGTAGTGGTAGTAATCCAGGATCCAGAACAGCGGCTCTCAACCTTTCCAGGCTACTGTACCCCTTTCAGGAGGCTGATTTGTCTTGCGTACCCCCAAGTTTCACCTCACTTAAAAGCAATTTGCTTACAAAATCAGACCTAAAAGTGTCCCCACACACTATTACTGCAAAATGGCTTCCTTTCTCATTTTTACCAGGTAATTATAAACCAAATGGAATATTAATATTGTACTTCCATGTCAGTGTATAGTACATAGAGTAAACAAGTCATTGTCTTTATGAAATTTTAGTTGGTACTGCCTCCGCTAGTGCTTTTTAGGTAGCCTGTTGTAAAACCAGGCAAATCTCTAGATCAGTGGTCCCCAGATTTTTGTGTCTGGCGGGCACCAGATGAAGGACCATGGCGGTGGATGAGCATCCGCCGAAATGCAGCAAGCAGCGTCATCCAGAGGCGTCGCCGCTGAGATGCCGCCGAATTTCGTTGGCATTTCGGCAGATGCTCGTCCGCCAGCCAATACGCGGGCGTACTTAAACACCCCCGCAGGCATGGGCACTGCGTTGGGGACCCCTGATCTAGATCAAAGAATCATAGAATATCAGGGTTGGAAGGGACCTCAGGAGGTCATCTAGTCCAACCCCTGCTCAAAGCAGGACCAATCCCCAACTAAATCATCCCAGCCAGGGCTTTGTGGAGCCTGACCTTAAAAATCTCTAGATGAGTTGATGTATTCCCTTGAAGACCTCTGCATACCCCCAGGGGTACACGTACCCCTGGTTGAGAACCAATGCTGCAGAGAACCACAAATCTGCAGCCCTCAAGAAACTTAAGGGTTGTCTTTATGCTGCACGCTTTGGTCACTCAGAACTTCACAGCAAAAGATCTTCAGCCATCTACACAATCTTCTAGGAAACACAGGGAAATGAGACCTGAATTTCTAATACCAAATAATAATAATAATTAATAAAAGGCAGAGATAACTTTAGGGTTTTTTTTAAAAACTCCTCAGCTCCTCCTCCTTGTACCTGTTAAAAAAAAACAACTTTCAGGTCTTCTTTATGCATCACAAAAAGGGGACAAACTTCATTTTAATTTCCTGTTCCATTCATCTTTAACATACAGGGTTTGAAAGGAAAACTCAACCACACGACTATAAACCAGTACGTAGTATGTGAGATGCTGACTGCTGCAATGCTAGGTTCCCTAATGATGTGCGTCTCTGCCCAGAAATTGGGTGAAAACTTTAAAAGGAGAATCAGCGTCCCTCCCTCTGAATTTAACAGCCATAAAATGGCAAACAAGGGCTTGCAAGCAGTTGTCTCTGCAGTAGTCAGATCAGCTTAATCCATGTCATGCTGGGAGATGGCATTTGCATTAGTGCTAAAGTCCAGCATGCTGGTGCTACATAGCAGGGTGCAAAAGAGTTAATCAGATTCTGGTTGCAAACTCCTATTTTCACTCAGATCAGGAAAATAAAATAATCCAGATTAATGGTACATATATATTCTGAGACTGGTGCCTGCTTACATTTTTCAGATGTATCCAGATGTATGCTATGGATAAACTAAGCATGGATTAAAGAGGCCTCCGACTGTTGTGAAAACCATGGTATCAGTGCAAGTTAGGACAAAGCAAATCCTAGAAAACAATATAGCAAAAAAACCCAACAACAACCATGGCCAGATGAAGATAAAGAATTGGAAGTAAAGTAAATAGGAATAGAAAAGCTCCTTATTTTGTCATTCATACAAAATGATTTACAGAGCTACATAACACGAAGCATAAATTAATAGTAAACATAGTAATTACCGTGATGCCTGGGAATCCCAAGCCTGGAGCAGGACCCCACTGTGTGAGGTGCTGTACAAGCACAGAATGAAAGACGGTCCCCGCTGGCAGTGCTGGCAGAGTGGTCAGGTGGCGCAATAAGATATTTGATCTGAAAGGTTGGGCAGTGCCAGCCTACAAAGGGCCTCTAATATAAAGACCAGTGGTTTGTGTTTATGGTGGCGAAGGGGGAGTCAGTGGATGGATGTAAAGTGTGGGGACTATCATTGGGCCAGACCCACAGCCCCTTTGCACATTGATGCTGCTGCCAGGTCCATGGACTGCACCTGTTTGCTCTGTCTCACACGAGGGACGGACGGTTCCTCCTAGGGCAGACTCTTTGTTTACTAATTATCTTACAGTGCCCCAAAGTGCGCCAGACACCTCCCACTGCAAATGAGAGGATGCAGTCCCCACCCTAAAGCCCAGTCATTCTAGCTTAGCCATGATAGAGGGCATGTCTACACTGCACAATAAGGCTCTGACTCCGGTTTGAGCCTAAGCTCTGGTTCCATCC
The DNA here is from genome assembly GCF_020497125.1 of Mauremys mutica. NCBI lineage: Eukaryota > Metazoa > Chordata > Testudines > Geoemydidae > Mauremys > Mauremys mutica. Next base: position 12,327,071 of record NC_059077.1, read on the forward strand.
ACACACAAATCAATCTGACTCAGGTCAGCAAGCACTCAGGACCTGGGTCCTAGGACCCTGCTAGGGGGGTGGGTCAGAGCCCCAGTCCCACTGTGACTCCATTCCAAGCCCTATGATTTTGCAGTGTGGACACAGGTCAAGCTGCAGATCTGAGTCAGAAGGTCTGTGTAGTGCAGTATGGACACATTAGCATGGTGGTGAGACTCAGGTCCAGCTGCTGCAAACCCAGGTTTACAATGCAGTGTGGATGCTCAAGTGTGAGCTTGGAAACATTGAGTCCACAATCCCGTGTCCCACAGACATAGGTTTACAGTGCAGAATAGATTTATCCACAGTGAATGTGAGCAACAAAATGGAAGGAGAGACCGAGGGAGAAAGGCTGGAGTTAGGGCATGAGGGTCACTGGGATGCACCAGCAGAAGCTAGTGCACAACACAATGGAGTAAAATCTTTTTTGTATTTACCTAGCAGACAAACGCAAATGAGGAGGATGATTTATTAATTTGTATTACCTTAGCGCCTAGGAGCCCCAGATACGGCCCAGGACCCCATTGTACAAACAGAGAATTAAAAGATAGTCCCTGTCCCAAAGAGGAGAGGAACAGATGCAAGTAAAGACCCGTATGCTCATGTGGGAAGCTGTACCACTATGGGTCATGAAGCATGGTCTCCAGAGGGCAAGGAGAGGTAGCAGGAGCCTCCCATGTCAGTGTCCCTGTCAGAACCTTTTCCTTGATTTTCTCTCCCTTCTCATCCGGAGTAGAGTGTGCTGGGAATCCCCTGGTGTCCCATTAACTCTGTGTCCCCTCTGCCAGCAGGGTCCGCCTCATGGTGGAACTTCATCCCTTTGTTCTTTCCCCCCTGGAACCCTGCCGTGTCCCGTCCACCAGTATATTGTCGTGCGCCAGAGGCTGGTCTTGGCAGGGGTCACCAGGGTCGGAGACCTCCTGGACTACGACCGGGGAGACTGGCTGGATCCCCTGACGCTCGCTCAGCGCATGGGGCTCTCCAGTCCTCGTACCCCCCGGCGCGTACTTCAGGAGGTGAAGGCCGCTTTACTGCCCGCTGCTCAGGTTTACCTCGACCGGGTCCTGCGAGAGGGCACGCCCCGCCCACCTTCCACCCCGGGCCCTGTGGATCTTTTTATCGGGCCCCTGCCCCGTGGACCCAATCACCCCCCTCGCCCTTTCACTGCGAGCCGGCTGCCTGATCTGCAGCCGGTTCTGTTCCAGACCGCGCCAAGAAAACATCTGTACGCGCTCGTGCTCCACACGCTTCACTACCTCACCCTCGCGTACCGCCCCGATACGAAATGGCGGGACCTCCTGCCACCTCTCGAGGGTGAGGAGCCCCGGTGGGCCAGCCTGTATTCTGCCCTAGTCCCGAGGCCCGCCGGGGATGTCAGTTGGCGGCTCCTTCACGGGGCCGTGAGCACGGGCGTGTACTTGGCGCGGTTTACCCCTGTCCCCAACCCCTGCCCCTTTTGCGGCGTGAAGGAGACCCTGGCGCATGTTTATTTAGAGTGCGCCAGGTTGCAGCCCCTGTTCCGGCTCCTCTTGGTTCTCCTCTTACGTTTTTGGTTGCACTTTTCCCCTCACCTGTTCATCTATGCACTCCCCATCCGTGGCCCCACGAAGTCGCGGGATCTCCTTGTCAACCTCCTCTTAGCCCTGGCCAAACTGGCCATCTATAAAACCAGGGAGAGGAGGTTGGCCGACGGGATTTCCTGCGACTGTGGGGCCTATTTCCGATCCTCTGTCCGTTCACGCATCCGGGCAGAGTTCCTCTGGGCGGCGTCCACTGGCTCCCTTGACGCCTTCGAGGAGCAGTGGGCATTGTCCGGGGTTCTCTGCTCGGTGTCCCCATCAGGTTCCCTTCGTTTAGCCCTATGACCTCACTCCCGATCCTGTTTTTTTCATTTGTTGTCCCCCGTAATTAGTTGGTATCACAGACCTGTGGATCCTCCCCTTAGGCTGGGGGGAGTCCTTTAGCAGTGGCCCGCCCACTTCCTGGATGCCAAATAGGACCAGTATATTGTCTCCAATCCACACTCTTGAGGCGGCATGTCTGAGCTTGTCTCTCCGGGGGCTCCCTCCTCTGGGAGTCTGCCTGTATAAGAAATCTGCCCTTTCCCCTTACAGTGACCTCCTAGCAGACTGCATGAGGATACAAACACACAGACCGTGACAACTCATGTGGTCAGCTGTGTTCCCCAGTCACACCTCTATGTAAACAGGAGCAGAGCTACAGCATGGCAAATAGAATGAAGCATTTAGCTGTCTAGCTAATAACAAAGGGCTATCGATATATCAAGATGAAACTGGAAAAAGAAACAGAGGTGGAGGAATACAGGAAGGATGATCCAGATGGCCAGACCTGCAGAGGGATGGGACTCTTGCAGCAACGGTGGGAAGACTAGGAGTACTTGTGGCACCTTAGAGACTAGCAAATTTATTTGAGCATAAACTTTTGTGGGCTACAGCCCACTTCATCAGGTGCATAGAATGGAACATATAGTAAGAAGATATATATACATACAGAGAACATGAAAAGGTGGAAGTAGCCATACCAACTGTAAGAGGCTAATTAATTAAGATGAGCTACCATCAGCGGGAGAAAAAAAAACTTTTGTAGTGATAATCTACATGGGAAGGTTTTACCAGTTTTATGGTGTAGTTTTACTGATATAACTCCCCTTATGGACACTTATCCAGGACAATAGTGGCTTTTTTGGCATAGCTTAAACCCCTTCCCAAAAGACATAAGCTAAACCAGAATAAAGGCACTCTTAGCCTTGGTCTACACTAAAAAATTAGGTCAGCCCAGCTATGTCGCTCAGGGGTGTGTAAAACTGACCCCCCTGGGCAGTAGTTAAGCCTACCCAACCCTTGGTATAGACAAGTATCAGGGAGTAGCCGTGTTAGTCTGTATCCACAAAAACAACAAGAAGTCTGGTGGCACCTTAAAGACTAACAGATTTATTTGGGCATAAGCTTTCGTGGGTAAAAAAACCCCGCTTCTTCAGATGCATCATAAAAAGTGGGGGTTTTTACCCACGAAAGCTTATACCCAAATAAAACTGCTAGTCTTTACGGTGCCACCGGACTCCTTGTTGTTTTCTTGGTATATGCAGCGCTAGGCTGATGGAGCATTCTTCTGTCACCCTAGCTACGGCCTCTTTGGGAGCTAGATTACCCACGCTGACAACACGGGAGAACCCCTCCTGTCAGCATAGGTAGTGTCTACACCAAAACGCTGCAGCTGTGCCTCTGTAGCATCTCAAGTGTGGACCAGCCTTGGTTCCACTGGTGTACTCCAAGCCGTGTGTGTGCACAGAACTGAGCCCAGCTTCACAGCAGATTGCAGCACAGAAGAGAGCAGGCATCAGGACAAAGACAGGTCATCAGAGAGAGATGGGTTAGGCTGATCTGCTTCTGCATAGTGCTTCTGTGCTTTCCCTTGCTGCATTAGGGGATGGGCAGGAAATAGGACAAGGTCAATTTTCATTCTCTTCAACACCCCCATGCATCTCTTCAGTGACCAGCTCCTCCTGGAGAGGTCATGGGGTGGGGAACGGAAGGGAAATGGATTTGGCCTTTTATGTCCATCATATTTTCTCTTATTACAAACCTCCTGTTTTCTAGGATAAAACATTATCTGAGAAAATGCTGGGTAGACAAGAAAAATCTCTGCATAAGATGCCAAACTGTGTCCAGAACATGAATTTGAAAGTAATAACAGTACCAATAAACCCAGAACAGTAGCTCTGTTTGTAGGATACTTAGGAGGATTCCCACCCACCCACTTTTACACAAGTTACAAAGCTACTAATTAAATGAGGGTAGATTGGGTTTGGTCCCTCCCCGCTCCTCAACCTGCTGCTTTGAAATTGCAAACAAATCAACTGAGTTGGTTCATTATAAATTCCTGGGTGCTCCCATGGTGTTTTCTTACGGAAATTTCAGCTTGGTTTTTTCGCATCTGGGATAGACTGGAACCATTTCAGGTCAACGATTTGCCAATTAATAAGTCCTCAGAGTATGTAGGGCGTCAACACAATAGAGCATAATTGTTTATTGTGTTAAGAATTCATGGCCTTTTTTTAAAAAAAAACCTCCACCCTCTTTAGGGCATGATCTTGCTCTCACTGAAGTCTGTGACAGTACTCCCATTGTCTTCCACGAGGACAGGATCAGAGCCTTCATTATATATATTTTCCAGTTTTAAACCATCTTAGGCAATTGTCAGTGGTAACAGCCAAGACAGTGGGTGTTTTGTTAAGATTATTACCATTGTATGGAGGAGCACAGTAGATTGATGTTATTGGAAGGGCTGATATACATATGTTGCTGATAGGGAAAAAATTGTGAGTTCTCTTTCCAAGTTAGATCTCTCTTATGCAATAATACGATTGCAAAGGAAACAAACCCATGAGATCAGTCACAAAAACCTACATTTAGGACAGAACCAACAATAGGACAGAACTGTTTTTCAGAATCAAGGCTGAAAATCCAGACAGACACTTTGGCTTTAAGCTGCTGCTGTATTCCGCCCCGGCTGCAAGGGGGTGAATACAGGACAGAATAGCTGCCTGGGTTTTCCACCTAAATGCTGAATATCTTTGCTTTCGTGGGTTTTAAATGAAAGCTGAAACCAATGCAGCTTAAATGCTATTTAAAAATAAATGTATCGTAGTTAAATGGCATGTTTGCAGGGATGTTTCAATGATTCAGGAAGGGACATTTTGCCTGTGGAAGACTGGTACAGACTAATCACACTAGCATTCCCATTTTTAAAGGGTGTATTTGCTTATCCTAAGGGGGACAAATATATCCCTTTACATATAAATAAATTTAGAATAACCTGGCATGGGTGTGTGTGGGTGTGATTTCCTGCGTGTGTGTCCACTGAATTCAGTAAACGTTATTGGAGACACAAGGTGGGTGATGTAATACCTTTTATTGGACTACTTCTGTTGGTGAAAGAGACACGTTTTCGAGCTACACAGAACTCTTCAGACCAGGATGCCTCCTAGAACTTGGGAGACATAGATACAAGACTCGGTTCCATCACAGACTTCCTGTGTGATGTTGGTCAAGTCGCACAGCCTCCCTGTGCCGCTGTAGAATGGGGAAAACACTTCCCTGCCCCTCAGGGACGTTAGGAGGAGAACTACATTAAAAACTGTGCAGAGCTCAAACTCTATGGTAATGGCGTCCTGGTAAGTGCTAGAGATAGAATGGGGCTCCAGGGGGATTCAAATAGTCACTTGCAGGATTGTGGCCTACTTTTCAGAGGTACTGCTGAGCTCTCGTCATTCAGCACCTCTGAAAACCAGGTGACACTGAAGCTATGACGAAACATGATTGGTCCATGAGGAGGTTGTGACCTGCACCAACCTTCATTCTGACCTTTTTTTCCCCAACTGTCCAGCACTTTCTCAAAGTTTCTTATTTGAGGCTGACATTTTCTCTGTTCTGTCCACGAGGAGGGGGAAAGTGGCTATGTGGGAGGTTGCTTGTCTCTATGTAGCTACCCTCACCCTCTTCAATACAGCCCTGAAGGGGTGTAGGGAAAAGTATGTAAGCGAGGTGGAGGAGCAGCACTAAATGGTGTGGTTAAGCACACACAAAATTAATTCTGCTTGAGGGACCTTTTACTTCCAGTATACACCCTGGGCAGGATCCATCAAGTTGGGGGCCAGCTTCCCTATGGATCCTAAACCCTCCAACATCTCTTTTGTCCCCACCCACTTTGCACCTGCTGAGGGGGCTATGGGGTTTTCGCATTAATATATTTCCTTCTGAATACTTTTTGCAGGAAGGAAGCATGTGGATTAGTGTTATTCATGCCAGGATTGAAATTGCACAGCAGTGGAGTGGCATTTTTTTTGCATTTATCTTGTAGGTCTGTATTGCTTTCTGATGGAGGGAGTTTGTGTTGCTTTTAATGAGGTAAAACCAGGGGCACAATACATGGTTTTAGATATCGATCAGTAGGAGGAACTGTCCCAGTTTTATTCTCCACTGCTGTTGGGAGTGTTCCTGTGTACACGCAGTACCAGCTTGCAGAATTGCTGAAGGTTTTCTCCCAGGATTTTGCTCCATTCTGGAGTCTTGAGTTAGAGCTGACTTTGTTCCAACCTAGTGACTAGTTTGACTTGTACTGTCACACAGTATTAATGCCGATGGCTTTTAACCTGGTCAAAAATGTCAGTTGTTTTTCATGGGAATTTTTTAAAAAATGAGGTGTGATTTTTTTTTTAGCTGCTGCAGTTTTTGGGAGGAAGCCAAATATGATTTTTTTAAATAAAAATGTTGGAGGGGGGAGGGGGTGTTGGTCAAAATGTTGAGTCTTCCAGGAGGGAAAAAAGAGAGAGAGAAAGTTTGCATTTGGTTGGAAAAACTGGAAAATGGTTTGGTTTGGGAGTGTGGGGAAGGCCATTTTCAACCAGCTTGAAGTGGTTTGTATTTATCTAGTGGTTTCTTTATATGGTGGAATCCATAGAAAGTTGGTTTTTTTGGCAGTGCTTATATGTAGCTGGTCTGAAACTTCCTGATGCATTTATTATGAGGCCTACGGGTGAATAATTTAGGGTATCTGTTTTCCATGTGGATTCTGTGTGTCTCTACATTTTCCAGATTTTACCATTCTGGATTGAACCTTTTTGTTCCTTTTCACTTGGATTATGTTCTTTCCAGGTCTCCTCAATTAGCTCCACTAACATCAGATTTTATGAAGGAAAATAACTTTTTTCTATGCTAGCCCCAGTCAAGTTATGTGTACGGTTTCTTTAAATTGGTAGCAGGAAACCAGACCACAGAGAGACTGGGAAAAGCTCTAGCCCTGAAGTTCTACAGTGAAGCAAAGAGAAACAGAATAGCTTTAGGGGAATACAGTTGTCCTTATTTTCATAAAGTTCCTGGTTCAGTGTTAGAAGAAAGGGACTACTGTGATTATTTCATTGTCACATGAGCAATGATTTACTCTTCTGCAGAATGTTGTGGTATATGTAGCACAGAATGGCCTCAAACAGATCTCAGAAGTGGGTATTCACCCATGAAAGCTCATGCGCCAATATGTTTGCTAGTCTATTCTGTAAGGGGCCACAGGACTCTTTGTTGCTTTTTACAGATCCAGACTAACACGGCTACCCCTCTGATACAGATCTCAGACAGTATTTTAGCATAGAGATTTCCTTCATTTTCTTGTTAGTTTATGGCAATCAATGTCAAACCATCACTCTTACCTTTTTTATCTTGTTCAGTAGCATATTATTTTCCTGTTAGTTGTATATTTAAGGGTTTCCTTGCTGTTGTTTTGCATGTGCATGTTTATGTGTCACTGTCTGTGTATCTCTGCTCGGTCTGTGAGCGTAGGGTATATGTATGCAGTGTATACGTTGTGTGCCTCTGTCTGTCTAGGTACATATTTGTGCCCTCTCTGTGTGTGTCCATGCCTGTGTGTGTGTGTACCTACACTTCTGTACATATTTGTGTAGATTGTGTATATGCTGTGTATGTGCCTGATTGTGTATCTTTATATGTATCTGTCCACGCCTTAGTGGAGAAGACCCATAGAATGTAACAGGAATTAAACCAACAGAGATACTTAATACTATTCTACAGAAATTACTCTGAAAAGCTACAGGATTTAATAAAGACATTTCTGTAGTCTTCTTAGCCATTCTGTAGAGTTCTATGGCAGGGTTATCATTCTCTCAACTTCTATAGGACTTTTTAATAAGGGTATGAGCTGTGCCTGTGTTCATGTTGTGTGTCTCTGTATATTTGTGTGTCTCTTGATATATGTATAGACTGTATGTTTGTGTATGTGTGCCTATGCATGTCTGGGTGTGTATGTGTCTTTGTGGATGGTTGGCATACAAGTGCCTGTGTGTGTGTTTTTGTATGTAGGATGGGTGAGCCAGATATTTAAAGGTAGTAAGGTGCCTACCTGCATCTTTAGGCATCTAAATACCTTTAAAATTCTGGCGCTGTCTGCTTATACTGCATGTTTGTCTCTGTCTCTGTGTGTGCACACATGATTCTCTGTGGTTGTGTGCACACACATGATTCTCTGTGGCTCGGGTGTGGAGCATATGTGATCTCTGTGTATCTCTGTGCCTCTGCCTGAATCGCTACATGTGTCTCTGTGGGCGTGTGCATGCACATATCTCTGTGGTGGGGGTGGAGGGCGTGCGTTTGGCAGCCAATCCCCCTGGCTAGGGTGTGTGTGAGAGTGTATCTGTATGTCCGTGGGTGTGAAATCCACCCCCAGCCTCCCAGACCCTGGCCCCAATTTGCTTCCATCTCCTTGTTTGGAGGCAGCTTAGCCAGCAGGACCCAGGGCAGGCGCTAGTCCAGCCCCAGCCCCTGATTGGGTCTCCTCCCTGTCACAGAGACCCAAGCTGGAGATAGCAATAATAATAATATATATATAAAAAAAAAACACCCAGCAAGAAAGAACCAGCCACCCCCTCCTCCCAGGCCTCCCTCCCATTGGCTGCCCTTCCCTTTGTGTGCCAGGCAGCTGCAGTCCCAGCTCCACATTTGAATGTATATAGGGGATTGGAAGGGACCATTTCCATGGGCCATCTGTCTCCTAGCCAGCAGCAGCCCCGCTCCCACCTCCACCCAGGAGCCGCCCAACAAAGGGACCGCAGCCGCAGCAGCAGGCCGGCAGGATGGTTCTAGTGCACGTCGGCTACCTTGTTCTTCCAGTGTTTGGCTCTGTACGAAACAGAGGTATCGCTTTATCCTTCGGGGCTTATTCTCGGCGGCGGCGGCGGTGTCTGTCTGCGTGTGTGTGTGTGTTGTTTTTTTTTTTTCAATGCACGAGCCTTTGGTTTCTCTGGAGGGTCCCCCCCCCCGGCTCCTCGTTGTCTCTCTTTCTTGCGGCTCAGATGCAGGAGGGTGGAGGGGGAAGGAAGGAAAGAAAGAAAGAAAGAAAACCCAGCAGCCGAGCGGTGGGATTATTTTAGATTCTTCTCCGCTGGCTTCGGAGAGCCTCCTTCCCTTAACCCGGGCCATCTGCCCCCTGACAAATCCAGATCTCGGGTGGGAAGCCAAGCCCCGCTCTGTGTCCACAGAAAAAAAAAGGATTTTTTTGTTTCTTTTTGATTTTGTGCATTCGGTGGGTAGCGATTTTATTTTGTGTTCTTGGCGTGTGTGTGTGTGTGTGTGTGCTCTGTTTGACCATCGGTTTGTGCTTTTATTATTCTTATTTATTTACAAGCGGGGGTCTCCCCATATCTGATCTCGTCCCTCTCCCGCTCTCTTGGGAGCCGAGAGCGTGTTCGCCCTCTCTTAACCTTTCTTTTTGTCCCTTGCCGTTTCTTCTGTAATGGACTAAAATAGCGTTGGAATGAGCCTGCCGTTTTTAGGGTGCCTTTTCTTTCCTGTTGGACATCCCCCCCCCCCCCCGCCTCCCTCCCCACCTCCTGTAATGTGTCCTCCTCTCTTGGGGGAGTCGCATTGTAATGTTGGTTCTGGAGAGCAGCACAGCAGGTCCACAGCTCCATGGTGCTCGTATTGCTCAGAGAGATTTTTTTTTCAGGAAAGCAGCGTGATGATTATTTTTCACAGAGATTTAATATGGGATGTGTATGGCCGTTGCATATTTTTTTCCACCTCCCCTCGTTCCCATCCACCCCACATTCTGCTACAGACAATGGACCTGGACCTCTCCCTCCCCCCACCCCTCATTCCTTCCATTTTCTTTCTATCAAAATCAGGATGCATTTAGAGTCATTATTATTTCTAAATCAGCCTTTTTCTCTCCTTACATTTCTTTCCTGGAAATGTTCTCCCAGCCTGACCTCCCACCCCCACCCCTTGGCCTATTGTTGGTCAAGTCCCTATAGTTTTATTTATATATAAAATAAATTTCCTCTTAAAGATGATGCACTGCTGTAATTACCATTGAGGTCTTGATCACTGGGGACCCAGTAAAAGATGGGTTAAAATCTAGCACAATTAGACTCAGTCCAGATTCTGATCTCAGGTTACACTGCTATAAATCCAGAGTAACTCCACTTGCACGGATGGCTTCAGAGGCACTGATTTACCCCCCAGTGTAACTGAGATCAGAATCTGGTCTTTCCTGCTGTTGCCCGACCGCTTTAAAATTTATTTCCCTTTACTGTATGTGTACATATGACCCAGGTTGAACATAGTGGCATTGTTAACTGCAGTCTCTATTGTGATGATGGGATGATGACATTTTGCATTTATCAAATCTTTATTTTTTTTTTCTTCATTGTGTAGCACAGTGAATGGTCAACTTGCTGCTGTGTGCTGTAGCCCTCTGCCTCTGCATTTAGCTGTATTGTGACACCCCTCTCTTAACCATTTCCTGTATCCATCCGAGGAAGGCATTGATATTTAAGCTGCAGTATCCCCTCTCTATGGGCTGTCTGTCAATTTCAAAAAGGCTTAGATTGATGAGATTTCTCTGTAACACTAATTCCCCCACTCCCTCTCATCTGTGCAATTATCCTTATTATTTGAGAATGTCTAGGATTTTTTATTATATATATTATATATTTTATTATATATATTATATATATTATATAAAAATAATTAAGACTGATGTTAAACCCCAAAGTATAATTATCCTGATTAATTACAATTATAATTAATTACACTGATTTTTTAATACCATTACTGGATGCAATTTAATGTTTTCAATTTCAAATTAGTTTTAGTGGGGTGGGAGAGGTTCTCTGCTTCTCTCCCCCAAATTTACATTCCATTTTGGGTTCTTTCATTTTACTTAAAACTGAACATACCCACAGAGAAACTGTAAAGGGGCTATTGATATTGGACCCATACAAATGAACCAAAAAAAGACCTTGTGACAGAGGATACTAATGCTTAAACCTGAAGTCCTAAACCACAATTTTCTTGTAAAACTATTAGACAGACTGTAAGCTTAAATCTGCTCTTTTTAATTTCATTGTAGTCGTATAGAAAACAGGCCATTTCAGAATAGCTGTAGATAATAACAGCCATTTTTGTATCTTCATCTTGTTTAGCTAAGTACATTGCACTGTAAATTCCTGTTAAGTGGATTCATTTTGCTTTAGTTGGTGGATGCAGTATCTTGTGGGTTTTTTTCTAGTTGGACAACCATTGGTTTGCCATCTAGAATGCCTTTATGACTAAACAAATTACAGTCAATCATAGGCAAAAATAATAATAATAATAAAATCTGCAATTAAATTAGCCTTAATTTAAGAAAAGGCTTTGAAAAATAGTTGGAGAATAAGATCCGCGAGGACACTAAGCATATGAACATCTGAATATTCCTCCACCCTGCGTATTAACAAGGATTATTCAAAGACTTTGTAATACAAAGGGGTACTGCATCTTTGTACATTATATATCACACACACTCTTGGCCAAAATTACACCACTTTCAACAGCTGGCCTCCATCTGTTTCTTTGAAAGCTGAAACATCCAGTATATACAATTGTCTGTTACAGAAATGATCCAAGCACTTCATTTAGTGTGTATAAATTGGACACAAACATTTGATCAATTAACGCTGCTCCAAAGAAGCATATTAAATGGCGATTTTAATTAAATTATTTTTTTTTAAAAAATGAGACTGCTGGCAAAATGGTTTTCCATTAAACAGGGATAACATTTTCTGCTGTGCTAAATTACTTCCTGTTCTTATTTTGTGGGTAATTTTCTGTATCAAATATCCTTTGGTTGTGTATCTTCACCTTTTTTCTTGTACTAAAACTAAAGCATGGTCTGTATTTTTTTACATTACCTAGTTTCTGATGTAAATCTCTCTGTAGAGACATACCCTGCTGAAATGTAATGTGCTGTAGCCTATACATCTGCTCATTGTACGCTGCTTTTGTTCTGTTGCCCCTCCATAGCATGGTGGGCCTTGCCTTTTTGTATTGTGTGCATGATGACATTGTTACACACAATTCCACTAATACTAATATACAATCTCTCAATAAAGAAACTAGTTTTCCTATATTAACCTAGTGTGCTTTTTCTATTGCTGTTTTCCCATTTATTGTCGTATCCTGCTGTTTAGATTTTTTCCTTGCTTTCCCCGTTGTAAGATTGGAGTGAATGAATTTTTCAGTACCACAGATATGGAGGTCTTTAATATTTCTGCCCCATATCTATATTCAGCATTAGTCTGTGTATATCTACTGTACAGATACACATCCTATATTATCACTGTGCCTATGTATAGTTCTGTTTTACTCCAGAATGGCAAAAATTAAGTGTATAAACACACCCACACTCATTAATTATCAGAAGAGATTAAGGAGCCTGCTACTTACTGCATTCTGATTACAAGGTTACACATTGGTCATGAGTAATGAGAGGTGCAATGCCCCAAGATGGATGAGGGAAAAAGACATTTTTATATGGCTGGCTTTATTAGCAAGAAGTAAATGAATCTGAAAAAATATTTTCCCCCTCCTTTTTATAACCCTGCCCTTTTGAATATGACTGTCCTGCCCACCATCTGGTAGGAGAGGAGTCGTTAGTGCCTAGATACTATGATGACTGGCACACTATAAATACCTTAGATAGACAGCTGGAGAGCTAGAGTAGTAAATGTGTCCAAGATGCTAAGGTTATAACTACACTTCCTGCTTGCAGTATAGTGTGTAAACTTGAGGTCCTCTCTTCTGAATATCTGATTTGATTAACAAGTTAAATATTGACGTAGAAACTCAAGTAAGTAAACATGCACTTTAAAATATATGTAAGCACACAGAAAATTTGAATTAGCTCTGCACCTTAGTCAGTAGGGGAGTTTACTGCAGATGCTATGAAATAATAATGCAGATCACCCATTTTTGGTATCTCACCAGAGCCCATGAAGGGGACTGTTTCCCAGACTTGCAGGAGGGCATTATTACATAATTAAAATGGATTACATTTGGGTATTTAGGTGCCACTACAAGTCAGGGCTTCCAAAAACATTTTTTGCACTAATTGCATTTCAAAAGAAGATGGAGAAATGCAGGTCTGGGTTATTTTTCTGTAAAGTAGAGCAAAAATTCAGCAGTTGACAGTTCCACCAATCAAAATTTCAGTGCAAGACAAGGAATCTTCCACTTGTCCTGTCGAAAAAGGCATGTTAGAAACAAATGAAATCAAGTGATTAAAGGAACCCACGCTACCTAAATGGTCGTCATTTGAAGAGGCTCATCATTTTGCAAGGCAGTGCCTTTTCACTTTCTCCTAGCTATATCCTGAGTTTTTTCCTCCTCCATATTCCTTTTCCATGTATCTTAGTAATTGTTTGGCCATCATGTCCCTCCTGTATGACCACACACAATATATTTCTCTGCTCCCCCTTCTGGATGTACTGTATGCTTTGGCCCTTTGTTCTCTGCTCGAGCCTATTCCAGATTTGAAAGCTTAGCTGTTTGCTGTGACACATGTACACGTACACATATGTAAGCAGGAGGCTGTGCTTTTTTTAGCTTGCATGAAGGGAGACATGCATGCCTGTTGGGGCTGATCATTCTATTACATGATTTTTTTTCCCCCACATAGTACAATACAATTTTGTTCATGGTTTCAGAAAGTAAAAAATCCAACCAACCAAGTGCCTCACTCCAAATCCTACATTTCCAACCCTTGCTAAACTGAAATATGCAAGCAGCTGTCCCTTTGTTACAGATAGTGGCTTCATCATAACAAGCCACCAGTTCTTATTTTGCAAATTAGGCTAATATAGATCAAAATTGTTTGGTCAATACATTTTGAGCATAGTTTAGTAATGTAATAATACAGAAAGCGGCTGGGTTAATGGGAACTCATGCTAAGCAATTTATCATCTGCATCATGTTTTGACCTATCTTGTTAGAACACGCATTCTTATGAGAGACAATATTTCTGCTCCCCCCACAACACTTTACTAGCAAGCAGCCACAAGGCTTCCATAGTTCATAATTCATCGAAGGCATCCACAGTTTAATAATTAATACCTTTGACACTGTCATCCGGAAAAGACATCTGGACACAAGAGAGCCATTTTTTTTTCATTTCAGTAGCACAGAGTGGGAAAATTGGAGACAAGTAAAGTACCATTGCTGCTGTGGGTGGGGAAGGACTCACAATGGTTTCTTGAAAGTGTATATTTCTCTCAGACACCCCCCATGCATTAATGGGCTGCTTTAAATAACATCTTTCTATAAGAGGGGGAATAATTATCCTGACTATGGACGCAACTGGGCCAGATTCTTATGTAGTCTAAGGTGCCTTTACCGGCTCTGGGAGCTTTAGAAGGGTCTTAAATAGTTTACACTCACTTTAAGCCCCTTTATGCTGCCAGAGAAGTTTCACTATCTGACCCCATCTCCTAAACCAAGCTGAGGTTCTTGTCTCATTATAACCTGTACTGGGTTTTTTAATTTTATTTCAGAAATAAACATACTGGGCCAAATTCTACTCTCATTTGCTGTGGTGTCAATCTGGAACAGCTCCAGCAAAGTTTAATGAAAGTAACTCTGGATTTACGCTGCTAAGAGCAGAATTGGGCCCACGTAAGTGTAATGTTTAAAAACTAACGAACCCACTTCCAAATTAAAAAGCAAAAGAAACCAAAGTATAAATGGACTGTGAGATGCATGTGGTAAAAATCCAACCCACGGCCTAATCAACCGTGAGTCAAGTGATTAGGGTTCAATCCTGCCAAGTGCTGCTGTGTGGAGTAACTCATGGAGGCTGCTGAGTGCCCTGTACTCCTGTGGATTTCAAAGGGAACTGTGGATCCGCACAACCTCTGAAAACCAGGCCTCTTTGATTTAGGTTCCTAACAATGGATTTAGCTGCCTAATTTTTAAGGCACTACATTTGAAGATGATAGGCTTAGTGGCTCTGAAACTTAAAAACCCACTGCAAGCAGGCCAAGATTAGATCAATAAACACAATTCCTTAGTAAGTATTGGTTCTTGTAATATTAAAAAGGCCCAATGCATTGCACCAAACATATATCACTTAGCTGCACAATCTGCTTCTGTGCATAAGAATCTCTCAGTGCTTGTGTGGCCCCTGTCAGAGTGTATGTGGTGTTACTCTGGCTAACTGCATACAAGTTGACTACCACATTCAGCTCTCTCCACACCAAATCAAGGCCTGAATCCTGCTCTGTCTGAATCCTCAATCGCCCTAGTGAATGAATAGCATCATCGGGAGATTTTTGTCCATTTCAGCAATTTTTGGGGTATCAGTGCCTCTGTTGTACATAGGGTAAAATGTAAGACAAAAGGAGTCAGTGGGAGTAAACGGCCCCCTCTCTCAAACTCCCCATGTGTCTCACATGAAAACATTCCCTGTGATGCCATGAAGAACATGCAAAATATTAAAGGCCAACTCATCCCTCCTTCATTTTGATGGAAAGAGTGGAAAGTCCCCTCCTTAGCTAAATGCTGTGACAGTGAGTCAATCCACTACAATCGTCCCCCGACTTCTGCACCGGCCCTTCCAGGCCAACTCTGTGTGTTCGGGGCTCTGTGATTTCAGGGGATGTGGGGAGCCAGGAGTGAGAGGGTCTGCACAGTGCCACTGTCCTCCACAATCAGCCTTTTCCTCAGTCCAAAATAATGTTGATCCTGCTACCTTATCTTGCACAGACTCTCATTCCATGTTGTCAGCACCTCCTCCCCAAGGAGTTTTGGCTTAGTCATAGCCAAGACTCAATGGAACATAGCTCCTGAGGGAGTTCGGGGGCCCGGGGATCAGCAGAGAGGGACTAGGCCTCAGTGCACATCCCTGAACACACAGGATGCTGAGTTTCCCACCTCATTTTGACCTGAGGTTTTTTCTGTGGTAGGGAAAGATCTAGGCCTCAATCTAGAGCATAGAGCCATACGGATGTCTGACAAGCCTCACTCCACTTATGTGTATATTCAGGGCACAGCCCCCTGACCAGACACATCAGCCAAATTCACGTTGTATTATTCGTATGAACAAGGCAGCAGTTTTACCAGGTCTGCGTCGTGGCCTCTAGCAAAAAATAAGTTTACAGTGTTTTCTTCTGATGCCTGATGGGACCTGTCCCAGCAAACTAGTTTTACAGCTCTAGATCCTCAAACTGCAGTCAGTGGGAGCAAGGGCTGCTCAGCATGTTTGAAAACCAGGCCATAAATCCTTACCATTCCTGCTAACTAAACACATCCCAACTCCAGTAAAGCCTCAGCTCTGGTTTCAGTCACCCTGGTTAAAGCAACCCCACTGACTTGAAGGATCTAGTCTGTCCTCAGCTATGTGTGTCCTTGGGGTAGTTGTGTGTGTATATCTGAGGGCTGAATTAGGGTTAGGTGACTTCAGTGTGGGGGGTGGCACCTGCAAAATTGGGATGAGAATCTGATCCAGCATCTTGCGGGGAAGATAGTCCTTCAGGCTGGAGGAAGTAAGCTAGAGCCTGCTCCGTGTGATTGCGAAGAGATACACCTGCTATGCCATATATACAACTGAGGCTTGCCAGTCTGCCTCCCAAAGATCAATTGTTTCTGAAATTGCACTAAATGGGTCTCCACAGGGGAAGTGCTGACCTTGGGGATGCCCCAGGTGTCTGCAGATGCTTTGCCAAAAAATAGCTAAGAAATTACTAAACTGGATACCAAATCGGATCCTGTTGACTCCAGTGGAGTTACTCCTGTGAGTAAGAGCAGAACCAGGCCCTATTGGCTAATTCCTGTGGTCTGTACTCAGTCCTCCATAGTCTGGTTAAACCTCCACTATAGTCAATGGACCTAATTCCTCTCTTCACTGGGCTGCTTTGTGCAGTGCTGTGGATGTAATGGACCCCTAAAGAGTAGGGGCTTAACTGGCCTAAGGAAGATCCTTAATGTAGGGTGATGCTCCGGTGCTGTTCAGCTGGTGTCTAGGAGGAAAGAAACTGTGGCTGTGCTTATCAAGCCACACTAATTTACAGAGGGCACAGGGCAGCTGCAAAGCCAGCGCAGAATTGGGAGCGTGCAAAGGGAGCTTAAAGCCATCTTTCCAATCCCCCCAATTGCCCGTGCTGTGCTGTGCGCTCCTTGGTGGCTGCTGCAGACCCAGGCCACTGTCAATGGTAATTTTGCTCCAGTAAGATTGGGCCTGATACAAGAAACGTAATGGAGTGGCAATAGGTGATGTCTCATAAGGATGCTGCTTAATTCAGATTTACCTTTGCTCACATAGCCGGTTTACTATGACTCCAGTAATCAGAGTGCAATTACTGGGATTCTTGACATTTGCAACACTCTCCAAGCATTAGTCCTGCTATTTCCAATCTTTTCTGGGTTGGGCTGTAGGTGGAGGAAGCAGTGTGGTCATGAAGGCTACACGCACCAGCTTCTGATCTCAGTTACCTGCAGTGACTCACTAATACGAATGGCGCTACTCTGGGTTTAGACTGACTGCCCAGTCTTGGGGTCCTTCCTTAAGCTATTGGAGTTCTTTCATTTTGTCTGATCGCCCCTCATGAAAGATGGATCACTTTCTTGAACTAGCAGGACCCATCTAGGTTGTAGCGGGCGCCAACAGTTTACCATTCTCACGTCCCTTTTAGTAATGTGTCTTCTGAACCAATAGCCATTTGCTGGGGAGATTTTGCTTGAATGCTAAGAGCCAGTTTATTAAGCAAGGTTTTCCAAAATAGCTAAGAACACATTTTACCAAGTCACTGTGCACAGTTTAATAATGGCCATAATTCAAGGATCCATCTCATATACATGTTAAAGGACAGTGATTGGTGTTCCTAATAACCCTCTGAGCTGCCCTAAAATCATCCCTTCTGAGCTGCCTGAAGGCTTCCAGTTTGTTTCCTTAATAATACAGAGTGTGTATCAATATAGCTAGAGAGACTATAGTGTTAGTAAAAGGTGCCAAACAAGTGGCCTGAAGAATTCTGCAGGCACAGGGCGCAGTAGAACAGTGGACTAACCTGCTAATGTGGAGGGATGACTTCTAAGGGCCGAAGGAGTAACTTAGGGCATGTCTACACCGCAAAAAAAGACCCAGGGCAGAGAGACTCAGAGGCTCGGTCAAGTGACTCAGGTTGTGGGGCTTATGCTATGGGGCTCAAAATAGCAGTGTAGACATTTGGGCTCGGGCTCTGAAACGTAGCGAGGCAAGTGGGTCTCACAACCCAGGCTCCAGCCTGAGCAGGAACATTTGTAGGACAAGCCTGAGTCAGTTGACCCAGGCTCTGAGACTACCTGCCCTGGGGGTGGCTGTTTTGTTTTGCAGCGTAGACATAGCTGAGTCCCCATCTCATCTCTGACCTTGGGGCTCTGGCTGCCATTTGTCAGGGTGAGTTGCATGCTGTGTAGGAAAGGAACTGGAATGACACCAACTAACTCATTTCCCATAGGCCACCAAACAGCCATCAGATGATAGTAACAACTTTTGATTAATAATGACCTGAGCTAGATTCTAAGTCTCTAACAGGTGACCTGCAGGAGAAAGACTCTGTATCTCATTACCAATTCCATGAGCCATCCGGCTCCCTACGGAGCTACATTTTCTTTTATTCCAAACAGATCAGTTCAAAGCGTTCCCGAAAGGATTATGAAATTCACTTTGCAGTTCATGCTGTTCAGATCTTAAAGTATTGCCTTCCCAACTGCTGTGTTCAAGCATTCTCTAGAGAAATCTTGCTATGGAATTTTGCTCTCCCATACTTTTTCAGATGTGTTGCCATGTCATTCTGGCTTCCCCTACTTGAACAAGCTATTAGGGGATATTACATTTAAACATCCATCCCAAACCAGTATGCATTTATAGTCCATCCTGTTATGTGGGGCTTTGGTACTGAATATGCATGGCTATTAAAATAATTGAAAGTAGAAGGTTCCTTTTTTCCCAGGGGACTTTTAAACTGGCCAGACACTATGCTTAGGCAGCAGTGGAAAAGAAATCCCATTCTCATTCTTTCTTTTGGAAGTCTAAGTAGGAGAATACCACTAGAAATATGTGAACAGCCAGGCATGATGTATGAAGCGCTGTAGCCCAGTCTATGGGGATTTGCTGCAGAGTCTCATAGTCTGATCACTCCAGAAATATTCAAGTCCACAGATTCATTCATCAGCACCCTAAAGTTTGCTGCTTAAATAAACAGGACACAGTGCATTATTTTTTGTTTGGTGTCAAAGGTGAATTTAGTGCCGAGGTGGCTTGACAAGCACGCCTAATGAAGCCCTCAGTTTATCCACACGTGTGCAGCATGGCATTCCCCTCCCCTTGCCTACCAATGGACTTTACATTGACCTGGCGAGGCGAGAGGAGAGTTCTGTTTCCAGACCCGTTCAGTGAACAGAAGGGCACACAAAGGTGGTGGTGGGTTTTGTGCATTGTGGACACTTATCCAACTGAACCAGACCCACCCGCTCACTTTCTATAG
The DNA here is from genome assembly GCF_020497125.1 of Mauremys mutica. Lineage (NCBI taxonomy): Eukaryota > Metazoa > Chordata > Testudines > Geoemydidae > Mauremys > Mauremys mutica. Next base: position 12,346,461 of record NC_059077.1, read on the forward strand.
GGCACCAAACAGCCAGCAATAGGAATGACTCTGTGACTAATGTCCTGAGCTGGCTTTAAACCAGCAACCTAGAGGTGAAAAGCTCTGAATGGCTTTGCCAGATCCCTGAGCCAGCCATTCCTGATTGCTTTATCAGTGTGGATCTGCGCTTCATTAATCAGTCCAACAGTCATAACTTTCTCTGTACTCTGAAGCTTTTCTAACTTAATTTTAAAATAATTTATTTATATTCTCTAGAAAGCAAAACATTTCCTCTGTTTTCTTAGAGGTTCCTGCTCATGCACCAATAGCTTCTTGTCCTCTCCATAGTACTCCAGTGAGCCAGCGATGCTCAACTATAGTTAGCAGACTATATGGGGGGTCCAGGGAGTTCACAATGTGACCCATAGTCACCCCTCCCAGGTGCAGCCCACGGAGACTACAAGTCCCAGAATGCCATTCTCCAAATTGATGCCAGTGGAGGTTGCTCGTACCAAAATGGAGCATACTGGGACCTGCAGTCCTCACAGACCTCTAAGACTATGCTCAGAATGAGCGCAGAATTGCTACCCTGCTCCATTTTGGCAAGTTCGGTGCCACCTGCAGTCTCTTAGCAAGTTTCGAAGGAAGCCCTAAGCCAGGCTAAGGTTGGGTGTCGCTGATGTAAAATTCTTACAATACATGATCTTTTGCAGGAGGGCCCTGTGCACCTTCTGTCTGACAGTACTAAATGTCCCCAGTCCTGGCCATTGCATGGATCAGGGATATTTAATCAGACAATTGGCTATGTCCTGTGACTTTGTTACTGTGCTCAGTGATCGTGGCCTCCCTTGCCAGCTTGTAACAGCAACAGCATTGCCAACTCTTCTGCTTTTAGTGGGAGTCTCACAATATTTCGGTGTTTTCCTTAACACCCTGCTCCTGGGGTCTGGTGATTGGGTGAGAATCTCAGCTTTCAGTTCAATAAAACTACATTTCTAGCCCTCGGGGTTGTGGAGACAAACTTGAAAACGTGACCCAAGTGCTCCCTTGAAGCCACAAAAACTGGAACGCAAATAAAAACAACCCACAGTTTATCACTTTATTTTTTAAAAATCTCATGATCTTTAAGCCAATCTCAGAATTTTTGGGGGGGGAGGCTGGCTCATGAATGTGTGGGGTTGGCCATACTGAGGCCAAGTTGAAAGCCACCAAACAGTGGGACTCAGACTGTGAGTTTCTCTAACCCTGCAGGTAGACGCATAGGTAAGGCACAGGGGTCTAGCAGTGAGTTTTCTCCTCCTCTCACTCAGACAGGACGCGGAGGGGAGGAGGCAGGCATGGGTCACCTCCCCCCCCAGCCACTGTCCTCACTCCGCGCCCCCATTGTCGGCAGGCATGGGTCACCTCTGGTCTCACTGGTTCTCTTCCTGGGACAAACGACTATTCTGCGTGTTGCAAAACTTGCCTGAGACATGGACCTTCCCCCCGCGCCCCCAGAGCAGTGTGGTTCAAAGCAGCCTCTAGCTTTGTGTGTGTTTATTGCTTGCTCTGCGCCCTCTCACATGGGAGATCCCGATTTAATTCCCGCTCACTGTGGTCTGCGCCTTGATCTTCTAAGAGGGAGGCAAACCACTCAGGTCCTTCCCCTCCAAAATAGACAAACACACAACAGTCACTTCTGAGCCGCGTCAGCGTTAGCTACAGAGCTCTTTACCATGACCCGGACTCCAATTCCGCAGGGGGCTGGGAGTGAAACCAACCAGGCAGGAGCTTCCAGAACTGGAGCTATGCTGGGGACAGGCAGAAACAATCTCCATTCCCCAGTATCACCTAGCCCCAGTCCACAAAGGGACTTAGCTATTGCAACGCTTAGCCTTGCCGTGCCTAATTTTTAGGCAGCCAGCCACCCAGTGGAGTCCACAGACTCTGAGATAGGCACCCAAGCTCCCTATACACTACATGGGGAGAGACAGACAGATCCTGAAAATGGCATCCACAAAGCCAGCACACTAGGCAGGCAGCTGGCTAAGCTAGTCAATAGCAGGTGCCAAGGAGGGGGTGTATCCTAAGCCCTCCCCTCTCACAGCTTAGCGGGATCTGGACTCTCCCCTGCAGTCAGACATCTAAGCTGTCACCTGCAAGAACAGCATTGGCGCACCCCTAACAGTCAGGGGTGGGAGAGGAGAAAAAAGGACCCCCCCTAATAACCAGTAGGCCAGGGCACTCACCCAGGAGGGGTAGGCAATACTGGTTCAGTTGTCCACACTGCTTGAGAAGAAGAGATTTGAACATGGGTTTCCTATTGCTTAGTTGAATACCCAAACCACTGCACTATGATATGGGGTTACTGCAACAGGCAGTACCCTTAGGCTCTTCTTTCTGATCCCTGGTGAGGCTCTTCAGTGGTCACATGACCTTTCCCCCAGCATGCCTTTCTGGGTGCTGGCCCTTTAAACTTTGCAGACACAGACAGCTGCAGCCCTAACATGGCCATTTTGTTGCCTGCTGTGGAGCTCTCTATCTCAGCTGGTAAGTGTTCCTACCTCCTGTCACGTTCTCCCTTCCTTACGCCTAGGGACCTAACATGTTCTCATATGAATTGTGTTTAGTACTTAGCCTTCACCTGCTGGAGTGGTTAGTTCTGTAGTGCTAATTGTTTCGTGTTATGTGTCCAATATACCAAGAACTATATCCCACCCTAGGGTGACCAGATGTCCCGATTTTATAGGGACAGTCCCAATTTTTGGGTCTTTTTCTTATATAGGCTCCTATTTCCCCCCTCCCCCTTCCCAATTTTTCACACTTGCTGTCTGGTCACCCTATCCCACCCACCTAAGGGCTAGTCTACACTTACCGCGCGGGTCGACGCGGTGAGTTCGACTTTCCGGAGTTCGAACTATCGCGTCTGATCTAGACGCGATAGTTCGAACTCCGGAAGCGCTAGTTCGAACTCCGGTACTCCACCTCGGCAGCTGGAGTTAGCAGAGTCGACCTTGGAGCCGCGGAGTTCGGTTCCGCGGCGTCTGGACGGGTACGTAGTTCGAACTAGGGTAGTTCGAATTCAGCTACGCTATTCACGTAGCTGAGTTTGCGTACCCTAGTTCGACCCCCATTCTTAGTGTAGACCAGGCCTCAGACAACATTTATTTTGGATTAAAAGGAAACAGTAGCAAGAAAGAACAAAAGTAAAGACTCCAGGAGAGAGCACAGTGTGTCCATCTCTGGTTATAGGCTGCAGCCATGCTGAGACCAGATGGAATTCAAGGGGCAGTGCACAGAAAACCAGACACCACAGTTTCAAACTGCATAGTTACGTCGTTGTGAATGATTTAGCATTTCATGCACTATTCCATAGTTCACTCGTTGTAGTCCCACTAACCCATTTGTGCAATATGGGCCCAATTCTTCACTGCACTTTTGTGCAGCCATTTACGCTGGTGGCAAATGACTGTGATGTGCTACCCTTGGGGAATGTGAGTGGAGAACTCGCCTTTGGTAGTGTTTTATGCCCACTTGGCACAGGTGTAAGTAAGTACACAAGGTGAAAGATAGTGGAGAATCAATCCCTTTCTGTTTAAGGCCTGATCCTTCCCAGAAATCCTAGGGTATAAGTGGCTGCATGTATTTAATGCTACTTTTAAGCCTATCCTGTATGTTACAGCAGGTAGCTATAATACAGATTCATACAGACCTGAGGATGGGTCATGGAATGGACAGCATGGGAAGGCAGTCTGATATATCTACGCTGCCAAGAAAAACCCACCATGCTGAATCTCAGAACTTGGGTCAATAGACTTGGGCTTGTAGGGCTCGGGCTACATGGCAAAAAATAGCAGTGTAGCTGTTCCCGCTCAGGCTAGAGCCTGGGCTCTGAAACTGGGCAAAGGGGGATGGTCTTGGAGGCCAGCTCGAGCCTGAGTGGGAATGGTCACACTGTTGTTTTGAGCCTGCAGCCCGAGCCCCATGAGCCTGTCAAGTGACCCGGGCTCTGAGACTCAATGCTGCAGGTTTGTCTTTGCAGTGTAGACATCCCCCCAGTTACCTGTCCCAGTTCTTGATGCGGTTATAAACCCCATCTGCATAACGACTGGAAAGGACAAGGGTGTGTCTCATGCATGCATACTCTGAGTTCTGAAAAGGCACTGCCAATGGGCCAGCTGTGAAGCAGCCCAAAGGGCATGAAAATGCAGATGATAGGAAATGCAAAGTCATGTGGCACAAGTGCCACGGCAGAGGAGGTCAATGTTTTTGTCAATGATTGGAGAGACAATATAAAATGATTGCTGATCAAGTTTGCAGGTTTGACAAAGATTGCCCGCCCCCCCAAGCGTGACACCAAACAAGCTAGAAGTAATCAAACAACATGTGTTTTAATACAACTAAATGCAAAGTCACCGTTCCAGGACAGGGGAAAGGCAGTGACTCTGAAAAGGACTCAGGAGTCAAGTAAATACGAGCTCCCAGTGGATTGTGGATAAAAGCGCTAATGCGGTCCTTAGATGTATAAACGGGAATATCGAGCAGGATTAGAGATGTGGTATTCCCCATGTATGCTGCATTGGTGAGGCAGTTATTGGCAGGGCCGCCCAGAGAATTCCGGGGGCCCGGGGTCTTCGGCGGCGGGGGGCCCCCGCTCAGGGGTGGCTCTAGACCCCAGCGCGCCAAGCAGGCGCGTGGGGCGGCCCTTTCCCTGGGGGGCGGCATTTGGCTCCGGTTGAGCTCCCGCAGGCATGCCTGCGGCAGGTCGACCGGAGCCCGGGACTAGCGGACCTGCATGACTGCGGCGGGTGCCGTGTTCCCGCGGCTCCGGTTGACCTGCCGCAGTCATGCCTGCGGGAGGTCCAGCCGAGCCGCGGGACGAGCGCCCCCCTCCGCAGTCATGCCTGCGGCAGGTCCACTCGTCCCGGGCTCCGGTGGACCTGCCGCAGACATGCCTGCGGGAGCTCAACCGGAGCCGCGGGAAGAGGGGAAACACTCCGGGGGCCCCGGAACACACTCCTGGGGGCCCCTGCGGGACGCGGGGCCTGGGGCAAATTGCCCCTCTTGCCCCCCCCTCTGGGCGGCCCTGGTTATTGGAACACTGTGTCCAGTTCCGATGCCTAATTTTAAAAAGGATGTTGGAAAAACAGCGGGTTTAGAGAAGGTTACAAGAAATCAGTGTCAGGAAAACACCCTTACAATGGGAGACTTAAGGAACTCAATCTATTTAGTTTGTTGAAAAGAAGGTTAAGAGGTGATTTGATCATGGTCTGTAAGTACCTACTCAGGTCGATGGTTTCTGATACCATCACTCTCTTCAATCTAGCAGAGAAAGACCAAACAAGAGCCCGTGGATGAGAGCTGAAGCTAGAAAAATTCCAACTGGATATAAGGTGCAAAATGTTAACAGTGAGGGTAATTAAGCACTGGAACAGCTTCCCAAGCTGTGGAGTGGATTCTTCATCACTTGGAGTCTTTAAATCAGTAGCAGATGGCTTTCTAAAAGGTATTCTTTAGTAGAGGGGTAGGCAACCTATGGCACGCATGCCGAAGGTGGCGTGCGAGCTGATTTTCAGTGGCACGCACACTGCCTGGGTCCTAGCCACCAGTCGGGGGGGGGGGGGGCGGTCTGCATTTTAATTTAATTTTAAATGAAGCTTCTTAAACATTTTAAAAACCCTTATTTACTTTACATACAACAATAGTTTAGTTATATATTATAGACTTATAGAAAGACACCTTCTAAAAACGTTAAAATGTATTACTGGCACGCAAAACCTTAAATTAGAGTGAATAAATGAAAACTCGGCACACCACTTCTGAAAGGTTGCCGACCCCTGCTCTAGTTCAACCACAAGTGAAAAGCTTGATGCAGGAATTCCTAGGAGAAATTCTATGGCCTATGTTATGCAGAAAGTCAGATTGAATTATCATAATGGTCCCTTCTTGCTTTAATATGTATGAAAATTGTTTTAGGAAAGAATAACAAAGCTAGTGTACCAGGATCTATCCTTGAGAAGGCACCCAAATGGGGGAGAAAGATGGGTTGCTGACAGCGGAGAGCCACCCTGTAACTAAGCCATGGAATGACCCCTGCCAGAAGTACATTAACAATCAGTACTGGGTAGAGGGATCTAAAGGCACCCTACCAGTCAGTTTGTATGAAGCAGGCAGCACTTACTGGTCTGAGCATGGGACTGAGAGCCAAGAACTCCTGACTTCCCATATTACTTCTGCCACTGACTTGCTATGTGGCCTTGGGCATATCACTTGAGCTCAATATTCAAAATACCGATGCTAAGATTTGCATGAAGCGTTGTGCATGCACAGTGCCTTGAGTGTGCGCGAATCAGGGGTATATGCATACACCTCAATATCTGTGCATCCACATCTCAGACTTGTGAATGCTCATGCGGAAACTGGATACGCACAAAAGTGTGCGGGCACTTTAACAAGTGCGCGTTTAAAAATGTTGAGCCTTAACCTCTCTGCCCATTTCTCCTCGTGTAAAATGGGGAGAATGATCCTTTCTTTCCCATCAGACGAGTTCTGAGGATTGGCTCATGCTCATGCAGCACTTGCAGGAGCCAAATGTTGTTGTTGTTGTTGTCGTCACACTGTCTGGAGTGGTTCACCCCGTGAGTGCCAATCTCAGGGCAGACAGTCATAAAGCAGGGCAGACACCCCAACCTGGCGGTATGTTCTACCACTAGATTTCACCAAACCGTTAGCAAACGTGAACTCCTGAAGCACTATAACAGCCAGTGGGCCCTCCAGGGTATGTTGCCACCCAGGCAAGCTGGATTTAGTGATAGTTGGTTGCCATACACCAAAGATCACAAAAGATTCAGGTTGCTCCTGGTCCCAAGAAACCAGTTACTTATTTCAGGTCAATTTGTATCTGAGGCCTTGGCTACACTGGCGCTCCCGCGGCAGCGTTGTACGGCTGCAAGTGTAGCCATACCCTTAGATTTCACACTAAAGACAACGCTTGTAACCAATCCTATGGTAAACTACCTAAGGATTTATTAACCAGAAAAAAGAAATGAGAGTTATTTACAGGTTAAAGCAGGCAACATACATACACAAATGAGCTACAGTCTATGGTTCCGAAGGTGACAGAGTGGCTAGCACTGAATGTTAGGTCTAACCCAGGTTGACCCTGGGGATCTCTGCTTCTGTTTCCTAGCTCCAGCCCTGTGAGGGTCCAAACAGCAAAAGAGAGAGAGAAAAGATTTCTTGTGTTCCTGTTTATCTCCTTCTTCCAGCATTCAAGCTGATGGAATGCACTTTCTTGCACGTAGCCTCTTCATGGGTGTGAGAGGGCCATTAACCAAGTCTTTGTATCGTGATGTTCCACAATGGCCCATTTAGTTTTGATAGTCCTTCTTGATGGGCGGTGGGTGGAGTGTTCCTCTTGACGGGGTTCACAGGTTCAGAGCTGGCATTTTTACAGTTAGAAAGCAAAACGTACATATTACCGTATAGCACGGGATACAGACATTACGAGTGAAATTAATGCATTCAGCAACTGACAAGGATTCTGTAGAGTCGAAACACTAAACGCATTCTTTCAGGTCTAACACCTATCTTGAACAATACTACCATACAGGTGAGCTAAGTTCCCTGTAAGTTGCGTGGCTGCACAGCCATGCAGCAGCCTATTTACCACTGTGCAGGCACTTAGGGAATACCCCCCCGACCCCCACCTAGCCCAGCCCCCAACCTGCTGCGGGAGGGGCGATCCTTCCCCAGCCCCAACTCACCCTGTGGCCCGGACCTGCCGCGGCCGGAGTGGCACGGACCCAGCCATGGCCGGATCAGGCCCAGGCGTGGCCTGAGGTGTGGCCAGGGTCAGCCCAACCCTGGAGTGGCCTGGACTCAGGCGCCCACCCGGGCGGCCCTCCCCCAGCCTAGACCTGTTGGGGTCAGAGGAGGGGCACCTATCCTGCAGCCCTAGCCCCAGAGCTCCCGCAGTGGGGAGAGGCGCCTCTCCCCCACAGCCCAGGTGCTGCTGTGGGGAGAGAGTGCTGGAGGGAGTCCTCTCTCCCCGCCGTAGCTCCGGAGCATCCTTCTGCCCTCACCCCTTGCTCCCAACCCTCTGCCCCAGCCCTGAGCCTCTCATCCCCAGCCTCACCCCAGAGCCCACACCCCCAGCCAAAGCCCTCACCCCCTTGCACCTAATCCTCTGCCCCAGCCCTAAGCCTCTCATCCCCGGCCCCACCCCAGAGCCCCACCTGCAGCCAGAGCCCTCACCCCCTGCACCCAATCCTTAGCTCCAGCCCTGAGCCCCTCATCCCCGGCCCCACCCCAGAGCCCACCCCCCAGCCGGAGCCTTCACACACCAGAACCCCAACCCTCTGCCCCAGTCCTCAGCTCCCTCCTACAAGAATTCCTCAGCCCGACCCCCACCCCATGAATTTTGTTATGTTTGTGATGTGTCATTGTCACAGATTCACAGATCGTGCCCACTCTTGGCTCCGTGCGGCCCGTGGGGGGTGCCCCTTTCAGTGAGACAGCCCTTCTCGGGGGTCCACTCTCTCGGGGTCAGGCCCCTCCACCTCCTGGAGCCGCACCTCTCTGAGCCTTAGCACACTTGTTTCTCGCCATGGGCCCCCTCAGGGAGTCCACACGCTCTGGACCCCCGCAGCCTCCTCACCCCCGAAGGGGTTGATGCAACCCTGTTCTCTAGACCAGAGTGACTCTCAGCCAGCATAAAACAGGAGGGTTTATTGAGAGTTGAACCCAGCACAGGAAACTCGCAGGGCCTCAGGCTTGGCCTCTCACACTAACAGCACATCCCAGTCCCCCTGCAGCCAGGTGGGCTCTGCCTGCTTCCCCTCGCCAGCCCCGAGCCCCCCTGCTTCCCAGCTGGGCCTCCGATATCCCCGGCCTCAAGCCCCGCCTCTGTCCATTGTCTTCTCTCCAGGTAAACAGGGTCATAAACAGGAAGGCCTGGGTCTCCTCTCCTCTCAGCTCTCCTCTGGCTGGAACCGGCTGGTCAGGTCACCGGGGTCCTCTCTCTGCAGCCCATTGTCCTCCCACTGGCCAGAACCGGCTGTGTCTCCTGAGCTGGGTCTCCGGGTCACCAGTGTCTCCGTCCTCCAGGCCCTTGGCTGGGGTCCCGAGTCCCTCTCCAGTCCTCTGTAACAACAAACTCCCTCTCCCCTCACCTCGTTAAACCAGTAACACCCAAGGACATTGAGTCCCACCCCCTGTGCATGCAAACCACTGGAAAACACAGAAAACCCCAAGAAAATCCCCCACTTCGTCACAGTCACACCTCACCTCCATATTGGTGCATATAACAAAATTCATTCCGCACATGGGTGGGAAAAATCAGAGGGAACCCTGCAGGTGAGCTGGTCTGGTGTCCAGCTATGAATTTATCAGTGCTCAGCCTTGGCAAGAGCTGCTCTGCCAGTGTCACAGTTGCATTAACCAATGTAATGGCAACACACTGTCCTCCTTTCTTCTCAGTTACATCCAGGCCTGGGCACCAGGGAACATAAGCTACATGTTAGTCCAGAATGGTGAGTAGATGGCTTGGTGCAACCACATCCTCACTTCATCCACTGCAGGCTGACTGGTTGTAAGCTGTGCAGGGCCCGTACAAAGATTGGTGGGACAATGCACTCTTTGGGGGAGTGATTTTGAAAGCACACGAACGTGTTGCATGTTAATTGGTCCGTATAGACCCAGCTGGTGTGCTTTAAGGTAGTGCTGTTTGGAACAGCAGACTGGCAGGGTCAACACGGGTCAATTAATGCGTAACACATTCTCACACTTTAGAAATCACATTCCTGAAGAGCACATTACCCCACCGTGTAGACAAGCCTGAAGACTTGATTTTCATTCTGCCGACCTTGTTGTTGTTGTACAAAAAGAGCTGAACGACTGCCTGTGCTTGAAGATGTAGACAAAGCTTAAATCTATCAGCCTTAGACCTTTGAGAGGAAGGATGATTCAGCAGTTAAGATACTAGCCAGAGACTGGTGTTCAATTCCTTGCTCTGCCACCGACTTTGTGTTTGACACCGGGCCAGTTACGTAGTCTCCCTGTTCCTCATGTGTAAACTGGGGAGAATGGAACTTTACCTCACAGGGGTGTTGTGAGGATAAATACACAAAGGAATGTGTAGTGCTATGCTAATGGGGCCCATATAAGTCCCATAGATAGGTAGTTTTGAATTTAATTAGAGATGGGCCTGAACTGTAAAAAATCTGATCTGGATTCAAACCGTGCCAGGTCTGTCTCTAGCCTCACTGAGGCAGTTCTATCCAGAATTACATCTCTGCCACTCCTGCTGACTTTGACAAAGGGCTGTATTCTGTCCTCCATTACAGCACCCATCCAGAGTCACTCCACTGAAGTCAAGATCAAGAGAGTTACTCTGGATTTACACCCACGTCACTAGGAGCAGAATTTGGGCCTGGCATTTCTTCCCCCTCATGCAGTGCTGATTAAGGAGCCATTTTTGGCAGTCAAAACAACTGTAAATTGTAAACTGTAAACTGCTTACCCCGCGAAGCAGAGCTACACAATCCTAAGCAGAATGGTTCGGATTTGCAAAACGACGCATGCATTTTGTGCATACACATTGTGTAATGTGGGCCTCTCTGCTCAGGATGAATTTAAAGCCATTTAACCATTCTGAAGGCCCTTGTGAAAGGGAGAGTGGGAGGGAAAATGAGAGCATCTTTGCTGATAAGAACTGGCAGCCCTGTAGGAATCAGGTTCATTAGACTCTCATCTGGAAAGGCCATTTGACTATTCACTCAAAATGCACTGCTGATTTGATGAGCTGAGGCATCTGTTTTGCTTGGGATGGATTTTGACAAACAGCTTCCTTGTGTACCTAATGCACAAGCTCCTTCTATGAGCTTCCTAAGGAAATCCAGGGTTTCACTGATCTCCTCTAAGAGAATAACCTTGACCTTTCCAACTGGGGGTTTCCTGATCTTCGAGAGGCAGAATGCCACCAAGCTCGGGTCACTGTTTTCTAGCAGAGTCCATCTTCGAATTTTGTTGCTGCTCCCAGTGACCTCTCCGTTAGCAGATCGTGATTTCCTTTGTGGGCCATTATCTTCGATAAAGCAGTGAGCAGTTGCGCTTTTCCCTCTGAGGTCCCAGAAGTGTTACAACATTATTAAATGTTTTAGGGTTTTTTTGGGGGTGGGGGAGGGGTTTGTTTTCACTTTGGACTGAATTATAGGGCAAGTAAATACATTCTGAACGAAAAAAGCTGAGCAGTGGACACAGCCTCTGAGCTTCAGCTTATTCCTTTTATTCTTAGCACCTGGATTTTCCCGGGGCCTCAATTCATACTCCACACTTGCACCCACCATTGCTTTCAGGCACAATTTGGTTCAAACTTGTGCAGGCATCGCTGGTGGCATTTAGGCCTGTTTTGTGGGTACAGGAAGGTATTTAAGGGCCCAGATCGTGCCTGAGCCCCTTGCAAAGGCACAAGGGAAGGGAAAAGGGAAAAGGTTTGGAAAAAATGACCGTTCTTGAGCTCCGCTGAGCACAAGGTTTTGCTTTTTGCTGGCCCCTGTAAAACTAGCTGTAGGAAAAGGGCTAGGGAGAGCTAGGAAGGAGGAGGGATCGTGACTTCAAGACTGGCCAATGGAACTGGCCATGCTGAGAGCAGAGGGCATGCTGCAACCTCTAATAAGAGTGTCTTCACTGCAGAGTAGCCCAGGTGATCAGCACCTTGTCTGAGGACCCGGGTTAGCTTAGCCCAGGTGTGAGCAGCCACACTGCAAAGCTCTACCCAAGCCAGTGTCCTCACTGCTGCCATGTGCACAGGGGCGGCTCTAGGTATTTTGCCGCCCCAAGCTCGGCAGGCAGGCTGCCTTCGGCGGCTTGCCTGCGGGAGGTCCCCGGTCCTGTGGATTCGGCGGCACGCCTGCGGGAGGTCCGCCGAAGCCACGGGACCAGCAGACCATCCGCAGGCATGCCGCCGAAGGCAGCCTGCCTGCTGCCCTCGTGGCGACCGGCAGAGCGCCCCCCGGGGCTTGCTGCCCCAGGCACGCGCTTGGTGTGCTTGTGCCTGGAGCCGCCCCTGCGTGTGCACCCTCTGTGTGTGTTGCTAGGACTCTGCGGGCACATCCCATGGTTCTTTGTGCTGCAGTAAACTGAGCTGCTTTATGAATAGTGGGAGAACTTGTCTGTCCCTCTGGCACATGAGGGGAATTGTGGGAAGGCACTGGAGGACTATTAGCACTTGAGTGATGTCGCCTGCGTCCCAATGGGTGGGCTACCAGCCCAAGTAAACGTGGTACCTGGGCTGTCACTCACATCCCCAGCCGGAGCAGCTAGCCTGGGATGAAAGCACCGCGTAACTCAGGTGAGAGGCTTTTGTGTGTGGACTGGAGAGGTGTTAGGGGCAACACTCAAATAAGAACCCACGGTATCTTTTCAGTGAAGACAGACCCTAGAAGGGTGCTGCTGCTGCACTGCCTGGGAACTCCAGGCAGCGCTGAGCCTGCCTGCCTGCCACCTGGAGTGTGCAGCTGAGGCTCTGTTGCAGGTCTGAGCCTCCCAGGCACAACAGAGCCCTAGAGGACGCCATGACTTGCCTGCTTATTTGAACCCACTTTTTACATTTATTTCATTGCCAACTCAAAACTGGGGGAGGGGAAGAGAATTAGAGGCTTGTTTTAAAAGGCCCATCTCTTTTGGGAAAGCTGAAGATTTGCCATCAGCTAAAGAAACAGCTACGGGGGGGGGGGTTCGGGGGGCGGTGCGGGGAGAGGAGAGAAGAGAAAGAGCACTCACAATTGGCATTGCAGCCCAAGGCACATGGTTTTAGTTAGAACTAAATTTAACTTGCATAAGCTTTAGGCGTGTACTGTGAGGCCGCACATCCACTTCTCCTGCTTCCTTCTCTCCAGCCATGTGAAATGGCAGTGAAAAAAGTAAAAAAGACAATCCGCCTTCCTGGAAGGGGAGGACAGGGTTCTGATTGGACCTGGGAGGAAGGAGACCTGCGATTCTGTTCCTGACTCTGCTCGTTGTGTCCCCTTGCGCGAGTCACTTTCCTTCGCTTCCGTTTCCCCAGCTGCAAGATGGAAATAATACTTAGTGCAGCCACTCCCCCCTCACCCCGGAAAAGTGACAATTGCTTAAAAAATTTCCCTCAGCTTCTGCATATTGATGATAGGGAGTTCCTAGGATACCGCAAATACTGAGGGCTCTGAGGTGAGTTATTAAAGGCAACCTCTCTGCGTACTTCCCAGGGTTATTGTGAAGGGGAATTCATTAATGCCTCTAAAATGCTTCGAAATCTGTCCTCCCATCCTGCTATCCTTCTGTCTGTCCATCTCATCACTGTGCTTGTGATGGATAGTGGCATTTGTTTATAGAAAAGTAAGCAGGCAAGTGCTTCCCCTTCGCTGTGTAGCTTTGGAGATGAGGAAAAACTACCTGTTTCATCCAATGTTTTTCTGGCTGCTTATTATTTGTGTAAGTCTTAGTCATGGATCCCAGCAGCAAAATCTAGATCCCAGCTAGGGGGAGTTTAGTTCCAGGGTTTTGGTGTAACCCACTAAAGAGATAGGGCTGGACATGACATTTCCCTCCAGATCTGAACTTCCCTGAAGTTCATGTCAGGGTTTTGTGTGGGGCCCATCTCTCATAGGCCTATCTCATCAGTGATTGCACCTTCACTGCGCACCTGTCCTGCACCACTTGCAGGAGGCGATAGTTTTAAATAGGAGCTGTCTTTGAGGCCCCAGTGCCAGTGAGAAGTCATCGTGAAAATGAGCCATGGCTCCCAAACAAAGCTAACAAAATGCATCATCAGAAAACAAGGCATCAGATTTGAATCTTGATGACACCAGCACCAATCCAGAATAAACATCAGCTCTGGATTTATGCTGTCATAAGTGAGATCACAATACCACCTGAGATTTTTTTTTTTTTAAATCTGTCTCAGATCAGCTGTAGTCTAAAAATGCTTTACAAGAGCTTGGAGATGCAGCGATAGGATCTTAAAGAATATCCGCCTGCACCCAGCCCTGCCCTGCCCTGCGGTGCAGTAGTGGGGTAGCATGCTCCCAGGGGTCCCAGTGAGAGCTTTCTAAAGCTCCGAATGAACCTGAAGATAATCAGGGCTCCTGCACTTCAGAAGGTATGTCCGTCAAAGTCAGTGAGCAGCCAGCGATTTCTGCATTCACTGAGCTGCAAACATTGTGGCTTTCGTTTGCCTGGCAGGAAAAGAGCTGTGAAATCTATGCAGATTCCTCCTCCTCTTGTCGTTCTTGTTAAATCCACATTTTTTTTTAGCCTGGCCTTTAATAGAAATCTCCTAATAACATTTATAAACTCACTTATAACAAGTGTTCATTAGTCATCTCAGTGATGATCCTAGGCAAGACATTTGTAATTTGACGTCAGAAAAGAGATTTAGGAACTTGGGAAATGATTTCATTCTATACCAGAATTACAGGGTATGGGGCTAATACAATGTATAATTCGCTTTGGCTGCTCAGGGGATGAGTGATTATTTTATATATTTGGCAGAAAATAAGAGCATTTCTTAATCATGAATGGTGTTATATTCCCTGTAAACTGCAGTATTATGAATCATGAGTCTATAAACATCTCACCTCCTGCATGCTCAGTTTTTCTTGGTGAAACCTAAATGGCCAAACTTTTTGGCCTAAGGGCCACATCTGGGTGGGGAAATTGTACGCAGGGCCATGAATGTAGGGCTAGGGCAGGGGGTTGGGGTGTGGGAGGGAATGTGGGGTGTAGGAGGGGGTGCGGTGTGCAGGAAGGGGCTCACGGCAAAGGGTTGAGGTGTGGGAGGGGGCTCAGGGCGGGGGGCTCTGGTGTGGCAGGGGGCTCAAGGCAGAGGGTTGGGGGCTCAGGGCAGGGGTTGGAGTGCAGGAGGGGTGCGGGGTGCAGGAGGAGGCTCAGGGCAGGGGGTTAGAGGGCTATATAAGTAAAAGACTCAAAAATCGTGATTGTCCCTATAAAATCGGGACATCTGGTCACCCTACCGTGGGCTGTAGTTTGCCCTTCCCTGGGCTAGATTCTGCTACCCTTGCTGTGTCAGATTATTACCTTATTCCATGAGTAGACTCTTGAAACCAACAGGATGACTCACAGCGTGAGCAAAGGCAGCAGAATCAGGCTTGACCATGCCCGAAGCTAAGCATCCTCCTCTCCCACTGAGATCAACGGGAGTTGCTGGGCGTTCCGCACCATTCAGGGTCATGGGTTTAGAACCTGAAGCTGCACCATAGAAGGGAGCATCGGTGCAAACTAACAGTGCCCTGGTCATGACCTGGTATGACAACGTCTAGGAAAGAGAAGGTAGTTCACCCTCCATGTCCCATTCAGTCTTCGGTCACTACTGAGCTTGCCAAATATCATAGGTAAAGGAGGTCACACTAGATGATCACAGTGGTCTCTTCTGGTTTTATAATCTATAGCGAAGTGTGTGGTACATGCCCATTGTTTAATGGCACCTACTATAGAATGGTTTGGATGAGGATATGCTGATCATCACAGCCAAGTGAAATCACAGGGAGAGTTTAGGGACGCAGTATGTAATGACCCAAGCCCTTTCTTGGAATTTAATATATCAGAAGGTTTCATGTAACCATGTAAAAAGTAACTAGACTGGAAACTTTTCTGGTCCTGTCTTGATGTTCAGATTCCCTCTCGTGTTAAGCAAGAGTGGTGCTTAAAGTGTGCGACTACATCCTATAGTAGAGGCAGTGTGGTCTGGGGGTTAGGGCAACAAATGGCAGGGACAGCTTTAGTCCGATTTCCCCGAATCGGGCCCTGCGCCTAAGAGGGCCCCGCACTCTAAAGAAGAGCGCCTAACTTTTTAATTTTTGCTCACCCGGCAGTGGTCCGGGTCTTCGGCGGCACTCCAGCAACAGGTCCTTCAGTGCCGCCGAAGACCCGGACCGCCGCCGGGTATTCGAATTGGGCCCCGCGCTTCCTAAAGCCGGCCCTGGCTGTGGGAGTCCTGGTTTCTATTTGCAGTGTTGTCAATGGCCTGCTGGATGGGTGTGGGTAAGTCACTCTCAGGAATGTGCTTTGAGTTCCTCAGATGCAAAAGACTATGTAGATGTTAGGTTCATTATCCCAGCTATAAAAAATGTGAGCGTGGTATAAGTGCCACAAATGCTCTGCCAAAAGAGGAAGTGTGTCTCTGTGTGTGTGTGTGTGTGTGTAGGGGCCATGTGTTTCATGAATAGACAATGAGTACAAAGGAAAAACAGGTGTTACTTGACCCCGGAAGCAAGTTATTTCTACCAGCCTTTTCTAAAGCATAACACAACTGACCAAGATCAGGCAACTCCAAAGTAACTGATACCCTGAACCCGGCCCTCTTATTTCATGTCTCTCTCTCCTATTGCACTGGGCAGTAGCATCTACTTTTCTTTCTACGTTACACACTCCAGGACAGTAATTAGAGATACCTACAGTACTTACAGTCCTTATGCAGGCAAAGTTTCCACTGAAATCTGGGATTTTGGCTAAATGATAGCAGGATTTTGGTCTTTAATATGGAAAAGGATAGGTCCACCAATGGCTATTAGTTAAGATGCTTAGGGATGTCCCATGCTCTGGGTGTCCCTAAATCTCTGACAGCCAGAAGCTGGGACTGGTCGACAGAGGATGGATAACTTAATACATTGCCCAGTTCTGGTCATTCCCTCTGAAGCATCTGGCACTGGCTACTGTAGGAAGACAGGATACTGGGGTAGATGGACCTTTGGTCTGACCCCTAGAGATCAAACTTGTTAAGACCTTAAAATAAAATTTAGCTATTTGCTCTTATAAACATTAGGCTGGCTGTTTCATTCAGCCTTCCCTGGCTTACATGGAAACTGCTGTAGTACGCTTGGTCTATGCTTAAAACTTAGATCGACGTAGCTACTTTGCTCAGGGGTGTGAAAAATCCACACCTCTGAGTGCCATAGTGATGCCAACCTACCCCTTGTGTAGATGCAGCTAGGTGGATGGAAAAATGCCTCCATCAACCTTGCTACCGTCGCTCAGAGAGGAGGAACTCCTAGGGGGATGGAGAACCCCCTTCTATTGCCTTAGTCTGTATCTCCACTATGGGAAAACAACAGCACAGGTACGGCACTGTAAATATGTTGCTATACCACCTGGGGTGTAGTCATTCTTCCGCTCTACTCTGCGCTGGTCAGGTTCAGCTGGAGTATTGTGTCCAGTTCTGAGCACCGCATTTCAAGAAAGATGTGGAGAAACTGGAGAGGGTCCAGAGAAGAGCAACAAGAATGATTAAAGGTCTAGAGAACATGACCTATGAAGGAAGGCTGAAAGAACTGGGTTTGTTTAGTTTGGAAAAGAGAAGACTGAGAGGGGACATGATAGCAGTTTTCAGGTATCTAAAAGGGTGTCATAAGGAGGTGGAAGAAAACTTGTTCACCTCAGCCTCTAAGGATAGAACAAGAAGCAATGGGCTGCAGCAAGGGAGGTTTAGGTTGGACATTAGGAAAAAGTTCCTAACTGTCAGGGGGTTAAACAGTGGAATAAACTGCCTAGGGAGGTTGTGAAATCTCCATCTCCGGAGATATTTAAGAGTAGGTTAGATAAATGTCTATCAGGGATGGTCTAGACAATATTTGGTCCTGCCATGAGAGCAGGGGACTGGACTTGATGACCTCTCGAGGTCCCTCCCAGTCCTAGAATCTATGAATCTATGGCCTTAGCTTGAAGCGGTACATTGTGGGCTGATCTACACTAGAAAACTCGACTGGCCCAGATATGTTGCTCAGGGGTGTGAAAAATCCACACCTTGAGCGACATAGTGAAGCTGACCCAAGTCCCTTTGTGGACAGTGCTAGGCCAACAGAAGAATTCTTCCATCAACCTAGCTGCCGTCTGTTGGGGAGGTAGATTACTTATGCCGATGGGAGAACCCCTCCTGTTGGTGTAGAGTGACTACACTAAAGTGCTACAGTGGCACAGCTGTGCCCCGTCGTGTTTCAAGTGTACACAAGCCCTGTGTGTCAAGCATAATCCTGGTAAGTGTCTGAGTATAACAATAGATCTCGTCTGTAATGCAGTCTAATATGTACAGTCTGGCATCTTTATTACTTGTGCATGAATTTTGTGCTGGTGGAAGATGCCATCCTAGATGAATTCTGGGTTAGTTGGTGCAGCCCACCAAAGGAACAAAAGATCTGCCCCTCGAGTGAGGGGAGGGCCCATAAATCCCACAAGTCAACTCATCATAAGGGACTAAGAAAGACTGACAGCCCTGGGGAATGAAGGGCTCTATTTAATCCCAAGCAGCTATATCACAGATTGTGACAGCACAGTCTTCTCCAAAGGGCTGGGACCTCATTGCGAAGGGACTGCCTTGACACAGGCAGAGAGGCTTTAGCTTCCATACCCATTCCATTCTTTGCGTCCGTGCTGAGATTGTCAGCAAGACTACCAGTCAACGTCAGCTGGTTTGCTGGTTTTGTGATGGCCCGTCTGCTGGGCAACAGATCGAGATCACGGATTCATTTCATGTAAGCCACTGAATAGTCACAGCACCATAACTACTTTTCAGTCACTACTAAGCTAAGAGTTTCAGCTGAGATGCAGAAGACTCTGTAGGCCATTACTCATCCCTACGCCATCCTGGTCTGCATTTGACTTATACATTTAATATATTAATGAATGGCCACCTACGCCTCCAACAAGGTGAAACTTTCACTGTTCACCCACACCTGCGAGGTGAAACATGGCAGCTGATGAACAGTGAACAGGAATATTACACAGCAGTTGACATAGGAAGTGACTAATACCGTAGCCAAATGAAACAGCCAGGGATATATTTAGGAAGAGAGAATATAAGGATTTATAACTCAAATGCTTACAAAAGTGCCATTAAATATTTAATGACCTGAAGTGGTCAGGACCATGGGATCTGAAAGACGGCACTATGATAACATGGGGCTCTATAATATCATGCCGGTTCAGTACAAATTCAGAAAGAAGAATGCTACCTACTGAATCACTATTTTCTGCACCTCTTAGATGTTCCTTGGTGAACCCTCAGCCTAATCCTGAATAACTACAGGATCACTGCATAAAGTAGTATCTCTGTTATATGTTGATATCAGGTGTGGCTTTCCTTAGAACAAATAGTTCCCCTTAATTGTCTGCCTTAAAACCATAAGATGGCAGCAGCCATCTTACATGAGTCTATCTGAAAAAAAAAATGCAGCTTGTTTGTGATGTGCAGCTGGTGTTCTTTAAATTATTGCAGAATTCCGAGTGCAACAGTGGTCTGTCATGTTACCCTCAGCGTGACCCTAGTGCAATGTCATTTGGTGCAGTAGTCACATTTATTTTACAAACAGCAAGTCCTTTTGGTTCTCCCAAGACTATAGTGAATCTAAGACTTGGCAAAAGACTGTAAATATAATATTGCCAATCCCAAAGGTTAAAAAATTACATGTCACGCCCCCAAAATCGTGAGATTAGCTTAAAAATCATGAGATACAAATTTCAGAGGGGTAGCTGTGTTAGTCTGTATCTGCAAAAACAACGAGGAGTCCTTGTGGCACCTTAGAGACTAACAAATTTATGCCCAAATAAGCTTATGCCCAAATAAATGTGTTAGTCTCTAAGGTGCCACAAGGACTTCTCGTTGTTTTTGAGATACAAATATTTGTTCTTGTTATCTGCTTTCTGGGTTTTGAGTCTTTAGAGTTCACTTGGGCCACGTTTAGAAAAAACACCAAATAATGTAAGACTTTTGATACAGTGCTGCCAGCTCTTGCAGTTTTAATTACCAATGTGTAATTAACATCAGACTCATCTATGAAAGTATTCAGTGTTCTGCCCTTGCCATGTAAGAGGGCAGGTAGCGTTTTCTAAATGGCCTCATTTGGTATGAATAATAAAATGTTTGGAGACCTAAACACACAGGACTATGTAATTTGGAAATGGAAATCACAGAAAAAGAACCCAAAACATACTGATTATAATTCTCATGATTTTTAAGCCAATCTTATGATTTTTGAGGACCTGACTCATGATGGGGTTGGCAATCAGTGCCACAGACTTCCAAATAAAAGGGACTCACAGGTACAGGAATTTGGGAGTGTGGGTAGGTCTATTCAGCTGCCTGCACCAACTCCAATCTAACAAAGCTCCAGGCTAAGAAAAAGATTTCAGTATAACCCCTCCCTTTTCATACATTCTCTGCTTGCTACTAAGCTTTCCTCCTTAGTTTCAGCATGGACTGCAGCCATTAACTACAGCCACTGGGGTTGGAGTTTCACCTTTGTTGCTAATAGTTACCAGCATCAGACAGTTAAAAGATAATCAGCCAAATTCATCCCTGAAGGCAGCTAACTAACATTAGAGATGAGTCGGGACTGGGATGCTGGAACCAGACTCTCTGGCACTTTGGAGAAGTTCAGAGTCAAACTGGGTAGCCTGGGCCCTTTGTTATTAATTATTATTATATGTATTGTGGTAGTGCCTAGGAGACCCAGTCATGGACAAACAGTACAAGCATCAGTAATTGTACAAACACATAAAAAAAAAAAAAAGACAGTCCCTGTCCCAAAGAGCACATGCTGGCTTTGTGTGTGAGTGACTGAGCGTGGTGGTGTTGCTCGCCATTGGCTGACAGACATAGAGGATAAAAGGCCTACTAATGGTAACGCCAACAGGAGCTCTATATTAGCTTAAGTGATTAGGGGCTTGTGCTTGTGGGGCTGAAGGACCAGCGTTCTCCTCATCCCAGCACCTGGGAAGCATGTATATGATTTATGTAATAATAATGTCTGTTGTTGGGAGCACACTGATGTGCTAGACTATCTGTAATGAATAATAATGCTTAGCAATTTTCATCCAGCGCATCAGCAGGTATGTGGTAGAACCAGGTCTCCCAACACTTAAATCAAGTGCCCTATCTACTGTACCAATACTCCACATACATCTGCCTGGACTTCAGTTGATAATCTAAGGTTCAGTTCTGCAAGATGATTGAAATTTTTCTGTCAAAACTGTTTTTTGACAGAAAATTGGGGTTTTGACTAATGAATTTTTTTTTCCAAAAAGTGTCTGCTTTCCACAGAAAATTATTATTATTGTCGTTGTTGTTGTCAAAATCTGTCAGCTGAAAACTGACATATTTCAACCAAAAAAGGGGAGTTGTAATTTGCTCCTTGTGTGCCATTTTCTTCTATGTGCTAGGATTTTCCAGGTGGACTACATTTCCCATAAGGCAGGGTTTCTTAAACAGGGGGTGCCGCTTCCGTACAGAAAGCCCCTGGCGGGCCGGGCCAGTGTGGTTACCTGCCCCGTCCGCAGGTCTGGCCGATCACGGCTCCCACTGGCCGTGGATCGCTGCTCCGGGCCAATGGGAGCTGCTGGAAGTGGCGGCCAGTAAGTCCCTCGGCCTGCGCCGCTTCCAGCAGCTCCCATTGGCCCGGAGCAGCGATCCGCGGCCAGTGGGAGCCGTGATCGGCCGGACCTGCGGACGGGACAGGTAACCACACTGGCCCGGCCCGCCAGCGGCTTTCCCTACAGAAGCGGCAACCCCTGTTTGAGAAACCCTGCCATAAGGCATCCATTGCCAGGGACTCCATGACTCAGAGCTTCTCATCACCAAGAGGGGACATCTTGATGCAGTGTGGAAGATGTAGTCCAGCTGGACATGAGGCACAAACTATAAATCTCATTTGCAATCAAAATATTTCTGGTTTTGGCATAAAACAAAACTTCTGTGTTAAATTTTGATGAAACCAAGTTTTTTTGTTGTTGTTGCAAATTTCCATGAGAAATTTTTATTTCTGACCAGCCGTAGCGCTGAACACCCAAACTCTAATGCATAGCCTCTTGCACGAATAGGCGCCTACTCCAAGTATTGCCAACTCTCGTGACTTTATTGCAAGTCTCACAATATGTGGTGCTTTCCGCTTAAATCTCAGCTCACTATTCCTTGGAGTGCAGAGAAATGCATGAGTAAGTAAACCGAGTTTATCCCAAAGGTCCAAATTCCAGGAGACAAAGAAGAGAACCAAATGTATTATTTCTATAAAATCTCCTGAGTTTTAAGTCAGGCTCATGATTTTGGAGGGGTCTGATTCATGATTTTTTTAATGCTTGGTGCTTGCAATGCTGTGGTCTTCAAATTCTTAGCACTGTTTTCTCAACTGCCTAATGCACATATACTATCGCAGTCTGGCAGTGCTATTGTTCCTTCCTCTATGAACACTCAGAGGGTTTATCAATTCAGAGAACAAGCATCTAGGCTCCAGACAGCAATTCCCATGATTCCGAGACAAGAGTTCTCAAGCTCAGCCCAGGGTTGTGTCTCAGTATTAAGAAACAAATCCAACACCTCTGTGATGCAACCTGGGTGACTGTTAGAATTGCTCCACAAAGATGTCTTCCCCCTATAAGAAGCTGAATGTGTCTTGGATTTCTCTTCCTTAATAAATCACAGATGCTCCCATTGTCTTTGATTGATTAACAGATAGAAACATGTGTCTTAAATGCCTCGTGCTGTGCATCGCTTGCCTTTAAGCATGGCAACAAGAAAGCACTTCCACACCAGAGGATAAGAATGGCAGCCTGCAGGGGATATCCTATGGGTCACTCAACAGCATGGCTCAGTGCCAAGAGAGATTGCCAACAGGTCAAAGATACTTGTTCTGTCTAAGATACTCATACAGCCCCCATCACAGTAGCATCCGAGCACCTCACAATCATGTAATGTATTTATCCTCATAACACCCCTGTGAAATAGGAAAGTGCTATTATCCCCATTTTATAGCCGTGAAACTGAGACAATGAGCAGCTTAGTGACATGCCCAAGGTCACACACGACATCTGTGGCAGAGCAGGAAACCTCCAGAGTCCCACGCTACTGCTCTAACCACTGGGTCAGCTAGTCTTTATTGTCACTCTCTTTATTCTACCTTTTCCATGACATACAAGTCACTAGGCTCGGAGCCTTAAGATACTGATGGCAAAATCTGCTGCTTTAAGCTTGTATTGGTCCGCAGATATGAGATGAAATCCTGGTCCCATTGGATTCAATGACAAAACTCCTGTTGGCTTCAGTAGGGCTAGGATTTCACCCACAGATTTTAATTTAAGGCATTCAAGCCCATGAACACTAGTGTTCAGATTTTCAAAAGAGCTCAGCTCTTATTTAGGCACCAAAATTAGAGGCCAGATTTTCAGGAGAGCTGCGCACACGATGCGCTGAGCCACTATGGGCAGACTTTCAAAAGGGCCACAGTGTTTGCTGCTGAATGACAACCAGGGCCCCCCATTGTGGATGCTGATTACTTCAAAAATCTGCCCTTACTTCCAAAGGAGATGCTTCACTGTGTTTTAGAGTGGAGTGTATTTTTGAAACACAACAATATGAGACGGTACAAACCCTGGAAGTTACACTTGAAACATTTCTTTATCTTTGCCACTAGACTACTTGATTGATGACCTAAGTTGTTATCTGAAATGCTTCCCCCTCCTAGGCTGCTTAGCTGCCTGAAAAACCCAGACACAAAAATGAAGGGCTGACTTTAGGATTTCTGGGAGGGCTGCAAACTTAACTGCTTAAGAGAGAGAATTCTTGGAGCTGGACGAAGGAGACTCTTGTGCAACCAACAGCTTCTTCTGCTGCAAAAGTAGTGAGGACCATTATTTTCTATTGGTTTCTTGCACCTTCTTGTGAAGTGTCTGACTGTAGAGAAGATACTAGACTAGATGGACCCAGTTGCGATCCAGTATAGCTGGTCCTATGTTCCTAAGTGGGAATCTATCCACTTAATAGCAACCTGGATATTGACCAATTCTAGTTAATAGCAACATTTTGCGAGAAACCAATCCCATCTCACTGACTTGAATGTTAATGGCATTTGGATATCGGCATGCTACTTATTAACAACATTTATGGAAGAAAACCCCTACTTGCCTGCAGGTTCGCAAAGCTGCAGACAGGGAAGCAAGTGCTGAGATGGGCTGAGAGCCCACTCCAGGCAGGTTTGCAGGGCTGAAAACTGGGAAGGAAGTGGTGGGACTTGCCTTCCTTGGCTGCAGCCACTGTAACCTGCCTGTGGCTGGTGCTCAGCCCATCCCAGTGCTTCCTTCTGGGGCTGCAGACTCACAAACTTGCCTGCATGCAGGGCCCACACAGGAGGTAAGGGGTTACAGGCTAGGAAGAGAGGCTGTGGGCAGGGCAGTAGCAGGGAATCCAGGGATGGAGCTGGAGCTGGATGCTACATCTCCCTGTCCTCTCCAGGCTGTGCCCTAGCAGTGGGCTGCACCCAGAGAAGGAAGTAGTGGGATGTGCTGAGGCCAACTCCTGGACAGTGCAGGGAGAGGTACCATGTAAACCCATAGGCCCCCCAGTGCCCTCACTTCCTGTAGAAACCCAGGCATCTGGGTTGCAGCCCTTCTCCCCGTTGCTGCCCTGTCTGCAGGCAGGTTTGCAGGGATGCAGCCTGTGAAGGCACATCCCAGCGCTTCCTTCCCTGACTGCAGCCTCACAAACCTGCCTTCTGCATAAACTCTGGCAAGTGAAGTGTAAAAGTATAATTGGGAAGGCCAAAAAAGAATTTGAAGAACAGCTAGACAAAGACTCAAAAAGTAACAGCAATTTTTTTTTAAAAACTACATCAGAAGCAGGAAGCCTGCTAAACAACCAGTGGGGCTATTGGATGATTGAGATGCTAAAGGACACTCAAGGAAGATAAGGCCATTTTGGAGAAACTAAATGAATTCTTTGCATCAGTCTTCATGGCGGAAGATGTGAGGGAGATATCCAAACTGAGCAATTCTTTTTAGGTGAGGAACTGTCCCAGATAGAGGTGTCATTGTGTAATGACCCATTCACTCCCAGTCTTTATTCAAGCCTAATTTAATGGTGTCCAGTTTGCAAATTAATTCCAGTTCTGCAGTTTCTCATTGGAGTCTGGTTTTGAAGTTTTTTTGTTGAAGAATTGCGACTTTAGGTCTGTAACTGAGTGTCCAGTGAGGTTGAAGTGTTCTCCAACTGGTTTTTGAATGTTATAATTCTTGACCTCTGATTTGTTTCCATTTATTCTTGCAACAAAGCCTGTTCCCAACTCTGTCCAAATATCTATTCAAGAGACACCATTATAGGACCTAATCACATCAGCCATACCATCAGGGTTTCGTTCACCTGCACATCTACCCGTGCGATATATGCCATCATGTGCCAGCAATGCCCCTCTGCCATGTACATTGGCCAAACCGGATCGTCTCTATGCAAAAGAATAAATGGACATAAATCAGACGTCAAGAATTATAATATTCAAAAACCAATGTGGATGGGTCATTACACAAACTAAAAACTATTTCCCCCCATGCTACTTTCCCCCCTACTGTTACTCACACCTTCTTGTCAAGTGTTTGAAATGGGCCATCCTGATTATCACTACAAAAGTTTTTTTTCCCTTCTGCTGCTAATAGCCCACCTTAATTGATTTATCTCATTAGAGTTGGTATGGCAACCCCTATTTGTCATGTTCTCTCTCTATATATTGTGACAAAGTTCCTCCTCTACCTTGGTGGGTCCTGCGCTTATTGGCAGATTTGCTCACCTCAGTGATCTTCCCCACCGTCTGGGTCAACTCCTCCTGTATCTGATCAGGAGTTGGGAGGTTTGGGGGGAACCCGGGCCCATCCTCTACTCCGGGTTCCAGCCCAGGGCCCTGTGGATCGCAGCTGTCTATAGTGCCTCCTGTAACAGCTGCATGACAGCTACAACTCCCTGGGCTACTTCCCCATGGCCTCCTCCAAACACCTTCTTTAGCCTCAGCACAGGACCTTCTTCCTGGTGTCTGATAACACTTGTACTCCTTAGTCCTCCAGCAGCACAGCCTCTCAGCTCCTTGTGCCTCTTTCTCCCAGCTCCTCACACACACACCACAAACTGAAGTGAGCTCCTTTTTAAACCCAGCTGCCCTGATTAGCCTGCCTTGATTGGCTGCAGGTGTTCTAATCAGCCTGTCTGCCTTAATTGGTTCTAGCAGGTTCCTAATTACTCTAGTTCAGCCCCTGCTCTGGTCACTCAGGGAACAGAAAACTACTCATCCCGTGACTAGTATATTTGCCCTCTACCAGATTCCTGTACCCCACTGGTCTGGGTCTATCACATAATATAGCTTCCTACTGTATTTTCCACTCCATGCATCTGATGAAGTGGGTTTTAGCCCATGAAAACTTATGCCCAAATAAATTTGTTAGTCTCTAAGGTGCCACAAATACTCCTCATTCTTTTAACTGTGGTGTGTAACCTATCATTTAAATCAGCTTCTGTAAGAGATGACTGGAGGATAGCTAATGTGACACCAATTTTAAAAAAAGGCTCCAGAGGCATTCCCAGCAATTACAGGCCCATAAGCCTAACTTTAGTATCAGGCAAATTGGTTGAAACAAACTGGGGAAGAGTCAACACAGTTTTTGTAAAGGGAAATCGTGCCTCACCAATCTATTAGAATTCTTTGAGGGTGTCAACAAGCATTTGGACGAGGCTGACCCAGTGGATATAGTGTACTTAGATTTTCAGAAAGCCTTTAACAAGGTCCCTCACCAAAGGCTCTTAAGCAAATTAAGCTATCATGGGATGAGTGGGAAGGGCTTCAAATTGATCAGTAACTAGTTAAAAGATAGGAAACAAAGGGTAGGAATAAATGGTCAATTTTCAGAATGGAAAGAGATAAATAGTGGTGTCCCCCAGGGGTCTGTACTGGGACCAGTACTGTTCAATATATTCATAAATGAGCTGAAAAATGGAGTAAACAGTGAGGGGGCAAAATTTGCAGTTGATACAAAACTATCCAAGATAGTTAAATCCCAGGTAGACTATGCAGAATTACAAAGTGATCTCACAAAACTGAGTGACTGGGCAACAAAATGGCAGATGAAATCCAATACTGATAAATGCCAAGTAATGTATATTGGAAAACATAATCCCAACTATATATATAAAATGAAGGGGTCTAAATTAGATGTTGCCACTCAAGAGAGAAATCTTGGAGTCATTATGGATAGTTCTCTGAAAACATCCACTCAATGTGCAGCAATAGTCAAAAAAGCAAACAGAATGTTGGGAGTCATTAGGAAAGGGATAGATAATAAGACAGAAAACATCATATTGCCTCTATATACATCCATGGTACGCCCACATCTTGAATACTGCATGCAGATGTGGTCGCCCCATCTCCAAAAAGATATATTGGAATTGGAAAAGGTTCAGAAAAGGGCAACAAAACTGATTAGGGGTATGGAACGGCTTCCGTATGAGGAGAGATTAATAAGACTGGGACTTTTCAGTTTGGAAAAGAGACAACCAAGGGGGTATATGATAGAGGTCTATATAATCATGACTGGTGTGGCGAAAGTAAATAAGGAAGTGTTATTTACTCCTCATAACGCAAGAACTAGGGGTCACCAAATGAAATTAATAGGCAGCGGGTTTAAACAAACAAAAGGAAGTATTTCTTCACACAGTCAACCTGTGGAACTCTTTGCCAGGGGATGTTGAGAAGGCAAAGACAAATAGAACTAGGTAAGTTAATAGAGGACAGGTCCATCAATGGCTATTAGCCAGGGTGGGCAGGGATGCAAAACCATTCTCTGAAGTGTTCCTAGCCTCTGTTTGCCAGAAGCTGGGAATGGGCAACACTGGATTGATGATTATCTGTTCTGTTCATTTCCTCTGAAGCACCTGGCATTGGCCACTGTTGGAAGACAGGATACTGCACTAGCTGGGCAATTGGTCTGACCCAGTATGGCCGTTTGTTATGTTCTTATTGGCAACTGCTGGATAATGGTAAATTTTTGCTGGCAAGCGAAGGGTTGCTAACAAGCAGAATCTATGATATTTGTATGGCCAGGGCGAAGTGATGTTGTAACCCACTGGTGTGTGTTGTTACAGGTGCCCCTTTGTGCCTGATCCCCAGAAGATATGAGCCTATTTGAGGCCTCTTCAGCTCAAGCTGTAGCAGCTCATGCTTTTAGCTCTGGATCTCCCTGGTTCAGTCCCTAGTGTGTTGACCAAGTTGGTGGCTGTCATGCTGTGATTTAGCACAGC
The DNA here is from genome assembly GCF_020497125.1 of Mauremys mutica. Classification (NCBI taxonomy): domain Eukaryota; kingdom Metazoa; phylum Chordata; order Testudines; family Geoemydidae; genus Mauremys; species Mauremys mutica. The sequence continues at coordinate 12,374,488 of NC_059077.1, forward strand.
TCTGTGATGGTGGGGGCCAGAAAGTAGGGGAAATATTTGTCCTAGTGTAACCTTGCTGTAGAAGGCTACGGTTTATCTAAGGGGAATGTCACTGTATGGCAGGGGTTCTCAAACCGGGGGTCGGGACCCCTCAGGGGGTCATGAGGTTATTACTGGGGGTCGCGAGCTGTCAGCCTCCACCCCAAATCCTGCTTTGCACCCTACATTTATAACTGTGTTAAATATATAAAAAAGTGTTTTTAATTTATAAAGGGGGGGGGGTCGCACTCAGAGGCTTGCTATGTGAAAGGGTCACCAGTACAAAAGTTTGAGAGCCACTGATGTACAGAGTTATAGCATTGCAGGGGAGCATACAAAGGATTTACAGAAACAGCAGCGAAGCTAGTAACTATTTCCGCCAGTGCAAAATTTACGTTGAGTGATAAGCAAAAAATAATGTGGTAAAAAGACATTCTCAAAACAATAAAAGAATTCGATGCATGTGATTGCTCCTTGCCAGCTCGTAGCGGTTACAGCCATGTGCGTTAAGTCTCATCTGTCATGTCATTTTTTGTGTGTCTAATTGTACTTAACAATGTCAAACTCGCGAAAAGTTCTGCTCCATCACAAGGTCGGCTGTAGCCTTGGGAAGCACTTGAAAATGAAAGATAAAGCGCTACATGTAGTACGCACCAATAAGAGCAGCAGTGCAATGATACATCATTTCCATTGCTGTTCACACCAATGATTGATGGGCTTTTCTCTATGAGTTGAACTGTAATTCACCTTCATCCCTATCTTGGTTCTTGGCCTGTTCTCTTCTCTAAGACTTATATGATAAAATGCAGCAGCATTTCCAGAACGGCTCAGTAACTGCTTCATACTAGGGGTATGTCTACGCTATGAAATTAGGTTGAATTTATAGAAGTCGATTTTTTAAAAATCAATTCTATACAGTCGATTGTGTGTGTCCCCACTTAAGACCGTTAAGACCATTAACTCGGCGGAGTATGTCCACTGTACCAAGGCTAGCATCGACTTTTGGAGCATTGCACTGTGGGTAGCTATCCCACAGTTCCGACAGTCTCCGCCGCCCATTGGAATTCTGGGTTGAGCTCCCAATGCCTGATGGGACAAAAACATTGTCGTGGGTGGTTATGGGTAAATGTCGTCACCCCCCGTCCCCCCGTGAAAGCAATGGCAATAAGTCGTTTCTCGCCTTTTTTCTTGGGTTACCCGTGCAGACAACATACCACGGCAAGCATGGAGCCCGCTCAGCTCACGGTCACCGTACGTCTCCTGGGTGCTGTCAGACGTAGTACTGCATTGCTACACACCAGCAGCTCATTGCCTTTTGGCAGCAGATGGTGCATTATGACTGGTGGCCGTTGTTGTCATCTCCTAGGGCTCTTTTAGCCGACCTCGGTGAGGTTGGTCGGGGGCGCCTGGGCAGATATGTGTGCTCCTGGCTGGCCTTGGTGAGGTCGGCCAGGGGTGCCTGGACATAAATGGGAGATGACAATGGTCAGCAGTCGTACTGTACCGTCTTCTGGCGAGCAGCCAGGAGACGACGATGGCTAGCAGTCGTACTGTACCGTCTTCTGGCGAGCAGCCAGGAGACGACGATGGCTAGCAGTCGTACTGCACCGTCTGCTGACAGCCTAAGATGTATAAGAGAGATGGAGTGGATCAAAACAAAAAAGAGACCAGATTTGTTTTGTATTCATTTGCTCCCCCTTCCCTCTATGACTAGTAGGGGGAGGGATAGCTCAGTGGTTTGAGTATTGGCCTGCTAAACCTTGGGTTGTGAGTTCAATCCTTGAGGGGACCATTCTGTGTGACAGCCCTGTAAGCCATGTTGTCAATTGCCCCTCCCTACAGCAGACAATTGTCTTGCACCTTTTTTCAGCGCAGACACCATAGCACAGCAAGCATGGAGCCCACTCACTGCCGCAATTATGAGCACTGTTAACACCACACGCATTATCCTGCCGTATATGCAGAACCAGAACCTGCAAAAGTGAAACCAGGCGAGGAGGCGATGGCAGCGCGGTGACGAGAGTGATGACGATATGGACACAGACTTCTCTAAAAGTACAGACCCCTGCAATGTGGACATCATGGTGTTAATGGGGCAGGTTCATGCCTTGGAACGCCGATTCTGGGCCCAGGAAACAAGCACAGACTGGTGGGACCGCATAGTGTTGCATGTCTGGGACAATTCCCAGTGGCTGCAAAACTTTCGCATGCGTAAGGGCACTGTCATGGAAATTTGTGACTTGATTTCCCCTTCCCTGAATCACCAGAATATCAAGATGAGAGCTGCCCTCACAGTTCACAAGCGAGTGACGATAGCCCTGTGGAAGCTTGCAATGCCAGACAGCTATCGGTCAGTCAGGAATCAATTTGGAGTGGGCAAAGCTACTGTGGGGGCTGCTGTGTTCTAAGTAGCCAACACAATCAAACAGCTGCTGATATCAAGGCTAGTAACTCTGGGAAATGTGCAGGTCATAGTGGATGGCTTTGCTGCAATGGGATTCCCTAACTGTGGTGGGGCGATAGATGGAACCCATATCCCTATCTTGGCCCGGGAGCACCAAGCCAGCGAGTACATAAACCGAAAGGGCTACTTTTCAATGGTGCTGCGAGCACTGGTGGATCACAAGGGACGTTTCACCAACATCAACGTGGGATGGCCGGGAAAGGTCTGTTTCAAAAGCTGCAGCAAGGGATTTACTTCCCAGACCACAAAATAACCGTTGGGGACGTTGAAATGCCTATAGTTATCCTTGGGGACCCAGTCTATCCCTTAATGCCATGGCTCATGAAGCCATACACAGGCAGCCTGGACAGTAGTCAGGAGCTGTTCAACTATAGGCTGAGCAAGTGCAGAATGATGGTTTGGACGTTTAAAATGTGCTGGCGCAGTTTACTGACTCAGACCTCAGCGAAACCAATATTCCCATTGTTATTACTGCTTGCTGTGCGCGTCACAATATCTGTGAGAGTAAGGGGGAGACGTTGAGGCAAATCGCCTGGCCACTGATTACATGCAGCCAGGGGCGGCTCCAGGCCCCAGCACGCCAAGCACGTGCTTGGGGCGGCAAGCCGCGGGGGGCGCTCTACTGGCGCCGCGAGGGCGGCAGGCAAGCTGCCTCCGGTGGCTTGCCTGCGGAGGGTCCGCCGAAGCCACGGGACCAGCGGACCCTCCGCAGGCAAACTGCCGGAGGCAGCCTGCCTGCTGTGCTTGGGGCGGCAAAATCCCTAGAGCCGCCCCTGCATGCAGCCAGACACCAGGGCGGTTAGAAGAGCACAGCAGGACGCGCTGTGCATCAGAGAAGCTTTGAAAATCAGTTTCGTGACTGGCCAGGCTACGGTGTGAAAGTTCTGTTTGTTTCTCCTTGATGAACTCCCCCTCTTCCTTGGTTCACTCTGCTTCCCCGTAAGCTAACCACCCTCCCCTCCCCCCTTTGCTCACCACTTGCAGAGGCAATAAAGTCATTGTTGCTTCACATTCATCCATTTTTTTATTAATTCATCACTCAAATAGGGGGATAACTGCCAAGGTAGCCCGGGAGGGTGTGGGAGGAGGGAAGCACCGGGTGGGTGGGGGAGGAGGGAAGGACAAGGCCACACTGCACTTTAAAACGTATTGAATGCCAGCCTTCTGTTGCTTGGGCAATCCTCTGGGGTGGAGTGGCTGGGTGCCCAGAGGCTCCTCCCCCTGCGTTCTTGGGCATCTGGGTGTGGAGGCTATGGAACTTGGGGAGGAGGGCGGTTGGCTACACAGGGGCTGTACGGGCAGTCTGTGCTCAAGCTGCCTTTCCTGAACCTCAACCATACACCAGAGCATATCAGTTTGTTCCTCCAGTAGCCTCAGCATTGCCTCTTGCCTTCTGTCACCAAGCTGATGCTACCTATCATCTTCAGCCCGCCACTTATTATCTTCAGCCCGCCACCTGTCCATGCATTCATATTGTGCTTTCCTGGACTCTGACATTGTCTGCCTCCATGCATTCTGCTGGGCTCTTTCAGTGTGGGAGGACTGCATGAGCTCAGAGAACATTTCATCGCGAGTGCGTTTTTTTCGCCTTCTGATCTTTGCTTGTCTCTGGGAAGGAGAAGATAGTGTGAGCATTGAAACATTTGCAGCTGGTGGAGGAAAAAAAAGGGAGAGTGGTAGTTAAAAAGACACATTTTAGAGAACAATGGGTAAACTCTTTCATGGTAAACCTTGCTGTTAACATTACATAGCACATGTGCTTTTGGTACAAGGTCTCATTTTGCCTCTTATTGAGGGTTTGCCGGTTTGGTGTGAGAGATCTTTCACGCAGGGCCGGGCAACAGAATTTGGCTTGCAGGCAGCCCTGGTAAGACACAGTCTTTTGGCTTCTTTAACCTTCGTAACATGTGGGAATGGTTTCAAACAGCAGCGCCCTCATTTCCCATACCAAGCAGCCGTTGGGCTGGTGATGTAAAAGGAGGAGGGGCTGTGGTTTTCGGGTTAACGTGCAGTACAAACCCAACTAACCTCTTCCCCCCCCTCCAATTCTCTGGGATGATCGCTTCAGCCCTCCTTCCACCGCGTGGCTAACAGTGGGGAACATTTCTGTTCAGCCACAGGCAAACAGCCCAGCAGGAATAGGCACCTTCAACCAGGTGTCCAGGAGTGATATCACTCTTCTGAGGATAATACAGAGAGCTAAAGAATGTGTGCTGTTTGAATGCCAGCAACACTGGGACCATAAGCTGCCATGCTTTGTTACGCAATGATTCCAGACTACGTGCTACTGGCCTGGTGTGGTAAAGTGTCCTACCATGGAGGATGGAATAAGGCTGCCCTCCCCAGAAACCTTTTGCAAAGGCTTTGGGAGTACATCCAGGAGAGCTTTATAGAGATGTCCCTGAAGGATTTCCGCTCCATCCCCAGACACATTAACAGACTTTTCCAGTAGCTGTACTGGCTGCAAATGCCAGGGCAAATTAATCATTAAACACACTTGCTTTTAAACCATGTATAATATTTACAAAGGTACACTCACCAGAGGTCCCTTCTCCACCTGGCGGGTCCAGGAGGCAGCTTTGGGTGGGTTCGGGGGGTACTGACTCCAGGTCCAGGGTCAGAAACAGTTCCTGGCTGTTGGGGAAACCGGTTTCTCTGCTTCCTTGCTGTGAGCTATCTTCAACCTCCTCCTCCTCCTCATCTTCCTCGTCCCCAAAACCCGGATCCCTGTTGCGTGCTACTCCATTGATGGAGTCAAAGCACAGGGGTGGGGTAGTGGTGGCTGCACCACCTAGAATGGCATGCAGCTCGTCATAGAAGCAGCATGTCTGGGGCTCTGATCTGGAACGGCCGTTTGCCTTTCTGTTTTTTTGGTAGGCTTGCCTCAGCTCCTTAAGTTTCATGTGGCCATGCTGTGGGTCCCTATCATAGCCTCTGTCCTTCAAGCCCTTTGAGATTTTTTCAAATGTTTGGGCATTTTGTCTTTTGGACTGGCGTTCTGATAGCATGGATTCATCTCCCCACATATCGATCAGATCCCGTACCTCCCATTCGGTCCATGCTGGAGCTCTTTTGCGATTCTGGGACTCCATCATGGTCACCTCTGCTGATGAGATCTGCACTCACCTGCAGATCACCACGCTGGCCTAACAGGAAATGAGATTCAAAATTTCACGGGCCTTTTCCAGTCTACCTGGCCAGTGCATCGGAGTTGAGAGCGCTGTCCAGAGTGGTCATAATGGAACACTCTGGGGTAGCTCCCGGAGGCCAATACTGTCAAATTGCGACCACACTACCCTAAATTCTACCCGGCAAGGTCAATTTCAGCGCTAATCCCCTCGTCGGGGGAGGACTACCGAAATCGATTTTAACAGCCCTTTAAGTCGAAAATAACAGTTTCGTTGTGTGGATGGGTGCAGGGTTAAATCGATCTAACGCTGCTAAATTCGACCTACATTTGTAGTGTAGACCAGGGCTCAGTGATGCCTTTGCAACAAGTTAAGTGTAAAAATATCCTTTCATGCATGCGACTCACCTCCCGCAGGGTACATCTACACTGCAATCAGAGGTGTGACTGTAGCACATGTAAGACATAGCCAAATTTACTTTGATATAGCTAGCTCAGAGAGCAACAGTCATGAAACTGTGGCCGTGGGAGCTGTACAACCTTGCTTGGAGCCCTCAGTATGTACTCTAGTGGCTGGGCCACACTGCTGCGGCTTCATTGCTATTGTTATCCGAGTTAGCTAGACCAAAGCTAGCTCAGGTCTGTCTACATATGTTGCGCTCCAACCTCTGATTACAGTGTAGACATGCCCTAAGTCTGAGTGTGACAGTGTCTTCTGAGTTTACACACTGTATTGCATGACCTCAGCAGTGCTGCCAACCTCAAGTTCAACTCTCATGATTCAGGCCCCCAAATTCATGAGGTTGGCTTAAAAATCATGATTTTAGAGAAAGAGAGATTTGGAGTGGTTCGTTGTTTGTCTTCTGATTTTTGAGGCCTTTGGGGTTCACGTTTTCACTTTTTTCACTGCAACCGTGAGGGCTAGAAACTTACTTTTTGTTTTCAGATGAAAGCTGATATTCCCATGTAATCACATCATTCTCGGTTTAAGAGAAATATCAAATGTTGCGAGACTTGTGATTAAAACTGCAGGCTTTGACAACACTACCTCTTGTGAAGGGATGACTCTCTGGTCCTTAATATATACGGTGTATATATAAGTGTCTCATTGGCAGGAATATTTCTAGTAGGACCCAAGACTAGTTAAAAGTCAGGGGTTGGGGAAGGAGGGATAAATTCTCCTCTTCTGATTTCTATTGCATATGTTGCACTCCTTCCACATGTGAAACTGCCATTGACATCTGTAATATATCAAGGCCTGTAACTCGCACAGAATATTCAAGAGAGACCCACAATGCAAAGAAGAAATCAGTGCCATGGATTGATTAAACTTGTCCATGACAAAGTAATATTATAACAATAGTAATATCTGACTTTATTCAGTACCTGCCAAACCAAATGAACCCAGAGCACTTTACAGCATTATACCTATAGGGGGCTGAAGGGTGGCAGATAACAGATACACAGAAGAACGGTGGGGAAGGGAAACTTTGACCAAGCACATTTGAGCAAGCCTCTATGCTAAAGGATCTTGAACTGCCATAGGTTCAGCTAACAGATCTACTCATAGTAGAATGCATAGAATTCAGACTGCATCAACCTTTGCGGGATTTGAATCTGTGTTTCCAAGGAGTCTAGGTATTTGCAGCCTGAAACTCAGACCACTAAGTAGTTAGTTTTCAGCTTAAGTGTTAATATTAATTCTATTAATAATAGTCAAATCTATTACTACTGAGACCAGCTGAATGACTACAGTTTGTAATGGAAGGCCACATAATTCCATAACAACCTGAGCAAAAGGTTGAATAATTTGTCACCAGGGCCCCACGATGGAATTTTCTTGTAATACATTTTTTGTCGTTGTTAATTAACAAGTAGAGTGAGGCCTTACATATGAAATGTGGATCTAGGTTTGGATCAGTATTTTAACATGCAAACTCCGGGGATTGGGGATATTCAGGTTTGGGGTACCACTTCGCCCCATTGCAGATAAAGTGCCTTATTGCCTTAGGCCACATTAGAACATGAGTTTGGGTCCAGATTTCAAACATCCCCAGTTTTGGAGGTTTCTGGTTCAGGGACATCTCCTAGGGTACATCTACACTACCCGCTGGATTGGCGGGTAGCGATCTATCTGTCGGGGATCGATTTATCGCGTGTAGTGTAGACGCGATAAATCAATCCCTGATTGCTCTCCCGTCGACTGCTGAACTCCAGCAGTGCGAGAGGCGGAAGCAAAGTCGACGGAGGAGCTGCGGCCGTCGATCCAGTGCCGTGAGGATGTGAAGTAAGTTATTTTAATTTGATCTAAGATACGTCGACTTCAGCTACTCTATTCTTGTAGCTGAAGTTGAGTATCTTAGATCGATCCCCCCAACTAGTGTAGACCAGGCCTAAGTCATACAACAGCACTTTGCTGAATTGGGGCCACAGTCTCTGATTCAATCAGTGGTTTTAGCTGTATGTTTTCTTGTTCACATTTTGTATTCCAAATGAAGTCACATTCCAATGTCATACCATGTCAATGCCAGTGGTAACAGAGTGAGGCGTTACATCACTTGTAATATTAAACGTCCCTCTTTGCAAGGGAGGTTTTAGAAACTGAATATATGAGCCAAATTCTGCTCTCGCTTATGTGGGTGTAAATCTGGAGTAACTCTTCTGAAGTCCTGATTCTAGTCTCACACTGGTTTGATACTGTGGTAGCACCATGGAGCTCAATTGCATTCCCCTTGCTTTTAACAGGAAGAACAGATTTTTGCCCTACAGCTGTCTCCTGGAAGTGAATCTAAAACAGAGTGGAAACTTTTAAAGTATTTTATCATTGCACTTAGGGGTCAAAAAAAGGCAGTATAAAGTACTCCTGAAATCTGCTAAGCATCTAGGTGACATGTACGATGTAAGTATCAGATATTATTATGGTATTATTTCACCTTGGCAAAATTATCCTCTTTGAGCCATGGCTTGGATCTCTTATTTGCATTGTGAGTGTCATTGCATATGCTTGCTTTTCCCATAAGAAGAGTTTCCCTCTGAAGGACAGTCCAGCCTGCAATAACACAGTTTATTTGTACTGATTTATTTTTGTCTTGGCTTTTGATTCAGGTGCATATTCTTCATGATACACGGGTATGTTTGTCTGTACAGACACATGCACGCACACGCAAGCTGCTGCTGCTTGAGCAAAAGGAGAACCTCTGTAAGTTAGCAGTATAGGACCTATAATACGTAGTTCTGATCCCCTCCATTAGAGGGCAAAGGGACACATACACAGTACCAGTTTGCTGCATAGCTATAGTATTTTCCATCCAAGAATGTAACATGCTTGGCAGACATTTATTAATTTAGCTTCACATATCCTCTATGAGGTAGGTCAGTATTATCAGCCCCTCTTCAAAGCTGGCATCCAGAAATGTTGTGTGTCTTGCCCAAAGGCACCTTGGAGCAGAGCCAGGAACAGAACCCCGAGTTTTCTTTTCAGTCATTGGACCCACTCTCACCTCACCTGGACAAGCTGTTCCTAAAGTGTTTCCTTATTTTAGTGCCCATCAGGAGAGAGTGTTGGTCTGGGAGGGCCAGCAAATGTTTGTGCAGCTGGGTGAGGTATCTGATAGGTTTACAGTATACAGCACACTGTAGTATAGGGTTGAGATTAGCCACTGGAGATTGCTACCTAGACACCCAGGATCACTTAGCATGGACTAAGCCGCAAGTAGAATATCTTTCACAATTAGAGTTTCATGAGTTTTTATCCCCAGAAGCAAGATGGAGATTTTTGTTGACTTGAACTCTGCTTCCCCCACGGTCAGACATTTCTTGTGTTTTAGAGGCCAAAAAGTTACTCGAGGAGGTTCAAGTGACCAGTTGTGATTTAAGCATTGTGCTTTCTTCTTTCTTTCTTACACCAACTTCAATGGGACCCAGGCTTAGGGTGAACCCAGGAGATCTTAAAGGGACAATGTCAAGTTCTTTAGCCCAGAAACGCAAGACACGGTGGTAAAGTCACCTATGTTCTCATAGGAAATTCAGCCTCATTCCAGGCTTCTGCAATGGTGTCTATTGTGTCAGTTTGCCCCATGCTAAATATTTTTTTCAGTGCTCTGCCTATTTTACATCCAAGGCATAAATAAAAGTGCATGTATGTTTTGTGTAGGTAGCAGAGTTGGATAATGCACTAACCTTCTACCTCTGATAACCTTCCTTCAAATCACAAAAGAAAATGGGCCAGATTTATCCCTTATGAAAATCCATTGACCTTGGTGGGATTACACTGGGGAAGAATTAGGCCCAGTGAGTTTGGTTTCTGTCTCGTCCTTCCCAAATTCATTAACATCTTTAAAAAAAAAATTGTGCGTGGACTGATGATTTGACTGGAATGATGGGGGTTATTGTGGGGTGGGACTCCCTGAGGGGCTGTGGCAGCGCTCTGTACAGGCTCACGACAGGAGGATTTGTTAGTCTGAAGTGATGATCTGTGCAGTGCTATCCAGGCACCAAGAGGTGGGTTGCAGGTCAGTCCTAGCAGAGCAAATGACCCTTTAAAAGCCTCCCCGCTCCTCCAAGAAAAGCCTGGGCAGTGCAGGGCAAGGAGTGAGCAGGTGACAGGTTTTATTGGTCTATATAAAGGGCCTTTCAGTGCCAGACCAATGCATGTAGGGTGGCATTTGCACAAGTTCTCAGGGTTGGCCTGATTCCGTTCCCACTGGTGAAACTTCCATTGACTTCACTGGGAGCAGAATCCAGCCATTGCTGGGTGCTTTTGAAACTCTCACTACAGAGAGGCTACAGCTGCCTTTTTTTTTTTTAATGGCCGCCTACTGAGATTCTTTCAAAAAGAGTTTTCCAGCGTTTGTTCCAAGGGGCGAAGGGGCCTGCCTTGCAAAGACAGGTTTCAAGGGCTGAATAGGTTCAGCCTTGCAAGAGGAAAAAAAAAAAAAGGCAGCTGAGAGGTGACTTAATCATGCTTTACAACTTCTTGATGGGTTCACACGAGGATCTAGGACAAGGCTCATTCATACCACAAGGTACAAGAGTCACATGAGGTCAGGAATTAAAGCTAATGAAGGGGAGCTTTAGGCTGGATTGCAAGAAGGGATTTTTATTACAAAGGTGGATGATCAATAGGCGACTAAGCTGCCAAAGGAGCTGCTCAAGCAGGTAGAATAAAGCAATCTTAAGCCCATAAGAGCAGCTACTCTGAGAGGCCTGGTGTCGAGATGTGGACAGAGAATGGTGGAGATCCAAGATTCTGAGTTCTATTCCTGGTGCTGACGTTCCCACCCTGGGTGGCTTTGGGCAAATCATGTCACCTCTCTGCCTTAGTTTCTCCACTTGTAAAATAGAGCTAATAATACCAGCCTCACAGGGAGGAGGAGGATGGATTTATTAGTGGCTGTGGACAATGAAGGTGCTGATTATAATTCTTCTTCTTCAAGTGGTTGTACCTACTGAGCAACAAGATAGAAGTGCTGTGTGGTAAGAGGTGGGAAAGGTTGTAGCTCTCGGTCTCTTTATCCTCAGATACTCCTGGCTGCTCATGCTGCAAAACGTCTGTTAGTCTATAAGGTGCCACAGGATTCTTTGCTGCTCTGGCTGCTCTGTTTCCTTAAACTGGACTCAGCCCAACTGGAGAGACAGGGAAGTGTGGCAATGCCTGGCCCAGAGCCGGCTCCTGTTGAAGTCAGTGCAAGTTCTGCCACTGATGGCAAGAGTCACTCTGGCCGCCTGGGAAAAAGGTTCTTTCATTATCCTGTCTCACTTATTGCAAAGGGGCTTTGTGTTGCTTTATGGCAGGCGTGGCCAAACTGTGGCTCATGAGCTGCATGCAGCTCTTTTACAATTGGTGTGGCTTGTGGAGCCCCCCCAAGCATGCCCCCATTCTCCACCTATCAGACTGGGCGGCGGTGGGTTGGGGGAGCTCAGGGCTTCTGCCCTGCGGTGGGGTGGTGGGACTAGGGGCTTCTGCCCCGCAAAGACGGGGTGGTGCAGGTTGCGTGTATCTTGTTGCTCTCGAACTTCTGAAGATTATTGTATGAGGCTCGAAGAGTCAGTTACTTTGGCCATTCCAGAAGTGCATTATGCAGAAGGTGATTAATTTGAGAATTTGGAATGAAATTCTTAGTCCAGGACTGAAGTGCTTTGTAAACTTTGCAGTGCAGTTACGATCAGAAAAGCTGCTGTGTGAAAATAGCACCTTCTTATTCACTGGATCTGATTCTTGTGGGTATTTGGGTCTTACCTCATCCTTCTGCTCCTGTTATAACTGTGGAGTTAAGACTGGTCTGGAAAATCCTGCTGGGTTCTACTCTGCCTTACGCACATCCGGCAAAATTGACAGCTACATTCTGATTGCAGAATCTCTATTGACAATGACAATTTCTGACTATACATCATCTTTCATCCAAGGATCTCCAAGTACTTTACAAACATCATTGTAGAGAAACACAGATTATTACTAGATCCTGTTAGAAAATGAGTTTTTCATATCTTTTTTAGTGAAAATTTCTACTTTTTTGACAATTTAAGCCGAAAAGCGGATTTAGGTTTTTCAATGGAAAGTTGCAACGTTCTGCAGAAAGCAGACACTTTTCTTTTTGATTAGTTGAAAATTCAATTTTCCATTTAAAAAAAAAATGTAGGCAGAAAATTTTTGACCAGCCCTAAATATTACACTAATTTTACCAATGAATATTCTGAGACATAATAATTCAGGAGATTGCCTAAGATCACATCACATTAATGGTCAACAATAGAACCCAGTTATCCTAGCACCTCATCCAGTCATTCTGACCTTCAGATCATTTCTTATATGCAATTTGTAGATCTTTGTCTTTCTGATCCCAGATCATTTCTTATATGCAATTTGTAGATCTTTGTCTTTCTGATCCGAGGTTTTGTTTGCAGTGCTGGCAGGTACAGAGCCAATGTTGTTGGGTCATCTCACAGGAGCACAGAATTCGGCTCATAATGTTTATTTAAGTGGGCAAATCAGATCTGAAGTAATTGAAAGGGAATAAATACGGGATGCTGTGATGTTATTTTAACAGTCGTTTTAATGAACGTCTGCACTTTTAAATGGAATTGACTGTTTTTTTAACTTAAAAAACAAAAGAGCTATTTTCAGGTTGGAGTTGTGTTGTTTGTTCTTCTTTGCTCGAGTGACTAGCCGAGTGCTTTTAAAAGAACATATTTTGTGGAGGGCAAAGTGAATAAAATCTACAAAGTACCTAGGCAACAATGCAATAATTGTGCCAAGAGGGGTAAATAATGATCTTACCATCTGAAATACAGGCTTCTTCATTGCTCCAATGGGTGCTTTAGAGTTGGTTTGTTTTTTCTAAAAGTATGGTTTTTAACAGATGTCACCAAAATGGTGGAGACAAAATCATGGCTTGTGATGGTCTGTGGTAGAACATGTGGGACCTGAGTTTGATCTCTCTGTCAGCTGAGGGACTCCTGTTTTATAACAGTGTGGGATTGGTCCTGCTTTGCGCAGGGAGTTGCACTAGATGACCTCCTGAGGTCCCTTCCAACCCTGATATTCTATGATTCGAAGTCATCCTTCTCTCAAGCTTTTCTTGTTATAGTAGTTAATTTTCAGGATAATTTCTTCATCCTCCAGTATAAAAATTGCAGCCTGTGCTGGGCTGAGCCAATATAAAGCTATGTCCTGTGCTGCACTGATGCACTTTTCAGTTTGAAATCATCAAATTCAAGAGTAGAATAGCCACCGTTTCCATCTTTATGCTCATCTCTGGTGCTATGCAAATAAGTACAGTTCCACCCCTCCATCAATAGGTGGCGCTAGCTGTTTCTACATCCTGTACAATAGGGAGTCAAATCCCATTCCCCTCATGCTGGTTAAGTAAAGTTCAGCTGTGTTTCCAAGGTGGCAAACTGTCCAGCTTCAAAAGGGCGATGCCAAAATTCCCATCAATGAGGCTGGGATCTTAGAACATCAGGGTTGGAAGGGACCTCAGGAGGTCATCTAGTCCAACCCATGCTCAAAACAGGACTAATCTCCAGACAGATTTTTGTCCTAGATCCCTAAATGGCCCCCTCAAGGATTGAATTTACAACCCGGGGTTTAATAGGCTACTGCTCAAACCACTGAGCTATCGTGTAGCTACAACAACTCTAAAGCCCGTAGCTCACTGGCTCCAGAGGTGCAATGTGCCCCAGGACTTGGGGACAACTGGGGTTGTAAATAAGGCAAGCAGGGTTAACCCCGTCAGGGTTTAGTCATTTTTAATCTGCACATGTCGATTACTCCGAGGATGAGCGAGTCAGATTCACACCAGTATCGGCAATTGGCAGAGGAAAGTCCACCTGGGGTGAGGTAGTGCGAATGCAAAGCCTCTACAATTTCCCCTCCATCATGGGCCCCGTGGTGAAACACCTTCCCTTGGCATAAGCCCCTACGGGTGGGCAGTCGTGCCCTCTTACCAGGGGGAATTCCACCCTACCCCATGAGGTGCAGCAGCCTTTGCTGGTGTTGGAAGGTGTTGTTTGGAGTAGGCATGTCGCTCTGAACCTGCCACTGAAGACTCAGCAAAACAAAGGAAGCGGTCAGATCTGTTCCGAGTGTGAAGGGCAGCATGGGAGGAAGGGTGGAGAGGCGTGTGGGGGAGGTGGAAAAATGGACATTTGCAGCTGGTATGACAGAGTTTTGCAATAAGTAGAGCTGGCCAGAAAAGTAGAACTTTAGTAGCCACCACGGAGATCGAGACACCATTGTGGTAGGTGTTGTACAAACACGTAGTAAGAGACAGGCCTTGCTCCCAAAGCCATACAATCTAAATAGACAAGGGAAAGAAAGGATGTGGAGGAGGGAACAAAGGTGATGTATCACACAGCTGGCTAGTCTTTTTGATCTGTGTTTGTACAGCGCCTAGCACAATGAGGTCCTGGTCCATGACTAGGTAATGGTGCAGCTATGGCAGAGGTGGGTAAACTACAGCCCGCAGGACCGTCCTGCCTGGCCCCTGAGCTCCTGGCCTGGGAGGCTCACCCCCGGCCCCTCCCCCACTGTTCCCTCTCCCCTGCAGCCTAGGCTTGCTCGCTCCGCCGCCGGCGCAATGCTCTGGGCGGTGGGGCTGTGAGCTCCTGGGGCAGCACAGCTGCAGAGCCCAGCCTGACCCGGTCTCTATGCTGCGTGGTGGCGGCGTGGCCCGGCTCTAGCTGGGTGGCGCGGCTGTAGTGCCGCCAGCCGCTGGTGCTCCAGGCAGCATGGTAAGGGGGCAGGGAGCAGGAGGGGTTGGATAGAGGGCAGGGGAGTTCGGGGGGGTCATCAGGGTGTGGGGGTGTGGCTAGGGGGTGGGGCAGTCGGGGGAGGGAACATGGGGTTGAATGGGGGCAGAGGTCCAGGGGGGCAGTCAGGAAGGAGGGGGGGGTTGGATGGGGCGGCGGGGGGAGTCAGGGGCAGGGGTTCCGGGGGCAGTCAGGGGACAGGGAGAAGGGGTGGTTGGATGGGGCAGGGGTCCCGGGGGGGCCGTCAGGAATGAGAGGAGGGGTTGGATGGGGCAGCAGAGGTCCAGGGGCAGTCAGGGGACAGGGAGTGGGAGTGTGTGGATGGGGCAGGGGTCCCGGGGAGGGGGGGGCGTTAGGGAACGGGGGGGTTGGATGGGGCAGGTGTCTTGGGGGTGGGGGGTAGATAGGAGGTGGGGTCTGGGCCACGCCCCCCTCCCCTAACTGTCCCGCCATACAATTTACAAAACCCGATGTGGCCCTCAGGCCAAAAAGTTTGCCCACCCCTGAGCTATGGTAATGCAAATAATCATAACCCAGGAGTAGAACACAGGTCTCCTGACTCGCAGGCCAGTACTCTAGCCACTAGACCATGCATCCCCTCCAGCAGAGCATTATTTCTTTTTGGCAGTCAACCCATAGTAGGAAAAAAAAATCTCTAACCTCAGTTAAAAAGTGAGGTACAGATATATATATATATATATAGACTTAGAAGCCAAGACTGAAAGGCCCAGCTGAAATCCATCTCTCTTGCTTTGTCTTTAAATTGACACTCACACAGATTTGTCACAGATCAGAATAATTTCAGATGAGATTTCTTGGCAGATGAATGGACGTTTTGAATCAATTCTGCCGTCCCCTATGTCAGTGGGGTGCCAATGATTGAATGCTAGAGCTAACTGCACTGCCCAGTTTTATTCTCAGGATCATTAGGAGGTTATAGACTGTTCATTATATGGAAGTTGAATCTAGCTGCCTGTTAATGGAATCAAACTACTTGACCTTAATGCTGTGATTGATATTTAATTTGAAGTTGCTATGGTCTCCGAACACTGGCAGCGGAAAGAGCCATGCGGAAACTGAGCTGCAAAGACACTGAAATTAAACTAAATTAACTAAATTAAAGTAATTGACAAGTCCTTGGGACCTAGGAGGTTAAATTCAGAGCTAAAGGCAGTGTATCTTTCTCCTTAAATCCGTGCATATCCTTCATGAGGGACTGTAGGCACTTGCATACCAGAATGAGTGTGATCGATCTAGTTGGTCAGTCTTTGGGTTTACTGCAAATTTAGGCCTGTAAATTCTATATAGCAAAGGCCCATCTCTCTCTCTATTTTGGGTACTTATATGGCTCCCATTACCACAGTATCCTCATCTCTAACCTATTTATCCTTACAACGCCTTGTGAGGTAGGGAAGTGCTATTCTCTCCACAAAGGAACTTAGGTGCCAAAAGAGGCAATCGGGCCTCTTTAAGTGCCTCCGTCCAACGTCTAGGCCGCACTGACATTCTCAACACAATTGTTCCACCACCACCTAACCTTGTAGATGCTGAAGTTTCCACCGGTGGGCATAAGGATCTGTGGTCCATCTAGCCCAGTATCCTTTCTCCAAGAGGGGCTTATAACAAAACTTCCAGGGGAATGAATTGAGAAGGGCAATTATAGAGTGATCCACCTCTGTTTTTACCTCCTGGCTTCTGGTTTAGGGTCACCTTGAGCATAGAGTTGTGTCCCTGCCCATCTTGGCTAATAGTCATTGAGGGACCTATCCTCTATGAATTTAACCATTTTTTTTTAAACCCAGTTATACTTTTGGCCATCACAATAGCCCCTGGCAATGAGTTCCATAGGTTAGTTGCGTGGTGTATGAAAAGTGCTTCTTGGTAATGCTAAACCTGCTGCTGATTAATTTCATTGGCCAACCTCCGATTTATGTTTTGTGGGAAAGGGTAAAGAACACTTTTTTATTCACTTTTTCCATGCCAGTCACGATTTAATAGACCTCTCTCATATCACCCATTCCTTCTCTCTTCCCTAAGATGAACAACCCTAATCTTTTTAGTCTCTCCCCATTATGGAAGCTGCACCATACCCCCTAGATCATCTTTGTTCCCCTTCTCTGAACCTTTTCCAGTTCCTCTATATCCTTTTTTGAGATGGGGCAACCAGAGCGGGACAGTACTCAAGGCACGAGCACACCATGGATTGATAGTGGCATGATGTTATTTTCTGTCTTATTTTCTATCCTTTTTCTAATAGTTCCTAACAATCTGTTAGCTGTTTTGACTGCTGCTGCACATTGAGAGGAAGTGTTCAGAGAACTATCCATGATGGCTCCAGGATCTCTTTCTTGGGTGGTAACAGCTAATTTAGTATGTATAGTTGGGATTATTTTCTCCAACGTATGTTACTTGGCATGTAATCTTGAATTTCATCTGCCATTTTGTTTGTTGTCCAGTCAACCAGTTTTGTGAAATCCCTTTGCCGTCAGCTTTTGGACTTAATGAGCTTGAGTGATTTCTATTATCTTCAGACTTTGTCCACCTCACTGTTCTCCCCCTTTGCCAGACCATTAATGAATTTGTTGAATAGCACAGATCTCAATACAGATCCTTGGGAGACCCTGCTGTTCACCTCTCTCCATTGTGACATCTGACTATTTATTCTTATCTTTGTGGATCAGTCTCTGGCCATTGAAAGAACCTTCCCTCTTATCACATGGCTACTGAGTTTCCTTAAGAGCCTTTGGTGAGGGACCTTGTCAATGCTTTTTGAAAATCTAAGTACACTATATTGACTGGATCACTGTTATCCACATGCTAGCTGACACCTTCAAAGAATCCTGATAGATTTGTGAGACATGATTTCCTTTACAAAAGCCATATTGACTCTTCCTCAACAAATCATATTGATTTATGTCTCTGATAATTCTGTTCTTTTCTATAGTTTTTACCAATTGCCCAGTACTCAAGTTCGACTTACCTGTCTGTAAGTGCCAGGATCATCAATGTTACATTAGCTACCTTCCAGTCAGCTGGTACAGAGGCTGATTTCAGTGATGTGTGTTTTTAGGATTTAAGGATTTAGGGTAAAATCCTGATGCTGGCCCATAGCTAACAAGCTGCTCAAAGCCTTAGTTCACACCTAACCAGACATGCCAAACCAACGGAAAAAAATACAGAAATTGGGCTTGTTTTTGGCTTAATTGGCTTGTGAGTTGCTTGTTAGCTAGTTTTTGACTTGTTGCTTTTTTTTTTGACTGGCTCTCAGCAAGCAGGGGCAAGGGGAAAGCAGAGGCGGGAGGGGGAGAGAATCAGGGGTGAACAGAGGGCCCCCCACAGTCCCAGACTGCACACTTGGGGGATCTAGTCACATAGAGTGTTGTGGTTCTTAGGGACTGGCTTGTGTTGGCCTTGTTTTCAAATGGGGTTAGCTTGATTTTTGGCTTATTGTGAAAGTTGGCAGCTGTGCACCTAACCCCCTGGCAGGCTTCTCAAATGAGGCATTCCCTGTGGGGCCTGCTGTGGTAGACATGCACCTAACCTATACCAATGACAGCGGGGTCTGAGACATATTCTGGTGTGCATGCATCCATACATTTGGATCAGCATACTCGATAGCCCATTGGGTCGGGCCCTCCTCCTGCTTCTGGGATAGGGCAGACCAAGGTTTGAATCCTACTCCCCTCCCCGTGTCTGATTTGAAGCAGGGACTTGAATGCAGGACTCCTGTGCCTCACAGGAGAGCCTTAACCGCAAGGTTATAGTCAATGTCTTGCTTCTCCCTCTGGCCCACTGAACATTTAATTATTTATACAAAGTGGCCCAGCTTCCGCAAGCGTGATTGACAGAGTCCTACCCCAGACTACCCAACAGCCTGATGGTTTAGGGTGCTCCTGGGGGAGACCTGGGATATGTACCGAACCCCAGGAGAAGTTTCACACCTGAGTGGGGAGAGGTGCCTCCCTGCGCTCTGTTGGTCAGACACTGAAGGCCCAGATCTATAGGAGTGAGGCACTTCAGTACCTTTGTGGATCTGACTCTAAAGCTCCGCCCCTCACCTGTGCATTTCACTCCTAGCTCTCTGGGGCAGCTCCCCACTGATCTTCCTGGCTTCTGAGAAGCCCCTTCCGAGCCTCTTCTACACTGAGAAGTTTTATCAGCTTTGCTATATCAGTCAGTGGCATGGAAAAACCACACCCCTGACGGCTAGAACTCTGGGGTGGGGCAGAGGGTTGGAGTGCAGGGGTGTGAGGGCTCCAGCTGTGGGGGGGTGGACTCTGGGGTGAGGCTGGAGAAGAGGGGCTCAGGGGCGGGGCAGAGGATTGGGGTGCAGGGGTGTAAGGGATTTGGCTGGGGGTGCAGGCTCTGGGGTGGGGTCTGGGATGAGGGGCTCAGGGCTGGGGCAGAGGATTGGGGTGGGGGTGCTGCCACAGCCCCGGCAGGTCTGGGCCGGGGCTGGGTTTGGGCCAGGGGAGGGGCACCAGGGCAGGTCCGGCCCATTGCTGGGCCGTCCGAATCCCAGCCGCAGCTGGGGCTGGGCCGGGCTGCCCAGGTTTGGGCTGTGCCTTCCCGGCTACGGCTGGGGCCAGGCCTGGGTAGGTGCGCCCTGGCTGCGGTTGGGGCCGGGCCATCAGTGGGGCACCATGGCCGCGCAGCAGGTTGGGGGCCGGGCTAGGTTAGGACCAGCGGAGCACTCCTGCCGCAGCAGGTCTCTGGGCGGGTTGCCTGAGTGGCACTAAATAGGCTGCTGCATGGCCACGCAGCTTACAGGGAACTTAGGTGACAGATGCTCTCCCTCTTCCACAGGTCAGTGAAGCTAGTTCCCAAATGTATGGAAAGTGTTGTCTTCACACACGTCACCAAGGCTTGGTGTGGTAACCAGCTCAATGCCAACAACCTAATGCTTGCTGTGAAACAGCAGGAGATTGAATAGAGTGAGATTAGTCTGGGGCAGAAAGGCCCTGTCCTGATTCTGCCACTAAATTGTTGTGCAGCCTAAGGCAACTCACTTCACTGCCCTGTACCTCAGTTTCCCCCAAATGAGGATAACAGCGCAGTACTTGCTCACCTTTTGTAAAGCACTTTGCAATTTAAGGACACAGTGTACAGTCTAGGGAGAACTATACCTCGCCCCCGCTGGTAGGACTCCTGGTTCCATCCTCTGTGCAGGAACCAAAAAATCTCAGAAATATCAAATAAATTCACAAATGAAACAGAAAGGTCATAACAATGCATGGCAGGAGGTCGTGTATGGCAGCTACAAAGCTCAGTTAAATATCAACCAAAGATTAGCCTATCTTCTATGAAAGGCCAAGAGCTCTCAAGGATGCTGGGCTTTGAATTCCTACTGTCAGGTACTCAAACAGTCAGCTTCTAAAAACTGACCCGGACCACCTTCCAAAAGGAGAGGAGCTTCAGGAACAGTCAAGTCAAGGGAAAGGGTCACATGTCAGGAGATTCATCAGTGAGGAATGTCTATGTAAATTTGGAAGAGCCAGAGTTTAAGGCCAGAAGGGACCATTAGATTGTCTAGTCAGTGGGAGCAGAGTTAGGCCAATCCAGAACGCTGTTGAAAACTCCAGCCTGAGAGATTAAAGTAATTCATCAAAGGCCATACAGTGAGCAAGTAGCAGAGCAAGGAATAGTACCCGTGAGTCTCGACTCCCATTTCTTAGCTGTAACTGCTACAAAACACAGCCTGTTAAGTACCTCTCAGTGTTAATAGCAACAGTAAATTACAGATATTGTTTTGGCAAATAGCTATGAACAGAAACATACACCTCCGTTTGCTCTGACCTTTCCCTAATTGCCTGCCTGACCTCTTAAACTTTAGAATTTCAATTGGTCCAGTCTCTAGGACCGGTCTCTTCTTTTGAGTGACTGTGCCACTGGTTTCGGGAGACAGTTCACATAGCACAAGATGAAAAGGGGAGCAATGATGTGTAGCAGTCTGAAAGAGTTTAGGCTCAAGCTTTGATTTATCTTACGGCTCTGATAATCTAGTGAAGAATAATGGCTGGATTATAAATATTTCTCTTTATATCTAAAATTCCATCGCTGATCATATTAAAATCATCCAACATTTTGCCAAAACTGTCCCAGTTTTGCATTTCCGTTTATGCAGTAGCAACCTCCATTATTCCCAGAGCTGTACCAACCCACCTGATGATGCTAGTATACAAGTGAATTTAAGCAATAAGTAAATAAAAAAAACCTGACTGGTAATTGCAGCCCCCTTTAAATTTGGGGGGGTTTGGGGAAATCAATGCACGCAGGGAATGGATCACTTGATGATTACCTGTTCTGTTCATTCCCTCTGGGGCACCTGGCATTGGCCACTGTTGGAAGACAGGATACTGAGCTAGATGGACCTTTGGTCTGACCCAGTGTGGCTGTTCTTATCTTCTTGTGTTATTAAAATAGAAATGGACAAAATCAATATAGTACAATGGTTTTCAACCATTTTTCATTTGCAGACCCCTAAAAAATTTCAAATGCAGGAGTGGGCCCCTTTGGAAACCTTAGGCATAGTCAGCAGACCCCTAGGGGCTCTGAGGATCACAGGTTAAAAACTGCTGTTATAGGATAACAACATCCAATGCAAAAGTAATTGGCAGAGTGTCGCTTTAAGGAAACATTTCAAATGCTGCCCCAGTCCCTAGTGGAGGTGAATGGGGATAGTCAGAAGGCTTTGAAAATTAGCAGTGATTTTGGTACAAGCCATCAGTATGCACACATCACCTGTGATTGTTGATTATTTGCATAACAGTAGCACCGAGCAGAGGGCCCCATTGTGTTAAGTGCTGTACAAACACAGAGTGAGAGGCCGGCTTTGCCCAGAGGGGTTTATAAGTAGACAAGAGAAAGAAACAGTGGGAGGGGAAACAGTGGTAAAGCAGGACTGAAGGTCATACAGCAGTTTACTGACAGTGCAGGACGAGAGCTTAAGGCCTCGGGGGCCCCCTAGGTGCATTATCTACTAAGCCACACTGCCTCACTATGCTTGGCTTTTGCTCCCCATAAGGCAATCATGGGAGATGTGCATGGCCACACTTGAGAGAAGGAATCCTGCGGGAAAGACTTGCTTTGGTAGTGAAAGTAGGTGATCAGAAAGTAAAGGTGACCTGATGTTTCGCTTAGGACCTAGAATTCCCAGGTTCTAGTCCTAGCTCTGCTGCTGACTTTGGACAGGTTGCTTAACTGATGTTTACCCATCTGTAAAATAGGCATAGAAATTACTTGATTGTATAGTACACTAAGGAAGGCTCTTGGGAGTTGGCGTCAGCACTGGGGTTAGAACTCAAGCATTCTCAGCTGCAGCTGGATTTAGGATGTGTTAATATTAATATAATTTATCAGTTTTATTTAATAAATAAAAACAATTAATAGTAATTAGTATGGGTCTTAGGCTCACCAATCTGTTTGATCAGAAGGGTGACAAGATGGCCAATGTAGTATCGTGGGTCCTGCACTTTTCTTCGTGGGGGCTAAGATACCACCCCCTGCCCCTGCTCTTGGGGCACCAAAGGCCCCACTAGTGGCCCCAGAAGGTGGTAAAGAAGGGAAGCAGGGGACAGGTCTGGGTTTGCTCCTTACTCTGAGCCCCAGCCCCTCTCAACCCCTGCAGGTTCTTACCCTCTTCCCCCTTGGGTGGGGTACCTTCAGTCCTTAAACACTGGGGGAGGGAGTCTCCCTTACTCTGATTGTCCAAGTCTCACAGCATCTCTCCAGACTCCCATCCTCTCTCCTTCCTCCTTGAGTGCCTGAAGCAGGGTTTTTTCATTAGGTTGCTAACAGGGCCTTAACTGACTACAGGTGCTCCAATTAACCTGTAGCAACCCTCCCTAGTCTACAAGGAACCACACCTTAATTAGCCTAGGGTTTATGTACTTCCCCTCGACCACTCTCCCACTGCTCCCTGGCCCTTCTGTATCACAGAAGATAAAAGTTCTTGTCCCAAATCAGGCTCCACAGAATTTACAAAGGATCATTGCGGGTATGACAGGAAGCTCACCCTAAGACAGATGTAGCCTTAAAGACTTTTTGTTAAAATCAATAATAGTAAGTAAATGGTAAAATACTCAGAGTTACAAAGTTACAATTGCATTACTGCTATTCAAAAGATACATATGATAATATAGTATTATATGCAACAAAGCTTTGGTTAATATACCCACACCCTTCCTTGATAACCTGGTGGTAAGAGACACAGGACCAGCCTTGCAGTTCAGGTTTCTCAATTCTTGAGTGGGGGATGCAGTGCTTAGAAAAAGCTAATGCTACTTAGGGTTTACTTGACTACGTTAAACTTTAAAATCAAAACCTAATAAACTAAGAATAAAAACTTAGGGAAACTGAGCTAGTCCCCTTGAAACTTAAAGTTTAAGAAGAACAAGTACAGCCTACTACTAGTAGGAGTCATCATAGATAGACAGAATAGACAGAGATAGAGTAGAAATAGAATGTAAGTGAGAATGAAAGAGCGGAGTACTCTAGCGAGGTGGGTCACCTCTTTCATAGGGCACACAAGTGCCGGAAATCCTTCCTCCTATGCCCAAATGTCATTCCTCACCCACACAATGTTAGGGTACGCTTACCCCATAAGCTAGCATGTTTGTGCGTACTGATGACATGTACATATTCCCATATGTTTTCTTGTGGTGTACCTGTTAAGTCTGTGGGTACAAATTGAAACCCCCTCCCCTGCCATCTTCCATTGTCTATTGGTCTAGATAAAAGGCCCTAGACATAGCATGGGTATTTATCTATTTAGGTAACAAGATGAAGGTCAACTTTACTTTCTGGGTAAAAGGTCTTAATATAGATATGGTAACTTTGCATTAGCTTAACATACAGGATATGGCCTGTAGGTTTCTTGCATTACAGCCAAAGTTACTTTAATATAAATCTATAAATCTATTACAATAAACCAAATACTTAAACTATAAGAAAAGATATATATATATAATGCAAGCAAGCAGGTTAATCCTATAGGCTACACAGCATCCCATTAGACCCTCTCTCTCCCTTGCTGTCATCAGGGTTTTTGAGCCCCTGAAATAAAAAGAAATTAAATGGATGCTGTCAGGATTGACAAGTCCAAACTGCAGCCTGCACTACAAACAGCACAATTTAAAGCTATCCTCCTGACTCTCCAGACCCTTCAAAGTGAAGGCTGCAGTGCACATAAAATCCTTCCCAAAGCCGTATGGTACCAAAGCCCCAGGGGAAAGCAGTGCCATGCTGCCTTGCACAAACGCATACAAGCTGGTAACAGTTGTTCTGGGTCACAAATCACAGAGTGGCAAGGTGGCAATCAGAGAGGGCAAGCAGCCTCTTAGGTTATAGTCTCAGATACTCCGGCTGGCATCTGAATAAGACGGCAAGTGTAAAGGGCATATGAACATCCTTGCCTCTTTATCTGACAAGTCCCCAGCAAGGGATGATGGGTAAAGCAGTTTCTGTAAGGGCTGGGGTTGGAGAAATGAGTTCCACCAGTTTGTCTGGAAAGAATCTAGCCTATTGAAATCCTGGGATGGTGGGTGGAGCTCCCCAGAACAAAAGGCCCACCTCCGCCACAGGATTGACAGACCAGGGGTAGGTTGGGCCCTTAACAGGTCTTTATCCTTTCCTTTGCCAGCTGGGCTTGATGTTTCAGTTGGCAGGGGCTCCCGGTAGGTCACTCAGGCTGTAGAGACAAGCTAATAACCCACTTGGATGTCTACTGAGTGAGTCATTTGTAGCGTGTGTTCCAATCTGTATGGCTTCCTTTTTATGATGCTGCCTTGTGTTGTTCGCCAGCTCTTTATCCTCACAGCCCTGCAAGGAGGGAAGAATAACCCCAGGCTGCACCTCAGGCCCAGAGCCCTCTCTTTCTTGTACACCAGAACCAGGGCCGGTTCCAGGCACCAGCCCAGCAGACAGCTGCTTGGGGTGGCCAACGGTGAGGGGCGACACTTCCGGGTCTTCGGTGGCAATTCGGTAGCGGGTCCCTCACTCCCTGTCGGAGTGAAGGACCAGCCACCGAATTGCCGCCGAAGACTGAAGCGGCGGCGGTAGAGCTGCAGATCGCGATCACGGCTTTTTTTTTTTCTTTCTTTCTTTTCTTTTTGCTGCTTGGGGTGGCAAAAACCCTGGAGCCAGCCCTGACCAGAACTCCAGGGCTGCCCCAGAAACAGTGCGAGGAAAGGGTCCAAAACTTGTCTCCAGCCCAAAGGTGCTGCACTTGCTCGTGCTGTACTTTCCCAAGTCAGTTGCTCTGACTGCTTGTGGGAGTGAAGTCAGCAGGATCGGGCCCTTGGAATGAGTCGTTGTGACCTCCCTTCCTGAGCAGAGAGCTGGGCTTTAGCGTAATCTTCAGAAGTGGCGCCTTGTGCTTTCCATTCAAATCCCTGCCTGCTCCCCTGTGAGTGGCAGGGCAGAGGCATTTGGTGCCGTTTCTTCAGGTCCAGCAGCCAGGACAGAATTTCCTCTAAGCTGGGTAAGATCTGTTATGCACAGCTGGAGGGGCTGTGTGAATACAAATGAGCAAAAGATGGGGCTGAACCTAAACCAGACCTCTCCAAACATTGAAGAAATTCATGTTATTATTTATGTTATATCCAGAAAGGAATTTCATGGCTGGCCCTTAACTCCATAGCGGGCTAAACCAAAACCCTGGCTTTGCCCCCCTGAACTTTGTCAGCGTTTAGCTTTCTATCAAAACTTTGCATCGCTGCCCCATCTCTACATATGAATGAGCATGATATTGAGTAGTCAGTGCATCCCTGTATCATCCCAATTTTATGGATGGGAAAACTGAGGCACAGAGAGGCAAAGTGACTCTGCCATTGTCACACAGCGAGTCCCACTCCGGATAACTTCCAGGCTCACAAACCAAACTGTCTCTCTAGTTATTATTGTTTATTGAGTGCACAAGCTGTGCAGCTGTTTTTGTACAAATCTACTGATGGACGCTGCTGCTGTTTCAATTAGAGCACAGTCCAGCAAACACAGCACTAGAACATCCTGAGCAGGTACAAGCGTGAGACAGCGTAGGATCCTAGCAGAAGTCCTTCTTCAGAAAAGGGGTCTGTGGAAGAATTCTCCAAGGAGGGATTTTAAGGTTTGTAACCTGTCCTTTAAATCGGCTTCGGTACCCAATGACTGGAAGTTAGCTAATGTAACGCCAATATTTAAAAAGGGCTCTAGGGGTGATCCCGGCAATTACAGACCAGTAAGTCTAATGTCAATACCGGGCAAATTAGTTGAAACAATAGTAAAGAATAAAATTGTCAGACACATAGATAAACATAAACTCTTGAGCAATAGTCAACATGGTTTCTGTAAAGGGAAATCATGTCTTACTAATCTATTAGAATTCTTTGAAGGGGTCAACAAACATGTGGACAAGGGAGATCCGGTGGACATAGTGTACTTGGATTTCCAGAAAGCCTTTGACAAGGTCCCTCACCAAAGGCTCTTACGTAAATTAAGCTGTCATGGGATAAAAGGGAAGGTCCTTTCATGGATTGAGAACTGGTTAAAGGACAGGGAACAAAGGGTAGGAATTAATGGTAAATTCTCAGAATGGAGAGGGGTAACTAGTGGTGTTCCCCAAGGGTCAGTCCTCGGACCAATCCTATTCAATGTATTCATAAATGATCTGGAGAAAGGGGTAAACAGTGAGGTGGCCAAGTTTGCAGATGATACTAAACTTCTCAAGATAGTTAAGACCAAAGCAGATTGTGAAGAACTTCAAAAAGATCTCACAAAACTAAGTGATTGGGCAACAAAATGGCAAATGAAATTTAATGTGGATAAATGTAAAGTAATGCACATTGGAAAAAATAACCCCAACTATACATACAACATGATGGGGGCTAACTTAGCTACAACGAGTCAGGAAAAAGATCTTGGCGTCATCGTGGATAGTTCTCTGAAGATGTCCACGCAGTGTGCAGAGGCGGTCAAAAAAGCAAATAGGATGTTAGGAATCATTAAAAAGGGGATAGAGAATAAGACTGAGAATATATTATTGCCCTTATATAAATCCATGGTACGCCCACATCTCGAATACTGTGTACAGATGTGGTCTCCTCACCTCAAAAAAGATATTCTAGCACTAGAAAAGGTTCAGAAAAGGGCAACTAAAATGATTAGGGGTTTGGAGAGGGTCCCATACGAGGAAAGATTAAAGAGGCTAGGACTCTTCAGCTTGGAAAAGAGAAGACTAAGGGGGGACATGATAGAGGTATATAAAATCATGAGTGATGTTGAGAAAGTGGATAAGGAAAAGTTATTTACTTATTCCCATAATACAAGAACTAGGGGTCACCAAATGAAATTAATAGGCAGCAGGTTTAAAACAAATAAAAGGAAGTTCTTCTTCACGCAGCGCACAGTCAACTTGTGGAACTCCTTACCTGAGGAGGTTGTGAAGGCTAGGACTATAACAATGTTTAAAAGGGGACTGGATAAATTCATGGTGGCTAAGTCCATAAATGGCTATTAGCCAGAATGGGTAAGAATGGTGTCCCTAGCCTCTGTTCGTCAGAGGATGGAGATGGATGGCAGGAGAGAGATCACTTGATCATTGCCTGTTAGATTCACTCCCTCTGGGGCACCTGGCATTGGCCACTGTCGGTAGACAGATACTGGGCTAGATGGACCTTTGGTCTGACCCGGTACGGCTTCTCTTATGTTCTTATGTTCTAAGTAGGAGAAAGGAGGTCATTTTGTGTACAAAGATCTTTTAATTACTGCTTTTACTAGAGATGGAAGAAAGTAATAGCATTTGGATCCAGCTGTGGATTTCAAATCCTTGTGGCTTGGTGGTGTTTGGATTCAGAGATTTGTTTTGGACCATCACAGACTAGCCACAAAATTCAGAGCTGGATCAAAGGTCAGATTCTGAACCTCCCCCAAGTTCGGTGTTTTTCATTTCAAGGCAGTGGTTTTGTGCCCATCTCCGGCTTGTATAGAGGTTTGAGTTGGCATGTCTACAGCACTTTCCATCCAAGTACCATTCCCACTAATAACAGTAGCAATTAATGTATGCATGGTTTTAGGGGTGTCATTAGAGGCCAATTAAGGGTGTCGTTAGATGCCAGAGCTTCAGCAATGCCAACTGGCCTTTTGGCCATTGCAAAGCAAAGCAAACGTCAGAAAACCATTTATTGAATCCCCCTCTAAAACAACTGTTAGCAGCTTACTACTGCCTGTCAAATTCCGAGACACTCATAGGCACAAGTCAGCACAGTTTACATTCCCAAGGGCCTGGCAGGGAAAGGACTGAGATCTAATGCTTCC
Organism: Mauremys mutica; assembly: GCF_020497125.1. Lineage (NCBI taxonomy): Eukaryota > Metazoa > Chordata > Testudines > Geoemydidae > Mauremys > Mauremys mutica. The sequence continues at coordinate 12,402,636 of NC_059077.1, forward strand.
CCTTCGTGCGTGTGCTTCTTCGCTTTACTGTAGCATTCTGCAAAGGCAGGTTTGTTAAAAAGATATTGTTCATGTCCGAAACTTTTTAAAGTGTGGGATGAAATCCCTCCCTTAGTTTATTTTTCTATTGCCTGCTTGGAGAAAGACAAGTGTAAAGTAGTCGAGACACAGTAAACTATCCCCCACTCTTGAAAAAGCACCAATACCTTTGTGTTCTGTATACCCCAGGATACATTCCTGTGACGTCCACTGTCTTTTCTAAGTGCATTATTTAAAACAGAACAAAAGGAACGTTCTTGTCACTTAGTTCCTTTGGAGGGTTAGCCCAGCTAATAATAATTAACTGAAAGAGGGGAAGAAAAGACACCGTTGGCTTGGCTAGAATAGAAAGATAAACGGAATGGCCAAAAGGAAGAGTATTGTGGTTGATAAACTGAGCAGACATGAAGTTCAGGGTATGTGCAGTATCATATATCGATGGGTCAAAGCATGCTGGTTCCAACCAATTCCCATGCAGTTTTTGTAGCACTTTATATGTAAATTGGAGAGCTATGTATGCACTTTGGGGAAGCATTTATGAGCCCTGGGGCTTTGCCTTAAGTTCAGCAAAAGCTTTGTTCAATGTTTTTATTCACTGGTTTGTTATGTACAGAATGATGTTATGCTGTAACAGGAAACAGCTAGAATGAGTGTATGGGAGAGGGTGGCCCAGATAGACAGAATGACTGAATGGTTGATGGCCAAATCTTCAAAACATGTGTTTTGGGGGGTATTCTTTCTGGGGCATATAGAACGCGGGTTGATGTACACAGTTGACACTTGATTGATCAAATCATGTCCAACTGTGCATAAATCTGAGTCTAAGGATGTGCAAAAAGGGGCTTGCCCAAAAAATTATGCACGCAAGTTTGGGTGCTGAAACTGGGGTTGTCCAGAGAACACTTCGCTGCAAGCATTGATTGAAAAGACTGAAGAATGCCGTGTGAGTGCATGCCACTGATAAAGAGGAGGAGGGGAAGAAAGTCAGGCCATTCATTTAAAACATCTGCTGTTTAGGGGGTTGGGTAGCTCAGGGATTTAGTAACATGATCTGGAATTTCTGAATCTCTCTGTGGCTGTTTCAGATCAGGAGTGGTTGAAAGCTGTTACCTTCTGATGGTAAAATGAATTGAGGTTCTCAGTCCAATAGTGAACAGGTGTCCAAATCAAAATCTGTAGCCTGACTGGAAGTCATCTCATCAGACACAACCAGGACTGAATCGCGTGGTGACTGAACTACCTTTTGGCCTTGGGGGTGGTTGTTAATTTTGGAACTCGGACTCTCAGGGTAAAATGTTGGCTCTTTTGAAGACAACGGCAAAAGTCCTGTTGAAGTCAACAGGGCCAAGATTTCATCCTGAGATTAATATACGAACACAAGCTGCTGATCAGCAACGAACGCTGCTGTGCTGATTTTTCAAAGAGCCGGGTTTAGGCTATGTGTATGTTAGAGCTGGGGATGTAATTTCCAGCTCAGGAAGATGCACGCACGTGTTAGCTGCGATCAAGCTAGCATGCTAAAAACAGAAGGGTTGGTGCAGCGGCGTGAGTGTGGGGAAGGGGAGTGACACACAGAATACCAGTAAATAATAAAAGTCCCTCCTGAATAAGATGGGGGTGTATTAACTGGACTGAGTGAATAAGCTTGCGTTGCTGCCATATCTATTTTGTGGGTAGACAGATTTCAATCTGTTGGATGGTACTTTTCCTGAATATTTAGTCCACTTTTTAAAACACCCTTCTCTGAACAGCACACTTGGGAAAATTTGTTATATCCACAAACTGAAGTCTACGCATCTATGCCAGTGTACATCAGCTGAGGTGCTGGCTGATAACGCTAGGAAATCTGGAAATGAACAGTTTAAAAGATTTGCTCCATTCTGTTAAAAACTGATGTAAAGTACACTGCAAATAGCCCTCTCTGTGAAGCTCACTTTTATTAGCCCTACAACACCTATGAATAATGCTGCATGTTCTTGAGCCCCATCTACTGGCAAACTACTATTCACTAACTTTCAACATACCTAGATCGGGTTTGAAAGTGGAAATTACGTTTTGTGGGAAATTCTGACATTTTGTGGGGGGGGGGGGAAATTGTTCTGAATTAGAATGAAAAAACAACATTCCAGAATGTCTCACAGAACAAAAGTTCCAAAAGATTTAATTGAGGACCACTGAAATGTTTTGATTGATTTTGTGTCAGCCTTAATATTAAATATAGTATTACTATAATATTAACATGAATATTTTACTGTACAAATAAACAAAATTAATCTAAACATTTTATCATTGTTCAAATCAAAATGTTACTGAAATTTCCATGGGTAAAAGTAGAGAAATCAACATGTTCTATGGGAATTTTGACAAAACTGTATTTTTTGATGGAAAATGGTCTCATCGTAATTTTTTCAACCATACACACAGACGTCTCCTTTGAAGAACACTCTTGTAACAAGGTCCCCAGTGCCATATAATCTTTCATCACTTTCTCTCATTGTTCTCAATTTACACTGCTCAAAATTAACTTCACCCCTTGTCTTGATCTTCAGTGGAAACATGCTGTGAGACTTGACTGTCAGTTTTATACATTGTCTATTAAATAAGTAATAAAGGTTCTGAAAGGAACTGAATCCCCGTCCCCGGACATTATGTTAGAATTCTATGGAGTACTGAGCTGGCAGGTAGAATATTGTTATGCATGTCAATTAAAGGATTGATTGGGCTGGCGTTAGGAACCATGTTGATTATAGAGTTCCAGTGTGTTATGAGACCTCCACATTCACTTACAACTTTATATTTTAACTTGACTAATTATGTTGTATAGCAATGAGTGTGTAGCCCCTATAGTGTGTAATGAAGTAGCACGTGTTAGCGTTTATAGTACTGGGAATGGATCCTCTGCATAGGAAATGGGATTCTAGAGTCTTGGAGTCTGTTGTGAATTTTGCACTAATTTTTGTACGTTTTAGGACACAGAATGATTTTGTATTGAGACCTGCCTGGACACAAGCACGTGCCCGTGTAGTTCTCAGTCAGGGAATCAACTGGATCCCTAACTGTTCTTTTCCAAGCTTTACCGCTAATCCATGTCCCTCGTAAACTGAGCGCACTTGATACAGAAGGTATTGGGGGTGATAAACCGGGAACTCTTCTTCCCCCTCCCCCCCGCCATGCATCGACAGTTACTTTTCAGAGTAGAACCATACATCAGTAACCATTGGACGGCCAGCAGACCCTACCCCTCACTCACACTTCCCATAGCTCGTGTGGGACTATGGCTTCACTGTTAAAGCAGGAGACTGGGACTGTCTTGCCTGTGACTTTCAGTGATTCAGTTTAGCTCTGTGGAGCAGAGTTTGCCTATCTGATACAGGGGCATCATACCTATTTCCCAGGGTAACCTGAAGTGTAATGACTGTTTGCATAGCACAATGAGATTGTGAGGCCAGAAGGATTAGATCAGCTAGTCTGAGCTCCTGCATCACATAGGCCAAAGAATTTCACCCAGGTACCTGTGCATTGAGCCCAATTACTTGTGTTTGACTAAAGCATATCTTCCAGATAGGCCTGCGGTCTTGCTTTGAAGATAGCAGGAGATGGGGAATACACCACTCTCTTGGTAGCTTTTTTCCAGTGGTTAATTGCCTTCAGGATTAAAAAAATTATTTCTAATTGACTGTGTCCGGCTTTAGTATCCAGCCACTGGTTCTTGTTATGCCTTTCTCCTTAGAGGCCAGTTGCCATGTAAATGCAAAGTGGTGTTGTTTCTTTTTGTGGCTTAAGCAGAAATCTACACTGTAGTCCTTTACCAAGCAAACTGAAGCAAAACCTCTGGGTGCGGAGCACTCACAACCCCTGGTTATGACTCTGCAATAAGTTTGCTTAGTCACAATATCCTGCCGTATGTGTGGTGCATCAGACTGTTTTCATGGATACTGGATGGCTTTGTGGTTTTGGCACAGTTCTCAGAATTTCCTAAACAAAATGGCAGTGCTGTTGTAAAAGGCACTGAAATCAAGACAGAGTGATTTCCCCCACCCCCATATATCTCCCTGCACTGCACACCTCCACGTGTAGTGACTGTAGCAGAATCTCCCCTCTGTATTGAGTTTCCTGTCTTGTAAACTGAAGTCAATGAGAATATTAAAGTCACAGCATCTGTGGTTATGTCTGTTATGGGTATTTTTATGCAATATAATCTCCCATTTCAGATCACTGAATAAATGTGGGCTTTTTAAAATAAGGATACATTTACAAATAGTTTGTAAAAGATTAATACATGGTTCATGGATGTCATAAAATACTATTAATCAATTGTTAGAGTTCAACAGCTTGCTTGTAAAAGACCTGCTGGTGTATTAATCCCCATATATAACACACACTACTCATATTGGTAATGTGCTGCTAACATCTAGTAATCATTATTAATATCAATGTCTGATGTAATCAATATTCATTTATAACTATTTCTAAATTGAACCTTACTATAAAATGTGAGCGTTTCTAGGATAACAAACCCAAACTGGAGTGAAATCACAATCTCTCATGGCTGCTGATTTATTAGTGTTACTGGGCAATAGTTCTATTTAAAGACTTCCTAGCTGCATGGAATCTCTGAAATCAGCCTTGCAGAGGCTGGTTGCTTTAAGAAACAGCCTTCAGAATCCAGCCTTAGTGGCTGTAGCTGTGTGTGTCAGTCTTATCTGGGCGCCTTTTGATTGATTGATTGATTTTTGGAGTGGGGGGAGATTTTGAGCTGGAGTTTAAACAATAGCAAGTGGCCAACATCAAGATATGCAGCAGACAGACTTCTTTGGAGCTGCCAGCTCCCACGGAGTCTGCCTCTCCAATCTGCGCAGCTTGGGAGAGGCAAATGAAGATCTTTTGCAGTTCCAAAATCTGTCTGTGAATGTGTCCTGCGAGTCAGGGCTCACCAGAAGCTGCCATTTCCCTCTCCCCTGCGATCTGACAGAGATGTATAAATAGGACTTGAACTCCCTCCACCACTACATTCATGCACACACATGCTCAGCGCTCTCCCTCTCTCACCCACAAGCTGTTATACTGGCCAGGGTTCCTTACCCAAGGGGAAAAATTCACGTGCATCCTGGGCAGCTTTAACAATATAAAACAGATTTTTGTTTTCCTTTCAAATGTGACACAGTTGCAGTACCCCTGGGGCTGCATCTGTTAGAACCTCTTTGGGATGCCTATTTTCAATAAAAACCAAGGGGCCTGATCCTGAGCCTCTTACACACAAGAGTAGCCCTCTTCAGACTAGCCCTGTTTCATTCAATAGAATGACCTATATGGGTAAACCTGATTTTTGGACTTCTTTCTGTAATGCTTGAAACGTTTATGTCTGTGTTGAAAATATTAGTTATAGATTTTTGCATCGCAAGCACTGATGAGGGTTTTTTTTTTTTAATCTGCACATTATAGATCCCAGGATTTGATGAAGCGTTTGGATGGAATATTGGTGCATGATAATAAAATTGTGCATGCTGTTCTTTACGTGTAAATGTTGATTCTGCCAATATAGGATCAGACTAGGAGCCCTTTACGTTGGTGAGTAGCTATTCCACGAGCAGTCTAGGGTGACCAGGTGCCTTATTTTTTACTGGAACTTCCAGTTGAAAAGGGGATTTCACAGAGTCTGGTCAGATGGGCACCCAATGTCCAGTTACTGCGGGTGTGGTAGGTAGGGAGGTGCTGGGTCATCACCTGGACAGCCCCTACTCAGCCGGGGCCGCCTCCTACTTGTGGCTGCAGCTCCCTGCCCTGGCTCCGTAGGAGAGTCCCTCCTGACCCGAGTGGAGGGAGTGGGGGAGGGCCTCTAGGGAAAAGGCGGGGCAGGGCCGTGGGGGGAAAGGGTGGAGTGGGGGAGGTTCTGGCACTCCTGTTGGTTATATTTAAAAACTGGACACTCCAAGTTGGCAACTCTAGCTCAGCAGTCCTGTTGGAGTCAGAGGCTCCTGGTTATTGCAGCATAATTAGCAATCATATGTGGAAACAGATGATCTCAAAAATGACAATATGTAAAACGATGTAGCTCAAACGATCCCCTGAAAAATGACGAATTTCAATGTGTTTTAATGGATAGTTAATCTTCATTGAAAGAGCAGTTTCCCCCCCTTTTTTTTTATGGCAACTCAGCAATGCTTACAGAAAGGCAGAGTGAATTGGGTACTGTTCTGGGACAGCTCTGTCACTGGCCTATTGCATGACCTTGGGCAAGGCATTTCACCTTTGTCTGCCTCAGTTGCCCCATCTATAAAATGGGGGTAATGATGCTCCTTTGTAGGGTGCTTTCAGATCTACTGATGAAAATCACTGTATACAAGTTAGATATTATAACGGCCCATAGGTGGGGAAATTAATGGGCCAAAATAATCTGCCCTTGATGTCAACACACAGGCCCACACTACAGAATTTAACAAGGTCCAAAACATATCTACATCTATGGTACCACATGCAAACCTTC